>NC_071480.1:6933021-8183021 GCF_028500815.1 Rissa tridactyla
CCTAGCTTGGTGTCATCTGCAAACTTACTGAGGGTGCACTCAATCCCCTCATCCAGATCATTGATAAAGATATTAAACAAAACTGGCCCCAAAACTGAGCCCTGAGGGACACGACTGGTGACCGGCTGCCAAGAAGATTTCACCCCATTAATCACAACCCTCTGGACACGGCCATCCAGCCAGTTTTTACCCAGTGAAGAGTCCTTCCAGGCTTTAATGAAGCTCCCAAGATTAACTATTAGCACAACTCATGACTAATTATACATGTCCTGCTAAGTCTCCTGCTCGCTTGCAGTTGGGCAAAGGCTTATCTCAGCACTCCTCGGAGCCACCACCAATGCCACACTGGCCTGACAACAGAGAAGCTGCTGAAGGGTCTGCAAGCACTGAGCAGGATTGCCGGCACCACCTGGGGGGGATCCCTGCTCCCCCACCAACACCCGTGTTACCCCGTCTCTTGATGGGCTACAGGAAGGTCCCAGCGAACACTGGACTTGGTCTCCAAAGGGACAGAGGGGACCCAGCCCCATCAACGTGGAAGTGGACCCATGATGTGGGCATCCAGCATTTAAACTGTCACCAAAGCCAGGCACAGGACATGCGCTCAGGGAGACGGGGACAGTTTCTACCCCTGGGACAGAGAGAAGGGCAAGATGTGCAGCCCCAGCCCCACTCGCTCCCCGTCCCAGCCACTAAGGGGAAGAGATGGAGCTCTTGGATGGGATACATCCAAATCCACGTCAGAAGAGGAGGTCTCATCACGGCCAACCGATGCTCCTACGCTTCTGAGGAAGGCAAAACGCTACGGGCAGCAACGCAGCTCTCTCCAGAGGCGCTCGCAGGGGGAAATGGAGGCTGCAAAACCCCTGGTAAGACTCAGCCGGCTCCTTCCCCTCGTTAAATGACTACTGTGAGGCTCTTCATTAAAAAACACAAACAAGAACGACACAACAACAACACAACCCTCCCAGCCATTAACTTCTTTCATCCTCGAGTACATGGATATTATTTAGCACGTCAATTTAGCTCAGCACGACGCGCGGAGATCGCCGTGACGCATGCCCGCCTCTTGGAGAAGCTGGTGCCTTTTGCATTAGGACCAGGATTATTTTTTTGAGTTAATTAGTGGTGAGCTAATTCTGTTTATTAATTCTGAATGCCGCAGGGGCTGGGTTGGGTTTTTTTTTGTTGTTGGTTTGTTGTTTTTTTTTTTTTTCCAGGGCTGTTGGTTTTTTTCACTCCCTTTTCAACATGGCTCATTATGCGGCTGATGCTGGCTTTGCATCGCCCAAAACCTGCCCCGTCCCCGAGACAGCTTCAGGCTTTTCTCGATTTATAACCCATCCTACTTTGCATTTTCCCTGGCACTTGCCCTCCACTCGAGATGCCTCGTAGGAGGTGAGGAAAGCTTGCAAGGTTACAGGAGGCAGCAGCGTCAGCCCGGTAATAACCGAACTGCATCAGCAGAGGAACACAGCACGCAGTTATCTTCTCCCTCTTATTTTTTCCATCTAATACCGGTCCCTCTTGGAGACGGAGTGCTGCCCTGGCACGCTTGTAGGGTAGTCTGGTGTAGCTGTTTGCATGTTCTCACCCTGCATCGCCCTATATCCCACGGCAGAAAAAGCCCATCCCTCTGCGGGAAGTGCCCCAGCAGCGGCAAATTTCCCCCAGAGGTCTCGAAGCCCCCACCAGCACCTCCTGAGAAGGGCCACCTTGGTGGCTGCCACCCCCCTGCAAGGGATGTGGGTTATTTTTGGCAGCCGTTCCAGTGGCAGAGCAGGAAGGAAGGGAGGGAGGGAAGGAAGGAAGAAAAGGAGGAAGGAAGAGAGCACAGTCGCTGCTCAAACAACGCTGGCGAAGCCACAGGGGTTGACTGCAGCCATGCACCGTGGGAAGAGCCAACGACCTGCAGGACACCTGCATCCTGCAGCCGCGCGGCCACCAGCCCCGCAGAGAGCATCCCTGGGGAACGGGGAGGGCAAAAGGGAGCCTCTTCCCACACCCAGCCCTAGGCAGGTGCCAGGGGACGCGGGGGATGCTGTGTGCTGACAGCAAGGGATTAATGCTGCTCAGATCCAGCGCCAGGACCACTGGGCAGAGCCCTGCCCCAGACGTCATCACATCAGCCCCACGCAAAGCCCTGCTGCAAAGCCCTAGTTTGCACCAGTCCTCCTCGTTTTCCCGGGACGCAGAAGGGATGGGATCGATCCCAGCCATGATGCTGGTGGTTTGCACCCACCCAACACTTCCACCAGCTCATCACCAGCACTGCCCGAGATGCAGGTGGGGGAAAAGCCACCCCCGAGCCTTTGCAGACCTCGTGTTTTCATGCAAAAACCTCGAAAACCACACACGCGCGGGGGGCAGACCCTCTCCGGGGGGACCATGCACCCATTTGCACCACAGCACCCACCTCTGCAGCTCCTTCAGGGAGACGGTGACTCTCAGGCTGTGCCCCAGGAGGAAGAGGGTGGCCAGGATGTCAGCCCACTGCACCATCTCACCCAGCGGGCCCCCCTTCAGCACCCGCGGACTGAAAACATCCCCTGACTCCTCCGTCAGGAAGCCGATATGGATCAAGATCTGGAGAGACAAGGAGAGGGGTCAGTGTTGGGAGGGGTGGTGCTGGGGGAAAGGGAGAAGTTGGGTTTTCCAGCCCAAAATGACTTATGGTCCCTGATTCCCTCCAGCTCATTTTGCAGGCTGTAATTACTCAGGGAAATCATTCAAGCATAAAGACGAGTGATCTATGTCTAATTAGCAAAGACCCAAGAGTCAGAGGCTACCAGTTCCCATTGACTGGTGTTCTGTATCTTGGGACCATGTTCCCGATGTCCATCAGGGGGGCTCTAAGGGGCTCTATCCCATGGACCAGAGCCGCATCTCCCTGCACACAGGGACTGAAGGGCAGGTCACCGCAAAACCGTGAATGGGAGAGCCGGCACCCTGGGCACCTCTGCGGAGGAGACGTGCCAGCCTCCAGCGGGACATCATCTCCTGTCCACCAGGACCCGTCTCCAAAATTCACCCCATCATTCAGCAGCACTGGTCCTGCGATGTCCTGAGCTCATGCAGAGTCACGCTCATGGACCACAGACCGACCCTGCAGACCCACGTGCTTCCATAAATGAATTTCCCTCCCAGCCCACTCACATCCCAGCTGTCTCCACTCCCCATGTCCCCAGTGCCTCAGCTTTTCCGTGCTCCCCCCACCATGCAATTTGCTCATACGTGTTTCTGGTCCCTTTGCCGGCCCTTCAGCTTCTGCTCGAGGCGCCGAGCTGCCCGCAGCCACTGCTGGGCCAAGTGCCGGATCCTCTTCTTCATGAAGCTGAGGGATTCCTTGCCCGTGCCAATCAGCTCCAGGAGGTGAGCCAGGTCGCTCTGGAAAGCTGCCTAGGAAAGGAGCATGCTCTGCGTTTCCAGTGCAGGGAAAGCAGCCGCGAGAGGAGCCACAGAGCTGCCACGGGGGATGGCGGAGGTTTGCTCATCGCAGCTGAGGAGCCATGGGTCCCTCCTGGATGGACGACCTCCCCTGGTGCCACCAGACCTGACAGCAGAGCCACTCAATGCACCAAATCCCAGGGGCCCCGTTGAACCCACAGCATCTCGTGGCTTCCTGGATTCCTCAGCTCAGGAGAGACATGGATCTGTTGGAGCGGGTCCAGATGAGGCCATGGAGATGCTGGGAGGGCTGGAGCCCCTCTGCTGTGAGGACAGGCTGAGAGAGCTGAGGGGGTTCAGCCTGGAGGAGAGAAGGCTCCGGGGAGACCTTAGAGCCCCTTCCAGTCCCTAAAGGGGACCGACAAGAAAGATGAGGACGCACCTTTTAGCAGGGCCTGTTGCGATAGGACAAGGGGTAATGCCTTTAAACCAAAAGAGGGGAGATTCAGACTAGATACAAGCAGGAAATTTTTTACACTGAGGGTTGTGAGACACCGGCCCAGGTTGCCCAGAGAGGTGGGAGATGCCCCATCCCTGGAAACATCCCAGGTCAGGCTGGATGGGGCTCTGAGTGACCTGATCTAGTTGAAGATGTCCCTGCCATGGGGGGGTTGGACTGGATGGCCTTTAATGGTCCCTTCCAACCCAAACTGTTCTGTGATTCTATGAAAACCCACGTGCGGCATCGTGGCCCTGCTGACAATGCTGGCTCTAAGAACGTTGATTTCCAGAGCCCTGAAGCCACCATCTCCCCTCAGGCCCCCCACCAGGGCCGCTGGGACACAGGCTGTCCCCACCTTACCTGCACCCGGGGCAGCGGCGGCGGGGAAGGCAAAGCCGCCGTCTGGTTTCGCCAGGGCAAGGGAGGGCAGAACCACTCGACTTCGCTGAGGTAGATGAGGAACGAGCACTCGGTGCCATCCACGCCAAAGAACGCATAGCAGGGGTCGGAGGTCCACCTGGCCCTCATCCACTGCAAGGGGGGCAAAGAAACACATGGGGCTCATCCTCCGGCCGGGAAGGGATGTGGCAGCCCCACAAGCTACCCCTGCTACAGGCAACCTCTATTCTCCATCCTTCTCTAGTTGGGAGCTAGAAACAGAGGGCAGAGGGTGGACGAAGGGCTGCAAACCAGCGTACCCAGCACTGATGCTGACGTTCACCCACCCAGTGCCTCCAGGGCTGTCCTGGGTTGAGCGACACAGGACTCATTTCTCTTCTAAACTCCACTTTTGGAAGACTCTAGTGTCTGAATTTGTGAAAATATTTCCTTTATAGCCAGCTAGGCTATGTGGGATTCAAGATCTCGGTGTTTTCAAGCCTTGCCAGGTGCGAGGATGAGGAGGAGTGAGGCCTGGGCATTTGACCAACAGGATTATTTCATACCATGAACGTCACATTCTATGTAAATCAGGAAGTTTGCAGTGTAGTTTCTCTCTCCCTTGATGGTGGCAGTCCAGAGAAACTCCTTGTCCTGGTGCCGGACCCCTGAGCCCATGCCTTCCTCCCAAAGCCTCAGCGCTCACCGTGTCCCACATTTACTGTCCCCTGCTGGGAGTGCACAGCTTCCTGCTGATAGAATTGGCTGAGTATAATTCTTATATATCTTATATTAGTATTGGGACTAGTACTGGTTCTTTAGTATTATTGTTAATTATTTAGTCTTATCCTATTAAATCTATTTATATTTCAACCCTTGTGTTTCCTTGCTTTCCCCGCTTCCCCTTTCCGGGTGGGGAGGGGTCATTGGGTGACAGAATAATTGTCTAAAGGACAACAAATTGTTATGGGTTTTCTCAAACCCTAACGAGAGCACGCGGGGCAGAGGAAGAGCCAGGAGGGTTTGCCGGGGGCTCCCTGGGTTTCTAGCACCCATCCCCAGCACGGACACATGCCTTCCCCGGGGGGCACAGTCGTTAGGAAAATCCTCACTCCAGGGTTTTCTTCTCCGTAGCTTTGCCAGGGAGCGAGCAGAGCTGCTGAGCTCATCGCCCCGGGCGCAGCGGGGCCAGGGCACAGATCCAGTGGTCCCCGAGGATGATTTCACAGGAGGAGATGATATTCACGCAGGAGAATAACCAGCGACCGCAGCACCGATTTATCACCCCCCTCCTCCCCGCGGGCTCTCACCAGCCTCTTCCTTAATTCAACTATAAAAACAAATCTACTCGTGAGACAGGTCGCTGCGCCCGATATGTAAAACGCAGCAATCACCCGGACAGGAGATCGAATTACAGCCTTCCACAATTAAATTACATTCCGAATTTACTCAAATCGTGGAAGTAAAGGATGCCTAGCACCAGGGGAAGAGGAAAATACAACCTCCCCCCCCTCCTCCCCCCGTATCATTTTAAAATACCCTTCAACATCTTCTCAGGGAGACTCGGCCCTGCAGAAGCCTGAGCTTGAAGCAGGAGGCTGGGAAGGGGAGGGAAGAGGGAGACGCTTTTGATTAGTTCATGTAAATATGCTCTCTGACAAAGCAATCACGCTCCGGGCCAAATGCCAGGCTGCATTCAGGTGTAAAGAGCAGGCTGGGTCAGGCAGGACATCCTATTTGAGACGGAGGTCCTGGCCACCTTAACGAGACGCTCTTCTGTGCGATGCTGAGATTATTCCCCAGACACCAGCTCACGCTCCAGAGATATTTGAAGCCGATGTGACAGTGCTCTCCCCCTCGCCGTGCTTCTGTCATTAAACACAGAAAGCACAGGCAGGGAGGGCTGCAGGCAGAGCTGCTCTCACCGAGATGGTTCTCCTGCTGCCTGCACACCTCTGGGTACCAGGGCTTCAGTGCTTCGTACAGCTAAAACCGAAGGCATATGCCTCAAACTGAAAGAGGGGAGATTTAGATTGGATATCAGGAAGAAATTGTTTGCTGTGAGGGTGGTGAGCCCCTGGCCCAGGTTGCCCAGAGAAGCTGTGGCTGCCCCATCCCTGGAGGGGTTCAAGGCCAGGCTGGACAGGGCTTGGAGCAACCTGGGCTGGTGGGAGGTGTCCCTGCCCAGGGCAGGGGGTGGCACTGGGTGGGCTTTAAGGTCCCTTCCAACCCAAACCATTCTGTGATGCTATGATTATTGGAGGAAAACAGTTACGTTTGTATAGCAAAAGCTCCCAGAGGAGGTCAGACACACGTCCCTTGTGCTTTCTCCCTCTGCTTTCCACATCTTTGGCTTTCTGCAACGGGATGCACCTGTCCCATTTTAAAGCAAACAGTTTTATTCTGGAAAGCATCCCCTCTTTCCACTGCCTTTCCCAGTTTAACCCCCGGCGTTGTTGCTTTGTGTCCTTCCCAGCACCTTCCACCCCAGGTCGAGACCCTCTCCCAGACGGGGAACCCCGACTCACCTCCACTTTGCCAGCGCAGTCAGGGTACTTGGGGTCCCTGGGCACCTCGCACTGGTCCCTCCTGCCTTCCACCACTGCAGAACGACAATTTGGGCATGGGGAGAGCTGGGAAGTGCCGGTGGAGCAGCTAGAAACGCTGGAAGGGGGTGGGATGGGATGGGATGGGGCTGCCAGCCCCCAAGCACCTTCATCGGCACTGCAGCCGGGCCGGCAGACAGCCCCATCCCACTTGATGGAGCAGGACACCAAGACGTGAAGCATCTTCCCCCAGGTCAGGGAGGAAACAGAGGACGCTCCCCAGCCACGCTTCAACGCCAAGAGCACGTTCCCCTTTCCTAAATCCCAGCAGGGCTCTTTATAGCACTTCCCTGCTGCTCTCAGCCTGCTCCTGAGCCCAGGTCCCACCTATCCATGCTCCTGTTAATCACCCGCACGCAGGCTGCAGTATCTAGGAAGCACTTGACAGCCTTTACGCTGTAAAAATGCAATAAAAATTGTCCTGCTGAGCTGCCAAGAGAAGACTCAACACCCGGGGCTGGCTCCAGAATAAGGCACAAAAGTGGCTAAAAACCAGTAACAGGATCTTTTTTTCCCGTCTGTGGTTGGATTAATAAAAGACACCGCCCCTCCTATAAGCCCTCCTTTGCCTATATCTAAAAAAGCATGAGGCGGAAGAGGCAACGGAAGCATCTTCTACTTGGTGATGCCAGCCCAAACCTTGGGAAATGGGCAGCCGTGAGGAGAAACATCTGGAGCGCGCAGCTGCTCTCCCAGCACTGCCGGGGTGGGATGGGAACGTCTCTCCTGGCGCTGACTCCCAGGCCCCGGGCTTTGGATGCAAACCGCCACATTTTTCTATCCCGGTGTTTGTGCTGGCACTGCTCCTCATCTTTAATTCTGTGGGGTTTATTTCTGACAGCAATTCAGATCTGTCACCATTCCTGCCCCTTGCAGGCACGAGTTTCCCAGGTCTTGCTCCTCTGCAGATTGATCCTCCCCGCTCCCGAGTCCTCCTGGGCCAAGTGAGGCAACGCTTTCAGGAGAACATTATTGCTGTCAGAGACCACGGAGGGCAGTTCCCTGTGCAGCCTCCTTTTCCAGCCTTCCTGGCTCTAATAGCAAGGGGAGAGTCCTGGAAACCTCCAAGAAGGCTCAGACCGCACTGAGGACCTCCTCTCCCTCAAAGAGATGGTGTCACCATGTGCTGTGTCCACACAGAGTTGGACACAACAGCCCTAGGAGCTCTGCCAAAGAGCTTCAGGTGTCCCGCTTAGCCCTGCAGGCAGGAGTGAGTTGGGTAACCTCAGATCGGTGTCCATTCCCCTGCATTTTTACCAAATCTTTCCTGGTAGGCTTGGCTGGATCTCCCCATTGCAACCGCACAGGAGGTCTGGAGCATGGGGACCTCTGGGGACACTCACCTTTCCCGTTCAGGAGGCTGTTCCGGAGAATCTGGTCTACTTTTATTGCGATGTCTGAGACGTTTTGAGCTATAGCTTGGATCCTCTCCATCAACCCGGCTGCTGGCTGGAACCTGGGAAAAAAACCAAATGGACCCTGGAAACTTGATGCCTCACCCAAGGGTGACGCCCAGGGGTGCTTCCAGCAAATCCATCACCCTTGGAAGCTGCCAGCAGGTTGAATTTAGCTCCAGGATGCAACAAACATGGGAACGCCTAATGCAGTGTGTACCCAGCAAAGAGGTTTGATGAAAAACCTCTGTAAATCAGTATTCTGCCATTTTTCGCAGTGTGCTGATAAACGCGGCTACCTCTGGGCATTTTACAGCGAGAAATATTAAATAGGCTGGAAAACAAAAATCTTTTCCTTATTTCAGATGTGCTATGCTTGAAAACCCTCTGCTGTGATCATTGGCCTCGCGGTGCATGCAGGAAGCCGTGCTGGGAAAAAAAGGGAGGGAAAAACCCCAAAATGCAGAGAAAGGAAGGCAAAAGCGGAGGAGGGCTGAGGCAGGTCGTGGGCCTGGAGCAGACCGCAGACAGATGCAAGACACGCGGGACACGTGGATGGCCTGAGCCAGCCCATCCAGCCAAGACTTGGGGCCAGGGTGCCGGGGCGAGCGTCAGCAGCACGGCAGGAGCCGGGATTGAGCCGGGTATTGCAGCCCCAGCCCCAGCTCCCCTCCTCCCAACCAAGGCTCCAGATCAGATTCCACGCGTTGGAATAGCCGCGGATGCCGTCGATCGAATGAAACCTTGCCATCGATAGCTGGGTGAACACCACCATTAAACTCATCTACTTAACACGTCATGCAGGTGGAGCGAGAGAGCACTGTAAAGAGGCCAGGTGTCAATTAAAACCTGGCAAAATATACCAAAGGGCAAGATAACTCGACCCGTCAGCAGCGGTGCCCTGCCAGGCCTGACAAGGGGCGAGCTTCCCACTTCCAGCACCTCGCCCGCCATTCCCACCACAAACCGCCCCCCCGTCTCGACGAAGCGCGGTTATCGCAGTAAATCATTTCCCCTTCTGCAGCGCCTGGGTCATAAGTTTTTCCTCCTGCTGCCGCCGCCGAGATCATTATAATACAAGGAAATGTCACAAGCAGCGAGCAAAAAACCAAAAGGGCTACCTTGAGTACTCTTGGCACAAAAAATATGTGCTGATGTCAGGCCCTTCCCGGGGAAGTTTTATGTTCCTTCTCCAGCAGATCAGTGAACCCGAAGGCTGGGATTTAAAGTACCTCTGTCCTCAAGGCTAAAAAAATCCTAGTTTTATGAACCGATACTGCTTCAGTTGTTGATTTAAAGTCCATTCGACAGCAGCGAGCAGCCCACATTTTTCCTTCTGGCGTGGTTTATGACCATCAATATTCAGCCTGCGTATCTCCACAGGGAGCCACATATCTTAGGCTTTTAAGAAATAATAATTATATGCAGAGGACACCATTGCCCCCAAGTAACTTTCAACCTTTGCAGAGAATAAACCCCAGGTATCCTGCCAGCTGCTGTAACTGCGGCAGTGGGGAGGCTGCTCATGAGGCCCCGGTAAAATACAGGCACAAAAATGACCTGTGATAAGCTGTGCTTGTCAGCATGGCTCCGAGGAGATAAAACCCTCCTGGGCTGACGGCTGCAGAGCTCTGCCAGCCCTGAAAAGCTTGCAACCCTTTCTTCCACCGGCAAGCAGCCGTCAGACCAGGTGGGTGATACACAGGCGCTTGGTAAGCAGGGAAACCTGGGATGGGCAGCTTAGGAGCAAACATCCCAAGGATGCAGTGAATTTAAAGCCAGCGAACCCAACCTCCTGCTCCAACAGCAGGAGAGGGACATTGGCTTGGTGGAGATGCTCCTCAGGTTGCTCCATCACCCATGGCAAGGAGAGAGGATGAGCACAGCCACGACAGCCCTGCTCCCATGCTTCAGAGAGCCTAGGTCAGCCCACCATCCAACTGCTGCCTCCTCCCAGAAGCTATCCCAATTCTCACCTGGCTCCAAACCCCTCCTAGACACCCAAGTAATTAGGTGAAACCAAAAAGTCAACAGCAACCTCGGTCCCCATCTGCTCTCTGATGACCTCCAGACCTCAGCTCAGCCAGGGCTGAGCACCACTCACCCACAAACACGTTTGAACAACAATCAGGATCGTTATCCTAAATAAATGGCTTTCTTCTGGGCTCAGCCTAAATCCTGCCAGAGCTCTGGCCACAGCGGTAGTTTCCACTGGGTGACAGAACCCGTGCCAGCTTGCTCAGCTCTTGCAAGCTAAAGCTGCTCCCCAAACACAAAGATCTCAACTCGAAGCCCTTTGATGGCAAACGTGTGATGGTCACACTCAGACAGCACTTCTAATTCTTGCAAACAATTCTCAGCAAACAAGGCAGCTCCACGAGGCTTTCCCTGAAATGTAGACAAAGTGACCCAAAAAATGTCCACCGTGGTTCTTGGCATGTATTAAGAAGATGGAAAAACGGTAGAAAACTTCCCTCCAAGACAAGGAACCAGGCTCCCATCTCCCACCATCTCATCACTCTTACTGGTCACACTAGTTTTCTCCAAATCCCCATGCCTTTGAGCGAGGGGTTTGATGCTTGGGGTGCGCAGTCGTTCCCCCACGTCGGGAGCTCTGATGGGCCCCAGCATTAGCTCTAACAGAGGTGGCACCGAGTCAGCCTCGGTGTTTTTATCTCCTGGGCAACAAGGCCATCACTTGAGCAACAAATTTCATTTAACATATTAGAGAGACGACAAGGAGGTTCAGCCCAAGTTACATCCCCTATCACGACAGTGATTTGTCACCTGGGCAGAGGACAAGAAAATAAGACATTTAAAGCAAAACCTCAAACGCAAAAAGGGTTTCTGTAGCTCGTCAGAATCTGGTGCCTTATTCTTAGTAACTAGAGACACTGGGAATTACAAGGTAAGTGGCTTATTGTGCCCAGTGACAGCGAAGCAGAAGGGGAATATCCCGCCGCGTGTCCCCATCAGAGCTGGGATGCCAGCTCGGTCTCTGGAAAGAACAACTCATTTCCAGCGCCACCGCCGCACTGCAAGCGGCAACGGGCTGCTTTTTTTTATTCCTTGTTGCTTTTTAAATTTTTTCTATAGCGACAATATAAATGCCACCAAAACGCGCTGGGGCTGTGCCAGCTATTGAAACTATAGTAAATTACTATGGGTTTTCTAGAACAAATTTTTCCCTGGGACCTTAAAACCGTTTACTACAGCAAATACAGTACTTTTACTTCTAACCATCAATATTGATTTCGTCTTTATTATTTTCAGATTTATACTTCCCCATGTTGATTAAGATTCAGATCACACTGTGCCTTATAATGCACTGTATACAGTATTCATCTCATTTCAAAAACTGCTATTAAGATGTATCTTTCCCCACTGGCAGATCATTTGCCATATAATATAGCCAGAGGCTGAGCTTTCCTTTACTTTTTTATGCATTAATTTGGGTCCCTTCACTTTGTCTCTTGTCCCCAACCCCGCAGCAGCAGCTCAGATTCAGCCTGCTTATCCCTTTACAAGGCACTGTATTTTTATTGCCTTTTCTAAAAGTGGCATTATGAAAAGATGAATCTCTTTCTATTTGCGTGTTGTCTTCATAATACAAGCCTTAAACATATTTGCTTGCTCTTCCGATATTTCTTGCTATTAACTGGTGAAAGCGGTGACTTTGGGAAGACGATACAGATGGAGAAAAGCAGATATTTTGAAGATAATACATCAACAAACGCAACATTCACACAGAGCAGTTTACCAGAGGATTTCAACTTGCTCATTACGATGTCTGTGCTGCCGTTTGCATCTTTAAAGATTGATTTTTTTTCTTTTTTTTGCCCAAAGACCCAAGGCAGAGCGGAAAGCAGCCGGGAAGGTGCCCAGGACTGGTGCTGGGCTCTTGCTGCTTCCCTGCTCCGAGGACACCCATCACCCCCCGATCTCCAGCCCCACCAGAGCCTCACTCTACAGGACACGGAGCTGAAATCCTGGAGGCAGCACTGGTGGATAACCCTTCCAGGCAATGGGAAAAGGGCCTTTCCCATCCTCCTGGCTCCTGCTGCAGCATTTGAGGAGCTGCCCGTTAAAATAGCTGGGGTATCTCCTGGAGAAATGAACGCCTAGGGCATCTCCAGTGGGTCACCCTGCAGGCTTGGGCTCCCATCCATCCATCCCTCCCTCCCTCCCAGTGGGATGAGCTTGGAGTTGCCCAACAGCTGGTGGGGAACGAGCTGAGGAAAACCCAGGGTTCCCCAGGGATGCGGGGAAAAGCCCTCCTCCAAGTGCTGGATAACTGAATAAAGGTGATTTAAATCTCTGAGAAGATGGGGCAATTAAGAGCTTTGCTCTTCTGCCATAAGAGGATCCAAGAAAACCTCATCGATGCTGGAGGCAAAACTTTTTTGGGGGATCCACGCCCTCATGCGCGTCTCTGCATCCTCTTGGGCTTGCACCCAACAGGCGGGGAGCCAGGGCTGCCCACAGGGAAAAGGGCAAGGACACGAATGGGGTAACGGGGGGGCTGATGCTCTCCCTAAAATGTGGGTCCTGGTCCCCTGACACCGATGCTCCCAATGGCATTGATGGGAAGATGCAGCGGCGGCCGGGCGAGCGCCCCGCTCATGCGGCTCAGCTGCCTGTTTTGTGTTGATTTGACTTGTAATCCTGGGTTTAATCCTCATAACTCCGGTGCTGGAGCTATTACCCTAAGCTTGGATAAACAACCTTGGCTCGGTTTGAGGCGGGGGGCCGTGCGGTGCGGGGGCAGCAGGCGGGGTGCCGAGATGGGGAGCGCAGGGGGGAGTCCCGTGCCCTGCTCCGCTTGGGAAAGGCTCAGACCCCCAGGGAGCAGAGCAAAAGCCCGAAGCCCTGGTTGCTATCAGCTTGGCAGAAATTTTATGGGTGGGTTTATGCTTCACAGGCAGCTCCTGCCAGTCAACTGGATAAAAATTTTAAAATAAATAAAAACATTTTTAAAATCCCACAGCAGCGTAGGCTTCCAATGCAATTTCTGGTGACTCCGTACACTCCAATCTTTTCCATTACACCTCAGGGCTGAGACAACCAGCTCGGTCTCCCCTCCAGGGACACCTGAATAAAGACCCGAGTTCGCCCTCGCCGTGTTTGCGCTTGTTGGGAATTCACGCTGGGCAAATATCCCAGTGGATGTGTTTTGGGATGGGAACGTTCCTTGGAAACTCATCCGAAGCAGGTATCGCATGATGCACAGGCAGAGCCCTGCCTGAACTCCTCCAAGCTACGTAATAAATCGCGTAATAAATACCAGAACATTGTACTCACTAAAGTACTTCCATTTATTTTCATTTCCATTCACTGTAGGTGATGTTTCTCACGCAAATGCATTTAGAGGACCAGACCCTGAGCCTGCGGAGGATGCTGCCATTTTAGCGAGCTGGCAACAAATTTCATGAAAAAAAAATAATGGTGAAAACCAGCTTCCCAGTCAAAGCCAGGACCTTGCCAACGTAGGCCAGCAAAGTATAACCGAGATGAAAATATTTTACGCATGCCATAAAGCGCTCTGAGCTCCTTCCCAGGTGGAACACGATGCCAAAACCAGAAGCCCAAACCTTCGCTTCCCCGCTGGGTCCCAGAGCAGCCCCGAGCCCGGCCATACGCCCCGGCAGCAGCGGGGCTATTTTATGTGAACACAAAGGGTCACGGACTGGCGGGTTACGGGATCAGTCACTTCGATATATGTTAATCTTCACTTGATTGGGGCATAAATCAGATCTATTTGCCTATGTGCTTGAGTGGCCTGATGCCGGCTGTGAGAAACCGCCTTCGGTGAGGCACAGACACGTCGCCAGCCTCGGCGGTCTCCACCAAGAGGCACCTGCCAAAAAAATTAGACCAAAAAATACCCAGTTTTGACCACAATCCCCGGGGCAGGGGATCCCCTGGACAAGACACTCTCCCGAGCCTGTGCTTTTCTACAGCCCTCAGCCTCGCCTTCTTTGCCAGCTGGGCGTTCCATGGGCACGCTCCACTTCATTTTGGGTTATTTTGGCAGCCTGTGTGTCCACCATCAGCACTGCAGCCTCCAAAGACGCCCCTCTCCATCGTGCCCATTCCCCCCCAGCGGGGAAGCCCCTCCGGAGGGAGCTGCTGGCTCCCAGCTGCTCCCAAATCAGGGATGGAGGATTAAGGGGATCTGATTTTCCTCGTAGGGTAAATCACAGCCCCGAACGTACCGTGGTGCCACGCTGCTCCCCACCCCGCAGCACCATCACCAGCCCCCCCGAAGCCCTGGGCTCTGGGTCCCGAGGGCTCTCCCTGTGCAAACCACCCGAGACAACACACCCAACCGCAGCACAGAAACCGCCACCGACAGCACTTTGCCTCCCCGCGTTAACGCACCGAGAAGCCTCCTTTGCAAAGCCCTGCGATAAAGCGGCCCCCGGCGCATCAATGTTTCGGGCTGGAAAGGCACAAAATACACAGCAATCAAAGCCAATCACAAAATCAGGTTCCGCAAATTGAGCTGGGGGAGGTACGAGCCTGGGGGCGGGAGGGGAGGGTGTGAGTGACCTGGGCACACGTGGGCACCTGTACCCCAGCCCATCACCCTCCCAATGAGCCCAGAGCCCCTCGAGCAAGGTGGGGGCACGTGGATAGTGGCCTGCTAGTGGTACACAGCCACCTCTCTGCTCTGCTTTAGAGGGAAAAGCGATTTCTCCCAGCTGCCAGGCACGAATTTCCCTGTGCATCTCCTCCCCTGACCCTAATGGGGACCCCAGCAGCAAGGGGTCCTCCGAGACCCCCTGCGCTGTGCCCTTCCCCTCTAATCTAATGCCAAAAGCATCCAGGACTGGGCTGGAGTTGTCCTCAGAGCTGGTAGAAACACCTTGCTGCTTCAGGCAGGATGAAACAACTTGCGGGACCCGTGAGGAAGGAGGGCACCAGGGAGAAAGGCTCCCGCAGTGCTGGCTGCTGGGGTCCCTTGCCAGCCGCATCCCTGATGCTGCTCCCAGGCTGAGTCTCACTCGGCAAAACAACCACCCGGCAAAGCTGGGCTGGGTCGTAGGACGGGTCTTACCTTCCCCATGGCTTGGTTTGGAGCTCTGGTGCGCATCCAGAAAAGGGCCATGAGGATGATCCGAGGGCTGGAGCACCTCTCCTGTGAGGACAGACTGAGAGAGTTGGGGTTGTTCAGTCTGGAGAAAAGAAGGCTCCGAGGAGACCTTATAGTGGCCTATAGGGGGCCTACAGGAAAGCTGGGGAGGGACTTTTTAGGATGTCGGGTGATGGTAGGACTAGAGGGAATGGATTAAAACTAGAGATGGGTCGATTCAGATTGGACGTTAGGAAGAAGTTCTTCACCATCAGGGTGGTGAGCCCCTGGCCCAGGTTGCCCAGAGAAGCTGTGGCTGCCCCATCCCTGGAGGGGTTCAAGGCCAGGCTGGAGGGGCTTGGAGCAACCTGGGCTGGTGGGAGGTGTCCCTGCCCAGGGCAGGGGGTGGCACTGGGTGGGCTTTAAGGTCCCTTCCAACCCAAACCATTCTATCATTCTATGATTCTGCTGGCTCTGGACAGCTTCCACACCACGTAGCACCAGCCTGACCTTGCAGATGCCCTTGCTGAGCCCCCCCGCACGCCGAGGAGATGGGGAGAGGATGCGTGGAGGGGTCAAACACCACTCCGGGCTCACCTGGATAGCAGGGAACCACAGCATCTGGCAGTGATTCCTCTCAAGCCAGCTTATCAACGGCGACAATTCAGGAATTAATAGAGCCAAGCTGGCAGGATGCAGGAACATCACCCATTTAGTGTCATATTGTGAGACTTTTAATTACTGGGGGAATATGGAGTCATGTAATGATTACAAGAACAAATACTTAAAGTGTGTGGAAATTAACTGAGCCTTGGCAGTAATTAAGCTTGAAGATTAATCAGTCGTTAGCAAATAACACCCTTTGCAGGCTAACTGCTATGTGGGGGAGAGGGACAACCAGGGATGCTGGAGCTGCAGACCTCAGTCTTCCCCCCTGCCACTTCCCCGGGGGACACGGGGCATGTCGGGGGCAACCTGGCCCCTGGGAAAGGGCTTCTCCAAGCCCCAACACCGTCGGGTGACGGCGCCAGCTTGGGTCAGCCACTTCGGACCCCCTCCCTCCCTCCCCAGCACTTTCCATCAGGGGACCAACACTTCCACTGCAAACTAATATTTCCCTTGCCCAGTAAATAGCTCTCCAGGAGGCTTCCGTAAGTACTTCTAATTTCTTTCCCCTCGGATGATTTACGAGGGTTGCATTCAATTAACAGCGGTATTGATTTTTCTGCAGCTGAGTGGCAGGCTGCTGGCCCTCGTTAGGGAACCCATCCTTCACCTTCCCGGGGAGGGCAGGGGGGAGCCGGGGAGGGCTGGAGAAAGGAATCCAACCTGTGTCCCCTTACCCCAGCGCGACATCCCGCAAAACCCCTGGGCGGCTCTTCTAAGGAGGATATTGGACGTTGGGGTCTTCCAAGAGTTGTATCTAGAGCATTGCCAGGGGCTGGTGGGCTGCACATAGAGGCACCTATAGAGTGTTCAGTCAGACGGCACCTATGGAGCAAGAAAGATCTTGGAGCGACTTCCAGCCACGTAAAGCTGCCTGCCCTGGCAGCTGGGAGGCTTTCCAAGGCAGGTCATTAATTACACCCTATTTATTTAAATTCCCCATTGCACTTTCCAAGGGGAAAAGCCATCCCTGCCCTCCCCCGGAGCGGTGCTGGAGGAGGACAACGCTCACAGGGGCTCTGAGTGATTAATTATGGGGCTATTCCATAAAGCCCACTGAAGCCTTCACCTCTTCATTTGGGCTCTGCAAAGCCAAGCTCTCCCAATTTCATCGGAGATCCAGTGTTAAGCAGGAGAGCGCTTTGTAAAACCAAGAATTAATCCACTTTTGCACAGGTGGAATTGCAAGCCCGTGCTCGTGGCTTTGCTGAGCAGGGAAGGAGACGAAGGCGACCGCTGTGCTAACCAGAGATGCTTTAAAGAATAAAATCCCTTTGAAATTAGCACCCTTTAATTGTATTATCTCTCGCTGACAGCTTCAAGTCGGTCACTGGTGATCAAAGAGACAGTGAAAGGGAGGGAAAGTGGAAACAAGCCCTTGGTGGAGTCCCAGCATCCTAATAACGAACAAGACCAGGGCGTCTCCATGGCCGCGGGGCTGATCTGGGGTCAGGAGACACCGCTCCGTCCCAGTGCGGATGGTGATGTTCGTCTCCCCCCAGCACAGGGGGTCCCCAGGCGCTGCAGCCAGTTACCCCCCCAAGGGATGGAGACCACAGCACACCTCTCCCCAGGTCCATGGGGTCTCAGCCCAGGTTTTGCACCAGCTGCTATTAGATTCCCATTGGGATGCTCCACACAGATCTGGAGAGCATCCATCCGAGCAGCGGGGTCAGCCCGGAGCCGGGCTCTGCTCGGAGCAGGGCGGCAGACGGGGTACATTGGCTCTGCACCCTTCCAGCTGCCCCGTGCACCCCACAAAGGAGGGCAGGGACCGGGACACGCCAAGAAAGGTCCCTATGGATGAGGGAGCACGCCTGGCAGCAGAGACGGAGCCGCTCAAACCTGCTGAGACCCTGCACAGCTGTAACTTCCAACACGTCTCCTCTGACCACAGAGCTCAGCCAAAGCCGGGGGCTGCAGGGAGCGAGGGGAGCGCTCCGCAAACGCTTCACAAGGGTTTGCAAACGCTGCCAGTGCTTCGTTGCAGACCAGCACAGGGAAAATCCACCCACAAGAGACCCCTCCACCATGGGTGCTCCATCTGGAGATGCTCTGCCCCACGACCAAAACCTGATCTTCAGAGGCCAGGAGAAGACAGGGATTGGTTTTGATGTAGGATCAAGTGATGGGACTTGAATGCATTAAGGGGTAATTTACACGGAACAAAAGGAGATAAAAACTAGTTGTCCCTGATTTTCTATTCCTGGAAATTCTGTAATCTCAACCGCTGAAGCCCATCTCAGCACATACACAAACCCCAAGGCTGTTTTGATGTGCCGGGTCCATCAGCTCCCATCCTCTCTGGTCTCTCCAAGCAATGGCCCTGGTGCCACCAGCCACACGGCAGACCCCAAAAGCGAGATCCCCATCTGCAGCGATTGCTGCCAGTTCACGGAAATGCTTTTAAGTTTATCTCGTGGCTGCTGGCGTACAGAAATCACCATCACCTGAAACTACTGGTTCTTTTAACAGGAGATTGGCCAAGAAAAGCATCAAACGTGAGCGAGCGCCTTCCAGTTGCTGGTTGCAAATAGCCCTGTCCGTTCCTCTCCGGGATTACCGTCGTCCTCCTCGCACGCTTGGGGACCAGCCAGCCTCGTAACGACAAAATCCCCACCACCTGCCATTACCCAGGTAAATTATGTTTTTTTCAGTGGTGGAAATTACGTTACTTAAAAGGCAAGACCTTGCGCTCCGAGGCTGCCTGTGCAGCTTTAATTCACGCGTGCACGCAGTACGGCGCAGCACAGCCTTTAATTACAGGCTCACTTACTCTATTTTCCATCATAGGCGCAAAAGAGACTCGTAAGGAAAGCGAGGGAGAGAAGTGGAAAGAAGGACGGAAGGAGGGAGGCACAGGAAGCCCCGCCGGCTGCCGAGCGGCAGGAGGCAGAGGTGGGAATGCCCTTGGGATGCACTGCAGCTCCCGCGCCGGCCCTGCTGGCACGGCACAAGGCAGCGGTGACCACTGCATGTCACTCTCGTGTCACCTGTGGCTCCGCCTGAGCAAAACCTCCGCTGGCATCTTTTCCGCATTGCAAAGTTTGTCCCAAGTGCTGCCCTTCTCTTTCTCCATCTCCGCCCCTCCACATTCCAGTCGCTTCAGTCACCATTTTTGCAGACCTTGGCGTGACAGCCAAATTAGTATTAATAACTGTTTAAAGGCTCTCAAAGCAAAGGGAAATGTCTCTTTAGCAAATCACCATGTCACAATGGGAAGGCCTGATGGCATCTCTTGTGCTCTCGAGTAGCCGGCGATAGATCCCAGCTACTGCATCTCCGAGCTGGGAGGGATGCGCTGGATCACGGGGAGCCGGGATGGCAGCTCCATGCAGAGAGTGTTTTGGGACCTGACAGTTTGCTCCTATTTCATTGCTCAACTCCAAGGCTGAACGTTATCAGCCCTGGGTTTCAAACAACAATCACTCCCACAGCTACCCGAGGAATGCGGGCACAAAGAAACCGGCCTGAGCTCGCTCTGGGATTTAATGGCAGAGGGAGCACAGCCCACGCACCAGGTCCTGCTCCAGCCATCGGCCAGTCCCACCTCCAGCTCCACCACAGCACGGCGGTGGAGAGACGCCCTCCCACGCTGCACCACCAGCAGCTGAGACAGGTGCTACAGGAAACCCCCCAAATTTCAGAAATCCCAAAAGAAAAGAGGTCCAGAAATGGCAAACACCAAGACCTGCCCAAGCCCCGTGTCCCGGTGGGCTCCACCAGCCCCGCGCAGCGGCTCAGCCCAACATGGGGTTGTTTTTTTTTTTGCTCCTGCAAACCCCCCCGAGCCCGGCGCCGCTCCGCAGGGTCTGCAGGGGGCATCGGCACGGCCGACTGACCTGTCCAGAGGGAATCGTGCTTCGTCCCCTTTGTGGAAGTCAGTGCTATTCTCCAGCCTGGCCAGGATGTCCATCTTCTTCATCAGCATCTCCAGCATGTCGCTCATTCGCCGCAGCACCCCTCGGGACTCCAGCGCGCCCATCACTGCAGGCACACAAAGAGCAAGCGAGACACGGTCACGGGCTGGGTGCTGCCGTGTCGGACCGGGGAAACCCCCTCCCCATGGCTTCAGCCCCAAAACTGCCCACGCTCCTGTGTTCCCCCATCCCTGCTGATGGGCTCGGTGGTTTATAGAATCACAGAATGGTTTGGGTTGGAAGGGACCTTAAAGGTCACCCAGTGCCACCCCCTGCCCTGGGCAGGGACACCTCCCACCAGACCAGGTTGCTCCAAGCCCCGTCCAGCCTGGCCTTGAACCCCTCCAGGGATGGGGCAGCCACAGCTTCTCTGGGCAACCTGGGCCAGGGGCTCACCACCCTCACAGCAAAGAATTTCTTCCCGATATTTAATCTAAATCTCCCCTCTTCCAGTTGGAAGCCATTACCCCTTGTCCTATCACTGTGCTCCTTGATCCAGAGTCCCTCCCCATCTCTCCTGGAGCCCCTTTAGGGACTGGAAGGGGCTCTAAGGTCTCCCCGGAGCCTTCTTTCCTCCAGGCTGAACCCCCCCAGCTCTCTCAGCCTGTCCTCACAGCAGACGGGCCCCAGCCCTCGGATCACCAACCATCTGGTTGCCCCACTGTCCCCTCCCTGGCTCTGCCAACAGCCCCACAGCCCCATGGGTTAACCCCTGTCTGTGCCCAAATCCCACCAGGCTGCCGCAGCTCCTGGTAGCCAGCGGTTACACCAGCCCTGGATCCAGCATCCTCACTTGCCTCTCCGGGCATGAATTCCTGACTCATCCACCCGATCCAGCCCATCCCAAATGCTTACGGGAAACCAACTTTATTCTCAAACCCTACCCAAAGAGCCTTTCATTTTGCACTTTCATTTTTCACTCTCCAAGACCCACCTAGCCCAGCATCCTGCCTTTGACAGCACCGTGCAGGCGATGCTGAAGGAAAACCACGGGAAACGGAGGCAAATAGGTGGTTTTCCCCCAACACATCCTCCCAGCAGCACTGGATTTTCCTGTTGCAGGGAAGAATTCGTTTTCTACCCAAATCTGCTATGGGGTGGGTGCCCCAGCACTGGAAATAGCTCGCTGCCGGTACGCTGCATCTCAGCAAAAAAAAAAAAAAACAACCCAGTAGGGAAAGCCCCTGATTTCCAGCCCCGTTTAATGCTCTGCTTCCTATGGGTTTGCACAGCTCCGACGCGCTGCTGGGCTGGAAGCGCCGGGGGACGAGGAGCTGCTGGCTCCCAGTTTGATCCACTGTCTGGGGACAGGCAGCCCCCAGCCCGAAGCCAGGGAACAGAAAAATAAAGCTCCTGTTTCATCTCAGCGCGGCTCATTTCACGTTAGTAATAACTTAATCAGCGCATAATCCCCTGAACTTCTCCCGTTTAGCTTATCTCCACCGTTCCACTCACATCTGCTTTTCAAGAGGCAGCACATATTTAATTTAGGGAGCAGCAGGAGCCGGGTGTGCAGCGCTGGGAAGGCGAGCGGCTGCCGGACACCCCAGGTGGCTACCGGGACATCTCACGCATCTCCAAGTAGATGCCAAAACCGGGTGCTGCAAAGCCAGAGGGTGGCTGGGCTGGTGCATCCCCTTGGTCCCGCAGCCCGGCACAGCAGAGACGCAGCCCCGGCTCCCTCCCCGCTCCCCCAGGAAATCACCCGCTCCAGACGCTGCGGTGGAGCCCCAGCTGCCGGGGGTGGGTTGTCAGCTGTGATGGAGAGGGGCTGCATCGGCATCACAGCTGAACTGGGGACTCTGGTACCCACACGTCCCCCCAGCAGGCTCTCCCCCCACCAGGCACCATGAGAGCATCACGTCACCGCATCGCCTTGTCGCTGTCGGACGCGCGGCACACGAACACCAGGGTACAAGCCAACCCTTAACCCCTCGAAGAAGCTGACACTGGACCAGCCAGACCTCCCCAAGGGCCCTCTTCCACGCTCGGCTGACGTTATCAGCAACACATTATTTTTCCTGACGCTATCTAACAAAAGGGAAGAAAAACTGAGAGCAAAAGCAATTCCTCAAAAAAACCCAACAACCCAACACAAAACCCCACCGCTACTCATGGAGATTGAAACCGGGCTCTTCCCCAAACACTCCCTCACTCCCATGGCAAGAAGTCAGCGACTTCTGCTGGAATCAGTGGTCCAAGGTCCAGAGCAGCCCCAGATCTCCCTGGATGGGTCTGGGAAAGCAGGAGCCACCTTTGCCTGTCCCACCAGGAAGGTCTCCCAACCCCCTGGGTGGGACACAAGTCACAGCCTGTCCCATTAAAGGGCAGAAGTGCTAATAAATTCGCAATTAAAAGATGCTACGGGGGCGGGGGTTGTGAGGGGAGGAAGTGGAAACTTGGACCCTGGAGCTCGGTTTGTACAGAGGCCTCCCCAAACACAGCTGAGCAAACTGGGCAAAGACATGGCCAAGAAAAACAGAAAAGCTCTGAGACGGGCCTAAATCAGAAAATCCACATCAGTTATTTCCCCCCGGGACTGAGCCCACCTCAGTGATAATCCCACTACAGCCGGGCTGTGTTCACGGCTCGCAGCCCCTGGCACCCCCCACCTGGGTGGATTCCAGGACTGCTCCCTGAAACGGGGATTTCTGCTCAGGATTTGCTCCTGCTCCGACATCCCTGTGCTGCCAGAAGGTCGGAGCTTAGACCTTCAACTCAGTTTTGGACCGAGATGGAGACTGAGCATCCTTCTTGCACTCTCCCAAGCCAGCGGGCGAGTCTGGAGGTCTGGAGAAGGACCCCATACAACCCCTACAGCTGCCCAGAAGAGCTTAAACCACAACCACGGCGTTTCCATGGATGGAGCGGTACTCCTGGCCCAAGGATTTGGATCCCAGCTGGTCTGGGGGGGGTGGGGCAGGTCATGCTGGTTCACCGGGAAGATGGAAGGATCATGTCTGGGAAGACAACGGAGATGATGGAGAGCCACTGCTGCCTTCGCCGCTCAGGGCTGGGCTGTCTCCCCAGTCTGGGGCCAGGTTGCATTCGTGTAATTACGACGGCCTGTTTAGTGGCGCAGCTCATTGGAAATGTAAATGGCTGCTCGCAAAGCCCAGGCAGAGAAACAGGTCCGCCCCCTGATCAAAACCCAGACACACGCACAAAGCCCGTTCCCGCAGAGCAGACCTGGGAAAAGCCCTTTCCCTCAGCTCAGGATGGGTCCCAAGAGCTTCTCCAGCCTCACTAAAGGAATGTAATCCTGCCCCAGGCAGGGGGACAAGGGACACTGAGGCACGGAGCTACACGGGCCTCAGGCTTCCAGCCGGCAGCAGCGAGATGATGTCCACGGCAGGCGCCCAGGGGTCTCAGTGCCACGTCCCCAGCGCCCAGGCGAAGCTCCCCAGGGATCGCCCCATGCTCAGGCAGGAGCAGGAGGTGGAGATGGCAGCCGCAGCCCAGGCAATCCGGACGAGGATGCCTGCTCCGAGTCCTCACTGCAGAAGCCCATCCCCCAAACCAGCTCTGCTCCCAGGTCGCTAAGGAGGGATGAGGATATTCCCATTCCCCCCACCCCAGATCCCCCAGCCCCACAGCCAAGCCCCCAGTGCCAGCCCGGCCCCCCCGGCTCTCCCCCTGGCTTTGCCGTGATTTCCCCTCGTGTCGCTGCCATCATCCAATTTCCCAGCTGGTTTCAAGCGATTCCGGGATGCTTTTCAACAGCAAAGCTCCCAGCTTTACTGTCAACAGCGAGCGGAGATATTCCTTCTCCAATAAAGAAATAAAAAAAAAAAAAAAACCCACCCAAAAAAACAACCCACCTCAAATCCTAAGTAAAAATAGTAATAATAAAAAAATAAATATCTCAGCCTTCACTGGGTTATCTTTTTGGGCGCCCTGCCAGAAAGCAGAGCTGTCGCGGGGCACATCTTCCCCTGGCTCTTGGAGGTGAAGTCGAAGCCTTTCCTCATCAACACCTCTCTCTTTTTCTGTTCTTGGTCTTTTTTTGTTGTTGTCGTTGTTGTTCCAGAAGCTTAAGGAGGATAACAAGAGCGATTTGACATTTTTGGCAATGATTATTACATCTCCTGGAAAGCGCGTCTCATTAAAAGCAAGAGAAAGGAGGAAAAGTGCTGAAGCGACTCTTTTAAAAATGCAAGAGCCGGGATTAATTTGTTAACCCGAAGCGGGGACCCAGACGCTCGGCTGCCTGGCAGCGTGTGCCAGGGGATTCGGAGGATGGGGATGAGCCCGGCTGGCGCTGGGTACCCAGCATCTCCCCTTCAGCCAGCGATGAAGAACCCCAAAGGACTCGCAAACAGCACTGCAGGGAGACAGGATAAACCCACACCCAACTCGACACCATGAAAACCCAGAAACCCAGTAAAACAGTCCTGCAAAACACTCATTTTTTGTTTGTTTGTTTTTTTAAAAAAAAAGCAAGAAGCTGCTAATTACAAAGGAAAAATATTCTAATTACCCCTGATAATCAGCAATGATGGGAAAGAAAACATAAGTAAAACTGCTCAACAGATTAATTGGAGTTTGCTAAAGTATGACAGGTTTTTGACAGTTTTCCTGAGTGGCAGCTACTCTTTGAAGGCAATCACTGAACCTGACAGAGGTTTTCATAGCAGCACTAGGAAATAATGATTGCAATCAATCATATCTTACTGGATTTCATGAGACATGCTGGTAAACACAGCAGAGGGAGGAGAATTATTTATGGTGCTTCAGAAGAGCATACAGCTAAGTAATTGGATGAAATCAGGGGAAAAAAAAAGGAAGCATCCCCTAAGGGTGATGTCTAGTGGAAGAAGAAATAGTTTCCCTGCGAAACCAGTGGAATAGTCAACAGGCAATCTGCTCAAATCTGGATGGGTGGAAACCCTGGAGAATTCACTAACGATACGCTCATCTTTAAAATACCTTCTTGGAGCGAACACATCCCCGGGCAGGCGTCCCACCCCCTGCCATCACCCGCCACTGAAACCTCCGGCAACGGGAGCCAGGAGGGACGCGGGGGGGAGTTTCGCTGCGTGCGCAGACCTGGGCGCGAGAGTGAAGTTCGATGCCCGACGCTGCGGGGCGACAGCGCGGGAAAGCAGCTGAGAAAGCAGCATTTCACGCAGCATCCCCAGCACGGCCACGGCGCGGGGCTGGGACTGGGGCAGACGATGTGGAGCGGCGCTGGTGAAGCCCAGGCTGTGCCACGGGGGAAGGAGCAGGCGGGATGGAGCTTCCACGCTCAGGCATCGTGTTTTGGGATCCCAAGCATCCCTCCCACCATCGCTCATGCTGGGAGCTAGTTCCACCCAGCACTTCGCTAGCGCGTGGGATGTCCCCCCATCACAAGGGTTTGTGTGCGGCTCTGGGACACTTGGGCTGAGGTTTTCCAAAGAAGCTGGAACGCTTTGGGAGAAAAAAATTGCATTTTGGAGGCATGTTCCCTTTAGCTGCTTGGACTGATTCAAAGCTCCTTGCCCTGCGCATCTGCTGGACCCAGACGACAGCTCCATGTCCCTGGGTCACTTGGCCCCGTCCTGCTCTGGGGGTCTCACACCGCTGAGCACCAGCTTCATGGTCAGGAGATGGGGAAAAGAGAGACACGTAGGGGAAATGGTGTGCGAGCTGCACGCCAGCGCTCAGCCCCACACGTCCCTTGTGCTTTCCTCCTAGCGGGTGCAGGACCCTGCTGCCATCCCATGGGTGCAGAGGTGGCACCTCGCCTTGGTCGCTTACAGGGAGCCCATCCACCCCCAAAACCAGCCCAGTTTCAACAGGAGCAAAAGCCTCCCTAACCCAGCAGCCACAAGAACCCACCTCCTGGGGGGAGACCGAGCCACAGCCTCAACCCGCACCGGTGTGAACGGCGACAAAACATCCCCCTGACATTTAAAACGCAATTCCATAATATATCTCAGCTGTTCATAACGTGGATGATTTGTCGTTGATTCCCCCCCCCACCTTCCCAGACATAAGTCATATCCCTGCCTGGCTGTCTCGCAACAGCTGAACACTCGGGTACAAGAAGGGAGTTTGCTCAGAGATGGTAAGATATTACTTACGTCCATTGAAAATACCAGCTGAATTAATTTCAATCTAAAGCATCATCTGCTTTGCTTTGTTTTTCGCCTTTAAAGGACAGCTCCAGGCTACTTAAACCCCTCAAAAGGACAGCGTACTTTTGAAGGATTTAATGGAGAAGAAACGGGAGGATCGCCAGCTGGACCCAGAGCTCATCGCCCAGCTCTCTGGGTGACTGGTACCCAGGGCTGTCCTGGGGACCCCATCCTCCCAGAGGGCACCCACCGCGGCACCTCGGGAGCAAAGCGCCAGCCCTTCGCTCCTCTATTTACTTTCACCATTGATTTTGATTCAAGCAGATTAAAAGACCAAAGAGCCAACTAGCCAAGGGCTCCGGCTAGCCCTGACACTTAATCCATTCCAATCACAGCCCCGAGACCCAGCACTAATCGTCAACAAGAAAGCCCAAGGCCAGGCTCGGGCTGGCAGCGATGGCCACCTCCCGTCCCCATCCCTGCAGCACCCAGCCTGCGGGGAAGCTCCTCCGGGGACGGACGAGGTCCCGCCGGGTGACTGCACCCTTCGAGGGCACCTGCTCACCAGCACGGGCATCCAGCGGGTTGTTGCCTCCAGCAAACCCACCCACATTTGCCGTTAAACCGCTATGGATTTATTATTTTAGTTTATACCGAGAAAATACGGACCTGCTCAGCCAGCGCCCCACCACAAAAAGCACAAGGAGGCACACAGGGACCTGTGACTCCAGCTGCAGCGATTTGCACCTGGAGGAGCCCGCGAAGCAGCTTGGGGGCTGCCGGCGAAGCGGATGCTTCGATACGGCCCCAGCTGCACCACGGATCTGCTGCTGAGCCGCTGGCAACGGCCGGCAACCAAGTGGTTCCCTGGTCATCAGCCAAATGAAGCAGCCTTAAGTCACCGGCTGGTAAAGTAGATTATGTCCCACCTGCCCGCTCTCATCCACCCCCTGGATTTCTCCATCCTCCCATCCACTGCTGTGCAATCAACAGCAAATGGGCAGCCTCAGGGATGTTTTCACTCCCGCTCACCACATCCATGGGCGGGCAGAGCCCATCGGGCCCCGTGACGCCCTGCATGGCCAGCTCCAGCACCGTGGGGCTGCCAGCCCTGTGCCACCACCCAGCCAGGCAGGAGCTGACCCAGGGCTCTGCTCGAGAGACCCCCCGGCTTTCCTATAGCCCCCCTCCCCATACACCGGCGGTGCCCGGGGGTGAGACAGCACGCTGGGGAGACCGATGTGCTGCAGAAGTTCCCCAGCTGTGCGGTGGCTTGCACGTTGCCCGAAACAGCACCAGCAGATGGGAAGGAACCCCATTCAGCCCCATAAATCGCTCTCACAAGGACCATACCACCCCTACGGCCATGGCAAAGCCACATCCTTGAGCTCCGCTCTCCAGTGCTGCCAACAGCTTGATGAGCTTAAAGCCGTTCCTCTGCTTTCCTTCAGCAGCCCTGTGCCCCAGCAGGTCCTCCCCCAGGAGGGTGACATCCCCTGGGAGGGTGATGTCCCCCAGGAGGGCGATATCCCATGGGACAGGTGATGCTCTCGGCAGGGTGATGCTCCCCGGGAGGACGCTGCACTAGGTTTCACGGAGGAGTTTGGTTAGAGAAAGGCCTTGAGGAAACCTCAGCCTCCACCCAAGGTGCCACCAGCCCTGCCTTCGGTGTGCTGCTTCGCAGAGCAGGGAGGGAGGGTGCCAGCCCGGCGTCCCCATACCAACCCCACTGGGTCTGGGGTCTCGCTCCCTCCCTCGGGGCAACCCTTCGGCTGCGGGACCCCGAGCTGAGCCTGCAGAAGGGGCTCCTGCTGCTTCTCCAGCCCAACCGGCTCCCCTTGCCCCCCTAGCCCAAAGGGAACGCCTGTAAGAGCAGACTGCGGCTCTCTATCTCCACCCTAGCACATGTTCGCTCCCTATTTCCATATAAATAAGAAAAAGCAGGAAGCCGAGCAATACAAATAGACACTTACATTCACAGGCAGGAGCGTTTCGTTACCACAAGGGAGACTGCAGGACTGTTCCCCCCAGCATTTCATATTCCTTTTCCCCCCAAACACACATCGGAGACCTGATGTCCCCTGTGGGGCACGGGAACGGTCCCACAAGCCCTGCCACAAGCCATCACTCTCCAAGCAAAATGAGCTTGGTCTCCTCCTCTCCCCGGCAGCCCCAGGAGATGGGCTGGGGGAGGCAGGTAGCTGGGGAAGAGGAGACAAATACCCCCAACCCCAGCACAAGCTGCAGTTCACCTTATATTTATTTCCTTTTTTTAACCCCATATTTTTCCCCCCCTTCTCCATCCCCCTTTCACTTTTTTTTTTTTTTTTTTTAAAAAAGTACCAGCAAGGTATTTTTAGTTGCTCCTCTATTGCCAGCCAGCACTATTTTAAATTGCATTTTAAGCTGTTCCGCAGCACTCCAAACACCTCACACTGCAGGCGAGGCTTTCGAACTACAAGATTAACATCGATTTTAAATCGCTTCCTAAAACACAAGTGCTCCAGCGCAAGGCTGGCTCAAGGGCAGATGCCGATAGCAAAACCCAGAGGACGCCGGGGTTCCTGGGGCAAAGCCGGACCCCGGTTTCGCAGCCAGGACCCCCATCTCCAGGCGACGAGCAGCACACGCCGGTCCCATGGCAGAGGGACCCCCCCATCACCAACCCTCATTTCGGTTCTTGGTCTTTACAAGAGAGGCATCGCTCCGAGGGCAGCAGCATTTAACTCAACTAGTTCTTCTCCTAATGGCCCCCGTTGCTGACGGGCGGAAAATCGTATTATTAGGAGCTGATGCCCCAAGGAAACCAGCCCAAACCCCTCGGGCAGAGGAAAGATTCAACCCGGCGTTTTCACGCCCCAAGATCAGCCGGAGGAAGGCTTCGGGAGGCTCGGCAGCAGCATCGGCACGTCCAGCGCGCGGGCCCACAGCCTTATTTACAGCTGCCCCAAAAAGCTATGTTTCCAAACCAGCAGAACTCACTAATTTAACATTTCCAAAATGATTACCGTTTCTCCTCCAGCCAAAAAATACTGGCCAAACAGTGCCGGGCATCCTGCCACTCGGTTTCCAGGGGTGAATAAATCATCCCTTTCCTCCAAACCCATCAGCCTCCGCCGAAGCTGGCAGCCGGATCCTTCCAGCAGCGGCAGAACAGGGCAGGAGCCCAATGCAGAGCCCGCAGGAGCCGGGGGACATCGGCGGAGCCGTGGGACGAGCCCTGGTTAATCTCTGCCTGAGCTCAACCGAGCCCTGCTCTCTCGTTTAGGCCAGAGAAACAAATAAATCAGTGGAAAAAACCAGCTTTTAGAGAGGCTGCTATGGTTCCCACCGTGCTAGTTTTATTTTCTGAAGTACCTGCTGCCTCCCGGGCTCAGGATGAATTTTGATTTAGGAGTGAGAAGGGGCAATAAAAGCATAAAGAGCCATTAACATTCTTCCTGGCCGTGGTGGGGTGTTTGTTCATCACACGTTGATGGAAATGCCATTTGACTTCCTTACGAGCTATAGAAAATCAATTAATTGATTTAATCATTCCCTGGGAGTCGCTGCTTACGGAGATAACAGAGTGCCGGGGCCAGCGGGATGCATCCCGTCCCTCCTCCGGCACGGCGGCGGCAGGGAAGGGGCCAGCACACACCGCTGCACTGTCTCCACCGCTTTAACATCCATGAATTCACACTTCCACCTTCCAGTAAGTTTGGCGGCATTTTTTTTTTTTTTTTTTTTCATTTTGAGCCTGCAGGCATCCAGTTCTGAGCAGCAACTGTATCAAACAGGCACTTCTGTAAGAGACGTGTTCCCAGGGTGGATTAAGCGTTAACCTCTACTACAGCAGCCCTTACGCTTTTCCTTACCCCTCCGTGCCCTGCAAAGCACCAGTCTGCATTTTACCCCCCGCACATCCCTACAGAAGCGGGCAGTAACCCCTGGTGTCACCTGGAGCCCGCAAGGATGCTTTTATTTTCCTTATATTTAAGAGCGCTCGCTTCCCTGCCTGCAATAGCAGCTCAATAAGAGCAGTAAAGTTTTACACGTCCATTTAAAACTCCCTTCCCACGCGCGGTTGGAGACGGGAGAAGGGTGCACGGTCACCAAGCCGACGGGGGACGCGGCACTCCGGGAATAAAGCGGGATGGCCCATGGGGACACCAGAAACAGCGGGCACGGGAGAGGACACACATTTTAAATCAACCCCCACTTTCTCCACCCGGGCAAAGCACTGGTCCGCTCCAAAAAGGTGCGAATTAAGGCCACCCCTGTGCTGCCCATGGGGGTGCGACAGTGGCACCAGCACCCTGGGATGCCACGTGGGGTGGGGGCAGCTGACACCCACTGTCACACCCTGCAGCGCCCATCGCCAACAGCCATTCCTCAGCACAGAGCGCCACTTTAACCCGTAATTAAAGAAGCCTCCCCACACTCACCGGGAAGAGGAGCAGAATAAGTCGTTATCGCTGCCCCGTGCAGCGTTATCCGCTTAAAAGGAGCCCCTGGAGCAACCGAGCATCTGGCAGGAGCCTGGGGGGGACACAGTGCTTGAGGCAGAAAGCCCTCGCCCTGCATCTGGGCTCTGCCTTGCTTTGGCGTCTCCATTAACCCCCTTCTCCCCACCGACGCTTGGACAAGGAGGAGGCGAGAGAACGGTCCCCAGCAGCAGGAGCTGCCAGAGCAGAGCATCTCTGGGCCAGCTGGAAAGCCGGCCCCACCGCCCCAGCCTTCTTCTGGGGGAGGAAAAAGCACAAGCCCATCTTCCTCAGCACAGCTCCTCGCCAAGGAGATGCTCCCAGTACCAACCAGCTCAGCTTGGTACCAACCAGGCAACTTCTTGCAGCATCCGCCGGCTGCTCCGGCCCCCCGAGGATGCTTGGAGCGGCTTCGGATGGGACAGACTGGCTGGAACAGAGCCCCAGGCACTGAAGAGCTGCAGCGTGTCCCCTGGCTGTCATCCCTCCACCAACCACAGCCTCCAGGAGACTCAAACCCAGCTCTGGATGCAGCAGCAGGAAAATTAAGCGTTGGGGACTGGCAGGATCTGCATGTCCCCGCTGGTGCCAGGGAGGTGACACGCACCCGCTTACCCGCACCCTCTCCACGGGGACACGCTCCAGCTAATGTCCCCACCGCCACTGTGGGAAGAGGGGATCAGAGAGGGGAACCTCCCGCTGCCTTTTGAGAGGGTTTTGCATCAGTAAATTCTGGATTGAGATCGTGAGAACTGCCTCATGCCTCCGCCTGGGCAAGCGCCCCGGCCGCTGCCCGCGGACAGCCATCCAGAGCTGCTCAGCAGACAACAGCAAAACGTAACACAAGGAGAGGGTTATAACTCATTTGGGATAAAACCAGGAATAATTAGCACTGAGTCTGTGCAGCAGAGGCTGCCCGGCTCCCTCCCTCCCTCTGCCCGTGCCCCACCATCACTTGGTTACAGGAGTCTTTGCACCTCGTCGCCTTCACCGTGCGCTAAAGGCAGCACGATAAATTTGTAACTCGCGTGACTTTTTGAAAGCAAAAAGGACACGAGCATCCCTGGAACCGCACGTCTGTGCATCCCGTCTCAGGGAGGCAGCAGCCCAAGCTCTCGCTCCCAGGTGCTCGCTCCGGCGAGGTCAGGTAAGGAAAGGGGCTGTCAAAGCCACACAGCAACTTTCGGGTATTTTAACCAACTCGAGCTCCTGTCAGAAGAGCTGTGCTCTGCCGAGGAGAAGTAATCGAGGAGCACATTGGGATCTATCACAAGTGGCAGCGTCCCAAGTTCGCAAACGGGTCCAGAAATTGCCTTTCCCAAGAGAGAGAGAACTGGGATGGGAGGACAAACACATCCGTGTTCTGCTTTAGAGCTCCTTGGGGCTGAGCAGGCAGAGCTGAGCCGAGCCATCCCCCCTCTGCTCTCCTCCCTCGCCATGAGCTGCACGCAGAGGGTATGCAGAGGGGCAGGATCACGCATGCAGACCTTCTCCTCCTCCTCCTCCTCCCCTTCCAGCACAGTTGGCTGCGAAGGAGGACAACAGAGTTATTCAAGCTCGCTCGGATGGTTAGCAAATCCGAGCTTGACCTTTCTGAATCTTCCGTGAGAACAAACAGCAACGGTACCTGGCCACGCTAACCCAGCTGGGGATGCCGCTGGAGCAGAAGGAAAACCAGCAGAGACAGGAGCGGGAGCAAAGGACCCCTCCGAGGAGATTATGTAGGTTCTCACATTTCTATTTGGCCTCTTTGCTCCGCTCCTCGGGGAGCGATTCAAGGCATTGAAATAACACGAGATCCCATCACTTCATGGTACTGTGACTCTGGAACGGTGAAGATGCCCTACAAAGCCCCGAACAACCTTCAACATTATCTTCTGCAGCGCAATTCCCACCTCTCCGCCCCGCTCCACCAACATCCCTGCTTTGGAGGGAATCAGAAGCCACAAACACCAAAGTATTCCGCCGTGCTGCGCAGCCTGAGACAACCTCCCCCTCTCTCCTCTTCTGTGTTCACTGATGGAAGAAATTGCTTTAAGCAGGTGAGACTCCAGGAACTGGAGCAGGCGACAGCCGCGGGAGAGGCAGAGCACTCCAGGAGCTGGAACACCGGAGGGGTGCTGGGCCCGGGGAGAGCAGGGCAGGATTTCTGCCAGCCGATGTGAAACACCATTTCCAGTACAACATGCCGCGGCTGCTGTCTGCTGGACCTCTCCCAAAAGTCCCGTATCCCAGCGCAACGAGCCAGAGCCATTCTGACGCCCCAAGAGAGCAGCGGTGCTGAGCTTCACCCACAGCCCGCATCCGCGACAGGATGCCCCAGCCCAGCGAGGGGGGCTTCCCCAGCAGGCTTTCTCCACGACTTTTCTACTTTTACTTTTCTTTCCCTGCAAAATGAATGACCAAAGCTCAGAGGCTTTCGCAGCAGAAGCTGTTCTCCGACCACCTGCACTTCTGCTGTGCCACAGACCAAGGGAAGCCCCCACAGGCGCTGGTGCGGTGCCCACCTCCAGACGGATTCCAGGTCAAGGCAGTGACCATCGCCCAGCTGCAGAAAGTTCCAGTGGCGTAGGACAGGGTAACCCCCTGCCACAGTCCACAAGCTGCTCAGTATCCCACCAGGGCCCATACCCTGCAGCCCTGAGGAGGTCAGACCCCAAAACACAACTCGGCAACCTACGACAAGGCGCAACAGCCTTGCAGAGGGTGGGCTTCACCCCAGCCCACCTGCACTTTCCAGCTTCCACTCTAAAGTCAGCTCCCTCCCATCCCTGTCCTTCCTTCGTCCCCTGTCCCCACCAATCCTGTTCCCAAAGCAGTTGAGGAAACACAGATGCCAGCTGGAGAGCCCAACTGGAGGGGTTCAAGGCCAGGCTGGATGGAACTTTGAGCAACCTGGGCTGGTGGGAGGTGTCCCTGCCCAGGGCAGGGGGTGGCACTGGGTGAGCTTTAAGGTCCCTTCCAACCCAAACCATTCTGTGATTCTGTGACTGTGGTCACCAACAGAAACCAGCTGGGGATGCTGCAGGGAGCTCGCTTTGGGGTAGAGAAAGGCAGGTGTTGGGGTCTCAAGCTGAGCACCAATCCAGGCAGGAAACACTTGAAAAGGGGTTGAAGAGACAGTTCTGGGAACAGCAACCGCACAACTCCGGCGCTCGGCAAACCACCGCTTCCCAAAGGCATCGAGATTGAAGGAGCTCAGCGCCGGAGCTGCTGTCACAGCACACTGACCCCAAGCACTGAGACAGCTCTATCTGTACGAACCACTCAAAGTACTTCTACCAAAGTACCACCAAGGTCAGGTGGAATTAAATCGGAGCCCTCTTGCAAGAATCATCCGCCCACAGCGAGGGCAGAGCTCGGCTCCAGCCATTCTGGGACACCGGGACCCGTCCCACACCTCGCGCCCTACCACGCCGGAACCAACACCAGGAGGAATCACAATTCTTTCCATTTTTGAAACCAGCTACAGCAGCTGCGGGCAATGTTCCAGCCATAACTAAACACGTTTTAACACTTAATAACCTATTTTCCGCCGCTAATCCCCTGCAGCAGCAAGCTCCACCAGCGGGATGTAGATCGCCACTGAAACCAGAGCCGGGCATGGCCGCTGCCAAATACCCCCCCAGCCGCACCGCGAGCGCCACGATTACAGATTTTGGTGCATTTTCAGGATCGGCTCGAAAGAAAGACACTCAGGGGAAAAAATAAAATAAATCAAAACCCAAAAAACCACCGCTAACATTTTAAGTTCTAAAGAGAAGGAGAGAAGAGGGCACAGAAAACTCAGTCTCTCGAGTCTCGAGCCGTTCCCACAGCGTCTCCCACATTCAAAATTTATAGACTTGTCTGTTCTCTTTTTTTTATCTAGATCTTTGTTTGTAGAACAAATTCTCTCAGTGGCCATTTCAAAACAAAGGAACCTTTGTCTGTGTTTACTTGACAGCAGCGGATTAGGATAAAATAACTTGTATTTCAGAAGTGGGGTTTTTTTTTATTTATTATTAAGACGCAAAGCCTCTGCTGCATCGAATCACCAAGCAGAGAACCCATCTGAGGAATGATTGCTGGCACACGCCGAGAAACCTGGCTTTTGGAGAGAGCCTCCAAGAAGGGGATTCACATATAAAAATAAAATTTAAAATGGGATTAACTTTTGGACTGTGACATTATCCCTTTCTCCTTTTTATGCTCCTGCCTCACATCTATCTTCACGTTGGTTTTCACCGGCTGCTCGCAGAGTTCAGAAGCCAAGAAAGCTCTGAGCAAGCCCGGGGTGTTTTCACAAGCTTCCCCTTGGACTGCAATATCCATAGTTCCGTCCTGGGCTGGTCACGACACTCAGGGGGGAAACAGGAACACCCCCAGCCCAGCCTGGACCACGATCCCTGGGTTTTACCACTTATCCACCACCCAACAGGATTTCTCCGATGTAAATGATTTCCAAGGGCTTGGATGCTGGGTTTGATCCCCCGCGGCTCTTTGCATTGAAGTCCATGGGCAGCTTCACTCACAGAGCATCGCTGCGGAGCCTGGCGGGACACAGGGAAGGAAGGACGGGAGCAAAGCAGCCACAAAAGCCAGGACGCCCCCGGGAAGGACCATAGGAGCTGCCACTTGCTCGCCACAAACACACCCGACTAAATACAGCGGCTACACTGGTAAAGCAGCCCGCAGCCAGAGCGTACGGGGAGAGGATGCTGCCAGCTTGCAATGCACAATTAATCAATTAACGAATAATGCTCGAAAGGGCCCGTTCAACCCAACGCTTTGATGAGCTCATGTGGAGAGGAAGGCAGCAGGGACCGGGCTCCTTCCCCCAGCGGGACCACCGGTGCGCTCCAGAGGGTTTCACACTGGGAGCCGGGTCCCAGGAGATACGAAATCCAGGCTTCGACGCATGGCAGACCCCAGCCCGCGCACCCAGTAACTCCTACAAAGCCAACAGCCCTCAACCTGTCCAGGTTTGTGCGAACACTGGCCCGCTTCCCACCATCACTCACACCAAGAGATAATCAGCCCAGCAAAATTAACCTGCTCCTTCAGACCAGCATCGTGCGCGTAACGGCAACAACAACAACCAGCAATATTTCTTGGGTTTCCTTGGGATCCATCACGCATGTTAATTAAATGCCAGTTCGTTATTCAAACAGACCTGTTGAGGCTTTGCAGCATGGATAAAAAGCATATCCACCTCTGTTCCCATCACCCCGCACCGAGGTTGGCGCTCAGTGTTCCTCGACGGGAGCTCGGCATCACCTCAGCCAGGAGGGACCCCTGGAACCCCTTCCCCAACCTCCTGCTCCATCCAGAGCAGACCTGAGGGTCCCACCGAGCTGCCCGCAACCTCACGCCAGCCAGATGCGTTTTGAAAGTCTCCAAGGATGGAGTTTCCCCATCTCACCAGCTTCCCACCGGCTTTGGACTCCCCATTTCCCAGTGGCACTGGTGAGGTTGCCCAGCACGCATCGTCCCTCCCTGCCTTTTTCTATGGGTCCCATAGTTGGTTTTTCCAGCCATCAGAGCCTCCCCCAACAGCCACAACCTTTCAAAGGTGACAGAGATGGGTCTGCCGTGACAATGGCCAGCTCTTGTCCAGCTCCAGTCTTGTACATGCCATGAAGTCTTTCCACTGAGGGTGGTGAGACACTGGCCCAGGTTGCCCAGAGAGGGGGTGGAGGCCCCATCCCTGGAGACATTCAAGGCCAGACTTGATGAGGTTCTGAGCAACCTGATCTAGTTAAAGATGTCCCTGCTGACTGCAGGGGGGTTGGACTAGATGGCCTTGAGAGGTCCCTTCCAACCCAACACATTCTATGAAGTCTCAGTCCTGCTCCGTTTTCAGGGTTTCTGGCCCCGTGTAGCTGCGTGCAGGGAGCCCTGCTGAGAACAGCATCACCACCCTGTGGGACGGCCAGTCCCTCTGTACCAGTATCACAGGACAGGCTGAACCCCGACAGGCTGAACCCAGTCTTAACAAGCAAGAAAAAGCCCCTCAGGTTGTGCCTCCCAAGTCCTGGAGACAAAGAATATAACCTTCTTCCGAAACGGCATCCTTCCTCCAGAGATAGGAGAGAGGATATTTCATGTTTCAAAACAGTGTGTGAGACCATGAATGAACCAAACCTTCCCCAACAAGAAGCACAGCAACAGCCAAATTTGCAGCGATTCATCTGGAAGTAATGCCTTGCTTGGCAAATCCATCCAATAAAGGGGGAAAAAAAAAAAAAAAAAAAAAAAAAAAAAGGTTTTACACTGAATTTCTGAGCTTCCTGACAAAGCAGGACTTGGCTTAGCCAGTCACAGACCTAAGAGACCAAAAGCTTGACAAATTAAGAGGTCATAATTTTTTTTTTCTTCTTCTTTAAATGAGACCAACCAGCCATTACCAGAAGTGACATCCAGACCCGCACAGCCTTGGAGCAAAGCAGTGGCCATCTCTGGCAAAACGGCCATTTTGGCCCCAAAATGACCCGGAGCTCAGATGCAAGAAGCTGAACCCATTTACACACCTCGATTTAATCACCTAGAGCAGTAAGTGCGGAGGACTCAGAGGTGCGAGAGCCTGAGAAAGGAGGTTTCTTTTGATCCAGCTCCAGCACTGCACCCGGTAAGTCACAGCCACGCAAGGACGGGAGTCAGTGGACTCAAAGATCTGGGTTAAATTGATGACAAGAATGAGGATGGGAAAAGCCATTCCACCCCAAGGCATCCAGAAAGGGGATAAAGAAGCTGAATAATTGTATTTTTGCCATCGTTTCACTACAATTTTAGAGTCCTCTGGGGTGGGACCAAGGGCTTCTGCAGGTTTCCAGCAACCTTTGCTGCTTTTTGCAGCACGCCCTGTGCCACCTCTCAGCCTGGGCTGGTCCCACTGTTAATCAGTCCCTCTTTGCCTGTCTTCTAGTTCTCTCCAAACTCCCCGGGGATGCTGGGGCTCTCCTGGGACAGAGGACAGGCGTAACAAGTGACACTTTTTATTCCAAACTGAAGAATCTTTTCAGGACACATCTCCTTAAAAGCCAGATTTGGAGAAGGCGGTGGTCCGGGGGCTTCTGCCCACCCTCCTCACATGCCGCTTCTCATCCCAAGAAGGAAAAAGTCCCCTATAACCAGGCTTCAGATCACCAGCTGTGCTTGGGGTAGGGACATTAGCACAGCACCCACTCTCCTGGCAGGGGCAGGCAGCCTGACCACGATAAAACATGCAAAAAACACCGAAAGGCCCCGATCCTGCCACCTGCTCCGGCTGAGGTCAGCCCGGCAAATGCTTTGGAGAAGGGGCTTAATGGAGCTGGTGACGGGAACGATTAGGGGAGCACAGGGGGAGAAACGCGAGCTGCCGTGTGCTCCATCCACGGGGGAGAAAGCAAAGCCAGCTGCCGCAGGCGGCACATCCATCTCTCTGAAAGTCAACTAAGCAGTTTACAAGCACCATCCGACTTCTGGAAACCAGCACTTTAGTCCTCTCCTCTTGTAGGAAAGCAACTAGCGCTTCTTCTAGCATCACAAGGGGAGGATTTAATGCCCCAAAATCACATTCCAGGCGAGGCTGGTGAGCTCAGATCCCTCTATGCCTTTGGTACGGAGGAGGAGAAGATGCCGGTGGCCTGACCAAGCCTATCTCACCCGGCTCACCCGAGTTCAAGCGGGGCATTGCCCTGCGTGCAATTCAGTCGTGCTGTCCAGGCTGGGATCGCAGAGGAAAAGTCAGGGCAAAGCTCAATTCAATGGAGCGACATCCTCCCCCAGCCAGGGTAGGACACGACCCTCCCACCACGGAAGCCGTCTGTGAGCTGACTGCACATCCCACCAAAAAAGGTGTTTTAACAAATGTAGCAGAAAACGCGCTTGCTAAAAACCAGAATATTTCTCTTCCACATCTCAGTACCTCCATGAAACCACAAAGGCCTTTTCTTTTCCCATCCCTAAGGAACAATTTCCTCTCCCTGCAGACCAAAACTGCCCCAAACCACTGAGCCCTCCAAGCACCCTCAGCACGTGGGACTGGGTGCAGCCCACGCAACCCACACCGCCGCCAGCAGCAGCAGGTCTAATCCCATCACCCGCCTTTTCCCATCCCTCTCCTGAGAGCCAGGGTCAGCATCCACACGTCCCTGCTGTGCCTGTACACCTCGGGATGCGAACGCAGCCAGGTTTGAGCCACACGGCTGCAAAAATGCCCCAAGCCACGGCAAGAAGTGCCAACAGGACCCTGAGCCACCCTGACGTCCCTGAAATGGGTCAGGAGGGAGCCTTGGGAATGGAGGCATCCAAGCATCACCCTCCCCCTGCATCCCTGGCGCTCATCAGCTCAGCTGGACCACAGCGTGGGGTTCCTTGAGCATCCCGCGGGACAGAACGAGCACGGAAACGGGCTTACCTTCAGTCCGGATGGTGAAGGGGGAGTCCCCCAGGCGCTTGGCTGAGAACTGCCCTCCCAGCGACGTCATTAGGAAGCACAGGGTGAAAAATCCAATGCCCAGCACGAATATCCTGCGGGAGAGAAAGCACAGCTGCAGCGAGGGGTGACGAGCAACCAGCTCTCTCCTGTGACAGCCCCACCACCCTTCGCCCCCCGGGGTCATCCTTCTGCACAGCAGCACGAGTTGCTTTTTTGGGGGGATGCCTGGAAGAGGCATCCGGAACAATCCTTGCCTCCTCCCCAACCGCTCCATCCCTGTGGCTCACCCTCTCCAGCCCAGGGGAGGAGCATCTCTGCCGCCCCAGCCCCATAAGAGCACGCCAGTGAGGTCCCTCACAGCCAGACCCACACACGTTTCATGAAGAGCCCCGAGATGCTTCTGCCCAAACCCTGGCACCGAGCAGGCGGGTTTTGCCTGAGAACACCCTCCGAAATCCCTGCAGCCTGCTCTGACACTCGACAGGGAGCAGAAGACTTGTGCCTTCAGAGGGAAAGCTGAGCCAGCCCACGACTGCCCACGTGATGCTCCACTACATCCAGCCCAGTACCCCAACAGCCCCAGAAGACCACAGGAACCACCACAATAAACAATTCCCACATTCCTCCTGGGACAGCCCAGAGAAAAGACAGATCTTGTACCTTCCCTTCCTCCTAAAGGATCTAAAAAAAACCCTATTTTTTTTTTAAAAAAAAGGTCTTTTGTTCCCCTGTAACTAGGCCACTGGTATTTGCCATTGTGCTCGGCATTGCCTGCGCACAGCAGGACGAGGATGGACATGTGCTGGCAGCACACGTGGTGGCCTGGGACCATCCCATCACTGCTTTGTTCACCCAGAGCGTGGGATGGCGCGGCAGGAAAGCGGCTCCCAAGGGATGTGCCGGGCAGGATGCCGACCCCCACGTCGCTCCCAGCCGAGCTCACAGAATCATAGAATGGTTCAGGTTGGAAGGGACCTTAAAGATCATCTAGTTCCAAGCCCCCTGCCCTGGGCAGGGACACCTCCCACTAGATCAGGTTGCTCAGAGCCCCGTCCAGCCTGGCCTTAAAAACTTCCAGGGATGGGGCTTCCACCACCTCTCTGGGCAGCCTGTTCCGGTGTCTCACCACCCTCACGGTGAAGAACTTCTTCCTAACGTCCAGGCTGAATCGACCCATCTCTAGTTTTAATCCATTCCCTCTAGTCCTACCATCACCTGACATCCTAAAAAGTCCCTCCCCAGCTTTCCTGTAGGCCCCCTTGAGATACTGGTAGGCCACTATAAGGTCTCCTCGGAGCCTTCTTTTTTCCGTGGTCACCTCCAGCTGCGAGAGAGGCAGGAGCTCTCAGCACTGCTCCTATTCAGGCCAAATTTAGGCTCCGTAACTTTTTTGAGATGTGAAAAGGCCGAAGGCAGGAGCTCTGTGCAAGCGAGAGGGTTCACGTGCAGCAGGGAGCGTAAAGCCAAGCCTTCCCGTCTCCCCGGTGCGCAAGCAGGACACGCTGCACCGAGGGACGGACGGCTGGCTTCTTTCCACCACTCAGGGATGCCGCTGCCGCCTCCGAGTCCCCGCGGAGCTGCAGCATCCTCCAACAGGCACACGGGCAGAGCCGCCGCCAGGCACCACGTACGGCAGCTCCCCGAGCCACAGCGGGGATCTCCGCTGGCCAACCCGAGGCAAAATTCAAGGAGGAGAAGGAGAAAGAGACGGGAGGAGAAGGAGACAGAAGGAGAAAAGACAACCGCCCGCCAGCCGTGTGAAACAGCGGGTTTATCTTCGAACAGACAAATCCTACGTGGGATCAGGAGCTGAGCAAGCCCTCAGGGGCTCTCTCAGCAGCCCCGAGCCGAAGGGAAGCAAAACCACCAGGGACAGGAACCAGTAACTCCTCTTCACAAGTTCACAGCACTATCCGCGGGGCTCAGGAGCCACGCGCAGAAACACAGAGGAGCCGCCCGACACCCAAACCAGGTTTTTCCAGAGAAAGGCTTGCAAAGGAACGCCACAGCCCTCCATCTAGTCGTAATTGTGTAGTTAAAAGGCAGCAGATTAGGAGCCAGCCATGAAGTCCGGGCTACAACGTGCCAGCATTGCAATTATCTGTTGCTGGAAAGGGTTGGCAAAATAAAGTAACTCGCTTCAAAGCGCTCATTAGCTACCGGAGATGTTGTGGAGAGCTGAAGTACAGCGTCAAGCAGCTCAGGAAGGACTGGGCTTCCCCAGGGAGATGTGCTGGAGGAGCTGCCGGGGCAGGTCCCTACTGCCCCAGCACGGCATGACCAGGCTTCTCCTGCCCGGAGAATTCCTGGGAAAGACATGGTGCCTCCGTGGGACCCCACGGGCTCCCTACCTCCATCCCGATGACGCACACCTGAGCCCCAGACCCAGGGCAGCTTTGCTCTCAGCATCAGGCAGCTCAAGAGCAAAGGGTTTCCTTCCTCTGCCGGCTCCGAGGAGGATCAGCCCTGCCCACCACAGACGGGCATCTAACCCCCATCCATCCCCCTCTGCCCCCACGGATCAGCCCTGCCCCCTCCCCAGCTGGGTCCCAGCAGACCAAGGTCAGCTGGCTCTGGACCAGCAGCACCCCAGCCCTCTTCTTACCTCCCTAATAAGAGAAAAGGCAACACCCTGGGCTCATTAGCGTTAACGAGCTCTGCGAGCAGCACACTCAACCCAGAGCAAACACTCACTGACCCCTTTGGAGACCCACAGTCAGGCTCTGGGAGAGCTGGTCCACCTGGGAGAGGGGACACTCGAGTGCATGAGTAAAACTGCCCGACACCCCTGCGCAGGCACTGCGGGAGCAAAGCAGCGCCAGCCCCTTTTATTTCTGAATGAGCCTGTCCCGCGGGGGGGTGGAAAGCAGTTTAAACAAGCTATAAAAAGCATCGTGCACTCGGCTAATCCAGGCTCCTGTCCCTGAAGACCTGTCTATAGGCACAGCCGGTGAGCCCTACAAGCAGCCGCCAGCGGCGCACAGACATCCCTGCCCAGCAGATGCTGATGAACCATCAAACTGCGGCATTTACACGTGGAGATGACTACAAACCTCAGCCCCTCTCCCAAAGCAGACCTGGGAGAAGGGTTTCCAGAGACTCGTGGTCCAGCTCCGGCAGGGAAGTGATTGCGGAGGCAGCAGAGCATCCCTGATGCTGCAAAGCAACGTGGTGTCCCAGAAATTGCTTGGGGAAGTGCTGATTTGGGGACATCAGTCCGTTCCCATTATCACAGCCTGTGCCCAGCTACGCAGCACAGTGCTGCTCTCGCGAACAGGACGGAGGGGGTGGCAGCACCCATCTCAGCCTCGGAGGGATGAATTTGTCCTTAGAGCAGGAGAGGGCGAAAGCCGTCTGCCATGGCACCTCCCCGGCAGGAGAGGACAACAGCACAGTGGAGAGGGCACAGGCTGGAGGAGGAGGAGGTCAAAGCCCAGCTGTGCCCCACAACCGAGGGTCTTCCCTGGGAGCACATCATGGTACAAAACCCACCCAAAGTCCCCTTCCTGATGCCAACCGCCTCCTCCTTCCCCCAAGGGACCTTTTAAGGAAGCATCACCTGATTATAATAATAAGAGCTCTTCGTTCTCGCCCCTCCTATTGACAATATCTTCATCATTATGCAAGACCTTGTTTACACATTTTAATCTTCATAATTACACTCTGGCAAGGAGTGAAACACCGAGAAGAAAGAAAAAGAGGAAGGAAAGAAAAAGATTCAAAGGTGATCTATGCTCTAGTATCTCATTAGGAGCCAAAATCTTTTTGGTTTTGACTGGATTACAGGGAGAATAGGGGAGACGCAGGATGCGTTTTCCCCTAAAAAAGAGGGATCGGAGCCGAACTGGAATTGATGTGCTTTAGGAGAGACGTGGGTCCAGCCCAGCAGCAGTGCTCCGGGGAGCAGGGAGCTGCAGGGACAGGTCTCAGCCTGAGGACCCATCACTTCTACTTTGTGCTGATCTTCTCCAGGTGAATAAAAACGCCTGGCCCAGCTTAACTGAGCAGCAACTCCTTATGCAGAAAACAAATACCATGAGGTAGGTAAAAACATACCGGAGCCCAGATCTTCCAAATTGCCCATCAAATGCACTGGGTCCTCTGCCCCCAAAATCAAGCCTAACTCACTGAAGACCGTGGAGCTCCAATGACCAAGTAACATTTACTCTGCACTCTGCCATCACACATCGCATTTAATCCATCGCCCGGCCAGGGTTCTGGTGCCAAGTCCCTCTCCACGTCCTCCCCAAACAGAAATATTCACAATGCTGGGGTCTGGTTCGATACCCAAAAGAGAAGGAAGCCAAATTCTCCGAGTCTTTAGTGAAAATTGCAAGTGATGTCACAGCCATTGCAGATTTTGGCCCATGCAACTGAAAGCCGGATGCAGCCAGGAGGGTCTGAGCGATGAGCTGGGAAGCGATGGGGGGAGGAAGGTGTCACGGGGCTGCGACACCGGGGTTGTGCCCACGGTGCTGCATCACCCAGCGGGGACCTACGGGGAGAACATTACGCAGGTGCGCGGGGAACCCAAGGGAACAGTAATATCTTTTATTAGAGCAGTTTTCAACACCCAAGGCTCTCGAACCCCAAAGCTGAGCCACAATTCCTAGCAGCAGCAGCAGCCAGGCTGACACACGATGCTCCCTCTCCAGCAAACCTTGTTTTGCTCCGAGCCCAACACCGTCGCGGCGCTGTCAAAATGATGCTCAGCCACGGGAATCTTCCTCCACGAAGGGGAGCACAGCGAATTCTCTTCCTGGCCAATGTCTTAGACACGTGAAAAGCCTGGCTTTGCTTTCCAGCTGACAAACTTGCCTGAATTCCCCATGTTCCGCAAAACCAACAGCTGGATGAGCTGGACCCATGGTGAATTCTTGCCGGAAATCCAGCACTGTCACAAACGAAACACCTTTTGGGACTGAGATGAAGTCAGAGCCATCCTCGGACATTCCTAGAAACACTGATTTGCTCTCCCTCCCGTTCCCATTCACCTTCGCAGCTCACGGCTTTGCATTGCTTTGCTAAGCATGTCTGGAGCGTGCTTAATTAAATGTTTTGGTGGAAAGGGTCAGGTTTCCTGTTCTCTGTTTGCTCATGGCACCGCTGCCAGGAGTCTAGACCAGGTGAGGGATTGTACCATGGGCTTCCGTGGAGCAGCGCGGCTTTGCCCAGCCAGCAACGAGCACTGGATTTACAGGACCCATCCTGAATTGCCAGTATCTTCTCCCGCTCCTGCAGGTCGTCCCTGATTCACCCCAGCTGTGAAGGTGGGGTGCTGATCGATTTGCACCAGGTTACAGCTGGAGTGGGGCAGTGCCATCGCTTGCCCAGGCTGGGCTGGGGGCAAGGCGACACAAGACTGTGGCATGGAGGGGTCAGGCTCAGCAGAACACCAACGTGGAGGAGGCACAGAGATGGATGCTGCGGGACACCTAGGAAAGTCTTGGGAATACCTCCACTTACACAGGGGAAGCCTGACTGGTTAACAACAGGGTCACCCTGCTGGTTCCAGTGGCACTCGTACTGGTCTGCACTGGTTTGAGAGCAGAGGCCAGTCCAGGGCACACAGACAGCACCGTGCTGGGGCTTCGCTCTGGTACGGACACCAGGGACCCTCCAGCCTGGTGCTCTCCTGCCATCACAAACCCCTTGTCCACACACATCCTCATCTCCAACGGGACTTTGTGACCACCGTGCGTCTCAGTCCCTGCGCTGCCCCAGCCTGAGCCCAGGTCACTCCTGAAGACGGGCTCTCCCTGCGGCACCGGGGGGAGCAAGGCCAGTCACTTCCTCACTACAGACTTCAAACCCACTGAAGAAAGCAAACAGCCAAGCAAAGAGCACCCTGGGGTGCGCGCGTCCTTCCCACCTCTCCCACTGCCCTTCCCCAGCCCGTGCTCGGAGCAAGCCTGAGCCGTGGGGACCCTTCGTGCCCCTGCTCCGCCACCGCTTTCCGACACCACCTTGGCCAAGTCCCCCAGCCCCAGGGCACTGCTGCGGGATCCGGCCGCAGGAATCCCTCCAGGCAAGCGGCGCAGAGCCAGACAGCTCCCGGGGAGCGGGCAGACAGCATCGTCAAACCTGAGCGCAAGCACCAAGCAGAGCAAGCACAGCCCCATCCTCCTTCCCAGCTCCAGGCGGTGGCCTGGGCGAAGCACAAAGGCAGCGAGCAGATCCCTCTGGTGATCCCAGGTGATCCCTGTCCCCCAAACACAGCAGGGAGCGCTGGCAACCGCTGGGCTGGGCTCATCCCACCCTGTGCTTCACCCCCGGCACCTTCCCCTTCTGGGGTTAGCGGTCCCTCTCCCCATATTAAAACCAAGCAATTCCCAGCGCCTCCCGTGTGTCTCAAGCCACAAGCATCTCCGGTGGAATAAGGACGCTGGAGAGCAAGGACTGGAGGGGGAAAAAGAATGCATGGAAGCAAAACCAGGGAGAGTTACACCAAGGCGGAAAAAGCAATAGGTGGGCAGGAGCGTGCTGGAGACAGAGGGTTCCCAGCTGGGATACCAGCCCCAGCCCTGCCCCCAGTTCAGGGTGGGTTTCAAAATCCCCATCAGCGCGAGTGGATTTAAACCAGAGGAACGGACTCCCCCCGAGTACCAACACCTCTGAGAAAAGTATTAAAAAAAGACAGCATCAAAAAGCCCTGTAATTAACCCCAAAAAAGATACCGGCGTGACAAGTGAACCGGGAGCCACCAGAGAGCGAGCGCTGCAGGACCAGCACGCTGACCTGCGGGCAAACTTGCCTGGATCCCTGACATCCTCACCTGGGCTTAACCCCCCCACACACCCCACGGCGACCCACAGAAACCGCCACCTCCCCCCGCAAAACGTGCTCCGACGACCGCTTCCCACCCGAGCAAGGCGGGGACACACACGCAAGAAAATAACAACTTTACCTAAAGGGTCTCAAGGTGACGAGGCATCTCCTGACCATTATCTTCCCATCCGCGTTGACTGTGATCATCGTTCAAAGTTGCGGGGGGGGCGGCCCCCGCACCCCCCAAACAAAAAAAACAAACCACCCCCACCACCCCCCAGCCCGCACCGGGGCTCAGCGGGCGGAGCGCGGGGCTCCGCGGGGGCGCATGGCGGGGCGCGGAGCACCTCCACCCCCCCCCGCCTCCCCGCCCGCCTTACCCCTACCCGCGGCCGGCCGAGCCCATCGCCGGGCCAGCTCCGCTCCCGCTCAGCCCGTGCGGAGCCCCGCACCGCACCGCGCCCCGCTCCGCGCAGCCCCCGCCGAGGCAGCTCCGCCCCGCACCGCCCCGCGGAGGCTGCGCCGGGCCCGGCGTGCCATCTAGCGGCCGCGGGGCGGGGGTGCCCACCGCGGGGGGGGGTTGTGGTTATTCCCTGGGGCTGCTGCTCGCGGGGGGGTGCGGGGGGAGAGGCATTTCTGGGGGGAGAATGGCTGTTTCGTGGCGAGGGGGGGAGCGCTGCATGCTCGGGCAGGTGACAGCCCCCGGCGTGGTGACTTCGAGAGATGGGGGTGGCCCTTATTGGGAAAAGTAGGGGGGGGGTCAAACCACCACGCAGCCCCCGCGGGCGCTGTTTGCTTTTGGGGGGTGCGGGGAGCAGGGCAAGCCCCGCTTCTGGGGACAAAGGGGGGGGTCCAGTGTCTGGCTCTGACAGCGCCGGCATGTGGCTTTGCCCCCCATCACCCTGCTTTCTTCCTTGGGGGGGGGGGTCACAGTCACGGCCCACAACGTGGCTTCCCCGTGTCCCCAGGCAGCCGTGGGTGCTGCCGAAGGGCCCAGGGTGGCGTGGAGGGGCCGGGAGGCAGCGGGGCATCCTTGGGCAGACAAAGACGGGGCCGCGGGAGCTGAGGCAGGAGAAGCAGCTGCTGAGCTCAGCAGAGGTGTGCCCGGCTCACGGCGGGAAGGTGACAGCCACAAAAAACCTCCCAACGCCTCGGGGTTAAAGGAGCTGAATGCAGACGGAGCCCGGAGACACCCCATTTCCAAGCCCCGATGCGAGGGTGCCATGGGTGCACCCCAGCGGCGGCGAGGGAGGGGATGCATCGCGCCGTGGGGCGAGCACGAAATCGCAGAGAGCTGGAAGGAGAGCGTTGTCCTCGGTGTGCACGCTTGGCCGGGCTCCGGGACAGGATCAAGCTGTTTTCCGGGGGGGCTGTGGTGCGAACAGGTCCCCCTCGTGTCATGCTGTCCCTCTCCACACTCAATGCCACCGTGAGCACCGTACGGCACAGGGTGACATCGGGGCAAAGCAGCCCCTTTGCCTTCCCCACAGCTGGATGCTCTCCTCCTGTGCTCTCCCAGCCCTTCTCCATCCCGCTTGCTTCCTGAGCGGGAAATACTCTTCCAGACCCCCCCAGCCTGGTGCGGCTCAACCATCTGCTCTGTGGGGTCTGTGCAATTATTACAGCGCCCTCCCAGCACCCAAGCACCCCCCTCATTTATAAACTAATTGCAGGCTCCTCTGCTTGTGCAGAATCCCGGTGTTTTCCCATGAGGCTGAGGAAAAGCCGTTTTATGACTGCTGTGATACCGTAACTCCCATTTCCATAGGGATCTCCGGCACTCATTCCGCTTCCTTCTCCCTGGTGTAAAGCAGGGCGGGCTCCCAGCAGCGTATGCTGCAAGAGCATCAGCCACAGGCGAGCTCCGAGACGGAAGACAGCTGGAAATTTTCCACAAAACAGCACTTTCTCCCCATGAAACAGCACTTTTTTGCCAAGGAGAAGCGAGAATAAAAAAACATATCCTTTAGGGTTTCATAAATACCAAAGGATTTTTGCGTTCATCTGTGTTTTTCCTGGACAGGGGATGGGGAAGGAGCCCTGGCCACAGCGGGACTGAGCGGGATGATGGCAGGCTGGGGCAGAGGGACACGCAGGCTGAGGATCTGCAGAGAGGGTGGCTCAGAAGCAGCGGTCAGCGCTGTCAGGCCAAAATCAAACCCTTAGATCCGCTCTCCCTGACCTTCGATACGGGCAGCCCAACACCTGGGCAAGGACACCCCTCCCTGAATCCCCTGGAGACATTGTGGACATGAGCGTGCAGAGCCTCTGGGCTGGATAGACGCCTGACTCCAGCCAGGCGACCTCAGTCCTCGGCATTTTTAGTGTAGTTCGGAGAATTTTGGTGCATCTGGCCTCCTCTGGAAAAGCCACTTGGTTTTCTTGTCTAGGTTTAGATCAGACATTAGGAAGAAGTTCTTTCCACTGAGGGTGGTGAGACACTGGCCCAGGTTGCCCAGAGAGGGGGTGGAGGCCCCATCCCTGGAGACATTCAAGGCCAGGCTGGATGAGGCTCTGAGCAACCTGATCCAGTTGAAGATGTCCCTGCTGACTGCAGGGGGTTGGACTAGATGGCCTTGAGAGGTCCCTTCCAACCCAACGCATTCTATGATTGTATGATTCTTAACCCAGCCTTTGGTGAAGGAGGGAAGCAGCAGACTCACGAAGGTGCTGTGGGCACCCTACCACCCCTGATCTCCTTGCTCTCGCCTGCTCCCTCCATTCCCGGCTCCTGCTCCTCCGCCAGGAGACCTTGTGTCCTCATCTGAGCTGTAAAACCACCTTCAAACCTGCTGTTTGCCCGCTGACTGCTCTGGAGAGCATCACTCCAGCCGGCAGCGGGAGTCAGAGCCGCTGGCTCTGAGCCCGGCTCAGCGTGGTGGGGCTGGAAACCCTCCTAACGCGTGTAAACACCCGACGGGAAGTGGTCAATCCCCCGTGCCAGGAGCCGGCTGCGCCTTCCCGAGAGGCTGGGAGGAAAACAGAGCATCCCATGCTGGGGAATGAAGAGCGAGGGGCTACAAGAGTTCCAGCGTGGGGGGAATTTTGCTGTGGGACAGGACGACCCGACACTCGATGATCTTAAAGGTCGCTTCCAACCTAGGTGATTCTATGCCAGTGCTGAGGTCCTTCTGCGCATCCTGCAAGCGTCGGGTCATGCTGAGCAGCAGCATCCCAGCAGGCAAAGGCCGGGGTATGACGAGGCCCGATACATTAATTTTGTAAGATTTAGGGGTGAGGGTCATGGGGGGGGGCAGAAGGGATGAGGGAGGAGATGGTGCCCCTCCATGGCTCACTCCAGGGCTGACCACGGGCTGGATAAGGCCCCCACCAGCCCCCCCCAAGGCCATGGCCGTTTCTCAGGCAGGCAGAAGGCAGCTCAGCCGCCTTGGTATCCTCCAGGTGCCTGCTGTAGCCAGCCAAAAATAAAAAATTAAAAATAAAAAATAAAAAAATAAATAAATAAAAATAAAAAATAAAAATAAAAAATAAAAAAAATAAAAATAAAAAATAAAAAATAAATACAATTAAACCTAAAAATTACAATAAAAACCTAAAAATTACAATTAAAAAAATAAAATAAATAAAAAATAAAAATAAAAAACAAAATGCAGAAGTCCACTCTTGGCAACCCTCACTCAACACGCTTTCGTTTCGCCAGCACACCCGCCGGCAATGCCCGTTACCCTGCCTGGCAGCACACAGGCATGGGCGATGCTGTAACAGCCCCATTAGCGAGGTGCAAACCCCCCCAAAGCCCGCGGCTAGCGGGGGAGCGCCGACGTGCAGGGACACCTCTGCGGCCAGGCCAGGGAGGGAGGGAGGGAGGCCACCGGAGCCCGCTGCTCCCCTTGCCGCGGGTCCCCAGCCTCTCCTCGCAGAGCACCCGGCGAGTCCAGGAGGGAGAGGGATTTTCTGGAGATGGGGAAAGGCATCTCCCGGGGTGGGAGGGAGCAGGGATTGCCCCCCAACGCTGGCCAGGGAGCCAGGCAGGGCTGCCTCTGTCGCTCTCAGCTCCCACCAGCGCCGGGGCGTGGGATCCCTCACCCCGTGGATGGAAATGTGGCGTTCTTCGGCCCCACGGGGCCCTCGTCCCCCCGGGGAAGCGCGGCAGCAGATGGTCCCTTCCCTCTGCTGCTGCTCGAAACAAAAGCTTAACTAACTACCAGTTTGCTCGCTGTTTCGAGGGATAAATCTAAAATCCAAGGATGGTAATAAAGCGGTGAATTATCTTCTTTGGCAAATAAGGAGCAACGTCCCCAAAAATCAATATGCTGAAGTTATACGCGTACACACACACACACGTGGATGTTTGTTACTATTACAAATCAGGCAGCAGCAGGGAATGGAGAGAACCCGCTCAGCAGCCCCCTGGTATGAAAGAAACCAGTTTCCCACCAGTTAGAGCCCCTGCCCAGCCAGAGGCAGACATGGAGCATCTCCGGTATGGGCTCCAGCCAGCCACCTCCGTGGTCCTGCTTGTGACCTGCGGTTCCAGCTCCGAGCATCCTCTGGCAGCCAGGACTCGCCCCACGCCACTGGTCCCACAAAAGACCTCAGGAATTTTCCACTGATCTTGAGCAACCGTGTTCCCCTGAGTCCCAACGTTCCCTAACCCAGGCATCGCTGGGCAGAACATGGGGGTTCAGACAACCACAACTGGAGAAAAAGGGTTATAAAGGCAAAGTGGGCTGTAAACCACCCTAAATAAAATATCATACTCCTGTGAAGGGCAGACACTGACAGTCAGAGCTGCTCAGCCGCAGGCGGCAGAGCCGTGGGCACCTCCAGACAAGTCACAGTGACAGCGTTTATCTTGGCTTTTGGTGAGCAATGCCCAAGTGCTGCTGGGGCTCCAAAGGCACCCCAGGACCCTCCAGTCCCCGCTCCAGCCCAGGACCCTTCTTCATCAACGCTTTCCAGAGCCTGGGGCTCAGACTCTGCCCATGTTTCCTCTTGGAGCCTCCTCTCGAGCCTCAAGCTGCTGGGCCTTCATGGAAAAATAATGCTCCACAGAGGGAGGAGAATCGCGGTAAACCACCGAGCTGTAATGTGCTACGACAAGCTACTTTCTCAAGTTCTCCCCGCGCACAATTTTGCCCTTGAGATAAGAAATATAATTTGATCGCGGGAGCTGCAATGCCCAAATGCTTTGGGCATAAGATCACTTAGTCACAGCAACTTCTCCGTCCTGCCCCAAGCGACATTGCTGGGGACAAGGCGCTCTTTATTGATATAAAACAACTTAGCTCCGTCACTGGCTCAGCCTCAATTACCGCATTCACGCCTCTGTCTATCTCTGTAGCAACAAGGCGGAAAGGCTTCAAGCCTGGTACCCATCTCCCGCGCCAGCAAGCATCACCAGCCGCCCCTCGGTGGAGAAACGCCTGCCAGCACCGGGCTCCCGCTGCACCGGGGGCTCCCGTAGGGCTGCGATGCCCGTACAGGCAGTCCTGCTCCACCCCTGCAGCGCATCGGGGCTTTCTGCCTGTTCCCAGCCCTCCTGAGGGCAGCAAAAAGAACCCTACATTTGCTCATATGTTGGCATTCGGAGAGGGCAGCGGGCCAAGAGGAGGGAGGGGATGGTGGCATCCTATAGCCACCTTTGCATCCCCACCCTCAGGATGCGCAGGAGCCACACGGGTCCCCAGGGCTGCTGAAAGGGGCCAAGAGGAACCGGGAAGGGCCACGGCTGGTGGGACATCTCCAGCAGCACAGATGGCTTTGCTGCTGCCAGAGAGCACCGAAGCTGCGGGTGTTAAAGGCTCATCTGCTGCCTTGGAGTGGAGTCCCCTGCGCCCACAGCCTCCAGAAGATGCAACGTCTCCCTTCAACGCTTGAAAACCAGAAGCGCTGCTCAGCTAAAAGGCAGCTGCGAGTGCACCTGACGCTACCCCAGGGGGCGTTTTACCCACTGCGGGGGTCCCTGGGGCTCTTCTCCAGTCCCTGAGGCTGTTCTCCAGTCCCTGAGGCTCTCTGCATGGCTGAGGCCTCGGTGGGATGCAACGTACCCCCGGCAGACACCGTTCCCTGCCCCCTCCATCCCTGGGACAGCAGCTGGGAGACCAGCGGTGACGTACGGCGCTTCTGCTTAGAGGTCAGAGCCAGCAGCATCCCCCCGGGGACAGATCGGGCAGGGTTAGAGGCTGGTCGCAGCCCTCAGCATCCCAGCTCGCCAGATCGCTCCACGCTGCCTGGGGAGCGGGAGGAACGTTCCAACCCTCTCCGGGCTGCGGCTGCTGTCTCCACGGAGCGTTGCAGCCCGGGATGCTGGTACACACCGCTGCGGTGCTGGGGTACCCGCTGGAGGGGCACGGCCAGGTCAGCTGTAAAACATGGGATTCTACAGCCAGGGCGGCATCAGCACAGCCTTGCGTGGGGAATTTGGGAAGCTCCTGCCCTTGCGAGCCTGCCAGCACAGCCAATCCTTCACTTCCATTAACTGCTAATTCACTTACAGCAGAGGAAAATAATAGAGGTAAGGATCACTCCTCAGCTCCCAATAGGATTACGTGTTTTGAGAGCAGAAGGGAAGCTGAATTTACCTTTCTCTTCTTGGAGAAAGAAATGAGTGCATTTTTCTTACTGTGTTAATTAAAACCAGCAATGACCCTGCCTTCACCCAGAAGGAAACGCAAACGGTAAAAGGAAAGCCTGAACCTGCTTTCTCGGTCAGAAAGGTTTCCTGACTGCCCTGCTGCAAAGGGAGATGCCCAGAGGAAACAAGAGCAGCAATTAAAAATTAAAGAGAGAGGGAGAGCTGTACAGCAGATTACCGACATGTATTTGCATTGCTGCACTGCGTTAGGAGGGCTGTAACTCCCCCGGGGGGGGAACTCCTGGCACCCGCGGGGAGCAGAGACGCCCGCAGTCGTGACAGCAGTGGGCAGCTCTGCCCAGCTCCAGGCCAGGTGGGGAAGGGGAAACAAAGAAGGGACCAAACCTGGGGTAAATCACAGAATGGTTCGGGTTGGAAGGGACCTTGAAGCCCACCCAGTGCCACCCCCTGCCCTGGGCAGGGACACCTCCCACCAGCCCAGGTTGCTCCAAGCCCCGTCCAGCCTGGCCTTGAACCCCTCCAGGGATGGGGCAGCCACAGCTTCTCTGGGCAACCTGGGCCAGGGGCTCACCGCCCTCAGTGAAAAATTTCTCCTTAATGTCTAACCTAAATCTCCCCTCTTTCAGTTTAAAACCATTACCCCTTGTCCTATCACTGTGCTCCTTGATCCAGAGTCCCTCCCCATCTCTCCTGGAGCCCCTTTAGGGACTGGAAGGGGCTCTGAGGTCTCCCCGGAGCCTTCTCTTCCCCAGGCTGAACCCCCCCAGCTCTCTCAGCCTGTCCTCACAGCAGAGGGGCTCCAGCCCTCCCAGCATCTCCGGGGCCTCCTCTGGCCCCGCTCCAACAGCTCCATGTCCTTGTGCCGAATGAGAGCCGCAGGGGAAGGAGGGTGGGAGATGCTGAACCGCAGCTCCCAAGGGGGAGAGCATCCTCCCTTTGGGGGAGGTTATGTGAGGTTAAACCCCCCCAGAGACCCCCTGCAAGGAAGGCAACCGGGCGGCACATTCCAGGTTGGATCCAGACACCTCCAAAAAAAAAAAAAAACACCAAAAAAAGCCAAACACAAAACCCAGTCAGACCCGAGGGCTGGATGTGTCCCTTTGCCGGGCAGACTCCTCAGAGCTGCCAGTTGGGGTTTGCCTCTGCCTTGCTGTCACACTGAGCTGAGCAGCGGCTTCCAGCCCGGCACAGTCCCGGGGGGGGACACTCCATTGCTCAGGCATTGAATCACCATCAAAAGGAAAGGACAGGGGAGACCGCAAGAGAAATAGGCTGGAGGAGTCTCCTGGGCTCATTGGCACATTCTATCGAGCTCCCGCAGCAAGTGCTGCCTCCCCAGACGGAGGGTGTCCAGGGGCCGCCAGTGCCCCCCCAGCCATCCCACCGGACGGATTTTATATCCCCCGTGGCCCCACGGCTCAGCCAAACGAGCTCGCTGACCCGGTGACATCAACGTGCGCAATTTGGAGAAAGGTTTGAGCTCAAGAAAGGAAGAGGATGTAAAATGGTGCCTCACGGGGCTGGGAAGAAGGGAGAGCACGTAAGCCCCCCCACGACAGCCTCCTGCCTGGGCTTTCGCAGGAGCACCAGGGTTCGTATCAACCAGCCTGGGCAGGACGTGGCGCCCCGTGCAACGCGGCTGGGGGCTCCCTGAGCCAGGGCTGCGAGGAGGCTTGCGCCAGCGTTAGCCACATTAAGAGGGACAAGACATGTCGGGCTTCAGCTGTAATTAAGGAAAATAAAGTCAGGGGTTAGGAGAGCAAGAACTCGGCAGCCCTTTAATTACTGCGGGAGAGTGGCCGCTGCTGAACGGCGCTGGCAGCCCCTGCCGGGGTTTGTAAGGAGTTTGCTGCCTCTGCCCCATGTGCACGGCGTCCCCGAGGCCACAGCCACAGGCCGAGCACCCAGAGGGGACGCGCAGGCACACGTCACCCCCCTAACCCCATGCCTCGCGTCCCATCAGAGCGGGGAGAAATGCCGTTGTCTCAGCCAGGGCAGCCCCCACAGCACCCCCCAGACGCTGCCTTACCCCAGGCAATGCGCTTCTCCTGCCGACGCGGCCAGCGTGGCTCCGCAGCGCGTGCATCCCTCCACGATGGCAGCCAGACGTCTTCATTTCACGTCTCATGAACCCGTCCCGCTCCCTCACTCATCCCGCAGCTAACGAGGCCCCGGCTCTCCACCGGCACTGCCTCCACGTCCCAGGCAGGCTGGGGCGGGGGGGGGGGCAACACTGGGGTGCCCCACGCCAGGTCCCATTCCTCTCACCCTGCCTGTCCCCAGGGAGGGTGCAGAGCCCACACCATTGTAACTGGGGAGGTGATACAGCCCCACCGGCAGCCAGGGCCCCACGGGCTCCTGCGTTGGTTATTAACGCACATTCATTATCCGCGAGCAGAGCATTCTCCCAGGGCATCTCAGCAACATCGACCCCAGCACCTCACTCCCCTTGTCCCACATTTCTCACAGGTAACGGGGAAAAGGGCTCAGCCGTTGCTGCTGTTGGTCCCCGGGGGCTGGCAGGAGGAGACGGAGGAGGTGACGGTCTGAGGGGATGCCAGCGCTCCGCTCCGGTAACGAACTGAGCCTCATCTCGCTGGGAGAGCTGCATTTTGAGGATGCTTGGGATGCCTCTGTGCTGGGGACTGGGCATGGCAGGATCAGTCCCCAAACAGGGTCCTCTGCTGTCCTGTTTTGGACACAGCTGGTGGAAGGGGGAGAGCAGGAGAGCCCAGCATAGGCTGAGGCTCCCTGGGGTGCCCTCATTACAGCGAGGACATTGGGAGCTTCCAGCTGGGTTTGGTGGACTCTACCAGCTGCTGGGCTTCCCTTCCAGTCACCCCTTCAGTTACCAGAGGGATGGACCCCTTCCCAGGCTCTGGATACCACCCAGGCCCATCTCTCATGGGGCTCAGCCAACCTACTGCACCCCAACGGCCCCAAACCTCACAGCAAGCCCAGCACCAGGATCACAGCAAGCCCAGCACCGAGGGAGGCAGATACAGATATTGGGCACAGGCGGCTTTTGTTATCAAGTCTCTCTCTTAACACAAAGCACCTGGCAGACCCTGGGAGCCACCAGCACCTTCCTCACCCTCCCAGCCCCATCCAGGCAGCGAGGTCAGAGCCAGGCACAGCCCCAGGAGCTGGTGGGGCCGGGGTTATCCCGGCACGGAGCAGCTGGGGGCTGAGGAGGAGGCGGCATCAACCCACACGCCAGCCAGCACCGGGGGATGCTCCGAGTGATTTCTCTGGGTGCCCCCCAGCCCTCGCTGTGCTGAAGGCTGCGATGTCGGAAGGCAGAAACTGGGAGAAGTCCGCCAAAAGACTTCAAAAGCCACCCAGGAAATCATACATTGCCCTGACTTATTCAAAGGCTCACTCAAGGCCAGGCTGGACGGGGCTTGGAGCAACCTGGGCTGGTGGGAGGTGTCCCTGCCCAGGGCAGGGGGTGGCACTGGATGGTCTTTAAGGTCCCTTCCAACCCAAACCATTCTGTGATTCTATTCTATGACTCTAAATTCATAAAACAACCATCGGAAAAGCCCCCAGCTATGGGCTGAGACCACGCAATTAGACCATTAAAAAAATAAACCTCCGAAATCCTCAGACATTTAAACCTGATAGCCCATATGAAGAAAAATGTTCACTTTTCATATACAATGAGTGGAAATCATTTTAGATTTTTATTATTATTATTTTAGAAGGGAAATAAGCATATTTCAGTCCAGTCAAGAGTGAAATTGAGTTTAACAACAAAGCAATTTCTATTAGTAGAGACCCAGGGAAAAAAAAATACGGATGAATAGAAAACTCACAGAGAAATGTGTCAGACAATGGTGGAATTAGGAATTAAAAGCGACTTTGCTTTACTGCTGGTAATATAAGCACATAATAATCTACCTCATCACTAATGTGCTCCCTTCGCATATAAACACCGTAAAATCACAACAGCATAAAAGGTTGGGATTTAATTCTTCCAGCAGGGAAGGGAAAGGGATGCCATGCTTTGCCGACCCCCGTTAGGGCTGATCCACCTTCTCCCAGAGAGCACCTGGAGCAAGATCCAGGTCTTTGCATCCGCGGCGGGATGCTTTACCGTCTGGGCTGAAAACAGGGGCAGCTTTCACCCCCGCTGAGCATCTGGGGCTGCTTTTCACACAGAAAACCCCTCGTGGGTAGAACCGGGGCGGCACGGGGTACCCGCCACCCGGGATGCTCCTGCCCAGCCTCTGGCCACCTGGACCACGGGCAGAAACGCAGGCAGCAGCCTGGCAGGGCTTGTGTTTCCAGAGGGAACTGCCGTTGGGAAAGGCGCTCTCATCCCCCGGGACATTTCCCGATGTGCCTGTCCCCCTGTCATCCGAGGGGACCAGGCCTTGCACATGTCCGGGAGCTCGGTCTGAGCTTCCCGCGAGGGATGTAGAGCCGCTGCAGCCCTCTCCTCCCAGCCCCAGTAATCTCCTTGGTGAATAATAACCTGTAATTAGCTTCTCCGTTTGCTCGGCTTCGGTGCGCGGCTCGCTTTCAGGATGGCCTCCTGCTCCATCACCCCAGCGGGGACAAGGGAGAAGGGAGGAGGGTGTTTCTGCCTCCTCCATCCTCCACGTCCCGGGCGGATCTGGCCGTCTTGGATGGAGGCTGCCAGAGGAGAGGACCCCCCCCGCGCTCCCACCCCCCACAGTCGCGGGGTCCCAAGCCGGGGGTGCTCAGCAGGGGCAGAGGCACAGGGAGGAGGGTGGGCAGCATCCCCGCTCGCGGGAGAGGCAAAGGGGAGCTCCCGAAGGCAGGCAGACCTGTGCCACCGCAGCCTGGACCTGCCAAAACCCACCCTCAGGCACACCAGCTCCTGGCCAAATCCTGCCCTGCCACACAGCTTGTGCATGTTCCTTCACCTCCCCGTATGTCCCTTCCCATCCTACTCTTATTCACCTTCTCTACTCGCGGCTCACGCTTTTGCAGACAGGCAGTGTCCGGCTCTCGCACGTCCCCCATGTGTCCCCTGCCACCATGGAGCCACGAGCGACCCCGAGCATCCCCATCCCAGGGCGCACAGCACCACCGCGGCTTCTCTGCAGGACGCCGAGGTGTCATGGCTCCTTATCTCGAATCATCTCCGTTGCCAAGGATCTAGGTCGTTGGGTTGAAAATTGAAAGTTTGAATAGTCTAAAGTACCGAATCTTAAAGCAATTACACTGTCCTAAATCTTTATTGGCTTTAAAGATTAACTTCTCATCTCCAACGAGGCAGCTCCACTTGTTTCTCCTCCGCAGGATTCACAATTTGAATATGGAGACAAAGGAATATTGACCACGCCGTATATTACTAAATGGAATTTTTTGCGACATTTTCTTGCATTTTTCTTTCTTTCTGCCGTTCTCCTCCCATAGACAAAGCAGTGAAGGTGAACTGCTGCAGGAGCCGGAGATGGGGTCGCCGGGCGCTCTGTCACGGAGGCTGAGAGGAATGCAAAACTCCATTTCAAGCAAGTCCTGTTCCCTTTGAAGTCAATTAGGTGGCTCCCGAGGACCTTGGTTGAGAGGAGACGGACGGAGGCAATCAGCGGGAGAAGCAGTTGAGTAAAAGAGCAGTAAAAGCACAGAGCGATTCCCTAAAATGCTGCTGATCCATCAGCTAAGGAGGTCTGTGAAGGAAGACTGGATCTCGACCCGTCTTCCAGCCCTCCGTCCCTACCCCAGCAGAGCACAGCTGGGGCACGCTGCCGAAGCCACCCCACCCACGGGACCCCGATGTGGTGGGACGGCTGTGACACGGTACACGTTGGGTTTTCCCTGGGGTCAGATCCAGCCATGGATTAGGGACCCAGACATGTCCATTAGGGACGAGACCCCAGACAGCCCCAGAGGACACTTGTCCCCATCCCTTTACTCCAGGCTCAGGATCCCCCTGGTACAATGGGGGTCCAGAAAGGGACACCACAAGGAACATGCAGTAGCACTTGTGTGACACGGAGGGGCGCTGGTGAGGATGGAAAACCAACCAGGAACGGGCAGTTCCTCAGGGAATGATGGTTTGGTTTTTTTCCCTTACATTTGCTTGCACAGGAGGGAAGGGCGCGCTGCTGGCAGAGCGTGTGTTCCCACTTTTACCCACGTCAAAGCTGCCTCGGAGCCTGTCTCTTCTGAATTTCCAAAGCCAAGAGGAGAAAATCAGAATCAGCAAATTGAGGAGCAATTGGAGCTGTGCTTGGCGTTCGTGAGGATTGATAAATCTCCTCCACCACCAGTAAATAACCAGACTCCGCTCCTCGCTCGGAGGAGGGAGCATCCCCCCTCCAAACACCTGCAATAAGACACTTGCAATTACTGCTTTGTCTCCTGGAGACTCGTAAATAATTCAAACAAACACCTTCCTTTTTTACTTTTGTTTTTCATTTTAATTAATCCACATAGAATTTTGTCCTCCAAACACAATCACCGCCGCACAGGAACAGCAGGTAGAGAATCTCATTACCCAGCTTACCAGCCAGATCCTACAGCCATTATTAATAGAGACTTCACCGCGCGAGGAATTAATAAAGCCTGACGGCGAGGGGGAAGGGAAACGCTCCCTCTGGAGTGCATCGCCCTCTCCACCTTGCCCCCGGGATGTCCGATGGTTAGAGGTGCCGGGGGTGTCCATGCTTTAGGGACAGCCAGCACCTTGCCTCATCCTGCAGCCAAGCACCACCTTTGGTGGTCTGGGAGGGTCAAAGCAAGGTGAGGAGATCAGGAAAGCTGCCTCAGAACACGCAGGGCATTGCACAGACTCCTACCCAGCCACTGGCAGGAGACAGAGTCCAAATGCTTGTTCTTGTGGTCCCACGTTTCTCTCTCGCTACCCCAGTTACACCAGTAGCAGCTGTAAGGACCACTGGGGAGGAAAACGCCAGGATTATCCGGATCCACTTGCCCAGAGACAAGGCACAGCCATGGCTGGCTGGGAGCACACGCTTATTCTGCGCTTTCTTTCCCACCTGGATCTTTTCCCCTCGTTCCCCCAGACAGCAGGATGCTGCGCTGCAAGGCAGGGAGCTGCGACTCGCTTTTAGGCTCGATGGCTTCTCTGCCTTGATCAGCCACACTCAGCCGAACAGCAGTACACCAAGAAGCAGCTCTAATTAGAGGTGTTAATAGTGCTGGGAGCTGGGGGAAAGTGCCCCAAGGCAGGAGGGAGAACAGTTTGCAATCTAAGGAGAGCGGCGGGAGGAGCTGGGAGACCTGGGGCGCTCAGGACCTTCCCGTTCTGCTGCACAACCGGCGGGTGGCACAATCAAGCTCCAGGAGCCCACGTGAAATTGCCAGGGAAATATCCCCCGTGCTGATTATCTCAAATAATTTATGCAGATGTTATCATGCATTCGTATCTTACGGAAGCCTTGCAAAAGCCGTGATCATGGTTATTCCCAACCGTTTGCTTCAGTTCATCGGCAGTGGGGACGAAGATGGCGTGGCAGGTTACACCTCGGGGACCTCGGCTCCCCATGACACCAGGTAAAGGACCGTGTTCCCAGGCTGGGTTTGACCCCTCCATCCCAGCATCCACCCACCCAGTACCTCCAGGGGACAGGCACCCCAGGGCAGAAGGGACAGGACACACTGAGTCACGGACACGGCCCAGCTCCCACCACAACCCCGCTCCTGCACCCACCCCCCCTCAGCCCTTTCTGGCCCTGATCCTGCAACGCAAAGAGGCTCTATGGCCCCAAGGAAGGACTCGGGAAAGGGACAGTTCTGTCCCCTCTGCCTGGGAAGCTGCTGAGCAGGACAAAGGGACAGGAGCTGCTCCTCAGGGGAGCGGGGCCCTCGGTCCCCCGAGGGGTGGGATACAGGCTGGGGCGGAGGGGACCCCCGGGGCACCCACTGCCCCACGTTGAGCTGTACAGTCCTGCCAGCTCCAGCACTTCCACCGCTTTCCCAGTGGCTGCCTCCCTGAAAACTGGAGCGGGTGCCAAGGCAGAAGGGAGCATCGCTTCCCTTTAGGAAAGGCGGGCAGCCGAGCTGCGCAGTGACTCCTTCCAGCAAGGGGGATGGATGAAAGGCCGTGGCTCCTCTGCTGCTCGGATCGAGGTGTGGTGGGCAGGACCCCTCCTGCCCAGGGCTCCCTGAGGCTGTGGAAGGGCATGAGCCATCCCTGCATCTCCCCATCGCTCCACAGCTCCATCTGCTTTGGGGTCTGGAATATTCAGCGCTCTGACTCAAGGCCACACGGGGCGGTGATGGTCGCTGCAGGAGAAAGCAAAGGACTTTGTGAGGAGCCACGAGAGAGCAGGAAGAGGGGGCAGGTGGTGGATGGGGTGGAGGAGAAAGACAGGAGTAAGGGGAAAATCTGGGGAACCCGAGAGGAGGTGCTCAGACCGTGCTGGAAGAGAACACGGCTGCAGGGAAGCCAGCCAAGACCCAGCACAGCAGAAAGGCAAAAATATTAAAGCAAAGACACTGGATATTTTAATTCCCTGCGGCTCCTGCTCCTTGGAGGACAGCAACGAGGAGTGAAACACAAGCAGAAATTAAAGAAGAGGCATCTTGGCCCGGTTGTGCAGCCTGCAAAAGGGGCGAGGAGCACAGCAGAGACACGGCGTAGAGGCAGGCAGAAAGGACTGGCACGTGTCCCCGGGCAGCCCCAGTGCCACCCCTGTGTCACACATCTCTGGGAGGTGCCACCGGCACTGCCTCCCCACCGCCACGCTCTGGTTTTTGCTGTTATTCCTTTCCCTTCGGGGGCACCCCAGGAAGCCTTCGCTCAAGCCAGGCTGCCTCCGCCGGCAGCAACTTCCATCTATTTCAATTAGAGAGCCTTCCCCGAGACGGGGCCAGGAACCTCAGCTCCTGCGAGGCGGAGCAGGGGGGACGCAGACAAACAACCTCTGCCACGCTTGGATCCGCCGCTCAGAGCCTCATTCATCACTTCACCACCATGGGCATGCCTGGCCTCCCCCGCACGGGGCAGGGGACGAGCAGCACCCCGTCACCAGCAGAGGTTAATCAGGTTTGGCCCCTGCCCGACAGCGGGAAGGAGCACACGGCGTATCCGAAGGCAAACAGGAGCCTGGGGAACTCACCCGGAGCTGATTTTCCTCCGGGAGCTCACATCAAGCTGGGTTAGAGCACCGGTGATGTACGGCGAGACGTAACTCCTCGGAGCGACTGCAAGGCTGTAGCACAGGCTCCACCAGGGAGGGGGGCAGGACCAACACGGGGACATTTATGGGGCAAAAGCAGCTGGTTTCACAGAGGGCGTACAGCGTGGGGGGACCCTCGGGGCCGGCTGGGGCAGGAGAGCTGCCACCGAGCCCAAAGGGTCCCTGGGTGATGAGCTGTGGGTGGCAGCGCTTAGGGACGGGGACACCCCCCGCTCCCCACAGCCCAGCCAGCAGCACGATGCAAAGCAGGCGAGGAGCCCTGCTGCCAACAAGACAAGAAACAGGGGAGGCAGGAGACCGTATCTCAGCTCCGAGCCTACAAACGAGCCTCTTTTTTAATCTTTTTTAGGGAAAGAGCTTCGCCGGTTTTTGTCTGGAGCAGCCAATCAAACCCAAAGAGTTGCATCCGACTGTGAGGGGGAAAGGAAAAAAAATCCAGGTCTATTAAAAATGATGAAAGACACCTTGACAGTGTCCTTTTAATGTAATTAAAAACCTATTTAAAGGCATGCCAACTGTTTACTAATTAAACAAGTGCTTCATTCTGTACCCATAATGAAAAAAGTAATTGTGATACTTCTAGCAAATCCCAGGTTTTTAAAGAAATAATTACTTTATAGAAAATCTGTTACTAAATTAAACCATTCTTTACCCACTGTTATTTTCGCTCTTTTGCTCATTTTGTGCAGCAAGCTGAATGCTGAAATTACCTGGGACAGATTTTTATTCTAAATAATGAATATTTCAAAGGAAATAAGAATAGAGAAAGAAGAAAAGTAGGAACCGTTAGTGGGTCCCCAAACCTTAATATGTGGCCAGTGGGAAAAGCGTGATGTGGTTGGAAGAGAGCGAAACGTGGCCGTGTGGCTGTAAGACTTGGTGCACTGGTGACAGATCTCCAGCAAACCGTCCCACTACTGCTCCATCACTATCACCGAGACAAACGAGGGCCACCAAGGGAGGCAAAGCCTCCGCAGCTTGGGCACAAAGGCTGGGACAGCCCTCCGAGCAAGACTGCCATGCTGTTCACAGAGTCAGCCGTAGACTACGCTGATCACCTGAGGATGAGAGGTGGTGGAGGCTCCATCCTCGGAGATATCCGAAAGCCAACGGGCCATAGTCCTGGGCAAGCTGCCGTGGGTGGCCCTGCTTGGGCAGGGGGTTGGACCAGGTCAACCTCTGGTTGACCTCCAGAGGTCCCTGCCGGCCTCAGGCAGTCTGGGATTCTGTGATGACCAACCGGAGGAGGAGGAGGGCAGGAAGACAGTCTCATAGGAAAGGCGCTGCTGCACACCACAGCCCTGTCTGCGAATCTCAGCTCTGCGCTCAGACGCCATCGAGGTGTCATGTAATATCCTTGTGCCCTGCCTGAAAAACAGGGTCCTCAGCTTAGACCACGAATTCCTCCGAGGCAGGACCGTCCCCTTGGTGAGCATCCACAGAGACCCCACCTGCTGCAGCCGCACACCCCAGGGCCGCCCAGGCATTGCAGCCCAGCGGTGCTCCCCCCGAACGGGTCTGAGCTCAAACAGGGCAGGAGGGGGAAAGGAAACCAAGCACTCCCTCCCTTGTAATTAATAAATACCCATAATAAGAGTTTCTTTCCATCTCCTCCTTCTGCACGCTCTCAAAAGTGATCCTGGCCAAGGGAGGGCTCTTGTTTCTATACCCGAGCACACAGCACTAAATTGAACATGGCTCTATAAACCACCCGGCGCTTGTTTTCCCAGCCAAGGTGCGTGTGCTTGCTTCAGCCCGGCAGCTCTCCCTGGCTCTTTCCGAGAGGAGGCACAGGCTTTGAAGACAAGCCCACTAATCTAAGGTGACACCAGGCTGAATCCAGGGACGGCGCGGCGGTGACCAAGCATCTGTGCAGGCAGGCGGAGGATGGCGGGCTCCCAGTTGTCGGGTTGCAGGGGCCTTTGATGGCAGATGGAGAGTCTGATTGCATTTGCTGATAACGGATTAGGAGGCTTATCTTTGATCTCGACTTTCTCCTGGTTAGCCAGCTTCTTGAGGGGCTCTGCGGGGAGGTGTTACAAGAGATTTATTAACAAGATGAACTGCAATGCCAGGAAAAGCTACTTCTGCAAAAATGCACTTTCCCTCTCGCACATGCACAGGCTTAAACCCACCCTGTTTGAACGGACTCAGCATCTTCCATCCCCAGCGGACTTGGGCAGGTCTGCACCTTCCCTCGCGGTGGGCTGGCAGAGGTTCATCCATGCCACGGGAAGCTGCTGCAGTCCTTGCCTACCCACCCAACAGCCTCCAAAATATCCTTACTCGCCAACAACAGCAAATGTAAGCACCTTAAAAATTAGGCACCCAGGGCAGAAGAAACTGTAGGTAGAGGCGGCGCATCCCCAATGTCCCCAGCACCACCACAGCCTTTCCCCAGGGACGAAATCATCTCAGTTGCTCTTGAAATGGGGTGCGGGAACCCAGATCTTCCCCAGGGCCAGGGAATAGGCAGCACCTCCAGAGATGTCCCAATAAGGTAAAGGACTGGTTTTAATGCCCGCAGGTTTTCGGGAGCTGGGTCTGACTGGCAGGCCAGCCTCGTGGCTCAGCTTCTGCAGGGAAGGTGGATGCTCCCCGATTACCTTACGCAGCCCCCCAAAATAACCGAGCACTTCCAGCAGCATCACCTGCTCCTGGCGGCCCCTCGAGCTGCAGGGAAAATAGCAGACACAGAGTCCCATCCTGGGTGCAAGGCAGCTTATTTGGGCTGCCTGAAGGTGGGCATCATATCTGGAAGCCCTGCCAGCCCCCCCAGAAGCCCTGCCAGCCCCCAGTGTGTCCAACTGCAGTCACGAAGCAGGGCTACTCCTGCCGGGATTGCTCCCAGCCCAGGGAAGAGCTAGCTACTGAAGCTGCACTTTGCTGGCCAGCAAGTCTGAATAACTCATTTTCAAATGTTTTTCCTCAAACCTGGTCTACCAAGCCTGCCTCACGCTGCCCTAGAAGTGGGCTATTTTAGCAACGGTCCCATGCTGCAGGTGAGGAAGCCAAGACCTGCTCCAAGGCACCTGTCTAAGGCCAGCAAAGGAGCCAGGATTAGAAATTCAGAGCTCAAAGCTCATCTTGCTAGACTGCTTCATCTGTACCGTACATGGACATGGCCCAAGGTGACACTGCTGAACCTTTGAGACAGATGTGACCACAGCTACCTACAAAGCAGTAGCTACAGGGGAAGGAAAGAGCAAGGAAAAAAAGAGATAAAGTGATGGGGGAGGCAGGTGAGAAGCAGGGAGAATAAAGGAGAGGGAGGAAAGCAGGGAGGTAACCCATACAGTCATCACCCCCAGTCTCCCACGGGAGTTTTTCCTGGTTTTCTCTAGAGACACAAGTCTTTACTGTGGCTTTCTGCTGCCGGGGAACAGGGCTGCCCTGTCGTACTGGTGCTGTGCTCAAACAGAGCGACGCAGCCACGCACGACCCGTGCTGCCAGCCGGGCTGGAGTCTGACCTCGGCATGGACCGTGCACAGCATTTCAGAGGGTATTTGGCTTTAGGGAGGGGAAAAAAAAAAAAAAGAAGCAGACCAAAATCAGCCCTACCCTTTCTCTCAGACTTGGGGACCTCGCAGAGCATCTCCTGGAGCAGTGAGGAAAGGGGGAGGTAGCACTGGTCACGCATCTGCTCCACCACCTCCTGAGCTGCCTGCTCCCGCCCAGGGTGTCCCATTCTGGCCGGCACGGTTTACCCCTGCTCCCTTCCAAAGCAAACACAAGGGGTGAAAACACAGCAGACATCCCACCTGGCTGGATTCAGGATTTTCTTTGCCAGCAATTCTCATCAGCTGCGGTTTCTCCCTGCTTTTGGACCTTGCTGCTGATCTACAAACCCTTGGCTCGTGAGAGCGCAGAACTCCCCCTTCCACTAAAGGGCACATTCATTTCCCCCCAAAAAACCCACCCACTGATCCACAGCACAGCTCCGCACAACAGGACACGCCACTGCACATTAACGTAATTATTTGTATTGCAGCAGTGTTTGGAGAGCCTGGGCCCAGGTTGTACAGACACCGCTCCGAATAACCGGCAATTTGACTGAACAGTCATTTATTCTGCTCTCTCTGGTGCTCAGGCGATACATCTGCGCCGCACAGCAGCCGCCAGCCCGAGAGGAGGGTTTCACCCCAATTGCAGCGGAAAAGATTCGGCCAGAACCCATATTCCTACAGAAGGATGCAATAAGCACCTGTTCCCAGCACAGGGGAACCGGAGTCTCCCTTAAACAACAAGCAGCCTGATGCGTGTTTAATCTTACGCTTCACTAAATAAATTGGTTCTTCCTCTGAAACAATTGCCATGGCGCACGCTGTCACTGTGCCTGGGAGCCCGACAGCATCTCAGAGCCCACGTCCAGGGTGAGCTGTTGAGATTAACCAAACTCCAGGTCAGACCAGAGCCGTTGTGCTGCCCTTTAGCAGCCCGCTTGCTCTCCAAGAATTAACCCCTTATCTTGTAACCTCACCTGCCCGGGGAGAGGCGTTGGACTGTCTCATCCCCAAATGCCATTGCAAAAGCCAAGCACCCCCCAGGGATACAGACCAACACCCCTTATTCTTTCTTTTCTTATCCACGTCACACGTAGGATATTTTGCAATAGATGAGGCCCCAGGCGGAGGAGGAGCGCAGTAAATGCGTAGCTCCGATTGCACAGCAGCCATTCCCCTGTCTGCCTTCAGAGCCAAGGATGAAAAATGAATTCAGCAACCGAGCCACAATTTATCTCGGCTGGCAAGGGTTTGCCTTTGCAGCCCGGATCCGAGCACAGACACCACTTAGCCCGGCCAATTTCCTGTGCTGATGCTTCACCCAAGACCCTGGCGGGAGAGACTCATTAATTAGAGAGGCTGGAATTGCCTCTCCGCTAGATGAGGGGGAAGCCAAATGCAGGTCAGCAGCTGTATGTGCCCCACAGAGCAATAAACTCTGCCAGCGAGTGCTGCTACAACCCAGCCCTCGCAGGGGATGACACGAGTGCTGGTGCTCAGCTAACCCTGGCCACGGGCTGCCCCGGCTACGGGTCTGGCTCAATGGGTGGAAAAATGATGCCTTGGGGAGGAGAGATGCTGCCACGTTCCAGCTGTAGCCAGCTGGAAAAGGCTTCCTCCACCACCCTCAGGTGCTTCACACCCGCTTGTTTCCACCCACTCGTCTGCAGGTGCTTCGCAGAGGAGGTCAGGAGGTCTGCGCAGGCACCATGCCCTGAGGTCAGCCAGCAGCCACAGGGACATGGCTGGTGTCACAGCTGCGCAGCTGTGACACATCCCCACTCCAAAGCAGGGCAAGTAAGTGGGACATCACCTCCCACATTCACAGCCCAGCACGGACCCTGCACCTTCATTGCTCCGAGCCTGGCCGCCTGCGCGGTCACACTGGGAGGGGGAAGGTTGCCCAGAGAAGCTGCGGCTGCCCCATCCCTGGAGGGGTTCAAGGCCAGGCTGGACGGGGCTTGGAGCAACCTGGGCTGGTGGGAGGTGTCCCTGCCCAGGGCAGGGGGTGGCACTGGGTGGGCTTTAGGGTCCCTTCCAACCCAAACCATTCCGTGATTTTATGATCGAGGTCACACACAAACCGCCTACCCCAGCCAGGCTCCTGCTGAATCACACTAAATGCAAAAATATCACAAAGTGCCTCCCCTTCCACACAATATCCTCAGAAGATAATGCTTGGAGGCTCTTAATCACCTTCCTGAACAAACAGGATGAAGCTGCCACCCTGCAAAGAGCAGGGGAAGTTCCTGGGATCAACCTCATTGCCAAATGCACATCCAGACCGGCACCCTGTCCACCAGTCCCTTACCAGCTGGACATGAATTTCCCACCAATACCACACCACCACCCTATCCCTTCCTGTGTCCCTCTTGCCTCTCCAAACCTCTCTCCTCCTCAGCTAGGAGGATTTGCTCCAAAATCCAGTCCTTCCCAGTGAGGAAGAGGAGGTCATCCCCACATCTCTCCCAGTTCCTCCTTCAGTTTCCCACCTGAGCTGAACCCGAGCCCAGGACCTGCAGCCACTCGAGCAGGAACAGCAGCTCCTGCTGACTCTTAGCTGGAGTTACCCTTACAACCGGCTGCTGTTGGAACTGAACTTGCCAGTTTGCTTGTCACAGGTGGCCCAGCTCCTCTCCCACCCCACCAGTGGTTCCTGGTTTGTGCCCTGTGACAACAGGGGAACGGGGCTGCTCGTGTCTAGTGCCTCAAAGCAAACATCACTTGATATCCTTCCTTTTGCTCCATACAACATACGCTACAGAGGCCTCCATTATAAAAATAATTAAAAAACCCCAAACATCTTTTCTCTCTACTGTATAGCACCGAGCACCTTATTAACAGAGAGCAATTATGATTAGTAACTCAGAGGTGAAGGCAGAAACACAACCAGAAGGGCTCATATTTGGGAGCAGATGCATCCCACATCCTGAACCGCAGAGCACCATGTTCTGGCTGCTTCTGGAGGATGCAAGAAACCCATTGCAAACACATGGGACGCCCCGCCCTCAACTCAAGCCTGTTCCTGGATTATAGGACTTAGAAATTGGCTTCCATCTCCCAGCACAAGGTCTACGAGCCCTTCTGCTATTTCTGTGGTCATTAATTATGACAACTGGGTGGTCGTACCTGTGCTGCAGGTACAACAGCCAAGTAGCATTGCGCACACCCTCTCACCTCTCAGCACCCACAGCCTCCCATCCGAGCCACAGCCCTGCAGAAACAGTTGCTACAGAGAAGGAAGGAGGAGAAAGAAAAATGAAAAAAAATTATCTTGGCTCCCAGCCCAAGCCTTTCTCTCTTTAAGATGCATTTTAACAGTCTGCTGGCTGGTAACCTCCGCCAGTTACAAGGGAGGCTGCTTGTCAAGAGCTGACCTGAGCTGGGTTTAATTGAAAGCCAGTTGCTGGCGGTGGGAGAGAGATGGGAAAGGGCACCTTGGGGAGGCTCGGCACAGGGCAGCGAGGGTGAAGAGCAGCCGGGAGCCGGGCGAGCAGAGAGCACCCTCTGCAGCTACGCCGAGGAGAACCAGAGCCTGGGTTTGGAGAGCTGCTTCCCTTGGCTCCTGCCAGTTAAACGGGATCCAGCCCATTTGCTTTGCTCTCTGCATGCACCGAGCCTTCGGCAGGGTTCGTCCCAGGGCAACGCACCGCTCGCACACAGACCCGGCACCGAGAACACCTGTGTCAAGGCAGCAAGACTTGAAGGTCTGTCTCACAGCGTCTGGACACAGAAGCCCATTTCAAGGTGTTTCTCTGCAGAGGTTTTCCCGCAGCACTGCCAAGCGCAGAGCGGATACAGCGCGTTTCTCTCCGCTCTCCCGAGCCGCACAGCTCCCTCCGCTCAGGCCGAATGCTCACCCTTCCCATGGGCCAGCAAACCTGCGGATGAAAACCAGTCAGGGACAGGCCAGTGTCTCCCTGAAGCTCTGCTGCTGCCGGTGCTCCAACAGCTTCACACACCACCAAGTCCCTCGGGCACTCGCAACCTGCCTCTGATTAGCATCCCATAAAGGTGTAACGCACCACCCTCGGGCAGGAAGGCTGGTGTTAAGTTTTTGGAAAGTATTTTACATCCCAGAGGAGGACGAGCTGTTGACAGGTACAGGCAGCTCCCAGGACGGCAGCGCTGCCCAGGGATTTGCAAACTGGATTAGCTGGGAGCAACCAACTGCTAATCCCAGCCCCACTGCTGAGGGTGCCTGTCTCCTTGGGCATGGCACTTCACTTTCCATTGCAAATTCCTCCTGTTTTGCAATATTTATCTCCTGCATGGAGTTTTTTTTTTGGGGACGAGTTTATTAGCAGAGGAAAAACAAATGAAGAATTTCATAGCAGTATTTTGCAGTAGAAAATATCGAGCAGTCTCCACATCTCTTATCGATATCCTAAGCCTTTAATTCCACCAGAGGCAAAACAAGTTCATTTGAGGGTTTCAGTGAGTGACCCAGCAACATTATCATTCCTGCTAAATATAGCCTCTCATGAAAGTATTGACCATCAAATTGTGTCTTCAGCTGCTTAGAATTTACCAGGATATTCCCACTCCTTTTCCCTGCAGCCTAAGTCCCCCTATCTTAACGCTTCATTACCATCTGCAACAAAGTTTAATTTTTAATGGTGAAACATGACCCTTCATTCCTGTCAAAATAAAGCAACACACGTAGGTACCACACAGAGTGAAACCAGACCACAGCACGGCACACTGCGAGTTGAAGAGCCGGGGAAGAGAGATGCGGAGAGCTTGTTCTGTGCTTTGGACAAGCCCGGCTCACGGGTTCATCTTCACGGACAACCAGACAATCAGCTTTGCTGATCCCTTGTTATTGCTATCTATCAACACATCATCATCCCATAACTCTCGGTTGCCTAAATATGAAAAATAATCCCCTTGTTTTCCTTCTACCTATTTAAGCACTTACCTCTGCGTCTCAGCTGGCTTGTTACTGACCTCGCTGGGCCACAGGTAGCCACAGCCTTTGGGTTTCACAGACCGAAGTCTGCTTTGATCCTGCAGTGAATTCAGACCCACAGTGAGGGTGAGATGGTGTTGGGAAGCAGAATGAGACCTATATTTTTTTTCCCAGAGTTCAGATTAGGGTGTATAAAACTGCCCAAGAATCACCAGTTTATGCCCTGGAAACCCTTTCCCCAGCTCAGTCATGAATGCCAAGCAATACTTCACTTGCCTGATGAAAAACACACCACCACTCCTGGTGGGTAAGAAACGAGGTTTGATTGTCCCTAGTCTTGTGACAGCCCCAGGAATACATCCATCAAGTCAGAGCTCCGTCCCCAAGAGACCCACAGGGTTACCCAGGGAATGATCAAGGTTGAGCTGCCCAACGCCCGGGAGCAGCAGAAGGTACGGCTCTGCAAGGCAAACCAAGAGCGTGCCACCACCAGCCAGGGCACAGCCCCACGGCACCTGAACGAGGACCAGTGGTGGCAGCTGGGCCTAGCCACAGCCAGCCAGCGCTAGACAAGGCAGGGCCAAGGTTAAGTGAGCAGGTCACATCAGCAAGACATGGTCAGGATCAACGTGGTAAAAGGCCATGCATGGACACACACCTCCTTTGTAGCTCAACCAAGGACCAACAGCAAGGACCTGAGCTCAAACAGGGCCTCCAGAGGGGAGCAGGGGGTTAGAGCAGGGGGCCAGGCAGGCCATGAAGTAGTTTTATGGTCAATATTTTCATGAGGGGCTATATTTAGCAAGAACGATAACGATCCTGGGTCAAACTGAAACTCCCAAATGAACTTGTTTTGTCCCTGGTGGAATGAAAGGCTTAGGATATCAATAACAGACGTGGAGATTGCTGGAGTGAGGGAAATGGCCATGTGCAAACGTGCTCATAGCCAGCCCGCAGGGGAAAAGTCCCTGTGAACATCTCAGGGCTGTCTACAGCCACCGGCCCTTCCCTGTTGGAGTCCGACCGGCACTTTCCTTAGCTAAGAGCATTACACAACATGCCTGGATCTCCCTCAGGACAAAAGTGCCTTGTCCGGGAAGTGTGTCTCGAACATGAAGCTTCCACTGTTGCAGCATTTCCAGTCATCCTCCCCTCCCACTTCCCTGGGACCGGTGGTTTATTTGTTTGCTGCAGAACATCATAAATATTTTGACCAGCTAGCAAACTTAAATCCCATTGCTTTCTGCATGAAATGAGACCCAGTGTGCATAATACCTTTCCTTCCCCTACGGTCATTTTTTATGTGTACATCAAATCACGGCAGCGCTGGCAGGAAAGCAGGAAGCGTAGGCAAGAGCCGTTCCAGGCTGATCCCGATGAGCACCCGCAAGGGCGGCAAGCACTGTCCCCTGCCACCAGCTGCAAAAGGGCAGCACTTTGTGTCTTACCCACACATCTGAGAATTTGCAGAATTAAGCTCTCACGAAGTATAATTATTATAATTATTCATAGATGTCATTGCGATCTGCCTGTGATTGCTGCTCTATCTCACTCTGCAACGAGGTAAGGATGGCATATGAATGGGAACGCTGGAACACTCATTTTCCAGATTCTCTCATAGCGCATTTTCTCCAAAACTTCCAATTACAGCCCAAGTGCTCGTTGTACTGGGGAGTTTAGCACTGCCCAGTGTCTACCCTCACACACCAAGGGAGAGCATCGGCCTTACACCCCCACCATTTGCCTGCTGCCTCGGGAGGCAGAGGAGGAATCCCATCCCCCATGGGGAGGAAGAGCAGCCGCTTCCATCGTGCTGCGAGGCTGGGCCAGAAAAGACACCAACAGGGAAGCACCAGCTGAGGAACATGTTGGTTTCACCCTGTGTCAGGCCAAGCACAGGAATACACAACCGGTCATTTATCTCCTATATAGATATTTTATAGAAATACGTATAATGGGAAGAAAGTTTAGAAATTTAGTTTGTAAGTTTTAGATGGAGAAATTCCAGCAAGGGAAAAAAGCCAAGCACTCACCGCTATCCTCCAGCTGCGCTTTCCTCCATCAATCACACCGTCTGATGAGGACGGAGGCACTCTGGCAGCTTGTGATTCTTTCCACTGCTCCTGCTTTTGGCACCACGCACTCGGTCCCACGGCGGAGAAGCACAGCCCTGAGCATCCTCCGCTGTTTTACTGCTACAGAGAAAATACTTTACTCCCTTAGCACAATCATTCAGCACCGGAGCTCCTAAACAACTGCTCACACAGTTATACTTTTGTGAGCACAAAACAAATAATGATGTATGGTGGTGAGGCTCTTTTAAACAGGTTATTATCCATGTAATTGGTTTGGTGTTTTGTTTTTGGTTTGTTTTTTTTTTTGTTTTTTTTTTTTTTTTACAACGATTAATCATCATAACAAACTCTGCAGGTCAGGTATTACCACAAGACGAGTGACTCTGCCAATAAGTAGTCACCAATGCATTCAGTAAGGATGCTTAATTGAAGCTAATTTCACTAAGTGACCTTAAAAAATAGTAATTTCTCTTTAACATGACAGAATTAATTTTTTTTTTTTTCATTTAAGACACAAACCTTCTATTCTCCCTGCCCCCCCACCCCCCGCCCTTTATGACCTAACTTTGAAGCGCAAACTCCTAAATGTCCTTGTATCCGAAGATTCAAAGGGCTGTGCAAGGCAAAGGCCAACTCACATAAAGCATTTTACAGTCAGCCACTGAATACAGATTCTTTCTCTCAGAAATCAGAACACCAAGGCCATCCAAAGATCACACTAGTGGAACCACAGTGAATTTTGAAGAATCCACAAATTACTGAATCTCAAGGGAAAAACACCGCAGGGGAAGTTTCTCGCTACTGGCCTCCTTGCATGAGGCACTTGTTACCTTCCCTCAGCATCCTCATCTCTGCAATCACATCCTTTCCCGCACAATCCCACCAAACAACGGCCAAAACTTCCCCACTGCTCCCTCTGTGCCCTTTAACCACCGCATGAAGCCAGGACCGAATCTGCCCATTAGCCACAGAGTTTCCGACTGGACAAAAGCCTTCCACATCTACATTTAATTTTAGATAAACAGGACCCCAAAACCTCTACAATTGTGATGAATTTTGTGGAGTCTTTCAGACGTACAACACTTGAGTTCGGAGAAAAATATCTAAAGTTGTGGGAAAGGATACTGGAAGAGGAACCCATAAAAAACCACTTTAGAAACACTGTCCTTTCAACAACGGGGTCAGTTTTCAGAGGATGGATTCTCAAACAGGACAGGGAAAGCAAACGGGCTAGGACTGAAGCAGTCCCCCAGATTTCCCTCAGACATTATCACAAGTGGAATTAAGTGGTTCAAAAGGGCTGCTTAGCACAAACCAAATGTTTTCATTCTCCTGCGCAGGCTCTTACAGACGCCACCAAGCACTTCTGAGATCCGTCAGTTCAGACTGTGCCTGTCTTTTCCAAAGCCCCTGGCATGGCTGTTTAAAACAGTGACAAAAGCAATTCCGACAACTTAAAAAAGCATACTACGAAGAAAAAACATTGTCTGTGATTCACTTTTATTTGCATGGCTGTGACCATGAAAAGAAATATGGTAAACAGTTGGTACACTCACTTGAAATCAGCATTTTCATTAGAACAATCATTATGTCAGCCTGTTCTAAATTATCTCTATTTCTAACCCAAAGACACCTTTTATTAAAGTGAAACCAGTTTCAATCATTTAAAGTAGACTTCTGCACAGTGTCAAAATATAAACAAAAGCGAAAGGATAGCTTGCAGGACATGTCAACAGCTGAAATAACCAACATAGAAAATAAGAAACAAACAGAAACTTGAGTTAATGCCAGCAGCAGCCAAATGCCCAAACTCAACTGAACACAGCAGCCCCTTCAGGTGCCTGCTGAGAATTATTCTCAGGTCCAGATTTACCCTCTATTGCACTTGTAAGGATGTTTTTTTCCAGTCTCTCATCAGTGCTTCTCTGCGGTACTAACACAACCTCTGAAGATAAACTTAGCAAAGCATCATTCTGAATTTATTCCTGAAAAATAACACAGAGTCTCAACCTTGCTTCTGAACCAGCAGGGTCATAGCCCAATGGCAAGTATCTTGTTAAAGCAGGTAACTTCGACTTCATCTCCATCTTTAAATTCTCCCATTTTTTAATATTTCTGCCAGCATATTAGAAGACCCACCTGGGAACAAGGACAACATCGTACGAACTACTGCTTCCATTCAATTTGCATAAGTGGGGCTACAAGACTTCCAAGGAAAATAGTGGTGTGGATAAAGCCTTTGAAAACACATTTCCCTAGGAAAAAATCAATGGTCATGATTGTAAAATTCTATCTTAACTAAGATACTTGCACAATTCCAGTCAAGGTTGAGTATTGTATCTACTGGCACAGTGTTAAACATAGCAGTTCCTACTTGTACTGACAGCAAACAATTAATCATTGCTCTCAAAAACAATCTTTGAGGTTCTTTTCATACACGCCTACTCTGCAAGCAGCGGCACACTGCTAGGCAACCTCTGTGCCATTAATTACTGGCGCTTAGACAGGTTGGTGTCCAGGGAACTGCGTTCTCCAGACGATGTAAACTTGCCGAATTCAAAGAAAGTCAAGTCTGGCTAACTGACGACGCACAGTCCTGAATTTATGTTTTTCTACACTTAAACTATTTTTCCATAAAGTTACACCAGAAAACTCCACCAGGAAGTTCTCTTTCGCATACAGTTTAAAATGGCCACAAAAATTGAAATAATACCCCTGCAGAAGACTTCTTGTTTTTAACAACTGTACCACAGGAGGGGTTCTGCTAAGACAGGGACCTCAGTAAAGGTTATGGGCGTTTCGGGTTGGGTTGGTTTTGGTTGTGGGTTTTTTTTGTTTGTTTGTTTGAATATATCTTTTTGAGTTTAGCTGTATCTGCAGAAGTGTATATATTAGAATTACTTATAAAGAACACTTCATACATGGTTCTCTTCCTTATTTCAGCTTGCTGACATAGATTGTACCCAATGAAATTAACACAACAGAAGTAAAAGCACATCCCATAATTATGCACAAGGGCTACAGCTGTAGAAATTTTCTCTTTCCATACATTCATGTATCAAAATGAAAACTGACTGGCAAGACAGAAATATAGATATGCTTATATGATATGCATTAAAGACTAATTTGTAGCAGCTTCTTTGGCACTCAAATGTCAAGAATATCAGTTTTCTTTTCCTCTTTAGTATTTCTTTGAAAAACTTGGGGATGCAGTATATGAAGATATTAAAACTTAGCAACAACACAGAAGGGAAAAAAAAAATGAAAGAAAGACTTCTTTTCAATAAACCCAAGCAACTCAATGTGTCATTTCCCTTAGAAAGATAAAATCCCTAATATAAAACAAAGCCACAGTACCGCAAATACAGCAAAAGCCTTTTTTCAAATCCCACTTAATTTAACACTAAGCACCCAATTCAGATTAATGTGAAATTGTTCAAAGGCCAAGGAGGTGAAATGAATGGGGTGCAGTCTCGGGGCTGGTAAATATTGATAAAGAGATTGAGATGGAATCATGAATGGATGTCAGCATTACTATACTTTTTATTGCTATACTAAAAATTTTGACTGATCTAACAATTGTGTACAGCTGGGTAGATTTTTCACCTGAAAAAAAATCAAAGAAATACGAGTAAGTGAAAAGCAATCATGTGTTATCATCAGCGTGAATAACTGAGAACTGTCTCTTCAGATCAAATGTCAAAAGCGATACTTGTATGGTTAACAGTGAAAAAAAAATTGGCTATCCATGATGCAGTTTTGGGAATTTCACGATTTCTTGTAAAGCTTGCCACACCGCAATAATACTTCACTTTAATGACCCAATAAATGGTTCTGAACAGACTTCTAACACTATCTGATATTGAGTCAGACCAAGCAGAACAGAGGAAAAAGAAAAAAAGTAAAGCGGGTACACAGAGGTACTGAAGTCTACAAGTCCTAGTTCATTAGTATCCCTGAAAGTCAGTCTCAAAATGCTTTTCGAAACGACATAAACTTAGCAATTTTCTTTAATTTCTAATAAAACAGTTGATATAAATCTTGTGTGGCAGATGAACAACACAGAAGTTCATCATTAAAAGAGATCAATTTAAACAGCAGCCTCATAAGACCCGTAACCTAGCTACAATTAAATGGCATTGCTTTAAAGGCATTTATAGTTACTCATCACCACAAGACCCGAGAATCATTTTCTCTCCCCCATGTACCGAAGATAAAATTGTTCCTCTTGAACTTTCAAGTCTTTCTTCTCTCATTGATATGCAGGGAAAAACAGGTCCCAGGAAGGTTTTGGAGAATAAAGTCTGTAATTCCCTATCTTAAAAAAAAAAAAAAAAAAAAAAAAAAAAAAGAGCTCTTCATCCCTTTTGGTACTTGGGAGAAAATAAATGTGTAGCAACAAGAGAATTCTAATCACTGGCAGCATCTTATCGTCTATACGTTTTAGGGTGCTCAGTATATAAAAATAGTATCTTTCAAATTACAGGATAACAGGAGTGGATAAGAGACAGGCATTAGAGTGCTGCTAGTCACATTAATCATACATATTGATTGAATACTGAATGCTTTTTCAGTTTGTCTGACACATTGGAATGGCTTCGGTAACCCCTCGCTCAAATGCGTGTTCTGTCTCATTCTCTTTTACATCACTCATTAAACCTCCCGGGAATACACAAAGGCTTTCTCTCCTGGCTGTCCTCACAGATTCCTTTGCTTGCCAAGTCTTCAGGTGCCCTCTCATTCTCCCATTAACACCTTACTGATCTCACAGCAAAAACCTGCAGTGCATTTAAAAATCCTTTTCTATATGCCTGTAAAAATCGCCCCTCTCTGCTGTTTTAGTGTGCTTGAAGAGGGCTGCGCTTCATGGGAGTTGTGTGTTACATGCCCTTTGAGAGCAAAAGTGACAGCAAATGTCACAGGAGACGCCGCACTCCCTCACCAAGTTTAACCTTGGGTACACCTACGTAGTTATGACACGCAGGAGCTACTGACACGGTATGCTCAGTCGACTTTTTTTAACTTGTGTTTAAAGATAAGGCATTAACATTCTGACTGTGCATAAAAAAAAAGGTTGGTGAACGGTACTTTTCTAAAAATAGCTACATGGAGTGTCTAAAAACACTTTCTCAGTGTTCCATACCTGCTCTCGGTTGCATCTTGTTTGCCCGCTAGACAGAAACAACTGCAAGTATTACGGAGTCATGTAGACAGATAAAATCAAGGTGAGTTGCATTCACTGCCTGTATTATATCATCTGTAACAGTCTTGCATTAAAACTTAGTTACTATGCTAGTAGTATCCTTGTTTTCGCATTTGGCAGAATAATATTACAGTACAATACTTCCCAAAATATGCTGAATGAAACAACTTACATCAAGCGTTTCAGGTATTTTTAGACTATGCAGTAGAATAAACACTGCAAAGTTATTCTTGGAGTTCACATTCTGAGTCTCTTTGTACTTTAAAAAGTTACCTCAGACAACGCTCCCACCACAGATTATGATGAAAATTTTGCTGAATTTAAAAGAACTATTGGGAGGCTGGAAGGGAAGCCATGTCTTATGGTCCTTCATATAGCATTACCCTGAGAAAGTTTCAGCAGCTCTGCCAACACAGTCCAACTCTGAGATGCTGCACCAAGAGATTGCTTCCAATTATCAATACTTCACAGATTGCAGGAGCACGTCCTTAAGACAACTAAGGGTAACTTCTTCAAATTCTTGTAAAAATCTTTTGTGTCACACTATTGATTCTCTTTCTTAAAAAAAGCACATTAAATAGATTAATAAGCAAATGGTTGGGGGGAAAAAGGAACTGGGCAATACAGAATAAGGCAACATTTCCCACAGAAATACTCCCCACATCTAATTGCTGAAAAAGTCAGTGACATAAATTGTTTTCCCAGTTGTGCAGACGCATTCTGCGACATAATGTACCTTAAAAAGCCATCAGTCATTCAACACAAGAATTCAAGTGTCTGCAGAACTGGAATATAGGAAAAATAATTTAGGGGGGAAGAAATGAAACTGTAGTTCTGTAGTGCATGGTAGAGTGAAATTATGCAATTACATTCTGAAAGGTACATCTCAGAACAGAATTGTTCAATACATAGATCTCTACATTTCCTTCCATTTCTAATATCGGATTTTTAAGAACATGCATACCACGCTCAGGTGATTAAAGCAAGAAAAAAGCCTTTCAAGTTTGGCATTTTTTCCTCCCACGTTACACATTCAGTTAGCCGATGGTGATTTAGGAGTAGCTTGCTCCATCTTAACCTCTGCAGCCACTGGATCTTTTCACCTTCTCGCATCACTTCACAATAAATGTGCCTGTTTTCCCCTATGTTGGGCTAGACGTGGTAGCTAGATCAAATGCTGCTGTAGTCCGAGCCACGGGCAGCAAGAGCTGCTGCTGCTTCCCACTCCACGGTAAAGAAGGTAATTGTTCCAAAGAAGCCCACAACCACCATGATCAGGAGTTGCCACTGCAGAAGGAAGTAGTTGCTGTAGAAATATGCAACTGCAGCACAGATGGACTGAGAGGAACAAAAAAAAAAAAAAAAAAAAAAACAAAAAACACAAACCACAACGTAAAAAGATTTTCAGTGGAGATATCCAGGCTGGTATTACTATACAAGGATTATCAAATTGACATACACACAGTTTAATACGCAACTCTCAGTGGTATGCGTCTGTAGAAGATATATAATCTTAAAACTTCATTATACCCCAACATATGCCTTGATACTATATACAACAGATTTCGTTTTTACTTGTTATTTAAATAGTGTTCACTGCAAGAAGTGAACACAACTCAAAAGCGTTTGTAGCATTGCAAGCGCAGTTCTCTGGAACTTGAAAACAGTTTGTCTACAAATGATACTGCCAAGGCTCTAAGACAAAATGCAGAAAACTATTTCCAGTTTTACAGCATCACAAGCTATTCTGTATCAAAATAGCTCGAGGCTTTGACAAGCAGTGCTGCTTACTTGCAATGCATCCTTCAAGGGTAAAATTTTCCTTAGAGCTCATATAAAGAATCTTTATATTCCACATCTATCTCAAATTCTTACCTATGACAGAGAATGATATAAAAATGCAGCAGTGCACAAAGAAAAAAAAAAAAATCTTTCTGAAGCAAGCAGCTGTCATCTTTTGAAACTAGACACGCTCTGACCTCTGCTCCCAGCACTAGCTCGCTACCGGTGTGACCATGCGTGAACAGTTTCAACGCTTTGCACTGCTGTTTTTCTGCCGCTACCTCTGATCAATACAGATCTTGACCTGGAAAGTTCAGTATCAAACAAGATAAATGCCTGTGAGTGAAGTGATCTATCCAAAATACAGCAGTTGCGTTCATACTGTACAAAGACTTTTCGAGTCTCCAGCTAGCAGAGATGCATTTATTTTGGCATTCCGACAACTTAAGACCAGATAAACAACGTAACAATTCTTCTTTTGTCTGTGTACCCACCTGATAGCCACCAGTGACATGGTACATCATCCACAAACCCTTCAACTACTATTTAAACAACTTGTTTCCTTTTAACCCCCTCTGTCAAAGACTTCTTTGAGTAAATAAATTCAGTAAATGATTATTTAAATAAAAAACAAGTCTGGTTAACTGTACTAGCCTTTTGACTTTAAACTACAATTCCCAACACTTCTAACTTCCCTCAAAACTTGTAAGTAATAGCAGTTTGATTATATACTCAAACCAAGCTATAGAACCACCCCAAGCTACACAATCAAGATACTTCTACCTAAAAAACTTTTTTCTCTCCTGTGGAAGATAAAAAAAATAGGATGAAATCCTTTGCAGAAACAACATCATTTTTTCAGCTCATTAAAAAACCCAGCCCAGTATTTCCATAATATTCCAACAGTCGTACTTTCAAAAGGCTGTGCCATGTAATACCTGAACAAACTTAAAGATGGCAAAGGCAGGAGCACTGTCTTCTGAATACAGGAATCCTAAAATACTGAGGAGCTGGGTGTTAAAGCAGCTGTCCCCCAGGCCCAACAGAAAGCTGCAGAATATGGCCACCTCTTTGCTGAAGGAAAAAGTGAAATCAAATTTAAAAACCATTCATTGAAACAGCTTACACGTCTATAAATTATTTTTGGCAGACTTATTTGGAAACTGAGAATGGAAGAAAGTTATCAGACTTTAAATTTCACTGGAAAAGAACTGGGAACGCTTGGCTTGGCAAAAAGAATAGTTTTATCAGATTTTAATTTCTTGAATGCTAAGACTTCTGATACCTGAAGTCAATTCTGCACTGAACTAGAACTGCTAAAAGAACTCATTTTGGTGCCTGGAACCACAAAGCCCACGAGGCAGCGATTAAAAGCTGAGACACACATGGTGAGTTCATAAAAACTGCAGTAATATTAGAGAAATACTATTTCATTTTGCAGAAAAATACTCCAGTGAAGTAACGAATAGTCACCTGCACAGGCACAAATGCTTGTAATTGCAAGTTAGTAGCTGCATTTGCACAAACTGACAACACTGTTTTCACACAAATTTTCAAAAATACACCCCAAAAGAAGGTTGCAATGATGAGATAAAAAAAACTCCCTATGTTCTTCTCCTAACACTGGGTGGTATAAGAGACAGGCATAGCATGGCTCCAGTTAGACCAAGCAGACTTTGACAATGAGCATTCAAAGACTTAGGAAACCAACAAAACGGTACAAGGTCAGTGCTCCAGGCTGTAGTAAAACCAAGCCCAACACTGTTTTAAAATAAACAATTCCTGACACCTAGTACAATAGACGCTGGTCTCACTGTTGTACTACGTGTCAGAAATGTCAGCTCTCAAGTGGCAGAATTGCTACCAAACATCCTCATGCTTTTTATTCTTATGCCATTTAAGTTCCTAAATTGAGTGCACACTGGTAGAATATCTACCTTTAATAAAAACAGAATTCCTGAAAGCTTTTTCTGATGGAGTTAGTCACTACACAGAAAAGCAGCTTCAAGGAATTTTCTATTAGAGAAACATGCCATTTATATACATCTTGAGTCATACCAGCCAAAGGAAAAAGTTTACATACCTTGGAATCATATAAGCAACATCATCTGTTCCTCTCATAGGAGCAATAGGGGCATCATTTGGCATGTTGAAAAAAATTAAGTAAAAGGCAATGAAATGGACAACCATGCCTAGCATCACAACGGGGTTCCTGCCGAAGCGATTATTCTTGCTCAGTAAACCAAAGAGTCCTCCACCTGTACGAGTGAAAAAAGATTGGATAACTAAATCACAACTGAAGATGTAGAGAACAGAACCAAGCTTAAAATACCGCAAAAAGAAAAAAAAAAAAGCAGTTGAAAACTGAGATTATAAACTTCCCCATATTGGATAACCAGAAGATCGACAGACATGAGAATAGTCCCAAGGAGTCCGCCAGGTCTGCCAGCCCCATTTGCAAGACGGCAGAACCTTCCGGTTCTAGAGTTGTCTGGGAAATGCAGGCAGGAGATTTATCAGATGATGCTGATGGAGACACTCAGACTCTCTGCAAGTATTTTCCCAGCAGCCACTGTTTCCTCCAGTACTGCAACAGTACTAAGGGAAGACGGATGGCCTTGTGCTTAGCTCTTTTAATTATAAAAACATGCATCTCTATGGATCCAAGGTGCTAGTGAACAAAGACAGTGTTTGGTCTTTGGTTGCTTGGGTGGTTTTTTTGTTTGTTTTTTAAAAAAAACAAACACTGCAGTACTTAAGTTTATGTAAAAAAAAAAATTAGGTAGTCAACATTACCTGTATTCAAATATGAGATCTCATTTAACACAAGCTAGCTTTTTTAAAGACAGAAATCTTTAGTGTAGTACTTTTTAATAAATTTAAAATAGTTACAACATCACTTATATAATAAAAGTGTCAAGAGAAAACTATTTAAAAACAGAACATCAAAATGCTGAAAATTCCCCAATAACATTGTAGCCTAGTGCTTCCCTCATTCTAAGTCTTACGTATTCCTTTGCACTAACCCAGAAAGAATGCAAAACCTTAGGATTCATAGTCCTCTATTTCACATCCTAGTCTGCATTCACTTCACATCGTGTAATGTATAATTCACAGTGTAACAAGGAACGACGCTGACAATTTTATTTCTAATATTTCATTTTTTGTTTACATAATCATTGCTGGAAGCTTGAAAGACACTATTCAGTTAAATAAAAAAAAACACCCACGTTTTGAGTAACTACATCATCTTAATCCTTTTTTTTTCCTGGAAGGTAGTAACTTTAGACTCACCTAAAATTTCTCCAACACCAATAAAAATACCAGAGAGGCCAATAAGGCTCTTCTCTTCACTGCCAAATCTATTCACAGCACCAATACATGTTCCATATACTCCAGAAAAGAACGTTAATTCCAAACCTTCGAAAGAAACAAAACCAAAAAAAATGATAATGAACTATTACAAAAGTTATTAAAAAATTCTTTATGTCTGAAGGCTGTTTTTCCCTAAAGTACCTTTCAATTACGTATATTTAAATGGGGTATGTGTAGCAGAAGCAATTAGGGAATTTTAAACCATGTAATTATGATATTCTTCTATGCCACTTGACAAAACCTGCATTAGAAAAAACGGTGTCACTAATTCCTGTCACACGCACTTCGGTTCAGTACTGTTTCTGCTGACACAATCTCTACACATAGTCTAGATTTCTGCTTTTCAAGAACTTTGAAATTTCATGTGTAAGGTTCCACCTCCCCCTCCCCCAAGCTGTGGCATTCCTAGGAAAGACTCCCTGCACCTCCAAATACCAAACGAGCCAACATTCCTAAAATGGACTATTACTTTTCTATACATACTGAACTAAAACTGAAAAAGAACCATGGCTATTTGTTTAAAACTCTTCTTTCTTTCTACTGCCACTACTGTGAGGAAAGGTAACACAGTTGGGTCCAACTAGTATGAGTGTAAGTGTTGAGAGATATTAGTTGTTTGGCTTAAATTTAAGTTTTAATTGGAATAAATTACCCAGGGTTATAATATGGTGTGGTTTATGCTGTTTGCCTAGCTTTACTTGGCCTGAGTGGCTAGATTTGCTGAAGCATTTAGGTGGCAACTAATTTTCTCAGTAATTTTCCTAGTGGCTGGTACAGTGCTGTGTTTAGTCCTTTAGTATGAAGAAAATGTCGGTAACACGCTGATGTTTTGGACGTGTTTTTCCCTAAGTCTGGGACTTTTCAGTTCCCTGTGTTCTGCCAGCGAGCGCAGGTGCACAAGAAGCATAAACCAGAAGATAAGGAGGCGACAGCCATCAGCAGAGACTGCAAATCAACAGGATAAGAGCAGTCAATGGCCGGCCTGGACACAGAGAGAGAATCCAAGGTGTTAGAAGACCCCAGACCAAAAATCACCATTGGACTAAAAGACGCACGAACAGCGTGTGACAGGCGCGTCTAGAGATCACAAGGGCATCATTGCCGTGGGATTTTTTTGTTCAACGTCCCTCTCTGGAGGCACCCAGCCCCAGCTGACCCTGCTGCTGGACCTCTCAGTTAAGTTATTTATTTTTATAAAATCTGATGGCTGATATTCTGCTGTGGGAAACCCAGGGTCGAGCCTGGAGAAGGAGGGAGCGCACCCGAGAGTAAGTGTGTGTGTGTGAGGAGTCAAAAGGGGCACCTGTCGGCCCACTGGGGTCACCCGCTGCAAAGGGACTGTGGTCCGAGCAGGGACAGACTCAGGTGCTGTGTGTGCGACTCCTTGGATGGCGTGTGAACGCTCAGGCAGCGGCCTCTCCCTTAACGATAAGCAATCATCAGTGTAAAAATAGCAGTGTCTTAATAGAAAGTATATTTAAAATAATGCAAATTGTTATGTCTAAACAAAGCAAAACAGATCAAAAATAGAACTGTTTCTAATTTACCTCCTTTGCCTTTTGCTACTGCAAAAATAAGGTACATCATGTTCTGGTCTACATGTAGTAGGCTACCTAACATGGTATATGAACTGCATAGCCTCTAAAAGGGGTGAACTTTGGGCAGTCTTAATAACGTGACATCACTCTGAAATAAAAGCTTTTGTTGGCCTTAAGGGATTGTGTATTTTCCTACATAAAGTGGCAATATTGACCACGAGCCACCAGATGGCAGCAGCTATTTTTTTCCAAGCTGGACTGATTATTTTTCTGCTACCTGTAAAACCAAATTTCAGATTCATCAGGCAAAAGCTGAATTACCCCCTTCCCTTGTTATCTTGCTTCACATTCCTATTGCACTAAACGTCTAGGAGGAATTAAACTTAGGTAATTTGGGTTAACACAACATTGGAGATGCTGTGAAGTAACTTTAGCTCAGATTAGGGGCTGGTGCAAACTGACTTCATAGCTACTACTGCTATTTCTCTACCAGAAGCTTCGGCAGATGTTACAGCACTGTTTATAGTTTGCTTGCATCTAAGTTTTTCTTTTCACCTACAAGCACTAATAACAATTTTTCATAATGGTGACTCAGAGCTGAGGTTCTGAAGATGCATCTATTCTTCCTAAAACTTAATTTGATCACAAACAGAACTACACCTGAAGCCAAATAAGGAGCAAGAAACCTGTCCCCCCCAAATCCGTTAAAGGATCCCAGTAACATATTGTAGCACTTTTGTGGAAGAATCACTTTAGTATACGGCAAAAAAAAAAATGTGTTTTTATTGTACAACTCAAACCTTGGTCTAACAATATCAGACCAGGTTTAACTAAAGCTGCTAAAAAGAAAGAGAGCTCTTTGCACAGCAATACTAGTGACAAAAATAGTTGAAAATGGCTAAACCTTTGCCCAATAGAATCAAGACTAAAATGAAGACTTAGTAATTTAACATGACTCAATGGAGGGGACACTTAAAGTGTATTCCGCAAAAATATTTTTAATTCAAATGCAATGCAATTGCATTAAACAATCTACAACCTATTGATAGTGTAATGCCAAATCCCATAAAAACTAGTTACGTAAATTTTGCCTAACCCTCAGTTTGGGTGTCACGGAACTGCACTGAACCAAGCATTACTACATCTGTCAGTATTCACAGAGTTAGGTGCACCCCTCCTGCCATACAGCAATGCTTTCCAGAACACAGAAACGTCCTGAGTAACTCATTCAAAGTTAATTTCATAGAATTTCATAGAATCATAGGGTTGGAAGGGACCTCTGGAGATCATCTCCTCCAAGCCCCCTGCCAGAGCAGGGTTACCCAGAGCAGGTGGCACAGGAACGCCTCCAGGCGGGTTTGGAATGTCTCCAGAGACGGAGACTCCACCACCTCTTGGGGCAGCCTGTGCCAGGGCTCTGCCACCCTCACAGCAAAGAAGTTCCTCCTCATGTTTACGTGGAACTTCCTATGGTCAAGTTTGTTCCCGTTACCTCTTGTCCTGTCCCTGGGCACCACTGAAAAGAGCCTGGCCCCATCCTCCTGACACCCCCCCTTTCAGTATTTATAAGCGTTTATAAGATCCCCCCTCAGGCATCTTTTTTCCAGACTGAAGAGACCCAAATCCCTCAGTCGTAAGAGAGGTGTTCCAGTCCCCTCATCATCTTGGTAGCCCTTTGCTGTCCCCTCTCCAGCAGTTCCCTGTCCTCCTTGAACCGGGGAGCCCAGCACTGGACCCAGCACTCCAGGTGCGGCCTCCCCAGGGCAGAGCAGAGGGGGAGGATGACCTCCCTCCACCTGCTGGCCACACTCTTCTTGATGCCCCCCAAGATGCCATTGGCCTTTTTGGCCACAAGAAAATATTCAAGTAACATTTGCAGCAATAGGGAGTTATGACCCTGCTCTGGGGTTAAAGTTCCAAAACAATGCCCTGACACTGCTACGTGATTACACACTCTGCTTACTTCATACCTGTGTAGGCTGTTGTAACGCTGAGAAGCATAATCTCTTTGGTGAAGCTCAGCTTTATAGATTTCTCTGTAAAGACATAATAATGGAAATTAATACAAACTTCTGGTAACACTATTTAGAGAATCTAAACTTTCTTTTGCTCTTTGCTTTAAGCAGAAATAGGTTAAAATTATGCAAACTGTAACTTTATTACAGTAAACAGAGTGCTAAACAAACCAACCCTCACCTGCCCTTTAAAAGAAATGCTGTGATCTGAAATCCTTTTTTGGCAAAAAATGCCAAGGGGGAAATATTAAAGAGGGGATACACAGTTTTCGATTAGCAGACAATTTTCTGCTCATTACATTCTTTTACTCTCTCTCAGTTCGTGGCAACTGTCTCCTAAAAAAGTAAATAGATTCTCATTGAAGATCCCCATGTTCTCAAAACAAATTTAACACTCAGAGGCAGACCACATTAAACTTCAATGGAAACTGCAGATGCTCCAGGTCAAATTTTTTGTTTTTAAGTGGTATCATTTGGTGACAAAATAAAACAACATGTAACTTCTCTTTTACCTTGTTATGTTAGTGGTTGTTGTTTTTTTTTTATTTAAAAAAAAAAAAAGCACACAAAACCTTCATGCAGTAGCTTTCCCAAGTGCTGGCCTGTTCTTCTGGAGCTCATCTACAGAAGGAAGCTGTTGTGAAACAGCTTGGATCTGAAACTAGATCAAGGAAATACTCCTGGACTATACTAGTATGTAATTGAAGTGAAGTCTGTTTCACTTTCTTGGCTTCCAGTCAAGCTTTGTATGATACAGCCACCTGAAAGGAGCACTTCTGAAGCACAGCCAGCCAGCTCACACCAATCACACACCAACAGTCATTTGCCCACACGTTAGTTCAGTGGTTCCCAAGACTTTCCAGTTGCAAGCCCCATTTTGCCCAGGCTCCAAATCACAAATACTCACATGGACAACTGAATTCCTATCAGGCTCAAAACTCATCAGTCCTGTGTCCCTATATGAACTGTCATCTCTGCTCTGAAAACCATTGCCATCTGGCTGTCATTTTTCCAAGCAGGCCATCCCTGAAGGTCTATATTTGAAGTGAAATAACTGAAATGCATTCTTAAAGCCTTACTTGTTCACAAATTTTTGTTCTAAGTGATTTATACGTGATCACATGTATAAATCATGGAGATCTGGAAAAGGTATGTCAGTATTTTTTGAAACAACTCTTACGTGAAACACTACTTACTGAAGGCAGCCACCGCTCTCGTCATTTTGTTTTCTGCAGACCTGGATAAACAAATGACTGAGTCAAAACAGAAAAAGAATAACCCTGTTGCATCACTATGCTGGAAGCCAGCTTAATTTTTTAAAATCTTCTGTACATTCTCTAGCCCAGCATTATATACTGGAATACACTAAAATATTATTAAAAGATTCCGAGACTCTAAACTACTAACTACAAAATTTATTTGCTTTCTGGGCTAGTGAACGCCATTAAAAAAAATAACCCGCTTAACAGAGTCTTTCTTCTGAGCATTTTTAGCTTTGAACATTTTTTCACTGGCATACTTACTGATGTTTTTCTAACGTTTTCATTGTTCTTTAAATAAAGTAAAAATATTTAAACTGATCGTTAGGAAGAAGTTCTTCACCATGAGGGTGGTGAGACACTGGAACAGGTTGCCCAGAGAGGTGGTGGAAGGCCCATCCCTGGAAGTTTTTAAGGCCAGGCTGGATGGGGCTCGGAGCAACCTGATCTAGTGGGAGGTGTCCCTGCTCATGGCAGGGGGGTTGGAACTAGATAATCTTTAAGGTCCCTTCCAACCCGAACCATTCTATGATTCTATGATGCCTCAGGCAAAACTGTACTGAATCTATCTATGTACCTATGCACTTGTAATGTATTTATTAGGGTGGCATATATATATATTTAGAGAAGATATGAAAAATATGTTTCAGTATGTAAAAGATAACCTATAAAAAGGCAGTAAATCCTGTTCATTTCAGCCTTTAAACCGGGCTCATCAGGGTAAGACAGACTATGAAAGGCAGATACATGTTTAATAATCAGTGGAGAAGAGAGGTAAATGGTATCTTTCTAAAGGCACTTACTCGTTAATGGAAAAACTTAACGTGCAGTTCCACACTCCACCCTTGAGAATATGTCATATAAAGAACATTAATTCTCGCTTAAGGTACAGACACTTTTCTATTAAAATCTGTACATTCTACAGGTTGTTCATAACATTTATGTTTCCAGATCAGAGGGCAAGTGAATGCAACGTTCCATTGAGGAGTAGGAGCACGAACAAGTATATGTGACAACATGTTACTGCCATAAGCACTTACGGGCTGTCCCCCAGGATTTCATTAGTAGAATCCTCCTCCCCTGGAGCTTTTGTGTCCTCTCGTTTCCTAATCAGAAAGAACAGAACTGTGCCCACAAGACTGATAACAGTCAGAGCAATGAAGACAGTTCTGCGATCGCTCTCTGTGGAAAAACAAACAAGAGTCATAACCAGATGTGCAAAAGCAATTCAAACCAATTCAACTACCTTCCAAGAACTAACACAGAAATACTATGTAACAGCGTTTAAAACGCATACTAATTTTCTAACTTACCTTTCACGTGGAGCAAAAGGTACCCAGCTGCTGGCAAATTCCTGTCTCAGTTTTATGATGCCAACAAAATATCGGCATAATTAAGAATGTCACTCTCGCATTTTCTGCCATGCAAAGGCTATGACCAAGGAGGAGCCAATTAACAAAATAAATTATTAGCAGAAGAAAGTACATCTCTTATGACTCATATAATTCAGAGTGGACATAGCAAACTATCCCAAAATCCTTCAAAATTCTAAAAAATAGCTCTTTACCAGCACTAGAAATATTAGTGCTGTAACGTTATAAACTGGTAGGCTTGTGAACTACAAAGGCCTTAAAACCACTGAAACCTCACTCAACTGACACAAGGTGCACTGTGCAGCTGGAGGAAGGGAATTGTTGCCCCATGCACCAGCTCTGCTGCACTAACCAACTTTTTTGGCATGGGCAAGCCTGTAATACAGAAGTCACCCTCATTTAAAATTTTAAGCAGGAGAAAAAAAGCCAAGAAACAGCTAATGGTCGTGATTGAACTAGCATACGACTCTGCAGATACTGCCTATGCTTGTATTTACTTCCCCTTTAGCTTAAAGGTAAACATAAAATTGTTCTACATCAATTAAGAAGAACCTCTGTATGATTACAGATCAAGAAGAATACGTGCTTCACCTTGAAATACCTGTAATATTTTTATATGGGTAGTAAAAGGAAGGAGGAATTAGTTTTTAAGGGCTGTTAAATTTTCTGATATCAACATTTTCTTTATTAAAGAGGAGTCTCAAGAAATTTGAAGATCGAGGAAAACGTAACAGCAGAACTTCCTTACAGTTAATTGCTCTATTCTGTGGTTAGCAAGAGCAATGAAATTTAGAATGCACAGAATTTCAGGCACACCAGGTTCAAAGTGTCTCCGACACTTTAAATAACACCCTATTTATTTACAAAATGTTGGTTTTCCAGCAATACTCATTTTTTATAATTAAAATCTTACTTTTTGCTCTATTTTCACCATTGCCATTTCATTATCTGATACCCCCACCCACCTTGCCCTGCTTACTTAAAACAGTTGCCAGAAATCTCTGTTTTAAAACCAGAGTCTCAACCACTATTCAGCTTCTTAAGAACATTCAGAAGTCAACTGTTCTCTAATTCCTGCTCTGTACCAGTCTAGCATGATGTCAAACAAAAAAAACTATAGTACTAATTACAATCCCGTTAGGAAGTTAGTCTTCATAAACTATGCCAAGAAAGGAAGAGTGAGTTCTTTACACACTGCTCCAGGAACGCTGCCAGTTTACGCAGCAGCAGCCCGCTCTCAGTCCAGCTGCACATCTCCATCTCTGTCTTCCTACACAGCTGGGTGCCAGCACAACCATTAGTGCAGCCATGGAGTGAACTGGGATGGTTTTCCTTTCTTTTCCTTTATTTCACAGGTTAATCAGTCTCCAATCTGATTTAGAAGGATGGTCTCCACCAGGAACGGGACAGCATGTATATTAAACATACAGCCATTCCGGAATACCTTTCCCTCAAACCACGCATATTTTGGCACAAGCGTGTCTCCACAGGTCAAAAACCCAGAGTAGCTATGATGGAAAACTTTATTCTAAACTAGCATACTGAGGAATTTCACAGACAACATCCTAAAAGAGAGTACTCAAAGTGCACTGAGTGCAGGAAAACGATATACGTAATACAAGGGCCATGAGTACCATGGAACACTGAATCAAAAACATATTCCAAAAATAGTCTATCTAACAATAAATTGGAAAAAAAATTGTCTACTACTGTATAAGTTTCTTGCCACTTTCCAGTTCGTTGTTTCATCTGTTTATTCATGCTACCATACTTTAAAGGATGGCCTCCCATATAAGCAATCAATACCCACCTGATATGTGAGTTTTTCCTTGCCAAGCGAAGTATATATAGAGGTTTCCAAAAAACAAGCTGTAAACCAAAAGGAAAACAAAGGTAAGAGCACTTTTTGTGGCAAGATTAAGATTGTAGCATTATAGTAATACTATACTAAGCAAAAAACAGTACTGTACAATTGTGAAAGAAATGAAGACACTAGTCACTCTCTATGCAAACCGCTTACTCTATATAAAACTTCCAACACCGTAAAGGATTCTTCCGCGTAATGCTGGCTATTCATTTTCAAGAATAAAAATGCAAGGTGGTAACAAAAATGAGGAAATCTGCATCAAAGCTGTCTCACTCTCTAATTTTGGAAGGGTATAGGTTAGAAAGCTGACACATTTGCGGAGATGATTCTGTAATACTTCCTTAGAAGAGTCATGTGTCTTGCCTGAAGTATTGCCCCAGCAATGCTCACTTGGTTGTTAACAGCTCCAGGGAAATTCTGTGTTCCTACCTACAGTTTCCTGAAATACAGTAGTTCTGAATGAATAGTGATTCAAAACAGGCTTAGAGTCAAGTTTCCTCATATAAAGCCATGCATTTTACTCACTGTAAAACACACGATTAATTGGGTTTGTGGAAATTGCTACTCTGATGACATACTGATATGTTAATTCCTGAACCTGAAACTTAAGAAACACAGGAAGTACGCCGTTGGTTCAGACTGATACTCCACTAATCCAGTATTCTGACCCTGCAACAGCTTCAGCAATGCCATTTAATGCAGGCTCACCAGCCTAAGCACTTTCTGCCATTCATTTCCCTCATTGTCTCCCAATATCCAGAATTGCTGTATTAGAGGTGGTAAAAGGTACCCCTCTTCAGGAACCACTTGTGGACCTTCTCCAAAGTGGAGTCACAGCCTTTTTAGTCTCTTTTCAAGTCAGCAGCTCTATCTTCCTGTGCATTTTTATTGTATTTCGCTGTATCATATATGCTCTCCCAAGAGGCATAAACCGTTATCTACACAAGACACTCAATAGTAGCAACGCAGTATCCACGACCTTGTTCTCACTACCTGTCTTGATGCCGAGCCTGTTGTTGACTTTTTTGGTTGATGCAGCACTTGAAGCTTAACATCAGAGAACTACTGACAACAAGATCTCTTTTCTGACTGCCAGATCCAACTTTAGCATCTTCACTTCAACTTGTCAGCAAGGTCCGGCTGCTCCCTCAGGGAAGGAGGGCTAAGCTAGGAGTCAAGGAGCATAACGCATCCAACAGAGAAGGTGCCTCATCAGCTAAAGCCCAGCCCAGCAGTACACGAACAAAGCAAGCAGTGCAGACCCAAAGATTGTAGACAGGGTCAAATAAGAGTCCTGACCATCGTATAATTTTACATTGATGAGACAGGTCTGAGGTCAAGCCAAGGAGGTGAGTCCACAGGCCAGAGTTAGGTTCGGTGATCACCACACAGGTCCGTGGTGACGAGGCAGAACAAAGCCAAGACAGGAAGCCAGTCTAGATCAACAAGAGCCCAAGCCCAGTACTCCTCCAACACAGCTCTAGCAAAACTGAAAGCCCAGGGCTGAGTTTAAATGGGGCTGCTGGGCCCATGGGCAGATGGGAAGGGTGTGGTGGAGGTGCCAGGTGAGGCTGTTCATGGCCATTAGGGCTTATTAGTGCACTTATATCTTGGCACAAATTAGCACAGCCCTTCACAATCAACCAGATTTCTGTTACATATGTCAAATGTGCCCCTAACAGCATGTCGAGAGCAGAGGCTTGCAATATGTAACATTCATTGCTCTATAATGCACAACAGCAATGTTGCTTCCAGCCTTCCCTCCCACTTCTCTGACTGCAGAGGACCAGTGGAGTATTTTTGGATGCAGTCTCCCACTTATCAAAAAACGTAAAAAGTAGAACGTGCACACAACCAAAAAAACATTAACAAATAAAGCTTACCTGGACTGTAAGAGTGCCCAAAACACTCCACTGTTCCTTCCAATGGTGTTTTCATCAGAATTTACAGTCAAGCAATTTCCCTGTGCCGTCCAGAGTACTGAAATATACCAAATGTATTGCTCAGGAAATAACAATAATGTAGAGGTATATTCAAATGCAGCAAAGAACAGTAAACAGGCTAAGAACAATGCTTACCAGCAGCTGCAATGCCAATAAAAACAGAAGCAGTGTAGAAAGCCCATGTAGCAGGCTGGATAAAAACTGCAATATATAGGCTAGAATAGAACAGATCAGTTTATTGAATATAGACTTAAAGTGGACAATGCTCTTTAACAATCAGATACCTCACTTAGCTTCTTCTAAATCAGCTACTCTCTCTCAAGTGACATTGGAAAATAGTTCAGGCCGTATGCGAAAAAAGGTAATATTTTTACTCCACTAAGCGTGTCAAGTTTTTTTTTTTACATAGTCATTAATCTGAGCCACAACCTGAACTCCAGTGACAGCAAAGTCTAGAAATGCTGTGGAAAAAATACACTCTGTTCCAGTAGGCTGAACTGCTTTGCAGTCACACATCTACTGACACAGGCAGTTGCCTTTCTTAGCCAGTACAATTTCATGTATAGTATGGTAGCCTTAGGCATGAAAAAATGAAAGAAAGATTTCAAAGGAAGCAGAAAAAAAATTCAAAATTAATACTTACCTATAAAATATGCCACTAACAACCATGGAAAATTGAGGTCCTACTATCGCAACCACTGAAGGCGATACAAGATTTGATGCAGAGAATACTCCATAAATAATGGACATGCTACATAAATAAACACCAAAGATGATTAAGTACTTAAAACAAAATATAGGATGTAAGCGCAACTGATTTAAGAATATTCAGTCAATTCCAAAGTTATCAAGTTAAGTACACACATAACTTAAGCAACTGCGTAACTTTCATGGTCAAACGTTTCCTTCCTTTCTTCTGTTGCCTTCACCCATAGCACTCTATGTGGGAATACCGGAGCGTACAGTGTTTCTTGAATTGCTGAATAGAGTCCCAAACTATTGCAGGCAAGCACATCTTGTCATTTACAACACCCATTTGTCAAACTGCGCCTCAACAGTAGTTACTGCATTTTGTGCCCAGTATTTCTAGAGGAGAAAGTTCCAGAGCCTCATTCGTCTATCAGTGAGGTTTTCATTTTCTGCCAAACACAGCACAGAAATTGTATAGATATATTTTGTGCCAGTTGTAGATTTAGTTTAAATTAAGACAGGAAACCTTCAAGGCAGCAACCAGGTTTTCCTACGTGACAGCTTAATTTGGCATACAGAAGTTCCCTGAGCATGCTTGGCGAGTTTGGCTATGCCAGTGCAATAAACAAACAGAATGGCTTTTCGTGGCTTTGCTTCTCATCATTCTGACTGCTCCTTTCGCATTTATGTTGCGGGATTTCCTGGAAGCTGATCCACACCACCTGTCCTACATAAACACACAGAGGTGTACAAGGACAGACAAACAACCAAGGCCTTAGTTAGCAGTTTTATTTAACTTCCACGTTCTGCATCTCCTAAGATAAAATGCTGAGGATGTGATGACCGTATGGCGTTTTTGCTGCCTACAAAGACAAAATGCAAGACAGATATGTAGTTCAACTAGAACTAGAGCGAATGTTTAAGTATGCTATTAAATGGTGAAGTCAGCAGAACACTACAATCTCTCAAAAGTATATCGCTACCAGATGGCATTATAACCAGCCTCGCCCTGCAAGAACGACAGTAATAAGAAGATCTGTGTAAATTACCTTGTGTAGCCACTGCCATGAAAATCCGTGTTGTTTAAATTTGTGATAACGGTTTGCTGTGAGGAGAAAATCATATGTTAGAAGGTATCTTGTAATCTGAGAACACTTGCATCAGTTTGAAGTCAGTATTAAATGTTAAAATTAATCATTAATAGACCCTACAAGGTACTTAAAATAAAGTATTACAATTCACAACACCTTCACAATGAAGGTGAAGGAGATATTTGGCAGGGAAGCATCTATGTTGGAAGCAGTAATTAGTACTTAAGGATTATATCATGACCTTAAAATATTTCACAAAACACCTCTCAGGTAGATAGGTATGACTATCTTAATTTAAAAAGTGGGGGGGAAAGGAGAAGTTTCAAAATACTCTTAATTTGACCTAACTAAGAGCTTCTGATAAGAGTTTCCGTTCTTTTCAGTTTCTCTTTATTTCCCTGTTCCTTTTTTTTTCCCCTTGAATCAGCTTTGGTGATCATGAGACCATGTAATTAGTTAGACTGGCAGGCAGATATGATTGCTAGTCACTTGTAATGACTTTAATGACAGTAAATTGCACTAGGTCCAATTCAGCGCTGTGAATTCATTGCAGAACTTCTAAGACCACCGGGCTGTACTTATGTACTCCCGTACAGTTATCATGCTGCACTTGGGATGGTTTACAAAGGCCATCCTAAGTAGTTATTTCTATAGCACAGTGAAGGACATTTATAGGTCTGAGCCCAGAAAGGATTCTTCTTGCATGCAAGAAAAGAGAAGCTGTAAGACCTGTAGGCTCAAGAGGAATGTTGAAATCTAACTGTCCTTCAGGCATATAATTAATATTGAAAGCAACGCCAACAACTCAGTTAGACGATCTGGGCTAAGTATGTCAGCAAGAGGATTCTAAAAATCTAAGTAGTAAGAATACAATCTGCTTTTAATAATAAATTTGGATTATGTCATGCCCAATTTTGCTTCAGCATGCAGAGATACACGATACTAAAGCAGTAAATTACTTAATCTGATGGAAGGTGACTTGGCAGTTCTAGTAACTGTGGAAGTCTGACTACTTGTCAGATGTTATCCTCATACTCCCCCTCAATGTCTAATTTGTTAGAACGGAAAAATACGTTAGATTAGGGAAAACATTCTAAGAAAAACCAGGGGCATGGTTAATAATACAGCTTCGGCAAATATTTTGAAAGCGACTGTATACAATAATCTGAAATACGGAAGGTCCAGTCTAATTCAATTGATAAATATTGCAAGCGCCAAAACAGACACTATTTTCAAAATTCAAACATTTGATAGGATTCATTAATTTTCTACTTTCTAAGCAGACAGACACACTTACATATGTAGCTACACTATCTTAAAGAAATAAACTGCTTAATTATACGGTTAACCAACTTAATCTAGTTAACACTAAGCCAAAAGAAAGGAGAAAAAATGTCAAGGTGTCTTGCATATTAAAAAATCCCAAGTAAAGGAACTCTTACATTAGAGCACACCCAAGACAAGAAAGGATTAATAAGTGTGATAGAAATGTGGCGTGTTTTGAAATCCATACCTACCGCAATATTTCCACATGTCTGGAAAGCAGTGAATATAAACATAAATGAGACTCCCAAGATAATGATGTTGAAAAGTTTTTTTGATGCAGGAGACATTTTGTATTTTCTTGCCAAGTCCTCAGCTTGAGATGGGAAAAACTCTTTTTTCTTTTAAAAGTTTCCTCTTAACCTCTGTTAAAAACAAGCAAGCAAAAAGAATAAAATATAAAAGAAAGCTTCAAAAATGAGGATTTCTTAGAGCTACTTATTAGCTGATAGAATACAACCATCAACTAATCAAGAAATCTAGTGACTCCCTTAAATAATGTACAGCATAATCAGTAACTCAAAAAAAAAAAACAAAACCCAAAAGAGACCCCAAACCACCCAAAGATAAAGGTCTGGTACAAAAGCTTCTCTCTACCTTTTCCCATGAAGTTAGCAGAGCAGACTGCAGTATATTACTTCTTCATGACATCTCTCTCCCCCAAACGAAGCGGTTTTCCAGATACCGAGCTAGTTAATCAGCTCAGTTTCTTGCCATTGTTCTAAATGAGAATTCTGGTCCAAAGCCTGTAAATCACCTGACGAAGGAAAGATGAGACACTCGTACACAGCAGTCATTTCCATGCATGTTGGACAGGAAATAAGAAATATTTCACAATCTAGATCAGCTGACCCAGCCTAGAAAGCCCTTGTGCACTCTGGGAAATGCAGTTTTATGAGCATATACTTTTTCTACTTCAAAGGGCGGAAAACTCCTAGTCCTTAGAACAAAAAGATTTGTACTAGTTTTTAAGAATTATAATCTCCATCCTCTAAATAATATTAAATAAATAATAAATAAAAAATTTTTAAAAGTCTTAGAAAATCATGTAAGAAAGCTGCCTAGCTGAATTCAAACACACAAATAGTCATTCCAAAGGGAAAATGATTCCCACCTGGGAAAAACCAAGTATCGCAGTGCCACCAACACACACGCTCTCCTCAGTGCTTCTGCCTTTCGTTGTCTCAGTGACTCAGGAAAGTCTTCATAATCTTTCACTGCTTCGTCTCAAGGAATAACTTCCATTTTTAGTAATTACACACCCTTACTATTTTACTTCACAGTATTTCTAAATAATGAATTTAAGATCAATTGATCTTTTAAGTTTTGAAGGTCTCTGTTAAAGCATCAGCAAAACCAGAAGAGGATCACCCATCTTGTATCGACTGAATGGCTGCCTTTTACTGGTCCTCTCCTGTGGCTGCCCTGTTGTCAGGATGGGAGCATTCAGCTAAATCAGCTGCACTTAACTGATGGCCAAAGAGGAAAGGAAGGAAATACAGAATTGATTGCAGTAAATCATCAAATTTTACCTTTGCTATCTACAGTAAAGGACTTAAATAAAACCCATACCCCAGCTATTGTTCCATATTTAACTGTTTTTTAATTCCTGACCTGTATTTTCTAAAAATGTAGATTGATCTATTTTTCACTTATGGAAGAAAGTCAGTACGATTAGTCAGAGGCTGCTTTACAAAGATCCAATTAGATTACCAAGGTGGGTTTTTGTAACACAAGCAAAGCTCTCTTCTTGCTTTTCTATATTATGAATTCATAGTAACAGATCTTTAAGATCCTCTAGGCGCTGTGTCCCACTCACACCTTCTTCCCCTTGGGCCGGCATAAGCATTCATCCAGCTGCACAGCAAACTGGGCTGGTGTGCTGGACCAATTCTTTTAGCAGCAGCTTGTATTGAAGTGACTGTGAAACTAGTGAATAAAGGGCACAGGAAACCCCCTCCATCATTTTAGGGAAATCATTGTAAAGTTAAACTTCAAATTTCTCCTTTGAGAAGAGGTTTCAGTAGATGAATAAGAAAAGCTTTAATCAAAGTTCTCCTGGAAAAAATAATGAACAACATAGCGCGGAGCAATACAAAACGTGTAGTAATAGTTTATTTGATTTTTTAAGTCTTTTGTAGCAGGAAACAAACTGTTGCTTCTAGGTTTGTATTGATGTCATTGCTTATTTTGATATTTCTTCAGTGCAAAAAAAATATTAAACGTAACAGTAAGAATAAGGGTTTAAATTCTAATACTGAATTTACTTTCTCATATAGATACAGTCATTGCATTAAACAAATCGGTAGAGACTTTTTGCTTCTCTTCTTTTTTTAACATGGTATTACAAAACAGATGAGCAGAAACATTTATCACTGTTGTAAGATGAGAACTAAGTATTACAGTTTGTACGCAGAGTTCGAACGTTTTACCCAGTGCCTGAAATGACATAGCAACAACTTCTGGGATGGGGGAGCAGCTTTCCCTGAATTCCCTAGAGAAAACTCCGGGAACCTGCCTGCCACCCTCACACAAGGGCTGTGCCAACCCTCACCCTTGTTCCTGTTTTACCACGCACGCTGCCAAAGCACCAACGCGCAGAGCTGGCGTGCGCAGAGGATTCCGGCCCACAGCTCCCTCGCAGGCACCGACACAGCCAGGCTAGAAGCCCCAGAAGCACCTACACCGCTCTGCCACCGCTCCTGCATCCATCGCGGCGAGGACTGGGGAGGCTTCACCCGGCACCGCCGCCGGCAGGTGGTGAAGAGGAGCCCGCGCCAGCCCACCATATCCCCTCACGACACACGGCACCGCAGAATCGGCTGTAGTGGGAACAAGGAGGGCACAGAGCTCCCACAACAACTGCCCCATGAGAACCACCCTGACAGCTTCCCCAGCCAAGGGCCCGCGCCCGCCTCCCCTCACAGCGCTCTCCCCTCCGCGGCCGCCATTTTAAACCGTCACCTCCCGCCCGCGAGGGAGGTGCTCCCCTTCGTTAACGCTGCTTTTTCCCCCCCCGCCCCCATTCGGTGGGGGCTTCCTGCCCCTCCTTCCCCCAGCGAAGGCAGGCCTCGCCTTATTTCCGTTTTTTTACCGTTTTCGGCGCACATTGTTCAAAATTTCCCCGCCTCCGCCGAGTCCTTCCGGGTCACGGCGGAGCCGCCTTAACTGTCACTGTCAACGGCAGGCAAGTTATTAATTTAGAAGACAGTTTTCCGCGCCCCCTCCGAGACCACCTCTACCACCCACGATCGGTGAGGAAAAAAAAAAAGGAGAGAAAGACGAAGCCGGGGGCGGGGCGGGCGGGGTAGCGCGCGCGCGCGGCTGGCGGCGTTTTCCCTTCCGGGTCGCCGTCGGCCATTTTGTGGCGTTAAGTAGGCGCGCGCGGGCGGCGCCCCGCTCATTTGCTCGCGGCAGCGGGCAGGGGTGGCCGTTCACCGGCGCTTCGTCTCCGCTCCGGCCTTAGGCCGCCTTGTCCCCGGACCCCAGAGGTGGGTGCCTGCTCTTCCCTCTCTGCTGAGGACCCCGCGGCCTTCCCCTATGCCCTCCAGCTCCCCGCCTTTCAGGACTCTGCTGGGCCGCCGCTCTGGTGCTCCCCCTCCGGTGTGAGGCGCTTCCCCACTTAGGGCCGCGCCGCCTCCTGACTCGCCCTCCCCTACCCTTCCCTCAGGTTTCTTCTCCTCAGCCGCCGCCGCCCCTCGGGGGCTGTTGCCCGCCATGAGCTACGGGCGCCCTCCGCCGGACGTGGAGGGCATGACGTCCCTCAAGGTGGACAACCTGACCTACCGTACGTCCCCGGACACGCTCCGGAGGGTCTTCGAGAAATACGGTCGAGTGGGCGACGTCTACATCCCCCGGGACCGCTACACCAAGGAGAGCCGTGGCTTCGCCTTCGTCCGTTTCCACGACAAACGCGACGCCGAGGACGCGATGGACGCCATGGACGGGGCCGTGCTGGATGGCCGGGAGCTCCGCGTCCAGATGGCCCGCTACGGCCGCCCCCCCGACTCGCACCACAGCCGGCGGGGCCCGCCGCCCCGCCGCTACGGGAGCAGTGGCTATGGCCGCCGCAGCCGCAGGTGAGCGCCTGGAGGGAAGCAGGGAGGCAGCGGAGTTTCAGTAATTAAGCGGGGAGACGGGACTTAGCCATGTGCCAACGCGGCGGCGGCCGCTCGCTTTTTGTTTCCTTTTCCCAGGGAATTTGGCGGAGGGGTTGGGAGCGGGGAGCAGGGGTTTAGTAGCAAAAGCACGTGGAGTTCCCTCGGTGCGCAAGGGTTTCGCCCCGTAGTAGTTTTAGCCCCCGGGCCACTCACTCTGAACAATGGCGCCCTCTTAACGCTCATTTCTTGCCCACGTGGGTCCCGTTCCGCCCTCCCTGTCCCGAAGTAGTTGCTGAAGTCTGTTGCGCCGCCCGTGTTCAACTTTTAACGCGCTTTTTTTCCCCCTCCCGATATGTTTTAGCCCTAGAAGACGTCGTCGCAGCCGATCTAGAAGCAGGAGCCGTTCTAGATCTCGCAGTCGGTCCCGTTACAGTCGATCCAAATCCCGGTCTCGTACACGCTCTCGGTCTCGTTCCACATCGAAGTCCAGGTCTGCCAGGAGATCCAAGTCAAAGTCCTCGTCTGTCTCCAGATCCCGGTCCAGGTCAAGATCCCGGTCCAGATCTAGAAGCCCTCCCCCTGCCTCGAAGAGGGAATCCAACTCTAGATCCAGGTCTAAGAGCCCTCCCAAGTCTCCGGAAGAAGAAGGAGCTGTATCCTCCTAGGAACATGGTAATGTACCTCGGGATCAGCACATGTTGCATGTTACTTTATTATAGCACTTAGGTGGGGCGTTGGGTAGTTCTTAGTGTATTAATAGCCTGAACCAAGCGAATCCTAAGGGGGCACATTGTTAGTTGTTTTGGTTTTGTTTTTTTCTTGAGCAGTGCTTTTGGTTATTGGTTTAGGGAAATTAATACCAAAGGGCTTTTTACGGAGAATTTTTTTTTACAGAGGAAATGTTTTATTGAGAGATTAATGGCTTGGTTTTTATAAATTATTGTATGAGACGCAACCTATGATGAAAATGACTATTTCTTACTGTATTTATCCAACATCTGCATTTTCCCCTTTAAAGCTGCGGTCTCCTGTTTGCTAAAAGAATATTGGCCAGTATTGCAGATTTTAACTGATTTGGCTGATCCTCCAGGGACCAGTTTCTGTGGGCGTGTATTGGAGCAGGTTTGTCTTTAAATGTTAAAGATACACTATCCTTTTATAATGGAAGATCGGTTCAGTGGCCGTTATACTGACTGGAGGTAACTGTTCTAGAAAAGTGGCAAATTCCTTGCAACGAGAAAACCATGGAAACTGGTTTTTCCTCAAGTTGACATCTTGGAAGAGGCATCTAAGGATACACCGGGTGGGGAAAGGATAGTGTGTCTTTAACCCTTCAAACTGTTTGGTCCTATTTTTAAAAGGAAAGGGCCTAAGGTAGCTCTGAAGTTAGATAATTGTAGCAAAATTAGTCACACTTTCTGTTTTGAATGCTAATTAGAGTTTAGTTAAGTCTTTATGAAGAAGTATTAGTTTTATAACTTTTATATAACTTTGAATAATTTATTGTTGAACAGGCTGAATTGAAGTTAATGGTGGCTTGATCTACAGCCTGATGCTTATTCTTCTTTGTAACTAAATACTTTGACATAACCTTACATTTGGCCTCTGAAGTAAAGCAACACATGGGGGGAGGTGGAACACTATGGAAATTCCTAAAACTTAATTAAATTAGGCAAAGCCAGTTGAAACACAACTAGAAGTATACCTGAAGTCATCCACACAACCAAAAGAGACAAGGTAGAAACCTGGCTGAACTTATCTTTCTTCAAACCTAGATGCATCAGATAAATGAGAACCTACATAAAGGACGCCTTTGGGGGGAAAAGATCGCTTGAGTCTTCAGTCCATTGGAGAGACCCCTGGCACGAGCAACCAGCTGTTGAAAAGGTTATTTTGTAACATTTTGTCTAACTTTTTACTTGTTTAAGTTGCGCCTCAAGTGGCAGATTTTACATTTTATGTGCCATTTTGTTGCTGTTATTCAAATTTCTTGTAATTTAGTGAAGTGAACGACTACCGATTTCATTATTGGCTTGGATATTTGAGGTAAAACTTCATTTTTGTTTATATAGTGCTGACTTTTATTTGAAATTAAAACTGATGGTAACTTGCTGCCTCCAGTTTCATACTGAGGAAGTGTGCAGCTGTTATATGCTGAGTAGTTAACTCTGTCAAAAAGTATTCTCAATTTTGTCTTCATTCCTTAAATAAAATTCTGCAAAACATCAATTTGAAACTTACTGTAAATGCTTTTTTTTTTAAACTTTGAATTTAAATAGTATCTTCAAATTCAAATTGGTAGAAATCTTTTCAGGTAACAGTTGATATTTGAAAGGATTGTTTTATCAGACTCAATTCTAATCTCTTCTCTTATGTATTTTTGTGCACTAGGCGCAGTTGTGTAGCAGTTGAGTAATGCTGGTTAGCTGTTAAGGTGGCGTGTTGCAGTGCAGAGTGCTTGGCTGTTTCCTGTTTTCTCCTGATTGCTCCTGTGTAACGATGCCTTGTCGTGCAGAAACAAATGGCTGTCCAGTTAATTAAAATGCCTGACAACTGCACTTCCAGTCACCCGGGCCTTGCGTATAAATAATGGAGCATACAGTGAGCACATCTAGCTGATGATATACACACCTTATTTTTTCCAGAATGGTAAAACTTACCAACCTACATACATGAACTTACATATGAGAAATGTAATGTTAAGAAAAGAAATGGTTCATTCCTTTGTAAGTACTGATTGGTGTATCTTTTGCTTAAGACATTCTGTACTATACCCACTGTCTCTGTAGTTAATATTAAACATTTTTCTGTGTTAACTTTTCTCAACTTAATGTCCGAGTCAGCTTATTTTTAGCTTGAAAAGATTTCTGCAATTATACTGTCGATGTTTAACTTCTATATAGTAACTGAATGCATTCTACTGCTTATAAATTTTATCCACTGGGGTTGCTTTTAAATTACTATGGGCAAACTTAACTAGTATTGTGACTAACCCAAATGTTGTATGGCAAGTATTGCACACCAGATTATAAACATGGAATCAGACATTGTTACAGAAGATACACACTGAGCAGTACTAATTGCATTTGCTGTGTGCTTGCCCTGACTCAACAGGCTGCTGCTTGTTGGTAGCTAATCTTAACAGTGATGATTTTTTTTTTTCTTCTTGATTTGGGTACCAAATGAATTGTAACTTCAACCATCACCTGTCAAGGGTTATTGTAATGCCTTGTTAACTTTATGCATGTATGTTAAATGGGAATGGAAACATCTGAATACTTGCAATCTGGCTTGATTTGAGGATTAAAAGTACTTTTCTACAAACTTGAGGAGTTTGTATGTTGTGGGACTGCATGGCTAGCAGCAGTCTGCACAGTTTCATTTAAAAACAAAGGGGCTGGCTTTTATATATGAATCTTTGGGAAAGAGTCTTTGGTCCTGGTAAACAGATCTTCTTGGGGATATTTTTTTATCTTGAAAGCGCAGTTAACTTCTCTTCATAGCTGAAGTTGTGAATTTAAGTTGGATCTTGTGGATTGTCAGGTTGTTCAGCTCTGTTTGTGTAGTGGCTTACAAAACAGAATTGAGTCTTTGAACTATTATGTGGTCTTTGGAGAGGAGCACAAATTTCTAAAAACCATAAAAACCATGAACAATCAAACAGCTTTATTTTTACGATGCATGTTTTAAGAATTAACTGCTGAAGGGATCTGCTTCCCAAAAACATATGCATGAGGTTTGCTGTAAACAGACTGTTTTCTGCAGATCCATGCTACAGTCAACAGTTAAGTGTCATCTTGTATTGGAACCAAAAAGTGGAATAAAAATTAAGTACCATCTGATTGTGCTAGTGAGATGATCATCATTTCAATTGTATGTCTTCCTGGTAGAGAAGAGCTGGCCAAGTGCTCTTTGTCCGCACTGAAGGAGTGCAAGGGAATGAGGATGCTCTTCAGCTTCCACTTGCAGAGCAAAGCTTCGATAGACCAGTCAGCACTGGGGGGAGGAAATACCACTGTGTGAAAATGTAATCCAAGTTGGTAACTTCTGCAGTAATTATAGGAGATTGTCACCAAACTTTTAAATTCAACAGTTCACAAAACGGAGTTCGTAACAGTTTTCTAGTCAACAGTAAATTTGCAGTTCTTGGATTACTTTGTTTTGGCTGCTTTTGTCTGCTACCCCTAGAATTTACTTGGCTAATACCAGCCTGATTCACAGTCTGCGCGGAGCTTTTCTGGAATTGGTGTCGTGGTGCCTCTGGGAAGTTAACATTCTTTAATAGCTCAAACAGGGAGACAGGAATTAAGATTTGAGTCTTAAATATGCAAAAGAGTTTACCTTCGGACTTGGTAAGTAGTCCAGAATTGAGCATGTGGATTCTTTTCCAGCAAGAAGTAAATTGTAATTAAAATATCTTCAAAGTCTGTGTAGTTTGGGGAGATTAAGCAGTCTGGGTTAGTCTCTGGCTTCTAGGAACAGTTAAATATGCCTGGTTATATGAAATGATAATTAAAAATCAATACAAGACTAACTGCATCTGTATGAGAGACCCGAGAAGCATGGCCTTAAGCAGTTAATTACTGTGTTTTCTGTTCACCCACCCTCTAGTGGTATTTGATTGCCTAATACTAGAATTTCCCCAAGAATGAGGAGTTCATTAGCACAGTGTCACCACAGTGGCTGTCACCTCCTCTCTTGACAGCGTTCCCAGCCCTCTTTGGACATGAAGTCCTTAAATCAAAGATACCCCAGAGTATTAACATACCTTTCGGGTCAAAAAAGACATCCGAGCCTAAAATAATGTCTACAGGAGGAAGAGCAAGCAGCTCTGGAGACACCCGTCCCCAGGTGAGCCCGAGCACAGGGATGTGGGGCAGCCGGTTGGCCAGGCAGCTCCTGCGGCAGCTCTGCAGGCAGCGGGGCAGCTCCTCGCCGTCGGACAGGACCACCTCGGCACCGCACTTGGCAGCCACCACGCCGGGCAGGCTCACCCCGGCACCCACCTGGAACCACAAGGCCATCACGGAGCAGGGGAACCCCTCCCCGGCAGCCAGAGAGTGGGAGGGGGGAGTGTTGGGGAGGGGGCCATGTCACGATACCTCCAGCACCCGCTTGCCGGGGAGGTTCCTCCGGTGCACCCAGAGGTACTGGGCCAGCACCACGGCGCAGGGCCACACGTACGTCCCGTAGTGCGAGTCCAGCTCCTGAAACACACCGGGCACAGTGATGGGAAGGCGGGCCCCGCTCCGCCCCGTATCCCCCCGGGGAGGTACTTCCCGTGTGCCCCCGTCAGGTACCGCGAGGACGCGCGGTGCCGGGAAGCCGGGCCCCGCTCCGCCGCCCCGCCCCATGTGTGTCCCCCCGGTCCCGGGAGGTACCTCGGGGATGCGCAGCGCTAGCGCCGCCGGCCCCTCGGTGAAGCGGTACCGCCTCACGCCACCCCGCCGCCGCCCCGGCTCCTCCATGGCTGCCCCGCGCCGCCGGTCACGTGCACCGCTCCAACCAATCGGCGGCTTCTCCGGGGGTGGCGTCACGCGCAGCGCCGTGGCGGTAGGCCCGGCCCCGGTGTCGCCGTTAAACCGGGCTGCACCCCCCGTCCTCCTCCCCGTGAGGAGGCACCGCGCAGTCCTGCCCGAGCGGCCGGCTCGCCACTGCCAGGGGAGCAGCGGGCGCGGAGCCGGAGGAAGGGGAGAGGCGGCGCGCGGTGCCCGGCGCGGCCCCGCCGGCGGGCAGGCGCGGGGCGAGGGGCGCCCGTAACACCTGCCTTCCCAACATGGCGGCCCGGCCGCGCTGCTTCCCCGCCTGGGCCAATCAGCGGCGGAAGGCGGGTGAGACGTGGCGGAAGAGGGCGGTGCAGCGAGCCAATGGGAGAGCGGAGGGGGCGGGGCCGTGGCGACAGCGGCGGCAAGGGGGTGAAATTTCTGGAAGGTGCGGCGGGCCGGGCCGGGCCGGGTCGGGCCGGGGCCGGGGCCGGGGCCGGGCGGGCGGGAAGTGGGGTCGGGCCGGGCGTGGAGCGGGGCGTGCGCCACGCTGCGGGTGGTTGACGACTGACCAGCGCTGCACGCTAACGCCGCCGCTGCTGCCGTCGCCATGAATCATAAGAGCAAGAAGCGGATCCGTGAGGCGAAGCGCAGTGCTCGGCCCGAGCTGAAGGACTCGCTGGACTGGACCCGCCACAACTACTGCGAGACCTTCCCCCTTAACCCTGCCGCCTGCAAGGTGCGTCCCGGCCCCGCCTCGTCCGAGGGGAATGGGGGGGGGCTGAAGGGAACGGGGTGGGGAATGGGGAGGCTGAGGGGAAAGGGGGGTTGGGGGGGGCGAAATGGGGGCCTGAGGGGAGTAGGGAGGCTCTGAGGGGAGTCGGGAGGCCCTGGGGGGAATGGGGGGGCAAGTGGGGACCTAAGGGGAACGGGGGAGGCTGAGGGCAATCGCGGGGAGGAAACAGGGTCCTGAGGGGAATGGGCGGGGGGCGGGGACGGCGGGACACGACACGACGCAACGACTTGAGGGGATTCTGAAGGGATAGGGGAGGACTGAGGCCGGAGTTGCCTCGGAGGTGGTGGAGCTCCTCGGGGGTGCTGGGGCGGGGAGCGGGAGGCTCAGCAGCACCCGCGTTTGTTCCTCCCTCCATGTGGCGAGGGGGGTTCAGGGCCCCCTGGGGGTGGGCTGGGCATCCTTGGTGCTGGGGAGCCCACGTAGTTCCCAGGCGCCTTCCCCGGGGTCCCAGGGGGGTGAAATGCAGCAGGGGATGTGCCAGCCGAAAGGGCTGGGGAGGCCTCGCTGCCTGGGGAGTCACCTCGGTGAGTAGGAGTCCAAACGACTTCAGGCTGCTGGTGGTACTGGTGTGTGCAAGGAGCGGGGCACGAGAAATAGGACTGCGGCCTCAAGGAGCTTAAAATAACACGTAGGCAGCTTGACAACCTCGTGGTGGAGGGAGCAAAGCATGAGTGTGAAGCTCCTCCACACCGACTGAAAAAGCATGGTTTTAGGATATTAATCTGTCCTAATATCTGTTCTGTATTCCTCTCTTGTTTTTACAGGATAATGTAGAGAGGGCAGATGCACTCCAGTTAACAGTGGAGGAATTTGTTGAGCGTTATGAAAAACCTTACAAGCCTGTAGTCTTGCTGAATGCTCAGGTGGGCTGGTCTGCTCAAGAGAAGTGGACTCTGGAACGACTGAAACGCAAGTATAGGAACCAGAAGTTCAAATGTGGAGAGGACAATGACGGTTATTCTGTGAAGATGAAGATGAAATACTACATAGAGTATATGGAAACCACACGCGATGACAGTCCACTCTACATCTTTGACAGCAGTTACGGAGAGCACCCCAAGCGCAGGAAACTCCTGGAGGACTACAAAGTACCCAAATTCTTCACTGATGATCTGTTTCAATATGCAGGGGAGAAACGAAGGCCACCTTACAGGTATAGTACAGTGACAGCAAGATAAAAATCAGTATTTTCCATCTCATTAGCTATTCCTAAAGAGGTGTGATTGTCTTGTATAAAACAAAGCGATAGCTTTACGTCTGCTGTTTTGAAATGAGCATACATCTGTAACCCAGAGGGAAGGAAGGGCAGATTTGTGTGTCACAATTTCTGGTTCTGCCACCAGTAAGAGTTTATGGGTTTTTATTTTTTTTTTTAAAGTCAGTTTACCTCACTTAAACTTTAAAAAAATTTACATAGTTACTGAAAATTATAAAGATTAATTTCTTGCTATGTGTGCCTTCTGGCTTCCAAATTTAAGTATCTCAGGACTGGCTCCTGGGTTTTGCACCAGTGGCTTCTGTACATAGTGGGCTTTTGTTTAATTATGAGTCAGTCCTTTTAAGGTAAAGATCTTAAGCTAGATTAGTATGAAGTGTGGAGACTAGTTCTTAGCTCCCCCTCAGATGATCTTGAGGGAGAACAATATTTCACAACTGGATAATCTTTTCAACTTTTTTTTTATGCGTCTGATTGAAAAAAGATCGAAATGATACTTTGTTCCCGAAATCAAATGCAATAACCATGTATTTGGGCTGTTAGATACAAAAGGGATTTCTATGTACATTAATATAACACTTCATAGCAGTATGAGTATAAGCTGAACACTCCCTGCTAATTGAAGTCTTTACAGCCACATTATAATTGTCAGAGAATGCCTTGCCCTTTCAGTGACATGAGGCTCTGATGTGGGTTTTTTATTGTTTTTTTTTTTTTGATAAAGTAGAACAAGGATTGAATAATGGTACTCTCTTCTGCAATCTTTCACGTGTCTATAGTCCAGTTGTGCTTTTGCAGGAGTGAAGCATGAAACTAATTCTATTTAAGATCACTGAAGTAGGTGTTTTTACAGTGTAGTAACAGACCGTTTTTATAATTCTCTTTTAAGAACATACAATGCTGGGATCAGATGCAAAAGCACACCAGGTGTAGTCTCTTGTAAAAACTGAATACGCTTACAGAATTGGGAATCATTTATCCGAGTTATAGGTAAACTAGATAATTTGGTTGTGACTGACTCACATTGTTATCTGTTTCCCCCACACCCTCCCCACCTTACAGGCACATGCTGAGTTCCTTGCTTGTGATCTTGGTATTCACAGTTCTTGTACTTTGTTCTGGAAAATGTGGGTTTGTTTGAGGCTGTTATCGTTTTTTGAGAGGTGAGTGATGCAAGAGAGCACACTAATGCCTCCTGGAGTTAGGGGTTTCATCTCGGTACAGAAACAGATGAAGAGAATCCAGTAGTTCAAGAGTGTAATTGAAAGGAAAGCAGGAAGTTGTGCTTCCTAATCATACAATCAGGATATGCGCAGTACAGATTGACCTCTGGATTGAGAGGTGTGATAGCGTATAGATCTTAAAGTAAGAACTCGTGCTGTTTAGAGCATCTTTATTGGAGTTGTTTCTTTTCAAAATAAGGGCAGTAATTTTTGGAAGCCATTTACTGAAGCAGCTATTTTTGTTTGGAGGGAGTGGGTTTTCTTGCTTTTAAATTGAAGTTACAGGATGTGAAGTTCTTAACCGTAAATCTGATGTCTTGTGGCAAACTAGTTCATGTTCATTGTAAGTTAAACACCTGGAGCAAAATGCTGGTAAGGAAAATGCTGATAAATGATAGTGTCGCTAAATAAGGGTTTTAAAAACTTCTGCATGTGTAGATCCAGACAATACTCAGAAAAATGGTATTGAACAGTGTGTCTGTCTGTGTGCCAGACAGATCTTTGTGTTGAATTTATTCTCACTTCTTAGTAAAAGCTTTGACTGCTCTGTTTGTGGTTTAATTAGCTTTCCAAGGCTAATATGAATCTAAAGAGTGAATTGACAATAGAAGTGACAAACACCTGCTTGCTTATGCACATTTTTGTGGTTCCTTTGTGAAGTAGGAAGAAGCACAGCTTGATAACCAAACATACAGTCCTATCATCAGTGCTGCCTGATGATACTGGGAAGCCACCTTAATTTACACCTGCATTGGAAAGGGGAGGTAGAGAGCTTGCTGACAGTATGGAATCATAGAATGGTTAGAGTTGGAAGGTACCTTAAAGATCATCTAGTTCCACCCCCTGCCCTGGGCAGGGACACCTCCCACCAGCCCAGGTTGCTCCAAGCCCCGTCCAGCCTGGCCTTGAACCCCTCCAGGGATGGGGCAGCCACAGCTTCTCTGGGCAACCTGGGCCAGGGGCTCACCACCCTCACAGGAGAGAATTTCTTCCTAATATGCAATCTAAATCTCCCCTCTTTCAGTTTAAAACCGTAACCCTTGTTTTATTGCTACACTCCCTGATAAAGAGTCCCTCTCCATCTTTCCTGTAGCCCCTTTAGGAACTGGAAGGGGCTCTGTCGCCCCAGAGCCTTCTCTTCTCCAGACTGAACACCCCAACTCTCTCAGCCTCTCCTTACAACAGAGAGGCTCCAGCCCCCGATCATCTTTGTGGCCTCCTCTGGACTTGCTCCAGCAGGTCCATGTCCTTCTTACGTTGGGGCTTCAGAGCTGGACGCAGTACTCCAGGTGGGGTCTCACCAGAGTGGCGCAGAGTAGCAGAATCGCCCTGCTGGCCACACTGCTGGGGATGCAGCCCAGGATATGGTTGGTTTTCTGGGCTGCGACTGCACATTGCTAGCTCACGTTGAGCTTCTCATCGACCAACACCCCCAAGTTCTTCTCCTCAGGACTTCCGATATTTTTCCGAACCTTTGAACTCCTTCCTGGGTGTCACCTGCCTGTCAGCCACGTGATGGAGGGGTCTTTCTGGTCCTTTAGTTTCTACACTCTGTGCTGCCCATTAAACAATTACTGACGTTTTTTCCTTCTTGACACCTGATATTAAGTCACCTCACTTAACACTGCTTTATCTGGTATGGTAGATCTTGCCGTTCTTTTACAGGGGAAGTGAGCAATTGAAGGTGCTGTTGCTGTTAAACATGTATAGCAGATAAAGTTCTCCATAGGGAGAAATAAACCTTGCAAACGGGCAATGAGAATATACGCACCAAATCCTGAATGGTCACTGGAGAATAAGCTCCATGTGGTTAAATGTTAGAATGAAAAGCCTGTTGTGAACGAACAGAAAGCATAGAGGGAGGCCAGGGTTGCGTAACTTTGCTCTGTTTCTTACTTGTATTGCCTTTTGTTTGTGCCTCATTCTGCAGTTCTGGATCCACTTATAAGTAGAGAATTTTAGAAAAACATAGGATTAGGAGAATCCCCCTGGATAGTAAGAATCCTAATGCAGGCTGTTATGACTTAATCACATTCATAAACGTTGAAATAAGTATGTTTTTTTATTGAAGAACTGTTTATATTGCACAGCTGTATTTTGTTTCAAAAAGCTGTCTTTGCTTTCTTGTCCCAGAGTCATTCCTGTCCCAATTCATATTGGTTTTTAGGTTAAACCCATGTCGTATGTTTTGCTGTAGTGTGAGCCTAACAATCTCAAGAAGGTAAATGAAGGAACTGTAACCTTGTACCTTGACTTGTAACTGTATGTGAAATGAACAGCCATAATTTTCTGTCTAATATGAAGAAAACAGAAGGTACCTACTTGCTTGCTCTATGACTAAAGGATTATTTTTTTTTCCTCCCATGCAGATGGTTTGTGATGGGCCCACCTCGTTCTGGAACAGGAATTCACATCGATCCCTTGGGAACTAGTGCGTGGAATGCCTTAGTCCAGGGACATAAGCGTTGGTGTCTGTTCCCTACCAGCACTCCCAGAGAGCTGATCAAAGTGACACGAGAAGAGGGAGGGAACCAGCAGGATGAGGCTATCACTTGGTTCAATGTCATCTATCCTAGGACGCAGCTCCCCACCTGGCCCCCTGAATTCAAACCCCTGGAAATCTTACAGAAACCAGGCGAGACAGTCTTTGTGCCAGGTACGTACAAATCTCTCCAGTAAGGAAATCTGGGAGAGAGAAGCGTATTTTTAATTTGTGTGTAGTAGACAAGAAGAGAATATTTCAGCTCTCTTATATGTCCCATCTCTTACAAAATAAACTATTTTGAGCTGTTTCAAAAGGGATGTATGTTGCGAGGCACATTTTGAGACTATTCAGTTATTTTCTGAATGTCCTGAAACATATATGGCCTGTAGCACAGGATTGCATGTGGGACAGATGACAGAACAAATGGGACCTGAGTTGCAGCATCACAGGAATGTGGTCCTGAACTAAACTTGCGGTAATAGTAAACTGTCAAGGCATAAAATAATAGAGGTGTTTGAGTACTAGTGACTCTTAAACAAAAATGTTTGACTAGCAAATTCATGACTGAATTTTGTAGCCTGGGTAGTCTGACTGCATATGAATTTTTCTTAGCTGTGGGAGAAGAACTACTTAACGGTACTGACACTTTCCACCCACTTATCTGCGGTTATGCTTCGTCTTGTATTTGAAATCAAAAGCTAAAGAAAGATGTGATAAAGATGCCATTCTTTTCAAGTGGCTGCACCCTGTGTGCCCCATTATAGCTGGGAGGTGAGGTGGCTAGTGGATAAAGCGTGTGAGTTCAGTGGAAATTCTAACTTGTAAATCTTACATCATTTTTGTGCAGCGTGGCCTATAGCTTCTGTCCACATCTCTTGTCTCTAACATACCGCTGACTTCGTGTTTGAAGAGTGCCTTGTGATTGTCTTGGCACTTATGAGTGACTCCTCAGTGTACCTTCTGTTAAGACTTTGTAACTGTCGGGTTCCATTAAACTGTTTCCTTAGTCTTTTTATGAGGTTTTAAGTGGGTTGTAAGAACGCTACTGTCTATTTTTGTCCCTGTGTGGGGAAACAATTTTGCGTCTATTTTTAAATGAAAGGTTATTCTGTAGTCATAAGAACCTTACTAAATCAGCATGGAAAGCGCTCTCCAGCTTAACAGAGAGGGTCTCTATGTGGTCTGGGTTACAATGCCTCTTGCTATTAAATAAGCCATCAGTAGCCAGTGTGTTGCTGTCAAGGCAGATCTTCAGTACTGTTCATGAGCTGGATAATTTGGTCAGAGCATTGGAGTGAACGGTGAAATAAGGCTGAGGAAAGATTATGTGGTGGCAAACTTACCTGGGTTTGGGAGATAAGGTCCAGTTTCCACCTGTGCTACGGAAAAAGTGTTCATGGCTGTTCTTGAACTTGCTTTCTGCTATTTAGTCAGAAATGGTCATTGGTGTTGTATTTATAGGTGGCTGGTGGCACGTAGTTCTCAATCTTGATACAACTATTGCCATCACGCAAAACTTTGCCAGCTGTACCAACTTCCCTGTGGTGTGGCACAAGACAGTAAGAGGGAGACCCAAATTGTCACGGAAATGGTACAGGTAAGAGATTTAGTCCCTTTCTTTTCGTATTCTCTGTTTAAAACAAAACCCCAAAATATTCTGTTCATTCACGTGCAGTGTTACTGTTCAAAGGCTAACCCTGATGTTTCAACTGTATTTAGGATCCTAAAGCAGGAACATCCTGACCTGGCAGCCTTGGCTGATTCAGTTGACCTGCAGGAATCTACTGGTATTGCTTCCGATAGTTCTAGCGATTCTTCCAGTTCCTCAAGTTCCAGCTCCTCAGACTCTGATTCAGAGGTAATGCTTTTTACTACAGTAGGTGATCCGTGTCCTGCAATTGTATTGTTTTTTCCATACCTGATCCTGAGGCCTCATCCTAATATTCGTGTCTTATGGAAGAAATTAATAGAAAGCAACTAAGCAAATCTGCATGGTGGAGGTAGTGGTCTGCATGTGGTCTTAGCAGGTTCTGTTTGTTGAAGCCTCTCTTTGTATTGCTAAATGAATTTGGTTTGTTTGATCTATGTTTATATTGTATATAAATCTGTCACTCATTTAGCTAAGCCACGCTTTTGTAAAATGGCTGCAAAATGGATGTTTTAAAAATGAGGAGGGGGAACAAGATCCAAAACTGAGACTGTCAGTTATGCAGGGGACTTCTCTAGGCACTTAAATGCTTCAGAAAGCAGAGTCTGCTCTTGGAAAATTAGGTCCCTCTAGGAGCCGAAACGAGTGCATCAGTTATCTTGCACCAAGCCAGCTTAGTCAGTGATGAAATCTAAGAACATACCTGTTCCTGTTTTTTAAAAACTTAATTTAAAATTTATTTCATGTGTCTAATCTAAAATAGCACGTTCTTTGAATATAGTGATTATTTGGGGCTGCTGAGGTAGCGCTTGCGGTGAATTCCACAGGACAAACAGTTTACTGGGTTTCTCTGAATTCTGGTTTCATCTCTTCATGCTTCAGTGTGACTCTGGCTCTGAGACAGAGGGGATGATGCACCGGAGGAAAAAGCGGAGAACGTGCAGCATGATGGGTAACGGTGATACAACTTCCCAGGACGACTGTGTGAGCAAAGAGCGCAGCTCCTCCAGGTGACCTGATGGCAACTGTTGGTTTTTAAACAAGCAAAAGACAATACAAAGCAGAGCTGGCAGAGTTAAGATAGGGGGATTCATCAGGACAGAGGGATGGAGAGCAAGGGGTCCCTTACAGAATGTAAACCAGTTGGCCACTGGTGATATCTTCCCTCCATGAATTATTTTAATTGCTCCAAACTGAAAACTGAGATTCTTCATACTTTTTAAAAAATGCGGTGTTTTACTTCATTTAATAAACAGTTTTTTTACTTTTCCTAGTTGCCTCTCTTAGTAGAGAAAGTATTTTATTTTATTTCTTGTAATGGAAGAGGTGGAATATTTTAACTGTGCTCTCCAGAGAGCACAAATGAATAGTAAACAGTTAAAGATGAGGAATGATCAGGTAAGACTGAGATTTCAATGCCTTATTGTCCAAACGGAAAACCTTCAAGTAGTTGTACAGTTTCTCTTATTGTTGCCTGGATTAATTCAATTTGGTCCATTCTTTTATATGTTAGAGGCAAAATTCATCCCAAGTCCCAAATGTCTGTGTTTACCTATTACGAGGAAAAAAAAAAGGAAAAAAAGGCAAGTTTCTAGTCAGTCTTGGAGGGAGGGAACATTAACATTGCAGAACCAAGAACAGCTATTGCATAGGGTAAAGTTGCAGAGGAAGGAAGTTCTCTGGAACTTGCCAGGTTAAAAACAGTGAAACACTGGGAACCTGGGAGTCTACTGCAAGGAGGGACTTAGAAATGCTTTGCTAAATGAAGCATTTTTCTCACATAGCAGAGGTTTGCCAAAAACCTTAAGCAAACTCCCTGCAGTTTGGTTAACCGGTGCTGTTGTATTAGCTGCCTGCCTGCATTAGGGTGCTGTTGGATGCTCCAGGTTTGGCATGGATGCAAGTGCTGTGGTGACTTACCGTGTGGCCTGGGAAGGAAGGTGTGCAATATTAATTTATCTGAGGAAGTCTGCATTCCCAGTATCATGCCCGACTTCCCGGTATAGGATACTGCCTATAGACCTGTTTGCTCCTGCACATGTTGCCATTTATCTTGCTGTGACACACTGCTCTCCTGTTTTGAGGAGTTGCTCATAACCGAATGCAATTGAATTACAAGTACAGAACATTGTTAAACAGTTGGAGAGAACTGTACTGGCTGCTCATTTTGCCCTGGAGGTTTTAACAATTTGTTATGACGTTGTCAAATCCCATTTCAGCAGCCAGTTGTGACTTAGGTAGGGAATGAGCAGCAGGAGATAACAAACCTTACTGCAGACTGTGGTTGGTTTTTCTTTTGGTTTTTTTTTGGTTGTTTGTTTGTTTGTTTGTTTTTTTTAAATAGAGCGCTAACAATGCAAAGCACACGTGCAGATCTGTTCTTCTGAAAATCTTGTGCATATTTAAGTTATTTGCACTTCAAATTTTGAAATTAATACCGTAAATATCCTTAAATATTAAAAATTAGCATACTGCCTAGAACACCTGCTTTCCAGGTTTCACTGTTCTTCCTCCTGTATATTGATTGTTTCACTCTGTGAGGATGGGTGGGCTTTCTGCTCCAGCTGTGTGATGGATTAGTTGATAGAAACAGTTCCAAACATAAAATCTTACCTAGCCTGTACAACTCTGTAGGAAGAATAAGCATACAGTTAACCTGCATGCTGTGATCTTTTGTCCTGATAGGAGGGAAGATGCTGTAGTTGTTGACAGGCAGTTGTACTTTTTTTTTTTTTGACAGGATTAGGGAATCTTGTGGAGGCCGCAGCTATCCCTGAGAGATAACAACACCCGCCTAGAGGCAGCTGCCGATCGAAGCTCCGTTAGCAGCCAGCCAGCTCTGTTCTACCCCCTTCTGCTTCTGTTTCTCACAGTCCTTAAGTTCTTGTCACTCTTCCTCGACCCAGACATCCGTCTCCATTATGTGCTGTCAAAGGTTGGCTCCTTAATAACTTCTAGGGGAATGCCCCGACTCTACATGATAGTGCAATGCTTTGTCCCCTCTGCGCCCCAAGTGAGTGCACTAATAACCCAGCTTTGGGTAAGGACATGCCAAGTATTTAATGGTTCACGTAACTGGTAAGGAAGACGACGGTCAGTTTTTAAAGGACTCTTTTTAAAACCAGCAGGTAAATCTAAAAACCTGCTTTGCTTTGACACTGTCATATGTTTACATGTTGTCCTGTACACTTGAGGAAAGGAACACCAGCCCTTTTTGGCCTATCCGAATGTCCGACGGATCTCGCACCTGAATTTCAGGAAGGGAAGGTGGTATGAATGCTCCAAACACTGAAGCAACTTCAGTGGAGGTGACCACCGACCTGAAGCATCTTTCGTGGTCTTAATCTACGTGCATACATCTGAGGTGCAATACCTTAACCAGCAACAGTCCATTTACGTTTGCTCTGTGTCTGTTATGATGAGTGGTAACAAAGATGCACTAGCACCTTGCGATAGTAAGCTTGATGAAGCAGGAGAATCCTGGAGTTTCTTGCACAGCAAAAACTGTGGGGGAAAAAGTCAGCATTTGCTAGTAATTACAATCCTTTAGGTGCAGGTGTGATGTTTAGCACTAGGCAACAATTGATAAAAGTCTCACTCTCACATGATAACAACAGTTGCTGGGCTTTAAATACCAAGCAGTCACAGGGCCGTGGGCTCGTTCAGGCCAGTGCAGTTCACATACCTAAATGGCTTTTCTTTGAGGTTATGGGTTCAGATGTTTCCGGAACTTGCAGTGCCAATTTTAAAGGACTGGGAGGGGGACATATTGTTGTTTTATGCTTTTTAAAAATGCAGTGTGTTAAGCTTAAGTCTGTGTAGATGCATTTGTATTATGCTGGGTAAAGCTCTCATCCCCAAGGGATCTGTTGGAGCTGCTGTATTTTTTAGCAGGGGCTTGTGCTGGTGGTGTCAGCAAAGAATTCTGTCTGGCTGAAGGTGTCGCAAGGAAATGATCCTCCTTCTCTGTCTGAACAGCACAGCCAGAGCTAGCTGAGTTGTGATGCTTCCTTGGGTGCTCTCCTGAGACCTAGGAGGTGAGTATTAGATCTCGCCTCAGCTGTTCTTTGGGAGAGGAAACTTGAAGGCAGAAGTTGTATGCCTGTAGTAAACATGCAATAATGCCCAGGCACTGGTAGCGGAATTAAAAAGAGATTGGCAGCCTTAACTGTGACTTTCTTACACATTTTGGATTTGATGGAACCCAGAACGTTGCTTGTTTGGGTTTTCTGGTCTTTTTTTAAACCTTGTCTCTTCCTATTTAAACACGCTCTCCCTAGTTGGAGACCGGGCCATATCCTGTTGTACAAGGGAATCCTAAATAAGTTTGTCAGGATCTGTGTTTCTGAATCTTCTGTGCCAGCCATTCTGTGTAGGAGCAGTACGGTGGTGAAAAAATGGAGAGTGGGAAGGCTTATTGGTACACTCCTTAGCTGTCCAGACTCCTGAATTTCCTGTGATAGCCAGGCATAAGTGAGCACTGCTTGCTCTGTAGACTGCTGCAGATTTTTCCACAAGATGACTCCATTTTAAAAAAAACTTCTCAAACTCCTGGCATTTCTGGACAAGGTTGCCTTTTTTCCTGCCTGGTTGAACAGCCTGGGAGCCTGCGCAATCTCTGTCTTCTCAGACAGAGCGGGCTGCAGTGCTGCCTTTTGGAAGAATGTGGGGGCCTGGAGAGGTGAAGGCTCAGAAGTCTCAGCTCTGTCACCGTGAGGGGAGCCCTTAGAGAACTGCCCACTGCCCTCTTTGGTGGCTTGACTATTAGTACGTACAGTAAGCTGGCTTATCCTGTAGCTTGCAGTTGCTGCATTTGGCATGCACGGTTCAGTTTTGCAGTCTTAAAACCTTACATCTCCGTGAAAGCCTGATTGCTGTGCTGGGAAAGCCACAAGAAGCACAATTAGAAGATCTAGAGTGCAGAGTATTCTTCCGTGCCTATGAACTCTTCCATGGTGTGAAATAAAACCAATTTCAGATTGAAGCCTGTGTTCCTTTGACATCCCTCGCAGAAACGCAGCGTGTTTGAAATGGACTGCAGGCATCGTGATACCAGCAATGCTATACTGACTTCTCCATGAGGCACTTTCTGATGTGAAACAAAGGTGTATCTGTTTAGGCTACCTGGGAATCGAGACTCCTGGGATCTCTGGTTCTTACGCTTACAGGCTCTTGCCTCAGCCAAATTCGTGAGCTTCTGTCTTTGTTTTAGTCGAATGAGGAAAATACCTACCTCACAGGGGTGTTGTGAGGCTGAGATGTATTTACTGTGTAAGATGCTTTGAATTCGTCCTCCCACAAAACGTGTTCCAGACATTCTAAGCAACCTGAGACTTCCTAACCTGGCGTTAGCTTTTTTGGAGCAGAAAACATTGGGGATGTTGTTCAGCATTCTTGGCCACGTGGTGTTCTGCGGTGGCCCTTCCAGAATTGCTGTGTGGTACATAAATTGTAGCAGAACAAGGCTTTTTGTTTTCACCGGAGTTTTAACTGTTGGCATTTCACGGCCTACTTTAAACAGGAGGTCCTGCTAGATTGGGATTTTTTTTAAATAGGATTAGAATAATATCTCTCATCAGGGAATCAGCTTCACTGGCCTTACAGGAAGGAGCGGGGAGCTGGTGCTTCCCAGACCCTCGTTCCAGGCCAGATGGATGGGGAATAAAGTTAAAAACTGTGCTCCCCTTGTGCCTAGCTTGTGGGAGCCTGACTGGGGAGAGTGGGTTTTGTGCTCTCGCTTCTCCAGGCTTGTGCTTCTTGGGGCATCCGTGTCTCTCTTCCAACCCCACTGCTTTTGTGTACTGTAGAGCCCCTGATGTAGCAGGCTGCTGTGGTCCAGCACCCAGACCCGGCGGGCCCCTCCTTTCCTTGAGCCCCAGAGCAGCAGCGCTGCTCTGCCTCAGCCCCTGCCGGCGCTTTGTCAGCCCCGTGATACTTTGTGGGCTGCCCTGTGCCCCAGGGCCAGCGTAGAGAGCCCCATGCTGGGTTTGGACTGTGGTCTTCCCGGTCGTACTGTGCGTATCGGTGGCATTGTCCTGCCTGCTCTGGCGAAAGGTAAAGGGATTTGCGAGCTCTGGCCGCGCTTTTGGGTCTGGTAACCAATACAGGCTTGTCTGCTGTGACAGTTCAGGAGTAAACGAATAAATACCCTGCCAGAACTGTGGATGTGGACAAGAGGCGTGCCAATCTCGGCATCTGTTCTCTGCACAAGTGCCGTGGGAGCAGGTGACACCGAGGAAGCACTGGCAAACCTTCCTCCCCTTTCCAGCTCGGGTACGCTGGCTCCAGTTTGTCTTCTCAGTTACATTAAGCCTCTCCAAATGCTTAGAAGAAAGACAGCAACCTCTTTCATAATTAACATAGACCCTTTTCCTCCCTGTATCCCCAGCCGTTGTGGGGCAGGAAGCAAGACTGTTGACTGAATCAAATCTGAAATGCCAGTGTGGGCTAATTGTAATGGGAGGGTTTTGGCAGCCCCCTTGCAAAGGGGGGAAGGAAAGAGCTTACTGATTTGTTTGACGGTCACACTGTCAGCTCCAAGCCCCGCCACTGCCGTTAGCTGCTTTTATCACCCCATCCAGCAGAGCTGGAATATTCTTAATTGTCTTGTTTGGATGATTGTGGTTTTGCTTTTTATTTTAAATAAAATCAATTATTTTGCATTATCCTGTCGGCTAGTCACTTTTTTTCATATCCTGATCTGAAAAAAAAAGCTACAGCTGTACACCTCTGTTTCCCAAAGCACCGCTGTGTGCTAAATGGTGTTCACGTTAACAGCTATGGGGTGCTTTGGGGACTTCAGCTCTTTCTTGCGTGTGATTAATACGTCTGTACGGTGGGGTGTGTTGTGGAAGCTGCTGGGGCTGCGGTGGCTTTGGGAGAAGGCTTGTGTCAGTAGGTTTGTCGCCAGACTGCGATGTGTGCTTTTTCCCTCTCCTCCTTAATGAATTTGGCTGTGTAGTGGAACAAGGATTGTGAAAGTAGAAAAAAAACTTGTATATTTTGTTATTGAGCTCTGTTGAAACCAATAACTGTAGGTAAGTAAGCTGAAGGAGAGCCTGGAGGCTTTTGAAATATTTATATCAATATATTGAAGAATGAAACACCGGGAAGAGTAAATGGTTTTGTGGCAGCAGACAGCAAGTTTGCTGATTTCTGCATAGACTTCTGTCCTTCCCTTCCCAACACTGATGTAAACGCTTTCCTTGATTACCGTCACCTATAAAGCCAAACATTTTTTTCTCCTTTCCAGTTGCTCATCAGAAGGTCTCTCCCGGTGCCCTGTTCACATCCTTTGCTGGATGCTGGCTGGCTCCATGCAGCCAGGCAGCCACAATTAGCAAACGAGCCCCTGCTCCCCGCGTGGGTGCTCTGGGCGCGTCGGTGCTTGGCATTTAACAAGACCCAGTTCCAGAAAACGGTATGAGCTGCGGTGGCTGAAAGCAACGTAGACCCATTGTAGAAATGCTTTTATAACATATTTCCTTCTGCTTTTTGTTCCCGAGAGAGGGGATTTTGTGTGCTCCCATTATTCTTCCTGACTTGCAGGTGCTGCTGGTACCTCCTTCAGTGCCACTGTGGCCTTGCAATCTGGACTTGATTTATTTTTATTCTTCTGATTTATCTACCTGTCTTCCCTTTTGTGACAATTGCAACCTAATACCTCGTTTCAAGAGGGAGGATTTTTTTTCGATAGCTAGCGGGAGCCAACGGGACAATGTCGCCCGAGTGGGAATGTGCCGGTTGGATTGTCTGTGCTGCACCCTTGCTGATGTTCTTGCGCCTTTCCTCCAGTTTGATGTAAAAGCAAATAACTACTGGTATTTCTTTTGTGGCAGTTAGAAAGCAAGTCACAAAGGGAACAGGGCTGCATTCCTACTCAAGTGTTAGCCACGGCACTAAGTAGCTACGTGTTTTAAAACTGGTTTGGGATTAAACTAATATGCTTGCAGAGTCTCAGCTTTTTTTCACGGCATGTAAAGATTCTTCTGTGGGGCTGCACCTCCCCTGTTTGTGGAGAAGCGTAAATTGAGGCAGGTAGAGCTGACTGGAAACGTGTTCAAAAGGAAATGATCGTTCCATGTCCCTTCTGGTGTGAGAGGTGGTGGCTCCCCCCTGTACGTGATGCTGTAACCATTGTGTGTCCTCTCCTTCAACAGCAGGGCCTGAAAGAGGGGCTGCCACCGCGGCGGGCGGCTGTGCAGCCTGACGGAGAAGGAGAGGGAAGGCAGCTGGAGGAGCAGCAGCTGGCCCAGCCGTGTCCCGGCTGTGCTGGCAGGGAAGGCGCACCGGGGCTGGAGGAGAATTTCAGGATTGCTTTCCTGCTGCAGCGCTGCTTTGTTTAGACGCAAGGCTGCATCTTTTCTCAGCTGTTCTCCAGTCAGGAGTGGACTGGCTGCCAGTATCCGTGAGCTTTTGGTTCGCTGTTAGGACTGTCGGCTCCTATCTGTTTGCCTTGAAGGGCAAGGCCAATGGCACAGCTGGGTCAAAACTTTGAAGACCATCAACAACAACTGGGAGCCTGCCTGAGCTCAGGGATTAGACTGGAAAATGGGTTTTACCGTGATGGAAGAGCAGCTGTCCCGGGTGAGACCAGAGGCCTAGCTAGCAGAGGGGCTGGTAAAGGCAGCTGAGGGAGAAGGTACAGAAACAAGCACCCGCAAGAGAGCTCTTTGGTGGCATCATCCCTTTCAGTTGGAGCGAGGCACGGCCATCCCCACCCTCGCGCTGGCTCACACCTCCTGGTGAGCCGAACTCTTCTTGCGGTGGTTAGTCTGCCGCTGTGAGTGGAACCCGCTCTGAGCATCGCTGCAGCATCAGAGCCGACACGCAGCCGGGCGTCAAACAGCAAATGAGGAACAGCAGCCAGATGAGGTTAGTGACCTCCGGGCCTATGTCAGCTGAAGAACAGGGTAAGTACGGTGACGCTTCCTGAGGTAGCTTCTCATTTCTGGCATCAAAGCAGAGAGGACGTTGCTGTTCTTGGCAACGAAAAAGCGTTATCGGTGACTGGGAGCGTGACTGGAGCTTGCAGAGATGATCTGAGTTCGGACCAGTCGTAGGACTGGCCTGTGCTCAAGCTTTATTTGAGGGGAAATGGGTTCTTGGAGAACCTGGAAACATAATTGTCTGGAACAGGCGCTGACTGAAGTCACTAGGGTCTGTGCAAACCAGCAGCTGCTGCTTTCCCTACTAGAACCTGCTCCCCTCGCTTCACGGGCTCTTGCTGGCCCCTGCTCGGGTTCCAGCTGTGGAGGAGAGCTGGGTGTTGAAACTGGGCTTGCTTCAGCCCTTTGGGTGGGAGGGATGTGTCTGTGTAAGCAGAGGACCTCAGTACAGTCGCTGCCTGCACTGTTCGCGTGCTGGGGAGAGGGTAAGAGCGTGCAGCCTGGTAAATGGGGTCTTTTTGTGCCTCCAGAAGACTCTCCGGGACATCCAGCACGTTACACTGGGAGCAGCGCCGGGCTGCATGGAGCCAACCCAGCTAAATCCCTCTTGCGGGCAGATTTGCAGCACAGCATTTTCCGTGGCGGGGGCTGCTTCCCGGAGCAGTTGTCACCGCAGCTCCCCTGAATCCCCCCTTTGTTGGTAAAGCTCTCCAGCTGTCACCCAGCCCCTGCGCTCCGCCTGGAGCTGGCAGCCCCCGCACAAGCAGCTTTTGTGCGGGGAAGGGGAGCTGCTTCCCAGCCGGACCCTTCCTTCCCCGGCCGCAGCTGGTGCAGAGCCCTTCTCCTCCCGGGAGAGGGCAGCCCAGGGCAAGGCTGGCACCCCGGGGGGGTGGGATTGCCCTCCCCGAGCCCCCCCCCTTGCCAGGGGTCTCTGTGCAGGGTCTGCCCCCCTTGCCCCGAGTCTCTGTGCAGGGGCTGTGACAGCTTCTCTCCGCCGGAGCAGGCGGGCAGGAGCGGGGCAGAGATCCCCGGCTGGGAGCGTGGGAATCCATCCCCTCCTGTCCCCGAGCGTGCTGGAGCCAGGGGCTTTCATCTTGCCTTCTAAATTGCTGGGGGAAACCATGCAGATACCCTCTGTCCCTCCCGCTGGGAGCCTTGCTGCGTCAGGGCAACTTTATTCCATCCAGCTGCCTCTGGAGAGCCACGGAGGGGGCAAGAGGACATCCCACTGGGCTTGTTTCTGCCTGGGGGATCATCCCCACCAGATCATGCCCTGCAGGAGAGTCTAGCTCTCACCCCCGGCCTGGACATGGGGAGCTGAGCCCCCCTTGACGATCCTGCCAGCTCGTTAGCTCAGCTAGAGCAGTTGTTCTCACAGATGTGTCCTTGATGCTCCCGGCTGTTGCTCTCGAGACCAGGAGTGTTGTTTTTCAGAGGTGTCTGAGCCTTCCAGTTCTCACGACTCCTACAAGCGCAGCAGGTTCCAGCAACGCGATAGTGAATCACTGCAGGTGATTAGCTGCAAGCTGCGAAGGGTCGTTTTGGCTGTAGCTCCTGCCTGGTTTCCCCATCCCTGATCCCCATCTCGGAAGCAGCTGTGAGGGCCCGCATCTCCTCTGTTAAGGCGGTGATAAATCCTGCTTGGCTTGGGAGGGTACTCGCTGAAATGCTCCATCTCTGCGCTGGGTTAATGGAAGCCACATGCCGCTGCATTCCTGCGCAGGCAAACAGCCTCTAACAGGCTTCCAACGGAGCCATGGAAAATGCACGGTGCCAGGGAAAAAGAGCAGGAGATGTCCTGGATGTCAGCAGTAATCGAGGGCATGGTGTAATCGCTGTGTGAGGCCAGAACACCCCAAGTCACGCTACTAACAGGCCACAGTGGCCAGTTTCTGGCAGTCTCGTCCAAAATTCCTCTTTGTCCCCAAAACTCACAGTCCGTGTGAGCACAGGAGCAAAGCCCCGGGCCTGTGAGTTTCCCCACCCTGGTCTTGTCTCGCGGTGAGCAATTCCCAGGGCTCAGGAGAGGTCTCAGAAGGCAAGTGATGCACTGGATTTGGGAGGATGCCTTTGCGGCTGCTGCAGGTGGTCAGCTCAGCTCCAGGGTTACTTAAAAAACAGAAGAAATACAGGCAAACCTGATTAACTGCTGATTCCCAAACATACCACAACGTATCGCACACCCGAGGCTGCGCCAGGCTCCCGTCAGCCATCACGCTGTCCTGCTGGACAGGCTCTGCCGTAAACCCTTTGGCAGAGGCTCTTTGCTCCCTCTGCCCCTGGAAGGGTCTTCCAGAAGCTGCTTGAGAGCGGATTTCAGTCTCGCTGTACTCCAGACCTATTTATACCCCTGTGTATTGATCTGGTGGAGCAGTCCTGGCTGTTACATCCCTCGTGCTTTTCCACTACTTCCATCTACCAAGTCAAACTTTGGGAAGCCAGTAGCCTCGCCAAGCTCAAGAATGGATTTGGGCAGGGAGGGAGAAGAATGGGCCAAATATACATCAAAAAAAGATGCTGAACCAGACAGTGCTGCCATCTCTGGATGTTTTGGCTGAGGTCTAGAGCAGCTCTGATGATTGGGGCCCAGGAAAGGCAAAGCTACGCAGGAGAAGGGAAGATAAGTACCACGGTTGGTTGTTACTAAGAATACAATTATCCATACGCTAACGATTGCCTGCCTGATAGGATTACCAATAAAGACAAACCGCAGTGAGGATCATGCCTTCGCTTCCTTCCTCCCACCCTGGGGATTTAATCCTGTCTTTGTTCATGTTTTAGTTTTAGCCAGTCAATAAAAATCTCTGCTCTAGGAGGTATCTCTAAAGCCTTTTCCCTGGAGGAAACTTTGGGGGCGGATTCCCATGTCTGCTCCCCTCGCCTGCGGCTGGGAGAAAGCTCCGTGCTGGTTTTACCCCAGCAGGAATAGCTTAGGCCTTCTAATTTCAGCCTGCTTTGTGAAGAAAAAAAAAAAAAAAAAAAGGTTGGCTAATCCTCCCAGCGGTCTCAAGAGGCAGGAAATCCTTGGTGGCAGCGTCTGGAAGGACCTGACAACCCCTTGGCCAGTCTCCTTGCCAGCTCGTGATTGCTTTTGGGCACATCCTGGTTTTTGAGCCTCCTGTTTTTCCGACACCCCAGCACAAGGCGCTCAGGGGAAGGCTCTCAGAGCCCTGCTGCTCAGCACCCACTTCCCTGCTGGGTGCGACAGCAGTTTTTGGCACAAACACGCCCCCAGTATTGCCCGCAGCTCCTGGGGAGGGTGGAGGGATGCTCTGAAGCTTGGCGTAGACGCATGGCCAGATGCTCCTCACCGAGGGAGAGTCGGGACATCCTTCCCTTGCCCTGCCAGCTCCTCTGCTCCCCAGCCAAGGGCTAACAAGGTGCAAATGCTCGTTAAGCGGTACATGGAGGCCAGCTGACACCCCAACCTGCACAGAGCTCCCTGCAGTTGTGCTGAGCTCGCCAAGCTGGGGGTGCCCGTCTGCCCACAGCGAGCATCCCGGGAGACAGAGCCCTTTCCAAGTCAAACAGTTATGAATGATGCAAGTGACTGCGTGGAATGGTCTGGGAATGACTTTTTGGATATAGGGCAGTGTCTAATGAAAGATCCTCCTGTCCCAAGCCAGACGCTGTTTGCAGCCCCAGCCTTCCTCGCCCGGTCCCCCCCCCCGCCCAAATCCCACCCGTGGGTGCGGGTGTGCGTCCCCGACGGGCCGGGGAGGGGGGGGACCGCTCCGGCTGATGGCTCCGTGCGGGAGGGGGGTGCCGAGGCCGGGGAGAGGGGGGGGGCCGGGGCTGTGGGCAGGGCCCAGGCAGATGACGCCGGGTAAAGCCGGCTGAGAGCCTGCCCAGCCCCGCCGCAGGCCGAGCGGGCTTGGCCGCGCACCCTCCGCGGCCGCGCAGTCGGGGTCGGGCCGGTGCTCCGGCAGCAGGGCGAGGATGGACGTGGCCGTGGACTTGTACCTGGCCGTCCCGCTGCTCTTCACCGTCCTGGCCATCGTCCTCGCCTCCGTCTTCGTCAGGCTGCGGGGAGGCGAGGGGGAGCGGGCGGCGGAGCCGGCAGCGGCTGAGCCGGCCCGGGAGGGCGGCCCCGGCGGCGAAGCGGCGGCGGCGCCGGAGGAAGCGGGACCGGAGGCGGCCGAGGGGCCGGAGGACGAGGGGGCCCGGGTGCCGGTGGAGGAGGTCGGGGCGGGCGAGGAGGGGAAGGAGGCGGCTGGCGAGCAGCGGGAGGCGGTGGCCGAGCCGGGCCCGGCGGGCGAGCCCAGCCCCGCGGCGGCCGAGAGCATCCCCCGGCCGCCCCCCGCCGAGAGCATCCCCCGGCCGCCCCCCGCCGAGAGCATCCCCCGGCCGCCCCCCGCCGAGAGCATCCCCCGGCCGCCCCCCGCCGAGAGCATCCCCCGGCCGCCCCCCGCCGAGCCCCAGGAGCCCGGGAACCGTGAGGACGCCGAGAACAAGGTAAGGCCGGCTCCCTGCCGACCCTCTCCCCATCCCCCGGGACCGCTGGGGTCCCCGCAGCCGGTGTCGTCGTCCCCCCCCACCGGCAGCCTCCCTTCCCAATTGCCTCCGGCCCCGCGGGAGGGGCTGGTGCCGGCGGGTGGCGGGGAAGGAGCGCAGCGCCCGGGTTTTCCCTCTAAAACAAGGGAGGTGCCGGCAAAAGACGGGGTTTGCCCTCGGCTGGGGACAAGCCCGTTGTCCCCGAGGGTGGCAACGGTGGGGAGGGTGTTTCTGTCTCCTTTCCACCACCGCCCCCCAAGGTACACACTTAAAAATAATCAAAATAGTGAAGACTTAAGGGAAGAGAAGCGTATGTCGGTGTGAGCTTCTGTCTGCACATCCAGCCCCTGGGAGTCTTTTCCTTCTTCCAAGAGCTAATCCAGGTGCTGGGGTGTGTGTGTGTGTGTTTATTCTTCCCGTCTGCATCCTCTTTCTGTAGGTTGCCGCAAGCTGTCCCCTCGCCAGCGCCCGGTTCCCTTACGCTGTCCCTTAGGCTTCCCCCTCCCTTCCAACCCCAGCAGGACGCTGGCCCCAAGGTCTGACCCCTGGCTGAACTGGGGGGGGCAGGAGGGGGGAGTGATGCCTATAAAAGCCTGGTAAATCCTCCTCCAGCACCGGATCTTGTTTAAAAATAAAAGGGCGACCCAGCCTCCATGGAAAGAGCTTGCTCTGCTCTTGCCTGGCTTGGATGGGACTTGGTGACAACCCAAGGCGCCTGAACTCACGGCGCTGGTGGTTTTTGCCCAGGGCGGCCCCTTGTCCCGATGGGGGGAAGTGAGTAATGGGGCGGCTCAGAAGCCCAGGAGCGCTGCGTCGTCCGTGTGCAGGCAACGTGTTTCGGCTGGGGAGCGCAGGCCTGGGGCCCAGGCGTCTGCTAGTTATTATTAGCAGCATTTGTAATCCTCAGCGACCGTATCCAGGCTGCCGGGCAGTGCGCACACAGCCCTCGCCTTGGAAAGCATTGCCACTGACTCACTGGACGGCCTTGGGCAAGTCCCAGGGGGTTGCGCACCCCCATCTGTACCGTGATGCTCTGACCGGCTCTCAGGGCTGGGATGTGAGTCTGCCTCCCTGTGCTCTTCCTCACCTCCCCTTGTCACTTCTGAGCCTCGGAGCTCTCCCTCTCCCTTTCCCGGTAGCCCTTGGCCATGGGTACAGCTCTGAAGCTGTCCCCGCCCTCCTCCCAGCGTCCTGGAAGCCACATCTGTCCCTCTGCCGTGTGATTTATTGCTGCCTTTGAGCACCAGGCTCCTTGTCAAGCTGGAGTGCCCTTGGGCTGCCGTTAGCTGGCTGGGTCCCGGCTGGGCTAGCTCAGCAGCAAAGCTGGCCACCCAGCTGGAGCTGCTGTGGGGCCTGGGGTGCACCCAGGCGCTCTCTGATGAAGTGCAGCACCCCGTCAGGACAGATGGCCGTATCCAGTGCTGCCAGAGCTCATGGGTTCCTCTGTCTTGCTTGCTTGAGTTGTGTTGGGAATGTTCCCCCTCCCTCCAGCCCTGATTTCTTCGGGCAGGCACGGCTGCAATGCTTATCGCCTTCAGAGACGGGCTCGGCTCCTTTATCCCCACTTGGCACAGGTGTGATAACAGGGTTTTGCATACCTGGAGGTGAGCAAACTCAAGGCACAGGGTCCTCCAGAAGCCTGGCTGGGTCCCGTGGGACTGGGGTCTCTGCTACGCTGCCCTCGGCCCCTCTCACAGCAGAGCAAAGGGGATGCTGGAGCTGAGTAGGGTCCTGGCCAGTTTTTCCTCCTGGGAAATGCCTATCTCACTGTAGGAACAAGGCAGGGCAAGTAGCCCTGGACCTGAGCAGCATCTCGTGGGGAAGGACGGGGAGCAGGCGGTGGCTGCGACCTGGGTGGTGGTGGAGAGCAGTGGGAAGGGGGAGGGATGCTTCTCGCTGCTGAGTAAGTGTTTGGGAGCGCTGGCCCGCGCGTGATCTCGTGGCTGCCAGGACCACTCAGCGCTGGCCGAGCCTGGCGGTCCCGTGGTGCTGGGTGGCACGGCGGAGGGAGTACGTGCCTTTCCAGCCGGCGCCGCACACATGCGAGAGGGGAGCAGTGCCCGGGGGCCCATGTTGCGGGCAGAGCTGGAGAGACCATCCACAGCTCTGCAGATTCTCCCCTGGGTTCCCCGTTTTTGCGAGATGCTCCCTGCAAATATCCTCAAAGTTGCTCCATCATCCTCCTCCAGCGCTGCTTAGGCCGAGGCGCAGCAGATGTTACCGGCAGGGATGGGACTGGCCTTGGGAAGAGCAGGGAGTGCTCTGCAGGTGGCTGCTGATAGAAACGTGCCCGATCAAACCCGTCTTGGCTCGGCTGCGGGCTGCGGTCCCCTGATGTGACTCAGCAGACGAGGCTCCCAAGTGCCATCCACCCGGCTGCGGGCTCCCGGCAGCGTCGGGGCTGCTGCAGGCTCAGGGCTTCTTGGCCGACGCCGTACCTTGCGAGCCCAGGGCTGTGCTTGCACTCGGAGAGCTTTCTTTCCATATTTTTTTTTTTTCCCCTCCCATTTGCTCAGCACGTACTGCACCGGGCTGGTCCAGATTCGCTGCAGCCATTAACCACTCAACCAAAATGCTGATGGACGAACCCGCGCGGGGAGAGCAGCCTCGGTGTGTTTAATGGCCGGCTGGAGCTGTGCGCACCCCTGCCTCCTTCCTTCCCTTCTCCTTGCCCATGGAAACCAGTGTCTGCCAAGCACCCTGAGCTGGGGCAGCTGCGTGGCTCATCCGGCGATTTTAATCCATGTGGGTCCAGGCTTCCCTGCCCCTCTCTGGGAGGAACGGACCGTCGCAGCACCGTGCCCACGGCTATAAAATGAAGCAGTGGCAGAGCAGGGCAAGGAGCCCAGGAGTCCTTGTCGCCATTAACTGCTGGTAGTGGTTCCCCTTGTCTCTGCTGGCTCCCATCACTCAAAAAAAGTTAATTAGTGTGTCGCTGTCTGTTCTCATCCCCATTCCAGCTCGTTACCGGATGAGGCGGTGCTGTCAAAGCGATCCCCTAATGAAAAGCTGTTGGGTGGGAACTGCAGCGTTGCTGGGCTGCCGAGTCTTGCTCTTGTCAGAACTGGTTACAAAACTCCAATTCTGTAACGGGTATTTCTGGCCTGGAAATGGCAGATGGCAGCGACAGGGCAGGGTTTTCAGTGGTGGTCCGGAGCCACCGCTGGGATGCCCTCCTGGCCAGGACGCTTTGGAGATGGGGAGGGCGAGCGGGCAGCGCCAGGCTCTCTGCCAGGCATGGCAGCTTGGCTGGTTTGCCAAGGGTTAACCGCAGCTGGTGGCTTCAGACAGAGCCAGGTCAAGCGGGTGACAGCAGGGAGAGAGGGGACAGCTCTGGCGGTGAGCTGGCAAGGGGGGACCTCACGCTCAGAGGTGCCCAGCTCGTCCTGGCCAGGGAAAGTCATGCAAACGCTGCCTGTCCAGGACGTTGTGCTGTCACTGGGATAGCAACGGCACAAAGGGGATGTTACCTGCCTCTTCTGCAAAGCTCCGGACGCCTTTTCCCTGTGCCCCCACCCCCATCTGTGCCTTCCCAGGGCTCCCAACACCCCCAGACACACCAGGCAGCAGAAGCAGAAACCACCCAGCTCCCAGCAGAGACCCTCTTTAAATTTCAGAAGTCAGCATCTCCCCCTCCAATACCTCCTGTCTGCCTTCCCCGTGCCGGAGGGGAGAGGGTGTCTAATTAGCCTGGCTTTAATTGGCAACTGTGCAGGCTGCGGCAGGGCTGGGACAGGAGCTCTGCCGTCCCGCAGCGCGGCGGGGAGGGATGCGATGATGGGCTACTCCTCGTCGCAGCCTTGGCAGCGGCACGGGCCCCCGCCAGCGGGATGCGGAGCTTTCCTGCCGGACCCGTAACCGCTCGGCTGTGCCCGGCTCTCACCCGGAGCAGTCTGTGCTGCTAACGAATGCATCGTCTCTTGCAGTGTCTGCACACTGGGAAGCGAGGCAGGACGTGTGTCACCCGCTGGGGACCTTGTGTGTGTGTCTCTCCCCTGCATCCCAGCCATAGGGTTGGGGCACAGCGGCGTGGGGGCTTTACATTGTGTCCCCTCCAGCGGGACCGGGTGGTCGCCCAGTCCCGGCTGGGCTGGCTACGGCCCCGGGACCCCGCACAGAGCCAGCGTGCAGAGGACTCGTTGCCTTCTGAAGTGCCCACCCATGAGAATGGCAGCCGGGTGAGCGTCCCAGCTGAGGGCAGGCTTTGCCCCCCCCCCGCCGCTCCATGCCCCGGGATGCGGCCTGGCTCATCCATGGCAGCAAGAGACGCCCCGGTGCGGGTGCCTGTGGCGTTCGCTTGCCAGAGGCCAGAGCACAGCAGGGGCTGAGCTGGCTGGGCGCGATGCTGGGGGTGCTGCACCGGGGCGTGACGGTGTCTGCAGGGACAGGCGCTGCTGAGCGGGGACTCGGTGTTTTCGTCAGACCTGGCACTGCCTGGCCCCTCGCGGGGGGGCTGGATGGCCCCGCAGCTTTGGTGGGGCTCTGGTCGCTCCGTGGCTCATCTGCCCGCAGCAGTGATGGGGGCACTGGTGGGACCAGATGCTTCCCACACTTTGCGGGGGGTCAGACCTGTGAAGCGCCGCCTCTGCACAAGGCATGTCCCCCGCCGGGCACCCCAGGACAGGCAGGACCATCACCGCGGGCAGGAAAACTGCTCTCCTTCAGTAGCAGCTGCTTCTCTGGCTGGCGGGAGGATGGAGAGCCCCCAGCAGCGGGGTGAAAAGGAGCCGCCGACATAGCAGCTGCTTTGCTTCGCTAAACTCTGCCCAGCATTATTATTTATTCCTTTTTTTAAAAAAAAAGCCGCCTTCTTTCCCCTTTTCTTCCTGGCTTTTCTCTTTCTGGCTGGCTCTCTCCTGTCTGCTTTCTTTCCCTCTTGCAATGTCTTGCATCAGGCTTGGAGCAGAAAGTGCAGCCATAAATGGCAACACGCAGGGCCCGGCAGTTTAATCCAAGACGGTTTTCTCCCCCTGCTTCACAGCCTGGGATCTTCCCTTTTCCCAGAGCTGGAATGGGGCACTCATTTGTCCCCATCCTGCCTGTAGTTGCCGGGGCTGTCCCTTTGACAGAGGCAGAGGGACACACCACCCCCACGGCCTCCTGGCGTCCCTTCTGAGAAGGGAAACCCATTGCTCGGAGGGGTTTGCACCGGGGATGGAGGAAGCAGGGAGGAAATAGCCAGAAATGAACTGAAAACCAGATGATGCTGTGACGGGGAGCCCGGCCTCCATCTCCGGTAGGGCTGGGAGAGGGCTCGTGTGGTGGCAGAGCCACGAGGGGGGATTTTGGGGGGAAAACACCAAGCTCCTGCGTCTCAGCTGTCTTCCCCTGAGTGACTCAGCTCCGTCTGTTGTTGGTGCTGCCCATGCCCAAAATGTCCCTGGAGGTCTTATCCCCGCTTCTACTTCGGTCCAAAGCCTCCGCTGCCGGAGTCAGCTCCACGCACAGGCGTTTCGCTTGTGGGGAGTGGAAGCTAAAGGGCAAAAGCGTGTTTCTGATGATCCAACAAATGCTTCAGCTCTAAAGCCAAGAGCTGCCAGAAGCCGAGACAGATGTATTGCTGCATTGGTATTTAAGGTAAACGACTTGTTGGATTTTAACCCTGCGGTGGCGGGCGCTGGGCTTTCCGGAGCCCCTGGCGAGCTGCGCCGAGATGTGATTCAGCCATAAGCGGGCACGGGATGTGTCACAGCATGGGCTGGGTCCGTCCCGCCCGCAGGCAGGAGCAGGCAGGGAGCATGGGGCACGTTCCTCGGGGCCAGGCAGCTGCTGCCGAACGCGTCCCGCTGCCGGCGGCAATGCGATCTTTGTTTGCTGCAGCAGCTGGCCTGGGCGGCTCGTGTCAAGTCTCCTCCAGATGCTCCTGGATAATGACGTGCGTAGTCTCCCTGCAGTGCTTCTTGTCGCCCTTTTCTTTTTTTTTTTTTTTGTTTTTTTTTAATGCGGGGAGGCTTTCTTGGTCAGCGTGCAACTGCGGAGAGACGTGGGTGGCGGCCGGAGCACTCAAGTCCCTGCTTCTCCAGCAGCTCCTGCTGCCATCTGGCCCTGGTCCAGGCTTCCCTCATTCCCCACCGCTCAAAACAGTCTCCCTGTACCGCCCCCGGGCTGTGCTTCGTATAGAAGAGCAGGGCCCGGGGTGCCATGGTGTCCTCTTTAGCTGTCAAATCTCCCAGTGTTTCTCCAACACCTTCCCCCTCCATTTTCTGGCTGCGGGACGTGTCCCTGCTCTCGCAGAGCATCCCGCGGGCATGGCAGCCCCTGGCTCAGCTGCACTTGCCCCTCGGTTGTGAGGGGAACTGGCCTCAGGAGGGCTGAGGAGCCCTGAAACTTGGGGCAGGCTCCCAGGGGGTGTCGGGATGCTCCATGCAGGGAGGGCTCTCCCCTCCGTCCAGCGGCTGCGGGCACAGCCAGGCTCGGGGAGGGGGGGTTTGTCCCTGCTGACAGTTTTTCAGAGCAGCCCGGAGGCTGCTCCCAGCCCGGCGCTGGTATTTCGCTGCCAGGCCAATGGACGCGATGTCCCCGCTCCCTGCCCACGCGTACCCTCCTCTGCAGCAGGGAAAGGATCAGCTGGGAAGTATTTGGGCTGGGAGAGGGCAGGGGAAGGGAGGCTTGGCAGGGGGGGTCGAGGCCATTCTGTGTTCAAAGCTCATGTGGGGCTGAGAGGACAGGGAAGCCCCAGCTCCGTGATTGCAGTGGGGGGACAGGAGGGTTTCAAGGGGGTATTACCCGGTGATGGAGAAGGCACCTGGCAGAGCAGACCCTGCAAATGTTAACGAACTGCGTGTACCATGCCCTTCATCTCCTGTCCCCTCCTGTTAGCCCTGATCTGCTGCATCAGCGTCACGGGCAGCCGCCTCCAGCCCTGCGGACACCCGGCAGCTGAGCCTGGCACTGGCCGAGCTGCTCCCCCTCACCGACGGCTCCGTGCAAGCGTCCCGGTCCCGTGGGATGGGGCTGCTGCGGAGGGCAGGTCCCAAGCTCCAAACCCTGGCTCCAAGGCTGGGTGTTGAAGGTCTCTGGCGTTCCTCACTCCAGCAGCCACACCACGGCTTGGCACGGGGATCGGAGGCAGCGTGGGCTTGGGCAACGGGGCAAGGCAGGCTGCTGGCCACATCCAGAGATTTGGCCACGGGTCCTGGTGCTGCTGGGGCTGGTCGGTTAAGCACGGGGAGGGCTCGGGGGTGTTTGTGTCAAAGCTTTTTGTCTCTTTCCAGATACCACCTTTGGGTGCCTCACCCGGGTCCAGCCTCGGGCACACGGGACAAGCGGAGGGCGGATGCGGCCATGCAGCACTTTCCAGCAAGGCAGAGGTGCGTGGGACAGAGCGCCGGCCTGGGGAGGGTGGCACAATGGGGTTCTGGTGTCCCTGCATGGGTGGGACACCATCCCGGGGTAGCAGTGGCCATGGAGGGGGCAAAACTTGCCCGCTGTGCTCCCCTAGGGGGGGTTGGTTGGGCTTTTAGTGGCTTGGTCCATTTAAAGCAGAGAGAAACAGTGCTCCAGCTGCAAATGTGCGCTTGGATGTGCAGGGAGCGATGCCTGGCTCCTCTTGGGGGTCAGGCTAAGGTAGCCTGGGGGGCTCTGGGGGTGGCACAGCGATGGCTGAGCCCCGGCAAGGGGGACAGACGGGGATGTCGAGGCCTGGGCCGCAGCGCGGGGGGAAGGGAGGCGCTGGCATCTGCCTCTGAGCCATCCAAGCAGAAAAATGTCACGCTGCGGCGAGCTACTGGCTGCCACGAGTGGGGGATTCCCAGCACGGCCACGGCACGTTGCTGTCGCCCGCCAGCCTGGCATCCCCGGCTGCTCCCTCTCTGCTTCCATCAAATGTTTCTTCCTCAGGGTTGGAGCGCAGATATTTTCCTTTCTTGGAGGTTTGGCACCCGAATTTCCTACTTGCTTCCATTGTTAAATGCTCAGAAATGCTCAGTTTCTAACGCCTGGGCAGGGAACAGGCTAAAATATCCCTTCTTGTGCCAGCTCCTGGAGGGTCGGGTCTCCCTGGGGACATCCCGGCTCACAGGGAGAGAGGGATGTGATCGGGAATTGCTGCCCTGGGCTCATGGCTGCGTCCCTGAGGCCAGGGCTGAGCATCCCCTCCCTGCACCCTCCCTGAGGCCGCTCCTTTGGGTGCTGCCCCCCTCCCAGCCATGCCTGGGGGAAGCCCGGGTGTCCGGTGGGAAGTGTCCATGTTTGGAAGCACGGCCCAAAATAGTGGTGGCTGCAGGGGGTGGGGGTCTCAGCAGCATGTCCTTCTGGAGATTCCAAGAGCAGGGTGGTGAGAAGAAGCCAAACGGCTGTGAATAATGCGCATTCCTCCCCGATGACAAACTAACCTAGTTCTGGGTCAGGGCTGCATACCGCGCTCCGGGAGTTTATCTAAAGCCATGCATTGCAAAGCCTTGGCTCCACGCAGGGTCCTTCTCGGACTGTCTTCATTTCCCTCAGGTCTCCTTCACCCCGACTTTTCCCGTGTGCTCAACAGCGTGGCTGCCTGCCAGGCTCCCTCCGTGCTCCTCCCCCTCTCTCCCGCGTGCTTTGCCTTTTGCACCCCAGCCCCATCACTTGGAATGGGATGCAGGGGGCTGAGAGGGATGCAGGAGGATGCGTGTTCCAGGATGCTGCTGACCTCTGGGCTCAGCTCACAGGGGTGTGCAGCCTGGGTGCTGTGCTTTGTGGGAGGAAGGCATGTACTCGGGAGCATTGCCGTGTGTCCCTGTCCTCTCCGGACCTATAGAATCATAGAATGGTTCGGGTTGGAAGGGACCTTAAAGATCATCTAGTTCCAAGCCCCCTGCCCTGGGCAGGGACACCTCCCACTAGATCAGGTTGCTCAGAGCCCCGTCCAGCCTGGCCTTAAAGACTTCCAGGGATGGGGCTTCCACCACCTCTCTGGGCAGCCTGTTCCGGTGTCTCACCACCCTCATGGTGAAGAACTTCTTCCTAACGTCCAATCTGAATCGACCCATCTCTAGTTTTAATCCATTCCCTCTAGTCCTACCATCACCCGACATCCTAAAAAGTCCCTCCCCAGCTTTCCTGTAGGCCCCCTTGAGATACTGGTAGGTCACTATAAGGTCTCCTCGGAGCCTTCTTTTCTCCAGACTGAACAACCCCAACTCTCTCAGTCTGTCCTCACAGGAGAGGTGCTCCAGCCCTCGGATCATCCTCGTGGCCCTTCTCTGGACACGTTCCAGCACGTCCATATGCTGGAGCGCTCCTTTCCCTCCCCATTTGCTGTTTGCATGAGTTTCTGCTGTGTGTACCACAAGGGGAAGGAATCTGGGCTTGATAAAGCTTGCTGTAGCTTGTAGGAGGCAACCCCCAAAACTTCCACAATCGCTTCACTTTTATAAAAGATAAAAGTAAAATATAAAATATAAAGCTGTTGCTGCTGCTGTGTGTGCTCCAGAGACCAGCCCTGCCGCCGCAGTGGGTGTGGGCAGGCACGGCTCGCAGGAGCGAGGGGCCAGGGGTCCACGGGAGCCAGCGGTGTCCCCAGGGGTTGCTGCCAGGCGAGGATGGGAGGGCTCCCGCTGGGGTCCCAGGGTGGCCTTCGACCACTGGTCCTGTTTGGCTAGTGCTCCTGTGCTTCGGAGCAGCTGCTTGGCCCGCGGCTTCGAGGTGGCTTTTGCTGGGGACTTGCCTTTTCCCAGCGCTGAGATGGTCCATCCAAGCCTGGCCTGGAGGCACGCAGAGGTCCCCGTGGGTCACGGCTCCGTCCCCTGCACATCCCTGGGCTGGGTGGGGGGGTGCTGGCAGAGGGTGCCAGCCCAGGAGGGTGCTCAGGCACAAGGCTGTGCCTGGGGACATTGGGATAACAGGTCCTTCTTAAAAACCTTAATATCCCCTCGATTAGGAGGAGGCACTTGCATTTTGCAGCCTTTGCGGGGGGAGTGCCGTAAACGAGGCCGATTTCCCCCCACTGACTAGCAAGAGGAAAGCAGACTAACGAACCTCGCTCGTCAGTGAGTATCCTTTTGGCCTGTTCTATGAAGGAGACAGGGAAGAAGTGTCCAGCCCTTGACTTGGGAGCTCCAGTCTCTGCCCCGTGGGCTCTGGAGCCCTGGCCAAGCAGGAGTTATTTAGCACAGCACCTTCTCCTCTGTTTTTAACTCCTCCAGGAGGAAGATCCGGACTCAGAAAACGAGAAGCTGGTGGTGAGAGAGCCGGAGGATGAGGATGGTGAGTGCCAGCACCCTGCGGGGAGGGTACAGATGGGTCTGAATCCCCGAGCGCTTGGGGATGGTCTTCTCCTTTCTCCGGGAAACGCGGAGGAAATTCCTGCCCCGGCAGTAGCCCCTGTTTGCTTCCCGAGATGCCCTTGGGCTGTTTGCCACGGGGTAGCCCCAAAAGCTCCTTGCTCACATCCAGGACGATCTCCAGGGGCTTTAGTCAGAGCCGTGTTTAACTGATTAGCCAATTAGTTGATTGGAAAATGATTAATTGACTAATTGGGGTGACAACTGCTGCGCTCGTAAGAAAATGAAACAGATGGTGCCAAGCAAGAGTGTGTGTCCGAAGGGGACTCCGCTCTCCTGGGGAACCCTGGCGATGCTGGGATGTCCCCAGGATCCCCTGCCTGGGGTGGCCGGGGGCAGCCGGGGTAGCAGGAGGGTTTGAGGTGTTCCCCCTTCCCTGCCCCACTTTCCGCTTGCCCTTTTTAAGGCGCTGTGTAGCAATCCCCTGGCTCGGGAGGATTACGCCTAATGCCACAGAGAATCAAACTTTAATCCTGGTGCCACAACCACAAGGTGGGGGAAGCGCCTTTGGAGACGGGGTTCCCAAAAGACACTTATTCCACCCGGTTAGGCTTCCTCGCAGCACTGGTGATGGGGGATGTGACCCTGCGGGAGAGGCTTGAGGAATGATGGATGTATCCTCCCAAATGGGTGCTCAGTAACGCTGCTGTGCCAGGGTCTGCCTCCTTCCGTTCAGCTGCTTCAGGGCTGCTCCGGCCCCGCTGTGCATCACCCCGCAGTGGCTGTGGCTCGGGAGCGGGTGGAGATGACAGCCCATGGGTCGCTGCTAGCCCAGCATCCTCCTTAATCACCTCCTGACTCCTCTCCTGAATTATTTACACCATTTTTGAGGTGTTTTAATGGGACTGGGTAAAGGGATGGCTCAGCTTGGTGACGAGGAGGCGAATGGCGTGCAGCTGGGAATAACAGTGGTGCCCTGGCTTTGCTGGGGAGAAACCTCCCTCCTTCCTTCATTTCTCCTGCGCATCGCTTCGTCCTGGCCCGTCTCAAGCCGCTGAGCTGCTGCCCAGCCCGCCTGCGAGCAGAGGTTCCCCTTGGGCACCTGGGGATCCTGCAGGCGGCCTGTCACTAGCCCGGGATGCTGCTGCGGTAGCCAAAACCGGCAGAGCAGCCTTCTCCCCGCCGCGGGGAGCTGGTAAGGAGGAGGCAGGTACTTGCGTGTGCAGAGCGAGCATCTTCGGAGCAGAGATGAGCTCGAGGGGCCGCTTTCACCCCGCGAGCCCAGCGCTGGCAGCGCGAGGGCAGAGAGATGAAAGACAAATGTTTTCTTTAATATGAACTCACGGAGGCTCTGTGTAAGTAGGTCACCTCATATTTCTGTAGTGTTTTCGCTGTCCATGTGAAAACTCGGCCTCCTCTTTTTCCATGTGTTTCCTGAAGTTTGTTTTCGGTCTGCAAAGAAAGTTCCTGAGCTCAGGAAACAGCCAGTGGTTTCCAAAGCCTCACGCCGGCTCCTTTCTAACCACAACACGTGGGCAGGCAGATGGATGGGTAGCCTCCTCGCCTCCCTCTTCCCTTATTCTTTTCTGGCAGGGTGGCAATTAAACTGCCCTTTTGGGGACAGGCAAAATCCCACATCTCAATTTACTTGGCCGAAAACCACGTGAGGGAAACGATCTTAATTGTCCTTGAAAACAGGCGAGCTACACAAAGGTAACGAAACGGCCCCTGCTCTGCACCAGGGTAAGAAACAGGATGTTACACCCTATTTGATTTTTTTTTTTTTTTTCTTTCTCTTAATATCTCCCAAAGCAGCCGCCAGCTGAATTTTCATTCTGTGCACTTTTACGGCCACCCGAGGGGCTGATAAGCCGCAGCATTACTGCTTGTTTCCAGCTGGCCAGACTTGTTTGTCTGCCTGTTCGGAGGGTTTTCCCACCGAGGGAGGTGGGATATGGCCGAGCTGAATGTTTGGGGCTGCAGGAGCAGAGCATCGGGGTGCTTGTGTTTGGACGCTTGTGAAGGTGCTAGGGAAAGGGTTCGCCTCCTTGTTCCTCCAGGAGCCCTGATGCTGTTTTGGGATTAGAGAAACACTCGGGATCAGTAACTGAGCAGCAATCCACCAGGACTTCCCAGGGAAGCTCCCCAAGATCAGGGACGCAGAGATGTGAAGGGAGGAAATGCGGGTATCTGCAGGGAGGAGGTTTCTGTTAAATTCCCAGCCCACAAATACCACTCCAGGCACGCTCCGTACGGCAGTGACCTTGCGGCGGTCGGCACGCTCAGTCCCGTACCTGCCCGCCCAGCCTTGCACAGCTTGTTTTTGAGATCTCGGGTTTCCCCCTCTACAAAATGAGGCTCCGACTTGCCTTTTGCATGGGGGTCCCCAAGGTCTGCGGGGGCTCTGGCAGCAGCTGAGGGCGTACGTGAGCTTGGGAGAAATTGCTAAATCAAGCAGCTGACCTTGGACACGGGGAGGGCAATATTGACCGGAAAATAGAGGGAAGCTGCTGATGTTGAATCCTTCTGGGCATGAGGGAGGGAGGAGAGAGGCTGGGGGGTGTTTTTTATTTGGGTGGGTGGAGGAGGAGAGACTTTCATGAATGTGGTGCCCACGATAGCAGCAGTAAGGATTGGAAGGGGCTTCCCAGGTGGCTGGGGACAGGTGATGAGTCCATGGGTTATGTACAAGTCGGGGCTTTCTCTCCTGCCACAGAAGTCGGGGGAGTTTCACCACTTTGGGGGGGGTCTTGCTGGTGCTAGAAGGTATCACTCTGGATATTTGGTTTGTGGATAACGTGCCATTTTTTCAGGACCATGCAGATAATACAATAACATCTTCCTTTCGTGGACCCCTTAGAAGTATCCCCAGGGCTCCGAGGGCTGGTGGAAGCAGCAGATGTTTCTGGGTGGCTGTGGAAACAGCAATGCTCGACATGAAGCAGCCGAGTCCTGCAGTCCTTGGGAGATAAAGGCTCACAGATAAACAGCCCACAGATAACCAATAAAGGCAACTACCCGAAGGAGCCGCTCTTCCTGGGCTGCCCTTTGGATCGACCTCCACTCCTGCTGTTTTCTCCCATCTGTAGGAAGATAAAGCAGGGGAGAGGTTTTTTAAAAGCAAACAGCGCTCGAACAAAATCCGATTGGAAAAGGATCGGCTTTGGCTCAGAGTCCGTGAGCTTCGGTGCTCTAATTAGCAGAAGGCTGAGGCTGGCGAGCCGGGCAGGAGGGCACCCAGGCCTGGAGAAGGAAACCTCGGTCTCCCCTGCAGGTCTGTCGGCTGGTGACAGAGGGACCTGGACCCAGCTGTGTTGGTGCTCCGGGGGCTGCCTTGGCTCAGCTCTGTTTGCAGCCTCGCGATTTTTGGTGTGGCACCTCCTCTTTTCACAAGCTTTGCGAAGGGCTGCGGGAGAGCTGCTGGGCTGCGTGGCCTGGGACAGCTCTGCCTGTGGCACCGTCCCTGAGCCCCAAGCACGGAAAAGGGCCCCTGGACGAGGAGAGGGAGGGAGGGAGGGAGGAGGAATGCAAGTCTGGAGAGAAGCAGAGAATGCTGCGAGCTAATCAGGGCAGGATTAGCGTGCCTTGATAAGCCAAGATGGGCCTGCGAGGCTTTGATTCCAAAGACAGCGATAGCATATGGTTCCCGTGCTGTAGGATTTACTTGGATCTGCTTCCAAGCAGGGCTGCTCGCTCCCAGCAGTCCTCACTGTTTCCAGGGCTAGCCGTGGCTGGGAATCCCGCCGTCCTCTGGCCAGCAGCACCTTGGCTCTCCACTGCAATCCACACAGCTTCCCCGGCACTCCTGGAGACTGGAGATGACGGAGGAAGAGTGTTTTGGGGTGGCCATAGTGTTTGGGGCGCGCGTGCAGGAGCAGGGGTCAGCAAACAGCTGGAGGGAACAAGCCCGCTGCTGTTCACCGTTGCTCTCGGGAGGCCTCTGGCTCACACAACCTCTTGCTCTTTGTCTCTCCCTCTCCCACTCTCCAGCTGCAGATGAGACGTTCTCTTTTAAATACAGTCCTGGAAAGCTGAGGGGAAACCAGTACAAGTCCATGATGACCAAAGAAGAACTCGAGGAAGAACAAAGGTAAGTTGAGTTTCCTTTTTCTTTCTGGTTGGCATCCTCTTGAAGCAAGCTGGGTGTCTTCTGACCTCTCTCTCCCCAAACCGCCTTGGTAGCTTTGGGCTCAATGCCACATTGCACTATGGTCTAGACCTCTCCCACCCAGGAAGACATGAGAGCAAATAAAGTCACGCCGATTTAGGAGATGGAGACACCGTGGCCCTATGTACCTTTGGAGCTGTTCGAGCTCCTTCTCTGGATGCTTAGACCAAACTTTCCAGCTGATGCAAGCTGGTGTAGTTCCCCTGATCCCATTAGCACCACGTTGATTTACATCTGTTGAGGGTCTGATCTCTAGCTACTTCCCCTCCCTTTACCCTGTGGATGGCCTCCAAACCGAGGACATGGGCATAGCTCAGAGATACTGGAGCAAAGTGAGTGAGTGTGGAGCTTTAGAGGTCACTGTGATGGTGCTGAGGCTGGAGATGTCCCTACCCAGGGCTGGCTCCTCAGCTGTAAGTGGTGGGAATTTGCCCTGCAGCGGTAGAGATGGAGAATTGTCCATCTCACCATTTTTGGTAAAGTTTCCTCCTGAACATGAGCCCTACGTGGGGAAAAAAGGAAGAGCCTGTCCTGTTACCAAAACCAAGTTTTCTAGCTCAAGATTTCCCAGCCCATACAAGGGAAATCAACCCCAACCTTGCACCTCAAGCTGCAAAGCCCTACCCAAAGCCAGCCTGTGCTGTCAGTGTGAAGTCTCTGCCCACGCGCAGGAGGAGTCCTTCAGCCCAAGGGCATGCAGCGCCCACGCTAAACCGGAGATGTCAAACCCCACAGGCAAGGGCTTTGCCCTAGAAGCAGGCCCCGTGGCAGGCTGCTCCCTGTGCAGCTCATACCCCTTCCCTCTTGGGCGACCTGCAGGGAACTGATTTCCCAGTGGTGGCTCAACAAGCCTGGGAGATGTCGTTCTCTCCACTGGTGTCCCAAGGGCTGTGGGACCCAACAGTGCACCTCCTGGAATGATTTGGGGAAATTTGTCACCCCTTGCCTGTGATGCCAAGGTCTAAGTACCACCACAACCGGCGTGGTGTAAAGGCCTGACACAGACCAAGTGGAAACTTGAGTGCAGCAGGGAAGGCAAGGATGGAGGGATCACACCTCGCCCCTGGGGCAGGCATGCTTCTGCTGGCAAGCCTTGCCTCGTGGCCCTTGGGCAACATCTCTGTGTCACCAGCGACTGGGCTGGCTGAGGTTTGTCTCTGTGGTGTAAGCAGGACATCGGGGTAGGCAGCGTAAATCCAGAGCCCTGGCTCTGACACATGCTCCCTCTGTTCCTGCAAAAGACTCAGGTGGTGCACAGGGCTCCGTGCAGGCTGCCTTCACTAGCCAAACCTGCAGCCGTTCTTTCCGTGTCAAACTCAACTTTCCCAACAAGACAAGAGATGTCTTCCCTTTCTCCCCTGGCTTCTGGGCTCCCAGCGGCCCTCAGATCTTGGCCTTCACCTGCCTTACAGCACTGCCAGGAGCAAAGATCTGCAAGGGCTGCATGCTCTGGGGTCAGCAACAGAAATGAGCTCCGGTTTCCTCTGGCATGGGGTTTATTCTGCATTGGTGGCATCAGGAACGATGTTGCTTGCTTTCTTCCTTTTGTTATTTTTTTGTCGTGCCTGAAGCCCCCAACCTGTAAAACGCTAAGCAGGTCTGTTAGTGTCACCTGGGGAGGGTGGTGGTGGAATGAACTGAGTGAATGTGAGAGAACGGGGAATTGCTTTTCAGGATCCTGTGACGCACCAATGCAAAAACCTACCTGCAGCAAAGCAAATTCAAACCTTTTGCACCCACAGCTCCATCCACACCAGCTGAGCAATCGCTGCTCGGGTTTTCAGGGCCAGGAGTCCTGCAGGGCCTTGGGCTGGTTCCTCTGTGCCAACAAATGCACCTGCTGTCACCTGGGGACACTGAGGGGACACGTGTGGGCAGCGGTGGGACAGGCGGGTTGTACTCAGGACTGTAGAACAGGCTCCAGGGGGCGATGGACCTTTCCTGGGCATGTGGGACCTCCCAGGCATTGCTGCTCACCTCTGCCTGGAGTGGTCCCAGGGCAGGACAGTGCACCTAGAACCGAAGGACAGCCTGGGCATCGCATCCCTTGGCGGCTCTCAGCAGCCTTCCCCACCGAGGGCCGTTGGCAGTCGTGTTTTTCCTACTGCTCCTTTATTTTCTTCTCTTCTGTATTTTTGTTGTGCATTTCTTGAAGGCAGCTTTGTGAAATTTTTTTTTTTTTTTTTTTTGTCTTGCTTTGTTGCTGGCTTTACTTTCCTCTCCTCCCCCCGCCCCCCGCCAAATCTTCACCGCGGCATCAGCAGCTTTTCATTTCAGGCCTCGCAGGCGGTGTCGGGGGGCAGGGCTGCTGCCAGGTAAGCTCCCGGGCGAGCTGAGCGCAGCGGCTCGGCCCCGTCCTGCATCCTTCTCCCTCGGCGGTCCCGTCCCTCTCCCCACCTCCATGCACCCCCACCATGCCGCTGATTCGCTGTGACCCAGGTTTGCCACCTTTATGTTGCAGGATTGAGCTGACCTCTGATCTCACATCTCTGTAGCGAGTACCTTAGGTCCTCGGCCACAAACATTCTTGCAAATCTTTTTGGTAAGGACGCGCTGTTTCTTAGAAGTAGTGGTACCACTGATAACATCTGCTAATGTGTTGTTTGGTGGCGGGGTTTTTTTTTTTGCTTTTGGGTTTTATTTTCTGGGGGACAGTTTGATTGCCTGTCCCACCTCCCTCCCCACATCCCTCCCCTTTCCCTCCTCATAACGGATTAATGAGTCCGCTCCCCTCTGCCTCCATCTCGCTTTCCGTGAGCCCTCTGGGGAATACGTGGGCTCTCACCTTCGGATGCTCAGCTCTTCCGTCTTGGATGCCCGAAGTTGGACATCCCACGACTACTTCTGTTCACTGATTTGAAAAATTAGGGCTGCTGACTCCGTGGGTAGTTAGTCCTAAGGTGTGTTGCCAGAGCTGAGACAGGCTTAGTTTTTGCTTTTAGCCCTGTCAGCCCTCCAGTTTTCCCACGGACCAACAGGCTCCCGTGTGAAGCAGCTTGTAAGCAACGTCCCAAAAATGCAAATGGTCCCTCAGATCCCCTTGAGGCTACTTGTGGTGTTGATCAGTAGTCTACGAGTCTCAATTTAGGGACCCCAAATTTTGGAGGTGCCTTTTCCAGAAAGAGCTATAGGACTTCAGACAGGAGAGAGCAGGCATGCAGTAGACTGGGTTATTTAATGAAAAACCCACTTCTGCTCTCCAGAAGCTGTGGTTGTCTTGTCTAGTATTCACTTGAGTCCTGTGGCTTCAAACTGGTGCTAAATCTGGACTAAAAGGGGAAGGAATGTGACCTTTAGTGAGTGATGCAACTTCCTGCCTCTTGTTACTTCAGTCTTAAAAAACAGAGGGACTGCTCAGTGAGGGAGGAGGACAGTAAACGTAGTTGGCAAATACATCTGCTGGGGTGGCGGCTGTGCCTGATCACACCTGGTGGGTCACCAGTACTTCTAGAACAGAAGCACATAGCGTTTGCTCCCCTGGGGGAGAAAAACAGTCTGGGCAGGAAGGGGAAGAGTGCAGGGAAGGATGTAGCCCTTAGTCAAGCCAGCACAGCGTGTTTCCCGAATCCTTCTCTTCTGCACCTGAGGCTTTTGGCCATCTATTGCCAACCGTAGCTGCCATGGTGCAATGCACTGGTTCAGAAACATGACTCATAGCAGCACAGCTTGTCCCCGTTTGGACAGGGCTGAGTTGTGTAGGCACGAGACACAGCCCACAAGGGCTGACCGTTAGGTGCTGCTTGTCCCGGCTGGGCACCTTGTGCAGATGAGGGAGGAAGAGGAGGGATTCCCCAGGGTGCCTTCAGGGCCTGGCTCGCATGGATGGCTTGAAGGGGTCTCTGCCAGGTGCTTTTCAAACCTCCCTTGAGGTTGAAAGAGGTTAGTGTTTGGTTTTTATTTTTCAGTTAGAAAGGAGTACGATCAGGACTCTGTTGAGCATTGACAACTGCGACAAGGCTCCACTCACAGTAAAAGAGAAAACAATCAGGAGAAACGACTCCCTTGGGTCTCTGCTTTCAGTTCTCTCTCTCCATGAGGCAGAGCAGGTCCCAGCCAAGTCTTGGCTGGCTTTGGAGATGCTGAGGGATCGAGCTGTCTGTGCTCTGTCCTTGCCACTCTTCGCTGTGTGTGTTGACTGGAGAAAAGAGAGAGGATCCCATCTGACGGTCTGTGGAAAGGTCTCTCCTCTTTGTCGTCTCTCTTGTTTCTGGGATTTAGGAAGAGGTGGGGGTAGAGAGCGAGAAGCTGCCCCATGGGGCCTCAGCTTGGGCACCCTTGCAGATCCCTCGAGCAGGGTCTGAGTGAATGGCACCAAACTGCTCAGCCACACTCTGCTGTCTGCAGGTGCCGCTCACGGATGGAGCAGCTGATCCCCCAGACCACAGTCCAGCCGCTGTAAGACTGAGAAGAAAGGGATGGCTGCCCAGTTTCTTTGGCTAATGGGCTCAGTTCCCACAGCCAGGCGACCCATTCTAGGAGCAAGTTCTCCTCCTGCCTCTCAATCCTCTCATCTCCTGGCCAGTTATGGATGGGTTGACACTGCTTGAATCCAGACTAGATTTAAGCCTAGGGCTCAGCTGGAAGTTGGAATTCATGCAAGGGGAACTGGATGGCTGTAAATCTCACGCTCAGTCCTTTTGGTGGTAATTTAGCAATAGAAACCTGTCCCCTCCCCAGCTGGGTTCAGAGTACCTCTTGGTTACCAGGCAGTGAATAAAACTGGGCTTGGACCCCGGAGTTTCAGCAAGGCAGGGTGCCCTGGACAGATCCTGGCTCTAGGGAATGGCAGAGAGGAGAGACCTTCCGCTGCCCTGCCAGACATCCCAGATCAAATTGGGGATGCAGCTGTGGCTTGAGGGAGAACCGAGCTGAAGGAGACAATGCTCGTGGTGACAACTCTGGAGCACACAAGGCCAGGAAGCAGCTGCAGGGGTTTAACGACTGTGTTGACAGACCTTGACATTTCAAACATCTCCACTGCTGGCCCTCCAAAAATAAGTGGGTGGACTGGGCTGGGGGCGGTTGCATTTTGGGAGAGCTCTTCATCGGCATCTGTCCCTGTCCACCCCCCGCATTGTCATCACATAGCCCTGGCTCGCTTGCTTGCTCCCCCCTCTTTATAGCATGGGATTTGGGCCTCTTTCTCCTCCCTTTTGCTAACCTTCACCCCCAACCCAGCGGCTTTGCTGTCCTGTCCTGTCCTGTCCGGCATGATGCTTCTTTTGGATGAGGGAAGCTGGTAAGTTTGGGCTTTCTTTGGGGTTTTATTATTTGTTTGCTTTTCATCTTCTGCAGCACGATAGTCATCCTGGGCTGAGGGAGGAGGTGTAGCAGCAAGGAACTGCAAAGACTAGGGCCACGGGACTCTTCAGGTCAGGCTGGCCACTGCTTCACTGTGGTCACCAGCCACGGGGATGGCACCAACCGTGGGCAAGGCTGCTTTCAGCTGCAAAATACCCAGCACATGGGGCACGTTTCCTTCCCACCTGCCGCTTGCTAAGAAAGGGGCACTGTGAGTTTGAGGGTCCTTGATGAGCTCCCCCTGCTCTGATGCTCCCTCTGTAGGAGCCAGACTCCGCTTGTAAGAGGAGGGAGTCTCCTGGTGGCCCTGTGCTGTTCCCTGCCTCCACCGTATCCCTGGGGAAAATGTCCTCTGACCTATGAGATGTCAGTGGACTTGGGCTCTGGCCCTATTTATAGAGCATTTGATTTGAGTCATGAGTCCCCCAGCAGCTTTAAAAACTGAGGAACACAGGATGCCTCCCTCAGAAACCCAGGGAAGGGGAGGCCAGGAAGCCCCTTCCCCGTCTCCTCCCATCCCAGAGAGGAAACTTTTGCAAGCTCCCCCATAGTCTTCGCAGGGTGTGAGTCTCTGACCCTGCCCTGGCGTGAGATTTCAGACCAGACAGCAATTCTGCTTCAGCTCCTGGGTTTTTTTCTTTTGGCTCAGGTCCTGAATTGTCCTAGCTTGTGGCTGCTTCTCCGTGTCTCCCTCACCCAACGCTCACAATTTGTCTTCATCTGCTTCTGCTTAATCCCGTGCGGCGTGGGCAGCTTGCCGTTCTCTATCTGCTGACTCTCTGGGAGCCTGGCTCTGCCTCTCCTGCGGCTCCCCTGCGGCCAGGGGAGTCCGAGGGTTGCGGGGAATCGGGGCATCACACCAGGCTGGGTACAAGCTGGTAGACAGTGAGCTGGAGCACAACCACTGAGTGATGGAGGAAAGCACAGGCTGGCCCGTCCATGGCTTTCCCCACTGCTGCGGCGTTGGCTGGGGGGTCAGGAGTGTTGCAAGAGGATGGGTACATGATGAAGGAGGTGATTGTGGCCACTTGGCTGAGCTGGCTGGGAGCTTGAGCCACCTTCCTGGCTGTGCTTTGGCCTTTTCGGCTGTTGCTGCTGTGGCTGGGAAAGGCAGGAGGCTTCCGCCTTGAAACAGCGGTGGGCAAGGTCCACTCAGGGGTGCCCAACCCCAACGACTCCTTGCCAGCCCCTGTCCGAAAGGCACTGGGCTTGTGCTCCCTGGTTGTGCCGGCTCCGGCAGCCTCGACTGCTTTCCTGGTGTTCCTGAGGAGCAGTAGGTATTTCCCGAGGTTGTGAGCACCTTTCGACTTTTCTGTCCCACTGGAGGAGTTTTGGATTTATGTAGATAGAAGCTCCCTTTGGTACCTCTCACTGTCCCACTCTTTTCTAAGCACCAACTGTCTCTCCCTGTTCTGTATTTAAGTCCACTCTCTCTGTTTTACCTTTGGCTGAAGCAACTGGCCCACGCTTTTGGGACCATGGGGAAAGCTTAGATTTAGTATGTCATTCCTCATATTCTTCCTGCAGTACCGTGATCCCGGTCAATACCGGGGTATGGTTTCTACCAGAAATGAGATGGTAGTTGTCCTCATGGTAGGGAAATGGGAAGCAGTGGTGATGGGACCATCCCCAGCAGTGAAATGGCAGGGAAATGCCTGAGGAAGAGCTTGACCACCCGGTGCCTTTCTTCCCTGCTCTTGATCCTCAAGGGTCAATCCTAGCCCATCTGGATTGAAAAAAGTCTGGAGCCAGATTGCTATCTGCCCTCTGGCCAGGATTTCAGACCAGAGGACTGATGTTCCTGAGAAGCTGAGCACCTGCTCCCTCTGCCAAGGGAAGGAGCTGGGAATGGTCTGCACTTCAGAAAATCAGCTTTCCTGAAAAGGGCACAAGCGATTGCCAGAGATGGTTACAACAAGATGTTTTGGGATGTCCTTGGAATGGGTCAGGACCCCTTTGGAAAGTTATCGTCTATGGATGGGCTACAGGATCTCCTGACCTCCTGCTGTGGATTTCGTGCACATAAGGGATAAGGACATATGAGATTCCCCCAGCCCGCCCCGTGTGTCAGTGCTGGGATGCTGTCTGCTCTCAAAGGCAAGAAGCCCATAGCCTTGTGCTGATGCCATGGCTGAGCTGGAGAGAGGGGAATCCTTCTGAGGCCACCAGAAGGACATCCAGTTTCCATGCTTCAGGAGAAGCACGGTCTTTTGAGACCTTCAGTACCTGAGCTTCCTTCATAAGCCAGGACCTGCCCTTGACTGAGCTCCTTGTTCTCCAGCTCTTCCTTGCATGGAACCATGTCCAGCTGAGGAATTGTACGATTTACTGACTTGGCCTTCAGCTGGGGCCAGAGCAGAGGTATTTGGATAATTTGTATCTGAAGAGAGGATATGGCCTTCCAGCAAATGAAGACTCTAACCTGGTTTGATTGAGGTGCTGCTAGGGGAAAGCATGCCAATCAGGCTGATCTCATCGTTCAAGGCAAATGGAAAGGAGGGAAGAGCCAAGGCTAAAGAGTGGCTCAAAGCTCTTGGCCTCCATCCCAAGCGAATTAAGTGTCTCAGGCTCCATGGCAGCAATGTCAGAGTTTCTCAGCCTGGGGGGTTTTATGGCCTTAATGTCCCCAGTGATGGACTGTCTCATGCTCTTTAGCCTAATCCCCCTCACAGCTTGCTCCAAGAGCAGTAAGGGGTATCCCTGTTGTGCAGATGGGGAATTTATGGCTCTGACAGACTTCCTCCATTAGGTTCATGCTTGGTTTAAGATCTTCTCACCCCAGCTGTCAGCCTGGCCCTGTCCTGGAGGTGAGTATCCCTGCGAGAGGCTGCAGCCAAGCCCCATCCACCCTCCCTGACATCCTCCATCCCTCACCGCTCCAACTGCAGCGTTCTGGAGGGGACTCTCCTTCTGGGCCCCCGTGGCAACGAGCTTATGCCCTCGCGCATGAAATCTGATTATGCTTGCGTGACTTGAGCGGGATGATCCGATCCTCAGCGCTGCGAATCTTGCAGAATGATTATCCACTTCGGAGAATTTCCTTTCTTTGTCCTAATGGGCCAGCTACTGAGCCTCCGCAGCGTTGCTTGAGTAACCCTGATTCCACGTGATGCTTCAGCCTGTATCTCCCATCCGGGATCCGGGTCGCCGGCTGCACTTGGGAGGCTGCTGGAGAAGGCAACCTTTTTTGCAGAGGATTGAGGAAGAGATGAAGCTGTAACTTGCCTTCATGCTGTGGCTGGCAGGAGCAGGGGACTTTCAAATGGGGCTCAGGTATTATGGGCAGTGAACCCTACTGAATCCAGGAGGAATTAAGCTGGGGTGCTTTTGTGTGTGTTTGTAAGTACCCAGGTAAGGTGTGTTGTAGTTTCCCTCTACCTCAGTGCAGGTCTCTGTGCCCACGGGCAGCTGCCCAGCCTACTGTCAGGTGTTTCCCACTGTGGACGGTTGGGCCATGAGAGATGCTGGGGCAGTAAGGGCAGAGTACCTGAAAGGTTCCAGCTGAGAACAAGGGACCACATTTTTTAGCCCTAACTCTGCTAACAACATGCTGCAAGACCTCAGGGACTGCCTGAATGTCCTCACCCATAAAACACATCTAATATCTCACCTTCCTTCCCTGGGATGTGGGGAGACCTTCCCATCAAAAGGAAGTCTCATGACCTGTAGGGAGTCTGGGGTTTTTTGCCTCTTTCCTTTGAACAGACACATCTGTAGGAAGATTGAGAAAGGTCGACCTGTTCAGGCACACTGCTCTGTGAATCCAGTACTCATTCCCGGCTCATCTGGCTGCAGGTGGGAAGAGGAATCTGGGCTGGACGAGGGTGCCAGTAGCCCAGGGAGGCTCTGCACAGGACAGTGAGGCAGAAACACCTGAAGCTAACGAAGGCTTCTAATTAGCTGGGCTTCTCCATTTCTCATCAGTAGGTCAGAAGGGTTATAACTTAGACTGGTGCCAGACGAGAGGATTCGCACTTCTGGTTGGGTTTCGACTATCCTGCTGCAGTTGATGAAGCAAAGTGCCGCCTCCTTAGAGGTGTGAGGTTTGCAAACAGTGGCTTGTTCTGCCCTGAGGTAGGAAGCTGTTTTGCCTTCACCCCAACACACACTGAGTCTTCCCCCTGCTCGTTTATGTGAATAATAATGAACCAACCTGAGGGGTGAAATGACTGAAATGATTTCTCTTCTCTCCCTGTTTCTCTTTGCAGAACTGAAGACTATATGAAGTTGTCCCTAGCCTCCTCCTAAAGGCATCCCTTGGCATCTTTAAAGGCTTGAGAGAAATACCAAAACCAACCAAACACACCCATAAGAGAAATCCATAAACCCTCAAAACTTGGGATCCCCTCTTGGTCTGAAGTTGAGTTCTTCAAAAACTCCTGTGGTGTCAAGTTTGAGGAGATCCTGTTGTGTGGCTCCATGGAGTGGGGCAGGGCGCAAGCAGTGACTTCAGTTGTGTTTGGGGGCCTGGGATGAACCATCCTCCCTCTCCCCCAAACAGAACCCAAACTGGACACTAAATATGCAGCAAGTCTATTAGTTGTGTTCATTACCATGTATTAGGCCTGCCATGAAATCTGTGCTGTTCCTTTATTGGGGTGGGCAAACCATAGCTCTTCTCCCAGACCAACCTGGACCTTATACCAGACTATCAAGTTGTTTCTTCCTGGGGCCAAACTCCTCTTCATTGCTGGGGGGTGGGAACTGCCTATGATTCCAAATCTTGTACAACGCTGCTTTATTCTGAGGGGTGGAGGGACAAAGTGGGGTCCAGGTGAGGGATGGCAGACGGTAGCTGGACTGACTCAAATCTCGCTTCTGTAGTTATTTTAGCAGAGAGCTGCTTCTGTAGGTAGACAGAAGACTCGAGAAGTGACAAAGGTTGATAGTTTAGCTGTTCTGCTTGTGGTGGAGGTTTAGGAGACCACACTTTGGCTGCTGTTAATATCTGGATTCTCACTTTTCCCTACTCCAGTTCCCAAGAGGAGAGACCCAAGGAGGTAGCTATGGCATGAGGGGTTCCCTCTGGCTCAGGATGAGATAGTGGGGGTCCTGGAAGAGACACCCTCCCCATTCCTCTGCCGGCTTGCTGTTCCAGTGCTCTCTTTTGCTAGCCCTGTGGCTTGTCCGCTGGAGCCAGAGCTCAGCATTGCTCCTCAGCTGTCCCATACGGAAGATGAATTCGGCTGGGCGGGTATATCTGCTTCAGACACAGCAGGTTTCAAATCAAACCCAGCTGGTTTGTGAGAGTGAGACGAGGGTCCGAGTCCTCTAGCGATGTTGTAGAAACACCAGGCTGGGTGGGGACGTGTCCTTCAAAGTTTCACTGCCGGACAACTGCCTCTTGGCTAACGCTGCAAACATATCAGAAACCCAACGGGCGGGTTTTGTGGTTGTTTTTGGTTTTGTTTTTTCCTTTTTAGTTCCTATGCAGACAATACTTGAAACCTTGTACACAGTTGTCCTTTCCAGCGCCTGGGGTTGGCAAATTCTTAATAAAAGGGCTCATTTATAGAACAGCAGGAGGCTTCAGCTTTAGAAGAGGCTGGGCTGCCCCTTCCCAGCTGACAACTGCAAGCGTGTTCAGGGGTTTGCATATGAATTTAGGCACATCTGGACCCTCTGCTTCAACATCCTGCTGGTACAGCCGCTGTCTCCCCTCGGTGCTGGCTGGCTGACTCTGTGTCCCGAGCACCCAACTATGCAAAGAATGCCTTATATACATTGTGTTTAAGTTACACGGCAATATGTACGTTGAGCAAAGTCTATAGTTGAGTCCAGATTTTTTTGCTTGTGGCAGCAAGTCAAGCTATTTCTTCAACTCAAATGGCTGTCTGAGTATTTTTTTACTTTTGTTTGTTTGTTTTATATCTGATGGTGGCTCTTACACAAAGGACTGTAATTCTAGTGGCTTGAATCTGTAAAAATTGCCTTTGTTTGGTCCAATAAACCTTTGAATAGTTTATTTGGTTTGTGCTTGTTCTCCCTGCTTCCAGCAGCTTGTAACTTGTTTCTCAAGAGATTTGGGTTGAAAATCGGGATTTTAGGTTAGAGGTACATTCTGCCCTCCTGTGCCTTTTACCCCATAAATGATTGGCTTCCTTAACAATAGAGTCAGACCAGTGGCGAAAGTCAAGGATTTTCTCTTATTTCTCCTGGGGGCAACGCAGCGTTGCAGCAGGAGCCTGGTCTTGTTTGGCTGCAGAGCAATTAGCGGCGTTCCCAATGCGGAGCTCTGCCCGGGATTTCGGCTGCTGTGAACGCGGGTGCCGAGCTGTTCCTGAAACGGAGATCTCCATTAACGTACCTCCAGCTCACTGCCCCAAACCTCCAGTTAATTGTAAAACTCTTGGATGAAATGTCTAAAAAGAGCCTAAGGGAGTTAAGTATGCAAATTCAATTGCCTATCAAGACGAATTAGGCTGCTTTGAAAATCCTTAATTAATCTATTTTGTCAGCAATAAGTAAAATCCTGTTTGACCTCCTGAATCCAAGTGGTTTTGAGGACAGCACTTACAGGAAGAGAGAATGATTTTACTTGTGAATGGGGTAGGTTTGACCTGAAATTATCAAAAAAACCCCCAACCTGGAGCACTACAAAGTTGTTTTGCAAGGTCGCCTTTGATAGAAGATCCTTTTTGACGCCTTACTTCTCCTTCCCAGGCTCTTTTTTCTCTTTATCTTTGTTTTGCTCTCCCTTTGTTGTAGATTATGTAGTGCAGAGAAGTAAGAGCAGTAACATCTCTTTTTTATTTCTGCTTTTCAAATGCACAGTCATGATATTTAAAGTTGAGGGGAGAGCCAAAATGCATTGACGTTGGGCTTAAAAAAATAGAGTGAATATTGTCTGTGCTCGTGGTTTGGAGACAAGGAAAGGGGCCTTTGGGGAGGTTTCAGCAATGTTAATGTCTGTGAAATAACGAGCAAGGGATGCAGACCTGTGTGGAGCACTCCCAGCCGGCATGCATTTCAGACACGCGAGGCAAAGCTCTGTATTGAATTTCTCCCCACCAGACTGGAAATGTGCCCTCTGGTGCCCAGCGGTGATCTAAAATAAAATATTGATCACCAACGACTTGTGCTTCCCTTCCTCTCGTCTGGAAAGGGCGGTTGGATGCTGTTTGTGCGAGCACAAAAAAAATTACAGAAGAACCAGACAAATCCAGGCACTTGACAGCCTGTGGCCAGAGCTTTTGTAACCAAAAGATCCCACATCATTATCAGGATATGTTTGGCCTTAGGACAACTGCATTTTAATTGCAATAGAAAAGAATTGGCAAATGAGCTTTCTTTTGCCAGGATCTGCTTTTTTCCCTGCCCTGCCTGCTGCAGTGGTGCTGGGAGGACAGTCTGCTGGTCTTGCTTCTGCTGGGGCTTAGCCCAGGAGAGGGGAAAATGCAGAGCCCCACTCAGCAGGAGCTCAGCACCCGAAGGCTCCTCTGCTTGTTCTTCACTGTCTCCTTCCGTTGATCTTGTTCGTGGTGTGGTTGTTTCTGATGTGTTGATGCCGTCCCCTCTTCTTTTGAGCAAAGACTGCGTCCTGGTTTTGCCTGTCAATAGGTATTTCTACCTCTCCTGTTGCTGGAACAGCTAATAACTTGTCCACACAGGACTTGCAGGAAGACTACCTCAGGTTAACTAATGGCGTGTATTTAAATGGATTAATTACAGTGTATTAAAGTCCTATGCGGAAAGCTGGCTGTGATGGCGACAGAGGACTCTTGACAGGGTGACCATGTGGAAGTAAAAGCCAGAGTCTGTCTTTCTAGCCCAGGGGAGTTCTAAGGATGCTAAACAAGCAGGATGAGCTGGGATTGCGGCAGATCTGTGCTCTGAGCTGATGGGCTGTCGCTGAATTCTGGCCCCACAGTCACGTAGGGACAAAACGAGACTTGAAGTAATACAAAGTGCTTCTCCCCTGTTACAGCCATAAAGCACCACAACCTCATTAGTTCTTTTAATCTCACACAGGAGAGTCAGGGATGAGGTGAGCTAGGCAACACTGCCATCTCATCCCAATCAGGTTGGGGTCTGGCAACGACAACGAACCAGCCCACAGCCAGCCCTGACCGGAGCCAAGGTGCATGTTCGTTTTTCCCTCAAAGAGGATTTTGTAGACATCAAAATCAGTTGCATCAGTTCACGAGGTACCTGCGAACAAATGACGCTCCTGTGCTGCCCACCCTTCTGTATCCCCGAGTGATGATCAGTAGATGCATGACCAACATAAGCCCTCCTATAAAGCTACCTCAGATAAAGTCCTGTGACAGATAAAAATCTTTGTGCTGCAGGACATACAACAATGGTTAACTACTTCATGTTAGGGAAAAATCAGGATATCATCTGTTACGGGGAGAAGGGAGTTAATCATCTACTGCGGGACTTTGTAGGGATGGAAATCTGAGCTAGATGGTCCACCAGTCAGCTCCTGCCCTCACAGGGATCACCTCGTTGCTGGACTGGCTACATGAGTCCATCTCACCGTTTGACATTGGCAGACGAACTCTCCAATCAAAGCAAATTTCTATCTGTGATCTTATCTTCCAGTGGCTGATTAAAGTCATGTCCACACTGGAAGGTGTAGCCTGGTCTCTAGTTTTAAGACAGGGTATGCATTTAAAATTCCATAGCTATTCCTGAATCACTCTGTATCTACTCATATATATATATATACTCTCATTACAGAATGAAAGGACACTGTCCTGATGAAACTTCATCCCGTTTCATTATGGAGTCTGCTAAAGGGGGACATGTTGGTCTTATGAAATTCCACATCTCGAGTTATCTCGAAACTTTGAGCATAGATAAGCCCTAAGGAACTCCAAAGCTAGTGTTAAAGCAGCCTGTTTTATCTCCATATTTAAAGAACTGCAGAGCGATGTGCAGGATGATTGGATAGATGGAAGGTGGAGGAAGGAGAACCAGAGGCTCTCTCTTTCTTATCTCACATGGGCAGATTTCCTGCAGCCAGGAAGGCTTGTAAAATGACCCGCGTTTGGCTTCGTGTTTCATTTGACCGTGGTGTTCTTGCTCAAAGTGCCTTCTGGGGACTCGCTATTCCTACTTCTCCTTTTCTTCTTGACAGGGTTCAGAGAGAGCAGCTGGCTGCCATCTTCAGGCTCATGAAGGAAAAAAGTGACACATTTGGAGAGATGTCTGAAGGAGACATGAAGGAGCAGCTTAGACTGTATGATATATAACCTTGCAGCCAGTGGAGACTATGCCCAAAAGTCCTCTTGGCCCTTATTATGCAGGACACTGAAGGCTGTAGTGCTATAAACGTGTTTTGGTAGTTATTTTGCAGTTTCAGTTGGTTTTGCAAATGCATATAGGCATGTGATATGTATTTAAAAGACTTGATATTTCTCACCCTTTTTATCTTTTTTCCTTGAAGAGCTATCATGATGCTTTCATCTCGTACAGAGATTTTTACCTCTTTCTGGCTGGCTCATATGTCTCAGTCATACAAAGCAGTTACACTCGCAACTTTTTTTCTGGCCATGCTTTATAAAAATGCACTTTCAAATCTCATCTTTATCAGTTTGATATCTAAAGAAAGCCAAAGATGATAGATGCAAAATGGATGAAAATAATAGAATCGCAGAATAACTCAGGTTGGAAGGGACCTAAGGAGGTCTGTAGACCAACCTCCTGCTCAAAGCAGCATCAGCTATGAGACCAAGCCAGGTTACTCAGGGCTTTATTCTGTTTGGTCTTGAAAACCTCCAAAGATGGAGACTGCACAACCTCTCTTGGCAGAGAGGCTTCCAATCCTGCCGTTAGAAAACAAACAGCCAAAAGCATTAGTGCTCGGATTAGAGGTGAGTCGCTGTTCTCATCTCCTTGGAAGGAACACACTTCATCCTCCTTCGCGCTGGCTTTTTGAAACAAATCCAAGTCGGTTCCGGCTGACCTCGCTGAGCTCATCTTCACGCCTGAGGAAACAGCAGCTAACTTCAACCTGGAAACACAAACATCTCTTCGCCTCTTGACACTGGTAAAGGTAGTACAGAAAGGTGGCTGGCTTTTTTACAAGGGTGATGGTGTCCAACTCAGATCCTGTTCTCATATAAAAATGATGTGGGAAACTAGATACTTAGGAGATGTCTGTGAATTTATCAAGCATTTTGAACAGTCTTGACCAGCCCTTGGTGGTTTGGATAGAGTAAATCAACGAGAATTCCGAATTTTAATTGCATGTCTTCTGGTGTACTTATCTCTCCTATGAAATCCTGTTAAATACTTTAGTATCAGGAAGGATTTTGTCACTTTTAATAACTGCTGACAAAAGGAGGCAACATCTTCTGACCCAGTTTTAGGGAATGATCTCTTAAACCATGAGGTATGCTTTATTTTGTGTAATCCTTTTGAGTCTGGGAACCCAAATATCTCATTTTCTGGTCACTGTTTCCCAATACAGTATATTCTGTAACACCATACTATTTGACTTTTAAGAATCATTTTATCTTCTAATTGTTTTCGTTTAGGTGAAGGCATATTTATTACGACATCAAGCTGCTTTTACTGCCAGTCATGACTTAATCTAAATTTAATGTCTGAAAATTACCTCTTCTTATTCAACTTGAAAGAATTAAGGGGGGAAAGGAGCCTCCTGTGAAACATTGTGCCAGCGTGCTGTGCCCCTAGGCCACGATTTCCTTCGTCAAGCTGTGCAAAGGGAGAAATGAAAAAATTTATATATGGGACTTCTCCCCAGTTCAAAACTGAAAGCAGGATCTTTCCCAAAGCTCTTCTTGCAAGCAAGCAAAGGAGAGTTAAGGTTTAGTTGATTTTTAGTCTTTGTCTTGTAGGCTTTAAAGTTTATTTCCAAAATATTTTTATATTTCTTCTGTACATTTGGGCCTTCTCTGAATAGGAACATTTCTGGAAAAAAAAAACAATATTCCTCAAACTCCTCAGCTACATGTTATGCCAGCAATGATAACCCTGAATAAAGCAGAGCAGCTGGCATTAAACGTGTCCTGCCCATACCAACCCCGAGCAGTGTCACCAAAATGTCAGGATGCTGTTGACAGGGCAGTGGTAAAAGAGCTGGCATTTACTAGGCCCAAATTTAAGAAAGAAATGAAGCTAATTCAAAAGCTTCTGCCCCAGACATGGAACAAAGGGATGTCTAGATGTAAAACCCATGGGTTTCAAAAGGTGCGTTTTTGTCGTGTGCGGTTGCCAGTCCGTAATAAAGAGGAGCCCGCTGGACACGTCTGTGTGGGTCTGTGGCCAGCAGAGGGGAGGTGGCGTTCGGAGGCCGCCTTTGGGGCCTCAGGCTGCCACTGGGGCCTGCGGCGATGGGCTACCTCCTGACCTGGCCAGCTGGCTTCTAATTTCCTTTTCCCTCTGGGGCTCATCAATATTTATATAGGAAATTTCACCAGTTGCTACAGCAGGTTCCCCCCTTCTGGGTACTGTCCTTTAAATAACACCAGGTGCTTTTCCCGGACCCGGTGCAGGGCCGCAGGGAACCGCCGTGGCCGTATGAAGGCAGGCTGGCTCACGGGGCGCATGGCCGGGGCCATCGGGGGAACCTTTCTCCCCTCTGACAAGCTCTGGGGCCGCCAACGCGGGTGGGGAGATCCCGAATACAGCGCTGAGGGGCCTCCCAGGGCCCTTCGCAACATGGAGGCCTGGTTTCCCGTGAACCCCAGCCTCGGCCATGGCTCCTGCCCACGGCTGTGGGGAAGGCGACTGGGAGATGAGGGGATGCAGTCCCCTGCGGTCCAAGGCCGGAGCCTGTGCAGGGCTGGGCGAGTGGCCCCGCTGTGGTAGCCGTCAGCCGCGGGCCGCCCCAGCCTGCTCGCCGTTGGACACGCGTGTCCCCGCTGAGCACCCGTACGGGAACGTGAATGGAGCTGGCTTGTCCCTGCCCGGCCCCCGTACCCGCCGAAGCGAGACGGGAGCGGTGAAATGGCCATCGTGCCGTGCGCATGCGCACTGCCCGGGCGCTGCGTGTGACGTCACACCGCGCCTGCCTGTGCGCGCATGCGCGGGGCGGGGCCGCCCGCCTGGCAGTAAGATGGCGGCGGCGGCGGGCGGGCCTGAGGGCTGCTGCCGGCGGGGCGCGGGTGGACAGGGCTCGGCCGAGAGGCTGAGGCCTCCCTCCAGCGGCGGGGAGGGCTCTACGGCCGTATCTGGCCAGTTGGTGTGCGGCCGGCCGCTCGGAAGGAGCCGTTTCGGTGTCTGTGAGGCGGGCTGCCGTGTGGTGGAGGTAGGGGGGGTTAGGCCTTACCTGGCACCCCTTTGCCAGCCGAGAGGCAGCCCGCCGGGCTCCGGCTCTGTGAGGAATCCAGGTTAACCGGCCTGTGGACTGATACCGTTCACCGGGTGTTTGGCCTGACGCAAAGTCCGTTGAAGTCCATTGAGGGCTGCATAGACGATCAAGGGAAGGGAACACCTCTCTCATGAGGAAAGGTTGGGAGATCTGGGTCTGTTTAGCCTGGAGAAGACTGAGAGGGGAGCTCATCAATGCTGATCAATATCTAAAGAGCGGGTGTCAAGAGGATGGGGCCAGACTCTTCAGCAGTGTGGTAACAGGACAAGGGGCACAAAACGGAACAGGAAATTCCATCTGAACATAAGGAAAAGCTTCTTTAAGGGTAACAGAGCAGTGGAACAAGCTGCCAAGAGGGGCTGTGGAGTCTCCTTCTCTGGAGATATTCCAAACCCACCTGGATGCGTTCCTGCCCAGCCTGCTGTAGGTGGCCCAGCTTTGGCAGGGGGGTTGGACTAGATGATCTCCGAAGGTCCCTTCCAATCCCAGCCATTCTGTGAAGTTGCCAGGACATTCGTTTCAGTGAGTTTGGAGTGGGAGTGCAGCGAGATGAGGTGACTGTGGTTTAAGGTGTTCTTTAGTAAGTCCATGTTTAGTGATAGTTTTGGAATCTGCCTGTGCTGGCGCCTTGGGAAGTGAATCTTCTGCCCATCTAAAAGTGCCCAAAGCAATGTGAAGCGTGGCACGCTTGGCAAGAATGGTTCAGCCTAGGTCTTTGCCAGGATATTATGTAGCCACGTCTTTTATGATGTAGTCCTGACATCCCAGTAAGCATGATTTAGTGTAGCCTAGTGTTACGACTCTTGATCCTGCAGATGAGGGATAGATTGTGTTGTTTTGATCTAATCTTGGGTATATCAGAGAATGAGAGTGTTTTGTTCCACATCACCAGTGTTACTGGACATGTTTCATTTCTCATTAAAGCTCAGGCAGTCTTTGAGCACTAAATGGAGATCCAGGTTTTAAGAAAGCCTGGAACGATTTATTTATGGGCTTTAGTAGGTGTGGGTGGGTGGGTGTGAAGGCAGGGAAAAGAGAAAGCAGAATTCCCCTGCTCTGTCTCTGTAGGTAGCTTTGATAGGGATTTCAGGTTTGGAGACTTTCTCAACAGATCTTTTAAATGAGCTTTTTTGTATAGGTTGCCTCTGGAATTGGGAAACTTTATGCTCTGTGATGCGATAGCATCTGCTTTGCACTCTAGAGCTGGTGTAAGTTATGTGAATTGGGTTTATCCCAGTGCATTAGCAGTGTAGACGAAGTGGACGGCTGTGCCAACAGTATGAGGAATCGTGCCAGTGAAGTTGTCAGGTGTATCTGATAGAGAAGAGGTGGGTTTCCACTGTCCTTTCTTTTGCAGGAAATGGTAATAATGATAAACGGGGAAGAGTGTGGCCCCATACCCACCATAAACCCTCTTGCTTTTTGCACCTATGAGGTTATTTTCCAGCTTACATTGCCTTCTGTGCAGTTAAGGGGAGTTGTAGGATTTTTGCGAACTATGTCAAATATTTTGAATAAATTCCTCTGGGGCATTTCTCAGAATGAATCAAAGGCAAAGGTCCCTGTTAATATCCGCCAGAGGAGAACAAGTAGGAGTTTCCAGACCAGCTTTGGAGTTATCATAACACTAAAAAAAACCCCACTCCTTCCTGCCCCCACCCCAGTCCTTCATGTCTCTTAATCACTGTATCTAGACTACATGCATTTGACAGGGAATTAAATCCACAGTATTTGGAGTTGTAATCATCTGGGTTTATTCCCATAAGAATGGTGGCGACAAAGTTCAAAAATCATGTTGTAGATAACAGTCCATTTTAAAGACTATAATGTCCTCTGACGAGTGAAATAACCAGTTCTGAAATATGCAGTAACTGGTCACTATAAGGAATTTATGTAGTATCAAAGCAGCGAATGTGTGGCATAAGTATCTCCTGTTTTAAGAAGGTATCTATCTTCACCTTCATTATCACCCACGCTTTGGTTGGTGAATCACATTTTGATATAAGGACTATAAAAATGTGAGGTTTTATAGGGATTTTGACATGTTCCAGGAACGTGATCTCGGTGGGACGCTCCTTTTTCAAAAGGGGAAGACCTCTTGTCTGAAATGCTTTATTAATTCCCAAAGTAGGTCAGGAATGCAGTCATTGAGATACGTTATGTGTAGTGAGTGAGTCATGGTGTGAACAGCTATTGGGAATGCTGTGTACTGCTTGTGTTTGTTAAGTGCAGAATTGTATTGGGAACAATAAACTAACAAAGGGGAGATATTACATAGTTTGTTTCATCTTCATTTGTCTAAAAGAAAGGGGATAATTGATCTTTTCCGTGAGAGAGTATTGTTATACCTGCTGTGGGGTTTGAGGCTGTTTTCACACGGTAAGTCAAATTGTTAGGGATGCTGCTATAGAAAGAGATGAAACAGCCAACTGACACCGTCCAGTGGAATCCAAAGCGGTCTCAACACAGCTCCAAAATTGGCAGTGTGAACGGGGCCAAACATGCCAGAGGAGGTTGCGTGCCTTCTCCCTGTGGTCATATGTGGATTCTCTGCAGCATGTCTGGCTGTGAGGTTGTTTCCAGTGGTAAACTCCAAGAGTGAGATATGATGAGTCCTTACCTCCCATTGGGGTCAATTTTTCCACCTCTACAGTGGTTAAGAGGTTGCAGCCCTGGTGGAAGGAACACAGGGAGAGACACTGATGCTGGCAAAGCTGCCTGGCAGTGGAAAGTGTGATTCTTTTTGGAGCTTTTTTTTACTGCTCTCCTGAAACATCCCACCTTTTCTAACCCAAGGCTAAGGTAAATGAAACCCTAAAGCGCTCAGAATGGTAAGAAAGTTTATATGCTGCATTTTCTGCAGATAAATGTAGGTAAATGTGAGGTGGTGGGAGGGTAAAAGTGAGTATTGTTGATCCACTGGATGGTGCTGTTGTTTTATATAAACAGCAGAGAGCTCCAACTGATGACTTCTAGTACTGTTTTGCTTCAGAGAGAATTAAGGAGGATGTGCACAGTCCTTTTCTCCTTAGCAAATCTTTCACAAGTCCTGTATGTTGTGATCCACCTGTTATCCAGCATTCCTGAGACTGGCTAAACTTAGCTTATCACTACAGATGGGAAGACTCATATTTTCTGGGCAATTCCTCCTGATCAGGACCAGAATTTTTCTAAAAAATCTCATTTAAAACTTCCTTCAATCCCGCAGTCCCCAAAAGTTAAGCTTTGTTTCACCTGCGGGATGTATGTTAGTTGGCTCAGTCAAATGCAATAAGCGAGCTAAGAGTCGCTGGAGGAGAAGCTTGTTTTCAGAGTCTGTGGTTATACTTCCTTGTGGGGAAGAGGAGACACGTTCCTCTGATGAAACCACCTTTCCAGAGGCCAGCACTTGAGTTTTAATTTTGTTTGTCTGCCATGGCATCAGCTTGCATAGCATGAGATAAGATCTGAAGTAGGTATTTGCAACTTATTTGGCATTGTTCTAATGTCCTTGTAACTATTTATTGTATTGTTTTATAACCCTCTCTTAAAGATATAGCTGTGATCCTTACAAAGGAGGGGACTTTGTGGATCATTGCCTCTGTAATTTGTCATCCTTGTCAACACTGTTACAGACTTTTATTGGAAAGCAAGCAAAGAACAGTAGCCTATGTGGTGTGAGAAATCGTTTTGCAAGCTCTGCCTATGACTCAGTTGTTGGCATTCTGCTACTGATAATTGATGGAAGTAGAAGTTAACTCAAGATGCTGGTTTTAAGGAAAGGGGAGGGTGGGAAAGGAAGTGGTGAAAGTAGTTTGTAGTAAATGAACATGGCCACATTGGTTCAGTAGCTCTTTTGAAAGGTGATACTTTGAATTTTTAGTGCTTTCCAGCTTCATAGAACTGGCTGTCAGCTTCTTTCAGTTTCCAGGTAACCTGAGTTCTGGTCGCAGATGAGAACCTTGGAGAGAAAACTGCAGTCTGTTGGCAGTAGGTATTTCTGATGACCATTGCTAGTCTGTGGAGTTCCAGTAAAAACCTGTGTGATGGCACTGGTTCAGCGTAGAGCATTATGTTCTGTGGCACTGGCAAGGCTTTTTTCAGTACCCGTGTTCCTGCAGCGCCCGTGTCTGAGCTAATCGAGAGCTGACCTGGTGGGACACAGGCATGGGTGTGAGTAACCAGGGTCTAGAGACTGGCTGCTACAAATGTGAGGGGCACGCAGAGGTCAGAAGATATAATATGTTACTTTGAGGATGCCAGTGGTTCATATGTGTAGCAAGTCCTGACTTCAGATGAATAACAGTGTCAGATCCATGCCTTAATTTCTCATTTTATTGTAAGCTGGTTTGGACTCAGGGTAGCGGTTCCCAGTTGAATCACAAGATCTTTCTAATCCCTCCTGTCACCCTGAATTCCCTTTAGCTGCCACTCCATTTGTGTGGAGTATGTCCTTTCATGTCGGCAAGTACCATTTAAAAATCCAGGTGTTTCATTTTGGAGGAGAAACATTGTAGCACAGCAGATAATAGAGCGTGACCTTTTGAGGAAAGAGGGACTTACTGACTGGGTGGATAAACCAGGACTGTCTGGGGAAACAGATTTGCAGGGAGGTGGAATGACTGGCTGCCTAGGCTTGTCCCAGAATCTGACATTTGTCCTAAAAGTCAGAGCTATGTCTATTGCAAATTGAGGAGTTATAGTTTCTGGTTACTTCCAAGACATAGCCTATGTAGTTAGAGTGACTGAGAGGGAGACTCATACCTGTTGATGTCTCAACTTGCTGTTTGGGTTGGCTTTTTGTTAGAAGATCTCCTCTGTATGTGTTTATACACTTCAGTTGTGATTAGCCTGTGTAGACATTGTCTATTCCTCTTACATGGTCTTTGTTTTGTTTCTTTTTCCACTGTGATGTGAAGCTATTGGATGAGTTACGCAGGTTGTTACCTGCATATTAGCAATAGAAAGACCAGTAGAAACCGGATGGAGAAAAGAGGAACCCCAGCTTTTCTCTGTACAGACTATGCTGAAATTTTCATGCCCACACCCTTAAATCAGCTTTGTGGTGGTGAAGTTTTACTTTTGGCATGAGCAAGAAGACTTTATTTCAGGCAGTGCTGCATGAAAATTATAGGTTGGGTATTGCCAACTCTTTCTCCTGTATGGGCTGTGTTTCTTTGTCCTGCAATAAAGGATTTCTGCGTCTCATCTGCCATCCTTGTGGCAGGATAGAGCTGGGTGACGTTAGTGAACAAGGGGAGTACCACCCAGTGACCCTGAGATAGGAGCAGAGGCATTCTCAAAATTTCTTTTGGGGGGGAAATTTTATCTTCCAGCTATTTTCAAGCTGTCCATGAACACCCAAGAGTGTTGGACCTCAGTCCTTTACTCTCGTTTTGTGTGTAGACCATGACAGTTTCAACAGCCCTACAATTGCACTGTTAAATTGGCAGTGCTGCGAGTGGGTTGATGAGATGGCTCCCTAAAATGTCGCAAGGAAATGGCCCACTGTCTACACACCCCTTTTTGTTTTGTTTTGTTTTTTAAAACTCCTGTTAGCACCATTGAGGTGGGAAATTTTGTTTGGCTGTTTGATTTAACACACCATTCAGGCGACTGGAAGATCCAGCAGTCCTTTGTGCTGCTCCTGAGATCTGCAAGGGACTCTAGTCCCAGGCTTTCCTTTCTCCCCAGTATCTGTTCTCACAGATGAACATCCACATCAGAGAGCAAAACTAGGGGAGAAAATCTATGGTAATGTAACTAAGAATGTAACTTATTGCAGCAGAGAGGAAATCCTGTGTGATGCAAAGTCATAAAAAGAAAACTGCATCAGTGGCTCTTGGACCTTTGTCAGACTGTTCCCGTTGCAGGCCTGATCATTCTCATTTTGATAACTAAAAATGGGGACACAAGGCCTGAGGTGCAAGCTGCAGAGCTAGGGACAAGCACACTCGGCGTGTGTCCTGCCTGACTTCTCTGTGCCGCGCTTTTCAGTAGAGCGACACCCATCTTTAGGAATTGCAGCTCACGGGAGGAGATGAGTAATGTCATTGCGCAGTATTATTAGAAAGAGACAGATTGATCCTCTCGGCCCTGGCTGAGACTGTGCAACAGATGCTAAGCAGCTCCCAGGGAACCAAGAGAGAATGGCATGCCCTTCCTGAGCGCCAGGATCTCACATTTCCACTACAATGGCACAGTGTGCTGCTCTCCTGCCCAGCAATTACTTTGCCTGGGGTTTTCCCAGTATGAGGTTGATAGGTGTTGTGCAACCGAGGTGGCAAAGGATTACCTTCTCTCCATGGCTCGCAAAAGCCTCTGTCCAGATAATAGGAGGAGGATGGAGATAAGTATCACAGTACGCCCTAGCTATCTGAATAAAGCAGGAGAAGAACTGTTAAATAGAAGACAATAGACAAAAGGGAGAGAAGGGAAGAGAAGCATGTGATTTCCAGCAGTAAATCCATCTGGCTTCTTACAGGACGGTGTGGCTGTGCTACTCTTGCAGCTAAAAATGTGACTGCGTTTCTCCAGTGCATCTGTCAGTCAGGACCAGAGAGGAAGGTACTGTGAGGCCACATTTTTCCAGGTGTCAGTCAGGGACACAATGATTTATACCACTCAAGAAGTGGGCTTGCATCTTGCATTCCTGTAGCACTTTTCATGCCAAAGGATGCCAAATGGCGCATTTGTCCTGCCAGATGTCAAGAGGAATGGTTTCTGATGTTAAGTCAGTGGGAAGAGTATGGGAAAGACCTTTAGCAAGAAATATTTAACTTCTGGCTCTAAAATTAGTAGACCCTCTCATAGATGTGATTCCGTAATTCTTATCTGTGCAGGGCCTGATTTTTGCAGACGTACGTGAAGTGCTGAGATAATATGCTTGCGTTTTTGGCTGGGAGTATGGAGAGAGATTTGTATTTTTTGATTCTTATGTTTCTCAGTAGCAGTGGAGGATTCTGGAACTCTTCCACTCCTGGCAGCTGCCAGGGAAAGGAGCTGGAGAGGCTGCTTTTCTGATGGGGGGCCAGTTAGCCATGAGTTTAATAAATTATCTCCTCACCTGTCTGCAGCACTGCCCTACTCCTTGAGGGGAACAGCTGTCTGAGAGATTCCTAGTCAAGGATCAGAATATTTTCTTCCTTTCCATCAAATAGATTTTAAAGGGGAAAAAAACCCACAACCTAAATCAGCCCTGAAGTGGTGTCAGTTTTGTCTCTGTCTGTCAGCTCTGGGGTGATATGCTCGGCTTCCTGCTGGGATGGCACAGACAAAAGGCTATTGAGGGAGGCATTTGGATAAAGGAGCCCCTGGTTCTTTACAGCCGCGTAACTCCAGCTGACATATCCAGCCATTGTTGCTGGGAGTATTTTTATGTTTTGGTTTTTTTTTAATTCTCTCAAATGAAGTGTCTCATCAGTCTTCTCAGCTTTGTGTGTCTGAGAAAGGAATGCTGGGACCTGGGCCATTTCAGTGTTGCATCTTAAGCGGGATGGGATGAAAGGTGAAGAGCTCCAGAAGCAGAAAAGCAGTGTGATGGAAGACTTGGTCTGCTTCATTCCATACAGAGAGGTTAACACCTATAGCTGTGGCCACAGGGAACATGCACAATAGCTGAGCGGTCATTGTGCTTGCAGAGAGAACTAAAACAAGTTCCAGTGACCAGAGGCTGTAATATGGCCAAATTCAGAGCATTTATATCCCATTTCCCAGCGATTGCTCCAGGCAAGGACTTTCCCTGGTGCATGGGAGCTGGCTGCAGGACCCTGCCTGTATTTCCATTACCATGTGGGAGAGGGGGAAACATTCCAGCTTGGACCAATATCATCTGCTGTTACAACGTGGATTCAAGGCAGTTTCTTTACTGGGGCATTAGCTGGGTGAGACTGGATACCAAGCAGACGGAACAGCACTAATAAAAAACGAAGAAGTTTTCTGTTCTCTGCAGCTCTGCTGCGTGGACACTGAGGAGGCACTTGGTAGCATTCAACCATGAAAGCCACTGTCTCTCTCCTGGAGCATTTCAGCCCGTGGAGAACACAGACCAGTTGGTTCACTAAATTGTTCCCTGTCTCCTGGCACAGTTCTCTGAGGCTTTGCTCTGTGACAAAACTGTGAGTATTCTTGCAAGGGCAGCAGTAGAAGAGGTGGGGGCTTTATCCCCATAAATGCTGTTTGTCTCTGGGTGTTTGCTCAGTGTTTTTGAGAGAAGGTTTGGTGCAGAAGGGAAGGGACTTACTGGAAAATGGCCAGTGAGTGTGGAATTAAGGCAGGCTTGGGAGATGTTGGGCTATCAAAGCTTTTTTTGTGAAAGCAAGACAAATAGCTGTGCAGAGTTTGCTCTTGTAATCTTCTTCCCCACTCTGGATTCCTAACCTGAAAGCATGTGCTTATGAAGATGACTACTGAATAGTGAGGGGAAAACAAGAACCTAACATTTCCAAGCCAAGCCTTTGCCTAGCTTAGCCTTTGCTAACGCACAGGCATGACCACCAAGCAGTCATGTGCTGCAGGCAACGTCATGCTTTTTCTCTCCCAGTTATAACTCACTCAGTTCTTATATCATCAAGTAATACTGTGAACAGGTCCAAACATCCCCAGCTTCGTCAGCAGGTCCTTATTCCACAGGCTGCCAGTCAGGCACTGGTTTGGTATGTTGTGGACATCACTGAAAGACAAGTTTGTCCTACAGTGAAGCTTGATCAATTCGTAGAACAGCTCTGTCCTTAAAGCACATCTTGTGATGCCCTGTTCTCTAGCCCAGAGTCACGGGAAAGTGGAAAGCACACAGGGCACAGGCAAGTAAGCAAGATATGATACACAGTCCTCTGGAGAACGTGCCAGATCATTGGCATAGTTCAGACTGTAGCCAACACCCACAACACACACAGCGTAAGATGTATGGAGATAATGTTTGTTTATGAACAAAAACCAGAAAGGCAAATCTGCCTTTCGTCTGTCCAGGATGTAACTAAGGATGTAATTAAGTGTAATTAAGTGGATGTGGAATTAAATGGACTGTTAGAGATAGAAAAGAACTAACAGATAACCATCTTCACTTGATGGTCCCAGGTGGAGTTTTCTTAAAAAAAAAAAAAAAAAAGGTCTTTTTTTCACAGCACTGAAGAACAGAAGTTCTGGTGTTGGCATTGACATTGGACACGCTCAAGATGGAGCAGCAGTGCTGGGTTCAGAGTCTCTGCACCTTGAGAGGAGCAGCATCTCCTGGGATTGCCGGTAGGATTGCCAGAGAAACATGCAAAACCTCTCCTTTGGAAAAGAGGCTGGTGTCTGGCCTGTGGCCCTCGAGAGGTTGCCAACCCCCGTGTTAGATGCAGTCTTTGCTTATGTGTGTGGGCTGGGAGCCCTCTGTATCCCAGGAATCCTACTTCTTACAGAGCTTTACAGGGGAGAAGCTCTGCTCTTGGGCCTCAGTTGTCACCAGGCCCTCCTTGAGGAGTTACAATACATCCCCATTTCCCAATCTGACCTCGTGTTTGAGCTAACCAGCCTGGCTGCCTGAGCTCTGACAGTCTGATTCCAGCAGTGGGGATGGAGGATGAGGAAATAGTACTCCAAGGAAGGGAAAGCCAGTACTCTGATAGGGTTTTTTAGGTTTTCTTTTCTTAAACCAAGAAGGTGAAAAGCTGTGTGTTTGCATAGCAAGCTTGCTTTTGGCTAACGTGCTTGCCAGAGATTTGGATGTTTCCCCCAAGCACAGCCTTTCCTGAACATTGAGTACTACGGACATGTTCTCTGCGATTGCCAGCGCAGTTCCTTAAAAGCAAGGAAAACTGTCTTTTTCTGCTTGTAGGAATCTTGCTATCCCTTGTGGCTCTAGGTTTCGCGGTAATGGTAGATGGAGGAGGTTGAAGGAAAATGTTTGCTGCCTCTAGAATTTCCCTTTGGAATCCTATTAACAAAAAAAGCGTTGTAGTCACACACAAGCAGCTTCTTCCAAGCAGTATGCCTGAAGGGTTTGAAAGAAGAGGCTAAAATGAAGCCGTTGCTATGTACGCTGCATATCAGTGCTTCAGGACGGATATTTGTTCCTGTAAGAATGTCCTGTTGGAGATCTTGTGGGCACAGAGTTGCCACTTGCCTGCTGCACGCCCAGACCTGTAGCCCACCTCTCTTGAATTGCCTGGAGCTAATGAGGGCTGCCCCAGAATATGGCAATACCTCGGCTGATCCCTTTCTCGGTGCCTGTAATTGTTCAACAGATCTCCTTTGATCCTAGGCTCAGTTTGAGCAATAGTGAAAAGTTTTGCTGTAGATGGAGGCAGCGTTTTACCCTGGACTAACAACCTCCCTTCTGTTTCTTCAAGGGCTTTTCAAACCTGTGTTATTGTTTCATTTTTTTCTCCTAGGTCCTCTGGTGACCTGTGTCTTGCACTTAAATGCAGAGAGAGTAACTTGTCAGGAAGTGCAGACAATAAAGAAATGCAGCTAATGCTGAGCCTTGTGCAGGGAATCCCTGCAGCTTTTTGCTCTGTGGTGTGGAGGGGCATAAGGTAGGTGTGAAACCTCTTGACTTGCTTTCCTGCAACTTAGAGCAAACACCTTCAGTTCTCTGGGTAGTCAGTAACCATGTGAGTGCTAGCTTCTGAGATTTGTAATATTGTCAACAAAAGCTTTTTTTTATATCTGAGCTTAATTTTTTTATAAGAGCTGTGCAAAAGCAGCCTATGTCGTAAGAAGCAATACGACTATCTCCCCTTGAACTGTCAGGGTTAATATTTAACAGCTCCTCGTGAGTTAAAATAGCCCTTTGCTGTAGCATGTAAAACTACATCTCTGGTACAGGTAAGCATTTCTCCAGCTGTTCATCTCTGCTGGTCTTTCCCTCTGCTGGTGGGGAGATGTATTCTGGGCTGCCAAAGATCAATCTCCAGGCAGACTGCTGACACTTTCATGAAGAGGAGAGGATGAGATGCGTATTGTGGAACCTGGGATCAGGAGAGAGGTTGTCAGATGCTGCCTACCAATGAGAAGCAATTTATCCCAGGTCTGAATATGCTCATGGCTCAAATCAAGCGTAGTGCAAACCCCTAGGGTTGCAGCAGGGATTCTTTACCCGTGAAGCCTTTCGTGTGCATGTGGCATTAGTGAAGCTTTATTTTAACTGACACTGTTTTTGAGCAAAGCCTGGTTGTACTGTACAAAACCCAAATGACGAGGGTCCCTCTAAGGGCAGTAGTGTAGAAGGTAATTGTCTGTCGGTCTGTGATGGTGTGATTAACAGATACGAGAAACTTGAAATACATTTCCGTGATATGTGGAATAAAAATCCAGATACATTAGATGCTCCCTTGAAACCAACTAAATTTCAAGGTGCTGTACGGTGGGCTTCACCAGAGTGATCTAGTTCTTTTAAATTCTACAACTAACCACAGACTCAAATCTATCCATGTCTCGTTTTGGTGGTGAACTGACATAGCTGTCATTTCCTGGCGCTCAGTGATCCCTCTGAAGTGATGGAGCAAGAGTTCAAAAGCCAAAAGTAGAAGACCAGTCCCAAAGGTGGTGCTGGAAGAAGCTTGACCAAGAGCTCACAAAGAAGAGCAGCTGAAGAGTGTATATTGCTGCTATCAGTGCAAGCAGCTCAGAGCTGAAGTGGCACACTCTTGAGCCGGCTTGGGATCCTGAGCTACAGGCAGGCCTGTGTAACAAGAGCGTCAGCAATAGCAGCGTTGGATGGTGATGGAGTTGGCACCTTTCAGACAAGTGAAATGCCAAATTGAAGTTTTTCCAGTTGCCCTAAAGGCAGGTCAGCTTTATTAGAGAGGGAGGGGACTGTCTGACTCTGAGCCCTGTCCTCTAATGCTTTACCCAAGCATTAATCTGCTTTTAAACCCAAACTCCTCTGTTCTATGGTGGATTTGCAAGGCGTCTTACTTTGACTTGTTTCAAAGCAGTCACAAGGTAAAATGGATGTGTATCTAGCCATTAGCTTTTGGGGACAGGGAGTGCTTCTGGATTGGAGCTACAAGCGTGGAGAAGAAAAGAAAAATCTGCTTATGGTTATGCGTAGGATCTTGCCTGAGCCCTTGGGCAGGTGATGGTCTAAAAGCTCATTTCTTTCACTGTAACTATGGCTACTTCCATAATTCCAACAAGTGTTCCCAGTGATGCTTACACCAGATTAGAGGCAAAGGGTTTCCTTCTTAGACTGGATTTACCTCATTAAGAAAAATCTAGGGAACTTCCATTGTTTGCAGTAAAAGGTGTTTCTTTGCCCATCCCGCTCTGTGTTGCAATAAGCTTAGGGTGATAGCCGGGAACAGTGCAAAGCTGCTGTCTCTTTTCTGAGAAATTGGATCCGTGTGCGGAGTGTCTGAGAGTGTTGTGAGAGAGGGTGTGCATGTTCTTGTCAGTAAATCCAGAGAAAAGACCAGCCCACTCATTGAGCACACCTTTGGAGAGCACTGCCTTGTGAGCACCTCTGGGCAGCAGCAGCAGCACCTCTGTCGCTCTCAGGCACCTCACCATGTGGTTTTTCAGGAGAAGGTTTCCTAAAATTCCCAGAGCCTTCATTTGGCTCATTGTTTTAATGAACTTTTGCGTCTTCGTTGCTGATTTCGACTTCTTGTTTGGCTTGTCAAAGACAAAGATCTCCAGGTAAGAGACCTGCTTCCTTGTGATATGTACTGTCTGGATAGAGTGCTTGTGCTCACTTTCTTTCTCTCTCTCTGTCTCTCTTCACCCTGCAATTTGCACTTCTGATCTGAATTAGATGACCACTTTGCTTTAGCAGACCACGGCGTTGGAAGATTTGCAGTCAAAAACTTGCTTCTGCTGGATCACTAGTTTCTAGTGTTTCCTTGTATAGCTGTTTAAGAAAGCAGCTTTTGCATTACCGATGTTACTTATTTTCATCCTTTGGCATTACATAGTCTTTGCTTTTCGTAGTGGCTCCCAGAAGGACATCATTCAGCCCTAGTCCAGATCGCGGTGCTGGACATTGAATTTGGTGGGATACCTTCGAATTTATAGTGAGTTTAGCATCTGATTCCTAACACAAATATGCTGCAACTGGGAGACCAATGTCATGCAGACATGATCAATATATATATTATTTTTTGTATAAATGATCAAGTAAATCCTACAAGAACGGGTGTGGAGGGAATTGCAGTGTAGACTGCAGTAGAATGTCTCCAGCATTGTTGGCAGGAAGCACTGTTCCTCGCAGGAGCACAGCAGGTATCTGAGCCTTTCCTACTTAGGAGCATGGCTCGCTTACGTGTTAGTGCCCTGTGCTGTGTATGGGAAGCGCTGCTCCCCAGCCTCCCCACCAGCCCTCATATGGTCCTGGCTCTCCCGATGAGCTCGTCTGGCTTGTCTTGATGGGGTTAGTTTTCAGCTGGACCTCTCAGGGCTGATGCTGTGGGGGCAGGCAAGAGTGGTGACGCCGGGAACACCTACATCTCTTCTGGAGGTCGCATCAGTTTAGCTCGGCTCCAGTGACTTGAGACCACACCTTGAGGACAGCTATCAATTTGGAGAGATTGGAATCTGCACAGGGGAGGTGGGGAAAAGGGAAAGGCATAGAGAAGTGAAGTTGTCCTTGATCACAGAGCTGGGACAAGAACTGGCTCTCCATGCCCAGCTGCTTGAAGCTGTTTCATTCTGCCATAGTGTCAGATAATGGAAATGTCCGTATTTTTGCAACTTAAGTAAAACACAACTAGGCATGAGCTGTATGCGGTTATCTGTTTGTCAGTTCTGTTTCCGTATCTTTTATATGCAAGGTAAAATACACAAAGGAGCATCCTCATGGCTTTATCCTCTATTTGTCCTAGGTTGTTGTAAATGCACAGGATAATGACAGTAAATATCACTGCGCCTCTGCAGTTGCTTGCCAGCTGGACTCTAGAGCCTGAAATTTGATGAGCTGCTTGGACCAGTTGTCTGGATTTAAAATGCTGGTCAGGAGAGCAGGATCCTGTTTAGGCATGAATGCCTGTCCGTGTGGGTCTGACTGCAGGGAGCAAGGTTTCAGATGTGAAGGGCCCTTGATTTTATATTTTGGTCTCTGTATGTTTGGCACAGTATTCGAAATTAAAGTATAGTAGAGCTGGGATGGAATCTGTGCCCTTCAAGACAGCAAATACAGAAAGTCTGGGCTGGGGAGTGGTTTCTTACACTGTTTCGTTTGTTCTGTGCCCTTTAATTTTAAAATTTTAAACATCATCTTCAAAATACAACAGAAAATCATCCAGGGATTTAAGATCTGCCTGAGCTACCTCACCAAATTTCTGCTTACTTACAGTGTACATATAAAATATTTCCTCTTACTAGGCAGTAAACAGTAACACAAGCTTATACATGAACTCTGTGATAGAAAGCATACTTGGTTGAAACTGGCTAATGATCATGAGGGGAGGCAGAGGAAGAGCTGATAGGCCATTTACCACAATCATTTTTTTCTTAGAAGTAGCGTTGGAAAGGTTCAAGTATTTATCCAATACAAAATGATTTTTAAAAGCTTCCTTAGTTGATAATTTCCTAGTCACTTTAATGAATGCCATACCATTCTGAAGCTTCAGCAGCAATTCAGCTGTTACCTACAGCCTGCTATCTGCAGAGGTGCTATTTGCCTGTTTATTACCTCGGAAGCAATCCACAGCTCTCCGAAACAAATGCGTCATGTAAAGGCTGAACGTAAGTGTGAAATCAGGCTGCCACAACTATGCTGGTTGATCCTGAAAAGCTTTGCTGTACATAATAGCTCAGCTGCAGAAATTTTTCACCTTCCTTTTTCCTGTTCCACCCTCCAGCCATGTGCCAATAAGACTGAATATTTGGGACAAAAACCCACCGCTCCTGCCTTGATTTTTTTTTTCTGGGTTTCAGCCCAGTCTTGTTGCAGGTGGCTCTTGTGCTGTTGGCAGCTGTATCCTCCTATGATATCCTTGTACCTGCCTGTGCCTCTGAGTCAGGCAGCAGGGCAGCTGCAGTATTAGAGGCGATTGCTGAAAATGCAGAGATTTTACATTTTTAAGCTTCAGAGTGTATTTTAATAGCTTCAAAGTGCCTGTCTTAAGACATGGGTGCCTGCCGAGTGCTGTGTGATGACATTGCATTAGCTGGCTAAGGGGCAAGAGGAGACGAAAAAATGCCCTGTGGACCCAAATGCCCAAGAAGTGATGTATGGTAAAGAAGTGAGTTTCACTTCTTATTAGACTTCCCTAACTGAATTCTGGAAGATCTTCATGGTCTGTCGCTGAAGCACTTGGCTCTGCTGGCAAAGGAGAGAGCCAGATGGCTGCCTCCATGGCGTGTGCCGTGTCCTGAACTCAGGATCTCCAGATCAGTCCTGCAGTGCTCTGGGGACATTGCCAGGGATCCTGCCCAGTGCAAGGCAAAGCTGTTCTCTGCTGGTTTGCAATTGCTGCCAATGTGGGTGTTTCATGAGCCAAGCGCTGAAGAGGAGTGTGTAGCCTCTGGGATTTGCTTAGTGGGGAGACAAGCAGTATTCTGGCCAGAATGGTGTGGGAAGTTGTATTACGCTCTGGTGGCAAAGTTGAAAATGAAACTGAATTCATACAGCATCCTGCAGAAAGCCAGTGGCAGTTGCCAAAGCAAGTCCTCTGAGTGTGGTGGTCGTACGCAGTGGTTGCTCTGAAGCACAGAGCAGGGTTCTGAGTCTACAGAAATGGTCTGGAAGGTGTTCAGTGTTAAATGGAAAGTGTGTGTGATGTGTCTGCTTTTCCTTTGATTGCACTCAGGCAATTGAGCATTTTCCAACGTGCCCCAGATATGCTACAAATGGACACCCAAGAGCAACAGGGTTTAAACAATTCTGATAATGGGAAGTCAAGGAGCTTTTTAAAGGTGACTTTGGGGAGAGACATCACAAAACTCAAACAAGATATGGTTGAAAGGACACCAAGATGGGAAGAAAAGGAGGAGCAGAAGAAAATGATGAAACCAGTTGCCAGGGTGGAAGAAGCCAAGGAGAACATGGCTGTGAAACTACCCCCCAGGTTGGAGGGAATCAAGAAGACAACAGTAAAACCAGCCCCTACGGTGCAGGGAAACAAGGAGAAAACAGCAGTGAGACCAGCCTCAGGGGCGGAAGAAGGCAAGGAAAAGACGATAGTGAAACAACTTCCCAGGGCGGAGGAAGCCAAGGAGAAGACAACAGTGAAACCGTCCTCTGGGGTGAAGGGAGCTCATGAAAACAACAGATCCAAAGACCAAATAAAGCCAAAAGAGCCTTCTGCACCAGTGAAAACCGTAACATCTGTTCCTCGGGCTGCTGCAGTGACAGAAAAGAAGAAACTGAGGGCTGCTGACTTCAAGTCTGAGCCACGGTGGGATTTCGAGGACAAGTACCTGCTGGACAACTCATCTCCACCATCGGTAGGTGCGATGACCGTGTGTGTTTGCCAAGAATGATGCCTCCCTGTTGACCTTGTCTGCCGTCCCCTGGGCACGTGTGCCCTTTGCAGTCAAGGATGATCTCCAAGCTGGTAGGTCAACTCACTAGTATATGCAGATGCTGCTGGGACCCAGAGAGGGAGACCTGTACGTACCACTCAGTTAGCCTGGCCAGTCCTCCACCATGCTCCAGTATGGGAACTTATTGTAATTGCACGCATTTCCATGAGTTCCTTTGAAAGTCATGCCGAGCAGCCCTTTCTGGAGCTCAGGTGTGTTAGAAGCTGGACAAAATATCTCTCCTTCTAGATGTGCTACAAGGTGGTCCCACTCTTAGGTGCCTTGCAGGTGGGTTGGACTAGATGATCTTCAGAGGTCCCTTCCAGCCCCCATCATTCTGCGATTCTGTGTGATATATTGCGTAGGGGACTTAGGCACCAATGCAGTGTATATGTTCCCTGTAATGTGGCACCCTAAGGTAAGTGGAGTCACACCTAGTCTTGTGATGCCCACAGGCTGGCATTAGGTGTCTGGCACTAAATGGCAGTCTTCATACAGGCGTCCCGTTTCTCACCTGATTTCTTGGGAAACTGAACATCTGCATTCCTATGAAGACTCAGGTTTACAATTCCCAGATTTGCCTTGATTTTTGTTTTATGCAGCCAGCTAAAAAAAAAAAAGCAAGGTCACGACGAGGGAATAGGAATGCCTCCGTGTGCCTTTTCGTACGTACATACCAAAGGAAGTCGAAAGCTTTGGCAGCAGTGGGGCGGCAGTGACGCTTGCGCTGTGCTGGGTTGTGAAGGATGATGCTGGCAGTGGTGGTGAGGAGGGTCTCAGTGCACAGGAACGGAGGCTTTGTTCGTTGCTTGTATTAAAGTCAAAATAAGGTCAAAGAAAAAAGGTTAGATGAGGAATGATAAGCATGTACCTGCCTGCTTTGGAGACGCTAGGGTGGGGACCGTTCCCATCTTTAAGGTTTTCTGTCAATATTGGCGAAAATTCAACTATGTGTATGTGTGCCCCATTGAAAAATTGATGGTTAAAAAGTAACATTTTTACTGTTCTTGTGGTTTATTATCAACAAGAGGAGAGTCTTTCCCAGCTGTTGCCAATTCACCTTTTCCACCCTGTACGTACACACTCGTAGCAAGCAAGCAGATTCTTTACCCATGCAGAGCTCCACGGCTCAGATGGTCCCAGCATATTGGGTTGCTGTCTGGGGTTTTGTTGCTATGCATTGACCCATCATCACAGCAAAGCAAATAATTCATAACAGTTCTGGCATTCAACTAGTCTTGCTTTGTTCCTCTTTGTTAAATAGAAACAACTGTAGGCCTGGTCGGCACAGGTATTTTGGTAGAGGTGAAGATGAGAATCTCAAATGATACAGTTGTACCCGTCAAGGCAGTAGCACTTGCACAGCTACAGCTTCAGCGTTTTCTTACGGGTCCTGTTTGTTGGGAGTGTTGTTCTGTAGGTTAGTTCTCACGATGACCTCTGCCTGTGTATGTCATATTACCGATGTGATCTTCCAAAACACTAAGTCTGGTGCTAGGTCGATGGTCTTAGATGAGCCATTTGCTTACTTAAAGTCTCAGTGCCTCAATCTTCCACCATTGCCATGTGTCATTTTGGTGGCATTAGGGGGAATGTAGATGTTGCTCCAGGGGACTGTCAGGGATGCAGGCACCATGTCATTCTGCTCAGACCTCTCCTGGTGGAGCAGGGGCTACTCTTGAAAAAATGAATCCCATTCCCCAACCCCAGGGTGTCCAGGATGGGAGACGTGCAGAAAGCAGAGGTAGACAAACTGGGCTGATAAAATTACTAGGATGAGTTTTATTATTTTGATGTTTTATTTTTGAGTTCTCTTTCCCTTGTGGTGTTTTGGTGTTGTTCCCTGTTGCCCCTTTTGGCAGCACGAGCCATTCTTTTGCTGATGGGATGTGCTCCTCAAGTGTGGCATTGAGCTGCTTGAGAGGAGCAGCTGGCCCCAAACAGATACCTCTGTTATCCAAAGATCTGTGACTGTTAAATGTGGAACTTGGCTGTTAAACGCTTGAGCTCATGCACTGGCCCAGCCTGACTGAGTCACAGCAGAAGGGCCTGGCAGATGATCCAGTCTGTGGTGCAGGATGTCACAAGGCACCCAGAATACAAATGGGAGTGAGCGAATTACGTGGCTAAGAATGCATATGCTGTGTGACACAGAACCTCACCCCTCCTGCCCAGTGTTACCACCTGTAGACACAGTGGGGTTTGGTCACCAGGATCCTGCTCATCAACTGACAGATGCTCCTGTCTTCTTATCTGAGGAGCACATGCAGCCATCTCAGAAAAGCAGAGCAGGAGCTGGCAGAGAAATGTGAGACCACAGTTCACAGCAGGAAGCTGAGAACATCCTCCACTGTAACTGGGGCTGCACAACATCTGTGTGCGCAGAACAGCTGAGACAGTGGGCAGAACCCTTCCTCAGTAGGGAATAGAGGAGAAAATGCACACAGAAGGGTCTTGAGTGAAAATGTGGATCCAGAAGTCGCATGTTGGGTCTCACTCCCGAACTTGATCTCTAATTCTTCAGAGAGAGGGAGTGACTAGAAGCACTCCCACCTCCTTCATTTCCTACGTGATCAGATTTCCTTAATTCCTCTGGTATTGATCCAGTCTAGCTGTGGAGGCACAAGAAGTACCAAGCCTTGGACAGTACAAAGTACAGCTTGAGCAGGAAGGGAATGTCCCTGTCTCTGGACGTGAAACGTGCTGCAAGTGAAATGGTGCCAACATGAAACCCTCCACGGTGTTATTCTCGTTGCACTCCTGTTGTGACAGGCAGAATGAGGGCTGTCTCCTCAGGCTGTGACTGGGTTGTCATCCTCATCCCTAGCAGAGAGCCCAGCTCAGCTGTGGAGCACGCAGCAAGGCTTTGGCAGTGCAGTCTGGTCATTGCTGGGGGTTTGAGCTGGGCACGTGGGTCCACTTGGTCTCCTGTTTTGTCTCTCAGTAGAGAGACAAAACCTACTGTTTGCAGTAGGTATTTGGGGAAGATGTCTAAGAAAGTAGGCCCCAAATTGACTCTGTGGAACATCCAGTGCAGTGGAGTTGTTTGCTCTCCATCTGCACACACAGCCTAACTGTTGCCAGCTGCAACGAGATCCCTCTTGTTGGAGAGGATAAGCTGACTTGGATTTCCTTCTCAGCGCACACTTCTCTGTGATTCAACATTTATGATGTTGAATGAGTTGTTTGCGTGCTTTATCTTATCTTTAAATGGAATGATAATGGTGATCTGACATCACATGTTCCTCAGTGTGTTTGTTCATGTGCAGTCAGGTCAGGACCTTGTGAGGTGTTCAGCCAACAAGGACTGCTGGTCTTATTGGGTATGTTTAGGTTAGACCAATTACAGGTATCAGTTTGCATCACTTAATGAGGCCATAAGCAGTAAAACATTTGCGCATTTTAAGCCTGTTGTTCTGAAGAAGAAAGTCTCTGAGACCTGGTGTCATCCTGACTTCCTTGTAGGTGACTTTCCACCAGCTAGTTATTGATGTAGTGCTGAAGTTATGCCTCAGGTACCTGGTGATGGGGGCACTGAAGGGAACAGATGATGTACCACTGGAGTTTCTATGCTTCTTTCTGATACTGTCATACATAGGCACACAAGCACTGGCACTCAGTCAGGTTTATTAGCTCCCTGCTAATCAGTCCTTATTGTTTTCTTTTTGTTTTTCAAGACCTGCTCTGAGTCAGTGAAGGCCAAAGCTGCCAAGTCTGACTGGCTGCGGGATCTTTTCCTGCCCAACATCATGCTCTTCACAGACAAGAGATACTTCAGTGACAGCGAGTGGGACCGCCTGGAGCATTTTGCACCTCCCTATGGCTTCATGGAGCTGAATTATTCGCGTGAGTCCCTCAGGGCATGTCAGGATGGGACCATCAAACTCCCGACAGGAGCCTTCTGTCGAGTAGCTGGAGGTTTGCAGCATCTCCATGTCAAAGGCATCAGGCTAGGTGGATCTCATGGTAGAAACTGTGGTGGTTTTACTGTGTCCATCCTAAAGGCTCTTGATGCTAACTCTCCGCCGTGTTTGCTTCACAGTTGTGAAGGAGGTCATGTCCCTGCTGCCCCCAAAACCCCACCAGCAGCTGCTCCTGGCCGACAGCAACAGCAGCACGCCAACATGCATCAGCTGTGCTGTCGTGGGGAATGGAGGAATATTGAATAACTCTGGGATGGGCCAGGAGATTGACTCCCATGACTACGTCTTCCGGTAAGACAAGCTTCCTTCTTAGAAGGTACACAGCTAGCTTATTCTGGCTAGCAGATAATTACAGTTGGATAACTTCACATCTTCTAGTATTGCACTGACCCTGAAGTGCCAAAATAACTGGTGGCAGGAAGAGACGAAAAACCAAAACCTAAACACCCAGGAAGAGCCTGGGTTCACAGGTGAGCCGTAAAGAGCCATCTCCAAAGCAGAGGGAAGTGGCTCTCCTGCAGATCAAGAGGTGTAGCTCAAATGGGCTTAATCTTCCCTTCCTCCAGACTAACACTGTCTTTTCCTGTTATAAACATGGATGCAAGGGTTTTCAATGGTCACCTGTTAACCCTGCTCCTCTGTTTGATTTCCATGGCCAGGGTGAGCGGGGCTGTCATCAAAGGCTACGAAAAAGATGTGGGAACAAAAACCTCCTTTTATGGATTCACAGCCTTCTCCCTGGTGTCCTCTCTCCAGATCTTGGGACACAGAGGGTTCAGCCACATTCCACGGGGAAAAGTAAGTCGGGTCCATGCTGTATGCATGCATAGCTTTGACAGGATGCTGTTAGTCTGTGGCCTTCGGTTCTGATCTTGTGCTTGAGGAGCAAAGGGGCTGAGCTAGCGCTTTAGCATTACCCTTTACGAGGGAACCTGCGTTGGCTTGGCTCGCAGTGAGTGTTTGCAGTGGCAAGCTGCATCAGTCCTACCCCAGCCCTTTGGGCTGTAGAAGTAGCTGCACGTTAGGTGTTATCTCCATGCTGCTTCTGTGGGATAGTTAAAAGCTGCAGACCGAAAGTGTGTGTCCAAGAAACTCAGTGAGCCTAGACGCCTGCTTGCTTTTTGTTTTTAAAGGATGTGTCTCTCTTGTGCCATTCATTAATGCTCACTTGTTTTCTTAGCATGTCAGATACATTCACTTCCTGGAGGGAACCAGAGACTATGAGTGGCTGAAGGCTCTTCTGCTGAACAAGAACATCAGGAAAGGATTCTTAGACGAGTACGGGTGAAACAAACTGGCCCCATCTCTACACCCTTTCGTTTGGAGCTCTCTGCTGTGCTCTCTTCCTCTCCACAGTGCTGAGCACTGCTGAAGTGCAGGCTAGGGTATAGACAGGTTAAAGCCTTCCTCCCCTTGCAGATTTGTCCAGGGAATTACGTTATTTCCTCCCAAGCTCTGTGCACTGTTGTAACGAATACACCTCCTTCCCAGAAGTAGCTGATTTCAATGATGTGTGGCTAGAGCTTGGAGAAAGCTTTGTGTTCCTCTGGGATGTCCACATGCTGTTGTCTGGCCTGGTGTCTGTACATGGTGGCCCACTTATGGATGAAATCCTGGTCTCACCAATTCTTGTCTATACACACACGCGCTTTTTGTATTTCCCTGTCCTGTTGTTGCCTCTGCTCCCTGATCTCTTCCTCTGCAATGCACACAGGTTATGGAGGCTTTGTCATAATCTGCGAAGTGTTGCAGAATAGTTTAACAGTGTTTGTGGTTCTTCTCTTATCACCAAGCGCATCAGGGCTGTTGCTTTACAGTTGTGATGAAATATAGAAGCTTGTCCTGAGTCTCCCCATTCCTGTCCTTAGGCAGAAGCCCCGGGAGAGATTCAATGAAGATTTCACAATGGACAAATACCTGGTGGTTCACCCTGATTTCCTCAGATACATGAAAAACAGGTGAGCTGGGGGTTATGTGCTCTAACGGGCTTATTTTTTCTGGCCATCACCGTCTCTGTCTGTCTCTGGGCCCTCTCCTCTCAGCTCACTCCTTTGTAACTGCGGTTTAGCCACACCAGCAGATTGGGGGTAAGCTTTGTCAGTGTGCAGTCAGTTAAAATTCTCTGTGGTGCTGCAGTGGATGTTAGTGGTGGGTAGACATCCCTTATCTGTGAGCTGGAGAAGCAACATGCGTAAGACAGTTTGGCTTTCTGCATCCAAAAGAGGTCCTGGGCAAATGGCAACTCTTTAGGGAAGAGCATTGCCAGAGTGCCAGAATAGTTGATCTAGTTCAGGACCAACCTTTCATGTTCCCTGTTGCTTAGCACCTTGGAGGAAGGCTCTGTAACAGCTCTTTTCTCTCGAGATCCCTTCTTGACTCAGGAGGTTGTGCCCTCAAACACGATAACAGGCACTTCTTCAGTATCCCATTTGCCTGGCCTGGCTGCTCTTCTTTGCCTCTCTAATCCTTTTCACGAGCCTGCTGGACACTGCCACTGTAGGATGTGCCAATCGTGGGCCACACGTGACCAAGAGATGTAGGAAGAAGAGCTCCCGTTGTGCCCTGCTTTGGCTGTGTTTACCCTTCGGTCTCCTTGAGAGCTGAGTTACGTCTTCTCTGAGAGAAGGCAAATGCGGTGCCAGATGGCTTGCACCTCCCTGCTTATTCTGCTGCCTCCCCTCTGACTTGGGTCCTTTCCAAAGCCAAGAGGGGCTGAATGCTATTTTTTCCTGTGTGGACTCCTACCTTCCTAACAACTGCTGGCACAAAACACTGCAGCTCCTGGCGAGTTTTGTGAGCCTCCCCCCTTCCCTATGTCTTGTTTCACTGCTAAAGGTGGATGGGGAGCAGGATATACCAGGGAGCTTCAAAGCCATTTCTGCACTGCGAGGCAAAGGATGGCTTTAACGTAGTAGATCCTTTAATCCACCCTCTCTTTATCCTCACTGCCTCAAGACCTACCACTTCCATAAAGCTGGGGCAGAGCTGGGCTTAGGTTGCGGTGCAGGCGATGGAGCATTCTGGACTGGCCGTGTGCTTTACTGAGCGCACAGCGGCACCCACACATGTGGGCATACTCATGGCTCGTCTGAAATGCCTCCTATGGCCACGAACTGCTGCAAGGATGGAAGATGCCACACAGACTACAGGGCGGGACACAAGGTGTGCCCAACTTGAACCACTACCCCCAGCAACTGCTCTGTGCTTTCTTCTCTCCTGCTGCAGGTTTTTAAAATCTGAAACTCTGGAAAAGCCTTACTGGCGGCTGTACAGGCCCACAACGGGGGCCTTCCTGCTGCTGACTGCCCTCCATCTCTGTGACCAGGTAAGGGCATGATGATTCTTGCACACAGAATTGTATGGAAGGGATATAGGATGACAGGGCAGGGCAGGGCTGGCTCCAACCCTGCCTAACATCTGCCTGGCTTGAGGGTATATGGGCTCTGGTCAGCCATGAGGGAGTAGATTGAAGACAAGAGAAACAGACCCAAATAATTCACATAGAAGTTGTGAAGCCTGCTGTGGTGTGAGAACCATCCTGCTTCCCAGGGAGGCAGTGAGAGGAGAGCAGGCTCTCTGGATCCAGCGTCCACAGTCTGGTCCCTCTGGACCTCCATGCAGGGTCACTTGGAGGAGCCATGACTGGCATCCCTGTCCTGTGCTCCCTCCCTGTTTGGGACCTGTGTCTCGTGTTTCACTTAGCTCCCTCCGTCTTTGGTACCTCTCCCCAGTGAGCCCTCCATCTTTCCCAGGTGAGCGCTTATGGCTACATCACAGAGGGTCACGAGAAGTACTCGGATCACTACTATGACAAGGACTGGAAACGTCTGATTTTCTACACTAATCACGACTTCAACCTGGAGAAGCGGGTGTGGAAAAAGCTTCATGATGAGAATATCATGAAGCTTTACCAGAGATCATGATTGTGTGGCAGGGGCCATTGCCTGGGAAATCGCAACAACACCTCACTGGGAACAGAAGAGGACCACCAGAGGCAAGGTTAGCTCTGAACTTCCAGGCACATTTCATCCCCACAAAGATATTTCCCTCTTTCAGCACCTTTATTCTCTCACGGCGTTTTTACAAATGTGCAAATGCTACAAGCCAGCAAGAAAACACAGCACGCCAACAAAGATGTCCCATCTGGCTATGCTGCCAGACTGTTGCTGATGGTTGTAGGCACTGGTCTTCGGAGAGGAGAATCTAGGATGGATCTGGGTAGTCTATGGTCCAGCATGTCCTGCATCTTCATCCAGGTTTTATCTCTTTGCAAGGAGATGCTCCTCAGGCTGGGGCTGCTTCTGTTCTGGGTGGATCCTCTCCATTAGTGGTGCCCATCTTGGAGCTGGGTGTGTTGTCTAAGGGAAGCTTCCTCTGCAGTCAGTGGATTGAGGTGGACGCACAGATCCTGTCTCAGGTTTACTTAATTCCTGGAGGTGCTGCTCCAGTCTTCTCCCTGCAGATAAAAAGGATGGACTGGACGTTTCCAGGTGACTGATTTGAGAGAGGACGAATCTCACTTCTGCTTCCCAGCGTGGCCTCACCGTGACACTTCCGAAGGAGCACCACCATCAGCTCAAGGGCTGGTAAATGCTCTCCATGGTGCAGCAGGCATGCTGGACTTGGTGCCTTTTGCTCTGGGACTCCCCTGGCTGCAGGACATGTGAATAAGTAAATAAAATAAATGGCACTGCTTTGGCCAAGCTGATTTTTCATTGCAGCCCTGTGGAATGTGGTTATTTAGTCTGCATCCAAAGCAATTGCTTAAAGGCTGAGATAGTGGATGGTGAAGCCAGGAAAGGGCAGGACTGAGTGTTAATTGAATACCTCCATCTGCAGGTTCTCTGCATCTTGTGTGGACGCACCTGAGCATCCCCTACTTGTCCACCTTGCTGTCACAGGATGGGGATCAGAGCTGGCCAAACACCTCCCTGTGGAAATGGGTAAAGACCTGGAGAGTTTGTCCTTGTCCCAGCAACTGCTCTCTGGGCATAACAAATGCTGGAGACAAATGCATGGAGGGGCTGGAAGTTTTCCCTGTGACCACTACACAGGCAAAAAGCCATTTCCAGCGTCCAGGCAGGTCCAGACCATCTACCTGGGCACATAAGGCTCTGGACTGGGGCCCAGCTGCACACTGACTGGTCCCAGTGGACCTGCTCTGGCTGTGAGCGGTTTTCCTTTTGTGTGCAACATTTCTGCCGGGGGCAGCAGCGTCTCCAGGGATCCCCTGGGCTCCAAGGGAGGCATCTCAGCAGGGATTGTCAGCAGGGTTTGCCAGGCCCAATTTCCTTTGTCCCTTTTTTCCATGTGCTGTGGAGAGGCCAAGCAGTTTCTCATGTCTGACTAAGCTTGTTTGCAAAGAACAACCCCCCACATTGATAATCTACATGAAGAATTCAGCTTATCTGGGAGAGGGTGTAGCCGGCCTTTGGCTGCTCTGCCCACACAAGCCCCACAGTGTCCGAAATGTACTGTTCCTCTGTTGGGAATGATGTATGTGAGCACCAGACCCATGGGGAGCCATGGGATTTGGAGCAGACCAGAAATCCTTCATGAGCAGCAAATGGCCTCCCCGTGAAAGGGGAGCCCAATGGCAGCTAGTCGCCCCCAGAGCCGACCAAGGACAAACTCCTGCACCCAGGAGCTCTGCACCCTGCTGGGTGTCTCAGCCCCTTGCAGGGGCTGTGCAAGGCTGGTGTCCCCTGTCCCCATGCCCTGCAGGCTTTCCCTGCCCAGCACTTGCCCGGCTGGGCTCTCAGAGGGTAACGAGGCAGCTTTATTCCTTGCCCGTGCTTGGGCTGTACCGAATTGCTGCAGGTTGCTTAGTGACCAGCTCCACATGGGTATTCTTCCTGCCTGAATAGGGCTTTTCTCTTCCCAAGAAGTTGGAAGAAGTTTCTCTTAGACCCCTTCCTTCCCCCTCCTCCTCTTTTGTTTTTCTCTTCTCTGGGAAGCGGGATGGGCCTGAGTCCTGCTGAGTGAGAGGACCAGGGTGGGCGAGGAGGAAGGTTTGGAGATGGGCTGGCAGCCCCCAGTCCATGCTTTCCCCCAGCACCCAGATCCACTTGCTGAGGCTTCCCAGAGTCCAAGGAAGGAAACTCCCCAGGAGACTTTCTCCACCAGCAGAGCCTGTTCCCTCTAGGCTCTCCTCTCAGCACAGCTGACATAGTTTGGTGTTACCGAGGATAATATTGGCTGGAGAAGGCCCTTTGCTGGGGTCTGGAGTTTCCCAGCAAGCTCTAAACCACGTCCTCTCTGGCCCCAGAAAAGCGGTTCTGAGCTGACGGTTCCCTTCGCCTCCTCGCTTTGCTCCTGTCTCCCCTGCACCAAGGCCTCCCGTCCCACCATGGGCTGGCCAAGGTGCAGCACACACAGGGACATGTCCCTGGGAGCACAAGTCCAGCTGCGTCTCATCAGAGCCACCTGACCTTGTGGCATCAGGTCCAGAGTGGCTACGGCACATCGAGGGGGTTTGGAGGTGACATTTCTCCACCAACTTCTAGCCTGGCACAAACCCGTGGAGGGCAGCGACAGCCGGACACCCTTGGGGAGAGCCAGGATCCATGGCTTGTGTGAGTCCCCCCACTGGGTGTGTGTCCCGAGGTGAAAGCGGCAATGCCGGGCTGTGACGGAGTAGTCCCAGCCTCCCCAGCACGGCTGAACAGTGGGTGCCATGGTGCAGGACCACCCCAAATGTCCCCATCCAGGTCCTCGTGTCTGGCAGGCTAGCAGCATTGTCCCAGTGCCACCAGGTGGCAGCTCCTGTTCAGGGACCTGTCAGTGTCGTGCGGTGTCCGGCACATCCAGGTTTGGCACAGGCCGTGTCCAGGTGCCAGGCACAGCCCTGCAGCTGCCTGTGTTGTACCACACTGTTGTCCCCCAGCGTCCTTCACTTTGTAACGCCTGCCTGCCCGTAGGGTTGATGGCCCAGGAGCTCCTTGGGGTACATGGGGACATGCATAGGAGAGGTTTGGGACATGCAAGTGCCACCCTCACAGATGCAGAGGTGTAGCCTTGGCTTGTGCAACGTGGCACAGCGCTGGAGGGACCAACGGCGGGACCGGGTCTGGCATCCTGAGAGATGCCTCAGACACAGCAATTCCTCCTCATGCGTGGATGTGATACCCAGAGCCAGTGACCAGCAGCGTCTTTCCCAGCTGCCAGCCAGGAGCTCCGCGGTCTGATGGGTTTAAACAGAGATGTCTGATTTGAGGGAGAAATAACACGACCGTGCTTCAGCCTGGAAGTTGCTGTAGAATCAGCCCTACTTATTTGCACAGCTGTCAGTGAGTCCCGGAAGCCGTTGGTACAGCCATTCCCGACTCCTCCCTGGGTTCCTCAGAAGTTAACAGCCTCTAAATATTCCCTGCCAGGTTGTGGGTAACAAATCCACTTGTTACCCAGGAGCTCTTGCGGCGTCACCTTCCTGGCAGGGCTTTGAATCTTTTGTTTGGTTTCTACCTCTAACCCTTTTGCGGTGTGACTGCTGGCCTGTGTGGCAGAAAGAAGCAGGGCCCATGTCATGCTGCATGTTCGCAGGCACGTAGCTCCTCCACCAGGGCTGGGGCCAAAGCAGGAGGAAGCAGATGGACAGGACTTGCTGGGCTGGGGGACGGGGATGCGCCTTGGGGACGAGCAGGCAATGCAGAGTCCATCTTGTCCCCACTCTTGGTCAGCCCAGCCCTGCTCTCCGGAGCCTGAAAGGTTGGGCTGACTAGGCGCGGGGATGAGATGGGCTCTGCACCGTGTCCTGGGGCTTGGGGTGCCAAGACCAAACCCAACCAGGTGCCAGAGGGAGCCACTGTGTGTACCACACATGGCTCCAAGGCAGCCTTGTGCCATGGTGGCACACCCAGATTGTCACTTCTGCCTCTCTCATTCCTAGGCAAGAAACTGAGGCACGGAGCAGGCAGAGCTGGAGACCAGTGCTTGGCTTCCCAGCATGGAGCAGGTGCTTCTTCCAGGTGCATCGCTCTCAAGCAGCCATGGTTGACCGGGCGCCGTGGGAGTGTAGCAGAGGCGTGTGCTGGCTCCAGGTCAGTGTAAAAACCTCTATGCTGGTGACCAAACGGATGCTATTTACATTCCCCAAGAGTAGAGAGGTTTGGGGCAGGCCCTCAGTGCACAGGGGTGGGGAGGCTCATGCTTCTCACCACCGTGCTGACTTTCTCTGTGTGGTGGGGATGTGGCAGCAAAGAAATCCAGTTGGACCAGAAAAGCTATTGATAATAGGGGAGGGAAAACAAGATAAAGGAGCAGCCCATGGCTTTGTTGTGCAAAAACCACCAGATGACCTCCGAGGCCCTCCCCTGCAGTGAGCCCTGATCTCCGTGCATGAGGCAGCACAAACATCTCCTGGGGGTGCAGCAGCCCCTAGTTCCCAGCCAAGGGTCTGTGGTAGCCCGGGCTTCTCTACCAGTCTGGGCAGCAGGACCCTGGGTGCTGTGGGGCTTTCCTGATCCAGCCTTCAGGGTGGTAAATCCTGGAAAGACACTTACTGAGTCCTGGGAACATCCCAAGGCTCCCTCCATCCCTCCCACGGCAGCCATGCCACATCAGGTGGGGACCGCACAGGCGGGCAAGGGTCTGACACCAGCCCGCAGTCAGAGACGGTGTCCCCTCCCCCCAGCTTTGGGGACAGAGCCTGGCCCTGTAGCTTTGAGGCTCCCCTTTTTCAGCAGACCTCAGGGATGTCTGCCCTGCTGAGACAGGGCAGGATCAGTCCACGTCTGCCCTACCTGGTCCAGAGCAGCCAAGAGAGAGGCAGGCAGTTGTCTGTGTCGTGTCACCGTAATTTCTCAAAGATGTTTCCCAGCTCTGCACCTCTCCAGGGCACCACCCAGAGCCTCACAGGTTGCCTCATGCCTGGCAGAGAGGGGATGGCCTTCGGACTGTGTGTTTGGCTTGTCTTGGCCCCGGTCGATGGTGTCTAGGGCTGACCAACGGCTCTGTTGTGCGCAGACGTCCCTGCGATAAGAGCTGGGCTGAGCCCCAGCAGCGCCCAGCCAATGTAAGTCACATGCTGCCGCTGCGTGTGAGGTCCTGACCTGCCACCCCAGCCCGTGGCTCGTCCCCACAACCTTCCTGCTTTTGCGAGGAGCCCGAGGGGACTAAAGGGTGTGTTTCCCCCACGGGCTGCGTCCCGACAGATTGGCACAAAGATGGGGCACGTCAGCTCAGTTTGCCTGCGCAGCTGCATCCCCGAGCCCCTTTCCCTACCCGTGAGGCAGAGCCCAGCGCTCGGAGCTGCCGTGGGGTGACGCTGAGCACAGCCCTGAGCACCTCTAGACCCGCGGCTGAGTGCTGCCACCGCACCGCCGTCATGCGGGTCCCTGTGTCCAAGCATCCTCCCTGCGGTCACTTCGGTTGCAGTAACACCTAAAAATCCGAGCAAAGCCGGTGCGGGAGCATCCATGGCACCATCCAGGCTCAGTGCGAGCAGGCGCTTTGCCTGAGCCTGTTTCCGCGGGGGACCTGGCGGGAGGAGGCTCGGCCGAGGCGTGCTCTCGCTGCTCCCCCCGCCCCGTGGGGAAGGGGCCGTGCGTCAGCCTCCCGAGACATCTGCTGACGAGTTTTTCATTAGGCGATGGCCTTGCCTCCACAGGCAGCCATATGGCCCTGCATTCTCCAGCGGGGCCGACACAGCAACGCGTTCCGAGGTCCAGATTTTGCGTTTCAGGGAAATTTCCTATGAGCAGATTTTTGGCACTTTCTTAAATGCACCTCTGACCCGTGCTGAGCAAATTGGGATATAGAAATCCTCCAGGAGGTTTTTGGAGATGTCTTTCTCCTGGCTGGACAGTTCATCATGGCAAAGACCATAAGACTTTCATCCACCAACCCATGGCCAAGAGCCAGCTGGTGCAAAATGTGCTTATTTTCCTCTCGCTCTCTCTAGCCATGCGGATGGCTTGGGTTTTGTTTCCAAGAAGTAATCACTGGAATAAAAAGCCCAGGCTAAAAATGATACTTGCTGGTTTTCATTGTGATTTCTTTTGTGTTCTTTTCCTAATCTTTATTTGGCAACTATCATCTGAAAAGGTTTTCACACTTATTTAACTTCTAAATTAGGCGCCACTTAATTTTGGGGCATGGGCCAGAATGCACTGTGGCACAAAACAAGCAGAGCAGATGAAGAACTGCGCATCTCATTTTCACCCCTTTGGAAAAAAAAAACAGCAGTAGAAAACCATATATCATGGAAACAGAGAGAAGAGAGCGATGTGAGGAAACCAGCTCCTCCATCCCTCTGGGCAAATGCAGCAAAGCTGCCACTCCACCAGCGTTTGCATAATTGAGCCATAAATGTCTCCGAATGGCAAATTCCTGACTTTCTCCAGGGCACTCGCTCCGGACTTGCTATGTCCCTTGTGACTTACTATAACAGTTGGTAATAATTAGCCACGATTAACGAAGGGCACGAGTCAAGGGCACATGAGCTGAGGCGCAGTGTCGCAGGGAGCGAATCCATCGGGTCAGAGCGAACAAGGGTGATTCCTGAGTCACGCTGGGTGGGGACAGGCTCCAGGCTGGCGCACCTTTGAGCAGGACCCCAGACTGTTGTACCCCTTCCGCTGGCCCTGAGTCTCTCCCAGACTGTGCCGGTACCCCCAGGGGCTGGGACCAGGCTTTGCTGGTGGATACAGAGGCAAAAAGCATCAAATGTTGTTCCATCAGTGCTCCCTCGTTTTCTGTGAGTTGCCTTTTGCTACTGGGGTATGTGTTAACTCCCTCTTCTTGCCCATCAAAAGAAGCGTGGCCAGCAGGTCGAGGGAGGGGATTCTACCCCTCTACTCTGCTCTGGGGAGACCCCGCCTGGAGTGCTGTGTCCAGCTCTGGAGTCCGCAGCACAAGAAGGACATGGACCTGTTGGAGCGGGGAGAGAGGAGGGAAACAAAGATGCTGGGAGGGCTGGAGCCCCTCTGCTGTGAGGACAGGCTGAGAGAGCTGGGGGGGTTCAGCCTGGGGAAGAGAAGGCTCCGGGGAGACCTTAGAGCCCCTTCCAGTCCCTAAAGGGGCTCCAGGAGAGATAGGGAGGGACTCTGGATCAGGGAGGGGAGCCATAGGATGAGGGGGAACAGTTTCAAACTGGAAGAGGGGAGATTTAGATTAGATATTAGGAAGAAATTCTTTGCTGTGAGGGTGGTGAGCCCCTGGCCCAGGTTGCCCAGAGAAGCTGTGGCTGCCCCATCCCTGGAGGGGTTCAAGGCCAGGCTGGACGGGGCTTGGAGCAACCTGGGCTGGTGGGAGGTGTCCCTGCCCAGGGCAGGGGGTGGCACTGGGTGGGCTTTAAGGTCCCTTCCAACCCAAACCATTGTGTGATTCTGTGATTCTTTTGTACTTTTAGCTCCGGCTGGGCTTTACACCCGATTTCATCCCTGCGTGTCCAAGCGATGATGCTGTGACCTGTCCTCCTGCTTCTTGCCTGCTCTCTCCTTCCCCGAGACGCTGCGGGCCCAGCCAAGCCCCCCCCCCGCACAGCTCTCCGGCCCCGTGCAATGCCAGGGCTTGTTCTCTGTAAGTTTTCCTTAAAATCAGCCCGGCCTCCGGCCCCTTGCGGTGACCCGGGTCCAATGTCCACTCTCCCGGTGGAACGAGGCCAGTGCTGCCACCACTGCCAGCCTTGGGTCGTCCTGTGTTTGCACCAGGACATTGTCACCGATGCAAACTGGGCACTTTGTGGATGCCAACACTGTGCTGTCCCCACACAGCCAAAATTCCCGGAGGAGCAGGGCTGGCAACTGGGGGGCTTGCAGAAATGCAAGAAAATGGAGATGGAAATAGACTGCTAGGAAATGGCTTTTTGCATTTATCTTCCTTTGAACGAGCGGCATTGTCGGAACGGTGTCTGTGCGGGAGGAATGGAAGTGGGGGGCGGCTGGATCTGCGGGGATAAGAAGAGTTGGGGAAAATTGCAGCTGTGAATACACTGGGGGTGTGTGGGTGGGACTCGGGAGCAGGGACGGGATTTGGCCCCGGGTTTCTGGGTCTGAATAACGCCAGTGGGTATTTGGGGAGGGGCTGGAGGTGGGTGACACCCTGGGGGGACATCGTGGGTGCTTGGGGAGCGGCGGGCGCAGGGCCGAGGGTTTGGCTGGAGTGGGGCTCACCATGATGACTCTCCCCAAGTCTGCTGGCTCCCCAGAAATCCAACCCCCCTGTATCACTGCAGATGGACTGAAAAAGCTTGTTTTCCTTTGCGAGTCCCTTCCCCCGCTGTAACAAACATTTTGGTCTGCATATCCTTTAGTTCGCAGGGCTGTTTGCTTTGTTTAGATGAGTTTAACTGAAGTAATCTCGAAATGCTCATTCAAATAAGAAACTGAAGCACTTTCTTTCTGAAAGTACTAAAATGCTTCATTTGGATTTCCCCCCAAAACCCCCCAAACCCGTTCTGCCTTTCCCCCCCGCCCCAGCCCAAACCGTTCGTTGAACTCGGCACAAAGCCCTGCAGGGTTTTGTTTGCTGCAAAACCACGTTGTGGGGGAGCGACGTGTTCGGCCAGGAAGCAGGCAGGGACCCAGAGGCAGCACCCACCAGTGTCCCCCCCAGCTTGTCTCTCCTTTTTACACCAGATTGGCTCCCGCGGCGGCGGGGTTTCCTGCGCTCGGTGCCGGTACGTGCCGCGGTGCTGCTATCGGGCACCCCAAGGTCGGAGCCCGGCTTCGCCTCGGGGCCTGGAGTTTCTGATAAACTTCTAATAAAGAGCAGACACCGGGGGGGAGGCTGCAGAGTGGGGTCGCCGGGTGCTGGCGTGGGCTGTGCCTGCTGCCGGTGGGGAAGCAGCCGATGGCGAAAGCGCGTGTTTTAGCCGAGCAAGAAAGTTACGGCGAGGAGGAACCTCTGTGCTTTGTGAGCTGTGGGTGGGTGGCATGAAAAGGAGGGGGGGAAAAAAAAAAAAAGCGGATTTCCCTGCTGGTTTGAGTAAATGTTTAATCCCCAGCTCGGAGAAAAAGCAGCTCAAAAGTGCTTTTTTTCTCAGCAAGTCTGAACCAGTCAGCCTGGTGCCTCCTCCCTCCGGCTCACACCCTCCCTCCCACCGCTCCGGAGGAATATCCCAGCCTGCTCCAAGGTGCAGCTGGGCACCCAGGGCAGGAGGGAGCCAGACCGGAGTGGCGTCGGCACCCACCGAGCTGGGAGAGGAGAAGGGCCGGGAAGTTTTCCGGAAGGCGGCGGGACGGCAGCGTGCCCGGTGCAGGCAGCACGGGCTCCCACGCTCCCGCTTGCCTGTGCCCCTCCAGCGCTGGAAGCGACTGGGATGGGGTCCCCTCACTGGAAACGGCTCTGCTTTTTGCTCCTGGTGGGTTTAACGTCTTCCCTGCTCCTCTACGGTCACTACTACGCTACGGTGGAGTCACCCGCCAGCCAGAGGATCATAGCCAGGTAAGGGGGGGGGACGGGGAGAGAGGGGGTGGGAGGCAGGGATGTGCAAATCCAGCATGAGGTGCCATGCACTGGGATGGGGAGGGCGGACTGGGGTGCCGGTGTGGGCCCCTTTAGCGCAGGTTATCCCAGCTGTGCCCCCGGTTGGTGGCTGGTTTGAAAAATGTGCTTGCAGCAGGCTCTGCCCCCCCGCCCCGACCCCGAGGTGTCCTGGCCACCGGGTGCTGCCTGCGGCCACCAGCCGAGCCCAGGGGTGCCCAGAGCAGGACCCCAGGGCCATGGGGAGGCTGCAGGGGTCCCCGCGGGGGTTCAGCCCATGACAGTGCAAAGAAACCATTGCTGGGGACAGGGATGGCGGAGGGTGCTCAGCCCCCGGCAGGATCAAACCCCCTCCAGCAGGCAGCCAGACCCCCCGGGAGCCCCCTGAGTCCCTGGGGGGCTGGGCTAGCATCGGAGCTGGCTGGTTGTCCTGGGAGGAAGGTTTGGCCCCTCATGGAGCTGCATTGAACTCCCCCACTGCAGGGATAGGACACAGCTGCCCCCCACCCCCGAGAAGGGGATCCCCAGGGCTGCCCCCCCACTGCTTGCAAACTCCCAGGGGCTGTGGCATTTCCCAGACTCCAGCAATTGGCGTCTCCCCCTTTGCCGTCACGTCTGCCTTCCCTGCATCCTCCAGCCTCCCCAAGCCCCTTCCCGAGTCTCCCCGGTGCCAGGCAGGCAAGGGTGCTGGGGACCCCAAGGGACCCCCAGAGAGCCCCGGGGAGGGTGTGTGGGAGCCTGTATGGCACTCGGCCTGCAGGCATCGGCTGCCCTTCTCTCTTCTGAGCATCAGGAGTGTCCTACGGGTGTCCCTGGCCTCCACGCTGGGTGCTCTTTGGTGCCATCGGTGTGACAGAGCCCGGCTGCCTGGGTGCTGCCCAGCAACGGGGGATGCTGTGGGGCCAGAGCCGGTCCTGCGCGGGGTGAGCTGAGCGCAGCCAGATTTACACTGGGAGCTGCTGGGGATGCAGCTGGCCGGGCTGCCTGGGCTCCAGGTGCTCCCTCTTCGCCAGCTGGGTGCCATCGGCTCTGCTTGCCCCCTCCTGTTCTGCCCAAGGCAGGGATCCCCTCTCCTGCCGGGGTTGTGGAGCAGAGGTATCCCCAGCAGCCGGGGCAGAGGTTGGCCTGTACGCACGGTGATCGGGGCAGATCATGGCTGGGCTGTGGAGCAGCTCCCCGCAGAGAGCTTGGTCACAGAGTCACAGACTGGCCGGGGTTGGAAGGGACCTCTGGAGATCATCTCCTCCAACCCCCTGCCGGAGCAGGGTCACCCAGAGCAGGTGGCACAGGAACGCATCCAGGCGGGTTTGGAATGTCTCCAGAGACGGAGACTCCACCACCTCTCGGGGCAGCCTGTGCCAGGGCTCTGCCACCCTCAAAGTAAAGAAGTTCCTCCCCATGTTGAGATGGAACTTCCCATGCTCAAGTTTGTGCCCATTACCCCTTGTCCTGTCCCCGGGCACCAATGGAAAGATCCTGGCCCCATCCTCCTGACACGCCCCCTTTCAGTATTTATAAACATTGATAAGATCACCCTTCAGTCTTCTCTTTTCCGGACTAAAAAGACCCAATCCCTCAGCCTTTCTTCATAAGAGAGGTGTTCGAGTCCCCTAATCGTCTTGGTAGCCCTTTGCTGTCCCCTCTCCAGCAGTTCCCTGTCCTTCTGGAACCGGGGAGCCCAGAACTGGACACAGTGCTCCAACTGATGTCCCTGAGAGGGGAAACTGAGGCCCACGAGGGCAGCAGGACATGCCCAAGGACCATGCTGGAGCTGGGAATGGAAACCAGCCATGCCCTGGCACAGGGTCCATGGCCCATCCCGGGAGCGGGGCATGGAATGGCAGCCGGGGGTGGTTACCCCCACCACATGGGAGCCACTGCCTAACCCTGCCTGGACCTGCCCCAGCTCCACGTCCCCCCACCACAGAGCCAGCCCGGGCTCCTGCCCCACAACCGATGGGACCGAGGGTCCCATCCCCTCGTCCAGCCCCAGAGAGGAGCCCAGGGCAAGGTAACTGGAGCTGACCTGCACTCCAAACCTCTCCTGGGCTTTTCCTCATGGCTTTGATCCAACTGCTAAAGCTAGACCCAACCAGAGCGAGTCGCCATCGCTCCGATTCCCTGTGTTTACAAACACGCCGCTCCGTGATCGCGGCTTGTCCAGCCCCAGCCGCGCACCCGAAGGAATGGGCTCTGCCCTGCCCAGGGATGCGGGGCCGGGGGTGAAACCGGGACAGCCTCGCATGGCTGCTGCGCCGTCACGGCTCCCGCTCTGCCCACCGTCGGGGCACAAAGCGGGGGTCGGGGGAGCTCACGCGTCAGTGCCGGCAGCCACGTTGCAGGCGGGAGGTTTGTGTGAGCCGTGTCTCCACGCAGACTTAGGGAGGGATGAAGGGGGTCGGGAGGAAGCCGACCCCCCCGACTGATGCTGGCCGCTGCCAGCACCAAATCACCTGAGGGCCAGATGGAATCACAGAATAGTTTGGGTGGGAAGGGACCTTTAAAGGTCATCTAGTCCAACCCCCTTGCCATGAGCAGGGACATCTTTGACTACATCAAGTTGCTCAGAGCCCAGTCCAACCTGACCTGGGATGTTTCCAGGGATGGGGCATCTCCCACCTCTCTGGGCAACCTGGGCCAATGTCTCACCACCCTCGGAGTGAAAAATTTCTTCCTTATATCTAGTCTAAACCTTCCCTTTTTTCATTTAAAACCATTACCCCTTGTCCTATTGCAACAGGCCCTCCTAAAAAGTTTGTCCCCATCTTTTTTATCAGACCCCTTTAGGGACTGGAAGGGGCTCTAAGGTCTCCCCGGAGCCTTCTCCCCTCCAGGCTGAACCCCCCCAGCTCTCTCAGCCTGTCCTCACAGCAGAGGGGCTCCAGCCCTCCCAGCATCTCCGGGGCCTCCTCTGGCCCCGCTCCAACAGCTCCATGTCCTTCTGCTGTTGGTGGCCCAGCGCTGGAGGCAGCACTGCAGGGGGGGGTCTCCCCAGAGCGGAGCAGGGGGTCAGAATCCCCTCCCTCGTCCCGTTGGCCTCTCTGCTTTTGAAGCAAAGATGCCGAGTCCTCCTCCAGTTCAGCGCGAAGCTGGTGGCAGCGGTGAGGACCCTACAGAGATGGGTGAAATGCTCCCGTCTCCACAGAGCCATCCACCCTGCAGTCAGTGGGGCTGGAGAGAGCCGAATCCCCAGAGCCCCCGGCTTGGGCTGGCACAGCCCCATCCCGCTCCCTGCCCAGCCATCTCCCTGAAACCCCGCCGGGGAGCTGCCGGGACCGCTCATGGCTTTAGTATTAGAGCAGACGGGATGAGCGCGGAGCTGTGCCCGGCCTCGCCGTGCTGCCCTGGCTCTGCGCCGGGGGAAGATGCTTCCTGGAGCTCGGCCCTTCGCGGTGGGATGGAGCAAACGGGTTCCAAGAACACGTTCACGTTCCCGCTTCGGCTCCTTCAAATGGCTCTGCAGGGCCCTGGGAGTGTTTGCAGAAGATAAGGCTGGAGTGTATGCTCACAACACTCGTAAACGGTGTTATCTTCCGGAAACAGGAGGTGGCCATGGACCAGAGACGTCATATTTGTGAATGGCACGGCAGTGAGAGACTGTACCCAGGCTTGGCTGGCTCCGCTGCTTTGGCTAGTGTCTGGGAAGCCACGGGCCACTCCTTCCCCGGAGCCCCATTGTGCATCAGCCGGTCCCGGGGAGGGTTGTCATCTTCTGAGTCAACCAAGCATCACGAGGCGCTTCGCCACATCCTGGCGGGTGACGTCAAAGCGTTTGGCTCCCCGACACGCCGCCGAGCTGCGGTGGGGCGGGGGGGCCTGGCCACCGCACGCCCTCCCCAGAGGGGCTTGGGCAGCCGGCACAGGCAGGATGGGTGCTGCGATGCTGGGGAGGTGCCTCCAGCAGCCCCGGCTGGGATGCGAGTGCGGGGCCGTGCTGACACGCAGATTGGCTTGATCGGGTCAGCACAAATCCCGGAAAAAGGGATGAGCAAGTGTCACACACCGTGGCTGTCCGTGGCTGGAGGTGGATCCCATCGAACATCAGCAGGAGCCAGCCTGCTGGGCTACCTGTGCCCACCTCCCTCCGGCCACCCCGAGCCCCCCGCCCTGCCCCAGCCGCTCCCGCAGCATCCCGGGCAGTTTGGAAAGGAGCATAGCACCCTCCCGCTGCCAGGGCCCGGGACTTTGCCTTGTCCTGCAGGCACTGGGACCAGCTGGGGAGGAGAAAGGGAAGGGTCTGTACCAAGAAACGAGAGTGGGAGAGCTCGGAGGGCTGGGTGGGCAGAGACGTGCAGCTGGGGCTCGTGAGCCTGATGGGGAAGGGGTGGGGAGGCAGCGGGGCCGGGAGAGGCTGTTTGTGTGGGGCTCCTGGGCAGCACGAGCCTGGGCACGGTGTGTGAAGGTAACGGCTTTTGGGGTTTGGTGGTGGGTTGCATCTCAGTGGCCAAAAAAAGGGTGGGTGGCCAAAGTGGGGGCTTTGGGTGCAGGGTGTTGCGTGGCTCCGGGGAGCTCGGTGCTTTGCAGGATGCTGGTTCTGGCTCTGGGTTTGGAGCAGGGAGGTTTCTTCAGTCCTTGGTCCGTCGTTCAGGTGCTGGTAATGTCGATAAGCTCCTGTTCCCGAGGCTGGTGGGCTGGGGATCTCCTGGGTCGTGAGATGGAGCAGGGCTGGGGCGGCTCGCTGGGGGCGAGCTGGGCTGACCGGCTGTGCAGAGCTCTCCTTGTAGCTGCTGCGAGACTCCTGCACGGGCGAGCTCTGCCCTGACCGGTGTGTGCCGCATGTGCCTGGCGGAGACGGGCTGAAAAAGCAGCCTCCAGCTTATCCACAAGGTCTCGCACAGCCTTTGGGTGGCCTTTCCCAGCCGGTGTCTTGCTGTGCACGGAGCCTGCCAGGGCGGCCCCGCTCCTGTCGCAAGCCAGGTGAACGGGCAGGTTTGGTCAGGTTGGGTTTATTTAGATGCTCGCGGTGCTTCCACAAGAAACGCCCTGCAGAAAGCTGCTGCTCTGACATCTCCCTGCGACGGCTCGGTCCCACCTTGGTGGACCCTCACGGCGATTTGCCCTCCCTCCTCTCTGCCGGCTCCGGTGCTCCCGGGATGAGCTGGTGGCTGGAAGGGGAGGTGGGGGCAGCGCCGTGCCCGATCCCTTCCCGGCGCTGGGGCCAGCCCCGCTGCCAGCACTCCTGTTCTGCGCGCAGCAGGACGGCCCTTTGCATGCGTTTGGAGGGCAGGATGTGGCCGTGGGGCAGGGCTACCCCGGGGACCTTGCCCCTGGTCTGGAGCGTGTGTGTTTTGGATGGTGGGGGCTCTGGGGAGCTGCCTTTTTGTGGGACGCTGAGGCAAGACACGCTGGCTCAGTTTAAAAACCTGCCTTGCTCCACCGGGGGTGCTTGGTGGGGGACGCCTTTGCCCTCAGCGTCCCCTGCCCAGAGCTGGCCCTGCTGGGACGGTGCAAGGAGGGAACTGGGACTAAATCCTGCGTGGCCCTGGCCCCCCATCCACGCCTGGGGAGATGCTCCCGCCCTGGTGACAGCACCAGACGAGGCGCTGGGCTGTCCTGCCACGTCATGCCGTACCCCCGGGGTGGCACGGAGCGGGGTTCGGGTGACAAATGGGTCTGGATCCGCTCCCGGGCAGGGCTGTGGGTGCCGCTGGTGACAACGGGGACCGTGGAAGGGACGGAAACCCAATGCCCGCTGCGTCGGGCAGCATCGCGCCGGCGGGGGCTGGGGGGGAGGCAGAGCTCCGCTCCCCACCTGCCTCTACCTGTCCCCGGGCTCCCAAGCAGCGATCCCGTAACAAGGGGGCCCTTGTCTCCTCCACAATACCCCCCTTCTGGCCTGAGCACCTGCCGGCTGGGCTGGAGGCGGCGCCGGGGGGGCTCTGAAGGGCCCTTCTGTGCAGGGATGAATAGGAGCCTGTTCCCCTCCGGTGGGCTCCCACCTCCTGCTCGCCAGGCTGTGACCCTGCCCACCCCTGGCCCCCAGCCCCACGCACCCCCCCAGGAGGCCGGGTCTGCTCTGCCTGGCCCCACGGGGCTCAGGGCACCCCGAGATGCTTTGCCTCTGTCCCCCGGCGCTAAATGAAGGATCAGAGCACGCCCCAGCTGGCTCCGGGGCAGAGGGGGGGGTCCCGTACACCCCGAGACCCTCCAGATCCCACTTGCCAATTGCTTCTCCAGGGGAGCAACTAAATATCTCCTGCTGACCTGCCTGGCTTGCCCCAGCCCCGTCCCCTTCAGGCTTGGGAAGGGTGGGATGGTGGGAAGAGCCGGGGAGGTCTCGGCAGGGACCCCCCAAGGCTGCGGGCTGGGCTGGGTGCAGTTTTTGGTACGTGGGGCTCCTGGAGGTGGGACCACCAGGAGACGGTGGCTGCTTTCTGCATAAACCCAGTATTTTGCAAATCCGCGGCTCTCCGTTTGCCAAAACACGCGCAGACGGGGGCGGGGGGGCACAAGCAGCGGTGGAGGGGACCCAAGTGGAGGTGACATGGTCCTGCCCCGTGGCTCTCGCAGGCGGGGTGCGGTGGCTCAGTGTCACCTCCCCGGCTGACCGCCCACTGGCTTCTTCTCCCAGCCTGCTGCAGCCGGAGCCGCTGGTCCTGGCTCCGCCGGGGACATCGCGCCGAGCCGGCAGCCGCAGATGGAACCTTGAAGGCGGCTTAGAGAGGTAAGGAGGAAGGTGCACGGAGTGCTGCTGGCATGAGCTGGGAGCCCCCTGCCCACTGTGGGGTTCCCCAGTGCCCAAGTGATGGATTTTTAACTCCGCTGTACGTTTCCCCCTTTCCAGTGGGAAGTCCTTCAAGCCTTCCCCTGAGCTGGAGGAGCCCAAGCCCAGCAGAAAGCAGGTAATGGTTAGCACAGTGCCGTTAGCATCCCCGGTCCCCCTCCTTGCTGGGGTTTGTTGGGTGAAGGTCTGCGTGGGGAAGCTCGGGAGGAGCAGCATCGTCTGGAAGGGGTTCTGCTTGCGTGTGTGGAGGAGCAACCTCCTCCATCCATGCCCCTGGCTCTCCCCAGGTCCCCCTGCCGTGGTTGCAGCCCCTCCCCGAGCAATTCCTCAATGTGGAGGCTGGAGCCAGCATCACCCGCCCCCTCCAACCCCGTAACACCTGGGCCACCAGCCCGGGATGGAGACTCGTGAGGGTGAACCAGGCTCTGGGAGGGACCAGTGCTGGGCTGTTCTCGTACAGCAAAAGCCTTTAGTGGGGCACCCGCACTAGGAGGTGCTGAATCTTCCATGGGGTTTATACTTTTGGGTGACTCTGTACCCCCTGGTCCTCCCAGCCCTGGTCCTGGGTACCACAGGGTGCTTTGCAGCAGGAAACCGAGACGTGAGGCAGTGACCTGCCTGGGGGACCCAGCAGAACGTATGGCGGACAAGGAGCACTTCTGTCCCTGGGTTTGTCTTCTCCTCGGTGCCTGCTGGGGGGTGGAGATGTCAGAGGGAAGGTAGACCCAGGCTGGAGACTGAACTGACGTCCTCCTCCTTCCCAGCCGAGCCCATGCCCCCGCTCGGTGATGGCCAGAGCAAAGGCAGACCCCAAGTTTGGGGAGATCTTCCGCTTCGACACCCCCGTGCTGATGTGGGACCAGCACTTCACCCCGGAGACCTGGGACAGGCTGAGGACACGACACGTCCCCTACGGCTGGCAAGGCTTGTCCCACACAGGTACGGACCCAACCGGGATGGGGGGGGAAGCGTATGGGGCCGGGGGGGCAATGGGAGGGTGTGGGGCAGCTCGAGGGGCCCGGGGAGCCCAGCAGAAGGGACTGAAGACGTGGGGCAGGCAGAGAAGCCCTGCAGAGGAGCCAGGGACCTTGATCTCTTCCCACTCCGCCTCCCAGGGCGCGGGGCGGAAGGGACAGTTTTGCAAACGCTGTTTGCTGCATCTTGTGACATTTTCCCTGAATAAAAGCTCCAGTGTGTGCATGATTATTAACTGGGGCCGGAGGGGCTCGGACAACCCGCTCTATTGTTGTGGATGGAGATTGTTTCCCTTCCCACCCCAAACCCACTCTCTGCTCTCTCTGGCAGCCGCTGGCTTCAATCCCTGGGCTGGGAGGTGCTGGGGATGGTGGGGGGGGCGAACCGGTGGCAGCTGCAAGGAGACATTGTCGGGGGGGGACAGGGCCAGCGTGGGCAGCAGCATCCACAGGGCTGGGGCTGGAGATGTCCGGATGCGTCCCCGTGCCTTGCACAGCCTCAGGTGGCCATTTTGGAGCAGGCTTAGGAAAGTGGGGGGCTGCAGGGGGTGACACCAAGCCTGGGAGAAGAGGGACCGGGATGGACGGGGCTTTGAGCAACCTGGTCTGGTGGGAGGTGTCCCTGCCCAGGGCAGGGGGTGGAACTAGATGATCTTTAAGGTCCCTTCCAACCCAGACCGTTCCATGATTCTGTGACTGGCTGGTGTCACCCCATCCCACCTGTAGACCCCTCTCCTGCGCGAGGGTGGTGTGAGCTTTCTTGTGTGCTGCTCCTGGATGTGCTCTTGTGCAAGCTTGTCTGTGCCTGCTGTTGCACGCGCACGTGCTCGCGTGGGCTGGTGCACACCTTCTCCCCGCTGACTGGCCCCATCCTGCTCCCTTCCAGTGGTGGGCAGCACCCTCCGGCTCCTCAACGCCTCCGACAACAGGCGCCTCTTCGACAGGGATGCCTTCCCCGGGGGCTGCGTCCGCTGTGCCGTGGTAGGCAACGGCGGCATCCTCAACGGCTCGCGGCAGGGCAAGGCCATCGATGCGCATGACCTGGTCTTCAGGTGGGGATGGGTCCCAGGCAGGATGGGGCCATGGGTGCTGGGGAGAGGCCAGCCCTGGACCCGCGTCCTGCGCTTTTCCCACAGGCTCAACGGTGCTGTGATCAAAGGCTTCGAGGAGGACGTGGGGACCAAGATCTCCTTCTATGGCTTCACGGTGAACACCATGAAGAACTCCCTCATGGCCTACGAGGAGTACGGCTTCACCCAGATACCCCAGGCCAAGGTGAGACCCCGAGGGTTTGTTGGGGAGGTGACCCCAAATTGTCCCCTGAGGCTGGGTTTGCCCCCCAAACCTTCTCCCCATCTCAGGAGCCCTCAGTCCTTGCCCTGCTGCCCTGCAATGCCCCAAAGCCTCCCCAAGTGCCACATCTGTGTCCCCGCTGCAGGACCTGAGGTACATCTTCATCCCCTCGGACATCCGCGACTACATGATGCTGAAGTCGGCCATCCAGGGCAGCCCAGTCCCCGAGGGCTCGGACAAGGGGGACAAGTGAGTAGCACCCCAAGATCCCCCCAGCACCTTCGGTGACTTACCGGAGGAAGCGTGCCTTGCCTGCCCTCACCCCACGTCTGTCCCTGCTGGGATAAACCCCAAGTAGCCCCAGGACTCCGGTGACGTGAATTGTGCCCTTCTCCTCGCCCCGCTGCAGGCCACAGAAGTATTTTGGACCGGAGGCATCTGCAGAGAAGTTCAAGCTGCTGCATCCTGATTTCTTGCAGTACCTGACAGCGAGGTGAGGATGACGAGGGCCACGGCTGCTGCCCGGCTCTGCTCCAGGCTGGGCACAAGACCGCCTGCCTCCTGCTGCTGCTCTCTCGGTGGCTGCCCAGTATCAAAGCGCAGTCCCAGTCCTCCCCAGGCGCTGGAACCACCTCTGTCCTGCTGTCTGCGGATAAAGCAGAGAGATTTGTCCCCCGCCATTCCCATTCACTGCAGCACAGTTCATGTCCCCCCCCGGCAGGGAGGCTCCCACAGCCTCGCTGCTCTCACCTCGCCTCCCATTTCCCAAAATAAATTAAATTTTGACCTGGTCTAACAGGAGCAGAGGTAGGGCCCAAAGGGATTGTCTTTTCTTACCTTTCACGAGAGCAGGCGCCTGGGTTGGGGTGACTGCAAACAGCAGGCGGGTGCCTTTCAGCAACCTGCAGCCAATGAGCTGAACCTTAGGAGCAGCCACCAGAGAATCCACACGAGCACTGTGTTTCACTCGGTGCTCCTGCCTTACAAAGTGCATGGTGGGGGCTGGATGGGTGCTGGGTGCTGCCGGGTCTGGTGCTGGGGCCCAGGGTGTCCTGCCAGCCATGAGCCCCCCCCGACTGTCCATGTCCCCCGGCAGGTTCCTGCGGTCGGAGCTCCTGAACACGCAGTACGGCTCGCTCTACATGCCCAGCACCGGCGCACTTATGCTCCTCACCGCGCTCCACACCTGCGACCAGGTAAGAGGCCACGGGGCCACCTTCCCCCTGGCGACCCCCACCTTTGGCTGCTGGGGGCTTGTGACCAGCTGCTCTTCGTGGGGACCAGCATGTCCTAGTGGCTGTCCTACATCTGCCACCTCGTGTTCCTGGAGGGGGTGGTCGTAGTGCATGGACCACCTGAAGTGGAGCCTTGACCCTGTCTCTTGTCTGTCTGTCCCACCTCCCTCCCTGCAGGTCAGTGCCTATGGGTTCATCACCGCCAACTACGAGCAGTTCTCGGACCACTACTATGAGCTGGAGAAGAAGCCGCTGGTGTTTTATGCCAACCATGACATGATGCTGGAGGCGGCGCTGTGGAGGGGGCTGCACCGAGCAGGGATCATGACCCTCTACCAGCGGTGAGGCTGGGTGGTCGCCTACGGGGGCAAGTCCAAGGACTCCTGTGGCTCTTTCTCCTCTTTCCTGAAGGCCACCTTCTCCCTGGCGAGGGCTCTCCCCAGCTGGCCAGCCAGCCCAAGGAGCGGACCCTCCACACTGCAGCAGTGGTGTGATGGTCAGGGGCAAGGTGAAGCTGGTGGAGAAATGTTGCATTTCCTCAGGGATCTCCAGCAACGTTTCATGGCTCAATGTGATTGAATGTGGCCTTTGAGGCGCCAAGAAGCACCACAACACGTGGCTGTGACCTCCCAGCCCCATGAACATGGCTGGGAAGCACAGAAGGGGCTGGAAGAAGATGCTGGAGATGTGTATGTGTGGCAGCCTCTGGCTGGAAGAACGCCCTTCACCTTGCCATCGTGCCCCCATTCAAATGCTCGTCACCATGGTGGGACAACAGGCATGATGAATCCTTGCACTGGAGACTAGATCATCCAGCTAACGGGAAGGTTGGAGAACACCTCCCTCCCGGCCTGCAGAAAGCCCCAACTCCAGCCAGGTTTATGTGTGCCACTTTCTAGAAGGACTTGGTTGCCTCCATGATCAATGGGAAAGCCAGCAGCTTGGCTGCCCTCTCCTGTGACAGGCGCACAGCATGCCCTGTCATTTTCCTCTTTCTAGGTCATGGTGTTTTCAAACAAGGATCTTAAACAGCTAAGAGCAGCGGTACTGCAGCTCAGCTGGGACATCAGAAACGTGGCTGGTTTTGAGCAGCCTGGAGATGAGAGCTGGCCTACAGCCCACCCGGGTGGTACTGGGTTTGTTGGGTTTTTCTCGCACAGGGACCGTGTGGTGCCCTCCAAGTGCTTTGACAAGGCAGCCCCATGCCAGGTGGGTCAGGGAACCTGCTAGCTCGTTGGGTCAGACTAAGTGACTGTCACTTTCCTCCCAAACAACCTGAGGGAGGTGAAGTTCTTGAAGCCTTCAGCCACCCCGGATAAGCCAGCGCTGCCAAGGAAGACCCGCTGGGGAGGCCACTCCAGCTGGTGGTGGCCGGAGGGTTGACACGGCACAGCAGTGGGAGCAGTGCCATGCGAGACAGTTTCCCGCTTTGTGTAATTACATAAATGTTGAATGAGCATTTTCTTACATGCCTATTTCTGTTGTTTTGGCAAATGGGGTGGGGTGAGGCCCCTACCTCCCCCAGCAGAGGGGCTGTAGCGTGTAGCAGAGCGAGCCCCCGACTGGAGAACAGCCTGAGGCGGGGATGGGAGCCGGCTTAAAGGGTGGAGATGGGCTGGCAGGGAGGCCTGGTGCCCAGCGCCGTGACGGATCTGTGGGAGCAGCTCCAAGCACAGCCGTCTTCCACTTGGGATGCGGTTGTGCTGTACCGTCAGCTGGGGAGGAGCGATTTACTGCAGCGATGGCAAGAGAGAGCCTGGCCATGAGCCAGGGAACCTCCAACCCCCCTCCAGTTTGCAGCAGGCTGCTCCCAGCCAGTTCAAATGAGCATTACCGAGGCTTAGTCTCTAAGCCTGTTTCAGATGTAATCTCCAGCTTGGAGCCCATCTTATGTTCCCAGGTCTCAAATTAACCTTTGTTTGCATCAGGGCCACCTTACAATGGTAGCAAGGCAGCCTGTTAGGCCTGTTTTTTATTCACAAGCACTCAGCAAAACGTCTTTCATGACAAGAATGAGCCTGATCCTCACATCACCTGACCAAGACAGCACTAAAACCTCCTCAAACCAGCTCTGGCCGAACCTTGGCACAGCCCACGCAGGTGATTCTGGACGTGGCCATCAGCAGCACCTTGATGCGCAGACGCAAAACAAACAGGTCTGAAAAAGGAGCGCCGTCATGGTGCAGCATCCTGCCAGGAATCCCGTCCAGCTCGTGGGCAGAGCTGTTTGTGCACACGAGGAACTCAGGACGCACACCCTCCTTTCCCATTTCAAAAAGGGAGGTTTTTCTCGCCAAGGGTGTAGCCCAGCCCTGGAGTTAAACATACTCCATTTTAAGCGCTCACCAGACAAAGAACCTGATGGCTTTCTACTGCCTCTCCCTTCCAGCTTCCAAGCAGACCACAAGAATCATTTCTGTCACGTCCTGGATTAGCTGTAAGTAGTTTTGTCACACCGTTACCGTGAATTGCCTTTATTCAACTTTCAGTGTCTGCACACGCTTAAGTCTTTCAGTATCGGGGAGAAGCAGGTTTTGCTACGAAGGGTAAGCTCACAACTGCTTGAATTTCAGAAAGCGTTTTAACCCAAAATCCTTTCTACCTGCTCAAAACCATTTCTGTTCAAGTAGACAGCCTTTACCAAAAAAAAAAAAACCCAACACACAAACTCAACTTCAGCTCCCAGTATTTTCTGTAACTTATTTTATTCTGGAGGAGAAGACAGCAGGGAATCACTTTTTCCTCCAGCCAGCTGTAGATCAGGTCCTAGTGGAAAAAAAGATAGCGTCAGAGCAAAGCAACTGTCAACTGGAAAGCTCCCGATTTGCACTATTTCAGCGAGAGCACAGGTCTCGGGAGACAAAAACTTGCTCCCCTCCCAGCCAATGGCACTAGTACCCAAATCCTCTTTGGCTTTACTTGGAACTTACCCATGATGTGGTGGCAGAAACCACAGAGCAGGGAGGAGGAGCCCGCAGTTATGCACAGGCGGCTGTTTTACACCCTTCTGAATAACATCTCAGTGGCAACTTGCAAGACCCACTCCAGAAAAGGCTTCTCTCTTGCTTCTAGAGTTGAGAGACACCACAAAGAATGCTCTAAGCACTTTCCTAAACAAGTTCATTCTGAAACAATTCCTGCCCCCCTCTATTCTCAAAGCACTAAGTAGCTTTTACTTTTCCTACTCATCACCAGGCTGCCTCTTCACTTTTCCCCCCCCCTCTTACTCCTTGGAAGCCAAAAGCCCCACAGGCGCTTTCCCAGTGACTGGTCAAACTTGGAACGCAGCTCTATTGACAGAGCAACCACTCTGACTGCTGGTTTGCAGTACCATTCCCTCCCCTTTTGCATACCAACCTTGATTTCTTAAGGAAGTCCACTGTCGTCAAGTTTGCCGGTCAGCCTGTCACTGCATTTTATTGATCTTCTGCAAACAAATACAAATTCTGTTAAATAAAGCGTGAAATTATTTAGCAGAATGCAGCTGTCAGCTACCTGGAGACAAAGTGCTGTTACAGCGTGTGTATTCAGTGACTCTACATCAGGTAAGATAAAAATGCATTTCTTATCTGCCCTTCAGCCAGCCGCTGTGCCTCACTGTTTGGATACACAACTTAAAAGCTCTTCGTGAATCCAAACTCTGCTATGACAACAGCAGCCAGCGCTTATACTCCCTGTACCTGAGCCTTGTTGAGAGCTGGCTGCTGAACAGCCTGTGCTGCAGTCGCGCATTGCAAGGGCAGGAGGAAAGGGAAGGGACGCTGCTTTTGCCCTGCTGATGCCACTCGTGTCACCTGAGTCTTTGCAAGGGGTAGGAGACCCGCTAAGGGGAAATACGTAAGCCTCAGTGAACAGTTGTTTCTCCCTCACAGCTGAGTTGTCGGACAGGGATAACAGCACATCACAGGCTCAGTTTCTCTCCTGCCCTTGGCTATATAAACTCCTCAAGCTCTACAAAATCACAAACAGCAAAGACACCCAGATGCTGACATGCTGATGACCAGTGTTCTTCCTGATGTATTTTTCCTAGTAAGCTTTCAAAGACTAGGTATTCTGCTCAGCAGATGAGTCATATTGCCTACAGATCTAACATATAATTAATGAATTAAAACCAAGCAGCATGCAGTACTGAAGCATTCTCTTACCATCTTGAAGCCCAACTTGGCAGCTGCCCTCTTGCCAAAGCGGTCTTTGGGCAACGCTACAGCCCCAGGATTCTGCAGGACGATTTCCTCCTACATACAAGTTGCATTGAACACCGTTAGCAATCACACTTCAAACAGTCTGTCTGCTCCTTTCTTCTCCACCCCTTCTAACAAAAAACAGCACTGGGTCACAGAGCAGGAATTAGAGAGGAAATTTTCCATTCAAAGACAAGCAATTTTTGTCTCACAAACTTAGCACAGAACAAAAAGACGAAGAAGCGTGTTTGACAGTGAGTTGTCTCACTCAGAGAAAAGAAACTTTGGGAGGTGGATGCTATTTAAATCCTTGCTTGGGAAAAAAAAAACACCAGCTCTGAGACTGCGGTGGTTTAGACCCTTTTTACCTGTTTCAAGCAGACATCCTCCTCATCATCATACAGAAACATCTAAATGCGACTTTCTCCTTGCACATAAGAATAATCCATTCATCAAGGGTGTACATTGTCTATGGGTTTATCTTGGACAAATGCATTTAAGAAAACCTAAGACAGATAAATCCCTTCTGGGGAAGGATTCTTCAGGGTGTGTCCTTTCCAGGATGACCCTTTGCTGTGTGTGAACTGCACCTCCCCACCCCCCGCAACCCGACGCAAGTTTGAAACTGTCCCAGGGCACCTCCAGGTAAGCAAACAGAACAATTACTCTTTCACTAGGTCTATTTCCGTGACAAACACAGTTATGAGATGAGCTGTGTCGAGTATCTCCATAATGGGCTGTCATCCAATCCCTCCTACTTGTAATCCCTTCTACTCTTGCTCATCTCTGACCACGCTGACAAGCAGGTGCTCTACCAGCCACCAACAGTAAAATTCCCATTCATCCTGTGCTGCCTTTCAACTTGTGCTCCATGGCAGCACAGGGCTGCACACTCAGGTGGCAGCTGCAACAAAGCTACAGCCTTGATTGACTTAATTACATTAATCAAGCCATTAGGCTTTTATATCCCCTCCCAGTAGGCCAGGGACACAAAAGGATATCATCTGACATGATGGAGTCTTACTTCCATAGCCCAGCAAGAGGAGAATAAATTAGACTATGACAACACAAATGCTGGTGTTTCTCACCATTGTGCAGCTGGTGCAGGTTTGCTGTCAGTCCAGTGAGGGAATCAGCTTCCCAGGCAGGTGAGTGGTTTTGCCCTTGCTCAACGCCATGCCATGCTCTGGAAGAGAGGAAGGGGACAGAGAGTCAGTTCAAGTAGCAGACTGTTCTTTTACCTTTGTGTCTTTAATGCTGAGCCTCAGAGTCATGCTTCCACAGAGGAAAGATTAATTTCAGACAGGGATAACTTTATCATCACTTGCTCAGCTTCCACAGCAGCCAAACCTGGACCACGCGGGGCCATCCCAAAAGCCCAAGCCTGTTCCCGACTCTGTGCTTTGGGTGCTCCTCACCCGGGCAGCCACCACACCTGGGGGCACCTGGGGACAACTCACCCCACTGATCTCCTTCTGCCTGGGCGCTTGGTCTACTGTGATGGATAATGCTCGCTTGATATAAGCCTCACTGCTTGCAGACGCTGTACCACCACGCTGAGCGATACCAGCCGCTGTATTAAATACTATCCCACAGCTGGGGAAGAACTGGTACAACCATAGTCAAAACCTGCGAGCTGAGCATCGCCCGGACCAGGCCGTGCTGCTCGGAGCACCCCCCGCACGGAGAAGGCCTGAGCCCCCTCCAGGTGGCGAACAGGAGCCGCGGGGCCCAGCGCAGCCGGGCCTTGCCTCCACCCACCCACCATGGCGGCGGTGGGGGCAGCATTGCAGCCCCACAGGCAGACGTCGAGGCCTCGCCCCACCCCTCCAGAAAGCCGCGGCGGGGCGCAAGAGTGCCCCGCTCCCTTTCCCGCTGTCCCCGCGCCCGTCGGGGCCGCCGTGCCCGCGGATGGCTGCCGATAGCGGCCCGCCCCACTCACCGCCCTCGGCCCCGCCGCCATGTCGTCCCGGAACCACCGCGGAGAGGGAGGGGGCTGGGGCCGCGCGCGCCCGCTGAGTCTCGCGAGAGGCGCGGGGGCTGATGGGAAGTGTGGTCCCGTCCCTCAGCGGCGGGACGCGGCCGCCATCACCGGCCTCCCCCAGCACCCGGGCACCGTGCCCCCGGGGGGGGTCTGGGATGTCCGGGGGACCCTAGGCTGTGACAGTGGGTGTCTGGGGGACGGGGCTCCTCTGAGAGGAGCCACGAGCAGGGCTTGCTCCTGGGGTCCATCCTCTCTCTGCTGGGTGGAAATGCCAAATACGAGAAAGACAAAGAAATAAGTGTGTGTAATTTGTCACTAAAGTGAGGCTTGACTCTCCCAGAGGCTGCTTCTGCGGCTGTTGCCTCGCTCAAGGGCTCAGCAGCTGCTGCAGGAAAGCCATGGAGGTGGATGGGGTCACAATTATGGAATCACAGAATGGTTTGGGTTGGAAGGGACCTTAAAGCCCACCCAGTGCCACCCCCTGCCCTGGGCAGGGACACCTCCCACCAGCCCAGGTTGCTCCAAGCCCCGTCCAGCCTGGCCTTGAACCCCTCCAGGGATGGGGCAGCCACAGCTTCTCTGGGCAACCTGGGCCAGGGGCTCACCACCCTCACAGGAGAGAACTTCTTCCTGATATCTAATCTAAATCTCCCCTCTTCCAGTTGGAAGCCATTACCCCTCCTCCTATCACTACATGCCCTGGTAAAAAGTCCCACTCCAGCTTTCCTGTAGGCCCCCTTCAGCCCCGGTGATACAGGCTCATCAGCCCAGAGCTGGGCCTGGGCTCCACACACAGAGCTTTTGCATCGTCATGCTGCTTGTTAATTGCATTTATTCATTCTTCATGTGCCCTGTTTACTAGGGAGACGCGCATGATTGTACTTAGCCCGCTAAATGCTTCAAAAGGCTTGAACAAGCATTAGCTCATGTAGGAAGGGGCACACTTCAAAAAGACTAATTAGCTGGAGATTGGGGATTAGTCAGAGATTAGTTAGTAAATGTATGTGCTGTGCTTTGAATATGTGATGCTTGCAGTATGTACTATGATTGTCCTTCGCTGTTAAAAACTGCTATGAAAGCTAGATGGGATCCTGTACATTATGAACAATAAGAAAGTGCAAATGGAACCAAGGGGAGGAAAAATACAAACAGCTAATACCCACTTTCTTGCCCCAAAGCTTTATCCACTCTTGTGAAAAGCTGCAGTGACTGGAAATAGAAAGGAGACAAACCTGAGTCTGAGAGGAGAGAAGTCTGGGTACAGGTGAAAGCCCCGTATTTAATGGGTGTCACCCCTGAAATGTCTGAAAAGTGGGGGATTCACAGTCCCTTGGGGCATTTGAATCGAAGATGTGCTCGTGGAAAGCCGCCTGGTTCCCTGCAGCGATAGCAAGAGTAAGCTTCCTACGTTGGTGTTGTACGGTGCGGCCAACTCCTCTGTTGCCTGACCTGGCTGCCTGGATTGCTGCGTCTGTGAAAGCAACACCTCCTGTTATCCTGAAGAGCGGAGTGCTGCGAGCTGGAGGGAAGCGCTGCCGAGGAGCTGGGTGTCTCTCTGCCCCCGAATTCCTTCCGAGGGCAGGGAGATGGCTCCGTGCTGCTGCCCGCACCGGCCCTGTGCTCTGGGAGGCCCCTCTCTGGGCAAGGCAGTCAGATTCCCAGGGAAAGGCAGCGTGACTTCACGTTTATTTTTAGTGCCTGGATCCTCCTGGCCTTGCTTCTATTTTAAAACCTGTTGGCTGTGGGTTTTTTCCTCCACAGCATAGATTTAACCCGACTCATGGGTGCTTTGTTCTCCAGAATGGCCCATATTGTTTCTTAAAAGTCTCTCTTAAAAAGTTAACAGACTGCAAGAGGCATTTTTTTTTTAATTTTTTTTTTTTTACAGTGGTGAAAGAAGGCTGTAAAGAGATGCCAACCTGCTGTTAAAAATAAGCGGCTTCCAACACAAGTGGCTGACTACGAGGTCTTCCCTGGCCCTCTGTGCCCTCTTCTAGTTGCAGGAAGCCTGGCAGGTTGGGCAGGAGCCTGGAGGCAGCAGCTCCCATGCTCTGCTGAGAGGACACGAGAGAGCTTCAGCGCCTTCCTACCCCACAGGAGCCTGTCCCACTGGTGTTTGGCCCGGTGGGAAGGCGGATGATGATACAGAATGGCAGTCATTAACGCAGCCTTCATTGAAGTGGCCTTTGCTCTGTGAAGATGTGGCTGGCAATCTGCCTGACTACTTTTAGCTTTCTGAATAAGCAAATACATAAAACCCCATAACTAGAATTAGCCCTTTAAGTCCCCGAGGGACATAAGGTTTTTAAAATTAAACAAAGCAACTAAAATCCTCCCTTGTGTAGAGTTCAGATCCTGGAAGGAGAGAAGATAGACTCAGATGTGCTGAGAGCTTTGCCACCGTCTTGATTTTTGGGTGGAAGCTGCTCAGACCATAGATTAACTGTCTACTTGTGCCTATAAATGGATGAGCTGTGCAAGGTACCAAGTAATGAACGGATTCAACAGTTAAAAGCTCAGGAGAACAGCATGAGCTAAGTGAGCAGTAGATTGGCTGTCATTATCCGTGGGTGCAGTGCATAGGTAATGTTTCCAAGCATATTTTAGAGGCAGATCAAAGACCCTGGATGAAGGGAGATGGTCGTCGCCTCACCCGTGCCCATACTTTCTTAAATCTCTGCAACTTCGAATCAAGTTTTCTCAGCAGTTCCCTTTAGAGGGCGTCCATGTCACACACATCTCTGGCGTGCAAACTTCACCCGGGAGCTGCAGTACAAGGCGAAGCCTCCCAGAGGTCAGCAGAACATGGTGGCTCTTCAGAAGAGTCTGTGAACCTTCCTAGGGATGCGAAGGGAGTTACGGCCTGGTTTGAACAGTTCTGGTTGAACATATTCTCCTTCCTCTGGCAGTTGCAATGCTGTCCCAAAGGCAATTTGGACATAATTTTGATAGATCTCCATCAGTTACGGTATTTTCTTGCTCCAGTCTTTGAAAGGACTTCTGTTTGTGTTGAATGAGTAAGGAATGCTATTAAAAAGGCATGGGGATCTTCTATGTGTGAATGTTTTGGGGCTGCTCTCAACTTTGTGTCAGAGGATCTGGAGGGGATTTCTTCCTCCAGCTACATTAAGCCCCCGTCTTTCTGCATTCTCAAGGCCCTTCAGTATCTGTCCTGCAAAGCCACAGCACTACCCTCTGCAAAGAAGTCTGAACTCTGCTGTAGGGTATTTGGTTATCCCTAGAGCAGATAACAGCAGAATGGGCAGAATATGTGACAGAGGAAAGGCGGAAGGACAAACGGAAATCAATGACAGAACCTCTCCAACTTCAGCTGCGCTTTGATCCCACGCTTAAATTGAAGGACAAGATCTCCTCCCAATTTCCCACCCGTTTCCCCTCTTGGCTGCCTGTAAGTCCCTCCAGGGAGAAGCTCCCCATGCTTACTGACAGCAATTTGATTTCCTTTTGATTTCCCCTTCTGCCTGTCCCCGTCCCACCCTGCAGACAGGGTTCCACAAAGCCTGGAGAAACAAAGCATCCGTTCATTCAGAGCCGCCCTGCTGTGGTTATCATCTCCGACATATGGCCGGGGGAAGAAACCAGGGTATTTGAAGACATTAAAAAGCACGTCCCCCATTGCTAACTGCGTCTGGCAGGCACCAGCCCCCTGCATGGCTGGAGCGTAGGAAGCACGAGGAGACGCCGAGGTGCAGGGGGTAGCTGGATTGATGCTTGTCTCTGTTACGTGTGCTGCGTGCACAGCAGTGCACAAAGAACCGTCCCCTGGGGTACGGCTGGAGATCGCTTGCTGGTATTTCAGGTGCCAGACTTCCGAGAGAAAAGATCTGTAGTGTTAAAAGCCTGCCACGAGGTCCCAGATCCTGGTGTCTGCTGCTTCAAATCAGTCCCAAGAAATACCAGAAGGACTCTTTGGAGCTCAGTAGCAGACAAGCAACATCTTTCCGCTCAGGACAAAGCATGCTGCAGACAAAACGTCCTTCCCTTCTCCCAGCAGCAAAGCTCTTAAGCCTGCATTTAATGTTAAATACACGCTTAAACCCATTCCTCCTCAGTGTGTCCTGTGTGCTTACGTAGAATTTTAGCAGGCTCAGAAATGCTCTGCTGTAACTGGGGCCTGTCTAAAGCCTGAACCTTGTACGTTGAATAACAAGACCTTTATTTTCCAGGATATCTGCAAGGAAGGGATGGCTTTTCTGGGAGCATGGTGGTATCTGCAGGCAGGGCTATGGTATGGAGTCCTGCAGGTGGAGAAGAGAAAAGGTTGCCTTTTCTCCTCCCGATGGTGCTGAACAGCAGAAGAAATGGCAACTTCAGCCACTGACTTGATCGCTTCAGGTCTGGTGTCCCAGCTAGGCAAAGTGACTGTCTTGTCAAAGCCAGCCAGATTGCGTTCACAGCTTCGTTCCTCAGAGGAGCCGATCAGAACAGAGAGCACACAACAAGTTGTTCCGATTGCAGGGTGTGCATGGTTAAAACCTGGGGCCAGACATATGTACTTGTTGAACAATAGCAGTAGGAATACGGCTTCTTCATGGATGAATGTGTTTAATTTAAAATATATATCCTCAGAGCACACCCAGAGATGGAAGATGTGTACAGCTACACAAATGCACTCAAAGATGGTAGGAAAAACTGTAAAGCTGTGAAACCAGGAGTAAGATTTCCATCACAGAAGGTCTTTAAGGACATGATAGATAAAAAAATTACCAGGAACTGAGAGCTGACCTTGCTTTGGCCAAAGAGATGGATCCTCTCTATTTCCTTTGTCTGCCTGAGGGATTAAAAGCGTGGTAAGCAGAAAGGGAGTCAGATGGTATAAAAACAGCTAGGCAATATTAATAAGGAGCTTTTCAGGTCCTCTTTTATCACAAACAGTATTTCTGTTTGCCTGGATTACTCGGCCAACCAGTCGTTGCTTCAGTCAACCCAGTCTGCATCGTCATATAAGCAATATTTCATCTATCAAGCTTAGATACAAGAAATATGCCAGGCACGTGCGGAGCGAACAAGCATATTCTTGCAAGTAATTAGCATAAGCTGCACTGAGGTCAAGCGGTTGTGTCGGAGCACAGTACAAATTGCCAACATTTCTTCCTACTGAAGATGGAGAATCGCGAATGCCATGTCTCTGGCTCACCTCTTGCTTCCCATTGTTTATACCAGAAGAAGGAGATAATTGTTTTGAGGTACTTTTAAGAATAGCGTCTCTGCTACGTTCGTTGCTTAGTGGGAAAGAACGTGTTTAAATAATGAAAGGTCACATTATTTCAGGTCCCGTTGGGTAATTTTTCTTGCCCTTATGCAGGGGAAGCAGGCTGAATGCCTAATTTGACCATGTTTGAAGTGGTAAACTGAGGTCTCACTGGATTACAGAGGGCAGTTGGTTAAAGGCGTGCAGTGATTCCTCCTGCTGTCTGTAAGAAGATCTATTGAGGGCAGCCTCCGGGTGACATCTCCTTGAGGGGGCCCTGCTGCAGGGTGTCAGACCGAGGGCCATCCAGACCAATGTTGTTTTTCCAAGAAATGCCCAAAATGGATGACTAGGAAAGTGCAAGAATGGGGGGATTACTTATGATACATCTCCTACTACCCCACCAGCCATTTGAGGGGTGTGAACTTCGAGAGCCAGATGGTAGTTCAGTCCCTCCACTAACGGGTTTTCTCTGGAATGGAGGTTTCGGTAACTTTGTTTTCCATGAACTTGCCCCGTTCCTGTGTGAACCTGTAACAGCCGTTCCCTCCAGTGGGGAGGACTTGCCCAGGTCAGCCTGCGCTGTGAGAGGGACCGGCTTCCTTTCATTTGTTCTGTGTCTGGCTCCCCTTAGTTTTTTATGATGGCCCCAAGTTCTTGTACAGGAGGAGACCATGAATGGTCCTGCCTGTGTGGGTAGAACTTATGGATCTACTTATCCTTCCCTTCTCTTTGGGCTCCCAAGTCTGATTTCTTCAGAATAGATCAAAGAGTGAGGGTAGCATTGTGTTAAACCACTAGTTTCCTAGAGAATGTGATCTGTCCACTTGCAGATGGCTTTTATGGTCTCCAAAGCCTCCCATGGATTAGCCCACGGTTGACTGTATAAACATTTTCTCTATCCCACATCCTGCTTCCATAGCATGTCTCATACTCACTTCTCTGTCCTTTTGCTCAGTCCAAACATCCTGCAAAAAGCCTCCAGCTCTTCTGGAGCCTTCCTCACTCCTTTTCTCCCCAGCCTCTGCCAGGTGACAAATAACACTCAATCAGCCCAACAAAACCCCCAAATTCTTGGAGACCTGCGTATGATGGGGAGACTCATGGGCCTTTCTGATTTAATTACTGACAGATGCGCTGCTGCTTTTCTGTTGACCTAATGCTTCTGCTGTCGCATAGAGGTCGGTCTGTCTTCAGCCATCTCTCCCCCTGCGCTTTTTGAGTGCTCTCCTTTCTCCCTTCAGCTGTCATCTCGAGCAGCCTTGCTGCTGAAGGAGGTGGGCGGGAGAACACGCACCGTGGGAGATGGCTGATCTTCCATAGCACTTGTGCTCAGGGATGGGAGAAGTCAGCCGCAGCAGCATCCTCATCCTCATCCTCCTCCTCCTCCTCCACCTCGCCTTGCCATCTCACGGGGAGAAAGCCCCACCATGGCTACCCAGCACCGCTGTGCAAGCTCTGTGGCTGGGGGAGTGCTGCTGGGGGGGTAAAGGGGGGGTTATATCATGGGAGCTGGACGTACACCCCTTTATCTAGCAAAGCAGGGGCTGCACATGCTGGCACCCCCCCCACAGACTGCAGAGAGGGAGCTGCTGCGGCTCGCTGGTCTCCAGGTGACCCCCTTCCCTGGCAGCTGGTGGGGGGCATGGCTGAGGCTTAGGGGGGGTCCTGGGGGTTCCTTCTGCCAGACCAGCAGTGGGGCAGGCAAACTGAGGCAGGGGTAACCAGGGCAGTGTGGGGGAGGTGGGTAACGTCTCAAACCACAGCACCTGATTTACCAGAAGTTGTGTGTGAAGTGCTGCTGACTTGGAGCAGCTGGCAAAAAAGTGTAAACAATTTCCCCCTTCCCAAATCATTATTTAAACAGTATAAAGGTCTCTGTAAATGTTTAAAACAACAACAGGGTTGGGAGGGGAAGGAGGAAAGACAAACAAGTTTGCTGTTTCAGCTTTGCAGAAACAAATCTTCATTTTTGGCAGGGTTTTATTCATCCAGAGGATCCAGCTGCCAACACGCTTTGCAAGGCTCCAAATTCATAATCGCTTCCCTAACATCTTCCTCCAAGAGGCTGCAGTTTGGCACAGGCACCACCTTTGATGTCTGAGTTTGGCGACCACCCCGTGCCTTAGGAGCCCAGTTCATGGCCAGGGCATCTGCGTGGCTGTGAGTGCTCCTGATGATGTTTTTCTTTCCCAGACTTAAGGTTCGCAGTGGTCAAAGCTCAGCAGGAGCCAGGGAGCTCAAAGGAGCAAGGTGCTGTGGGCTGGCTGACCACTGGGGTACCTTGCCTGCATGTGAGCAGGGCAAGAATCAGGAGACCCTCTTTCCTCTGAGCACCTCTCTCAGGAAATGGGGGCTCCCATTTCCCTGCCCCTCCTTCCCTATCTGCCTCGGTAGAGCTGCCGGCACCTGGTGCATTACCGCAGCAGAAACCCTGTGTAATTCCTGTTTGAACACACAGCTGGCAACATGACTTTAACTAAATCAGCATTTTACTGCTAAAGAGCTGGAGCTGTATCCTGGTTTGGCTCCAGGCTGAGAGGGATTTGATCAGAAGCCCTGGGTATCGCAGGCTGCTGGAGATCAGTGGCTGCTCTCCAGTCTCCACGCAGATCTGGAGAACCAGATCCCGAGCCCTCGAGCAGGAGCATCGTCTGTGTGGGACCTCAGGGGAAGGAGGCCATCCTTCTCAGCGTGGGGGAGCCTTTGGGCTGGGAAAATGAGGGTACATCTGTGAGGAGGACATATGAGAACAAAGTCCCTGGGGAGCAGAGGAGCACTGTATTCCCCACCATCCTGCCTGAGGTCTCAGCTGGTCACCAGCCCCCAGTCAGGGCTCGTTTCTGCCCAGTCCCACCCAACCAGGGAAGGGGCTTGTGCTCCTGCCCAGCCTTGTGTTTGCCCCTGTCTCCCTCTGGCCCAATCCTGCTCGGTCCCGTGTGAGCTGTGGGGTATGTATCACCTCAGCATCCATAGCTGAGGAGCTGCTTTCTGCTATGAGATGCCTCTGCTGTGAGTTGCTTTGGCTGGTGTGCGCAACCTGTATTGCTATAGAAATGCATTCTGATCTGCTGTATTTGCTCTACGCTCTCTAGAACGATGCTTCTGCTTCAGCTGTTCAGTCTGACAATGGTTCTGAGCTGTAGTCTGAAGATGCCGTTTGAGAGAAGCTCCAATACATGTTGGGTGGCTTAAGAAGGTGGCCTTGCTGCTGCTGACTTGTGTGTGGCTGTACCCCCGTGCTGGTATGGGAGGGAAGGTGTGTGTAGTGGTTCCTCATACAGCCAGTCCCAGCCTTGCTCTTTCTGTTGCTGGAAGATCCAAAGCAGAAAGACTGAGCTCAGCTGGGCCGGCTTAGCTCTTGAGCAGGGCTGCTTCTGTTGCCTGGGGCTTCATGCAGTTTGGTGGGGGAAAGACCCGATACAACTTTCAATCAAAGCCTGAAGAGTGACGTGGGGCACTGGCCTGCTTATGTGCTGTCCTGCCTCTCTGAAGTCCTGTTCTGGTCAAATCACTAACTCCCCACAGACAGCACCAGGAAAAGCTGTTGCTGGGGTCTCTATTGCTTTTCCAACTCCAGCCAGCTCCTGTGCAGAACCTACACTGAGATAAAAGAGACTGACACAGTGTGAAACCTTCCTCCTCTTCAGCAGATGGTGCTTGCGACGGTGGACTTTGCTTGTGTTGTTATAACAGAACGGCCTGGTCTAGCCAAGAAACGGAAGGAGAAGCTGCATTCTGGTCTTGCTGAGACTGGCTTGGTATGTAAACCTGGCCTGAAAGCTTGGATCACAAATGAACTCTTGCTTTTTCAAGGATTAGACTTTTCTGCCATCTTCAATTTACAAGCTAAAGGGCTGTCGTGACTTGCCTGCAGTCAGCAGCTCTAGTCATTCTGCAGCATTCATGGCAATCTCCTGGGATTTTTAATGACCAAGGATGTGATGTGTGTTGCAATGTGAACTTCACGTTACCTTCACAGAAAACCTAAATGCATCTTAACTGGGGTTAACCTGGTGTCACTGCCTTAGGCTTTAGCGGATCAGTGTTACATCTGTCCTAACTGTGAACTTTACATGCTTCATGCCTAAAAATCTTCACGGTCGGAAAAAGCGCCCCTACTTGAGTGAACCACTGAGATGGTGTGAGTTATTGGCTGGTACTGCTACTGACTGAGCCTCTGCCAGCACATCCCACTAAAATGATGCACTGAGAAGGTGAAGCTGCACCTCCACCAGGCTCATTGCTGTCAGACTGGGTGCTGAGCACTACCTGCAATGGGTACTTTTGAGATTAACCTTGGTCTCAGTCAAGGTGAGCAGGAAAAAGCATATTGCCTTGATGCTGTCTGAAGGCTGCCTTCTGCATCGTGACTGAGGGTGGAACCTGGTTATCAGCAAAAACAGGTGTCAGCTGGTTTAAGCCCTCCAAAAACTTGGTTACCAATATTTCTGACCTTATTCTATCTGTCGCATTCAAGATGTGAGCAAACACAGAGCCAGTGTTGTTCCTTCAGCTGGAAGGGCCAAGAAACCATGTGCTCCGAGGCTCCTTGTTTGTCTCAGCTGGTCCCAGGCCTCCAGAAAGCCTTTCCTAATTCTCTTCTGGCTGTCTCTAACCACCTCCCTGTTCCTGAGTAATTCTGCTGCTTCCGAAGCATTGCTGGCGCTCTGCCTGACCGCATCAGCTACCTGAGCTGCTCTGCTCCTTACTCCTCCTGGTAACCAGAGACTATGTACATCGATCTTTAGCCTCCTGCTGAAGCACAGCAATCTGAGAAGAAACCCCTGGGCACGGCAGAGGGACTGTTGCAGGTTCTGTCCTGCACTTGGTAAATACCTGGGGGAGACATTAACCTTCATGGGGAAAGGGGTTATGTACATCTGTCAGCTCTGCTATTCAAGCACGCGGCAATCCCATGGGCATGGACACCTCCACCTGAAATCCGAGAGCCAGCTCAGCCCATGCAACCCCCACGTGCGTCCCTGCTCGCCAGTCTGACTCTGATAGCACCAGGTTTCTCACAGCTCTTGGGGACAAACCTCGCTTAGCCCTGACAAGCCTCAAAAGCTCTTTCACAGCAAGCCATGTGTGAACCCAGCGCGTCACATATCGGCACCATCTACCTGACTTTATCCTGCCCGTTTACAATAGGCACAACAGGCCTGGACAGGTAGGAGGACACTGGGCACAGTTGGACTTGGAGGCTGGGGGGGGTTCAGCCAGAGTGCACTCTTCCCCACAGCACTCTGTGGCACTCTTTAGCCTTCAGCGAAAGAAGAGATCTCTCTTGAGCTCCTCTTTCACTCAAAGCTTTCAAAGTGGTACCGTATGGATGCTATCATGATGATCATTATTCTCTGTCTGAGCCCCCTCATGCTGCAAAAATCCCTGGAGGGGACGGGCTGGAGTGGGATGGCTTTTGCTGCAGCTGAGCTCTGGTGGTTTTTCCCCTGGGGTTTCAAGAAGTTTCGTTCCATCCATGAGAAGTGCCAGGCATCAGGGGAAGATTTGTTTCTTGGCAGCTGTTCCCATTTTGCTCTAGAAAACAGATGCTGTGCTAGGAATGCACCGTGACTAAAATTCCTCTGGGCTGCTCAGGTCAAATAGCAAATAGCAGCACTAGGGGAAATGGGGGTGGGGGGGGGCAGGAGAGCAGCTCTGCTCAGCAGAGAGCAAAGAGGAGGGCCGAGCCCTTTCCTTTCCCTTCTATTCTTCCCCGAGGCAAAAAAGCAGGAGCTGAGCAGTTTGAGGGAGAGGAGGAAGCTGGGGGTTAGCAGGCTGCCTGCCTCCCACCTCTGGCAGCCACCCAGCGCAGGCGGGCACGCTTGGCTCTGCCTGTACCTGCTCTGGGGAGCGCTGGCGTTGTCAGCCTCCTTGCTTTTGCGGTGGTGACCGATCTCCTCAGAGAACAGACCACACTGTCTCCATTTGTTTTCCAGAGGACTCAGGGAAGCTTTCAGGATCAGAGGTTTAAACAAGGGGTGTGACGAGCAGTGACAGTTTGGGAAAAACACAAGTGGCAAAAGGTTTTGATACTGTCAGAGAACATGACAGGCAAGTTCACAGCCCCTGCAGGCCTTTGCCTTCTTGTTTTCTTTTGCCAACCGGGGAAAGCAATCCTGTGCGGTGACAGAGTTGCGGGCGGTGACCCTGTGGCAGGCAGGGCAGAGCTAGAGATGCTGAGAGCAAAGCAGAAAGCCTAGGCAGGGGCTGGGAGGCGGGGAGGTGGCCTGCAGGGGCTGGGGAAGCTGGACACCTCTTTTTTGGGGAGGATGCTCTGAGGCATCTGGAAACTCGGCTCCTCCGATGTGCTCAGCTCCATACACTGCACCCTGGATGCTGAAGTTGCTCTTGGGGCATCTCCTGCTGCTGTTCAGGGGCTGCCAGGGCTGATAGGACCTCTGGGGATGGTTCAGGCAGCCCCAAGCTGCCTCCCTGCCCTTCACTGGCTGAAGGTCCCAGTACTGAAGACCGGGTCGTGCCTGCCCAGCAAGCCCTGGGTGGGTGGTGAGCACAGTGTGGACACATCCCTGATGCTCCAGCCCCTCGACGCCACTGCGAAATGGGTCGCCCCATCAAAACAGACCTTGCCTTGTTCCCAGACTAAAAGAAGGGGTTGTGTGATAAAAAACTGCAGCTGGTCTCTCTAATCTCCCACCAGTGTCTGCATGAACTGTCAAGACAGTGACTTCCTTGATGCTGGGCAATTTTTTTCTGTGCACGCATCCAGCTAATCAATTAAGTTTCTCAGCAGCTTCCTCCAGCATTCAGGCGTGGAGGGTGGAAGGAATTTGTTATTCTAGGCACTGTTGGAGAGGCATGAACTGTACTAAAAGCAAATTGGTTGCGCTTTCCAAGCACTGACACTCTTCACTCACAGCTTGGCTTTCTGGTCCTCCTCCCTCAACCTCCTCCCTGTTCTGAGCACCTCTGGGTGCTGGCCTGAGGCATGTCTGCTCAGCGCCACGCTGCACCCTGCTACGGTGGGGCAGGGTGCGTGGGATGCTCTGTGTCCCAGGCAGAGGCAGGGACATTTTCCTTGGGGCAAGGTCTTCCTGCAGCAGGTGACTGACTGCACAAGGATTTAATGCTGCTGGATTGCTTCTCACCTGCTGCAGTCATGGGGAAATGCCGGGGCAGGTTGGTTTGTCCCTTAGCTTAGCCCTCTGCTAAAAAAATATTCTCTCTTGATGCTTTTTTTCCTTTTCCCGTCTTGTTTTCCTCCTTCTTCGTTGTTGTTCCTCGCCCTGCCCAGGCATGGTCCTCCGCATATGGGAGGGAGCTGCTGTGTGATGTATTCACATCCGTCCCAGTAACCTTGGGCTTTGCGGAGCTGAGGACTGGGATGAGAAACAGAAGTGCAGAAGTGGAAGGATCTGGCAGGGTGGGTGGAGGCACCAAGAAATATGGAGTATTTGGGGTGATCTTGGGAAGATTTATGGATGCTTGAGAGGGATTGCATCTCCTGCCAGCTCGGCTACACCCTGGCGCTCTGCTAGTGGGAATGGGGATGTTTTTTATGTGTGTTTAGCAATGCAATGGCTGAAGCATGAGAGCAGCAGGACTGCTGGAGTCAAGAGGGCCGCGGAGGTTTAATAGGAGCTCAGCCAGTTGTGTAAAACTCCTTACTCCCCACAATTTGGTCTGTCGGGATAAGCGCAGCATCCTCCCTGGCCAAGGAAAACTTGGCCCGAGCAGAGCTGCTGTTGTGCTTTTGGCCGGGTGGCTGGTGGGTAGGGACGGCCAGGGCTTGAATCCAGCCTTGCCTGGAGGTGAACAAGGTCTTTTCCATTAGGTGCTGCCTGGCAGCCTCGGTGATGCCCACTTCCATGGTGCTTCCCTGCGGGCTTGTTGCCCCAACGTGTCATCCTGCTTGGAAATCTCAGCAGAGAGGATAAGGAGGAACGGGGTGGAGAAAATGACCCATGCTTTCGGAGGGTTATCTTGCTCTTATCAGCAAGAGGATTTCAGCCACCTCTTGTCCCGTTCTCTGTAGCAAGATAACCTGATGCTAATGGCATTGCTTCTGTAGGATAAATCCCATAGATGTTCTGCTCGGGAAGTAATTTGGTGAACCAGGAAAGAGAACCCGGGATGCCTGCTGCCAGTCATCTTTCCAAGCCGTTACACAATACTACTCTGGGGTTAACAAACTAGAAACATCTGGGAATAATCAAAGCTATTTAGGCTCTGGGAAAGCATGGCTGGAGAAAGTTTGAAGGAAGCAACTCGAAAGCTCAGCATTGTTAAAAACAGTCTGGAAGCCCTGGAAATTAAAGCTAGGGTAACATCTACAAAGAGTGAGGAAGTATCAAGAGAAGGATCTAATATTCTCTGAGGAACTGAGAGGAGCCAGAATGAATTGTGATGCTCAAGTCTCTACTAAGCTACAGGGCATTAAAAATTGCTTTGGAACAAAGAAATCTGCCTCTCCTGCGGTTTCCACTGGCAAGGGAGCAGAGGGAAAGACCAGGGCTCTGTCTGCCTGGGGAGTGGAAATACAATTTAATGACAGATAATCATGATCCTCCAAAGCCCAGTGATGCCGACGCAGAGCCTGCAGTGAGCGGTACCTGCCAGAGCTGCTCAGGGAGGATGCGGGGCACGCAGCGGAGCTTCGGGGCCAAACTGCATCGCTGGCAGGGTGCCACCAGCCCGAGTACAGCTGTGGCAGGGAGGAATGTGACCCGCAGGCTCTGCTTTGCAGGCAGCAGGATGTATGCTTGGGTTGGCCGATGGCATCGCCATGGGAGGAGGAAGGGGATGGATCATGGTTCTCAAGACACATCCCCAGAGTGTTGCTGCATCCCACCGTGGGGAGATCAGGCCTCCTCTGGGGCGGGGAGGGGGGCAGCTCAAATGACCATGGGACCATCCTCTGAGCCTGGTGGATAACCCAGGGCCGGCAGCTGGAAACACCGTGCATGGGGATGTCCAGCTGGCGGCAGGGACCGTGGCGCTCCGTGTGTTGCTACCTGCAGCACTGACCCTGCTCCTTTTGCAGGAGCCTGGGGGGCTGCTTGCCTGGAGTGACTCAGAGAAAGGCCATGGAGCCAGCTCTCATGGATGGAAATCCCCTCTTTTAGCATCACTGGGGAGGCAAGTCTGTTGGTGGTAAATCTTGCTTCTGCTAATTTATAGGAGCTTTAATCCTGAGAGGTCTCCCTCAGTGCTTTCCGTTCCCTCTTCTACCACTTTACCATCTCCTACTTCTGCCCCTGGCTGGGTCTGGGGTACAAGCTCCCACCATCTCCAAGAGATGGAAAAGCAGCCTGGGCATGGGGAAGGTGGGCACACTGGAGGAAGGACAATGGGACAACCAGCCACCGCAGGAGCCAGGGAAATGGTTAAAGATTTGGGGAGTCCAGATCTGCCGCATCTTCCGTGACAATCTGGCCTCCCCAGCATCCTTGTAAATGAGAAACCGCATAAACCTCACACTCTATTATTGCTACGGAGCATTAGAGTCTCTCATTTAGGATAAACATTCTCATCTCCAGCAGAGCATGAATAACATTAAATGAGATAGTTAAAATGTTTCAGGCCAATTATAGCCGTGGTGTAACTTCGGCAGAGTTACACCAGGGATTAATTTGATCCGGAGAGCTCTGCCTCCTCTTCTGAACTGGGATTCCAGCGCGGGTAATTACATCCTGCCTCTCTGCACTTCCTCTGGAGTTTTAATTGGGTTGAATGGACCAAATCCGCAGCAAGTGTAAATCAATGTAATTGAGCTCTCTCTGGAGAGGAACCCTGCTGATTTACACCCTCAAATCTGGGCCAGCCTTCTCCCTTTCCTCTCCGCCAGGAGAAGGACAGCATGGGCTGAGGTCAGGGCAGGGAAACTGCCCCGACCCAGCACCAGCCTCCCTGCAAAGGGCTCAGCTTCTGCTCTTTTCTTCACAAAGTCACCAAATTTCCAAACTGCTACTAAGAGCCGAGAGAGCTGTGCCCTGCCTCTCGGCTGTGTTAGCGCAGGTCAGGTCTCTGCTCTGGGGTGCAGGCAGCCCGGCGTGGGTTCACAGCACCCTGCACCCCGCTGTACCTTCTGCCGGTAAACCCACCACCCCGATCCCATGCTGGGGGGACCAGCCATCACCTCCCAGCCTGGATCCCAGACCAGGCTCCTTGTGCACTGAGACAGGCAGCTGGACTGTCTCCCTTTTCCACTTCCCAGCCCTCTCAGTAAATCAGCGTTAATGAGGGACATTTGACCCTCTCTTTCTCTAAACAGCCTTAAGAAGCATTTTTGTTCCATGAGATAGTTAAGACACTTGAAGCAATTTCCTCCCCCGGCTTCTACCGTAGTTTTTTAGTTGGGTTATGTTGTTGTTTCTTTTTGAGAACAGGCAAAGTTATAGGGCACAAGCAGCCTTTAGGACGCCTCAGAAGTGGGAGCAGAGGAGAGACAGCATGGAGGGGATGGAGCAGACAGGCCAGTTGGGATGGGGCGACCCCAGCCCTGGTCCACTTGGTCTGTTAGAGCGACCACGCGTACAGCCGAGACAGAACAGTCAGAGCTGGGAAAGCGCACTCGCTGGCTGTAATTAGGAATTTAATTGTGAGGCGTTATCTCACTGAGTTGGAGCCTATACAGAGCCATACGTCCTCCATAGCCAATTGTAGACAGGGGCGACGGCAGAGGGAAGGGTGCTGGGAACGGTCTCCCTCACAGATTTCCAGGACTTTCTGCTGCTGTGTGGTCCCTTTCCCTTCTCACAGAGAAATGATGAAAACAGACAGACAGATAAACCCCGGGGAGCTGGGTCCGGCAGGGCCCCACAGCTTCGCCCCCTACTCCAGGCTGCGTGGGACTGCTGGTCCCACACCACCTCCACCACCCCCCAGCTGGGTGTACCCCACCCACTCGCCCTTTCATTTCCCTTTTGGTTTTTCCCGAAGTACATTTTAGTGGGGACAGGGATGGAAAGAAGAAGAGCAGAGATGTCACAATCCTTCCTTCCTCCTCAAACAAACGGCATCTCCTCAGCAGGACCACGACAGCGGGACCATGATGGTGGGACCATGTCCTTCAGCCTCCTGGGCCCATCAGCATCCCATCCCTTGGAGAACCGCTGGTGACACCGCGCCTGGCCTGTGAGGGCTGTCACTACCAATTCTGCGTTTCTTGTAAAGTGGAGGGTGGTTTTGGCCAGCAGAGAGGGCACAGTTAACGAGGTTAAGCGAATTCCCACTCCCACCCACCGAGGGCCTTCTGGGACCATCACAAATCTCAGCGCAGACAGCAAACACCTCGTCGCGGCCAGCAACCCTCGCGCAGCCGCTCGCTACAGGCAGGCTTGCCCGCTCTTAGCTTAGCTGCTGGCTGCGGCTGGTTGAGTAAATAAAAACCATTTCTCACGAAATCCACCCTTCCAGAGGTCTCTCAGGCAGAGAAGTGGCCTTTAAGTGGCTCAGGAAACCTTTATCCCCCAAATCTAAACCACCTCCGTGCAGTTGATTTAGCAAGCGATGTTTGCACACCCAGGTTTGCCCCGCAGTGACCCTGTTCCCGGCAGGACCGTGACATTTGCAGGCGCCATTGCCAGCTGGCCCCACATTGCCCTTTCTGGGATTTTTTGTGTGCTAGTCCAGATGGGGAGAAAGGTCGGAGTTACTGAGTAAGGCCCAGACTGAAATCTGGATTTTCCCTAAACCCGGGATGACTGTGCCTGGGCTAACCCTGCAAAATTGGGCTCCAGCTGGCTCCCCTCTGCAGGTTGCACCAGGCTCTGCTCCTGGTCCTTGGGGCTGTCATAGCTCCAGCATATGCCTGACTTTTTTGGGGCTCCTCTCCATCCTGTTTCTGACTTTGCAGATCCTTCTTGTTACTCGTCACTGCCCACCCAGAGCTGAGCAGCCTCAGCCCTGATGCCTCCTCCGCAGCTAAGCTCCTGACCTTTATTTTCCCTTAAATCAATACGTAAAAGTCGTGCTACAGCAATACCAGTGTGTCAGGGGAGCCCAGGTGATTTATATCATCCGAGGAGCTGGTGCTGCTTTTGAGGCTTCAATCCTGATAAGCTTTTGTCTTTCCAGCCCCCAATCTCCTCTATGCTGCCTTCAGCCCATGTACATTGTATTCATCCCCTGACCCTCCGTCCCTTCGTGGCATTACTAACTCTCCATCTTGCTTTTAATCTGCTATAAAACGAAGACAGCTCCAGTTTTATTCTTCCTGATCATAATATTTCCTTTACCAAAAAGAAGGGAAAAAATAAAATAATTGTTCAAAGCGAGTTGAGGTTGTAAAGGCTTAATTAAAAAGCTTTGGGGAAAAAAATCTATTAGGAAAACTGTAGGAGAACCAAGGGGAGGCGATCCTATAGATTCAGGATGGGGAGACGGTGCTGCTGTCAGCCGGGAGCATCCCAGGCAGGAGCCACATCCCGGGCTTCTTCCCCACCGTGGCTGATCAGCCGCTCTCCTTCCCACATTGCCGCGTCCTGCTTGTGGTGGTCGGCTCTCAGATCAGAAAGGAGCAAACAGCCTGTTCTGGGTCAAAAAGCAGCATATTTGGCAGTGAAAATTCATGCCAGCTGTGGTGAGGTTGGTGCAACTGTGCTCGCAGAAAAGATTCTGTTCTGTAACTATTTCACTCGCCCAAAAAAGCAAAGACCTGGCTCCTTCTGCCTCACGTGTATCGGCAAAAGCGTTGGGAACTGCTTTTCCAGTCAGGGGGAGGCTGACGTTTGCGAGTCCACTGGTGACGGATCAATACATGCTGATAGACTTTTCCCATCAGAACATTTATTTTTCCAACAGGACACCGAGTTCTCAAACAAACGAAGGCTTGCACAAGAAATCGTCTGCCTCAGTTTGGCAGCAAACAGAAAAGAGGAATATTTTTCTTTATTCTGAAACCAAATTTTTGTGGCTAAATAGAGCCAAAAATATATCTCCCCCCCGACTTCTCCCAGACGTGAGACATCTCTGAATGCCGAAAGCAACGCTTCCCTGCCACAAATGGACCAAATAAACCCAGCACGAGACTGGTGCTTAGTAGAAACAGATGCGCCTCTAATGCTGTCATCTACAGCAAGCTGCGTCTGCAAACTGATCTTTTATTAACGTATTTATATAGATGGGGGAGCTGCAGAGGGTGTGCCAACCCCAGCGCCGGGAGCGGGATGTCGGATCGCCCCATGCCCGCAGGCTGCGTTAGGGCTTGCAGAGGGCATCGCCGTGGGGCTGCCGGACACCCCCCCAGGGCTCAGCCTTAAAGACAGACCAATTTGCGCAGCAGCGTTTAACCCGATTTAACCATTTAACCCGATGCCTGGTCCCCCCTGAGCTGCGGGAGGGGAGCTGGGCGATGTGGGTTCGTCGGCGTGCTGGGTTGGTGTTGTGGGTTGTTTTGCCGGGGATTTCGGCACGTGCCGAGGCCGGGATGTGCTGGGTGCCGGCTGCAGGGCTCAGGGGAGCTGCAGGAGAGAAGCAGTCATGGTTAGCCGTTTGCTGAGAGCTGGGACAGATGAGGTTTTGAGCTTTGGGGGATCTGCCGAAGGGAAGGCAGGGCAAGGGGAGTCCCTGGGCTTGCCCACGGGCATCCAGCAGTGACTTGTATGTTGGGGGGGGGGATTAGGAAAGACAACCTCGGCCTCAATTCCCCGCCCGAACCCCACACACGTGCCCCAGCCCAGGCCAGCGTCCCCTCACCCTCGCCTCCAAAGCTTTCCTCCCGGGTCCAAGAGAGCAGTGAACGTTTCCCTACCTTTGCTGGGAGCCGCAGACGGACAGCCCGGAGCCAGCCGTAACTCCCTGGGATCACTGTGCAGGACACAAAGCCACATCAGTCCCAAATCCCCACGTCATATACACCCCATGCCCACCCCAGCTGGCCCACCACCAGCACTGCTGCCTTTTCTGTCCCTACGGGATGCTCCTGGCATCCAGGCGGCGGGCAGGAGGCCACAGAGGAAGGACTGGATGTGTCCCCACCTGGGAAATGAGCTGCTATTGAAAATGCTGGAAAAATGGGCTTTTCCCTTCCAGTCTGGACATTTCAGGCTCCAGCTTTCTTCCCCCAGAGCAAGCCACTTTTCTAGAGCCTTCACAGCCTCACCAGTAGGCAGAGAGACCTCTAAATTCTGGGTGAAACAGGAAGAAACTGTCATTAAAATGCCTGAGGAGCCGGTGAGCAGGACAGAAAGGCAAAGACCAGGCTTTTTAGCCCAAGCTAGTGCTTTCTTTGCACAATTTCCCCAAAATTGCATCTATCCCAGATAAGTGCTACGTCTCACCTGGCTTTTACTCCGAAGCGGTGTTAGGTGGCACAAGGGTCGGAGCCAGCCTCTCTCCCGGCCTCTTCCTCTCCCTCGGAATGCCTGGGGAGAGAGGAGATGGGGGGAGCTGTGGGCGATACCTTGCTGCAGGAAAGGGTGGCTTTGCATCGAAGGAGCTGAGCCCCCCGTAACGACAAAAACCTCCTTTTCCCCATGTGCCCCCAGCTCTGCAAAGCAGCATCCAGCAGGCAGGGCTGAATGTCCCTTGCGGGGGGGACTGAGCACCTCAGCTCAAGTCCCACAAGGAATTGCTGCAGCACAGTTTAGCCTGCAATATGCTGATTTTCTCCAACAATTCTTTTTTTTTTTCTTTTTTTTTTTTTTTTGCCAGGAAATAAATAAAACATGCAAGTCCTCCATCACCCACTCTCTCCAACCAGCCGTCCCTTTATCACGGCCCATCCTTCCCCTAGGCTTTGGAACTGGGTCAGTGAGCAACATCCAGCAGCGGTTGCTTCCTGCTGAAATTCATAGAAAGCAGATATGGCCCCTGGGTGCTTTTGAGTAGCCCAGCTTTGCCTTTTCGGCACGAATCTCAGCCAGCCTGGAGCGGGGTGGCCGGAGGAGCAGGCCATGCCTAAGCACAACCCTCAAAGGGACCAGGGGCTCTGCCAGCAACGCTTCCCTGCATCCCTCTGCCATGTCAGGGCTTTGCATCTCTTCACTACCTGGTAAGGACTGGATGCCTTGGAACCTCTATTCCCTGCCAGACTTGGCTGAAATAAGCCAGCAGGCTCAGAAGCCATCTGGGGGAGCAGCCACACGCGTGTGTGCTTGTACGTACGTACACACACACACACAGAGCGCGATCGCACTGCACTTATTGCCCGTGGAAACCTGGCAGAGGGGGGGAGCAGCTTCATCCCGTGATTCTCACCCTTGCTCTGCTTTCAGCGTTATTCCCTGCTTGGTTACACCTGATGGTAAAAGGGAAATTGTGCTCGACAGGTTGGGGACCAGGTGTGGGACAGAGGTCGTCTGCATCCTAGGCTGAAACGAGTCCAGGAACCTCCTCAAGATGCCGAAGGAGCCCTGCGGAGACCTGAGAGGTGGGTAAAACCCGTCCCCACCTCCAGATGCCCAGCTGGCTTTTCCACTTCTGAAGCACAGCTCCTTTTCAGTGCTAGAATTTGGGGTCACTTTCAATAACTCGCTCAAAAATCAGAAGAAAAAGCTGGAGATGCTCTCTGAGTCATTGGCATGTTGTTACCAAGGACACTAAGGTTCCTGATTTTGAAGAAGAGATTAATTACATTCTACAAATAGACTTTTTATCTGCATTGAAGAGCAGCAAGAGCGAGTTCTTTTAGCGTAGCTCATTATGTATCAGCAGGTAGTATTGTGACAGATGTAGGAATCCAGTCGTATTGTCACTTGGGTTTAATCATCAGAAAGCTGTCTTCCCCGGGTCAGCTTCTAGTGAGGATTTGTAATATTTACATAGCACTTGGGGCTGGCTTCTTTATTGCTGGAGTCTGTATTCACTCGTCAGTCTCTCATTATGCATGTGCCAGTATTAATTGCATTTAGAAATGAGATTCTAAAGGAGAAGTGAGAGCTATTTAGACCTCCATTCAGCTTGAAAGACAGCAGCCTTCTGTGTGACAGCTCTCGAGATGTTCTTGTGCTCGGCTTTCTCTCCAGCTGAAAAGCAGGTGTTGGAGAGAGTTGGTGTCGGAGCCACTGTATCAGCACTGCCTTTTGTGCATGCCCAGACATTTATATAACCGACAGTATAATGACTCCGCAGAAGTGGCACAGCATTGACCCTTCTGGTACTGGATTCAAACCCAGCAAGGTAGAGAGCGGATCTGCTCAGTTGCTATACAGACATAAGGGGGGAAAGCGATGCAAAGCCTTGTCTTCCATGGAAAGAGGGGGGGTTATTTTCTTGCTGGTGGGTTGGGGGTTATTTATCGGCTCGGCTGTGCCTGCAGCACTTTGGAGCTGTGTTTGTGGCCTTGCTAATGTATTTAAAGTCGTAGAGAAATTCAGCTGACACTTGTCTGTGCATGCCTGCTGCGCTCTGATTGCTCCAGCCCGGAGATGCAGAGCTGTGTGCCGCCGCTGCCGACTGCCAGCCATGCCTGGGCGGTGGAAATGAGGAGGTCACGTCCTGCTTCCCAGAGGGGACTAAGCTGGAAGGTTAAATCCAGATGATGCCAAGCTACCGGCTCTGTTTTCTCCAGCCTGAGGTGCAGAGGGTCTGTTCTCGCCTGGCAGCACAGTGTGTGGGGTGCAATGAGGGTGTCCTCGTCGGGGGAGAGGCACCAAACACTCCCTCTTCCCATGGCCCTGGCTCCCAGTCCTAGGAAAATAACCCCTCTGGTGCCTGGGGGATTCACGTCCAGCCTGTTGTGAGGGGGCTGAGAAAGCAGCCGTAAAGGCAAATCCACATTTCACTTCCCCAAAGCGCCTCCTTTGCTTTGCCATAGTCCAGCCCTGCCCCACGAAGCCCCCAACCTGGTCCTTCTCCCAGAGCTCTCCATGGACGACGTCTCCCCTCCCAGACCTGGCTCTTCCCAGCAGGCTCCTTTGGGTGCTCCTGTACCCACTTGGGTGCTCACTACCTTGTGTTCCCCCACGCTTGGCCGGTACCAAGGCCAAACCCCGGGCTCCGGGCCAGCAGCATCCCTACCTCCCCAGACCCACGTATCGGTGGGGAGCAGGCGGTGAGCAGCTCTCCGCGGAAAGGGACTGGAGGGGAAGAACATGAGAAAGGCAAACAGAGCAGGCATCCATAACCAGCCCTGGCCCCCCGCCAGGACTTCCTCGTTAAATATCGCATAAAACAAAGAATAAGTCACTGCTCGTTGAGGAACCCAAGCCCGAGGAGTCCCCCTGACCTTCCTGTCCCTTGGCGGGGAGGTGACTCCAGGGTAGCGTTTCAGTTTGCTTTTCACCTCCAGCGAGGGGGGGATAACGGACCCCACAGTGGGGCTGTGAGGAGGAAACCCTTCAAACCTCTCCTTTTGAGATGGTGGTGGCCAGCTCCAGGGGCCAACCCTACCCCCACGGCCCCACGGCTGAGCGCCCCAGCCCCATGAGTGAGGGCCAAGGACAACCTGTGCTATCCCTGGCAGCCCCAAGGCATATAAATAGAAGACGGGACGTGAAGGAGGTCAAGTGAGCAGGGGATTTCACATAATCTGCTCTTGCCTGTGCTGTTCATTTGTGTCCTTTGCCCAGGACGCACGCTCTGCTTCACACATGGGGACGTCAGAGCCAGAGGGACACTCCTGCGCCGAGGCAGCTTTATCCCATGGAACATGTGGAGTCCTGTCTTTTTCTTCACTGTGTGCTGGTTTTCGGGGATGTCTTTAATCCAGGGATCATCCAGACCAGTGCACATACGGAAAATCCTGGTCTTTGTTGCTGTACGGGGTCCCGGTGCCTGCCCAGCCTGAGCCTGGTTCTCTAACTCACCAAAATCCAGTTGGATCAAAACTGGATTGGGGCTCTGGTGCCTTGGATCTGTTCATGGTCTAGAAGATGCTGCCTGCCCTCCACCATGCCCATCTGAAGCCCCGGTCTGTTCTGCCTTGGTCACCTGTACCCCTTCTCCTCAGTCCCTGGCCAGCAGCACTTTTTCCTTTTGCTCCTGCTACTTCTCTTTTCCAAAATATGAAAGGCTGGAGACAAATTGTCTCCTGGTACAAAGCTGTCAGTGGAACTGCTCTGATTTATGCCAGCACAGAGCAAGGTGAGTAGATGAATGTCCAAAATAGAACAAGTAGAAAACCTGTTAATAGCCTGGTCTTTAATGGTGAGAGCAATTAATCACCAAAAGAACTAATCTACCGCTGTATGGCTTCTCAACTGGCTGGTGTCTTTGCATCCAGACCTGTTGGAAAGCTGCAGCAGGGCTCGGAGGAAGCTCCTCCCGGCCGTGAGCTGTGAGTCTCCCTCATGCTGCCCGGGGCCCCGTGCCGGGCCGGGATCCCTCGTGCTGGTCCAGCCTCGAATGACGGTGCCGGTGCCAGGTACGCTCCCTCCCCGTGCTCCGTTGCTGTCTCACTGACCACACATTGATGATGATGATGATGGTGATGATGGCAGTCGGGTGCAAGGTCTGACCAGGCTGCAGGACCCCAGTTTAGACGTGGCGGAAGGGATGCTGATCCAGCCATGAGTGGAGACAGCCAGGGCAGCCCCACCGTCCCTCCCAACCCCAGCTTTTTCGGCTCCAGGCTCCATCCTACCTCCTCCGGTAAGGTTTTGTGCTTTCCCACTGCTTGCTCCTAACAGCAAGGACACAGTGGCTGAGCTACAAACCAGCCCTGCAGCCCTGACACCTTCTCCCACACACTAACAGGGAGCCGAGCGAGCCCCAGAGCTGCCCTACCCCTGTCCCCGCCACCCTGAAGGCAGCTCACGCCTGCTGGGGCTGGAGCTGGAGCTGCCTCCCCCTGCCAGCACCGGTGCCATCGCTCCCGCTGACCTGTCCCCCAGCCACCTACCTGTCCTGTGGGGTGACAGCACCGCCTGCTCACCCTGCAGCTTCCCCGAGGGACGGACCTGCAGGCTGCCAGCTCTGCCAGCCTTGCCAGCCACCACCCCTGGCCACCCTGCCCAGGAGCAGCCCCCACCTCTGCAGCGAGCACATGTTTGCTCGGGCTTTTAATGAGTCCTTAATTCAGCCGGTGCTGCGGGGAGCACGGGGAGGGCTGGGGCCACGCAGGCCAGGAGATGCCTTCCCTGCTTCCAGTCTTGTTTCTCCCTCCCCTGGCTTAATTGGCTCATTAAGTGCCAATTTGACCTCCCCACTTTCAGATGTCTCCAGTCTCCGCTGGTAAATAGATTTGCGCGTCTCCAGTGGAAACCTCCTCGAGCTGCACCTGGCGTTGGGAGCAGGCGGCTGCACGGCAAGTGCGGGCGATGCTCGGCCCCGCTGCCCCCGAGCTGGAGCCAAGCTGAACGGGAACAAATCTCCCTCCCGAAAGACACGGGGAGCTGCAGGTAGTGGAAGCCACAGCCGCCGGCACCGTGCCCGTGGTGCGGCGAGGATGCACCGAGCGGGAGCTGACCCCGCGCTCCCATCGCAGCTTTGTCATTGCCTTGCCGCGGGACTGCCGCAGGTCCCTTCCCATCTGCTCCCTGCCGTCACCTCGGAGCCAGGACGCGTGTGAGTGTGTGCGTGGGCACGGAGCACAGCGCAACGGGGCCAGGGCTGCAGGGTGGCGGCTGCTGGCTCCTCTGAAAGCCAACATGCTGATGCTCTCAAGCATCCTCCCTACCCAGAAGCTCGTCCAACCTCCTGGCACCCCAGGGATGGAGCGGGACCTCCCCGGGGCTATTTTATGCCGGACGAAGGTTTGCCAGCTGGGTGCTGCTGGGTGTCATTGGCAGCCTGGTGATGTCCCCACAGCTGAGAGCATCGCTCAGTCTCCTCCTCAGCCAAGGCATGAAGACAAACAGGCAGCCAGGCTGTCTGGATGGATAGCTGCTCCATTTGGAAAACACCTTGATCGGTGCTTGTAAAAGCGTCCCGGGAGTTCAGCCCCGTCCCTTTGCAGCAGGAAGACAGGGGACCAGTCCTGCAGGGGACCAATCCTTGCTCGCAATGGTGCAACGGGAGGAGGTGACAGCACATCACAGAAGGCTCCCCTCTGCCCAGCACAAGGGAATGTCTCCTGGTGTCACTCAGAGGACCAAAACTAGAAGGAAACTAAGTATCTCCAAGGATGGGTCTTAGGCTGAGCAGCGAGATCCTCCACCCCAGTACCACCCCTCACCCTCCGAGCCCCGGGGCCCCGAGGGGACGGGAAGGGGACGGGAAAGGACGTACGGTTCGACTTTGTTGAAGAAGCGGCGCCGCAGCATCATGACCAGCGTGCCGAGGAGCAGGACAGTGGTGCACATGGCGCTTCCTCCATCACCACGCAGCGCTGACGGCCCCTCGTGTCCCTCCCAGCGGCACCACTCGGGCCGGGGCTGTCACCCGTGCCCGGTTGGCCCGTCACCCCGGCTGGCAGGCACCTCTCCCAAGCAGCCACCTGAAGGCTCTTGGGGCTGGTTTTAGGAGGATTTAGGGCCGGATCAGATGTAATTAAGAAGCGACGAATGAGGACGCTCTCCTCTGACCTTCGGACAGGAGGGAGCCAAGTGGCTGGTCCGTGACCCCTTAAGCACTTAATTGGTTTTGGCATGCGGTGCTCCCGCCCCGCCTGGCCCCCGCCCCGCACCTCCGCCAGGTGGGTGCTGGGGGTGACATGAGATGGACCAAGCCCGTTCCCACCCCATCCACCCCATGGCTCCCCCAGCCCGTTTCCTGCCCCCACCAGCCCCATCATCACCACGGCCGGGTGCTTCTCTCTGCTTCCCCCTTTCCCGTGTGCCCCCCTCCCCTCTCTGCCCACTTTCTCCCTGCTCCTCCTTTTCCCTCCAGCTCGCGTATCCCCCCCTCCTGCCAGACCTGCCTCAGCCCGCTCCCCCCTTCCCGGCTCCGGTAATCTGACAGGCTCAGACCTGTCTGTAATTCTCCACGGACTCGTCTCAGTCAGCTGATCCCAAGACCTTGTCTGCATCCTCTCCTCACCCAGGCTGGGTTTGCCTCCTCCTCCCTGCTCTCCCATCGCTCAGCGGCACACACACCTCTCCCCATGGCACGGCTCCGACCCCACCGTCTCCCCCCAGACCTCTGTGCCCCTTTCCAGTGTCTCACCGGAAGCCTTTCCCTCCCCTACAAGCTCCTTGGATGTCCCCATACCCGGGCAGTGAAGTGCCTTCCCACACCTTGTCCCAGCTCAGCCCTTTGCAATGCAGAACGCGTCTTCTGGAGCCGAGTGACTTTGTGGGCTTGGGTAAGAGAATAAATGGGAAAGAAACCTCTGCAAGAGAGAGGGCGAGGGGAACGCAGCCGTGTGTGTGCACACGTGCGTGCCCAGGAACGCACACACATGGGGTTTAATGGCGCACGAGGGTCCTGACCCAGGGAACAGCCCCAGAGCAGGCAGAGAGCAGCAGGCGCTGGCTTCCCGGGCACCCATGGGTCGGTGCTCCCAGGGGGTTTTGCCCCCACGTGGGGTTTTTCCACAAGGGACCGCAGGTGAATGTTTTCCGCTGCCCACCCCCACAGCGCTGCCTGCCCCACACAGCGCCGCAGCCGTGGGGACCCCTGGGGGTCTAACGCTGGCGCTCACCAAAGTCGGGACGTGTCTCCCTTTGGGGACGTGCCCAGGGGGCTGCACAAAAGCCCGTGGGTTTCTCCCTCTTACACCATGTCCCGGCTGTGGTTTCCCCTGCGGCTGAGGCGGGGGATGGATGCTGGCTGCGGCAGGAGAGCCGAGAGAAGCCCCAGGCTGGACATTCCCGTAACGCAGCTGGAAAACAGCTTCCCCCTGCAAAAGGATTTTGAAATCAGAACTAAATCCAAGCAATCTTGATCGCTCCAGGTTTGATGACTGGTTGGGTCTGAAAAAGAAAGCAAAGCTGAGCTTTCCAGGAAGCCTGGTTTTCCATTCCCGGCCAGCTGGGGCCAGAGGTGCTCCCCAAGTCCAGCCATGGCAGGAGCCTGGAATGGCTGTGGTTAATCCCCTCTTGGTGGACACGTCCTCTCGAAACACTCCAAATGCTAAAAACAACAGTCACGAGCAGCACTTGAAATGTCAGTAAAACCAAATCCCTCTAAACTTGTCCAGTCGCCATCCCTGAACTTGGGGGCCAGCTGGGGGCAGAGGGGACAGATCCGTCCTCGCTGCTGACCCCAGCGGCACGGGAAGCCGTCGGGAGAGGGGTGGAAGAAACATCCCAAGCATCTCCCGCAGCCGGATGGAAACAAGAGTGAATAATTTCTTCCCGAGTGGAAGTCAGGCCAGAGGGTGCGGAGCTGCCTTACGCAAGGCACTGGGGAGCGCATGGGGCGGCCGAGCCCGACGTCCCGGCCAGCCGTGCTAGAGCACGCCGGGCTCCCAGGAGCACGTTTTGGTATGCCGTGAACTCCTTGAAGCCAAATAAACAGCGGCTGCTGGCTGAGCCGGAGCCCAAGAGGCTGGAAGGACCTTCTTTTCCCTGGCAAGAGGCAGCGTGGCTTTCGTAATCCCTGGGAGGACATTGCTGCTTGCAAAGCCTTCTCCCCTCACCGAGACCCCGCCGGGCTGGCACTAGGGAGGGCTCTGCTCTTGTGCCATCTGAGGTCCTGAGAAAGCTCCTTCATGGGCTTGTTTATAACTATTATGGTCCTCCATAACCAAACAGAGGACCATAACTTGACACCCCCCCCCGCAAACTGTGCCTCCCCGAGCATGAGCCCTAGGTGCAGGGGATGCCGCCGAAGCGCCCGTCCCTCCACTCGCTTGACATTGGGTGACCTCCCCGGCCAAAACTCGCCCTGCGCGGGAGCGTATCACTGCCAAACACTCTCGATTGACGCCAAGAGATGCTCGGTTCGAAGGCAAGGTAATGTGAGCAGATTAGTTAATGCTTCTTGCCCTAGCCCTTGAGAGCAGGGCTGGAACGGCAAGGCAGACTTAATGGGTTTTGAAGGCTTTTCTTTTTAAGATATGAATCAATGAAGCTGTACGGGGAACATGGATAATGTGATCGGAATAAGAAACAGGGCTTGTCTTTGAACCGGAGCGAGGTCCCTGACGGTGTTTACTTCACGTCCTGGCACCAAATGCAAGATGACATGAATATATTAGCTTGCTGGCTTTCCTGAGCAACCCCTGCCACGCTCAGACCAGCTTCAGGAAGGAAAAGAGCAGCAAAGAGAATCTGTTTGGAAGTGTCGACTTGTTTCCCAATAACCCTGTCATCCTCGCTTACCGCTGAAGGGTCCGGCCATGACAGGGGCTGTGCTCTCGTGGGAGGCGGCCGGTTCCTGCCGGCGGGAGAGCTCGGCACGGAGGGCGAAGGGGACAATGGTGACACCGGAGGCTGGTCAGGGTCTGAGGAAGTTTAGCAGCTGGCTGATGCCTTGCCCACGCAGCCCCGTGGCGCTGGATCTGTCACCTTCTTCCTGAGCGAGCGCCTCTTGCTTCATCCCTCCCAGTTGCATCACAAGGTTTCAGTTTCCTCAAACCCTGGGGTGGGACTGGGGTGTTTTTGCAAGAGTTGCCAGGCCGGGACCAGGTTGGTTTGGGTGGGAAGCGCTTTCCAGGGCTGCCTCAGCAGCTTCTCGCCCTGCCCTGCCCTGCCCACGAGCATCGGGCAGCACCCAGCCCCTCTCCTATTCCTTTTGTTCCCTTGGATTTCCTAATCCTTGGGTGGGTTTTTTTAGATGGTGTGGGTTGGTAGGGATTTTTGTGGGAGGGAGGTGGAAAGCTGACACAAGGTTTGAGAGGGTCACGGGGTGCCTGCGCTCACCTACCCGCCTCCCCTCTGCCCGCGGCTGCCGAGGGTCCTGCCTGGGTCTTCGTCCCGTGGTCCCTTCCTGGGCATCACCGCTGTCCTGGTCCCCAGGGCGGCATCCCCGGCATCCCACGCCATCCTGTTCACACATGTTGGGGGTGATGAGCTGGAAGTCGGGGTGGCCCCAGGGGTTGGAGTCCCCTCTGGGAGCTGGAGGCTCGGGGCAGGGTCCCACTTCGGGGTGGGGGGCGGTTCTTTGGTGGCATCGCAGACCTCGCTCTCCGCACAAAGCTGCGTCTGTTGGACTTTGAGCCCAGAGCGGCCGCAGCCTGTTTCCATGTAAGAAGGAGAGACGGGGCTGGTTTGGTTTATACGCGTTCCCCACCGGCTCTGGCAGCACCGCCTGAGGTCTGGTTTCCATCAGAGGAGGAATGTCTGCCCCCGGCTCCGCGCTGTGCAAGCAGCCTGGCTTTCACTTCCCTGGGGCTGCCCAGGGCCCGGGGGGGGGGACACAGCAGCTCCCCGCGCTGTCACCTCCCTGGCCCAGCTCTTCCCAGACATGTTGAGGACGTGGAGCTGGGGGAAGCCCATTCTCCCGATACTACTGGTCTTTAGGAGTAAATCAGCGACCGAGGGTGCCAGCGACGTGGACAACGGCTGCGTGATTAAACTGGGGGTCCCGCAGCATCCTGCGTGCGCTCAGCACCCCCACGTGATGGAGACGCAGGCAGCGATGCAGCCTCAGCTGGATCTGGGGGATCCTGTCGGCTGTAGCCCCTTTTAGCCCCCTGGCATGCTGTCCTCCGGCTTGTCCCCACAGTGACAGCTCATGGGCCACAGGCGCTGCCGGCGTCGAGCTGGAGCATCGGGATTGCGCACGGGTCTCCTGGGATCAGAGAAGCTGGGGGAAGGAAACCTGCAATAAGTACAAAGCATTTATACAGGCTTTAGGCTAAATCCTTCCCTCCCCGGGTAGCAGGCACTGCAAAGCCGTTTTCTAAAGTCTGGTTATTCCTTTTCAGGCCAGGACTTTGCAGTCGGCAGCAGGGGGGGATTAGGAAGGGGGAGATGGGGGCAATGCCGGGTGAGCCAGGCTGGCAACCAGGGCCTTCCTTCCAGTGATGTTCAGGGTGACAAGTCCAGCATCTCCGGGTGAGACAGCCCAGCAGCCTGGAGTGGCTCCGGGAGGAGGATGAAGGAGGAATGCCCAACCTGGCACACATGGGTGTCCTGCAATAGCCCTCGGCCGTGTCAGTGGGAGCAAAAATGACAAGGAGCCCTATCAGCACCTTCCACCTCCCACCCCGTCCTGCTCGGAGGGAAAAGGGGCAGTCAGGGCTGTTCTTCTGGATGCCTTGGGCTTTGCCACGTTGGGGCTTTCAGCCTTGTTTCGTTTAAAATCCCAGGGCTGCTCCTGTTCTGGCCAGGTCGGTGTCTCCAGGGTCTGGAGAAGGGCTCCTCGCTGGTCCCCTGGCATCACACCAGCACCAAGGGCTTGGGGGATCTCCCGCAGCTCCTTCCCAGAGCACTCCCCAAGGGAGCTGGCGGGGGCTCTGACACCCCAACTAATGCTGTTTGTCAGAAGGTCTCAGGGAGCTGGTTTGGCAGGGGACACAAGAAGTCACCGGCTTTACTCCGGGGACCGAATAACGAGGCTGTCCCCACGCACGAGAGGAGGTGGGCTCAGCCCCGCGGGTCTGGGTTTGGGGGTTCCGCCCTCGCCCCAGAGACAGTGGAGGAGTCAAGGGTGGGGATCTGCCATCATCCACATCCCACACGCCGTGGAGCTGAAGCCTCGGGTTTTTTTGCCTTCACCTCCCACTCGAGGATCGGGAGCCAAGTACATTTCTCATTGCACCCAGCGCGCGGGGAGGGGGAGAGGCGACGTGGGAGGGCACGGGGGGAGTGGGAGAAGCCGTCGGCAGCGGGGTACAGACCCCGCAGGAACACGGAGCAGGGGCTCCGAGGGCCTGGAAGCCCATCCTCACCCCTGCGGCCGTGCAAATGGAGGGCGGCTTGAACAGGCACTCGATGTCTCCCTGCCGTGCAGAAGCTGCGGGAGGAGCAGGCTCGGGCTCGGCAGGGACAGGGCCCCGGTGGCACCGCGGTGCCACCCCGTCGTGGGGACGGGTCTGTGGGAAGGAGGTGGAAAGCTTGATTGGAGAGGGGAGAGGGCTCAGGGCACTGAAATGAATCGGGAACTGAGAGAGATGGAGTGATTTCTTCCGTACGGATTACCCAGGCTGATCCCATCTCAACCTTCACGCTGGCCATGGGCACCACATCCTCCGTCCCCACCCCTGAGGCCCATGGCCCCGCGCCACCCCGCCATGGCGGCGGGCAGGGTGCTGAGCTCCCCCGTGGGACAGCGGCTGGCTTGGGTTGGGCAGGGGGAGCAAACGCCACCCCAGCCCTCAGGGCTGCCACCTCCCTCCGCACAGGACCGAAGGGACCGGGGGGGTCAACCGAGTCACTATGGGGCCGCACAGGCTGACGGGGCACCGCCGCCCAGCTGACGGTGCGATCCCCAGCCGGGATTTTGCAGCAATGGTGTCAACGCAGCGTCTTTCTCCTTCTGGAACAAGTCGCCTCCAAACCCCGAGCCCTCGAGAGCAATAGTCGCGGGAAACCATGGAAACGGGCGGCCGGCGCGTGACAGCGTGTGCCTGCACTCCTGCCCCTGATTTATGTCCCACATCAGGGGACGAGACGCAGAAGTTTGGGGCTGTTGGGGTTCATTTGGGATTTCGAGGCAGCAGAGCTTTGCTGCCGCTTCCCTTGCCGTCTCCCGTTTGCGGAGCGGGATGGCACGTGGGAACGGGGCTGGGCTGCTGCCAGGGCCAGCTGTGGTGTCCCCAGAAAGGGAGGGGGGGGCAGAATCCTTGAAAAGGCTAGGGGACTTCTCGCTTACTTTTCGAATATTTTCTAATATTCTCATATTTCTAAATGGAGACTCTCAAGCCAAGACCCTTCGAGTCCCGGTGCCGGGGAGGGAGGCGAAGCGCCCGCCGCATCCAGGCTCACCACGTAAGCAGGTACCGGGCTGTGAGCCCCGCATTAACCCAGGCACAAGGTTTGAAAGCGTCAAAGAGTTCTCTTCTTTAAACACACAGCAAGTGATAACCAACGCTCTGCCTAGATCATCTCCCAAGCATTCATATTTGTCAGATTTTGAGTTTTGCTCCCTTTTTGAAAGCGCTAGCGCTGCATTGCAGTTTTGCTCTGGTTTTAAGCTGTGTTTAAGCGCGACATTTATTCCTCTGCATTTTTAAGGGAGGGCGTTAAGCTTGGCCGTGCCATCCTGGGTCCGGAGGGGTTTCTCTGCTGCGTGGTGGCCACCTGGGGGACATTGTAGTTAATAATTGAGCTGGGGCTCACGGGTGCTGATCCCTAATGGACAGCAGGAAAATTGTAAACTTTAAGCTGGCTGGTGAAAACCTGAAGGTTTGGAAGCTGGTGGGGGTGTTACTGGGGACCTGAACAATGCCCAACCTCCGGCCTGGTGGCGTTGGCCACGCTGCTGGGTTTGCACGCACCGGTGGGTTCGGCAGCTCCCAGGTGAGCCGCGCTTTGTGTCCCCCAGCCCAGGGATTCATGGATGTGTGGGGCTGCCGGTTCCGTCCCAGCACAAATTCAGTGGGGGGACCCACCGTGGGGGACCTGTGGGCAGCACCCTCTCCACCAGCTCTCCTTAAATCCGCGAGAGCAAATGTGCCGACACCGCCGGTCTGGCCGCTCTTCACCGGGGCTGGTTTTGAGGAGAAATACAGCTTTTTTTCGCCTCGATGGATCTACAATAACAAAGCTCCAGCCCCCAGAAGGGGCTCAGCCACCCCCCAGCCCCTGCCTGCCTGGGTGTCGGAGCTGCACCCTCAGCCTGTCCGTCCGTCCGTCCATCCGTCCGTCTGCCCTGCCGGGGCGCGGGAGGCGGCTGTGCACACCAGGCTCCTTCTCTTGTCTCCGATCCCCCTCTGGGGGATTGTCGGTTATTACAAGTCTCTGTAGTGTTTTCCTTCTCTCTGTGCAAATGGACTGTGCCGCGGGGTTTAATATGCCGGATTGCCAGGGAGCTGGAAATGGCATTTGGGTTAAAAAAAAAAAAAAAAAAAAACAAAAAAACCCCAAAAAAACAACCCAAAAAGCACACACCCCAAGGCAGCGGGAAGCGTGGCGGGGAGGGGTTCCTGCGCTCCCCGTCCCTGCTGAGACACGACCAGGGGCCGTGCCATCGCAGCACAACCGTCAGATATTCATTTCACCGGTGCCTTAACTCTGGATCGCTCCACAGTTGGGTCCTGCCGCGAGAAGGGGGAGCAAAATTAAAAGAGTCCCTGTGGGACAGAGTGTGGTCCCTTTGCGGGGACAGAGGGACGCTGGTGGGGGGGTCGCGCTCCCCTCTTGCCCCGACTCCCCGTGCAGCCCGAGAGCCAGAGGCAAGCGAGGGTTTGTCCTTCAAAACACAAAATAAAGTGCAAGGGAGGGCGGGGGGGGGGCTGAGGCAGAGCTCAGCGCAGCCAGCGGTTGGGATAACTTTTAACTCGGCACTTTGGATTCCGAATTTTCTCTGAGCTGTTTACAAGGGCTGAAAAAAAAACCCCAACTTCCAGCCCTGACCTCCCCCCTGGCCCCCAGCACCGTCCTGATGTTGCCCAGAACGTCTCCCTCATCCCTCTCTTTCGGGGAGGAAAAAAAAAAAAAAAAAGGGAAGGAGGGAGGAGTGGGAGAGAGGAGGAGAGAGAGAGAAAGTGAGCTCACGTTCACACATTGGTGAAGAGGCTGGTCTTGCAATGCCTTTGAATATTTTACTTTTAGGCAGTTCCCCATCAGTCAGCCGCGCACATCCAAGCCGAGCTGAAGCTAACTACAGCCATGGACGGCACTGGGAGATCTGAAATCTAATCGCACGCATCATACCTCCGGGATATTTATATATATATTTTTTTTTTTTTTTTTTTAAATTACATATATAAACACGCCGACAGGCAGCCGCGCGCTCGCACGCACACACACACGCACACATATACATCCCCACGTCGGCAGAGCCGCCAGCGCCCGCGCGGCCGCTGAGCAAACACCTTGTCTCTTCTCACAGGATATACCCGCTCACACACATCTCTCTTTATCTCCTCCTGGCTTCCCGGAGGATCCTGCCGGCTGTTTTTCATGGAGAGTGTCCAGGGAGAAATGGAGATTGAGAGATGGGAAAGAAGTGAAGAGATTTCAGACGCAGAAAGAAAGGTTATTCAAGAGACATGGAGCAGAGTATATGCAAACTGCGAGGACGTTGGAGTCTCCATACTCATCAGGTATTTTAAAAAAAAAAAAAAAAAAAAAAAGGGCAGCAGCAAATCCAACTAAATCTCTTTATAGCTGTGAAAGAGGCAGAACAATATATATAACTGAACGGAGATGAATGACAGCGAGTGGGGAGCTGGCTGGGTGTATTCGCTGGCGGGGAGCAGGGAGGGTGTCACAGCGCTCCTCTGATTCCCACACCTTTGAGCCGGGGCGGCGGGGGGAGCGGAGGGGGGGAGCTTTGCCGGGGGACTTTGGGAGAAGCCGCTTCCCTCGCAAAGGTCACCTTAACCCGCGGACGGAGCCGGGGGTGGGAGGGTGCCGCGGAGGCGGGGGGAGAGCATTGCCGGGCTCCGCTCGGGTGGGTTGGGGGTATTTTATTTTTTTTACACACACACACGCACACACACCCCCCCCCCCCCCCCATCCCACCCTCCCTTCAGTTAGCTGCGTGCGGATGGCATCGGTACGTCGCAGGCTGGCGGGTGAAATAATGCAAGTTGGGAGCCAAGATAAAACCCAAGCAGGTGTGTCTCCGAGGGCACCATCTGTCCCTCCGGCGGCAGCGTCGGCGGGAAGGAGAGCGCTGAAGTTGGCGGCGGAAAGCGGGGTGTGGGGGGCACAGGGGGGAGAAGGGGGTAAGGAGGCGGGGGGGGGGGACACGGGAGCCAGCCGCCCCGGCGGCAGGGTGCGGAGCATCGCCCGACGGCGTGGGGCTGCGGGCGGCGATGGGCAGCCCCGTCTCTGCGCCTGGAAGCGAAACGGGGGAGATGCTCTTGAGGTGGGGAATGGAGGTGTGGGGGGGGTGTTCTTGCGTTGTCTGGGGGTGCCACCCTCGTCCAGGTACCCCGGGAAAGCGCCGAGCGGGAATCCCATGGAGTCCCACGGATGCCGGGAGTTCGGGGTCCCAGCGGGGTGCGGCACCAGCAGGCCATTTCCCTGATTTCAGAGGGGGAGGACGGGGCGAGGAGGGGGGCAGGCGAGATGCCCGTGCTGACCTGTTGACAAACGGCAAAGATGCTCTCGGGAGAGACAAAGCTCCCACCAGCCATCCCGAGGACCGGCAACGCGGGATCTCCCTGCCCGGGCTCCCGCCGGGACCCAGCCCCGCCACCCTGGGAAGGAGACGGGAGACTGGGATGTGTCCTTCCTGCTTTGCTCCTGCAGCGGGGGGCTGTGGGTGCTCGGAGAACCCTTTGGATGGATGCACTGTTTATTAAGAACCACCCAAAAGTTTTCCAAGAGGCTGGGAGCTAATGGCCCGATTCCACGGGATCTGCAGAGAGCAGAGGCTCTCCGGATGTGCCGGTGAGCAGAGCCGGTTCCCCTCCAGGCTCGCTGCCAGCACTGCAACGGGATTTTCCTGGCAAGACCCCTCCGCAGAGAATCAAAAATGGCATTTGAGTCCCCTCTGTGCCACCTTCTCAAACACTTGCGTCTCTCAGAGCCAGCTGACGGCTGAGCCCATTCTCCCACAGCCACGTAGCCAGCCGGGGTGGCCAGGAGAGGTGACAGCCCCGTGGCTGGGGACACCAAACCCACCTGGGCTGGGTGGCAGAGGTCTGGGGGATGCAAAATTCCCCTTTTCGCCATCCCATGAGCTTCGGCACGTGGGCTTGTCCATGCGGTGGCCAGGTCATTGTCCAGCAGCCAGGTCGTGCCACGGCCCCATCCGCAAGCGCAGCCGGGTGCCCCCCAGCCCGTGAGCACAGGGAGGGTGGCCGGGTGCCCGCGGCCAGCACCGAGGGACTCGTGGCAATGCCATGGGGGATTCACCCAGGGCAGCTCAGTGCTTTTGGTGTCCCCGTGTGCAGTCACGGGGCTCGGAGCAGGGCAGGGGATGAGGGACAGCAAGTTGTGGCAGCAGGGACCACGTGTCCAAGCTCTGGTCCCGACTCAAACTTTCCCAATAGAAGTTTTTTGTCCAGGTTTTGTTGTTTTGTTTGGTTTTTTTTTTCCCCGGGGAGAGTTGTGACACCGCGGTGAGGGGTTTCCCTGGGCTGTGCCAGCAGGGCAGGACTGAGCTGGCACCTAGGGTGACCCCGGGCTCCTTGGGAGCATGTTTGGCCATGGCGTGTGCCCTGGCACGTCCTAGCTGAACCCACCACCTGCTTCCTCAGCCAGAGCTTCTCTGGGATGCTTCAAGCTGGACTTCAGGTGCATGTCCCTGGGGACGGCAGTGAAATTTGGGAGAGCTACCACCCACTTTTATCCCCACGCCGTGGCTCCGGTGGCTGGGCTGTCCCCCCCCGGCAGCAAACCCTGAAGCGGGAGCTTCGTGCTGCTGCCCCGAGCCCCACTCCCCCCGCGAGCTCCGACGAGCTCCCCCCGAGCTCCCTGGGGAAGCTGGCGAAAGCAGGGCGGCCCTGGCCGGGGTTGGGAGCACCGGTGGCCGCCGCTCTCCCGGCTGCCTTTCCCAGCTGGCATCAGCCGCCGGGAGAAGTGGGTCATGCATGGAGGCCGCCGGGAGCCCGGGCGGCGCGGGCAGGCGGCAGCCGCTTCCCAAGACATGATTCAGCAGCTCCAGAGGTCGAGGATGGGGAGGGGGACGGTGGGCGGCCGCCGGCGCGGTGCCAGCTGACCTGCCCGGCACGCTTTCGGGTGGGCACACCTGCGCTGCCGGGGGCTGAGAGCCACCCCAGCCAGCATCCCGGCTTCACCCGCACAGGGCTTTGCTGGGGAAACTGAGGCAGAAAGTGATGTGGACAAGGGTGGCTGGGGAGTGGGAAGGGGGATGAGCGGCTGTGGGCCCCCCTTTGGTGCAACCCTGCTGCGCAGACCAGTAAAATCAGGCAAATCTGTTAGTGGCCGCATTTCTGTTGTTGCCATTGCGACCGACTGGGGAGTGCCTGTGCCTGGTGGCAGAGGGTCTCTCCGTGCTTTCCTGTTCCGTCCCTGCTGCGTCCCTTCGGAGCTGCTGAGGGCAGGGAATGACTTTTTCCCATGTGGGGAAGGGCTGGGGTCTTGCAGCACCTCTGGACACACAGGGTCAAAATGAATCTGGGGCCTGATCCTGTACCCCAAGAGCGAAGGCAGGGAGGCAGCGATGGGGGGGCTGCAGTGCCGGCGTCCCACAGGAGGTCAATCCAGCCCCCTCTGCCCCTCCTCCTTCAGCCCCTGCCCAGCCACCTCCTCCACCACCCCCAGCCTTTCCATGCTTTGCAGCTGGGGAAACTGAGGCACAGAGCTGGGCAGCAGGTTCCCAGCCCTCCTAGTTGCTGCTGGTGCTTGAAGCCATAGCAAAGCCCTGAGGTCCTGCCAGCAGCACGGTGGGGTCCCGATCTCGCAGGGCCTCCGGGCTCCCAGGGGCCGTAAACACAAATAATGGGGACTTCTGGCTGAGCAGCCACCGGATCATGGGAATCTGCGCTGTGCGGTTAAAACTATGTCTCTAATTGACAATTTCCTCGGTGGGGGAGCCTCGCGCCGGAGGAAGTGCAGTCTCCTCGCCACGCTCATCTTCCTCCTCGCGAGCTCAGGGGCCTCTGAGGGATCCATCTCACAGCGGCCGCCTTAACCCTTGGTGGAGCTGGGGCTGGGGCTGGGGCTGGGGCTGGGGCCGGACCCTCGACTGCACATCTGGGGCCGTGTGTCTCGGCTGGGTCACTCCCAAGCGGGCACATCGGCCACCACGGCTGGGAGATCTGGGCTGCAGCTCACCCGTAGCTTCCCCATGTCCCCAGGCTTGTTGCCATGCCTCAGTTTCCCCATGTGTAATTTAGGAATTGGTCCTGTTTGAAAAGCACCCCTCGCTAGAGAGCTCAGGAGCCCAGGCATGCCGGGGGGGAGCAGGGCAGCCTTCAGCAGCTCTGGCATCTGCATTATCCCTCGCTAATTAGCCGTCGCTCCCCAAGCATCCCCCTTTCTTGAATGCCCTCGCAATGGTTTATTGCCATTACCCCACGCTCTGAGACCGTGCCGGGGGATGGCAGCACCCGGGGGGCTCAGCCCTCCCCACGGCCCACCCGCCGCAGCACGCAGGGGCTGAGAGCACCCAGGCGAGGAGGGGCGAGCGTCAGCAGGGGGGGTCGGGGACATCGCTGTGCGCAGACCCCGGCTCAGCCCGGGGACACCAGGGCTAAAACCGCAGCCCATCCCAACCATCGCACGCGTCCGCTCCCACACCCACGCACACATACCGCCGTCACGGCTGTGGGACCACAAAACTTTACGGATCCCATCAGGGAACAAAAGCCAGGGATCATTTCTATTAGCTCCCAGGCACATCCGCGCCAAATGTTAATGCCGTGCCAAGCGCGGGCAACGCAACCTGCCCCAGCCGCCGCGGGCTGTGCCGCATCCACGAGGGTTTCTCCATCACCGTTCCCTCCATCTCCAGACACGTCAGCTTTCCAAATTTCCAAATTTGCTACCTTCTCCATCACTCCTGATGTGCTCTTTCCCTCTCAGGAGGCGTAGGAGGGGAAGCGAAAGGATTGCCAATGCGGAATCAGGCCCCCGGATTTCGGCAGCTGCTCAGCCTGAGCTAACACACCTGGATTCAGGCAGTTTGCAGAGAGCTTTGAAATATAAAAGCGCTCCTTGGATGCCAGACATTATTGTAAGTTTTAGGTTAAAAAAGCAAAGACCCTGACTAATGAGTCTGGCCATGCAGAAAAACCTTTTTTTTTTTTTTCCTAGCTGAATCTGAAAAAAATGGGTTGAATCCACCCAAAAAGGGCATTTTAAAGAAATTATTTTGCAGCTACCCCCAAAGCCAGTGTGTTTTGCGGAGGTGTCCATCGGGAAGGGGTCCTTTCCTGGCTGCCGAAGGGCAAATTTCAGAGCAAAGCTGCTCGGCTCGGAAAGATCCCCCCCTCCATTGCAATATCTCGCTTTGAGAAGGGCCCCACGGAAGGCCCGACCTTGTGTGCGGTGACGGCCCTGTCCCACGGCTTGTCACACGCTCGTGGATCGTTGTGGTCAAGCTGGAGAGATGTTTTTTCTGGAGAGGAGGAGAAACGGAGAGCAGCGGGGCTCTGCTCCGCTGACGAGGACACGCGCGAGGGACGTTTTCCAAAACAACAGCCCCCTCCCCGAGCGGCGAAGGGGGCGAGCGTGGGTTTAACGAGCTCCGTCTAGAAACAGCCCCTTGTCTTACAGCTGTGTTTTCTCTCCGATCGCAGCACCTGGAACCAGCCCTTTTGGCTGCTTCGTGGCCAAGGTGGCTACACAGGGATCCCCATGGCACATCCCGCACCAGCCGGGCCCTCAGGGCTGCCAGCAGCTCTCGGGGTGACCCAAGAAGAGCCTTTCCCATGTCCCCTGTCCCAGGGCTGCCCTTGCTAGCTAGAAAGATCCCGCTCGACACCCCGAGAGCTGCAAGGACATCCCCGGCCAAGGGAAGGGAAGGCACAGGGGAGGCGGAAGGCTGTTCCCGGATGGTTTCCCTGGCTATGGCTGAGGATATGCTGGATGTGTTGGTACCAACCCTGAAAATCCCTCCCCCGGAGCAGGAGGCGAGGGCCAAGTCTCCGCTCTGCTCATCGGCTCCGTTAATGCGGCTGCTGCAGCGGAGCGGGGCTGTGCCTCCGAAGGCGGCTCGGCGAGCGCCCGGCTGCGGAGTTTCAGCGCTCATTAACGTCAGGGAAATGTCAGGACAGCCCTCGGTGGGCTGGCAGGCGCCGAGCGCGGCCGGGGAACGGGGAGCGCTGGCTGGCTGGCGATCCTGCGGGAGCCCGGCGCCGGGAGCGAGCGGCCAGCAGAGCCGCTGGGAACGCCGAGCCGGGGCTGCTGGAAATCGGCATGGGAGCATCGGAGAGGAGAGGCGGTGGCAGGCGCCAGCAAATATCGGGTTCCTGATTTTTGCTGCTGGGTCCCGTCCCAGCATCACTGGAGTGTCCCGGTCCCTCTGTCCTGGGGCTCTGCGGTGCCAGGGGGTGTCACAGCCCCCGAGCACGGCTCAGCATCGCGCTGGACTCTGCTCCCGAGGTTTTGCGGCGGGATGTGGGCTTCACCTGGAGGAAGGCCGGCTACACGTCTTCTCCCTCAATATCGGGTTCCCGATTTTGCTGGATGGATGGTGGGTCCCAGGGCAGGGACCACATCCTTGTGAATCTGGGTGACCCCACCTCCACCCGGTTGGGGGTTGTCTTCCACCTCCGACCCCCTCCGCTGTCCCCGGGGGTCGGGGACACGCAGCCGGGCTCCAGCAGACTCCGTCCTCAGCGTGCGCCTGCCTCGGAGGCAAGACTCAGGTTTTAGCATCGTTTCCTTAAACCCCTGGACCCTGCTGGGCCATGCTGAGCCCGCTGGGCAGAGCTGTAGGGAGGGTGCCCGATGGGGGGGTGATGCTGGTGGCATGGTGGAGGGGGCCGATGCCACCGTCTCTGTGTGCTGCTCGCACCCAGGGGGCAGGGACAGCGGTTTGGCAGCAGAGAGGGGCCGGGACACAGGTGTGGAGGATGAGGATGATGCTGTGGAGGAAGGCACTGAGCAAAGGGGACTGCAAGGGCCGTAGGAAACCAGAGGCATGTGGGAAAGCCACTTTGGCGCTGTTAATTCATTTATCTGATGATAAATTACCCCTAGCCTCAAGGTTCATCTACGCAGCCGAGAGGCTTTGGGCTGAACCCACATCCACGGTAGGGGAAGGCAGCAGCAATGAGGACTCGGAGGTGCGAGCTGTGCACACACGAGCGAGCAGGACGTGCCCCCGGGGGTTGCTAGCTCGCGCCCAAATGTATTTGGCTGCATCTTTGCTGCTGGGTCCCGTCCCAGCATCACTGGGGTGTCCCGGTCCCTCTGCCCTGGGGCTCTGCGGTGCCGGGGGCGTCACAGCCCCCGAGCATGGCTCAGCGCCGTGCTGGAGCCTGCTCCCGAGGCTTTGCGGCGGGGTGTGGGCTTCACCTGGAGGAAGGCCAGCTACACCTCTTCTCCCTCAGCTGTAGAAGGAGTTGAATTTAGCATCAGTGTGTGGACCGTTTTTCCCCGCGCCGGAGCTGGAGGTGCTGCCCACCACCGTCTCCATCGGTCCACGAGCCTCGGGGAGAGGACATGGGCAGAGCTGGCACCATCCTCTCCTTACTCCAGTTAGATTTGCCTTTTTCTGTCTCGCTGGGCGGTGGCGTTGCCATGGCCGAGACCTTTCTCACCTCGGGCTGGGAGCTGGGAGCGCAGGCAGCACCCGGCACCCCTGCCCCAGCCTGAAAATGGGATGATGGGCTACAGGTGGCTGGGAGGAGCAGGGGGACCGTGCAGGCGAAGCGGTGAGACAGCCCTCGGCATAATAAATAGCAGCACCACACACCACCTGCCTACCCATTATCAGCTGCTTTGTAGGCACCCGAGCAGAGAGGAGCTGGAAGGAGAGGTTTGCGAAGGGACGCGGAGAGACTCCAGGCTGAGTTTCTCCCACGTAGAGGGACGAGGTGAGAGATAACATGAAAGCATTGGGAGGGAAATCTAGCAAAAAAAAAAAAAGTCTACAAGTGCTGTCTGGGGCTTCAGCTGAAGCCCCCCCAGCAGCTTTGAGGGCTCGCTGGTGTTTTTCCCCCACCGTTTGCCTACAGGGTAAGTGAAGCATCAAGGGTTTCAGTGCTCATGGGGACCAAAGAAGCAGCTCCCTTCCTTTTTCCAGCTGGGAAAGGAAGGAGATGGCTGGGCTTGAAGATTTCCTCCATGCGGGGGTTTGCCCTGCGTGGTCCGGGGAGAGCGGGGGGGAGATGGGAGGAGAAGCGGCATCTCTCCTCCTGAACAGAAAACAGGTTCCCAGTGACTGCGGTGGTTTTGCACCTTAATTATTTCCGTTGGCTCTGCTACTGGGAACGGTTGTGTCCTTAAAGTTGTTAAAAGGGCAAAAGAGAGAGGAAGAGCAATCCCGACATCCTGTCAGTCGGGTCCAGATGTAGCTCGCAGAGTACAAATTAGCGGGTGCAGAATGGAATCGCTTAAAAAGAAATTTAATGAGATCGGTATGCAGGCATCTGGCTTCTATCAATCATCATTTTGTGTGATATGCAATGGTAAATATCATCTTTTTAATGACTCCGGTGAAGTAAAAGAGCGCAAAACACACACATGCATAATGAGCCAACAAAATTCCAGAGCCTGAGATGTTTGAACTCTCGAAAAATGTTCTGTAGATGGAAAAACCCCAACCGACACCTCTCCTAATTCGCTATTGTTTGAGTTATTTTATTTCTTCCTTTTTTTTTTTAACCTCCTTTCCTCTGGTTATATTTAACCTTTGTATTAAATTAATCTTCTCTGTTTATTAACACTCACCCCTGAGCGAGCCTCTTTTTCTTGCTTTGACAACTCAAATATTTGCTCCGGGCCAGAAGCTCTTGCTGCATCTCCCTCTGCGTTCTCCAGCCCTGCGAAGAGGCGTGGGCCAAGGAGAGATGGATGCAGGTCTCTGTCTGGCCACGGATTTCCTCTTTCAATGTGAAGGAAAGACAGATTCGGCTCCCCTGTTTCAGTTCTCCAGCGATGGAAGTGGACAGCATGTGGGGTTGGGCACACGGGCCAGGGTTTTGCTGGTTTTTACGTCCCTGTGGCACCATTGACCTCCCTCTTGCCGGTCTCTTAGGAAAGCTGCCGGGCTCAGCTCCCATGGGGACATTGCCTTGAGGGTCTGCGAAGCAGGGCAAGGTTGGAAACCAGGGATTTGGATCCTTCACTGGCCTGGTCTCACCCAGGCTGGGGACTTTTGGGGATTTAATTGATCTTTGCTCATGGCGTAGCCAGATGAAAACAACACAGAGGTAGAGGTGGTGCTGTGGGAGAGGTGCAAAGAGCATCAGCCCCAGTGGCTCTTGGTGCTCCTTCTCTTGGTGCTCCTTCTGACCGACCCTGGTGATGCCGGGCTCAGTCCTCCCTTGCTGTTTTCTCCTTCTGCTGAAAAAGCCTGTCTCAGACCAGGAATCTTTCTCAGCTCATTCCCTGGCTCTTCGCAGCATCATGCCCTTGAGCTGAAATCAAATAGGGCTTTTCGGGGAACTTCCGATGGTTTGGGATTCAGAGGGTTAGGCATGCACTGACTGTCTGGCAGCCTCCATCCCCGGTGTCGGGGTGGTCTGTGGGCAGCAGCTCACGCTTCCAGCAGCAACCCCCGCTCCCAGTGCCCAGGGGGACCCCGGCCAGAGGGTGAGGGGGGAGAAGATCCGCTAGCAGGGGTGCAAAAACCCTTGGCTCCGATCTCGGCATAGTGTCGGCTGTGAATACCAGGAGGGCATTGATCTCAGGGGCTGGCTGGAGCTGTGGGCTCGGGGGCTGCAGCAGCTTGCCCAGACGTGGGGAGGGATGGGACAGGGGGAGAAGGACGCTGGGGCAGGATGGGAAAAAATTGTCCCATTAAAACAGAAAGGAACGTTTGTCCTTCTATTGGGAAATGCTCAGGGCAGAAGTCTTGAATCCTGGGAATGATGCTGCCCGTGTGGCCCCAGCCAGGGGACCGGTGTCCATCTCCGACAGCCCTGAGCTGAAGGGTATGGACCGAGCACCTCTGTGGCGACAGGAGCTGGAGACAGCCGGGCCTGGAAACGATTTCTCCTGACAGGGACCAGATGTGTCAGGAGGAGCTTTGCCCGGGGGGGGCGGGGGAGGGAGGCTGCACAATAACAAGAGGAGTTTTGTCACAGGTCCCCTCCAGGTTTTAAAAGCAACACCTTGTCTCCCCCTTCCACCTTCCTTCCTCCCCCACCCTTTCCGCTGCGCACTCTTCACACCTCCGAAACCTATTTCGGGCTGTCTGATGAATCCCAGATGCCTCCGGGAAGCAACAGAAGCGGCGGTGCACTCCAGGCGCTGCTTCACGCTTCCTTGGCAGTGCCCCCGAGCTTCACAAGCCAAGGGAGCGGGGGAAGGAAGGAAGGGGGGGGAAGGAGGATAATGAAGCAATAAATGAGCCTGGTCCTCAATATTGTGCTTATTCGTGGAGTGGGGAAGAGGATCCCACTTGGTCCTGGAGGGAGGTAGGGATGGTTGGGAAAAGGGGTGGGATGGGCTTGTGTGTTTTGGGATGGTGCTTGGGGAGGGGGTTATGGCAGCCTGGGAGAGGGAGAAAGCAGTCTCTCTGGAGTCTGGAATCATGGGAGACAGCCCTAGGAACCATCTGCCACCTCCTGAGCATCCTTTGCCGGTCCTGGAGAAGGCAGAGAGAGCCCCCTCGGAGGGAGGGACCCGGGTGACAGGGGGGAGCAAATGCTGGTGTGGTTCTCCCCGTGTAAATCGGATGGAAGGGGGTGGTTAATGTGACCCGAGCGTCAGCCCCGGCTGCTGAGAAGAACTAGCTGCGGTGCTGGCATGGATGGTGCTGGTATCGGTGGCCCCAGACCTGCACCTCGTCACCTTGTTCCCTACAAACCCACCCCCCTCAGCTCCCCCGGTTGCTCAAGCACGTCAGCTGCAATCGCAGCTTCATTTGCTTCAGCTGCGTTTCATTGGGGTTGATTTAATCCCGCAGAAATGAGGGTCCTCAGCCCCCCAGAGGGGCTGGCTGGGTGCTTGGGGTGTCCTTGTGCTGGGGGAAATGGCTCCTGGCACAGGTGAGCTCAGGGCTGAGATCTCGCTGGAGGCTCGGGGGTGGGGGGCTGATCTGTGAAAGTCAGGGGCATCCCAGGCCGGGGGAGACTCTTTTGGGTGGCAATGCAGGAATAAACCCTGTGGGGCTGAGAAGCTGTTGTGGGACGGGGGAAGAGGGGCAGGGAGAGGCTGCCTGGGGTGAAGAGGGGTTTTCGTGATCATCTCCAGCTCTCTGAGGCAGGACAGGACATTTTGATGTACGTGGGCATGTACACAGGGTCTGGCACGCCTGGGTGGAGTCTCAAGAACTCCGTCTTGCCTCTGCTTTGTCGATGAATATCAGTCCGTAGGGAAGACTGGGGGCAAAAAGGCATTAACCTGATGATTTTCAGGCAGCTGAATGCCACAGCTCCCAGGGAACTCAATGAGAAAACCAGCCCTGGCTGTGTTAGATCCAAGGGGGTGGTTTCCACCGTCTTCACCACTCCATGCTTTGGTTTAACCTCTCAGCCTGCTCTCACCCTCCTGATGGTATTTTGTGTCCATTCTTTCCGGAAGGTTTTTTGTCAACTTCCCATCGGCCAAGCAGTACTTCAGCCAGTTCAAGAACATGGAGGACCCGCTGGAGATGGAGAGGAGCTTGCAACTCCGTAAGCACGCTCGGCGGGTCATGGGTGCCATTAACACTGTGGTGGAGAACCTCAACGACTCCGAAAAGGTCTCCTCTGTTCTGGCCCTGGTGGGCAAGGCCCATGCCGTCAAGCACAAAGTGGAGCCCATCTACTTTAAGGTAAAGGATGGGAGCAAAACCAAAATAAATCTCTGGGATGCTGTAGGAAGTAGGAAGAGGGCAGGAGAGGGGGAGCTGTGATGGGTGGGTGCTGCCTGTCCTCAGCTGGAGAAGGTTGGCTGGTCGTGGGGGTTGCTCCCCACGTGGCCGCAGTGTCCCAAAGCCATGCTGTCCCACACAGACCACCGTTCCCAAACACAGCCGACACTGAAGCATCAATTCCTTGCCCTGCCCAGGGAAACCCACCTGCCTGCAGTCCCTCCAGCATGGCTGTGGCCGCATGTCCCTTGTTCTAGAGATAAGCGTGATAGAAGGGACTAAATAATTTGAGGTGCACAAATTAGGGAGATGCTTGAACCCCATCATGCCTGGGTCTCATCCTGCCCGGGCAGGCTGGTGACCTGCCTCACCTGTTCCCTGGGGTGCCAACAGACCTCCCGGACGTCTGTCTGTCCCATGGAGGGTTCCCAGAACTCATCCATGGGATTGAATTGAGGGTTTTTTTAGGGAAAAAGATAAATTTGCTGTTAGATGCTCCCCGGAGAGTTATTAACTTTGCTGTCCACCTCCCTCCAGAAACTCACTGGTGTCATGCTGGAGGTCATTGCTGAAGAATACGCCGACGACTTCACCCCGGAGGCGCACGGTGCCTGGACCAAGATGAAGACCCTCATCTGCACCCACGTGACGGCGGTGTACAAGGAGGTGGGCTGGCCGCAGTACCCCACTGCCACCCTGTGAGCGGCCAGCGGGGCCGAGCGAGGGGCAGGGAGGGCTTCGCTCACCCCAGGACTTCACTCTGGTCTCTTCTCAAGATCTTCGCTCAGTCTGGGGAGCCCGGTAGGGCCCAGCTCTGTTAGCTGCCAAGTCACGATTTGATCTCCACGGGGTTTAAAAACAAACTAAACAAGCCAAATCAATAGAAGCACCAAGGGTGTGGGTGGGTCGGGGTGAAGCACTTGCAGGGGACGCTGGAAGGGGATGCAGAGCGCAAGGGGAGAGCGTTGGTTGTTGGCTCCATCTTACTGTCCTGGCCTGTCCGTCACCACCTCCCAAATCCTGCACCTCGCTTTGTGCCATCTCAAAGTCCCTTGCACAAGCTCTGCGCAGCAGCAGAGAGGTGCAGCCCCGTTCGCTGATGAGCGCCACAACCCTTGTTTTCCACATGAAGCCCCCAGGTAGACCTGGCTCCTCGCTTCTGGGGGCGCGATGCTTATGGGGACCGCCGTCCGGCACCGAAAACGCTTTGCTTTGCACTTTCTCTACTCACCCGGCAGGGTGTCGGGGCTGATGGCTGTGGCCAGACCCGCTCTTGGTTGCCCATCACCCTCCACTGTGGGCCAGCAGCAGCCCTCGCCTCTCCTTTCATCCCCAGTCCCTCTCCTCGGCTGGCCTTTGCAAACCCTCCGGGGGCTGGAGGGAGCGAGGCGGTGGGAGAGACGTGCTCCCCCAGCCTGAGAGAGCCGGGGAGGAGGGGGGACACCTTGGCTCGGAGCACGGCGCGTAGGTGGGATCCATGTGTCCGATGTGGGGAGGTGGTGAGCCCACCCACCTCCCTTCGGCTCCCCTGGGCAGCAGGGACGCGCAGGAGGATGGGGATGGGTGGCACGCGTTGTGCCATCGCCCTGGGAGGCGGCGTGCGTCGGTCTGTCTGTCCGGCAGCAGGGCAGTGCAGGGATGGGGGGGGGTCTGGCCCGCTGGGGGAGAAGGGGGGGTTCGGGGTGTGATCAGAGGCAGGGAAAGATGAAGTGGACATAGCAGGAGGGATTCCCGGGTGTGGAGAAAGGTCCCTGCTCTGTTAAATTTAGTAAATAACCTTGTTACATAGAGCATCTTCCTGCCCTCTTGGTGAAACTGGGCTCCTCCAAACAAAGTGCCTGGTAGAAATCAGCCCCTGCAGGAGCTGCGTCCCCCCCTCGGGGGCCGGCAGTGCTCCCGCCCGGGCCTGGCAAAGGGCTCTCCCCCAAAAAACGAGACGTGGCTGCAGGGCTCACAGCACTCCTCTTGCCTCCAACATCAACTCCTCCCGAAGCTGTGGGTGAGTCTGCTTGGTTTTGCTGCCTCAGTTTCCCCTTTGGTTACGGAAAAGGAAGGAGGAGCGGCCCCGTTGCCTCCTGCACAGGTTGTGCTTGGATTTATAGGATGCCCTGGGGGCTGATTCCCACAGGGTTGGGGATGAAGCATCAGATGTGCTAGGAAGCTTTGGCATCCTTGCCACCCAGTGCTTCCCAAAATGTTTCTGTTATTTTTAAAACCCTAATGTTAATGGCAATGTTACCTATTGAAGTGCGTGTGTGGGGGGGTGTCCCTTCTGAGATTTCCTCTGGCCTCACTCCACTACTCCAGTAGTCCGCTGGACTCCCTCGGGAGCTGGCAGCTTTCCAAGGGAGACCAGCTCCCATCCTGGATGTCGGCTTGACAGGCAGCGAGCCCACAGTCCCTGGCTGGGATCCCTACGGCCGCCCTGGGGACGTCCCCCCTCCGCACGAGGAGATGCAGTAACCCCCACCCCCACCCCAGGGCTGACCTCCCTCCTCCGGAGCAGCCAGGATCTCCCGCTTTGCTCACCCGCAGCCAGTTCATCTCTGCTTTTAATCATCCCCGGGGAATAGGTTTTTTTTTTTCCCCATTTCGAGTGTTTTGCTCCCATGCCAAGGGGCTCCCCAACCCTGGCACAGCCGGGGGTGGCCAGCACCGGTTGCTGGCTCCCAGAAAAGCTCTCAGTGGGGTTTTCCCCTTCCTTCCACCAGCTGTGAGAGTATGTTTCTGCTCAGGATCCGCGGGAGCCCGTACGGAGGGGCAAACCCCAGACCCCAGCCCTGCCCCGTCCCTGGGGGGCGACTGTTGAAAGTGGCAGGGGGGGAGATGTCTTCTCCTCTTCCTCTGGGCTTGGTTAGATGCGGCACTGAGTTTGTGCCATCACCCAACGCCCTACCTCTGGGCAAAAGGGGGATCTGGGGAGGGCTCCAAACATTTTGGCTGCGTTCCCCAGCCCTCCTTCACCTCCCTGGAGAGCCCTGGGACCAGGGTTAGTCCCAAAGTAGCCCCAGGTCTCCACTACAGCCACCCTTTCTGGCCTTGCAGATCCTTCCTCCCTATGTCCCGCAGTGAAACAGGTGGAGAGACGCGATGGAGGAGGAGCGATGGCACGTCCTGGGTGTAGGTAGAGGGTTGGGTGGAAATAACAGCTCAGGGCATGGCTGCCCTCGGCATGGCAGCGTGGAAGGTGAAGGTGTTTATAAAGGGAAAGGACAGGCGTGGGGGTGACAAACGATGCCGCTTCGCTGATGGGGTGGTGGGCTGTCATTTAGGGTCAGCACCCCCGGAGTTCACCCCGCCAGCCTGCGCCTGTGAAGGTGCCAGCAGCTGATGCCTCCGGCTCACGTCCCAATGTCAAAGGATCTGCTCATCCCTCGCACCGCTGGTGGAGGCATCTTTCAAACATCACCTTCTGGCCGGCGTCAGGATTAGGCCCGTGCGGATGGGAAAAGACCCGTCCAGTCATTGACTTTGCTCCGGTGCGAGGCTGGAGAGCGATCGCTTGGAGCACGACTGTTAGATTTTTTTAATTTTTTTTTTTTTTTTTGGGTGCATCACGGGACTCTCACGAGCTTCACCGATTTCTGCCAAAACCTCAAGGCCAGCAGCGCATATTTGCAGTGAGTTCATGTACTCCCCGCTCTCCGCAGATGCTGGGCCAGGGATGTTTCCATACAGGGATGTTTCATCTTTAGACAAAGTTCACACATTAACCTTTGAGGTTAATATTCTCCAGGTGGGAATTTTTATTTTTCAGTGCAAACCCGTCCTTTCCCTTCCCGCGAGCAAAATGGGGCTTGTTCGCAATCACCGGGGGAGCGATTTTGGGGTGGCTGGGAAGTCCCTGTGCCCATGCCCGAGTGCCTTGGCTTTGGGGGAGCAGCCCTGAGGTCCCCTGCCCTTTGAACAGGGCTTGGCTGCTTCTTTTTTTTTTTTTTTTTTTTTTTTTGTACTTCCCTAGAGAAAACTAGCCCATGACCTTATGCACCCACGTGTGTGTGTGCTGGGCTGGGGGATTTTTCCAGGCACTTTTTTTTTCTCCCCCCACCAAAGCGAATCCAGATGCGTGCAGCTGCCGTCCCTCGAGGAGCTCCCCCCCACCTCCATCAGCCAAATTGCAGGCCGGTCGAATATATGCAAACGAAAACATGTTTATTTTTACCAGCTCTGTAGGAAGTAAAACGAAGCAGGGAGGGCGGCCGGGACAGAGCTCTCCAGGGGAAGAGATAGAGATAAAGCGAACGCCCCCTCTTCGCCGCCCGCGGCAGAGGCAGGCGTTGCTTAAATCGGGGAAAATTCTCATCTGGGGAGAGATGAAAAGGAACAGAAAAAGGAAAAAATACCATTCCAGAGTGACAGGGCTGATAAATGCCGTGTGGAAGAGCAGAAAGGGAGGCCGGGTCCTGGCTCTGAGCGTGGCTCTCTGCTGTACGCGTGTGCACAGCTGCTCCCTGTCACCCCCGCCCCCCCGCAAGCCACCACAGCCGCCTGGGGACCCCTGTATCCCCATTATCCCCCATTATCCTCCCTTCCCTTTAGCTCCTGCTGCTGGGGCACAACATGTCACCTCCTGGCACGCTTGGGATGAGGTAAGGGCGCTGCCCGTGCCTGCTTTGGGCTTGGCTTTGCTCTCCTTGGCAGTGGCGAGTAGGGATCGACTCGCAAAGTCATCCCCCCCCCAAAATTCATGAGCAAGAATTCGGGGGGCTCAGGGTATGGGACCCCCGTGTCCCCCAGCCCCATTCACTGTCCCCAGGGGTGCTGCCGAACTGCTCCTCCTTGCTCTACTCCTCTCCAATGCCCACGCCATTGTGGCCACCGCCGTGCAAGCCAGACAAGCCCAGCTCAGAGATGTCCCCCCCACTCCCAGGGCGGGGGGGCCCCCAGCTCATCCAGCGTCTCTGCATTAGCACCAGGGCTGGGCTTGGACCCGTGACCGGGGTGGGAAAGTCCTTGTGCCCCCTGCCAGCAGCAGATGGGCGCCAAGCGAGGGGGGTATTGGGTGTCCCTAGGGCAGGGTGTGTCCCCCCCCACCCCGAGCACCTCATCCTGGCTGTCTTTGGGGACACTCACTCATAACGCCCAGCTTGTGTCCCCCCACCCCAAGTCCAACGCTGCGTTCGGTCAGAGGGAGCTCGGCGCTGGAGGGAATGGGAAGTGTTAGGTTGGGACGGGACACAGATCCCGTCCATTCTGTCCCTCCCCCCCTGCCCTGTGGCCAACCCTCATGGCGGGTACAGCTCCATATACACCCAGCCAGCCAGAGAGACACCCCAGCACCACCAGAGCCGCTCGGGCAAGGAACCCCCAAGGCCCTCGTGCCACCACCCTTGTCTTTGATGGTGAGACAAATCCCTGAGGCAGCCAAGCCCCGGACTCTCCCGGGGGACTCCTCTTGCATCGCTGCCAGTTTGCTCCAGTTCGCCCCCAGTAAAGGGGATCCCAACCTCTCCCCGCTTTCTGGGGAGGTGCCCAGCGACTTCAGTGGGGACCAGATTTGGGCTGGCTGGCGCCAGAGCTCAGCCTGCCCTGCCCTGGCCATAGGGAAGCCGTCCTGGGGCGCCGATGTCGGTGCGAGGACCGCTCAGGGCCAGCACCAGCGATGCTGGAGGGATGGGTGGAAGGGAAACCCGGGAACTAACCTTGGACCAACTTACAGAAAGGGAGGGATAAAACTACCCGCCTGGGTCTGACCTATTTAACAGACTGCGATGCTAATTATTTTCCATAGCTAAAGCTGTCTCTAATTGTTAGTATGTCTTAACCAGTCCCACCGTGACCCACAGACATGAGCCGGCGTGGTCTGATGTAACTCCGTGTCTTTCCTGTTACCGCTGCGGATACTGTTCATGTACGTGTTTCTCGGCGCTTCCGTGCTGGTTTTATACATGCCGTTTCGTGTACGATGGATGTAACTTGTTTTTCTTTTTGTAGGTTTTTAGTATGTTTGTAACCAGACAGAATGGTGTTATTAAACCGAAACTTGTATCTTCAGTGGATAAATCAATCAAACCCCTCCAGCTCTTCTTTGGTTTCTTTCTGGTGGGGTGGCTGCGAGGTGGGGGGCTGTTGGGGGCCTGCCCCATGGCCAGGCGGGTCTGTGAGCTCCCGCTCGCTGCGGGACACCGGCGAGGGAGCTTTTGTGGCTGGGAAGCAGCAGCAAAGGGAGGAGATGAGCGTTTTGCTGATGGGCTCGAGTGAAAAGGGGAAGGTCTGCTCCTCCTCCGGGCTCTTTGCTTGGCTTCCAGGTACGTTGTGCCAACCTCTGGGGGCTCTCCCTGAACCAGGAGCTGTTCCCGTGCCTTCGCCAGCCCAAAATGCACACAGGGAGGATGCTCTGCATGGGACCGGCTGGGGACTTTCCCTGACACACGTCCTAAGGCTGATTCGCAGCCTCCATGGCACGTGAATCCGAGCAGGCACCGAGATGAAGGCTCCTCTCCTCCGTGGGAGGCAGCGGGGCAGAGCTGGACGTGAAACCGGGGGTGATGATGGCCACGAGTTGCAGCAAGCAAGACCTCCAAGGGCTGCGTGATAGTTCCCAGCCTTTAAAAATAACAAACAGCTCCCTGAGCAGCAGAAGCCAAGTTTTCCGTGGCTCTGTCCCACGTGGCTCCTTCCGTGCCTCACACTGCGGCTGAATCACGCTGGAGTGGGATGGGTCCCAGCACGGTTGGGTCACGTTGCGGTTTCTCTCCGTGGGTCTTTCCAGCTCCCTCTTTTGCATAACAGGCCCATGATGTATTCGAAACCTCGGTCAGATTTGGTCGATGCTGGCCATCCTTTCCAAAGCTGTTGGCAAGGGGATGGATGGACAGACAGACAGACAGGCAGACAGACGCATGTTACGGTCCCATAGGCCCCATTTCCTTGGGATGTGAGGCTTGGAAAAGAAATCCGAGCAATCCTTTTTATTGTGCTTCTCTCTGCTGATGTCAAGTCCATCAGCACAAGTCAGAAAGGGCTTTCAGGGAAGGGAAAGCTCATCCCACCGGGATGGTAGAAACCACCAGCACCTGGCCACCAGCAATTTTAAGCGGAGGAATCCCAGCTCAGCACTCCAGTCTGAGGATGGGGGGGTTCAGTGGGGTGTGAGAAGGAGGAGGGCCGAGATCGGTGCCTTGGAGGCTGCCCAGGGTCCTGGGAGCCTGATGCTGCCTTGTCTCCTGTTGGTCTGAGGGCAATGGTGATGTTCTCCAGCCCTGCACATGGTGGGGTAGCTCTTGCGTGGGCAGGCACTTGAGCTGGTCATGGGTCCCCAGGCTACAGGGACTGGGGTGGCCATGCAAGGGGAGCCTATTTCTCCCCTACAGCTTATCCCAGCAAGCCCAACCAGCCGCGGAGAAGGGAACCAAAGGCCCAAGCACACGGGAAGGGGAATAGCCGCCTGGTTCAAACCATCTTCTGACATTGCGTCTTTTTTTTGCGGGGGGGGCAGGGGGGGGAACTGCTTGGTGCTTTTAATGCAATTAATAAGCCATCCTCAGTGTCTCCACCACATCCTGTATACACTTCCAGGGGGGAGCGAACGGTCAGCAAAGCCCGCACGCCGCTGCGCTCCAGATGGGAAACATTGGCTTGGAAACCACAAGCAAAGGACTGGCTCAGGGGTGGGGGGGTTGCAGTGGGGACCTCAAGCTCTAAGACCTTCGCACGCTGGGCTGAGACTTGCCAGAACCAGCGGTGGCCGGACGGCGCTGACACAGGACCAGTTTTTCCAACAGCTTGTTGAAAAGGAGCCGGGAATTTCAGCATTACCTTGCAGGGAGAAAATATGTACACAGCCCTTCACTTCGTACTAATATTTACCCCCGGATCCCGTCACTTCAGGGTGGCTGTGACGATCGCACCGTGACCCGGACCCCGCGGCCACACCAGCGCTCCGCAAGCACTGACGGGAAAGGAGACAGGGTGGGAGGATGAGGCTGAAACGTTGGCCCAGGTGCTCTGGTGATGGGCTTGCACCCTCCCGCTTCCCTGTGCCCGTGGTGGGGGCTAAATCCACCCCGTTTCTAAGTGTCGCAGCCCTGGGATGCTGCTTTCCAGGAGGTAACCCTTGCCCAAGGGAGCTGGAGGAGATCCAGCTCTTAGACACCGCCTCGGTGGTCCCAGTGGTGTTTTATGGGGTGGGGAGAGGATGGAGAGGGGAATTGGGGTGTGCTCCCGGCCTGTCTCCTGTGCTCCAGCCCTGGGAAAGCCCATCTGCCCACACCGCTGGCCACGGGGTCCGGTGCTCCTCGCCCAGATCCTGCCACGTGTTGGGGAATTATGGCTTCACGAGCCCGGCGCGGATTTGGCTCAGAGGTGACACATCTCCATGGTGTCTCCATCTCCCCCCGGCACCCAGTGACAGCCAAGGGGAGAGGCAGGAGGTCACCACGAGGGACAGACAGACAGACAGACATCTGCAAGAGGGAGATTAAAAAAGAGAACATGCAATAACTGGGCTGAGCAAATACCTATTAAAAGGCAGCCTGGGGGAGCTGGGGGTGAGGAGAAGCCCCTCCTTGTGTGCTGGGTGGCATAGGGCAAGAAACCTCGGAAGACAAAGCTGCAGGCTCCCACCGGCTTGAAGAAGGACATGTCCCTCCTTCTTCTCCATTATCTGCACCGAGATAAGAGCCAGGAGCTCCTGGCTGTAGGAACCACCCTATGGCCACCCTCAGCAGTGAAGGGATTGCAGCGTCTCCTTGCTCAGACCAAAGCCCCCTGGGGAGGGGGGGGAAATTAAAAAATAAAAGTAAAAGCAGGAAAAAAGTCATCCCACCCCGGTGGGGCTGACACTGAGCAGGAGCCGGGCCTTCCGTCCGCGCCCGGCTCCTCTTCAGCTGCGCCGGCTGATATGGTTTATCTGAGCAGCGCTGAATGTAAACGCTGTCAGCGCCGGCTGGGATTAATTCCTGGGAGTTTGGCAGCCAAGAGATGAAATAACAGCGCTGTTGGGGGGGGGGAGAAAGTGCACATCTCAGATTGAAAAATCCTCCCGGTTAATTTACAGCCAGGTTTCTCTTCTCTCAGGCGCTTTTGAGAGAGAGCAGAGCCGAAGGCAGAGGGAGGATGGGGGAGAGGACCACGAGGAGGACGGCTCTTGGGGGTGGGGGGGGGGGCAGGCTGCCTCCTCCTCCTCTTCCTCCCCACTGGGACCCAAGGGAGTGGGGATGATTGGGAAAATCACACTTGTCCCATGCTCGTCCCATAGTGGCCGAAAGGGCTTGGCCCCGCTGCCAGGGACCAGGGGGGTGGTTGGGGATGGGACCTGGGGGGTGGTGGGGGACGGGACCCGAGGAAGGGGGGACGACACGACCCGCAGCCCCCAGCCAAGCCAATTCACCCTCTGGTTTTGCAGGACACCCCCCCGGGCAGACGCGGCAGCGCTGAAGGCACTGAGGTGCTCCCGGACACCTGAACCCCGGCACCATGCCCGACAGAGAGGAGCCTCCGCCTTCCACCCGCTGCTGGGGCCGGGCGTTAGCCCAGAACCTCGGGGGCAATGGCCGTCCCCACGCTAACGAGCACCGGCTCCCCTCTCTTCGGGGAGCAAACCGGCAAAAAGCACATTCCCATTGCTCGGCGCATTGAACCAAACAGCTTTGCTGCTGGGAGCGTTCCCATCCCCACGCAGATGGGACATCTATTGCTCTTTATCAAAAATCTTTTTTTTTTTTTTTTTTTACGGGACATCTACTGCTGTTTATTACAAATCCTTTTCATTAATTGACAAGTATATTTGCTTTAAAGGAAAGCTTTAGAAAACCGCCCCGCAGATGCTTTTGTTTCTGTTTGATCAGTTTTGAGGCTGGTGTTCCAAACGGCTCCTGAAATAAAGTAATCATCAGGCTCTGCCGCACTGTTGTGGGTTTATATTTATATAGCAGAGGGCTTTGTTTGGGGGACACTATTCTAAGTAATAATGTGATTTTCATTTACTTTACTTTAGACATTTCTGTAAATAACCACTTTGGGAACCTGATTTAAAAAATAACCCTAATGATGATGGGTGGGCAAGGGGTCACTGAGACAGCGGCCGTCCCTCGCCTCTGTGCAAACCCACCCATGCCACGGTCCCCCTTGGGACCAGAGGCTGGCAGAGGGGTCGGGGTGACGACAGAGAGGGGTGTCTACAGAGACGTTGTGCCTCCAGGTGCTGGGATGCCTACGGGGAGATGGTGCCAGCAGAGATGAGAGTGCTGACAAGGGTGCGCTGGGGAAGCAGCAGTTTTGGCAGTTCAGCCTTGCCCTCTGCCAAGCACCCATCTCCCGTGGGGTCCTGCATCCAGGGATGCTGAAGTCTTAGCCCTTCCGTGGCCAAGAGGGGCTGGGCCTGATGTAGTGCATGGATGGTTGGAGCTCTGCTCCCCCACCAGCCCGGCCGATGGATGCAGCTTGGCTGGGCGCCGGTGGCAGGCAGGTCACGTCTCCGAAGGTGAATGCAGATGGCTGTGCAGGTAAACACCACGCTGCAGCTTCCGCTCAGCCGAGCACGGACCCACCGAGCCCGGGCACAGCTCATCGCGCAGCCCGAGCAGCAGCAGGGGGGGAGGCGGGCAAGGCGAGGGGGATGCTCAGGGACAACCGGACGGCTGCACAAGGACACCCGGCAGGCAGGAAGGTCCGTCCCCTTGCAGAGCTGCTGTTCCAGCAGTAAATGTTGCATTCAGCTCCTCAAACCAGAGCCACCCCTGGAGAGGAGGCGGCCGTGGCTCAGCACCAGGGCAGCCCAGCATCGCCCAGCCTGGCCTGCACGTAAGGGGTCTGGCTCAGCAGAAGCAGCCTCTGGGAAGGCTGGATAAATAGCAGCAGGCGAGGAATATTGCTTCTCAAAGGTCACCGCTTCCTCTGTGCTGCTGTGGATTCACCCGCTTCAATCTCTCCTCCTCCCCCCCGGCCCCTGTCCCAGCAGCTCCAGCAGACCCCAGCCCCAGTGCCGGGGGGCAAAGCAGACTCCCCATCAAGCCAGGCTGTTCCCAGCCTTATCGTCTGACTGGGCGGTCATTTCTACTGGAAGGAAAATCCCCAAGGCCGGGCCATCGTCCTGTGAGATTTGCCAAAGGGAGCAGGCGGCTCCCGGCCTCCTGCCCTTTCCTGCTCCACTAAATCACCCCAGAGCCCTCCCAAATGTTTATTCATTGGGAAAGCAATAAAAGAGAAGGAAACCCCAAAAGACAAACTCCCACCATCCTGCTTTTGATTGCATTTGATTATTGTCTTAGTTCTTAATCCTTTCCCACTGCAGACTGGCCAAGGAGGGAGGGAGGGTAGGAGGAAACAGGGCTTGGAGGGGGTAAAAACACAAATTTCCCACTAATATCTGTGTTTGGAGGGGTCTGTGTGCCACTAGGGTGGCTCAGTCAGGATCTAGGGGTGACAGTGCCCCCCCGGCTCCCCAGGAGGGGACGTGGAGGTGAGCAGGAGCATCCCTGTGTTTGCAAAGGTGACCGAGCACAGGGCAGCTGTAAATCATGGGACGGGTGGGCCATGGGTGCTGCTCCCCGTCTCCCAGCCCTTCGATGGCCAGGGCAGGGAGGCAGCAGGGACAGACAGGTGAGGATGCTGTGACAAGCATCATCTGCCACACGGTCGGATGGCACCACTGCCACCAGCACCGCGATGCCCTCAGGAAAGGCTGGGGGAGGGCTTTTCTATCTGTTTGCCCTCGCAGAACCAGACCTGGGTTCCCAGTTTGGCTGATAGGAAAAACTTCCCCCCTCTTTGAGCGGTCCCAGGGTGCCCCGTGTCCCTCAGGGGTGGAAGGGGCAGGGGGCGACAGCTGCGACACCCAGCGTAGCACTGGCAGGGATGGGTGAGTGGGGCAGCGGAGGCTGGTGAGATGGAGGTGAGAGGGAAGGGAGCGATGGCAGAGGCTGAGCATCCTCTGCTGCCGCTGGGAACAGCTTCCAGCCTGCTGCCGGCAGCGCGGAACGCGGCCGTGGCCTGGCCTCTGCCGTTCGCACCGGGAACGGCAGCGCTGCCGGCAGCCAGCCCCGGCACCGGGCTGCTTTCAGTGACGGTGGCAGCAGGGACAGGCATTTTTTACCCCTGAGAGAGATGAGAATGAGTGAGAGCGGGACACGGCGGGGTCCAAACAGGTGGTGAGGGCTGGGGCAAGAGGCGTCCCCTCCATGCGGGGCTTTTCCCCCAGGCTGTGTCCCGAGAGACCGGGGGATGAGGGGATGGGAGGGACGGGCTCCCTGAGGGGCTGCGGGGACACGAATCCCTCTGTCTGCATGCGGGAGCAACTCAAGACAACACGGGGGGTCCCACAGCCAGATGGGGGGGCTCATGAAGAGCCAGCAATGGGAAAAATCTCCTGGAGAACCCGGACTGAGAGACATGTCAGGAAGTGGTTGATGTATTGGAAAGACAAGGAAACCCCGGACTGCAGCCCTAGGGTGGGAGAGTGGGGTTTTTACAGCACAAAAATGACAAGGTTTTGAAAACCAGGATATTTCACCCCAAGCATCTTTGTGACACTGCCTCTGAAAAGTCACCGGAGATGGTTCCAAGCTCCTGGAACCCCCCCGCAGGTGAGAACCCACCCGAAGAGCTATTCCCCAGCTCCATCCATCCCCAGCACATCTCGTAATCCTGACTCCCTCCACCTGTGTGTCCCAGCTGGGGATGGAGGGTGCCTGGTGAGCGGGGGAGGTCAGACCCCGCAGGAGGCAGGGCTCCTCTCCCCGGGGAGCAGGCAGCCCCCCGGCTCCGTCAGCTCTCCCGCGGTGGGATGGCCGGGCTCATGCCACATGTCACAGCCCCATTAGCACCCAGGCTTGTGCACCGTTGTCCTTGGGAGGAAAAAACGCAGCTGCCCTGAAAGCAAAGGCCCTCTTCCACACATACTTGAATTATCTGAGAAAAAGTCCTGCTCCAGGGATGCCAAGGCCAAGGGGAGCAGGGCTGAGCTTGCCTCTGAAAATCCTCTTTCAAAAGGCCCCAGGACCTTGGCTTTGGTTTATAAGGAAGCCCGATGCCACTCGGATCTCCTCCCCGCCGGGTGCTGCAGTGTGTCTCCATGTCCAGGGACGGGACCTGCCCTGGCAGCAGCCACCTCCCAGCCTTTGGACCAGCAGGACCTCGCCTGTCCCCAAGATGCTGGGGACAGATCCCACCCTGGAGGATTTTGTGGGATAACAGGGAGGGATGGTGCATAAGCCAGCATGGGCAGGACGCAGGAATAACCACAAAACCATGGAGGAAATGCAAAGAGTAAATTTAACCTCGATACCTGGCGAGCGGGGGGATCTCCGAAGCAGTGCCAGGGCAGACGCACGCAAGCAGGAGCGCAGGCACTGCAGGGCTCGGTCCTTGCTAGAGAGAGTTTGTCAGTGAGAGAGTCCGGACCCGCTGTTCTTCTCTGTATATGGGGGATTCAAGCAGGCGTAGTTTTCCACTGTGCCTTGATCTTTTCCGACAGCAGGGCAGGAATCTCAAGCATGTTCAATAAGGTGCCCCTGAGTCCGTCACAGGCCCGTGTTATCTGAGCACAGACGTTCCACTTGTCGAGCACACAAGACTAAACAATGCTTGGTGTGATATATGTGTTTTGCGACACCTCAGCTGCAGGTCGCTTCGGCATGTTTACAGTCCTCCTCGCCAATGTTCTGTTATTTTCCCACATCTCCTGCCGAGATGTCCCCAGGCCTTGCACATCGCACCGGGGGCTCCCACCAGGTCACACATTGCCACTGCTCCTGGGTGCCTCCTGCACAGGACGTGTCTCCTAATGCCGGGGTGCACAGCACTGTGTCCCCTCCCTGCTTCCTTTGGGGACAGGCCAGCCAGGACATTTCTGGCCGGGCTGGGCTGTGGGGTGGTTCGCACCGCAGAGGGAAGTGCTCTGCAGAGCATCTCCCTGCTGTGCTGATGCAACACCCTGACACTGCTGCCTTGGGCGTTTTTTTGGTCATTTCTTTCACTTCCTTATTGCCCAACGCTCCGCAGGGTTTGCACAGGTGGCCGTCACCGTCCTCTCTTTCCTCCATAGAAGGACACATCCCGCAGGTTGGAGCCTTGGAGCGGGATGCAGGCAGAGCCGCGGCAGCGATGTCTTTTGTTGGCCGATGTTTGTCCCAGACAAAGACAGTCTCATCTGTCCCCACCCAGGGAGGAGTCAGTGCCTGGCATCTTGGCACGGATCCCCGCTTGCCACCTGCCCCAGCTTGCAGCAGGGGACACCCCCACCTCACCGCTCCCTCACCCCTGAGTCACGGGCAGAGAGCACCCGCCCTCCCCGTGGCACAGCCCGCGTTGGGGCACCCGTGCCCAGCCACCCACCCCAGCACCCACTGGGCTCTCCCCTTCTCCACCCGCTTCAAAACACGACTTCAAAGGAGCTGGGAGGAACCGAAAGATTTTTCCAGCTTATTTTTTCAACCAGGAACAGGAGTGGATTTGCTGAGCAAGAACTCATGGAAGTGGAAGGCGGAGGGCCACCGCAAGCACGAGCTCAACGCCCTACTAGATGTCAGCGAATCCAAGCTGGACCCAAGCCGCAGCACCCAGGGACAGCTTTAGCACAGCAGGGCAGTTCCCCGAGGCTCTGCCAGGCTCTGGAGGAGTCACCGCTGGCAAAGCCAACAGGACCGGCTCTGCGGCCGCTGCCCCAGCCTCGCTATGCGTCACCTGGATTTGGCCTGGCCGGCAGGACGTGCCTGGGCCCACGGTGCCCTCTGGGCTGTGCCAGCCCACGCCGTGCCCACTACGTTGCCCAGCACACCAGGGTCCCCGCTGCTTGGAATGGGGTCCGGGGGGCCATGCCCCGGTGTCCTGATAGTCCTAACAGTGGCTGGTCCTAATAGTAGCTGGTCCTAATGGTGACTAGTCCTAATGGTGACCAGTCCTAATGCTGACCAGTCCTAATAGTGATTTTTCCTAATAGTCCCCAATTCTAATAGAGCCTGGTCCTGACAGTGACAAGTCCTAATAGTGATTTTTCATAATAGTGCCCAGTCCTATTATGAAAAATAGGATAGTGTCCTATATCTATCCTGATAGTGCCCAGTCCTAATAGTGCCTGGTCCTAATAGTGACAAGTCCTAACAGTGACCGGTCCTAGTAGTAGCTGGTCCTAATGGTAACCAGTCCTAATTGTGACCCATCCTAATAGTAACCGGTCCTAATAGTGATTTTTCCTAATAGTGCCCAGTCCTGATAGTGCCCGGTCCTAATAGTGATTGGTCCTAATAGTGATTGGTCCTAATAGTGACCGGTCCTAATAGTGACAAGTGCTGTTAGTGCTCAGTCCTAACAGTGCCTGGTCCTCATAGTGCCTGGTCCTAACAGTGACCGGTCCTAGTAGTGACCAGTGCCAGCAGCGCCGGGCCCCGGCAGCGCCCGGTGCCGGCGGTGCGCAGCTCCCAGCCGCCGGTGCCGGGGCGCGGAGGCGGGGGCAGGCGGCAGAGCTCCCTCCCCGCCGGGTGCCGGCACCCCCGGGGGCCGCGGTGTCGCCGAGCGGGGCGGGGAGCGGCGGGGACACACACGCGTGACGCGCCGGGCGGGGACCACGCCCCCCTCGAGACCACGCCCCCCTCGAGACCACGCCCCCTGTAAGCCCCGCCCAGGCCCCGCCCGGCCCAGGTGGAGGCGGCGGCCGGTGCCGCCGGGAGCGGGACGGGAACGGAACCGGGAGCGGGACCACGCCGAGGTGAGCGGGGTCGAGAGTAGGAGCGCGGCGGGGGGTCCTGGTGCCTCCGCGCCGCTTCGCTTCCCGGCCGCCCGGTTCGTGGCTGCTTTGTGACCGGCCGCGTCCCGCCAGCTTCCTCCTCCGCCCCACGCCTCCCGCCTTGCGGCCGCCCGGCTCGGCCCGGCCCCGGGGTACCGGCCCCGCCGGCGATGGGCGCCTGCCGCTGCCACCCCGGGGGGCTCTTTGCCGGGGTGGGGATGGCGGCGAGGGTCCCCTTGCTCGGGCTACGGCCGTGCCCCGCACCTTCCCCGGCGCCCCCGGGGCGGGCACCGCGGATGGATGGCGGGGAGGACCCTCCTCTTCCTCCTCTTCATCACGGAGGGAAGCGGGTGCGTGTCCCGGCGGGGTGACCCGGCCGTGCGGAGGGGAAACCGTGGAGCGGGGGGGCCCTGCCTTCTCCCCTGCCCGGGCCGGGGAGGAAAGCCCTAACCTACTTTCTGGAGCCGATGGCCCGATAAACAAGCGTGTGTGCGGTTTTATTTTTGTTTTGTGGGTTTTTCCCTTCCCAGGCGACCGGGGCTGGCAGTGCCCTTCGGAAGCGGCGGCAGGCTCGAAGCCACAGGCGAGGGCGGGCAGGCCAGGGTGCCCGGGTCCCTGCCCGCTCCCGCTCTGCCCCAGAGCATCCTCCTCCTCCTCCCCTGCCCGTGCCGGGGCTTTGTTGTTGTTGCTGGTTTGAGGTTTGGTTTAAAGGCTCTGGCAGGCTCGCACGTGCTGCCTGAAGCAATGAGTGCTGCCGCCAGCCTTTCGCAAACAAAAGCCTTCGAGATCAGAAGGGTCCGGGTCATCCCACATCCGTACCTGCATCCCACAGGGGGATGCCGGGTGTGGATGTTTGAGCCAGTTGTTCTTTTAGTGTTGGCCCTCAGCCGTTTTGGGGCAGAGGGGTGAGGCTGGGCTTTACCCCGGTCCTGCCCTGCCTCGCTGCCAGGCCAGCAGCACCAGGCAGAAGCCATCCCTCCAGGTTTGCCCACAATAGGCCGAGGGCTCTGCTTCTCCCCTCTGAGACCCCGCAGCTCTCGCTCAGCTCCCCATGGCCGCGCTCTGCAGGGGGAAGGGGACCTGAGAGGCTGCGTTGTCGCCGCTGGGTCCCTGCAGCAAGAGGAAGTGCCTGCCCTCTTCCCCAGCGCGGCGTCATCCTTCCCGCCGCAGGGAGCTGGGACGTCCTCCTGCCTGCGCGCGCCCAGGTCCTGGATGGTCACTCCCTGGGATTTCCAGGGTGAGCTCATCGTATTGTCAGGGTTGCAGGACGTCAACCCAGCTGGAGGGTGTGGGAGTGCACCCCCCCACTGTCCCATGGCTGTGCTGAGCGGGGAAATGCCACCTGGCTTGGCTCACTCCGTTGTGCCCTCTGAACAAGGGTCCTTTGGCTCCTGCCTGTTTTCCAAGTGGAAAATCTCGCACAGCTTGAAAACATCCTACCTCCAAAATGAGTTGGAGGGTTCAACTCCATCTCTGCCCCAGGCGCCATGGGCTCTGCACCACAACTGGCTTCGCAAGGGGCTTTCTGGGCCCCCCAGCTGCCATCCCTGGGCTCTGCCATTCTGGGTTCGTTTGCAATTAATGGGGCGGTCAACACCTAGTCCTGCTTGCTCATTTGGAGGGTGGCTTCTGCCTGTTTTGCTCCTGCTTGCTGGTGACCAAAACAAACCTCGGTGGCCTCCCTCCATCCCCGGCTTGGGGGTTTCTTCAGCACCGCTGCAGCTGCGCTGGAGACTGCACCCGGAGGTGCTGCAAGCCACAGGGTGAGAAAGGATAAACCACAGCAGGCGGAGCGGGGTTTGACACCCAAACAGCTGCCCTAGTACAAATTTTGTAAGCCGGGGCCGAGGCTGGTGTTGCTCTGGGATGCATGTGCGAGTGCTTGATGCGTTTCGTGTGTGCCAGGAGAGAGCGGTGCTGCCGGAGCGTGTCCGTGGAGGCTGGCAGGAGGAACAATAGATGCCGGCGGGTGCTGGGGGAGCAGCTCAGAGGCTGGGGTTGTGGGGCCCGGGGGTGGGAATCTGGTGGGGAAGGGGGCTGGCTGGGCCATCTCTCCTTGGGGGAGCTGTAATCCCTTGGGATGCGCTGGGGGATTCGGGTGGCATTTGCGTTGTTTGGCTGCTCTGGGCTGGACGAGGAGCACATGGCTCTTCTGGTTGCAGACCTTTTTGCCTTTGATACTGCTCCTATTTAACTCTTGTAGTGAACTTGAGGGATCCCCCAAATAAATCCGTATTCTTTCCCTTGGGTTGTTGGTCTCGATCCAAGAACAACCCTCAGGACTGGAGTCAAAACAGCTTTTTGTCACCAAAGAAAGCGGGGGCAGGTGATGGAGAACCGGCTGGTGGGGCATTCCGAAGGGGGTGGTGGTGGGAGCCCTGCTCCCACATCCTAAAGCATCCATGGCAGCGTGCCGTGCCCTGCGAGGAGGGGACTTGTCCTTCTCCTGCTGTCCCTCTCCTGCTCCGTGGGAGCTGCCCAGGTCGGCTCGGGACTCCCAAGACACTTCCACACTTCCCACAGGCACTGGGAGCCCTGCTGGACTTGGTGCTGGCAGGGGCCCTGCACCAAAGGAGTCAATTAGTGAAGGCTAAAAACTAATTACTTAAATCTATATGAGCCCACAGGTGATGGGGATCGTAAACTCTTCTCTTCTTGAAGAGGTTTTTATCTCATGGCCGCTGGTCCCTGCTGTCCTGCCAGGCTGGGAGATGTCTGGGAATGTGACAAGCCCCCGGAGGGGATGGGCACGGTGTCTTTTAATTACGAGGATCCAGGAGTTGTGGTCGTTTGGGAGCATGTGGTGCTTTGAGTTATGGTAGTTTCCCGGCTTCCGAGTGAGCACTGAAAGCTGTGTGTGTTCTTGCGAGTATGGAAGAAGCCCTTGGCGCTGGTACTCTTTTTCTCACTTAATCCCCATTTCTTAAAAAAACAAACCAAAAAGCAGTTGGTTGGTGGCTGCTCTCTTAATGAGGCATTTTGCTGGGAGGGGGGGGAAATCGACTCGGGGGGATGCCTTGGGGAAGGTCCAAGTCCCGGGTGGCCCTGGGACCAACTCTGCCCTCTGCTTGGCCACCGTGCAGGACCCCTGTGTCCCCCTCGTCCTTGGGGACCTGCACCCTCAGGGCTGGCATTATGGGGTGCAGGTCGCATTAGCTCAGTGAAGGCAGGGGAAGCCCCTGAATAACTGCCTTGGGAGGGCAGGGGGACAGCCTGCACCCCTTGTGGAGATCAAGCACTTATGGGGTTTGCAAGTGAGGGCTTCCCCCCCCTCCTCTTTTGTCCTCCAGTAACTTAAATCTGAGAGAATTGTAAGGGTTTTATTGAAGTCCTTTCAAGCTGCCCAGGGAAGGGACCAGGTCTCTGCCTGTGGGGGCAGCGGGGGCGGTGGGAAGGCAGGGAGTCTTGTTCTGTTGCCGTGCCTCAGTTTCCCCACCTGTGAAATGCCACAAATGACTCACTGTGAAGGTCTCCTGTGAAACCCACTGCTTATCGCCTCCAGGGCAGTTTGAGCAGCCCCTGGCTCAGGACTCACTGCTGTGGCCATACCCTGAGAGGGGGGAGCATGGGTGCGAACCGACTCACTCGACACCTGCAGCACCAGAGGCTGCGGCAGGGCACGGGGCAGGGATGGAATTGGGCAAGTGCCCAGCGATGCTCCTCGGCCTTTTCCCAGGCTGCTGCCATCAGGCAGGAGGGAGAAATCTTCCAGTGTGGGAGGGACACGGTCCCTGTGCTGGATGTCTGGCCCTGTGGTGACCCGCTCAGCCGGGTGGCACGTGGCCGGTCACTCCTCGGCAGGATGCTCCTGCCCTCTGCTCCCACCCTGGGGATGTGCCCCGCCATCCCTCCCATCCACAGGTGCCTTTTTGGGGTGCTGCAGCTCCCAGGGTGATGATCCCCTCCTTCCATCAGTCTGTGATTTGTTGTTTTTTTCTTATTTATTGGCCTTTTGTTTAAAAATAGTAATTCCTGATGCATTTGTCTGGTCTGACAGACCTGCTCGGAGCAGGGGAGATGTGGCTGATGCCCCCCGAGATGCCTGATGTGCCGGTGCCCCCTCCCGCACCGCGGGGCTGCCTTCGCTCCCTGTGCGTCATGCGGCAGCTTGTGATGGGGATTTGATGTGGTTATCCCTGTAATTCGCCGGCCCGCAGGAACGCCGGGGCAGGGCTGGGAGTCACCTCCCGTTATGTGTAAGCCCGAAGGCTGCACGCCACGCTCACGGGCAGCCGGGGAGAATCCCCGATGCTCGGCGTTGGCGTGTTCTGCCCTTTCCCTGGCTCCTCGGCAGCGCGAGAGCCTTACTGGGACTGGCACAGGGCTTTTCCATGGGTGATGCTGGAACTGGGGCTAAGTTGGCTCATGCACATGGTGGCTTAACCCAGTCCAAGCGCTCCTGGGGCAGGCATGGAGATGGCTCCTTGAAAATCAGCATCTCCAGCCCCTGCAGTGAGCTGTGCATGCAACATCCCTGGGGCGGGATGGTGGGCAGGATGGTGGGGGAGACCCCACCACCAGCTCTTGGCAGCTCAGAGGCTGCAAAGTGCGTTGCTGGCACAGGTCCACGGCGATGCTGCGGTGCGGGGAGAGCATCCCATAGTTTGCGTAGGCACCGGTGGGTGTAAGATCCCCCGTACTGGGCTTGTGCTGTGTTGCAGGGGATGAGCTGCTCCTGGTCAGGCTTTCCTCTGCGGGGTGCAGACCTGGGTGCTTCTGGCCTCGTGGCAATCGGGAGCGAAGGGAACAAAGCCGAGGAATGGCCCGTGTTCGGCTGCTGGTCCTTGGGAGGAGGGAGAGGTGGGCATGGGAGCAACCTCCCTGGGTTGCCGCAGGGAGCCCTGAGGCTTTCGGGGGTGGTTAGCCTCTGGTTTTCCTATCCCCAGGGATGCCTGGAGGGCGGTGAATGGGGAGTGTCAAAGGGGCAGCCTCCAGCCCACTGCCAGCAGAGATGCCACCTTCATCCATGGCACAAAGGGAGGCCGTGAAGTCCTTGTCCCCCCTCCTTAGGGGAAATCGGAGGCTGCTGGTGTCCATCCGCACCTCTCCCTTTGCACGGGGGACCAGCGGGGCGAGCAGCCGTGTTGCGTGAGCCTTGAAACGGCTGCGTTGAGATAAGGAGCCTGTCGCTGAAGATAGGGAGTTTTAGCCGAGGGGGATCATCTTGCTACCAGCCTAGGGCTCATCTCGTGGGGCTGAGCACCACCTTCCCGCTGCCGCATCCCCCATGGCACAGGGGTGCTCAGAGCTCACGGTGAGAGGACCCTCCGCAAATACCGGGTGCTTCTCCTAGCCCAGTGCTGGTCCGGGTGGTTTGATGGTCTCTGAAACAGGCAGTGGAGGATTGGGGAAGTCTGCAAGTCCGGCCTGAGCCCTTGCACCAAGAGTTGTTTGTCAAAATGAGTGTTTTGCAGACGAACTGGGGGAAGCAGTGTGTCCCCATCACGCTCTTGCACCAAGAATTTTGCTTCGAAGAGGGAAGCGAGAATGAACTCAGTAACAACGGGCGGCGTCGGGATCGCGGGCAGATGGCCTGCAGGCAGGCTGCCCGCCCCTCGCCTCGGGGGAATAAGGACCTGGGACCCCTCAGCCCCTTCCAGAAGGCACAGGAGGAGCGGGAGCACTCCCACCATCATACTCATACACCTTGTGGTTAAGCCAAGATAACGAGGAATTGGAGTAGCTCTGAGTAATTGCGCAGCTCTTGGATAAAACCAAGTTAAATCAGTGCTGGTAGCCTGAGGAATCTGTGTGGCGCCTGGAAAAGAGCCTTCCTTGGGTCTGGAGAGTGCTGCAGTGCTGCCGGGGAGCAGCCGATCCCTCCATGCTTTCACCGGTGGAGCTGCCCTTGCTTCCCTCGCTGCCGGCAGAGGCTTTTGCCCTTTGCTCTTCCCGAAGCCGTTGGGGTGACTCAAAGCCTCCACGTGCGCGTCCCCTGCTTGGCTTGGGCTGCAGCACGGGGCCAGGGCTGCCAGGCTGGGGGGAGTCCCCCCCCGTGCTGCCACGGCCCCTCCAGCAGCACACACACCACCCTACCCCGACCGGCGCGTCCCCACTGTGGGAAGCAGAGTGGATTCGTGTGGCGTCACCTGTTTGGGGTTAGTGTGATGTGAGGGAGCGGGGACCCCCCTGGAGAGTCCCCTGGGAAGGAGGTGCTCTCTTCCTGGAGAGTCCCCCAGGAGGGGGGGAGCAGGGATCCCCTGGAGCCCCCCAGGAAGGGGGGAGCAGGAACCCCCAGAGCCCTCTGGGAAGGGGGGGGTGCAGAGCCCCCACAGAGAGCCCCCCGGGAAGGGAGGAGCAGGGGCCCCCAGAGCCTTCCGGGAAGGGGATGCAGGGATGCCCCCTGAAGAGGCCCCCCCGCCCCGGGAAGGGGGGTTCAGGGACCCCCCTGGAGCTCCCTGGGAAGGGGGGAGCGAGGAGGTGCTGGGGTGGGTGGGCAGCAGCGCAGAGGGACCCCGGCTCACTGGGGCTCGCCGCCCACCCCAGCGGGTTGGGAAGCCTCTGGGTGCCGTCGCTCGCTTTGCTGGGTGCTGGTGGGGGGGGATCATTGTGCTGTTAAAAAATTAATGAGGGTGGGGAACGGGCTGTGGGCGAGACGTGGGAAATCCTCCATGTGGCTTTTTCCACCTGCTCCCACATCCCGCGGGCAAATCCTTCCCTTTCCGTGCAGCTACCGGTGGCGTCACCCAGGACTGATGGACACACCGGGGCCACGCGTGCTCGCGGTGATGGAGCCCTTGGCCGGGGGAAGCCCAGCACGTGGCCGCTTTGTGCAGCCATGCGAGTGGCCCTGCGCTCTCCCCGGCCCTCGCTTCCCCCCCCCGCCCCGCCGTGGGCAGGCAGGGCTCTGCCTTTATCGGCGGCACCCAGCGCAGCCCTGTGCTCTATCTCCCCTGGTAGTTTTGCTTCCTTCCAGGGTGTGCCGCCGGCTCCCAGCTCGCCCGGGCTGAACAAACCCGGCTGCGGTTGCCCAATGTCCTGCCCCGACGCAGAAAATGGGAGAGGGATTTCCTCATGGCAGCGCGGGCGAGGTGTGCGGCCGGGCTCTTGCCACCCATCGGTACCCCATCTTGCCCACCCCAGCAGCCCTGACGGGGATTAAATCTCCTGTGGGTGTCGGTGCCGACCAAGTGGGTTAGTGATGATGGAGGGGGCAGCTTCGGAACCCCCAAAACACAGTGGTCCCCTCTCAAGACTCAGGGTGAAACCTGGCGTCTCGGAGGTTTGCCGTCCGGTGCCCTTGAGGAGGGGTTGGCACGCATTGGGGAAAAGATGGAGTTGCCTTCTTCGTGGTGGGGGTAGAAAAAAAAAAAAAATCAACCTGATATCGTGGTGCCAGAGCGTGAAATGGCCGTGGGTGGGCTGGGGGGGGTGGGTGGTGGTGGTGGTGTCTGTGCCATGGGCACGGGGCTGTACAGGGACATGGAAGTGCCTTAGGGACAGGAGGGTTCCTGCCGTGATGCTGTAAAGTGTATTTTGTCCTTTTGAAAAAAAGCCTAAATACTCAAAGCACAAAAAATAAGCGGAGGTTGAGAGGAGGGGGGCAGCGGATGGGGGTTTGGGGGGTCGGTGCTCTCCAGGTCTCCCTGTTTGAGTGGGTCCACGAGGGACACGCGGGTCTGGGCTTTCCAAGAAGAAATATCCTAAGAGATTTAGTTCCCCACCCCAGAAGTATTTTTCCTTTTTTTTTTCTTTTTTTCTTTTTTTTTTTTTTATAATATCTTTTCATTTCAAGAGCTGTTTGTCTTGGGCTGCTTCTCTCAGGTTGGAAACTTGATACTGGAAAATGGTAAAAAAGCTTTTAGGAAGGGAGCGCAAAGGGGGGGGAAGGTGCCGGGCGGCCGCTCGGGGTCCTGTGCTGGGGTGTGAGCCTGCGGGGGCTCGACGCTCGGAGCGATTGGACTGATTGACTTTTCTATCCAGGGCTCTTTAATAACCGGGAGCACCTTTTAACGAGGCTCCAGCCTTGAGAGAGGTCTTTAACGCGCTCGTGAATCATTTATGGGCAGCAGCAGCAGGCTCTGCCTAATGGACTCTTGGGTGCGAGCTTCAGCGATGGCTGCGGGGGTGTTTCGGGGGTTCTATGGCATCGCTGGCCCCTTTCTCGCTCCCCTGCGGAGATGGAGAGGGAAGAGCAGGGGCTCGTCGTGCTCAGGGTGATGCTCGGAGGGGTCCCACTCCCGACCCCGCACCCTCGGGTGGCTCGGAGCTGCGTTCTCCTCCCAGCTTAATTGCACCAGCCTGATGCACTTTTGTTCTAGCGCTGGTAATGCTGCCTCCCCCCACGCCAACAGGCTCGGGAAGAGCGATCCCGATCCTTCTCTGAGCCTCTCTGGCACTGCATACATCCCCCTCGGCCAGGGCTGCTCTGCAGGGTTGTCTCCAGTGTCTTGTATGATGGCTGTGCTTGTTTGTCCCCAGCTCTGCCCGGCAGGTTGGTGCTTGGCGTTGCTGATGGTCCCTCTGCGTCACTCGGAGCATCCTGGCGTGTCCTATGGTGACGCCTTGTACAAGCCACATCACTTTTTCCATCGCTTTCCTCCTTGGGCGTGCTTCCTTGGGTCACGTCTGTCATGATTCACCCTGGGGCTGGAGCCAGCCCTGGTCGCCCTCCCCGTGCCTTGCCTGGGTGAAGACTAAAACCTCATCCCAGTTGCTCACCAGTGGTCCCGCACACGCTGCCCTCTTGGGAGGGGATGGGGCCTGGGACACAGGCAGTGTCCCTCGCTGCTGGATGTCAGGCTTTGGCGAGCCTTCGGACAGCTTTGAGAGGGAAGATGGTGGGCGATCTCTTCTTATTGACCAGACCGGGTTACCCCCCTCCACCCCCCAACCAATTCTTGCTCCCCCATGGGTGATGGCAGTATCCCCAGTGCATTTTTCTCTCTCCCTGGAGATCTTTTCCAGCCTGAAGTGACACCGTGCTGTCCTGGGGACCCCTCTTCCAGCTGGAAGCACAGCTCCTACCAAGCTCGGGACGTGGTCGTGGGTGCCGAGTCCCGTGTCCGTCACCCCTGCTGGGCTGCTGTCATCACAGAAGCCATCTCCTCCTGCCAGCTCAGCACGTTGCCTCTCACTTCCCTTTCCTGTCCGCAGGGCAGAGCCACCATGGCCACCCCAAGTGCCTGGGGACCCGCAGCCGCGCATGGGGCTGCTGGTGCCGGGGCTGCCAGGCAGAGAGCGATGATCCCGGTGGCAGAGCCCTCCATCTCGGGGCTGGGAGGGCGAAGGGGACCCGGAGGGCTGAGCTCACCGTGAGCTTGCTCTGGATGGAGGCACCAGCTCGCCTGTTCTCAGGCTGAGCGCGCTGGGCCAGAGCGGTGCCAGCGCTAAACACGTGGGGAGTTAGAAAATGCCTTCCCAGCACCATTCCTGGGGGGTTTTCTCTGGCTGGCATGGGGTAGAACAACTTGTGGATCAGGATACATGCTGGGGGGGTGACCGCTGCCCATGTAGCCGAGGGGACTTCAGCCCTCAGGGGCTGCTCCCCTCCTCCCCTCTCTCTCAATGCCAAATATTGCGTTAATGCACAGAGCCGTGAAAACTGCTCCGGCCGCGCCGCGTGACCGGGACGGCAGGTGCCTGCCGGGCTGTGCCAGCTCCCCCCGGGAGCCGCGTCACTGCGCCTGCCGCTCCGTCCCTCCACCCGTGCCACACGGGCAGCCAGCGGGGACTGGCACCGGGGTCTTAAACCTGCCTAACTGGGAAGCACGGAGGCCCCTCACCAAGGGCTGCCTGGGGTGTGATGGGAGCAACTGGGGATGGGATTTCAGGATAGGGAGGTAAGAGCGGGGCCATACAAGAGCACGGTGTCCTCTCGCACCTCGGGATAACACAGTTTGGCTCCGATTTCTGTGCTCCTGGGCTGTGTCGGCTCCCGCCGCTGAGAGCCATTGCCCGGGGCTGGAGGTGGATGCGGGTGTCCCGAGGCTTGCCCTGAGCCCAGCGTGTTCCCCTCCCTGGCTCTCTGGAGCAGCTGCCATCTCCAGATCATTGCTGGCTGCCCTGGGAGGAAAACAAACAGCGTCTCCAGCTTGGCAGCGGGACGGAAAGCTTGGCTTGCTGGGGCTGGACCGCCCGGCTGGTGTTCTCCCAGCTGACAGCTATTAAATACCTCGGCGAGGCACTCACGGTTCCTGCCCGCTCTTTGCCGATGTCTCGCTTCCCGAGAGCTTCGGCTGGCAGCAGCGGGTGCAAACTCCCTGCCTGCCCCGTGCAGTTCCCCTGCCACGGAGCGAGGTGCATCGCTGCAAACAGCGGCTCTTTCTCCGTGTCCCCAGTGTCTGGCCACCGGTAGCCCTGTCCCCAAGGGAGCCACTGAGCTCAGCTCTCCCTCCATCCTGGATGCTCCTGCAGCCCTCGCCTGCTTTCCCACGCGTGGCTTTTCATTGCAGTCTCTCTCCCCTCCAGGCGAGGCAGGAGGAGTTCGGCCGTGCTCCCGGGAGTGAAGGACAGAGGAGGAGGAGGAAGAAGGCGGCCACCACGGGTGTTTGCCATCAAGACACACTGCGCAGGATCCCTGACACTCTTATGAGGTAGGGAGACCCTGGCGGGGACCGGCACTGGCTGAGCCCCCAGGAGAAATTTGGGGGCTGGTTGCTCCCAGCTTTGGTGCTTAATGGCAGCGAGGGGTGAGGGAGCAGCTGAGCTGCCGGCAGCACCCAAGGGTCCCCATGAGACCAGCACCCAGGGGTGCTGCTTCCATGCCTCTGGGGAGGAGGGGAGGCAGGCAGCCTGCCGGGATGCTGCCTGCGATCACGGATGCTGCCTCCAGCAACATCTCCCCTAGTCCTAGCTGCATTTGTGTGATGGTTTCCTTGCATCTTCCCCACTGGATCCCCACCATGAACTGATTTATTGCCAAGGCTGGAGAGGAGCAGGGTTAATTTGGGCATGAGGACCCTGCCCTGCCGCCAGCCGGTGCCCCTGGATGGAGGGGTCTCTGTGACAGTATTGCTTGGGCTGCAGCTGGCATTCCCCCACCACACACATGTCTCCTATCTCCAGCATCCAGCCCCGTCCCTGCCCCGCCGTACCCCAGCCGGCCCTGCTGGAAGGGAGCCCAGCACCCGTTTTCATGCAGGAGCAGCAGGCCGTCACCTGGCCCCGGAGCTGACGGAGAGCAGCGATGCCCTCTAGTGACACTGGCCTCAGGATCCCATGTCCCCGTGGAGGTGGTCCTGGACTCCTGCATCTCCAGGGAGCTGCTCCCATGGGGACCCCGCATGCCTAAAGCCAGGCTTTGCTTGTGGTGGGGTCTGAGGGGAGGGTCGTGCTGGGGGAGCTCCAAAAGTGCCCCTGTGCCCGACTCCCGCTTTGGGGACAGGCTGCCAAGGGGGACCCTGTTGCAGAGGGGGCTGGTGGGGTCCCAATAGCTCAGCTGGTTGCCCATTACCTCAGGAGAGCGGGGCCGTACGAGGCTGGTCGTTGAGATCCTGGGCAGAGAGAGGAGCCAGGGCTATGGATTGAGCTGGGGTTTTGCAGCCAGTGGCACTGTTAGACCCTGAGCTCGACTTGGGGGGTGGGGGAGCAGCAGAGGAGCCCCAGCAGGATTCCTGGTCCCCCCAGGGGACTCTGCCAACCCTCGGGTGGAGAGGGCCAGATCCCATGGGGATGCCGGTCCTCGTGGCCAACCCATGGCAGGGCTCGGTGCACGCCACACGGGATGGATGCGGCAGGTGGCACCATCCCCATGGCCATGCCGGGAGGATGAGGGATGCTCACGAGACCTGTGCGAGTCCCCTGGGTGCTGGCACGTGGCCGGGGGATGTGGAGAGGTCAGAGGGGGCCGTGCCTCCCTTTGAGAGCCCCCATAGCCCCTAATAGGATCTGGCACTCACTTCCTTGCACTCGGATGGAATTACCTTTCCTGCGAGGTAGAGCCGGGCTGCAGGGACCCTCGGGAGGGGATTGCTCGAGGAATTAAGCACCTCTTGGCCATTAAGCTTCCCCCTCCTTGCACGTGGTGCTGGGGAGGATTCAGTCTCCCAGCCCGGTGTGTGCACACACGTGCCGGAGGGGAGCATCCCGCATCTCCCCTCCCTCGGGCCACCCTGGTCCCAGCGCCGTGGCTGGAGGTGGCACGGGCTGCCCCAGCCCCTCTCGCTGCAGCAGGAGCCGTCCCCTGCTGTGGGGGCTGTGGTGCAGGTGGGGATGCGAAGAATTTACTGAGCATGGGGTGTTTTCAGGCTCTGTGTGTCCCCTGCCCGGCTGCATCCCCTCCCTTCCCACCGCTCGCCCCTGCACGGGCAGCTCAAGCTCTTTGCAGACCCCCCAGGAGCATCAGTGATCCCCTTTCAGCTCCTGAACCCTGGGGGCCGGTCCCCCCGTGTCCAAGAGCCCCGGCTCTCTGTGTTCTGTCGGCCCAGCTGGGGCTCACAGGGGACACCCCCATATTTCCATGCATGTGCCAAGTGGGTCAGGCGCATCCCGATGGGATGGGGAGTGCAGCCTGGGCGTCCCACAGGCACGTGATGGGGATGCTCTGACCCTCTCTCCTGCCACCCCTCGCTCTGTTCCCAGTAGGTGAGGTTGGTGCCAGTGGTCCCAGGGGGACTGGGAGTGAGTGGGAGATGGAACCCACTGTCCACCCAAACCCAGGGAGGGGGAGCGGGCGTCAGGGACATGGTGGCTGGGCTGATGACGATGAGCTCGGCAGCATGGGGGGCTGAGGCTGGTGAGACCCCGCTGATGAGGCCCCATCTCCTGCTGGGACTCAGCCTCTCCCCGTGCGTGAGCTCCTGGGGGGATATTTCTTCTCATCTCACTAACTTCTTGTACCCTGCCAGCCTGCCGACCGCCGCCGGCCCGAGATGTCAGCCGGCGACAAGAATGGGGGCAGCCGCTCCAGCAGCAGCCGCCTGCAGAGCAAGAAGCCCCCCAACCTCTCCATCGTCATTCCCCCCCGGGAGGCAGAGGAGGATGGCGCCCGCAAGGAGGTGAGCGATGGGGAGCTGCATCCCATCGCTGAGCTTGGTGGCCTGCCGTCCATGGGGGACCCCCCATATGCCATCCCGTCCCTAACGCCCTGCTTTGTCTTCCAGCCCTCCAAAGTCCCCATCTACCGAAAGAGCAAGAGCCTGCAGGAGCCACGGTCAAAGGGATCCGATGGCTTGGAGCGCCGGCCCGGCTTCCGCCGGCAGACTTCCCTGTCCCAGAGCATCCGCAAGTGAGGGCCGGGCTGGGTCACCAGAGGGGTCCCTCGGTCCCTGTGGGGGTGTTGTGGCTGCGAGTACCAGCAGAGGACTTGGGATGGGGATGGAGAGTCCCAGCTTGGGAGGGAACGCCTTGGAGGGTTCCATGCGGCTCTGCTTTGGCTCACTAGTGTCTGCCTGGGGATAATCCTGCAGCAGAATTGTTTAGTGCTAATTCACACCATTGTTTTGTACGCTGGGGAAATTTCTCAGCCCCTTTTATGTAGGACTTTCACAAGCACCTTGAGCTGTTTGTCTGCTGCAGCCCGGAGCTGATGCACTGTCCTGTGCAAGGCGTGAGCCTTGATGGAGATACCTCTCCAGAGAGACCCGAAGGCCCACAACTTTCTGCAGCATCCCTTCCCCGACCCATAGCCACGTCAAAACTTGCCCGGCTGCGGGCTGAGCTGAGACACCCCAACCCAATTCACCTGCCGGAGGGGATGCCCAGGCGGGATGGTGGTACCTGGGGTGGGGGGACCAGCTGGGTGACAAGCGTGCCCATCATGTGTCCAGAGGCACCGCGCAATGGTTCGGCGTCAGCAGCGACTGGGAGGGGAAACGACAGCAATGGCAACGCAAGAGCTTGCAGCACTGCAGCATGAGATACGGCAAGCTGAAGCCTGCCTACCGCGACATGGAGCTGCCCAGCCAGGAGGTGCCCTCCTTCCAAGGCACCGAGTCCCCCAAGCCCACCAAGATGCCCAAGGTAGAGCTCGGGGCGCAGGGTCCTGCTCCCAGCCTTGCTCTCCCACCACCGACACCTCTTCCCTCCTCCAGATCGTGGACCCGCTGGCCAGGGGCCGTCCCTTCCGCCATCCCGATGAGACGGACCGTCCCCACACGCCCCACCACGTCCTGCCCCCGCTCACCCCTGGCGTTGTCTCCTTGGCGTCCTTCAACAGCATCCGCTCCGGCTACAGCCGCCTGCCGCGCAGGAAGAGGGAGTCCGTCGCCCACATGAGCTTCAAAGCGGCCGCAGCCCTTCTCCGCGTGAGTTTTGGGGAGCTGGGGTGGGGGTGTCATCATCTTCCCGACTTGAGTTCCAGCTCTATCCCTCACCCGTCAACTTTCCTTCTTGGCTTTTTGCCATGTACAAAGATCACTGTCTCCCCAGGGCAGGTTTGAGGGGGAGGGTGTGGGGGTTTTTTTTTAACCTGACTTCTGCTTAAAAAGAGAAGGTTTGGTGAAAATTGGACCACCAAAGTGGTGGAACTTGCGCGGCATCCCTATAAAAAAAGCAGCTTCCTGGTTTCACTGCTGAGGAGCCGGGAGACCTTTTATAGGAGACCTTTTTTGCTGCAGGGGAAGCTTCTCCAGTGGCATTCCAGCCCCCGGGGAGCCCTGGACGAGCTTCAGGTTTGGATTTGTGGGACCAAGACTGAACAGGGCATTCAGAGTTCCCTTGTCGTGCTGACTAACGTGGTGGTGGTCCGACGCTGGCTCTGAGGAGCTGAAGGCAGACACTGCTGCCAGCTCCTGCTGCCTGCCCTTCCCACACAGAGGGGAAAGGTGGCTCCTTGGGATTTAATCCTTGCCACCCAGCTTTGGGGAGGGAAGCCACAAGAAACTGGGGGTCTTCTGGTTGTTTACCCTCATTTGCTTCCCCTGCCAAAGGGACGCTCTGTCTTGGAGCCTCTGGCTCCCAAGCCAAGGATCAACAGGAGGACCTTCGTGTACCCCAGCTTCATGGACGAGGACATGGTGGATGCTGCCGATACCCTGGACTCATCCTTCTTCAGTAAGGCAAGCGCCGTTCCACGCTGGTTGCCGGAGCGGGGAGGGGTCCCGATGTCCCTGCATGGGGACTGGACGTGGAGCAGGGCTCTGATGGGGCATCGGTGGCCACTGTGCCCAGCGCTGCAGAGCCCTGGTCTCGGTGATGCTCCTTGGGGGTGGCAGGGAGCAACGCTGCCATCATGGGCACATTTCGCACCCTGTGACATGCAGTTAATGGGGTGTCGATGGGGATCACCCCCCTCGCCAGGCTCCGGGGCCAGGAGGAGCCAAGCTGCCCTGGTGATGGACACGCTTGGTCAGAGGGAGGTTTCTCACCCATTGCGCACATCCAAAAATGCGTCTCCATCCTCCTTCCAGATGGACATGCATGACGAGACGTACTCCATGCCCGATGACGTTTTCGAGTCGCCGCCTCTATCTGCCACGTATTTACGCATGCACCCGGTGGGGGAGGATGCCAGGATGTCCCCCGAGATGGAGCAGCCCACCCCGTGAGTACCAGCTCTCAGTGGGGACTGCCCAGGTCCTCTGCCACAGTCAGGACAGTGTCCCCAGCTGTCACTGCCGTGTGGCACTGGGCACTTCTGGCATGCTCCTAGGAGGATGAAGCCAAGAGGTGTCCCTAGCCCTCATCCCAGGCATCCTCTGGCCTTCCCCAGCTCTGGGCTGTGGTGGTGAGGTTGCACCGGGGTTACTTCTCGGCTGGCTCCTTTCGGCAGATGTGAAGGGTTTCTCCTCTCTCTGCAGGCAGGAGGGTGTCCGGCTCGCTTCGGCCTCCACCGGCGCCGACTCCGCTCCCCGGCGGGGCAGGCGCATCGCTTCCAAAGTGAAGCACTTCGCCTTTGACCGCAAGAAACGTTACTATGGGCTGGGGGTGGTGGGGAAGTGGCTGAACAGGACGTACCGCCGCAGCCTGAGCAGCATCGTGCAGTCACAGCTGGAGATCACCGACAGCCACCGGTGAGGGGGCACTGGTGGGACAGGGATGGGCTCAGGGCTCCCCAGCTTGTAACTCAGATGTGTGTCCCCCTCAATGCTTGGGGGACTGCAGCATCCCATTGCCCAGCCATCCTTGAGCTGGTCAAATCTGAGGTCTTTTCCTCCACAGGCCGTATTTCACGTACTGGATCACCTTTGTCCACATCCTCATCACCTTGCTGGTCATCGGCACCTACGGCATCGCCCCTATCGGCTTTGCCCAGCACGTGACGACAGAGTTAGTAAGTTTAAGAGCTGCCAGCTGGGGCTGTCCCCTCCCTGCTCTCCAGTGACATGTCTGGCTCTGAAATGGCAACCAGCTATCTGCTGAGGAAAGCAAGGGTGTCTGGGGGTGCCTTCAACACCCGTGTGGGTTGATCCTCCCTCTGGGATTAATCCTGGGAACCTGCAGCCGTTTGTGTTGCTCCCCTGGTCCCCTGGCTGGAGAGAAGAGCAGGCATCCATAGAATCACAGAATGGTTTGGGTTGGAAGGGACCTTAGAGATCACCCAGTGCCACCCCCTGCCCTGGGCAGGGACACCTCCCACCAGCCCAGGTTGCTCCAAGCCCCGTCCAGCCTGGCCTTGAACCCCTCCAGGGATGGGGCAGCCACAGCTTCTCTGGGCAACCTGGGCCAGGGGCTCACCACCCTCACAGGAGAGAATTTCTTCCTAATATCTAATCTAAATCTCCCCTCTTCCAGTTTAAAACTGCTACCCATTGTCCTGTCATTGCACTCCCTGATAAAGAGTCCCTGCCCATCTTTCCTGTAGCCCCTTTAGGTACTGGAAGGCTGCTATAAGGTGTCCTTGGAGCCTTCTCTTCTCCATCTTCCTGGAGGGACCGTGACCATCACTGTCCCATGCTATCATGCTCCCTGCGAGGGCTGGGAGCATCTTGGGGTGCTGCTGGCTCCTGCTGTTTGAGAGGCTCCATTAAATAGCCCAGGGAAGGGGTCCACGTCTGCTGGGAGCAGTGGCATGTGGCAGCAGCGTGCGTGCTAGCGCAGAGCGTGCCGGCTTTGCAGCAGAGCTGCCCTCCCTCTCCTCCTGCATCGCTGGAGGCACCCCGCAGCCCTTCCCTGCGGATGAAGGGGGCTGCTCAGCCCCCCGTGAGTGGAGGGAGAGGGGGCTGCACCCCCACACATCGCCCCCCCAGCTGACCCTGGCCTGGCTTGGCAGGTGCTGAGGAACAAAGGTGTCTACGAGAGCGTCAAGTATATCCAGCAGGAAAACTTCTGGATTGGGCCCAGCTCGGTAAGGGCTTTGCTGGACCACTGAGGCTCTGCCCTCCGCCAGCCCCTGCTCCCCCTGCCCTGAGCCTACGGGGGTCCCTGGGGTGCTCCTTTCCCGGGGGGGCAGAGCTCAACCCTTCATCCCAGCCTTCTGTCCCGGGCTCTCGGTGCCCCCATCCCTCTGGGACATGCTGCCTGGTCCCAGCCCGGGCTGGGGGCTCAGCAGCACTTCCTAGATCTGTGGCATCATGGTGGGATGGTCTGAAGAGCCCCCACCCCCTTCCCACCCGCCTTCCCCCCATGGGGGTAACGGAGACTCAGGGCTATCGCTTGTGGGGACCCCCTGCCCCTGCCGAGCTCTCCCCGGGGGCAGCTGGAGGGAGGAGAGGTGTTGAGGGTGGGCCACGGAGCATCCTCTGGACTGGCATCTCCCTCCCAGATCGACCTGATCCACCTGGGAGCCAAGTTCTCCCCCTGCATCCGCAAGGATCGGCAGGTGGAGCGGCTCATCCAGCGCGAGCGGGACCGGGAGCGCAGCTCCGGCTGCTGCGTCCAGAACGACAACTCGGGCTGCATCCAGACCCTGCCGCAGGACTGTTCGGTGGGTGCCACCACCCCCACGGGCACCGCTGGGGATCCCTGGGGAAATGGGGGGGAGACCATCTCCGCCCTGCACAGCACCAGGGCGGGATGCGTGCGGGGTCAGGGCGGTGCATTCGCTGCCCCATCCTCAGTCTCTTTGTCCTCCCCAGGAGACGCTGGCGACGTTCATCAAGTGGCCGGGCACCAACGCGCCAGCCATGGGCCGGGGTGAGAAGCGGACGTCGGGGGCTGTGTGTCACCAGGACCCCAGGTAGGAATGGCAGCTGGGGACAGGCACTGTGGTCACCCAGCTACATGTAGGGCACAGCAGAGGTGCTGCGTTTCCAGCTTGGATGCCTTGAATCCTCTTGTCCAAGGGGCTGGGGGGCTCTTACACACTGTAGGAGAGTGATAAGGAAAAGGGAATCGGTGGGGAAACTGAGGTGGGGCCTGTCCTAAATGTAGGCAGCAATGGGTGATGCCGTTGTCTTGCGCTGGCCCCTGCCTGCTGGCACGCTGCGAGGGGTCAGGGGAGGATGCTGCGAGGGAGCATCAATGGGGTTGTCCGACGGGTGTGAGTGTCCCAGGGTTCACCTGCAGTAGGTGCTGCGGTGGGGTGTTGTAGGACACCAATGTGCAGGATCCCTCCCAAGCCCGGGGAAGGGGCAGGTCCTGGGCATGTCTGTGCCCAAAGCGGGTTACTAGTCTGACGGGAGGGATGTGTTGGGGGAACCTGCCCTGACCCCCCATCCACCTCCTCCCTCCAGGACGTGCGAGGAGCCAGCGTCCAACCCACCCCACGTGTGGCCAGATGACATCACCAAGTGGCCAGTAAGAGCCGGGTGCCACCGTGGGCTGGGTGGCACCGTGGTGGCAGCCTCCATGGGAGGCAACAGGCCAGGCTGGGGGGCTTCGGGGAGACCTTGGGGCCAGACCCTGACCTTGGCTCCTCTCCCTCGTGCTTGTAGATCTGCACCTACGAGACCAAAACCAACCACACAGGCTTCGCCCACATGGACTGCCAGATCAAGGGCAGGCCCTGCTGCATCGGCACCAAGGGCAGGTGGGTCACAGCGATGGGGACACCCAGCCTGGGCTCGGCTCCCCCCTCTACCCTGCGTCCTGTGCCAAGGGGAGAGGGAGGTTATGGATGCTTGGGGGGGTGGGAAGCATGGTGGCAGCAGGACCGGCTGCTGGGAGTGGAGAGGGATGCTCGGGGGAACGGGGAGCGAGCCCTGCCCCGAGTGAGCCCGCTGCCTGCCCTCTGCCCAGCTGCGAGATCACGACGCGGGAGTACTGCGAGTTCATGCACGGCTACTTCCATGAGGAGGCGACGCTCTGCTCGCAGGTGAGCGGGGCCCGGGACGCGGGAGGCGATGCTAGCAGCTGGGTCCCGCATCACCCTGCAGATGCCAAGGGGTTTAATGGTATCCTGGGATGTGGTTGGGATGGGTGTGAGCAGGGGGAATGCAGAAGGCAGGGACTTGCCCGAGCTATGGGCCGGGCTCCTGCTGCCGCTGCGTGCCCGCCTTGCCGGTGTGGGGCAGGAGGAAACGTAGGAGTTGAGCCAGCCTCACGCGGGCAGCACCGGTGTCCCTGGGAAAGGCACATCCTGGGCAGGAAAACGGCCCTTCAGCATCTCCTGGGGCACTGGGGGTGCTCGGTTGCTCCCTCCCCAGCACCCGGGCAGTGCGGGTACCCCACACCACCGAGGGTGTCCCCCACAACTGACACATGTCGTCATCATCAGCCCACGCGTCCCTGTGACCCATCCTTTGCTCCCGGTGGCTCTGGGGTGTGGGCTGAGCCCCCGTCACCCTCCAAACCCCTCCTGCCCTCGCAGGTGCACTGCCTGGACGAGGTCTGCGGCCTCCTGCCCTTCCTCAACCCGGAGGTCCCCGACCAGTTCTACCGCCTGTGGCTGTCCCTGTTCCTGCATGCCGGGTGAGCCACGGCCCCCAGTGTTCCCAGGGGGTGGGGGGTGACATGGGAGCGGGGTATCCGTTGGGAAGGTCTGTGATCCCTGATGGCTTGGGAGAGAAGAGGGGAGGACACCGCCAGGCTACAGTGACACGTGCCATCGGTGGAGGGTGTCTTGTAAGACTTCTTGTGCCCCAAGGGCTGGGCAGGGGCTCCGGCAGGGCAGGGGTCTCTAACGCAGGGTCTTTCCCCAGCATCATCCACTGCCTGGTGTCGGTGACTTTCCAGATGACGGTGCTGAGGGACCTGGAGAAGCTGGCAGGCTGGCATCGCATCTCCATCATTTTCATCCTCAGCGGCATCACGGGCAATCTGGCCAGTGCCATCTTCCTGCCGTACAGGGCGGAGGTGAGGGCTGGGGAGGTGGGGGGGGGGGGGGCGCTCTGCCCACACCACCCTGACCCCAGCCAGCTCCCCAGGGACCAAGGGGAAGCTCATCCTTGTCCCAGCAGAGGTTTGGGGAGGGGGCTGCAGCCATCAGCGCAGATCTCTGAGCCCCCGGCAGGTTTTGCTGCGGGGGTGGTGGGAGGCTGGTGCCCCCGTGGTGGGGATGGCAGGGGGGTCTCTGCCCCACGTGCGGGGTTCACACATGCTGCGTGGGTCACGGGTGGCCACGTGTCGGTGTGCGTGTGGGGTCCCCGGGCGGGCAGATGGCTAATCTGCTGGCAGCGAAACCCTGCCAGGCTTTAAATGAGATCACACCAAGCACCCTAATCCCCCTGGGGGTGCGTCAGGACGGGGCCCGCGGTGGGGGCTGTGGCCTGGGAGGGGGTGATGCTGCCTGGCTGCTGAGTCACCAAAAGCGCTGGCTCTGCCGAAACAGCGCTGGTGGACTCTCTTCCTCTTCCTCCCATGCCGGGGCTCCCACCCCTGAGCCCTGGGCTGTGGAGTGCAGCCCTCAGAGGGTGGCAGGAGCCAAATGCGTTTTCCGATAGGAGGAGACAGTGCCTGGGGACATGGGGACATATCTGGGGTGACGTACGCAGGGTCTAGCCATGACTTCTTCCCCTGTTCCCCCAGGTGGGCCCCGCCGGGTCCCAGTTTGGCTTGCTGGCCTGCCTCTTTGTGGAGCTCTTCCAGAGCTGGCAGGTGCTGGAGAAACCCTGGAAAGCCTTCCTCAACCTCTTCGGCATCGTCCTCTTCCTCTTCGTCTGCGGCCTCTTGCCGTGGATTGATAACATCGCTCACCTCTTCGGCTTCCTCAGCGGGCTCCTCCTCTCCTTCGCCTTCCTGCCCTACATCACTTTCGGCACGGTGGACAAGTACCGCAAGCGAGCCATGATCATCGTCTCCTTGCTGGTCTTCGTGGGGCTCTTCGCCTCGCTGGTGGTCTGGCTCTACGTCTACCCCGTGAACTGGCGCTGGATCGAGTATCTCACCTGCCTGCCCTTCACCAGCAAGTTCTGCGAGAAGTACGAGCTGGAGCAGGTCCTGCACTGACCCCGCCGGCGGGGACGGGGCTGGGAGAGGCGCCAGCAGTGATGCTTTCCATGGTTGGTCTTCGCCCTCCCTGCTGGGATGGGGCAGGTCCCGGTCACGGCTTCATCCCCGGGGCTGGTGGGTTTGGGCTCACCCCTGTTAAACGCCGGGGATGCAGTGGGGAGCGGGGCCGGAGCCACCCTGCCTTACACCCCTTTGGGGCTGCCTCTTGGCTTTTCAAGCCATAACTGGTTCGGGGACCGACCCAGGACCCCAGCTGCTGCCTCCGTGGGGAAAGGGACATGAAAGTGGGTTTTTGGTGCACCCTCGGCCAGGCTGGGCTCCCGGCCCCGGGGCTGAAGCTGCCCAGGTCTCCTGCCTGTGCCCCTGCCCCGTCCCACCTCGGCGCCCCTGGGCGCTGCAGCTCATACTGTGAACACGACCCCCTTTTTTGCAGGGGCAGTTTTTTGGTTTTTGTTTTTTATCCGCAGCTCTTTGGCCCGAGGGTTCCCCCAGCTTTGGGCTCCCTGGGGCCCCTGCCATGGCTCTGAGGTGTTCAGAGCTGAGCTTTGAAGGTATTTTTTGGCCGTGCTCTGGCATCTGATGCTCACCTGAGGCTGTTTAAGGAGGCTTGTGCTTCCCCACGTGGGCTTCTCACTGGATGGAGATGCAGGACTTGGTGCAGGGGGGCTCCTTTTCCCCTTATCTCAGTGAAATTCCCTTTTTGGAAGCCAAGAAGCGGCATGAACAGTCTTTGTAGTGCCATACTGGGAGGCAGGTATGGAGAAAAACACCCTGGGGGGCTTATGTGGCTGCTCCTGAATCTCGCAGACCCCTTGGGAAGCCATCAGTGCTCCCACCTTTCACTTCTGCCTCAAGTCCCTGCTGTTACCCCTTTCCTTTTCTCAAAGCACAGAGACCCAGGTGGCCTCCCTGCCTCAAAGGAAATGCGCAGGACGGGGCTAGTTGCCTTCCCTGCCCGAGGCTGCGCATCCCTGCCTGCCACCATCCCTGGGCTGCTGTTCCCAGCATCTCCTCCTCCCTCGCACCGGCCCCAGTGCAAAGGCAGGTCCTTCCTGGGGTCCAGGTGACTCCGCTGGGCTGGTTTGGAGCAGGGCTGGTGCCAGGCTGTCTCTCCCCTGGTATGTGTTGCTTTGGTGCTGGTGGGTCTCAGTGCTGTTAAATGGGGGAAGGTGTGAATCCCCCAGCTGGGATGTCCCGCGATGAGTATTCAAGGGCTGGGAGCTTCGCTCCCTCTGTCCACAACCATGCTCCGGCTGAGCTCCAGGAGCTCTGTGGTCCCTCCATCCTTCCCTCCATCCTTCCCTCCATCCTTCCCTCCATCCTTCCCTCCATCCTTCCCTCCATCCTTCCCTCCATCCTTCCCTCCATCCTGGGACCGTTTTCAGCCCTGTTCCATCCCTCTGGTCGCTGCTCCAGCCTTAAAACAGACACTTCACCTCATTTGTCTCTTTTTGATACTTTTTTTAAAAGCTGTGGGTTTTTTTCCCCTCTTAATAAATTTCTACTTGTATTTAATGAGACGCACAAGGCCTCTTCTCCCTTCTTAGGCATGGGGCTGTGGCACTTTTAGGGGATGCTGGTTGTTTTGAGGATGGTCGGTGTGGCAGGGAGGGAGGATGAGCTGGCAGTGCCTGGGGACAGTGCTCTGATGTGCAGGGCTGTACTGTCCCCCAGTACCTCTTAAAACCCCTCTGTGGGAGGGGGACAGGGTTTGGAGGGTCTCAAGCAGAAGGGGAAGCCGAATACCTGGAAGAAGATGATGCACGGAGCCTCCTGACCCTTCCCAAGGGCAGAGCAGCCCCTGCCTGCATCCCACCCTTCATCGAATAACCCAGGGCTGGATTTGTCCCCTCTCCCCCAAAGCTGGGATGTCCCAAGGGGTGTTGGATGGCTCCTGTCATCCCGGCTGGTGCCCTCCCTCCGGCTGTCGCGGTGAGGTGGCAGTGAGAGCGGGGCAGGAACACACGCGGGCTGCGTAGAAAACCACCACCATGTCTTTATTTGGTGCTTCACAACAGCCGGAGGCATTTTCAGAAGGCTTGTCCTGGCCTGGTCATGGATTTTGGGAGCTGGGGGGGAACTGGTTTGGACTGGCCCCCCAGGGAGGCTCTGCAATGTGTGGATGGGGGTGTGCTCCAAGGGGTCTGGAAAGATGTCTGCGGGCAGCGGGGGGGGCTGCCGGGACCCCTGCCTGGTCTGGGAGGTGCTGGGGGGGAGGGGGTTTGGCCGTGGTGTGGTTCACTTGTGGTGGTGGCGGTGGGAGGGGGCGCAGGGCTGGGGACACGTGTGTGTACGGGCTCTGCTGGGTGTCTCAGCAAAACGTGGCTGTGAGTGCCCTTAAATCAGCAGAGCCCCTCCAGCTGCTCCGAGGGCAATGCCTTTCCATCCCGGGGCCGGGGGGGACGTGTAGCCCTGCAGCCCACCCAGGCTTGCTGGCACAGCCGTGGTGGAGACCAGGGGGGGTCGGTGCTCCCAGTGGGGCCAGGCTGGAGATTTCTGTCCCCAGCCCCACGGGGATGGGACCGGGCTGGTCTGGCTGGAAGGCAGATGTGGCAGAGGGGACGGGTTGTAGCCAGGGCTAGCAGAGGAAGATGTATAGCCACGGCAGGGATGGAGAGGGGTCACAGCCTCTTATCCCCTGCCCCGGCAGCCTCTCTCCAGCCCCCCCCGGCAGGGCCAGACCAGCGGGGGGCTCAGCAGCCGCTGTTCCTGCGCATGAAGGCATGTCCTCGCACGGGATGCTGCATCTCGATGAAGGCCAGGTCCCCCACCGTCACCTCGCAGGGACCCAGCGCCTCGAAACCGCACTTCTGGTAGAAGGGCACGAGGAAATCTTCGCACATGAGCAGGGCGCGCCGGGCAAAGGGCAGGCACCGCAGGTACTGCAGGTACCGCCACATGAGGATGGAGCCCTTGCCCTGCTGCCGGAAGGTGCGGTGCACGGCCAGCACGTGGATGTGCACCACCGTGCCCTGCGGCTTGTGCAGGGTCAGCGCCGCCTGCCGAGGGGGGAACGGGGGGGGGTTAGTGTGACCGGGGGCGTCCCATCCTGCATGTGTCTTGGTTCCCCATCCCAATGAACCAGCATCCGCATCCTCCCCTGCCAAAGGGAGAAGGGTCCTGGTGCCGTCCCGCCCCCCACCCCATCATCCCTGCAGGCTTTTTAATTTTAAAATCAATGTTGTGGGGAATTACTGAGCGTTTGTTTTGTTTTTTTTTTAACAGCATCAGTAAAATTAATTAATGAGAAAGTTCGTTTCCACCAGAGCAGCCCTGCAGCAATGAGTCTTGGGAGAAGACTTGGTGAGTAGCCTCAGGGCCCTGGGGGGCTTCTCCTTGTCCCCAGGCCCTGGCGGTGCCTCTGCCAGGACATGAGCTGGGAAGAACCGGGGCTGGCTCTTACCTGGCTGAGCCTGTCCTGGTCCCAGAGGGAGCCAATGATGAACGCCACAAGCCGCCCTTCCTCAAACCAGCCGAGGGAGAGCTCCGGGCACAGGTTCAGAAAGTGACGGATCTCATCCAGGTGGAGGGGACAGTCCCCGGAGACAGATATAAAGGCTGGAGAGGGACGGCGGTGAGTACAGTAAGGGGGATCCTGTCCACCCCCCAGCATGGGATGTGATGGGGAGAGATGGCATGTGTGCTGCTGCCTGCTTGTTCTGAAGGAGCTCTAAGGGACGTGGATGATTCCAGGCAGCAGCTCTGCTCCTCCAGGGGCAGCCCTCCCCAGCCCAGGGACCGGCTCCCCGCTCTCCTCGCTGACTCCAGGGCTGCAGCAGCGGGTGCTGAGCTGAGCCCTCCTGCCTGCCCCTGCCCTTTGGAGAGGAGGGAGAAACGGGCTGGTGAGTCTGGGTGAGGGGCGCTGGGGGGGTGCCTGGGGTGGATGGAGGGGCGGCGGGGGGTGTATGTTGCTGTGGGTGCATCTCAAAGTGCCCCTGTGCAACTGGAGGCTGAGCACGGTGTCCTTCCTCCCACCTTCCCCTTCTCCTGCCCGCTCGCCTCTGGCAGGGCTGTTTTGGGAGAGCTGCTCCCCACTCTCCTGGTCCGGGGTCACCTCCCATTCTCCCCACCCTGGGCAGCTGGGGGCTGTGGTTCTCCATCTCCTTAATTACGGCCTCCCCCACCTTGTTAAGGAGCCCATGGTGGCCTGGCCACGAGTCACAGCTGCTGTCTCCCTCCCTCATCGCCCACAAGAGCGTGCATGGGGGTTTTGCCACCCTGGTGTGCCCCCAAGGAGCACAAGGGATTGGGTGGAGGGAAGAGATGGGGCATCTCCAGCTGATGCCACCAGGCAGGACCTCCCCGGGGCAGACCCTTACCTTCCCGCTCGATCTCAAACACGCTGATGGCGTCCTCAGGGCTGAGGCAGCGAAACTCGCTAGCGGGCAGCGTGTGGCGGCGCTGGCCCCCGGGCGAGCTCCGGGGGGACCTCAGGTGAACGGGCTTCAGGAAAGGCAACGCGCTGAGTGCTGACATCCTCCTCCTCCTCTTCCTCCTGCTGCTCGGCTTCCCACCGCTCCCTCCGTTTGTGGCAGCCTCTGCCGGCTCCTGGCCCCGGCAGCGTCACGGCACCCTTTATTTCAGCCAATCTCCTCCAGCGCTCTTAGCCGCCAAAAATACCTGTTGATCACACACAGGATTAGGCTGCTTGCCACTCTTTTCCTATGCATAGTGGTGTGTGTGTATATATATACATATATATATACACACAGAGCAGATACCCGCCCACAGTGACCCCATTGCCCATCTGCTGTCGCTGTGAGCTGTGGCCAGTGGAGGAGCCTGGCACGGGCCGTGGGCTGTAGCAAACTCGGGGACACAGGGACATGGAGGACAAAAGTCTTGTGACCAGCTGCCAACATCCAGGCAGCGGGACAGAGCAGGGCCAGGGGCTGTCGGAGCTGGAGCAGGGGGAACAGGCGTGGGGCTGAGCATCCCACCCTGGTACCCTGCCCCGCATCTCCCGCCCCAGCCCGTGGCAAAGCCAGGCAGCAGGAAGGGCAGGAGAGCCCTGGGGCAAATCCAGCCCCTGTCCTGGGGCGAGGCAGGGTGGGATGTGGCTGTGGGAAGCTGAGGGGCTGCAAAATAAGCATCTCTGGGTGAAAGCTCTGTGCGGTGCTGCATGGTTGTATGCGAGTCAGTGCTGGGCCACCATACGTGCACCGCGGTGTAGCCTGAGCTGCTGGGATTTACTCCCTTTTCCGGCTCACTCAGTGGGTAAGCGACACAGCTTAGCCCCTGTTGGGCTCTTAGGTCATGTCTGTGCTCACAGACATAGCTGAGATGGGTCAGCGGCAGGACGAGCAGGTGCCTGCTGCCACAAGCCTCGAGCATCCCACTGGGTGAGGTGTCCCCAGGCTTTGCCTCCTGCCCCGGGAGCTTTGGGCAGTGTGATCCCCCCGGGCACAGCTCACCCCAGGCCATGCCACCTGCGATACAGGACCCCAGGCCCCTTGGTTCCCCCCAGGAGGGTCATCGGCCCCCAAGCTCATCCAGCAGTGCCCATCCTGCACAGCCCGGCCAAATCCCTCGATCTGGCTCACAGCCTCTGGCTTCAGTCTGCCTCCTGTTTCATGTGCGAGTAAACCAAGTTAATAAATCCAGAGAGAACCACAAACTGAGTTATTAACTTTGCTGAGCACACACCTCCTACAGGCAGAAATAGTGGGAAGAGCTCCCTGAGCCGTCCGTCTGTCCCTGCTCAGCCCAATATTCAAGCAATTTGCAGCAAAGCCAGTGCGAAGCCAGGTCATTTTTGATTATTGTTTGAGAGGTACCGGCTTTCCCTGCTAATTATAGGCTTGCCTCCAGCTAATAGGATTTATAGAAACAAAAGCGTTACCAGCACAAGCATTGCGCAGGGCATAACCGGCGCAAGCTGGGAATTTTCCATCCTGAAATGCCAAGGGCTGGGCGCTTGAAATGCCTGTTTTGTCCAGTGCGGGGTGAGATGGGGTGTCGTCGTGATTTATTTCCAATGAATTGCGGGTTTGGCAGTGGATGTGTATCCTAAGGGATCGGGTTCCATCAGGGAGAGGGGGTTTCTTTGGCGGGGGGATTATTTAGCATCCCCAATGCCGTTTCTGGTCACCAAGGGGTGAGTGCAAGGACTAACTGAAATGGTGATGGGAATCCTTCTGGGAACCACATAGGAGAGAAGCGAAGGGGTGGCCAAGCTGGAGGGGAGAGCAGGGTTCTGGGGGGTTGTAGAGCTTCTTATCAAATCTTCTGGAACTCCTCATCCTGCTAATTGGATTAGGGGCTCATCCACCTGGATAAATCCCAGAGCAGGCAGGAGGGTAGGCTCTGGGCACCTAGAAAACACAGGGATGGTTTGATCCTGGGTGGCGTTGAGCGCCTGGGGCAGGTTTTGGGGGTGCTGGGCAGGGATGGCCGGGCAGAGCGACCAGCCGAGCGCGGCCTGGAGCAGGGCTGGTGCTTCGGCTGCTGTGGGAATTATGGAGTGGGAATTATTGCTCACCGACAGCTGCTGTTAGCCAGGTCACTGTCCGAAAGCAAGTCTTTATCCCAGGTGGTTTAAAGGCTGTAAAGTACTGAACACTGGAATGTCTCTACAGGGACATCCACAGAGCTTGGAGTGGGGCGGGGGGGGGGGGCGGTTCAAGACCCCTTGTGCAAGTGGCTGCTCAGTTCCCCTTAGAGAAGACTGGGAAAGGAGAATCAGATCCCTCCAGCTATTTTTAGAAATTTCTTGAGACCCCCCCCCCAACCAGCAGCATCCTGGAGCAGAAGGCAGTGATGGGGAAAGGCTGCTCCTTAGCTTGTTTTCCTTCTATTTTTTTTTTCCCCTCCGGCACTTTATTCCTGGCAACACAGGTTATACAGCTGGAGGGCTGGTATATCTGCCTCTGTTTTCTGGAAATGAGCTTTTTGCTTTGCTTCTCAGCTCCCTGCAGATGCAAAAGTCTTCTGTGTGGGGGGTGGGGGGATACATGCAGCCTGCAGAGGGACCAGCCGCCCTCCCCAGCCCGACCCTGGGCCCCGCGCGCCCACGGGGGTCTCAGCAGTGCAGTTACAGCTGGGCAGCATCCCACCCGCAGGGGTGAAGGGAACTCCCCCTAAGTCACAGAGTAAGAACCAGAGCGAGGAGGAAAATCCTCTCTCCCTGGCTTCAGATATCTGCCTTCCAATGCTCCAACACAGCCTCCTGGATGTTGCTCATGTCACTTATACCCCAAGCTAAATTTTATGCTGTGGCTCCTTGTCAAACCTGCCTGAGATGAGCCCGATACATTAGTGTGCATGTAGCAGCGTACCAAAAGCTCCCTCTGTAAATTTTTCCCCCCACTTGTGTTTGCGCGCTAGAGATCAAAGCATCTGCATGGTCCAGAGAGGTGCTCGCGTGTAAATAAACAGGCAAGTCTACAGTAACCCCCTAACAGCATCTTTTTATTATGTCTGCTTGGATTTGGAGCTTGAATTTTCAATTGAGTTGATAGTAAGGAGTTATTCACCCAGTTTTGAAGCCAAATATTCTCTGCAAAAAAGAGCCTGAGCTCTTCCCACACTCCGAACACGGAGGGTTTCAGTGAGAAGAATCCCTACACCCAGGTTTTGATAGAATGTGCTGGGACTGTAGGGATGGGACAGGGGCTGTGATGAGAGCCACGCTTTTACCTCCACCAAAGTCACTTTTCAGGCAAGCTAAGCTCCTCCATGCACCAACCTCCCTCCCCTTTGGGGCAATTCCCCCCATCCTGGGATACTGGGGCTGGCAAGTCACGGTGGCCTCGGGACCACCGGTCGTCCCCAAGGCTGTCAGTACTGCCAGGATGCAACAGAAAGGTGGGTGCTTACCAGAGGGGACCCCGCGCCGCTCCTCTGCCCACCTGGCTCCAGCAGTGCCGTCCCGGCAGGAGAGGAGGACCCGGGGTTTTGCCTCCCCTCCTCTTTGTCTGCCGCACCCTCCGCAGCCCCTGCTTATATATTTGTTATTTATGGAGCACGTGATGACACCCTAAGGAGTTTATAACCCCGATGAAAGACGGGGAGAGGTGAGAGGCTTTAAGGTGACAGGCCAGCAAAAGGATCCCATTAGGCTTTTATTATTTCCCCCCCCCCGGCGTGACCGCCTGCAGAGGGATAAAGCATTTAGCTGATTGCTCTGCGCTGAGACCGCGCTGCAAGATGGGCAGGGAGAGCAGAGGACTTAGGGAGGAAAGGAGAGCAACGTATGGTGCCTGATCCAGACCTTTCTGACGACACCGGGAGCCCACAGGAAGCTGAAGGCAGCCCTGCCGAGCGTGGATTTGATTTCTTTGTGCCGAGGATGGGGAGGCTGCTGGCTGTGCAAGGTGTGATCACTCCTTGGGCTTGAGTGGTGGTGGGGGTTTTCAGGGGAGCTGGCTGGCTTCTTCTAGGATAGAGGGACAGATCTAAGGTTTTTGTCCCAAGGAGCTTGCTCCAAAGACCAAGCATCTCTTCCCTCCACAGCCCTCCATCCCCGGGAGCTATTACATAAAAACCTGGACAGGCAAAGCCAGCACGATTTGTCCCCAATCAGGACATGAGTAATAAAAGGGGGATTATCCCAGGCATGAGCTCCTAGAAAGGAAATGACTGGGAAGGTCAGCAAAAATAATAATTAAAAAATGTTGGCATCATCATTATCATCATGAACCAGACGCAGCCCTGGAAGAAGCCTGGAGCAGGAGGCAGAGCTGGCTTGCTCCACTGGAGATATTTCCAGGGGAGCTCAGGACCTGGTTTAGTTTCCAGCCATGGGCAAAGTGACCTGGGGCTACCCCCTTATCTCCCTCTTTTAAGGTTGTTTTTTTTCTCATGGAATCGAAAGAGAAATACAACCCAGCTCTTCAGAAATGGCATTTCAGAGCAAATCCCAGCTATTAAAACTGAGCCCAGCAGAGCAGAGGCTGGCCCGTGGCTGGAATAGTCAAGCAGGGATGCTGCTCTCAGTGGTTTTAGCTGGATCCGTCTCTCCCTGCTCCTACACAGCTGCAGAGGGTCAAAAACTCCATTAAATGAGAGCCACAGCAGCGTGCTGAGATTTACATATTTAGCAGCTCTCTCAGCATCTTCAAAGAGCCCCGAGCTGTCACTGCAGCCCCGCAGCCCGGCTGGTCCCTCCGCTGGGGTGCTCGCTCAGGAAGACGGCAATTATATCTGGGCAGGATTTGCATCGAGGGGCAGCACGTGGGAGGCAGATGAATCAGTATTTGTCCCCCACGCTCTGCCGGGACTTGGGAATGAAGCGACACACTCAGCCCAGGGGTTGCTCGGCTGTGCCGTGCTCTGCCGTTGTCCCCGCCACAGCGCCGGGTTATCCCAGGGCTCAGGGGGATAAATCTGCTTTTGGTGGCTGCAGCCTTCGTAGTCCCTTGGCCTCAAGGGGCAGGGTCTGCCATCACAGGGGACGCAGGCGGCATTAGGGTCCTCCCCTATATGGCACCATCCGAGGAGGTTTACCTCCCAAACTCACATAAATACCAAGCTGGACACCCTGCTTACATCCCTGTTTTACAGCTTCCCCTGGCTTAGCCGTGGGGACCCACATACCCAAAGAGGGTGACGCTTTTCTCCTGGCGATGGCATAACACAGGTGGCAGCAGGGCTCTGCAGTTTGGCATCGCTGCAAGGTCAGCCACAGGCTCTTATTTCATTCTCCCTTGTCTCCTGCCTTTCTGTCAGCTGCCATCGAGTGGTAGCATGCAAGTGCTCGTGGTCACTGTAACTTCACAGCAGGGTGCAGCTCTTTGGCCATACTCGGTATTCTCAGCACTTGCCAGGCTGGTTACTTGCTGCTTTTATCCCTTGATGCTCTCCCCTCTTGAGTTGCTAAGAGCAGTTTAAAATCACCAGCAGGTCCTGCAAAGTCAGGGTGCCTCCAGCCTCTCCGCTGGAGCGGGTATTTGGTGACTTAGGAACCTGCAAGATGATGCTTTTCCAAAATAGCAACATGGGGTTTCTATGGATGGTGCCCAGACCCCAGCCCCAGGCTCTAAATAGACCCTAGAGGGGCTGGTTCCACTCTGTACTCTGAAGTGTTAGAGTGTGTGTGTGTGTGTATATATCTCTAAAAAAAATATGCAAATATGCACATATGTGCATTTCCTCTGGCATGTTCCTTTTGGCCCACCAGTGCATCCGAAGCCTCTTCTGCGAGGGCGCGGGGCTGATTCCCTCCACAGACAGTGGTGGGGAGCTGGGGAAGGGATGAAGGGATGCTGCTTCACAGCTGATTTGGGATCCCAGCGATGGTCTGGGGAAGCACCTTTGAACTCTGGCTTTGGCCTGCACTAGATCAACACATGCCTTTGCAGGGCTGGGGGTATCTTACTCCTCTGCGTGGGCCTTTGAGGAAAAAATGCAAGCAGAGAGGGAAGCAGTTTTGCCCATGTCTGCTTGGTCACAGCAATCTCAGCCAAAAGCAGGAGGTGGGGGGGCCAGAACCTGGCTGGGACCTCTTTTATCCCCTCCCTGGAACACAGGCACCAGTGGTGATTAGCCTCCTTTCCTTCTCTCTGCAGGGCTGTGGTAGTTTGTAACTAGGTCATGGCCACTCAGGACACAATCCCCGGGAAGACGGGTTTCTGCGGGGGCTCCTCTGGGAGGAGAGGGCCGGGCAGATGGGAAGGGGCTCAGCAGAGGCACCCACCACCCTCCAGTCCCAGACCTCCCGGCAGTTTAGCTCCAGTTCTGACTTTGGGACGTGGCAGTTGGGTGATTGTCACTGGGGCATCCTGCTCCCTACAGCTTGGCAGGAGCTCTCCTGCCCTTGGTCCAGCCCCAGCCCACTGCTGGTGGGGAGCCAGGGTGACCCCATGGAGACGGTTGGGGACCAGATGCCACCGACAGGGAAGCCAAATCCTGCATCCCAGAGCAAGGCTGGGCCTGGACCAGCCCCATCAGGGAATTTGGTCTCAGTGAAGAGGATGAGAGAGTGTGGAGGAGGATTGTGTTTGCATAAAGTTATACATATACAAAGTGATGTCACTCTGAGGCCATTTTGAGGGGGGGACAGAAGTGTTTGATGAGTGCAGCACAAGCAACAAGGGAAGGGCCGGGTAATCTAGTGCAGGATGGGGGCATCAGGCACTGCTAGGGGCCTCTCTTGCAGGGGAGAGGCTTTCCCCTGCCTGCCCGGCCTCGGGAGATTTTCTGAGCTCACCAAGACGGGACGAAAGATTTCCATATGCTGCATCACTTGCTAATGTTTCTGTTCCCTGATGGGACCAGGACACAGCAATTCCTGCTAAGCTGTTTGTCTGCGCGACAGCGATAAACTCACAGCCTGTCCCTGTGGGAGGGTCTGGAGCCATTCCCTGGGACCCGAGCAGTGAGCTCGACTCCAAAGCACCTTTTCTGAAGGCACCAGCTCTTCTGAGAAGGTGGTGGAGGGACACGTGTGCCCCTCGGAAGCAGCAAAAGGGAAAATTTTGGGAGGATTGGCCAAGGAGGATCTGCGCAGCAGAGCGGGGGGGGTGCTGAGAGCTCTCCTGCCTCTCACCCAGGAGCTCCACCAGCCGCCCCAGACCCTGTCTGCAGGCGCCGGGGCTGCCCAGCAAAGCTTCGCCCCCTCCGGACCAACGAACCGGCTTCGTGCTCTCCCCTCGCCGGGCCGGGCCCTGAGCGGCGGCGGGAGGCGACAGCCCACGAGGTGGCACCAGAGCCCCGCCGCAGCCTGGGTACCGGGCACCCTCCGGGCATCCCCGGCACCCTGTGAGCATCCCTTGGCACCCTGTGGACATCCTGGTACCCTGTGAGCATCCCTGGCACCCTGTGGACATCCTGGTACCCTCCGGGCGTCCCGGCACCCTGTGAGCATCCCTGGCACCCTGTGGACATCCTGGTACCCTCCGGGCGTCCCGGCACCCTGTGAGCATCCCTGGCACCCTGTGGACATCCTGGTACCCTCCAGGCGTCCCGGCACCCTGTGAGCATCCCTTGGCACCCTGTGGACATCCTGGTACCCTCTAAGCATCCCCAGCACCCTGCGCGCATCCAGCACCCTGCAGGCATTCTGGCACCCTCCAGGCATCCCAGTACTCTGTGAGCATCCCTGGCACCCTGTGGGCATCCCAGCACTCTGCAGGCACCCACTACCCTCCAACCATTCCCAGCACCCTGTGGGCACCCGGCACCCTCCGGACATCCCCATCACCCTGCAGGCACCCTGGCACCCTCTGGGCATTCCCAATACCCTGCAAGTATCCTGGCACCCTGTAGGCATCCCTAACACCTTGCAGGTATCCTGGCATCCTGCAGGCATCCCAAGCACCCTGTGGGCACCCGGCACCCTGTGAGCATCCCCGGCACCCTCTGGACATCCCAGCACCCTGCAGGCATCCCAGTACACTCTGGGCATCTCCAAAACCCTGTGGGCACCCAGTACCTTGTGAGCATCCCCAGTGAGCATCCCAGCATCTGACAGGCTTTCCAGTACCCTGTAGGCACCATGACACCAAGCAGATATCCCCGACACTCAGCAGGCATGCTGGTACCCTGCGGGCATCCCCAATACCTGGCAGGCACCCCAGCACCCTGCAGGCATCCCGGAACCCTGTGGGCATCCTGGCACCCAGTGGGCATCCCAGCACCTGCCCTGCAAGGCCTGTGCAACGATGGCCCATGAGAGATGCACCCAGCTCCATCCCGGTTCCAAGGAGGAAGGACGGGGATTGCTTTCCACCAGCATCTCGACAGGGAGATACTGGTGATCTAACTGCCATAACGGGGAGGAGCTGCTTGACATGTGTCACTTTGCAGGAGTCCTGGCTGTTCAGATCTCCTGCTGAATCAGTCTCATTCACCAAAAAAAATCATGCCCTGCAAAACGCTTCTTGGGTTTGCCTTAGTATTTTGCAGGGTGGTCTGACTTGCTGAGGTCCCTCAGTGGAGATGTGAACAGCTCGGCGTGTGGAATGGGAGATGATCTTTTCGACACCCAGGGACTGTAACATGCCCAAAGCACGTCGGTGTTGTGGCAGTCCAGGCCCCAGGCTGTTGTGTCCTGAAAAAGTGATGATTTTTCCTTCAGTGCCATGATGGAAGCATGGCAGAGCCCCAGCTGGGATCACAGTGCAAAAACACACCCGGCTCAAATCCTGCTAACGAGCAAACAGCCCTGACTTGTCCCCATTAAAATCCCCCTGCTGTGAGCCCGCCGGTTGTATAACGGGATTGTTTGCATGGCTCTTTGTGGCTATCTGAAACCCCACCGCTGCTCTTCAGCATGTAATTGCTCCGAGGAGGGACAGTTTCCACCTACGCACCTGCTTATGCCCATCACGCGTATGTATATTTTATTAGCAGCCGTTACGATGTATGTTAAGGAGATGACGAGAAGCATCACCATGCTGGAAAAAGCTGTGCTTTGAAACCTTGAGAAGAACATGCCACCAGTTCCAGTGGAGCCAGAGGGCACCCTCTCCCCATCCCAAGATCTGATCCCCTTCCCACAAAGGCACAATTCTCCCTGGCTTCAGTGGGAGGGGGGGAGGCACTTCACCCCCAGTTCCAGGTGGGCTGGGAGATGCGGTGCACTCCCTGCTCCAGCACAGTGATGGTTGGAGGGTGAAATCCTCGTGCTGGTGGCATTCATGTGCTGCCTTTCCAGACCCCACCTCCTCCCCTTTATGGAGGTCATGGCTTGCAGACGGAGGTCTGTACTCCCAGATGTGCTCATCCCTGTAAAAATCCGCATAACCACGTGGCACTGAATGGATATTTAAGTTGTGCTTCCCCAAGGGCTTGCTGCTATTTTCCCACCCAATGGTTCCTTTTAGCTCTATTCTCTTCCTTATCCCTGGGGTTGATGCCGAGAAATGCTCCGGCAGGGAACCATGTCAACACTCTACCCCTCTGATTAAAAGGATGCTGTAGCGAGGGATTAAATGCTGGCCTGGAGGTCGGGCTGGCCCAGGGGAAGGCTGGGAGTGCTTCCCCGCCTGATTTGAAGGCAGGACGGGAATAGTTCGCGCTTCCCCATCACTTAGAGCATCCTGCTGCCCTCCTGTCCGCACCTCGGGATAGCCAAGGAGCCGGGCAGAGCCGAAACACCATCCGGCTCCCAGCGCATCCCTCACCCACACACCCACCCGTCTGCCCCAGCCCATTCCCAGGGTTTTCGGGCAAGGTTGGAAAATCCCAGCAGGCCTGAAGAGAGTGTCCCTGCTCTCTCGTGGGGTGGTGAATCTCGGAGGTGGGCACAGGCAGACCTGTATCCCGGTTGCTTTTCCTGAAAGGAGAAACCCTGGAAGGAGCAATGATAGCCAGCTGGATCACCCAAGCCAGGCAGAGCAGCTCTGCGTTTTTGGGAGGGAGAGTGCGAGAGAGAAAACACTGTTCTGCTGCTCCTGGGGTCTGTCCTGCACCAAAACAAGGCAGACTGAGGATCTGGGGCATTTTCCTGATATTCCAGGCAGTGCTACACAGGTGGGGATATCTGTGGAGCAAAGAGACAGGATGACTTTGGGTAAAGGACAGGCAACGAGGGCTGGTTTGGAATCTTTTAGCCTTTTGCCCACTCAAGAAACCATTTTATTTCAAAAATCCCTGCAGATAGAGGGGGAAAACCCCAACATTCGAGTCACTGAAGCCACATCTTTGGCTCACTTGCCAAATGAGGGCTTCTACCAGCCATAAAATCAAGACTGGGTTTTGCTGTTGGCTGGAGGGCAGTGCGCAGTGCCAGGGTGGACCCTCACCCCGTGCCCAGGGCGGAGGTTGGGGCAGGGCAGGGGGGGCCCAGGTGGGAGCAAGGGGTGGTGGGTGGGTTTTGTACCCCCTCCCCGTGAGAATACCCAGCACACAGGCTTCTGAGGTGAGACTCATCGGCCACTCCAGCTGGGGGCATTGGGACTGGGGACATCTCTGCCCCCCCATAACTGGGGATGCTGGGGATGATGCAGCGCAGCCCCCCCGTGACCGAGGACCTGGGGATGATGCAGCACAGCCCCTCCCAGGACCAGGGACCATGGTGATGATGCAGTAATGCCCCCCCCACATAACTGGGGACACTGGGGGCGATGCAGCATAGCCCCCCCATGACCGGGGACCCAGGGACAATGCAGTAAGGCCCTCCCATAACTTGGGACACTGAGGATGATGCAGTGAAGCCCCCCCATGACCAGGGACCCCAGGGTGATGCAGTGCAGCCCCACCATGACTGGGGACCCGGGGAAGATGCAGTGCAGCCCCCCCATAATAGGGGACCCTGGGGATGATGCAGCGTAGCCCCCCCTCAGCCACGACCAGGGACCTGGGGACAATTCAGCTCAGCCCCCCAGGACCAGGGATGACGCAGCGCAGCTGTCCCTGCCCATGACCGAGCACCCTGGGGATGATGCAGTGAAGCCCCTCTGTAACAGGGGACACTGAGGATGATAGAGTGCAGCCCCCCCATGACTGGGGACTCAAGGGTGATGTAGCGCAGCCCCCCAAGACCGGGGACCCAGGGATGATGCAGTAAAGCCCCCTCATAACAGGGGATCCTGTGGATGATGGAGTAACACACACACCCCCCCTCAAAACTGGGGACACTGAGGATGATACAGTGAAGCCCCCTCATAACAGGGGACCCTGCGGATGACGTAGTAAAGCCCCCAACCCCATAACTGGGGACACTGAGGATGATGCAGTAAAGCTCCCCCCGTAACAGGGGGCCCTGGGGATGACGCAGTGAAGCCCCCCCCCCCCCACCTCGGGACACTGTGGACGATGCAGCGCAGCCCCCCAAGACCGGGCACCCCGAGGACGATGCAGTAAAGCCCCCCCCATAACTGGGGACTCGGGGACGACGCACTGAAGCCCCCCCATAACCGGGAATACCGGACACGGTAGAGCGCAGCCCCGCCGAACCCCCGGCTCCGGGCCCCGCCACCCCCCTGCCCCTCCCTCCCGGTGGGCGTGTCCCCGGCGGTGGGCGTGTCCCCCGGTGCCGGGCCCCGCCCCCGGGCCGTTACTTGCGCGCGGCTCGCGCCGCCCCTCCCCTCCCCCAGCCTGCGCCGGCGGCCGCGCGCTCTCCCGCTCAGCCCGGCGCCATGGCGGACCTGCCCGCTGAGGCGGCCCCGGCCCCCGCCGCCTCCCCGGCCCCGGCCCCCCCCGCCGCCCTGCCCCTGCCGGCCCCGCCGGGCGGCTCGCAGCGCCTCCTCTTCTCCCACGACCTGGTGTCGGGCCGCTACCGCGGCTCGGTGCGCTTCGGCCTGGTGCGCCTCATCCACGGCGAGGACTCGGACTCGGAGGAAGAGGAGGGCGGACGCGGGACCGGCGGCGGCGGCGGCGGTGCCGTCAGCTCGGGAGGCTCCGAGTCCGGAGGCCCCGGGGCCGGCGGGGCGGAGGAGGGCCGCGCCAGCCCGCTGCGGCGGGGCTATGTGCGGGTGCAGTGGTACCCGGAGGGCATCAAGCAGCACGTCAAGGAGACCAAGGTAACCGGGGCGGCCCCGGGCTCCCCCGCTTCCCTCAGGGTGGGGGCTACCCGCGGCCTGGCGGCCCTGTGTGTGTGTGTCCCAGGGGGGCCTGGCTCCGGCTGCAAGGCCTTGGAGGCCTCCCGGGGCAGGGGCCTGTGCGGCCCGCTGGCCCGCTCCCCTGTGGGCTGTGGGGTTTGGCTGTTCCGGAGGCACTCAAAAAGGGTTTTTTTTCTCCCTTTCTCCTATTCCCCCCACCCCCTTCGTGCGCCGTGCAGCAGTCTGAGCGTGGTGAAGGCGGACGGTGTCCTCCGGGGTTTGAAATCCCGTTCCCTTCCTCCATCACGCTCCTTCTGGAAGCTGCTGGTGGCAGAGCCCGGCTGTTCTGCTGGGATTTAATGGCCCAAGGCGAGGCCTGCCTGTGGAGGTGATTTGAGCCAGTTTCCAGACCCCTCTCCCTTGCTGGGGATGTGGGCCAGGATCTCTGCCTTTATTGGACAGTGTCGTCATCGCCTGGTTTAGGGGAGTCAACAGCCGAATAGGGAAACCTCGACTAGATAAAGATTTCAAGCGGCGAGTAACCATGGTTTGGCTCTGCCCTTGTTTACGTGAGCGTTTAGCCCCACCGCTGACGAGGCATACGCGAATCTGTGACCTCTTAATTATAACCGGCGAGCCACAAGGCGCAGGTCTGGATGAGGACGTTCCCACTTCCCAAAGTTGGTCTGGCGTGGGGTTTCTCCCCCACTGACTGACAGTAGGGAGACAAAAGCGAGCGAGGGGGCACTGTAATATAGCACAAAGGGGGCCTGCGAGGGATGGGCGTTGCACTGAACAAAACAGGCGGCCTGCGCTCTCCTTGCAGGTCCGAGGGCTCTGCTGGGGTGGCAGGCGAAAGCGGGAGACTTCTGGTATGGTGTCTGCTTTGCCATTTCAGAATGGCCCTGCGCGCCCAAGGGGGGACATGGAGAGGAAGAAAGGTGTGTTGCAGTCCTGCAGGCAGCGGTAGGATTGCAAGTGCTAACAGAATGAGCTAAATTTAGGTGGTAGTGTCATTAGCCACGTGACCGGTTGGAGATAAGGAAAATGAAAACAGGTATGCAGAAAAGATACTGCTGTGTGATGTATTTCTACCTTAAAGAAAAAAAGCTTGCTTTCTCCAAAGAACCGCAATTCAGTCACTGCAGCCTTCCAGTGAAATCTTCGTGTGCTGTTGCAGTAAAAATTTGTCCCAAGTTCAGTGTGGTTTTCAGCATCTAAACAAAGCCGCCTTGATTTGGGTGAGTAAACACAGATTTAGGAGTTGTTATTGGGTTCCCAAATCCAGAGGTGTTAGCTCTGACTTTAGTCGCTTGGTAACTGTATCCTTTGCAGTGTTAGAAAAGGCTAGACTGGGGAGGACCAGCAATCAAAGACAGTTATGTAAATAAACGCTCTGTCTGTCTTTCCTTCTTGTCCTCCTTCTCTGGTGTAGGCGTCTTTACCACTCAGGTGGTAATAGACCCTGGGGAGAAGTTTCCTAAGTGCTTGAGGAATTTAGGTGTACTTATCATATTGATTTTTCCATTTGAAAAGCTGCCCACTGACAAAATTGAGAGGCATTGTGTACAGTCTGTGCTAAAGACAAATCTGATGCCATTGGAAACATGTTGTGGGACTTACCATTTTGTGGTTATAAATCAGGTTTTTTTGCTGTCTGCTGACCCAGCCCTTTTTGGGTTATGCCAGTATGTGATAACCAGCCAGGTAAGCCTGACCTGCTTGTCATTATCCACGCTGGGAGGAGTATAAGCCATTGGCACCACAGAGTTGTCCTGGGCCTGAAGTTTGGTGGCTTTTGGATGCTGTTGCCTGCTGTTATCTGCAGATGCATCTTTTAACTGTGACTGTGACTCTCTAGCATCTTTGGCTGTGAGATTCTTGTTTGGCATCCTTAAAAATGTTAACCTGTTCTGGTCGCCACCAAACCATGGATTAAAGAGGGTGCTTGGGGCACCCTTTTATTACCCTGAGCTCTTATTTCTGCAATGGGATGAGGATAAAGGTGCTCCTGGGGCCAGGGCTTTCGCATATTGTGCCATCATGTGCCTGTTTTGTATGTTAGATCCCATTTCCATGTAGAAGGCTGTGTGCCTGTCTGTCTCCTGTTTGTCAGGCACTTTAAGATCTATGAACCCTGTCATGTGTATTGGATAAAGCGAATGTTGTAACCAAGGAAGGGGAGAAATAAAGTTGCTGCAAATTTTGAAGGTAGTGAAACATCACCTTTAGCTCCTAGTGCAAAGGTCAAAATCAGTTTTCTGTACCTATTTATAATCCTAGAGCTTTCCTGTCTTTTCTTTAAACTATGAGGGGGTTAAAATAATTTTTTTTCAGCTACGGAATAGATAGGCTGTTTGCTTTCACTGTTGCTTCCACAAGTCTAATGCTTGCTGTTGCTCTTTCCTGTTGGAAACAGTAGGCAGAATGCCACCCAAGCACATGATTACTGATGTTAATAAGTAATAGAAACTTTCTCTTGAAATAGAGCTAGCATTTGGTACAAAACCCCGCTAGCTCCTCCAACCGAATAAATGGTTTATGCGAGTGCATTCCTGCCTTTGATTCCCCTGTTGATAGTCGTTAGCAGTATCATCCAATGATGTGAATAAAAGAAGAGCCAGGATTTCTTACCCTCTGGCTCAGTGTGCTCCTTTCCTGCCTTCCATGACCACTTTCCCCATTCAGAACACTGGGAAATCATTGTTGCTGTGTATTGTAAACCCCAAGCAGTCCTGTAAGCAGAAAGCTTTCCTTTTCCGAATATGCCATCCGTGTCTTGCCCGACCCAGCAAACCCAAAGAGCAGTTCCTGTGACTGGCTAAAGCCATATTTCTTGTCTTCATGGTATCCTTTGAATGCTAGATGTAACTTGCAACTCAGGTTGTGAAAGTACTGTGAACTGGTGTGAGCACTTCATGCTTTTTCTAACAAATTAGCAGGAGTACTTGAGACCCAGCTGAATTTTAATTCCAGGATTTCTCAGCTGCAGGTCTGCTGCACACTTGAGCTGCCTTTGGGAACTTTATAAAAATGCTTGAATGTATTAGATAGTAGTAAGGCTCATAGAGCGCCTTAAAATGCTGCTACCCTTCCTCCTGCCTTTCACCTGAAAGCCTGAGAGTGCTCTGCCACCTTTAATTTTCATAAAGCCTGTGCAAGGCAGATATGCCGCTTCTGCAGCTGGGGGAGATGGGAAGCGCAGGTGTTGTGTTTCAGCACCTTATCTAAAGACCTTCAGCCGGCCGGGCTGCTGAGCTCCCTGCTCTGAGTTGTCTGCCTTGGGTACCAAATGGTTGCACTGGTGCCTTGGTGTGATGCTGTGGTACGCATGTGTGATGCTGATTAATTTACATGTAGGGGACCCTGTAGGGCCCCAGGATTGCTATAAGAGTCAAGGTGAATTATTTCTTTTTTGAAGCTTTTAGCAGCCTTTAGGTGCAGAATAGAACTTGGTTTGGGTGGCTCTCTTACTGCTTTGGAAACGGATTCAAATGATCAGGGCTCCTCAGACATAATCCAGTGGCTGATCAGCTTGTTAGCTGGAAATGATCTGATGTTATCTCTGCAAGTCTCTCTCTGAATTCAACTCTGCTTCATCCCACGTGGCCCTTCTGTTCCTTCCCACCCTTCACTGCTATAATTTCTTGACCTCAAATATCGAGTCCTGAACATAAGGTTGCAGGAGAAGTCTGAAGATGTTCTACTCTCATCGTTTCAAAGTTTTAATGAACACTTTGTATCTTGTCTGAATTCTGACATGTAGTTACTGCTGTGACCTAAACTTTTAAGTTGCAGTCTTTCTGTGCTTATACTTTGGAGGAAGGAAATATTTCCTTTTACAGAAGGTCTGTGTTTTCCCTCCGTCCCTTTACAGCCACTCCCAGCCCTTGCTGCTGGGATCCTAGCCCACCAGCCTGTGCTCTTCAGATGTTAATCCCAGCTAGTGACTCTGTGGAACCTATTTGCAGTTGAGGCGTGAAAACAGAGTGCCCTAAAAGTCTTTTGTCTTCCAACCTGGCAAGGCATTTGCCATCTGGAAGTGTGATGGTGTAGCGTAGGTACATTGCAGCTGGTGGAGAGGGACAGCAAGGTCCTTTTCAGGAGCTGTGGGGAAGATGCTGGTCAGAGTGCAGAGCTCTGGTTTTGTTGCAGCACATAAATTCAGTGCCCATAAACTATTAATACTGGTGTTTATTGCGTGAGGAAGCTGTATCTAACCCTCTTCTTGCATCTGACATTTCAGTTATTCTCCTAGGGGGGTTCTTTGAAACTGCCTGATGTTTCTAGCTGTTAGAGACAGGACAAGAGAAAGGGCTTACTGGAATTTTTGCAGTTCTGTGTAAAATAGAACCATTTTAATGGGTGACCTTTCCATCCTGTGAGTATCCATTGCCAGGTTACGTACCGTTGAGTTGATTCCCTGTTTTACTTTGACTTCTTTGGCTTTTGCAGTATAGACTTGGGGTTCATCATTAATATTTTACTGCAAAAGTGGAATCCGGCACAAGTCGCTGTATGGAAATCTCAGGAGTACTAAATAGTCTACGCTATTACTGTATGGAGAATTGCTTTGTGTACAGCTTGCAGAGTGAATTGATAATTCAGGAGTTGCAAGTGGCCACCTGGGCTAAGCAATTAATTGTAACTATTCCAAATCTAGACAGGAGTGTTATTTTTAAAATGGACGAAACCACTCCCCAAGCAAGCAGTTTTTGTGATGTGCTCTCTTCCAAGGTGCACTCACTTTCAATGTGCTGGCATAGCTTAAAAAAAAAAAACCAACCCCAAACTAAATTAGTAATGCTCTTAGGACTAGTAAACAAACTAATGTGCACTAAAAGCTTTAGAAGGAATCAGTCAAAACCTGTGACAGGCTTTAAAATACCTGGATGAGTAAGGCATTGTGCTGCAATCTTCTTGTACAAGTTCTTCCTTTGCTGATGTGATGCAGCTCCAATGCAGACTTCTGCAGAGAAGCTGCTTTAAGCAATTTGGTAAAGTTAGGGTTTTTTTGGCTGAAGATTCTTCACTGAAGTTAAATGGCAGAAGCTTTGACAGATGTTTTTTTGGGGTGAGGTCTTGCTTACTTATGGCAGCTCTCCTCTGCTCCCCTCCTCTCTTCAGAGGAAAGACACTATTTTTAATGTTCGGCATCTGTGTTGGTGCTGGGAAATAATTGGCATCTGTGAAGCTAAAAGCCTCCTCTCGTTTGAGTGTTTGATTGTTTAATTACTTGGGGGATTTCAAAGGCTCAGAAGGTGATGACACCTTCCTAAATGCTACTTAGGAAAAACCTGCCTTATTGTTTCCATTCTACTGTTACCTCCCACCATGTGCTGGGGTTTTGCCCAAATGGGTCATTGTAAGCACAGGAGCTGATACTTTCATCTGAAATCTTTGCATTTACTTTTGAGGTTGTCAGTCCTGAGTTTCCTGGAACTGAGAGATGTGAGATGATGGCTTGGGTTTCTTCCTTCTTTTTAAGTTGTGCTCTGGAGCACTTGACCTTGTAATTCAGTTCAGGCTCTACCTTGTGTAGCCAGTGTGTCCCACTCTTGAGAGTTTTAGACCTGTGGCAAGTTAGGAGAATGCTAACTCATCTTCTGGAACAAAAAAAAACCCATAGGGAGACTCCATGGTGATATTTGAGCTTTTTTCCATTTGCTGTTAGACTGCTAAATAGATGTGTGCATATATGTGGCTGAAACTAAAATATTCTGCTAACTTGAATTTGCAAAGCTACCAAACTTCAGCAATAGTCATTTTCTCTTAATGGTCCTGGGACTAGGCGGGGGATTTACCTTTGAGAAATCTAAAATGTTTATCAATATCTGTCAATGTGAAGCGTTTCTGTGAAGGGAACAGGAGACTACGTGGGGGGTATGGTGACAATGATTGTAAGGGGTAATTAGACACATCAATGAAAAACATGGGGTTTTGGCAGTAGAGGTGGTGGGAATTACTGCTAACTGTAATAGCTGCAGTGCTTTCAGATGTGCTAGAGTTTCAGTTAACAGGTGTCCTTTTAGTTTTATTGCTTTTTTTTGGTCTGTACTGAATGAATTGTGTGGAGGATCTTACAGCTACAGTGGTAACCCACAGCACACCTGGCATCATGCAGTTAGGTGTCCTGTGGGCTTGGCTGTGTTTCTTGATAAAAAGCATCTCTTACTGTGCATTTCAGGATTATTCTTGCCTACCTTGTGCATTGGACTGTGTGTATGGAGCCAGGTCTGCTGCGCTCTGCCCCAGCCTTTGGGGATGCTTGGAGCAGGCAATGGAAGTGGTCCCGGTGGAAACTGTGAATGTTTACTGGGCTGAAAGCTACAGAGCATGGTACGGATGGAAACAAAGATATTGATGGTGAATGTGGAATTGATAACTGTATCTTGGGAGAGGTAAGGGAAAGGGCAGGTGATGTTACACTTGTCTTCTGCCCTTAATTGTGTAGGGTTTAAAGCAGCTTAATGAAGAGAGAGATCCAATAAGCACCTGCAGCTGGAATTCCTGCCTCTTACATAGTATGACATGTAGGTTGTGGTCAAAAACATGGGTTGAGAGTGGTCAGATTTTAAGACTAAGAAATCTGTACCTCTGTACGATAGTCTGTGCTTTTTTTGGTTGTTTTTAAAGAAATTACATCACCTTTATGCTTTGCTCATCCTTCTCCATTTGTCAGGTCCATGTTGCACCTGAGAAGCCCTGTGACTTTGGAGGGGGTTGCTGTTACGGGCAAGACGAGCTAAATAGCATTGCTGTGAGCTTAGGGCGTGCACCATGTGTCTACTAACCTGCTGACTTAAACTCTAACAAATTAATAGTTAGAGACCTATGGAAGTGGTGTCTAGAGCAGTATCTTGATAAGACTCTGTAGTTTTGGGTGGGTTTTTTTTGGATTTGCTTGCTCTATTAGCTTCTGGCGTGGCGTAGAAGGTTGCTTGGGTATATAAGGGGAGCAAGTGGAAGCCAAGATACAAAATGTTTTTTGTGCATATATGTTGAGATCTTGAAAGTGAGATGCATCAAGCTACATCTTAAATAATTTGCCCAGCTTTTCAAGGGGTAGCTCCCTGCTATAGAATAGGTTGGATGCTCTAGGTAGGTAGTTAGGCTTCTTTGTGATTACAAAGCTGCATTCGTTCCCTGCTTTTGCCATAGTTTTTAAAATCATGACCTCTGTTTCTTTCCTCAACAGCTGGTGCTGTAATTCGTTGTGAAATGAACGGGCAGTGTGAAGGCTGTTGGTAGGAGGTGAGACCAAGGACCTGCAAGAAAGCAGGGTAGGAGAGGACAGGAGCACTTGGTATCTTACTGTAGCTTCCAGGCCAGGAAAAAATTTAATTCATGGGCGTAAATTTGAAACAAGGAAACCCTGCTCAGCTTGCATTTGCAGTGGTATCACTTCACAGCCTCTGGTTACACTCTTGAGTTGAAGAGAAACTAGGTAGCTGTGCCCTTGGTCCATTAAGCAGCATTCGTTTTGTACCGTAAAATTGCAACAGCGGTACCATGTGGTTCTGTATTCAGCACACATCAAACACAGCCTCAGCGGTTTGTTCTTACCGCTGCCTGTAAAGCTATTAGCTTTTCTGCTTGTGAGGGAGGGGTTTGGAGACTGAAAAGTGAAGAGGGCTATTTAATCACCAGCTGAAAAGAGGAGCTTAAGGCTTTTAACTGTGTTTCTTAGCCCAAAGCTGCGAGTTCCTGGTGCCTCATTCCTGTTGAAGTCACTGAATACAGTTTTCATTTGTCAGTGGACGATGAACCTTCTGCTCAGTGAAATACACTAATTCTGGGAGAGATGGAATTAGTTCCATCACGACAGATTTATTTTTTTACCAACTTTGAAAGGATATAACTTCTTTGAGAACAAAAGACTTGTGTATGAATCATTTTGCTTGTCCGAAAGGGTGCTGCTTCTCTGCTGATAAGGATACTTAGCAGGTAAGTAGCACTTTTCATCTTCAAAGCGTTTTCTGGGCTCTGATGTGGCAGTGCCTGTTGGAAAGGTGACAAAAAACTTTCACCTCGGGTGACTCTGGGTAAGACAGCCTGCATCGTTGCTGCCCGGCCCTGGTGTGTGCTCCGGCCCTGGTGTGTGCTCCGTGCCTTCTCTGTTTGACCCTTTCTGATCAGGGATGGAGAGCACGAGCTGTCGGCTTGGTGGAGGAGAAACTTGTGATGTTGCTCAGTGCAGTTATAGCTAAAGAATTCTGTCTGGGCAAATTATTCTCACCCTGAACCATAATACATTGGTTATTCGGCATATGGGATGCTTGGAAACTAGATGGCATACTGTGTCTCTTGCTATTGAGGAACTTGTGTTTGGTTTGATTTTACTCATGTGAGTAGCTAAATCGAGTAACCTAGTCTCTTTAAAAGTTAGTAAGTTAGTTTAGGTATAAATCCAGTGAGCTGTGGGTTTTGCAGGGCTGGGTTAGAAATGTAGTTAGCGAAGGGCAGGCTAGGTGTAGTTCATAGGGGTGTTTCTAGAATCAAGTGGGTGTTCCAGGCCTCTTGGCTCAAGATGTGTTGTTAAATAACTGGTCCTTGATCTCAGTCCTCAGTGAAATTGTTGGCAGCAGCTATGCTGAAACACAGTTGGAGCTTGAGTAGCATCGATCACCAAGGAGCCTTGATATTTTCCTTCATCCGGCTTTGCTCCGCATGGCACTAAAATGGCCACTTCTGCCCTATCTCCTGCTGCAGAGGGGTTGGAGGGTCTCAGCCCCTGCAGTGGGGGGGCTCAGCCCTTCCCAAGTGTCCAACGCTGCCACTGGCCTCTGCCCTCACACCTTTGCTTTTCTGTATTTGAGGTGAGTGTGCATAGAGCACTGCTTAATGTTTTTGTTTAGAGTTGATCAGATCATAGAATGGTTTGGGTTGGAAGGAACCTTTAAAGGTCATCTAGTCCAACCCCCCTGCCCTGGGCAGGGACACCTCCCACTAGACCAGGCTGCTCAGAGCACTGTCCAACCTGACCTTGAGTGTTTCCAGGGATGGGGCATCCACCACCTCTCTGGGCAACCTGGGCCAGGGTTTCATCACGCTCATTGCAAAAAAAATTCTTTGTTACATCTAGTCTAAAACTACCCCCTTTTAGCTTCAAACCATTACCCCTTGTCCTACTGCAACAGGCCCTGCTAAAATGTCTGTCCCCATCTTTCTCATAAAACCCTTTTAAGTACTGGAAGGCCGAAATAAGGATTCCCTGGAGCCTTCTTTTCTCCAGGCTGAACACACCCCCAGTTCTCTCAGCCTGTCCTCACAGCAGAGGGGCTGCAGCCCTCTCATCATTTTTGTGGCCTCCTCTGGACCCGCTCCATGTCTTTCCTGTGCTGAGGACCCCAGAGCTGTACACAGCACTGCAAGGGGGGGTCTTACCAGAGCGGAATGGAGGGGCAGTATCCCCTCCCTTGACCTTCACTTCACAAGCCTGTCCAGGTCCCTCTGGATGGCATCCTGTCCCTCATGCATGTCAACTGCACCACTCAGCTTGGTGTTGTCTGCAAACTTGCTGAGGGTACACTCCATCCCACTGTCTGTGTCATTGATTAAGATGTTAAACAGTACTGATTCCAATACAGACCCCTGAGGGACACCTCTTGTCACCAATTTCCATCTGGACATTGAGCTGTTGACCACTACCCTCTGGATGCAGCCATCCAACCAGTTCCTCATCCACCAGACAGTCTGCCCATCAAAGTCATAGCTTTCCAATTTCCAACAAGGCCCTATTTGTCCTTTGGCTTTGCCCTTCTGTCTGCTTTTGAAGATGAAAATTGTTTTTTTTTCCTTGGAAGGTGTGTTACATATCTAATCCAAGTGAATAATTCTCATGACTATTGCAAGAAATATTCATGCTTCTGTTCAGTGTCTGAGTCCAAGTTCCTTGAAACAGCATTAGTCTTGAGACAAAATAGCCACAATTTCTAAATTTAGAGTTACTACGGAGTTGTGTAACTGGCTGGAAATGGTACATAATGAACTGCCTCTTCATATTTGTTTTGTCCTTAACACATGTGACTTCTGCCAGAAGCCTCTTCTCTGTCCTTGTGCCACAGGTTGTGAAAGTTGCTCTGGTTTCCCATGCTGGAGTCCCATCTTGTCTTGGTGAATTGTCTGTGGGCTTCAGTTTAAAGCAGCAAATGGGAGCAGGGGAGAGGGAGGAATCTCCATCCTTCCTGGAAAACTTCTGGTTTTTTTTTTTTTTTAAAGTCTGCAGATGTGGATGATTCATTTGCTTCCTGTAAGAGATAGGCTGGCCAACATTTCGGGTGTGTTCCAAAGAGCTTGGGAAGCTCTTCCTGAGGAGGTGTAGTAGTATATAATGTTTCCTCCTTGGGGTATATTTAATGCAGCTTGTGATTGATGGACATAGACCTGAATTATCCTGACTCTGGAAGCTTTCTGAACTGGAGCAAACTTCAGGGGATGAAGCAAGCTGCATCCTGGATGAAGCAAGTTGCTTCCTAGACTGTGCAGCTCTGTATATTCCTGAAACATGAGAAAGAAGAGAGCACCTTGCAGAATTACACAGCGGGGAAGGTGACACTGCACAGAAAATACCAGGATTCCTGGCTGCTTAGATTAAAAAGATGAAAATCCTGAAATTTCTTCTTAATACATTAGTTGATATTTTTATCATCCAAATGTGACAGCTGTCAATGTTTTGAGATCTCACTTTATATGTAGAAATTAGACAATCGGATTCGGAGTGTGTATTAGCTCAGTAACTACCTTTTAAACAGAACATCTGACCTGTGTAGCTGAATTGGCTTATTTGCCCTTCTGTCTCTCAGGCCAGAAACTTCCTCGATTTCGTTTTGTGTGGTGGTGGGGATTGTGCTGGTACGTGACACAGAAATGTCTCATTTGGTTCACGAACAAAATCTGCCCTGTAATGATAAAGCAAAGTGCTAAGTACAGGGTGACTTTAATAAAAAACGTGCCAGGCAGGAAGGCCCTGTGATGACTCGTGAGCACTGCGGGCTAGCACTAGCCAGGGCATCCTGAGCCAGGCCCCGCTATCACTGCAGCAGCTGTGTATCTCCCTCAGGGAAGGTCTGTCATAAAGAGTTAACTGTTTGCTTTGATTTCTTGAATTAGGAAGCTGTTCCCATCTGGATGAGAAAATTTGTAATTTCTAGCGTAAATGTGCGAGCAGTTTACACCCGTCTCTTCCTGTAAAAAGCAAACCTGACTCCTAAATAGCTTCTTGCCGTTCTAAATGTGCTATTATGTGGTGAAGCGCAATCATTTTCTCCCTTTTCACCCTCAGACTGTATATCACTGACTTCCTTCCCAGATAGGCTCTTTCCCTGCTCATCTTGCAGCCCCTGCTCCAGCTCGCACTGTGCTTTCTTCATCAGAATTGGCTCTGGCTGCCTCGATCAGCCTCGAGAACCTGCTTGAATGGTATTAATGTTTCTTTCCTGAGGCTGCTTTTATCTGAGCCCAAGTGTTAGATGAAAACTCAACACTTCCCGTATCAAGCACTCTTTGTATTTCACAGGAGTATTAAGTGATCAGCTCTCATATGTCTTGTTTTGTTGGGGATCTTAGGGAAAGGTTAATAATTTTTAGGAAATAAATATGACAAATGCTGTAATTGATGTGGTCGCTGTAATGCATGTGTAAAATCTTTAATTGGAGGAGTCTTTCTGGTTTTTTTCCAGTGTTGACACTTTGAACTTTGGAAGGAATCCAGGCTGAATTCCTGGCTTCCTCTTAATCATTCTGTCTGTATTTTTTTTTTTCCTCTATTCTCAGTAACATAATTTAGTACCAGATTGCCACCCATAGATACTGGTTACCATTTGGAATCTACCTACTCTTGCACAATGGTTATGTTAGTGTAGTGACTGTGGCCTGAGTGTGTACACTAATTCTGTGTATTCTGCTGCTTAATTGGCATTCAGGTGCAAACACACAATGTGTATTCACACCTCCTGTCCTCTCTCCCAGGGATGCTTTGGCTGCTTTTGTTTCTGCCCCACGCAGTTGCTTTCTCTTCAGATTACGGCAGTCTTTCTGATTAGCATTTGTACAACCATGCAAGCCAGGCAGTTTTGTAGAGAAAACACTCTTATCTGAGAACTCCCTTAGCTGGCATACTTGCTGCAAAGCGAATACTCGCTGCAAAAGCTATTTTCTTTTCCCCCTAGTGGTTGTGGAGGTGGTTGGAAACTGATGGTGTGCCTGACCTGTTGGATTTGACAAGCTGCATTTGACCTTCTTGGCCATAGTTGGGTGGACCGCTCTCATCACCTACCCTACATCTGATAGTTACTGTTGTGTGTACTTTACTGCCCATGAACTGATGTGAACCTTAACTTTCTCTTGTGATAATTTAATTAATCTCTTCTAATCTGGCATTGATAAGCGTTTGCTGCCAGGAAAGCTGGGATGAGAAAGGAAGGGACTGAAAAGATCAGCTTTTAAAGGTGGTTGCAGGGCAGATTCCCGTCTCCGTACTCCTGTACCTGCTTCTCAAAGTGAGTGTTGTGCTCTTATGCTACTAAGGGTGGCAACAAACTCTTTTTTGCAAGAGTTCTTGCTTTCCAGAGCTTGGATCTTTGACTGCTTTGTACCGTTTGGGCCAGCAAGCCATTTTGTAAAAGCACTTATGAGCAATCTTTGAAGTCTGCTCTGCGGCTCCTATCTGCATCTCCTGGGTGCTGGAAGAATCCTGTTGATGTGATGATGGCACCGAAGTGAGCACCCCAGGAGCAGGAGAGTCCGTGAGTCTTGTTCTGGAAAGCAGCTGAAGAAATCTTTGTGAAATGCCGTTTGTCCTCGTTAGTGCTGCTAACTTAGCTCAGCTACAGTTCAGCTCGGATTGCCTGCCTCTGATCTACAGTGCTGGCAACGCTTGAATGAAGGCTTAAAACAAAAGATCAAGGATTAGACGCAGAATGACATTCCGAGCATCATTGTCCAACCTGTGTGTACTACTGAGCACGGTAGAAAAGACACCAAATTGCAGTTCTTAGGTATTTGCCAGCTCGGCTCTTGGCTGGTTCCTGCTGTGCTGTAAGAGGATCAGGTGTGTTACTGCTGCTGTAGACAAAAGTTTGTTGTGGTAGCAGGGCTTTTTTCATAGCCCTTTCTTTCATTTTTATAGCATTTTGCTGCTTCAGAGGCCCTTGAGTGTTCATGCTTTTTGATTAGGTTTAGCTTTCTCCCCGCACCAGGATCTCTGGTGCCTCAAAGACCCTTTCTCCTCACCCATTTATCCTCACATCCCTTATCTTTGCTATTTTCATTTTTCTCTGGGAATTAAGTTATCGAGGGCAATAGCAAATTTGTTACTCTTAAGTGAGTGGACCCTACCCTGCTCTGGAGGGTGGCAGACCTGTCCCATGCTTTGCCTTCCTGGCTGGTATGGCATCTATTTGCCCTTTTGTTTTTGCCAGTTTAATCAGAAAAAAAATCCCTGTATGTTCTCAAAATGCTTAATTGGTTAAGTCTGACCTTCTAGCCTGGGAGCATTGTGTCTGAACTGAGGAGTGACGTTGAGCTGGGGTTTTAGGTTTTCCTGCTAATGAGCAATGCTGGCAGGTGAGCTAAAAGGGCTTCTCCCCCCCCCAAATGAGGCAGGATTATCTGTGTTCTGAAGAAGAGTAAAACAAAAGATGTTTATTGTGTTCCCATGTGGAAGTGAGTCTCCGGTAGGAACATTACAAGGTCAGTATGTGCTCCGTGCATAGCTAGTACTGCTGCTGCCAGCTCAGCCTTGTCCAAACATTGCCTTTGAGTTTATCTCACGCTTTCAGGAAAAGAAGGTACCTGTCACGTTCAGCTATGCTGTGATTTAGCAAAGTGGCAAATCTCCATTAGAGCCCAGGAAAGGGAAGAGCTTTTAATCATAAATGACAACATGCGGTCTGTGATTTGCACCCAGGCCTCAAGTTGATGGGTGAAATTGCCCTTCTTGACACCCACCTTTCTATAAATAGCTATTTCTGACTGGGGGCAGGTGCTACTGAAATGTCAGTTGGGTGAAACCTGAGTGATCTGTTGGATGCACGTCTCTGAGCAGAGGGGCATTGTCTTGTTCGGTGGATGGATCATGAGCCGTGCATCTCTGCCGAGAGACGTTGTAATGGTGGGATAGCTTTTTTTCAGAGCTTCTCTTTGAAGTGGTTTGAAAGTCTAGTATTTTCTTGAATCATCTTGGTGCTCCATTCACAAAAACCTGCTGTTGTAAAAATGTCACACTGACAGATGCGTATTGTTTTATCCCACCTTACTTCCCCACCATAAGTGATTTATTTTTTTCAGGAAACACTACTCTTTCAGTTCCCTACTTTTGTGCACAAGAGTGGTTTTTTTCCCCATTATTATGAAAAGAAGTGTTGTTTGAGTGCCCAGACCATTGGTAACATCTAGCAATATGCTTTTTGGTGCAGTGTTCAAGTGTCTTCACAATTCTCTTTTTATAATTGTCCTCTGACAGAGTAAGCTATGGTGACTTCCCCATTGAAATATTTATCCGTCGCATGCTGTCTCTGCAGTATTGTTGTGGGACTGGCCTTCTGATGCTGAGGTTTTCCGCAAGAGGAAAATTGCAGTTTGTCCTGATGTATTCAGACCTGAAGTGTTACTTGAACTTTGTGGAGAGGTCTGTGAATGGTGCATGTGGTAGAAGAAAAATAGGATTCAATTGCAAATTTTACTTGCCTTTATCACGATCACTTTCTGAGATGATGAACTCTACCCATCATTGCTTACTCTTGAAATATGAGCAGCAGCTTCTTTTCAGACTTCATTGGCATCTGTGTTTTTTTTTTTTTAAAGCTACTGTATCAAGATCAGATTGAAATAGATCTGGGACTCTTGAATTATAGGCTAAGTTTTAAGCCAAGCCTTCTGATCTTCAGGCTATTCCTGTTCAAGAGGTGTGTGACACTTAAATGCTTTAACACTGAGGTGCTTGGAGGCTTCAGGTGGCTGGATGGAGCACTTGACTGGAGAGTGCCTTTTTGCAGTTACCATTATTGCTTTAATTGAGCTAGTAAGGTATTGGCAAAAATCTCTTAACACCCAAAGCCTGTGGAAGTTATCTCTGCTTTGTGCTGCTTGTGACTGTCAAGGAGGCTTAGTTCTGATGCCTGTGGGTGGTGTAATTGTGGTGACAGTGTAATCCCGAAAAGGTTCTGGAACGTGGCTGCGCAGAGGACTCAAGCACTGATGGAGGGACAAGCACGTACCACCACACTGCACTATAAATGATTTTTAGTAATTCCCATTTTTGTGTTACCATCTCAGCCTAGCTTACTGACCAGACTGAAAGCTAGGAAGAACTCATAATTTGGGGCTGAAACAACATGTATGCTTTTCCATGAAAGACACAACTATGGTAAGAATACAGTTGGAGACTCCATCCTCAGGCATGCAGAGATCAGGGTGGTAAGAGTTGGAGTTTCCTTACAGTCATTTCAGCCAGAAAGGTGGCATTTGCTTCTTCCCTTGGGTTGAAATTGCAGATTTCTGATAACAGGCAACCATAGAGTTTTCCTATTCGATTAATAATTTACTAATTATTGCAGTACTTCAATACAAACAATCCATCAGTGCAACCTTTGCAGGCAGGGGATGGTTTCAGAGGTGACTTGTATTTCTGCTGGGACTCTGCCACAAATGGTATGTGTTACTGCTGATCAGGTACACAGAAGGGGAGACCCTTCTTGTTACGTTTCAGCTTAAATACAAATGTTGGCCTAAATTTCCCTTAAAATCTGGGCTTAAAATTTGCTTCTAAAACAAGTAAATGTTCCTCTATTGGATCTTCATATTTTTAGGTAGTTGTGAAAAGTAACTTTATCTTTTTCTAAAGTCTGAACATGGACAAAAGTAAAGAGATGAGACTGGTTTACAGTGTGCTTAGTATATTCAGTGGCCCTTGAGGATGTCATACAACAGGCTCCGTAAAGTCTTCTGTATGGATTTGCAGTGAGATTGGTTAGTTCTTGTAGTGCAGAGAGTAGTAGTAATGTGGGCAGACAGTCCCTCATGGGTTGAAGCCTTCGGAAAATCTGCTTGTCCTGTCTCCAGGGCTCCAGGCCAGAAGCAGTTAGTTAATGGCTTTGTACTCCCAGGTTATGCTCCTCTGGCTGAGGTTTGAAAACAAAACACTTGAAAATGGCAAGGGAAATGACAGTTCTGCAAAGGGCTGTGTGAGGAGAGGGAGGAAAATGAGCAGATTTCACCTCTTCATCCCTTGCCTCCTTGCCGAGACCATCACGCTCTGGTAGAGTACAGCATGAGAGTGCATGCTTCCACGCACCCGAGTTTGGGATCTTCCCTTCATTTCCTCAAGTCTGGCACGTGGGATGGAAAAATTTGAGAGAAGATGCGATGCTGAGCGGCACCAGCAACTTCAGAGCTGCTGGTGTTGCATCGAGGGAGCGTGGTGTGGTAGGAACGGTGCCTGTGGTGGCGCTGGGTCCCGCTCGGGTCTGTCCTGTGGTATTTAGCCTGGATCTGGATGCGGTTTGGCTGCCAGCCCTGCCCAGGCCACTGGCTTGGGGCAAGAAAGGCCCTTTTCACGGATATCCCCAGCCTGTATCCCAGTATAGCTGCACTTGTGAAGAAAATGAGTTTATACCATAACAAAGAAGAGGGTGTGCTTGTTTCCCTCCAGCTGGAGGGAAGTTTAAGGCTGATCCTCTCCTTAGCTTGTTCTGTTTGGGATGATGTGAACAAAAGGGAAAATCGTGGGATTTTATCTGTGGCTTTCTTACCACGCCCCTGGTGATCTCATATCTGTTTAAATCTCAGACCTATTTCTGTGCAGTATAATCCTTGTCGTTTTGTGACAGCTTATTGTATGCACATTCTCCATATACCTCCCGATCTTAACCGCTTTAGTATACCGAAGCGGGAGTTATTTTTACTGCTGTCAGTATTGTGGAGCTTTGCAGCGTTGGGCGTATCCTGTTCTGCATCAACAAAGCTAACAGCCTTCGGAAGTATTGGGGATCTTTATTGCTGGTGGTGACGGAGAGGGCAGAAAAATAATGTGGGTTTGCCTGTAAAAAATGTTGGTCTTTTTTAAATCTCTAAAATTGATACGGGATTGAAAAAGTGTAAATCTGAAACGCTTCCTGATGGGAAGAAAGCACTGATCAAATTAGTGTTTTCCAAAGGCTGTGGCACTGAGGTGTGTTTATTCTGCCACTGCTTTTTCTAGCCCTTCCTGGTTCCTGACGCAGCCCTGACCCCTGGGCCATTGTCCCTGTAGCCGGATGCCCTGCAGGCAGCCTGTGGCCACGTCCTTGTGCCTGGAGGGACCCCGAGCAGCCCAGGCTCAAGCCCCAAGGGATGTGCCTGGCTCCCTGGACATCCTGCCCCAGAGCAGCTTTGCAGGAATTCCTTCTCTTTCGAGCCTTTTGTGGCTCCTTTCTGGTTTGGGGGGCGGGGGGTGTTTTAGGGGGTTCTTTTGTTGCTGGGTCTGCATTGGTAGAGGGGAGAAGCTGTATTGTGGAAGCAGTTTGAAACGACTGGTTTCAACATGGGAGAAGCTTTTGGACAAACAAAGATAATATGTAATCCTTAGATGTGAGTTGCTGCTCCCTTTCTGTATTGCAGCCAGCAAATCTGCTTTTCTCTACATTCTCTTCACTAACGGCTCACGGGCTCCTTTCCTCTGGAGACAAGAGTTAAGGTTGCTGACCCACCCCGAAGACTTCTCCTAGTTTTGTCTTCCTCCTCAAACCTGATCTTGATGGCAGTTTCACCAGGAGACACTCCCTTGCACAAGATAAAGCAGCCGGCCAGGCTCGCTGGGGCATGTGGAGGCTTTGGTGCTCCTCCTTCCCAGGATTCAGATCAGGCTGCAGATACTGCCTGCCCTTATTTGAACTTGATGGCTTTTTCACCACTCTCTCCTGGAGCTTCGGTAAGCTGTGTGTTATCTGAAGAGACATGAGGCTGCTCCAGCCATCCCTGCTGAACTCTGAAAAAATGCTGGAGCTGATTAAACAGGCACATTCCCTCTGGAGATGGGCCTCCTTTGAGCAAAGGAATGTAGGTCATGGTTAAGTATATAAAATGAAAAAAGACTCCATTGTAATGGCAGCATTTCACCTAGATAATCCAGTGAGGTCCTCACACTAATGGAAAACCTGTTCTTACATATACTCTATTTAATATGACTCATTAAGCAAACCTAATTAAATAGCAGCTGCAGCCCTCCTAAACGCTGTGGCACGTGTGATTCTTAAGGCTTTAGAGCTGGCGTCGTGACCAGCGCATCCTCCTGTCGGCTGTGTTTTCTCTGTCCAAATCGGTATTCTCAGCCTTCAGAGCCCAAGGCAAGGGTAAAGGAGGAAAGCAGCGAGGTGTGAGGCACGGTTAAGTACCTGATAGGATAAAGGTAATGTTGCATACATGGCCGTCTGAGCCAGGCACGTAGTTTCGGGGTAGTGAGAAATGAATCTGGACAGCTGAATTAAGTGGGATGGAGGCCGGCTCTGTGTGGAGAGGGGGGGGCTCTGCGTTCACTGTGTGAATCTGTTGCGAAGGCGCATGTTGTAACATGCAGGAGATCTCCTAACCCACACCTGATAAGGGGTGTATCGAAAAAAAATCTGACAGAAAGACAACAAAAGCCTGCTGGCAGCGAGTCTAAGGCTGGTGGTTACATTATGCAGATGTTCATGGTTGAGGACTTTTCACTACAGGATTCTGCTGCGTCAGGTGCTGTCTGGACTTTTTAGTTTGGGGTAAGAACAGTGTGTCAATTCATAGTCACAGCACAAGTATCCCTTTTGCTGCTTTTTCTGTATACTCAACGTACTTTTTAATCTTGACAGTATCTTGAGTATATGCAGAGCGTACACCTTCAAATGGGGAAGTCCTGTGTTCTTGGCTTATTATTGTCTACTATTTAACGGTGCACCTGATTTTTTTCATAGCTGCCATGTTCAACCCCAGTGCATTTCAGTGGCTGATGACACAGTATGTTTGCATATGCATGGGCTGCAAAGCCGGGGAATCTTTTTCAAGTAAAAATCACTGTTGTAAGCGTAGGAGCGTCCTGGTGGTGGCTGCTCTGACTTGATACGAGTTGCTGCTGGAGGTTACACATCCTATTAGGAGCCTGCCAAATCGGAGGAGCACACAGTGGCAATTAACGAGTGGGGGCAGTTTTAAGGAAGAACCTAGTTTGTATGTTTAATTAAGAACGACAGGCCATATGATGCAGCCTAAGGCTTATCAACCCATGGGCCCTTCCCAGCACCTTGGGGCGGTTCCACTTATGGCCGTGCTAATGCTGTTCAGTTCATGCCACGTGGCTTTTCAGTGCCTCTGAAATCTGCTGTCCGATCATTCCTCAGTCACAGGCCTGCAGCTTTGTCCCACTTTCCAAGGGTTTACGGGACAGTCCTCACCGTGGTGTTTTGGCAGTGCTCCTTAGAGCTGGAGTTGAGTTAACCTCCATTTTTGCTGGGAGCAGGAAGGAGGAGGAGGCAGCAGAGCACAGCTCCAGCTGTCAGGGTAGCAGAGCGCTCTAAATCATCTTGCGAGGGGATTTTTATAGTGTTTGCAAACCTGCTCTAACTGTGTTTACGGCCCCATGTTTCACTGGGGTTGTGATGGGCTGAAATCCCTCTATTATAACTGAAGTCATTAAAGCAAAGAACATGTTATGTATATGGCACATAACAAAAGAGTCTGGTGTTAAAGAAAAAAAAAACACACTTTCCTACTGCGTATGTGCATAGCAATATATCCTCAAAAAAAGGTCATTTTAGGAAGTAGGCATCAAGTGAATTACAGTTCCAGGAAATATGGGGCTCCCTGTCAAGGATAACTGACTTGGTTTAAGAAGGTAAAATGTATTTTGCAGATGGAGCTATTGATTAGTTGTTCACCAGACTGTTTTTATGCTTTGGTGTGTAGATGTGAAGGCATCCAGATGTACAGAGCATACATTTGGAGTCATGATACTGTAGGGACCGGGATCGGTGGCTTTGTAATTGATTAGATGCATCATTTGTCCTTAGTATTTTTTCTTCTTGATATTCCCAAGAGACTGTTAGCACAGGTACAATGCAAGGCTCAGTGTCACATCTGTGCTAGGAATCAAGTGCCTTTCTGCTCTGAAAGGCGGATGCTTTTTTACAGGGAAAAAAAAAGAAAAAGCCTCTCACTGACTAGCTGTGTGTCTTTTTGGAGGCAGAACTGCTGACTTCAGGCAAACAGGCTTTTACTGCTTTTTGCTCACGCTGTCTGGAGTGAGGCACTTATTTCTCTAAGGGCATCCTCAGCAGCAGTACTTACAGCCAGTCAGGTTACACCTGAGAGAGTCCATGGAGGCAGTAAAGATGCTGAAGAAGAAAGACCTCAGCTCATCTCAGACCTTAGGCTGAGCTGGCAGGTCTGAAGGAGGGGTGGGGAGGACAAATGCACGTTATAAGTGTGCAATATTGGACAGAGCTGCTGAGTCAAAAGTGACATCCTCCAGTGCCATTTTAGCATCTTTTCTAACCAGATCTGCACTGAAATATCCTGCAGGTGATGTAACTATCTGATGTTTGTCATATTAGGCCAGGAAGAGAATCGAGACATGTTACCATGTTCCCGCTAAAGGTGTACAAATTCAGAGAAGGCTTTCTTAAAAACCTGCTAGGAGCAGCCTGCTGATCTGTATGCAGAGATGAGGGATGCGGCAAAGTATCCCTTAAAACAGAGTTTAACCCCAGTTAGGAAAATTCTAAGACTTTAGTCTTTGATGTTTATGGGAAGGTAGTCAGCTCTGAGGTGAGTTCTGTTAACAGTCAATCTCCCCTTGCTTGCCTGTAAGAGGTGACCTATTAGAAATGTTTTTAGTGGAGGGGCAGTTCCAGGTTTCTCTGAGATTCTCCTCTTGTTAAAAATGGAAGGTTTCCTGGTTGGCCTGGAAGTGTGTTACTCCCCAGGGGCCTCCTCTGATGCTGAGTCTCCTAAATGCCTAAGCCATTCTTGAAAACTGGATTTGAGCATCTTGGGAAATATTTTTTTACCAGTAATTTGTGATTGCTGTACAGCTGTTGGGCTCTGTTGTGCCGTAGAACATGTGCAGACTTGAGGAGACTAAAGATGTTACTCCTGCAAGAAGTTTACTGTTGCCTGTGTGCTATGTCCAGAAGAAAATTAGGCTGTCAAGGATTAATGCAGGTATAAAGGATTTTGCCCTGAAAACCCGTGTACAGGGAGGTACTTAATAATCTAACTTCAGCAGGTTTAGAATGGGAACTGTGTATACTTAATACAAAACCAGGGAACATCTGCTTTATCGGTCCTCTGGTTTCAATGCCATTGTATTTACTTATACCAGTGGCTCAGTGACTTGTGTGAGCCATCTGTGTGTGTGCTTTTTGGTTGCTCAGTTGCCAAGGAAAGGGACAGGGGGAGAAAAGAAGATTCCCGGAGCTATAATCCTGAATTATTGTCACATCAAACGTGCTGCTGAATAACTGAATGGATACCTGTGGAGTAATGCGGAGAGGAGAGTGGTGTTTCCACACAGATGTTGGACGTTCTGACGGGCAAATGCTGTGTTGTCTGAGGTTACTGGCACAAATCTGGAGAGCTTATGATAAACGGTTTAGAAGTCAGCCTGGAAAACACCTGAAGGGAAAAATGATATAGTAGCATTGTATGATCGCATTGATGGGTTTTAAATATGCTAAAGCTTTCTTTGTGCTCTGGGTGAGATGGTAAGGAAGAAAAAGTGAGTCCACTAAACTTAGCTGTGCAAGGTGGGGGTGAAACAATGCTTTGCTGCAGGAGCATTAAGTCAGACTCTGAAGGGCTTTTACACTTCTGTCCCTGTTGCATCATTGCTGTCACCAGTCCTGGTGACATTTTCTCAGAGTTATTGAAGGTTGGTTGTTTTTCTATTATAGGATGCACAAACAGGAGGCAATGAATGAAACCTGCTTTGGCTGGGAGATGTTTTAGTCTTCCCCCAGGCATTCCGCAAGTGGTGAATTCACCCCTTGAATAAAAAGGCATGTAACAGTGCAGGGGTTGCAGAAATTCAGTCATTAAATAACTGGGCTTCTCTAGCCTGGTGTATGGATTCATTAGGGGCTGTTCCTCCTTTTTGTAATGGCCAATACAGCATTTATGTAGGGGGGGGATAATTGAAAGTCCTTCAGTGAATAGAAAATGCAGCTGAGGTTTTTTGGGCAGTGATGCAATTGTGCTGCATTGTCCCAGTAGCATTCACACACTCGTCTGCAGTGCGAGCGGGGGGAGTGGCTTTGCTGTTTATCAGGAATAAATGCATGCACAGGGTACCCACGCTGTCACTGAATTTTGGGTGGATTCTCTGTAGCATTCCAGAGGCTGCTTGAACTGGTTGTAAAGGCTTTGATTTTTTTTTTTTAAAGCAAAATCTGACGTAACTGTGGATACAGCTGGTTTGGAAGGCATTTTATTTGACAGAAAGCCTTTGCAGAACGCTTACTATGTCTTGCAGCTACCTTTAGCCATTGTACCTCTTAAAACAGCGCTTGCCTTTGCTCTGCGTGGGGAGGGACCGGAGAGATGCCCATAGCTGCGTTGTCATGAGGTGGCAGTGACACTGGTTTCCTTATGAGCTAAATGTCAGAGTTTCCCCTGAGCACATTTCATCGCTAGCTGTGGAAACTGCCCTCATCTCCATCCTAACCATCCTGTGTTTCCCAGCTAAGCTAGCAAATTTGCCCAGGTCCTGGTCCGCCTCGTTGAATTCCCTGCTCTGCCTCTTCTCCTTGGGCTTCAACCAGCCCGTCTGCCCGTGCAGCGTTCCTCATCGCAGAGCACTGAGGCACGGTGGTACTGCGGTGTGTTTGGGGAGTGTGTTCTGCATCTCAGATCAACCAGGAATATTTCTCCAGGGCGATGCTCTCATTTCAGAGCAGGCATGAAGCTCGGAGGAGATACAAGAGAGAGCGGTCAGCTGGGTGTACTCGCTGCCCAGGACTGACTTGGGAGCGTAGCATGACACAGCATATGCCGTGCTTTCAGTTAGAGCTATTTATACATTGCTTTTCAGTGTTATTTTGTCTCCTCTAGGAGATTCTGTATCTGATAAAATAATCCCACTTAAGTTTATTAAATTTGCTATGGTTTCTAAAACCTAAATTAGCATTTTGGCTCTGTGTCAGTGCTGTACCTCTGTGTCCAAACATGGCTGAATGAGGGAATTTCATCATTAAGGTATGTCTGGATTCAGTCCCCTGAAGTGATTTAACCTGCAGGCTGGACTTGCATTGGGTCTTAAGTGTGAACCAAAACTGAAATGCTAGGGATTTAAGGATAATAGGCTAATATCTTCCCTCTCTCCTAGGAGAGAAAATTGCAGCAATTGTGAAACATTACTGTCTGTGTTTGGGGGAAGGGACTCCTGTGAGGGTGGTGGTGGAGGCTCTGGGTGAAAGAAAGGGAAAGAAGAGTGGGCTGTATTACACTAACCATCCTGTGTCAGCCTCCTACGTTCGTTCGGGTGTCGCATGGCTGACATCCTATCAAAGAGCTCCGGCTGTGTCCAGAATTTTAAGCAGCTTTATAAATAGTGTTGCTCAAACTGCCTGTGTGTGCAGAGACTGTGAACGACTGGGGTAGACCAAAATATTATTGGTTTAATTTTTGAACCAGTCCAAAAACTGGAGCAAGAAAGAGTAGAAAGCTGAAGTGTGGAAACACCCGTGAGTTCTATTCCTCTGCAATGCAAAGCATGTATCTGGGGGGCCTGTTAGAGAGGCAGCATTGATGGAAATTGCAGGCTGGGAGACTCACAAAGCACGAATATATGAATCTCGTTAAGGCATCTTAAACCATTCTTCCTCTCCTACTTGCCTGTCGTCTTAAAGCTGCTTGCAGGTTTTGCTGTCTCTGAATAATTGTGAACAATTAGAAGCTAATTTAAATGGCTGGTTTGTATTCACAGCAGTAGCATATGAGCTAACCAGCTGGAAAGCAGACACGGTGATTTTCTGTTGATATGTCTCCCTCTTGTTGTTCCCTGGCAATTTTTGCAAGGTGGATTTTTTGCTGCGGGCTAATAATGAGTTCTTCCTGCGCACTGCTGACCTGATTGCCAGGGGAGAGGGGATGCTTCGTTCCCTAGCACAGAGATACCACCAACCCAGCAGAGTCCAGTTTTGGCTCAGCAGAAGAGCCCTCCCTGCTCTTCTGGAATGGAGCAGGGAATATTTCTCATGCCTATACTCTTTATTCCTAGTCCCAACGACGTAGAAAGGTGTGGTGGACTTATTGTGCCTCAGGAGTGGTCAGCAATAGTCATGCAGATTCACAGCATCCTTTTTATCCTCTGGAAAGGCAGATGGAGGTTCGAGCAGCCCCACTCTTTCCCTCCAGGCCTGGCAGCGTGCCCCAAATGCCACTCAGAGTGGCCAGTGACTCGTTTCTACAGCGCTAGTACTGTCCAGATGGCAACCCCAGAGTGGTCCAGCCAGAAGGTGGAAAACCTGTTGCATAATAACTGCCGTCTCCCTCCCAAGGCAACAATCTGAGGAATCCTTTTGCTTCAGGTAAATGAAAGAGCTACTGAACATACTCTTTTTTTGCACACAAGGAGGAATGCGACTTAATTGTCAAGCCAAAACAGCAGGCTGTTGGGAATCCCAGGAATCTAGACTGGTGGCTGAAATGGGCTTCTACTCTTCCGCTGTCAGACTGGTCGGTGTTAGCATCCAGGTGAGCTTCTCCTTAGGGAAGTCTCTTCTGTCAGTCCAATGCATCTCACTGAGACCTTGTTAGATACCACCAAAAAGCTCAGCACAACCGTCGCTTTCACCCTGGATGGTTAGGTGTTCACCGAAGCTTCCACAGCCATCCCCTTAGGTCCTGTTTGAACTGGGCATCTCTCGACAAGCTGAGCTTGGATGTCTGTGGAGGTGCTGTGCTCCTCAGGGCTGTTTTCCTCTTGGTGTGGGGATTGCAAGCTCTGACCTGTGTGTTCAGATGAGGCTTTACTGAGGGAGTGCAGAGACAGCCTGTCTGTGAGAAGTGTTGGCTGATGTATAGGCGAAATGTTGTCTGCTTTTCTGCTTACTCCTTCCAGCCAGCTTCTCCTGTCTCTTACCACAGTCTCATGTGGGTTTTTTCAGGTAACAGTGCCATCTGGTGCTAGAGCACTGCTCTTTGTCAAGCCTTTCTCACATTCTTAAGAGGTAGTAGGACAGTATTGCTTTTAATCAGCCATCTTACCATAAGAAAATGGAAGGGCGTGTGTGCTGTAATAATCTGCGTTGCTGGAACGTTGCACTTGGAGAACATCCTTTAGGCTCATCTTGTCTTTTCTATTAAGCAACTGATTTTCCTACAACTGCTATACCCAGAAGACTGGGTACATGAAGCAAGAAGTGTAAACACTGAGAAAGGGGATCATATCTTTTACTATAAACTGCTGCTGAGAAGAAAAATCCTATGTTTACCTTAAATCATGTAATTGGGGACATCTTTGAAAGATTCCCCATAGGACTCTAAGTGGCTTACTGCTAGACTTACTAGTCAGTAAATCTTCTCTTATAAGATCTTCCCATATTTTGTAATCGTAGCCATCTATTTTTAAACTTCAGCCTTCCGGATCTTTGTGCTGAGCATCATTATCATGTTCATTCTTTCTGAACTATTTTTCGGGTCTTCTCTAAGGTTTTGTAGGCCTTTTTTTGCACACACAGGGATTGCTTTGCATTCCCAGATGGAAAGACCTGGTTACTAGTTGGTGTGAGTGAGTATATGGGATGTAAGCCTGTTGGAACAAATAATCCAGCAGCACTTGATGACAAGGTTGGACAAAGTCAAACTTTTCTGTAACTTTTCCCAATTGCCCTGAAGACTGTTCTTGCCTGTTGAGTCTAGACAGCTCAGTAGGCTTTTAGAGACCCTCTTGCTTCAAGCCAGAGCTGGCACTTTAGGTCCCAGGTTGTCTAACCCAGGCTCACGTGTGAGTGGGTTCCCTGTTGCCGCATCCCTTTTGTGATGAGTGGTGGTGCTCAGCTTTTAGACACATGAGAGGGAAATGTGAGACGCAGGATGCTGAAAAGCTGCGAGTTGCTATCACTGGTTATAGGTGGGATTCACCTTCTGAGCAAAGTGGATTTGTGCAGCTCTCCTTGTTTTACTTCCAGGATCCTCCTTTTTCCCAGCTGTGTTGCTCCCTCTGCTGGGAAATGCTCCCAAACCTACTTCTCTTCCTTTAAATAATAACCTAGTAACCTTCCTGTCGCCTTGTCTTCTTTGCCTTGAATTACTGCCTTGTACTTTGTCTTCGTTTTCAGATTGGTATGTTCACCAGGCCAGGGAATGTGTCTTGCAGTGTTTTCCAAAATGTCATGTACATTTGCAGAGCTACAGAAGTGATTTGTTGGCAATATAATAAATAAATGCTTGTCAGTCTTGGACAAGGGAAATCCAAGTAAAAGATTTACTTTTGCTAAGCAAAAGATTTATGTTAAAGCCAGATTCCTCTGCTCCAAAGTACAGCATTTACCCACATTATAATTAAACCGAACTTTTGTTGCATACAATGATTTGTTCAGACTTTTTAGCCAAATTCCACTTTTTGGAGAAGGAAAGTAGAGCCTTTCAGTGTCTTTCTGATGGAAGGCTCAAAGGTGATATTTGCTGGGAGGTGGGGGGGGAAGATGCATATGGCTGTGAGTAGAGGACAAGAACTGTGTGGTGGAAGGAATTTTGTACCTACAGAGGATGGAAAGATATTCTGCCACCAAAGAACTCTACTATCCAAAAATAATGGGGGGGGGGGAACCTAAGAGGTAGGTTGATTAGAAATGTAGACAGGGACAAAAGCAGCTACAAGTCCATTGCAGGTAGGTGTGTAGATAGTGGAGGCTCAGGGAGCTTCAGCCTGAAGTTGGAAGGAACTCAGCTGAGTGGCACAACTTCAGGTTTCTGTGTCTCCGTAATATGTCATAAAGATAAATTAAAGAGCTGTCAGTTTGTCTTACAAGAGCTGCAGGTCCCCAGGGAGGCTTGCTCTGTTGGGAGATCCTAGGAACTAATGACACAGCTGGATTTTGAAGCTGCCTGCATAACAAGCCTTCCTGCACCACTAGCGGTGTTAAAAGGAAACAGGGATGCGGAACCAATGATTCAATTCTCATTTTTCAGCTTGCCTGATGGCCTGTGGGTGTTGCAAAGGCTTCCCCTCCTCTGCTGCCCTCCACGCAGTCACCTGCTGGGTTTCCTAAATGGCTCTTCAGAAGATCGCAGGCATTGCCTGTCTCTGGCAGTCCAGGAGACAATTGGTCTGTAATTTAATAAAAATTCATGTCCCCTTAGTACAGCGGCTTTAAAGCTGTTGTAGCCATTCAGCTGGTGACTGGTAAGTTTATTTTAGAGCAGTGTGTGACGGCCTGAGGCTGGAAGTTGTGTGCTCATCCCTACCAGCAATGAGGTCTTAGTGAGCTAAATTAGTAAATCCTACTTTAGGTCATGCCTTTTGCTTGTTTTCTGAAAAAAGTGTGATGTCCACACCGTACAATTAAATCCACAGTAGTTTGCTGGTAACAGGCGCTGTTTGGGGTAGGCTGAGTGGTGAATCAGAGTTTGTGCTGGTAGTTGTGAATGTGCTGAGTGGCAGATGATGGGCAGATTCAGATCTGCTAGTTGCAAGAACAAAAGAATTGTAATATGTTATCAGGTAGTGCTGCACATGATGCAAAGCTGTCTTGATTTCATCTTGGCTTCTGTGAAGTCCTTTCAAGCATTTATTTCAGTTTTGAGGAGCATTTTAGCACCTCCCTACCTCATCCCTGCTCTGTTCTTTCTACAGATGAAGTTAATAGTCAACCTGACCTTTTGCAGGATGGTGTTTTGCGCTGCCCAGAGCAGCCTCACAAACAAGCTGTTGGACTGTTTTTTAGTGAATATGGGAAACAAAGATGCTGCTCGCTGTCCTTCCCCCACTTTGACCAATCCAAATGGGGAGTTGCGTGTTCCTGAGTCACTCAAGGTTTTTGAGACTTAGTCTAATACAGGCCACATTGAACAATATTTTTAATCTCCTGGTGCAATTCCGAAGTAACTCTGAATGTTTCCTCCTTTTGTAATTCTTCGAGTGCTTTGAGATGACAAGTGATACCATGATATTATGAAAACACAGAATGATGTTAAAAAGCGAAATGCATCTAAAGGCATTAGTTATGTGACAGAGCAGTGACCGACTCTGTTCTATGGTAGGGTGTTTGGAGCCACGTACCACTCTTGACATCTACTGCTTGATCAGGCAGAAGCCTAGACCTTGTTCCAGAAGGGCATATTCTTCTGTAAGTGACACGGGAGTCTCCACAACCTCCTGTCTCAAACAGATTTTGAACTTTTTGTCTGGAATAGCCACATGCTTTCCACATAGGAGTAACCAGGAGCTGTCACGGGCAGAACTTCTGTGCCAATCAGTGCAGACAACTTATACTTGTATTTTCACAGCTGCATCCCACCAGGGTTGTTAAAACCCTCTGTATTGTCTAGCTCATTGTTCAACTCTTCTGGGTAGTAGAATTTGAGTTCTCATGAGTCTTTAGTTTCTTGTAGTCTTTCTTCTGCCCCATTCTCACATCTTCCTAACCCAGTGTGGTTGGAAACCTCCAGATGTTAAAAGTGAAGCAACATGTGCCACTTCAACTGTCGCAGTGTGAACCAAGCCGGAGCTTCCATGGGATTCTCTGCTCTTGCTGCTTTATCCCCTCTCCTCCTGCTTTTTAGACGGCTCATGTGCAATGCAATATGATCAATGTAACAGAAGTCTTTCAAGGCAAGTGAACTTCGTATGAGAAACATATTTTCCCAAGAGTAGTATGCGATGCCACTGGTAGTGTGTTGATACTGAAATATTAAAAATGTCTTGGCTTCAGATCCTTCTGGGCCTTTGAATTTCTGAACCTTTGTCATGTAACTCTGTGTATCCATGCTATATTTGGACAGCTGACATGCTATTTTAAACACCTCATTTGGAGTTAAATAAAAGCAGCTTGTGTTGAGATGATTGCTACACTACTGTTTTAGCTGAAGTGAATTTGGGTGTGCAATCAGACCTTAGAGTTCAAAAAAAAAATAATAGAAATTGGGGGATGGTGACTTGGGTTGGGTGCTGCCAAGCCTGCTGCCAGCTGTCCTTCCTCCTGTCCCACCTCCATGAACATCGTCCCACAGCCACCCCTGTGCAGAGGCTGCTGTTGAGCGACTCCACCTTACAGCTGGACACCGTTTTGTCTTCTCTTAGTGCCGAGGACTAGAGCTGGAAGTGGGTCTGGAGCTGCTTCATGTGAGAAGGAAGTTTCCCCTTAACCTCCAGTAAGAGACCTGCAGTGGTCCCAGTCACAAACCAGTGTCATCTGGTGTAGGTTTCTGAATCACACCTTTACCATAGGAGAAAAGGACCTAATTGCTTTCAGGTTTAGAAACCAGGCACGGAAATATGGTGCACCATGTCCTGCTTCACGTGAACTTCAGGTGTTGAGAGGTCAGGTCACTCAAAAGACCTCTGAGGAGCACGGCTGTCAGCTGAATGAAGCAAGGTTGTATCTTTTCACAGCATTGGGCACTTTGATTTAGCTTTACTTGATTATGGAGCATTCTCTGAGTGCGTCTGGGGTTTGGAGAGCTCTGCGGTGCCTTGTTGCCTGTTGCTGCAGTAGACTGCCTTCCCTACGGTTTGCTCTTAACCCGTGGTTTTTCTTTTTCCTCTGAGCATTGATGCTACAAGTTTCCATGACAACTTCCAAGCTAACACATAGGTGCTCTCTCTCCAAAAACACTAACGTGGGAAGCGTAGGACACTGGCAGTCGGAGTTGATGACCTGGAGGGATGTCCCAGGGAGGGGATTAATTTTAACTCCAGAACAGATTCAGCCAGTTGACTTGCCAGGAGCACTCCCCAGTGCAGTTTAAAACAGTCGTAATATGTGTGAGAATAAAATCCTAACTGTTAAACTTGGACAGAAATCAGATATCTAGTTCATCTCTCCTCCGTCACAGCATTTGTCCATTGGCACAGGAGAGACAAAAGTGTGACATGTTTTCCATGTATAATACCTCGGCTTGACTAAAAAGGAGACCACAGCGTGGTAATAGATCCAAAAGGCATTATTCATTATTTTTCCCTCACTCTTTCTTAGTGCTGCTGAGAGAGCTCACCATCCCTATTACAAGACAGGCTTTATAAAATTGCAAGTAATTTTTTTCTTTTACTTTTTGTTTGCAAATGTAGGAGGAGAGCCTGGGAACAGTGGTTTAAATGAGACCAGTTACACAAGAAGCATAAGGAATATGCAGAGATGTGGAGAAATAGCCCAGAATGAATAGTGGTAGCAGGTCTGTGCAGGTCAAAGCCCTCGTGGTGGTGACCACTGCTAGCCAAGTCCTTGCTTAAATGGCAGAAGCAACTTCCATAATAGGTAGTTCATTTCTGAACTATCTTATCCACTTGTAGTTGGATAAACATCTCAACCATCATATAGCGGTTCAGGTAAATGCGTAGAGCTTCGTCTCCGGCATTATGCTTTCCTCATTTTTTTTTTTTCAGTGCCTTGTATTCCCATTTTTATAAGCAGCTACCAAGGGAGGGTGGGTGTGTGCCTGATGCTTTTTCTCCTCCATCCTTCCTTATGTGCTTATTCCCAGAGCTCTTGTTTGGGAAGATAAAATCTGGAATGTGTCTGGGATAGAAACTGATGTTCTCACCACCACAGTGATTGCGTTGGAGGTAGAGGCTGTGGGATCATACTGGCACCCTTGAGCAAATCTTATTCTTTATTGGTCAGACATTGCAGTTGGGACAGCACTGACTGAGTGTGAACTTTAGCAGTTTAAGTTGTCATTGGCAAGCTTTATGCGGGATCAGGCGTCATTTCCATAGCCAGGGTGCACTCTGTGTTGCTGGGTAGCTGAGCAGAAATGCCGTTGTAAAACCATGGCTGATCCAGCTGAAAGGTGTGCTCCCAAGTCCACGTGTCACTGGGTGTTGATAAATGAAGGAACTATGATCTGAAGTTCAGCCTTGGGCAATGATGAGTCAGAGTGGCAAGGTCTCCTGTCCTTCCTGGTGTCCAGGCGTGGGCTGAACCTGCAAGGTCCACTGAGCAGTCAGCTTCTCTGGAAGCTGGTAAGGAGCCTGTGCAAAAGGTGCATCCTGTCGTCTTTGAGGCTGAAAAACCAATGACCGCAAGTAAATGCGTTCTGCCTTTAAAACTATGGTTCCCTTCTGTGTTTAAGCTTGTCCCCCAGCTTCTGTTTTTGGGTTGTTCGGTGCAGGGGACACTTCGTAATTGTCTCCTGGGTCAACATTACCAACTTGGAGTAAAGTGGCGAAACAGAATGCTGCTATTTGCAGGCAGAATTACCTTCTTTTATTTCTCCTAAAGTAAAATATCAGGACTCCTGCCCCACACAGAAGAGAGACAGTACGGGAATAGGAAAGGACAAGGAGCTCTAGAAGTAAGTGTGTATGTATTGTCTTTTCCCCTTTGTTGGATAAAACACTGGGGGGATGACACTGGCAGCTGGAGACTGTGGTTTTGTCCACTGTTGCGTACCAATAATGTTACAAGCAAACCCAAGCAGGTAATTAGTGAATTTAAGCTCTGCTTTTAAATATGTAGATAGTGACCAGGGATTTATGTCCCTACTGAGTACTTGCAGTACTGGTTTTGTTTGGATACACACCAACCGGGGCTAGTTATCCCTATATTAATCTCAGCAACTCCTCTGTTATTTGTCACTAAACTTCAGAAGTGGTTGCTACTTATTTACCTGCCACAATACTTGGCACTAGTGGCTGGTCCAGATCATCAAAACTCATTGCTCTGGTTTTGATCTCTTGTCAGAAGGTAGCTGTTGGAGAGGAAAACTTGCCTTGCGTCTTCCATTCATTTTATGGGGTTTAACGGTTAAACCCAGCGAAGTTACAGTGTGAGTTTAACCCACCCTGCCCAAGGATGCTTATGCTTAGCTTCTGGAGCATTTGCTAAAGCGAGAATCCAATTTACTGTCACAGACACAGCTCCCAACCTTTGCAGTTAAAAAAGCATACAAAGATTTTACTTCAGATGACAAGTTTGTGATAAGAACTTAGGCAAATGGTTTGAAGCAAATGAGTTAAAGCTCAGCAGCTAGACAGGAATATCTTTCCATCTCTCCTTATCTGCCCAGTTTCAGGTGAGAGCTGTGATGGCTACCTTGTTTTGTGGGAGGTGAGGGGACTCAGCTGAGAAGGGGAACATGCTCCTGTTGGTGCTTGTTCTCTATGCAAAAAATCAGAATTCTGTATCCCTCCTGCTGTGTTGGTATGAGAGCATCATCAGACCTGGTGAAGTATCAGATGTTCTCCGAGTTGCAGCTGGTGCCTTTTGACTAGTAGATCTGATGTGGAGCTCAGGCATTGATTCAGTGCTGAGCACTGAGAGCATCTAAATAGCAGAGGAAATAAATTGGGTGCCAGAGCTATTCTATCTCTTCTTTTTGCAGTCGGTGCAGTAACCAACGTAACTGACTGCTGGTGGGTGGGTGTTGGTCATCCCTTTTTGCCTGGGTTAAATGTGCGTGCAGTGATGAGTGTCTTTGGTTTGCCTTACTTAATATACATAAATGTGAATTTATTTTTTAAAAAGGCAACTCAAAGCACGCCTTGCGTTTGAGGTGTTTGGAGGGCGTTGAGCCCAGCTTGGCATACAGGAGTGCAGGACTGGCTGAGAGCATCTCCGGGAAACTGGTATTTCTCATTCTTGGGGCTATTATGAAGACGCATCACTGGAATATAAAACTAGTCATGTTAATACTGACTTTCATAGAGCTAAATATAACAACTGAGCTGTAAGTACCTATTTTAAAAGTGCTTCTCCGGTATTGAGTTCCCTCGCTGCTGAGTGAGGGGGTTGGCCTTCAGCTGACGATCACGTCGGAGGAATGAGCTGTCATGTGTTCTCAACAGCCATTCTGGATTCCTCTGGTCGGGTTTCTTCTGGGTTTTGACAGTCTTTTGTGTGATGACAGACCTGCTACGTATTTATTGTTGATGCTGGCATTCTGCCTACTACTTAGCTTGCTTATCCTAGCAACTGAGGCAGGTGTGTCTGGCACACGAAGCTGAAAATAGTTGGGCTGCCTTTAAAAATCAAGAGATGTCATAATAGGTTAAATGTAGTCCCCCTGCGGAGAAAGTTTTATGCCTTGCTTTGGGAAGAATTTGTGTGATTATATCCTTCAGGAAGGATCCCAAAATGGGAAAGCTGCTCATTTACAACTTTTTATGATTTGCCAGAGTTGACTAACACACAAATACTGCTGCTGCCAGGTAGCATTGGATCATCTTGTAAGTCTGAGTTCTTCAGATACTGTTTAATACAGACCAGAGAGGTATGGCTCAATGATATGTTGAAACATAATGCATCAATTTAAGCACCATGTGTTGGAGAATAAATTGCCCTAATGCATGTTGAAATGAAAGTATCGTTGTATATTTGGAGCTCTGCAGCAAGAGAACTCCAGTTGAAATACCCAAACAGCTGCTCGCGTGTGAGTGCTTACTGGAATGTGAATGTTGCTGCCTGGATGTTAAGGGGCTATCTATACAGTACTTATTTTAACAAATAATTTTAGAAAGCTGTATAAAAATTGATGTCTATCTACGTACCCTGGTGGGATGTGGGAGGCAATGAAAACACTTCCACAATCTGGAAATGGGCTGTGGGAGGCTTCAGGTTTCCTATTCTGGTGGAGTTCTGACTCCAGAAGTTGGGTGTAAAAGCCTAGCTGGCTGGTGCTCTTCCTCTCTTACTGAAACACGCCATCAAGAAGGCAATAAATACTCAGGTACTTTGGTTTGATTCCGGATCCTGTCCTTGGACTATAGATTTATGTCTAATTTAGTAAAGCAGGCTGTAAGCCAGGGTATGGATTAGGATGAAATGCTGACAAAGCACAGTGGGTTTTTGGGCTGGGGATCAACAAGGAAAAGCACCGAATGCAGCGTTGTTGGAGTCATGGATTCTGAAAGTGAGATGTGAAAAAATGCTGTCCCTGATACTGCGTTCACATGTCATTGGTGTATTTGCAGGGCTCAGAATGATGTACCAGTGCAAATGTGTTCTCGACCGCTGAAATGCATATGAGGCTTCTCCCTGTTCAGCAGAAGGGAACCTGAACTGAGTTCCTGTGAGGCTGAGCAAGCCTGAAATTAGAGTTCAGTCTTGTGGCCTCCCTGTTAGTGTGCTTAGGACATTAGCCCTCCTGTAGCATCTCAACTGCACTTTGTAGTTTTGAGCTTGTTGATAACACTAACTGAAATAGCCTGCAAGTAGTCTTGAGATCACTGAAACAGCTTGATGAAGGACCACTTTTGGAAGGACATCACTTGGTTAACTGACCAGTAGTCACTGGAGATTCGTCAAGTGATACTCCTCTTACCACTAATGACTCCTGGTGCCCCACAACTCTGCGTGAACTAATGTAGAATATGCAATGATGGTCCAGCCGCATGTGTTGTTGCCAGCCCTAGCTCTTTGCCAGCAAGTTCTTTAGCAGGAGCTGGAGTACGAGCAGTGTTTTGACTTTATCCATGCTCTTAACGATGTTTTGTGTTGCCTGCATGGACCTGGGGGCTGATAAGTGCAGTGACAGCCATTTCTTTTCCTTTTTTTCCAAGGCAGGTGCTTGCTGCAGTGAATTTAATACCAACTCCCCTGCCAGCTAAGACTTCTCAGTGTACAGTACCTTGCTTAAAATGGTCCAGGCCAACCAGGATTTCCACAGATATCTGGGCGTATCTTGAGTGACAGGCATGCAGGATGAGACACAGAACTGTGGTGCTTCTTCCTGTGCCTTCTGTCTTCTCTGGTACATAGACGGGCTGTGGGGAGGAGGTGATGCGTGATGCAGGCAGAGGAAGAGGAGAGGGAGACTTGAAGTGATGAACGAGTCAGAATGTCTGCACCCTTTTTTGATGTGTCTGTCGTGGACGGATCGGCCGGTTGCTCCATTTTGGATCTGTCAACTGGATTTTGCGAACGTGACAAGGGGGTTAACTCTGTGTATGGAAGTGCCTCAGCATGCTCTGCTGAAAACTGTCTCAGTCCAGAGGATTGGGATACTGTGCATTTGTATTTGTCGTGTTATTTCTGACTAAGTATCATCTGGGGTCACTAAATTCAGTGTCTCTCTCTCTCTCCCCCCTTAGCTGAAGCTCGAAGATCGTTCTGTGGTCCCTCGAGATGTGGTCAGACATATGAGCTCCAGCGTAAGTGCTTTTTTCTTTGTCCTTTTTTGATTGTGATACTGCTGCATGGATTTATAAGACTTGCCAGATTGCCTGAATGGAACTGAACGGTAATGCTTTGAGGGTGTTCTATTTTTAGTGTGTTTGATAGACCTCGCTGCATCCTTTGAAAATGAAATGCTGATAAGGCTGCCTCTCCACTGTTGCATATCTGCAAAGGTCTCCTGAGCAAGCGAGCCTGATAATGTCAGGTACTGAGACAAGAGGCTCGTCTGTCCTGTCATCCTTTAAGTTTTAAATCAATCCATTCTGAGATGTGGGGAGCATGGACCTGAACCTAACAGGGAGGCTGGAGTGGAAACAGATCACACTGCTGCTGTGTGCTTTTTGGTGTGCTGTGATAGAGAATTTGGAGGAAGTATTTTCAGGGAGACCTCTCAATCTGCAGTGAGACCCATCTTATCCAATTTCTCACAGAAATACAGCAAATCCCAGCACTGCTGAAGCATCCGACACAGCTAGGTCGGCAGAAAGCAAGCTGGTTTTTAATCAGCAGCCAATAATCATTACCTTTACTCTTCCCGGATGCTATTTTAAGTCCTCATCATTCTATTCTAATTATACAGCATTTGTTGCTTATCAGAGATGTGTGGATTTGGGGTTTTTTTGTAGGAAATACCGGGAATGTTATTCAGTATCAATGATCAGATGAGATGTGGTCTCTTCAGGAGCATAGCTAGGCTGGCAATTTCTTGCTGTAGCTTACACCTCACCTATAACCCCGAGCCATATGGCCTGCCATGTGCACGCCTGTATCTTCTCTTGACTTGCTTCCAGCAATGTGGCTACCAAGGTTGTGGTGAAGCCGGCAGCTGGCCATTAACTGCTGCAGTTGCACCACATGGTGTGCAGCCTGGTGCAGGGATGGGGAGGGCTCATCTCTGACCTTGGTGTTTCGGTTTTGTTTTTTTTTTTTTTTTTAAATAAAGCTTTTTTCCAATTGCGGGGGGGGGGGGAAGGCAAAGTAAACCCACCCCTTTTTTCACAGAATGTTCCAAAGAGGAAAAAAGGGAGGAAAAACTTGAAGGGTGATTTGAAAAATGCTGAAACAAAATATTTCCATAAGAAATGTACTTGTTGTTTGGATTGGAAATCTGGAGTCAACATATCTTACTAAAACTGCAGTTCTACAAAAGTCTTTCAATCCAAAACAAAGAACAGCTAGCAAATTGAATTATCAGCTGTTCACGCCATTGTACCTGGCACAGCTGGACTCTAGTGTATCCTCCTTGTTCAGAGGGATGCTTTGAGTCCTGCCTCTCAACTGTTTGTTCTCCAGTGCTTCTTAAAGTCATTTTTAGTTTTCAGGACAGCAAGGTGTTCTCCTCTTGGCAAGCATGGATGTGCTGCTTTTGTTTGCAATTTCCATACTCTTCTGAGCAGAAATTGGCTTCTCTGGCTTGCTGCACGTGTATCAGTAGATATATTACCCAGCAGTTGGTTTGCTTCCTTGTTTATTATCTGTTTGCATGTTTAAACACTGGCTTTCGCTTGACCATTTGTACTAGTGGCTGGTAACTTCTTTTTTTTGAATTGATTTTTTGGTGAGGGTATAACTCAATTTCTTCCCTCTATTCAAAAGCATAGCAAATCTGAAGATGACTTATATACTTCACCTTACCCTCAAGTATGTTTTGAATGTCAATGGTAAATGGAAGAATAAACCGCTTCTATCCCAAAGCACACCTTCGCTTGCTAATCAGATATATTCCAAAAATTGCAAGAGCATTTAGAATAGAAAATCTGCAAGTGTCAGCCTGCCAAATTCAGGATGTGGGATGGTTGCCCTGCACCAGTTGGCCTGGCAAATGCACAATGTGGAACTTATTCTGTATTCACCACACTCTCTTAGGGCTCACTTTTAACCTTGAGCGGGAAGGACTCGAAATCCTCTGTTCCTCAAGAGAAGAGAGCTGACTCAAATTCATGTGCTTCTCATCAAGCACCGAGTGTGGGGAAAGACTGCTTCAGGGGGTAATGCATAAAATGAGATCATTTTCTCTGAATGCAGTTGGGCCTGTAAGTCTATTCCAGCTGGATGAGAAGTGGTGAGAGTGGCAGAGTTCATTTTCCCAGGTGATATGCTCATTTGGGGGAAAGATTAGAAGTAGGTCTGTAATCTCCGGCACCTGGATTTTGTTGCTTCAAAGGGCACTGGGCTATGTTGTCCCTTTTAAATAAAGGAGTAAGAGGGGGGTGCTGTAAAGATCCCCTTATTAGAAAAGAGAGCATTGAGGGAAAGAGTAGAGGGATGGGAGGCAGAAGATATGGAAGTGAAGCCGATGCTTGCTGAGCTGCCGTTCCCTCAGGTGGGAGTTTGCTGGTCCGCCTTAAAGCTTTGTCTCTGGGGAAGGAAAAGAGCCACTTCTCCATCCATTTACTGCTTAAACATTCAGTATCTCTAGTGTGGCACATGCTGTCAGGGTGCCAGAAGCAGCAGGAAGAAAGTCTAGGGAGTGTGCTTAATTCTGGTGTGAGTGGGGTTTGAACCCAGTAACTCTTCCAATGAAGATCAGTCACCTCCCGTTTCCAGTTCTGCTGTTGGGGTTGATGGAAATTGATTTTTTTGTAACAGAACTGTGAAATGTCAGCTCATTTCATTTGGCTCCTCCTTTAATGGGGACATCTAATGAACAGGCCGGGACGGCTGTATTCGAGCAGGCTGGTGCGGAGCCGTGCTCCGGCTGTCGACCTGCCCTGGAAGACGAAGAGGCAAGTTGGCGGCTTCTCGCTGCGGGACTGCATTACTGAGCAAATCCCATGGAGTGATTCAGCAGAACCCCTCAGCCTGCAAATCTGCCTCCCCTGTTGCCAGCTAATGTTTCGTGTGACAGCGAGATAAATAAACTCATAATAAACAAGGTTCTGTGGCAGGTGAGGGAGGAGAGCTGTGACTCAACAACCCTGTAGCTTCTGGGGCTGCTCACAATGTTGATCTTTGCTTTCTTAAATATAATAGCACTCTGTGCTCACTCACGCATTCTGCAGTTGGAAGGAGAATCAAACCTGGTGCTCTTGCCCATGGCACCCTACTGTGCTGGATGGGAGACAAGCTTGTAGGGTGGTGAAGGCACCTTCTCCATGGGGAAACTGTCACCTGGAGAATGGGCAAGAGGGTGTTGGTGTTATGTCAGTTGTTGCAGTCCTGGGTTTGTTACCTGTTATTCTTTCACCATCAATAAAAGAGGGGGTTTAGGCCCAGAGACAAGATGATCCACAGAAGCCGCAGGTGTTGGATTGTATCATGTCTCAGAGCTGCTGTCATGTTGGCTATTGATAAAAGAACAATTAATTCTGAAATGCTCAGTGTAGGGCAAGGAATTTGCTTCTTGAGGTTTTTTTTTTTGTTCTGTTGACTAAGCAATCTAAAACACAGGGCCTGAACTGCAAAGCATGGGCAGAGGATGGACTGGGCATACTTAATTTAGCTTAATCTGGAGGAAAAGCAAGGTAGGTGGCTGTGCTGTAGCCTGCAGAAGCTGTGGGTTTGTTGAGCAGGTGCCATTTCTGAGCAAGCCTTGCTCATCTGACAGCTTGAATTGTGCTGGCAGCAGCTGTTGTGAATCCGGTGATCCGGCATAGTTCTGGCAAACCCTTTTCAGGTGAGTTATGGTACAGCTCTGCTGGGCTCTTTCTTGGCAGCCCGTGCAGGCTGTGAGCTACGCTGGGCTTAGCTGCTGTCTGTCGTGATGGAGCTGTAGCTGGGAAAGGCTCCTGTTGCTTCCCAGCCTTTCTAGAAAGAAATGGGAGTGATGTGGAGCCGCTGGAGGGAGTGAGCCCCTATTGCCTTGGGCTCTGCCAGCCTGGCTCTCCCAGTCCTCCTGGCCATGCTGGAGTGGCAGGACCCACTCTCCTCATCGCCACCTCCTTGGGGGCTGAGGAGCACAGGGTTTGTGTGATGTGAGGAAGACTATTTGCAGGACGCAGGTGGAAGGCAAGCTCTGCCAAATGGGCTGAGCAGTCTGCCCAGGAATTATCCTGGACTGTGGGTGTCTGTAGGGTGTCTTTGCTCTGCTACCAGTCCCCAAGATGAGACTGGATGAGTTGAGCACCACTGAACTCCTGAACTCCCTGCCCAGGGCTCTGAGTGAAAGCCTTGAATAAATATTTAATGTGGTCAAAAGAACAGCATGTTTATAAGTGGACTGAGCAAACAAATCCACTTCTCACAGGGTATATGCCCTTCGAGTGTTACGCTCAAGTCCTGTTGGAGCAGAGACCTTGATGTTTGAGATAAGGACAGCTTCAGAAGTTGCTGATACCAGGGCATTTGTCATGCTGGCCCTCAGTCAACTTTTATAATGGACTTGTGGTCTTTAATAAATAAGAGTATCGATTGTCCCAGCTGTCAGGAGGCCAGGGCAGCTGCCATGTTTGACAGTGTTTGGGTTAGCAGCCCTTCCTTGCAGGCCTCCACCATATGTGTGAGCAACGTGCATATTGTGTGCTCCCTGCCAAACTATCCCCAGAAGGCTCTTGACAGCATGCGTTATTTTCTTGGGGACAAAAAAGAATAAAACTTTGCTTAAAAAGTGAGGGAGGTAATGACAACCATCTCGTAATTGGACCAACTGCAAATTATCTGGCTTGAAACCTTGAAATCTGACTAAAGGTGCCAGATTTTTTTTTTTTAGTATGGCAGCAAATGAAGAACATCTATAATGTCCTGCAAAATCAAGCTTTACATGAGAAGTCACAGATAGCTTTAAAGAATTTTTCTTTTGTTCTGTGGTTGATGATCTACCCCTTTCTGCTGACTCAGGGCAGTACCTGCAGGATGGTCCTGTGGAGTTGCAGAGATCTGCTCAGTTGAATAGACCAAGGAGCCACCCAGATTTTAAAGCCAGTAAATACTAATCACCTGATGTAGTGTGGTCTTATCTGACCAGATGCAGGAGTGTCTGGGCTGCTGCTTTAGCAGCCATTAAAACTTTAACTGGGAAGAAAAGATTGCAGGTCTTTAATAGTGATCTCGCCGTCTGAGTTGTCTTAGGGTCATGTGAAATGCCCCTTCAGAACGAGGACCTGGAGGGTAAGAGGGGGTTTAGTCCTGAAAGTTTACTTGTCTCTGCACTTTTGATCTGTACACAGAGCACGTGTGTGTGTATGTAGGGCCTTTCCCAGGTGATAAACCCTTTTTCCTCTTTTGCATTTTCAGGACAGCCAGTGTGGAACTGTAATTGATGTCAACATAGAGTGCGCTGTGAAGCTGGTAGGAACCAACTGCATCCTCTACCCTGTCAACAGCAAAGACCTGCAACATATCTGGGTAAGAACACAGACAAAATACACGTGGGAGCCAGGGCTCGGTGGTTTGAGGGGATGCTGCTGTGTTTCAAGTAACACATGCAAGGGAAGCATCCACATTGTACGAGATGCATCTGCGGTTTATTTTAAACTTACTGCAAGCATCCTCCCTGGAATGAGATGATGCAGTATCGCCTCATCTCCCCATCTGTTCTGTGTTTCTGATCACATTGCTGAGACCAAATTGACTTGGAGGGGCCAGGTTGACATTAAATTGTGTGAGAATTTCTGCATTGAGATGGGCTGGTGTGACAACCTGATTGGGACAGCCCTGTGGCAGTGGCACGGAGCTTTAGAGCTGCAATATCGGTACTGCTTAAACAGGCTATTAAAATGAGTTGAGCTGAGCATCTTTCTGTTGAGCTGGAACAGTCTGAAGCATACCTGGTTCTCCCTCTTGAGTGGGTGGGTGATTTCCAGAGACTGGGCAGGGTAGGATTTCATCATTCTTTTTTCTCTGAGGAAAAGATTATTACAGAGTGAAGAGCCAAGTGTGTCACAAACTTTCTCAAGAAACGGCCTGTGGAAAGGTGGTGGGATACCAGCTTCTTCGTGGTGGAAAATTAATCTCAGTGATAAAAATTAATTGTTAATATTAACTGAATGCGAGTATGCTGCTACTTGGCAGAGCACCTCTTGAACAGAACAGGACACTTGAATTAAGTTTTAAGATCCAAGGGAAACCACCCCAGAGAAAACCTGAGCTGTTTAACTGGAGAATCCAGGCAATGTGCTGACTGTCAAGCAAACTCTTCAATGTGCCTTAATTCCTGTTTACAGGAATTTCTGCAGTTGCTGTCCTAAATCCCTTTGAGATTGCTATCTAGTCTGCATTGTGTGAGAACCTCTTTGATGTCTCAGAGTACAAGGGTTAATATTTATATGGTTTTGTTTCCTGTTTTCTTCATAGCCTTTCATGTATGGTGACTACATAGCCTATGACTGCTGGCTGGGCAAGGTCTATGATTTGAAGAATCAGGTCATCCTCAAGCTCTCCAATGGAGCCAGGTACTTTCTGTTGAGGGCTGTTCCTCTTGGGTTTCATGATCCTGATCTGTTTTAAGAGAACTAGGATCAGGCTGGGCTTCTCATTTGCACTAAGAAGTTTATCTGCTTGTGTTAACTTTATATGTAGAGTAAGAATACGTCTTTCTCTGAAAACGTTGAGATTCATTGGTCACTCTCTGGAAAAGCTGTTGTCTGAAAGGTGACAGTTTTTTTTTCAATCTCAGCAGATCATTGCACCAGACCTGAAGCACGCTGGGCTTTAAACTGCACAGCTGCCCTGGAAAAATGGCATTAAAGATGGATCGCATATTCCAGACCTTTTCTCAGTAGGAGAGCATAACTTCACTGAGATGCAGGGAATGAGGGTTCTTACCTTAAAAAAAAAAAAAAAAAAAAAAAAAAGCCCTGTGAAAGTGAAGAAACCTGCAGGCTAGTGGTTGTTATCAAAGACAAAAAAGCAGCCCAAAATTGAACAGCTTCGCTTTCTCATTGTTATTTGCAACTATATTAGGAACGTATTTTTTCAAGGAAGACATAATCCAAAGTTGTACCTCTGGAGAGATTTAACCAGAGATATTGAAAGAAATATCTGGTTAACTTACTTTGTAGTTCTGCAAACCCAGCAGAAGGATCTGAATTCTGTTCCTTGTGCGTGTCAGACAGTTACTTGTGAACTAAACCCCTCTGAATTCACCGTGTTCACTCTGTTACTGAGACCTGGCTTGTCCAACAAACTTTTATTATTGATGCACAGGAAGGAAGGAACCAGCAAAGGGCCAAGAGGCTTGTGGGCCTGGCAGCTGGGGAATAACCCATCTGTCTTGTAAATTGAGTGTTGACACTGATGTTTAAAAAAAAAAAATAAAACTAACCCACAACCCCGCAGCTAGCTCTGAGTCTAAGAGAAGTCAGTAATGTGAGAGCTAGAACAGATGATTGGCGGATGTGTCTGAGATTTCAGTTGTTTTGGCTTCCGGTTAACCCAGGCTGGACGGCTCTTGCGCATATGTTAAAACTGGGAGGAAAAAATAGCTACATTTCTCTAACGCCTGCAGTTACTGGTGTAATTCGAAACCTTCCTTGGTTTCTGTTACCAGCTCATGCATAGCTATGTAAAATGAGGTAACTGTTTTCAAAATCTCTTCCTAATGAATCATTTGAAATCCCACCAGAACTCGCTCTGGAAATGAAGCTCTTACTGAAGCAAGTATACTAAATTGCCGTTGGGTTCCGGTGTCAGTGTGAATAACAAATGGGACTTTGCAGCAGACAAATCTTGTCCAGCATCCTGCAGATTACTTAATTATTTCTTTTTTACCTGCTGAAGGGAACCTTTAAATACCAGGCAGCACTTTTATAGCTTGTCTATAACCAGTTTTGCTGTGGATCGTAAAGGCTCAGTGAGCTACCGCTGGGTGTGTGGACAGACCCGCTTAGGCAGTGGCAGTTAGTTTGGTGCTGTTTGCTTTTGAGACGGATGGCTCTGGAAATGTGACCATGTCTCTTGTCTGTTTTCCAGGTGTTCTATGAGCACAGAAGATGGAGCCAAGCTGTATGACGTTTGTCCTCACGTCAGTGACTCGGTGAGCTTCTGGTTCTCCTGAGAGTCTTTTTGATCAACTTCACGTTGTAAGCTTTTTCAGCAGGAGGGAGGGGGAAGGCAAAACCATGGGCACTTATTAATCGTAAAAATTAAACGATGCATCACAGCTGAAAAACACTTCACTAGATCTTCACTTGAAGTAAGTGTAACAGGATATAGCTTAAAGGTGATGTTAGTAATGAGCAGGTTTTGAGGAGGTATTACAATTAGTATATCCAGCTGCTTTCTTTGCAAACAACTTGCATAACATGCAGTCAGATGGCTGATGTTAAGTTCACTCTCTGCTCATTACATCCGTACATGCTTGAAAAGGCTCTTATTCCATTTAGTGCTTTCAAAATTGTTCCCCTTCTGGAAAAGGGCATGTTGTTTAAAAGGTGTTCTGCTACAAGCACATTTCCAGACAATGTAAAATACTGTTTCTCTTGCAGTTGTAATCCATCGCATTCTCTGAATGGAGACCTGCCACAATACTGGCATTTTCCAAATCATGTGGTGGGGAAGGTTTTTCTAGCTTTTGGGTAAAACATAGTTCCCTGTGTGATGATGGGATCTAACTTCTCACCTTCAAAGGCTGAGGACAGCTCGCTTGTTACTCCAGCGGTATTGGCAGTTGACTGAGAATGGCATGCAATTCTTAGGAACTAGCGATGCAGTCAGCTCTTATCCTTCCCAGCCTTCAAAGCAAAGGTCCGTTTGATCTAAAACTGCACTTCAGTTAAAATTTGCTGCCTATTTCTTGAAGAGTAAATGGAATATCAGTTTAATAGGATGTGCTGCTCTGGTTTTCTTCTTCTCCAGTGTCTTAGTCTCTGCCACTTTGGTTGTGCAATGTGTTTTCTGCTTGCTAAATGGATGCTGTAGCAGAATCCAGCTTCTGGGTGCCCTGTTCTGAGATACCTTGTTTTGAGTCAGGCTGCCTTTAAAGTGTACGTAGTCCTCTGGGGACTTGTGGTTTGGTTTGAAACATGAGTTGTCTCCAGTGTTACTCTTGATCCCGTACTCAGAATTGCTGTGTTAGATACTTACCTGACTTAGGTCTTGTTGCACTGCTCTTATCCTTTCTGACAAATTAGAAGACTCAATACAGTTTTGTGCTCAGTATTTTATCTACCCTAAACTGCTCTGTCCGCCCCCACACTTTGAATCTTCAACTCATCAAGTCACTCTAAATATCAGTGTGAAAGAGCTCTAGGGCAGCAATTGTTGTGTTTACTGTCCTGTTTTCTTTTCAAAGAACTGTCATTAACTAATCCACTTAAGACAGAAATAATACTTAGAAGCTTAATTTGACAAGCAGAGGAGTGAAGGTAGGAATCCTCTGGCTCTGAAAGCTGTAGGTGCTTGAATTAGAGCATGGAAAAGAGCTGGGTGTCCTTGCCCTGGACTCAGCCCACCTTGGCTACCTTATTACTGAGAACACTTGTGTGGAAATCCACATTTTTTGTTTCTTCCAGGTACCTTTGCTTCTCTCCCACTAAGTCGTAGTTGCCATACATGTGTGCCAGTGGGTTGCTATAGGAACTGCTGGGCTGTCTTCAGGAGAGGAATGAGCTTTGAGATGGGTGACTTGTGGACTTTTCCTGTATGGTTAATCGTACTGATCATGAATGAGAGAAGAGAAATGCTGGAATCTTAAATCTTAAGAGCAAGAATCCTTTATGCTGTCTTTTTCTCCTCCCTTTCCCCCACAGGGTCTCTTCTTTGATGATTCATATGGCTTTTATCCTGGGCAAGTCCTCATCGGGCCTTCTAAAGTCTTCTCCAGTGTGCAGTGGCTCTCGGGTGTGAAGCCTGTTCTGAGCACAAAGAGCAAGTTCAGGGTGGTGGTGGAAGAGGTAAGGACTGACAAGCTGACACACGGCTACCTTTTTCACAGCGCAGTCCCTGGCTGGCGTTTTGGAGCAGAGTCAGCTTGCCATGGTAACCTTCCAAGAGCAAATGCACGGTGGCTGTGGTGTTCTGAAGCGACAAAGTTCTCATTGCGGACTGACAGGACTTTTGAGCGTGGTTTGGCTTTTCCTCCCAGGGGTGCCTGCTAGCACCCTGTAAGGTGATGGTGTGCCAATACACTTGGAGGCCAGCACTGCTGATCGTTAGGGTAATAGAAGCACCTCTTCTATTGAAACTTAATGTTGCACGCTATCCAAAAAGGGAGAAAAGGTGCTGACTCTTTGGTGAAAGAGGGAACAGCTTCAAGTCCATTACCATGTCTCTTTGTGACATTGGACCGCTGATTTGTGCATCCTAGAGCTTCCTTCCCAAGCCCAGATGTCATCTTTCTTGAAGTTAAAAACTGTAGAAGCTCTTGGTGTTACCAAGAGCAATGCTATGGGAGCACTGTAGTGGTCCTGAATGTGGTGAAACTGCATTTGGCAATCTTAAATGATAAAAGCAGGTTTGCTGCTTTCCTGTGTGTAAATGTTCAGATCCTAGACACTGGTCTAGGAAAGCCTCTGAGAAATTAAATTGCCTACTCTCTCTTTACATTGTAGGTACAGGTGGTAGAACTAAAGGTTACTTGGATCACTAAAAGCTTCTGTCCTGGAGGTACTGACAGTGTGAGCCCTCCTCCCTCAGTAATCAGCCAGGAGAAACTGTCCAGGTGAGATCAGTTGAAAACCCCTTTTTACTCCCAGCACCCTGCACAGACTATGGGTGACATGCCTACCAACTGAGCAGACACAATGCTGCTGCTGCTGTTTCCAGTGGGTTTTGTGCCTTGCATGCCTGTATATTCCAAATTAGTTTAGCAGATGCTTGAGTTGACAAGTGCATAGAGGAAAGCGGTGTCTGGCAACAGCTCACTTCTTCCCTTGTCCTTCCACTTGTGTCTGGAGCAGGCTGCATCTCTTAACTGTGCGTGTGCAGTAGGCAGCGAAGGTGTCCTGCTCTGGACCCAGGCTGGTGCGGAGGGAGCATCTGGTGCCCTCTGCCGGCTGCAGTTGCAAAAATGGGCTGGACCAAACTGAAAGAAAAGTCAGATGAGTAATAATAGCACAATGCGGTCTGGTTCCTGCCTGGAGTTCTTTAGCTGGAAGAGAGCAGCTCATGGATGACAGCAAAAAAAAAAAAAAAAAGCCAAATTTAAGAAATGCCAACTTCAAATGTCTCCTGGCAGCCATCTCTGGGAGGGGGAGCTGGAGGCAGAGGAGTGACTGATGTCCCACCCAAACCCTTTGTATCCCCACCCGGTCCCTGGTGAGATTTCCCGCTTTAGAATTGTGTGGCTGGAAAAGATTTGGTGGGATGTCGGCTTCTGCCACCCCAGAAGAAGTGCCATTGGCATGAGGTCATGCCAGCCTTATGAAGACCCTGGTCACTGCTAGGTTCTCTTACTGCGTTTGCACTTTGCTCATGGCTGTCCTCCTGTTCTACCAGGGTAAAGCGTCTGGGGTGCTTTGACCATGCCCAAAGGCAGCTCGGGGAAAGGTGCCTCTATGTGTTCCCGGACAAAGTGGAACCTGCAAAAATCACCTGTGAATGCCCAGAGAGGAACTGTGTCCTGGGTGAAGGATCAGTTGCCAAAAAGGTGAGTTGAGGGGTTGAGGGAGGCATTGACTTCAAGTGTTTCTGATCGCTGTGACTTTTAAGGCAGAAATCTTCCTGGTAGTCATGTGGTTTGAAATGCGACTCCTGAAGTGATCGTTGTAAAGAGTAATGGGTTGATGTTGCCAGCAGCAAAGTAACCTTGTACAGCAGTCTGACTGCACTGAGTGAAGCGTGCAGCTAATACCATGAGAGAACGTGAACAGGACCTTGAACGTAAAGGTGTCACCTTGCAGGGGGTCAAACTGTATCGGAGCTGGTGCGCTCTGACAGCCGGGGCTGTTAGACACATGTTGTTTTCATCAGCATAACCTCAGGTTTCTCATGGAGCCGAACTGTTCAGTTAAATCCTTGCTACAGTGAGACAAGAAAGAAGTCTCTGCTTCCTAGGCCAAATGAGTCATGCTATGGCTTCTGCATGCTGGCTGTAGAGCAGCGGTCTTCCTAGAATAACAGGATATCATCAGTGGGGATGGTGACCTCCCTGCATAGCTCTGTTATATAGATTAACTTCTGCAGCCTCTTGTGACCTTCTATAACAAAAAGTTCAGAACATGCTTAAAATAGCCTTAAGGAGCAAAGCTCACTTTCCTTGGACTAGTCCAGTGCTGCTCGTGAATAGAGCAGCGGTGAGATGCTGGTTTGCAGAATACTCTGGAGCAGGTGAAATGCGCAGAGGCCCATGGGGTGCTGTTTTCCCCTGTGTACAAAGCTAACTAACCATTCCCCAGCTTGGCTGGCAGCTTGCTGAGTGTACGGGAGTGTGTCTTGACCCATGCTTGCTGTCTCTAGGTGAGGCGGCTGCTGAAGAAGCAGATAGTGAAGATCATGTCGTGCTCCCCGGAGTCTCAGGGTACCAGTGAAGCCCCTGACAAAGAGTCTGCTGCAGCTGCTGACCAAAAATCAGAAGAGCTTAAGCCTGGATCAAAGTGTGAGCTGGATGACTCTTCCAACAGTGCACCAAGTCCTGGGGAGAGAAAGGAGGAGCAGCCTGAAGAAACAGGGAAGGAGAAAGGGGGAGCAGCAGCACGACAGCAGCAGCCTCCCTTTCTGCTGAAAGACGAAGGGTCATCTGACTACCGGCTTCAGTCCATGGAGCAAGATGCTGATGATGAGGCAGCTGATGACACTGATGACACTAGTTCTGTCACCTCTTCTGCTAGCTCCACTGCCTCGTCCCAGAGTGGCAGCGGCACTGGCCGCAAGAAAAGCATCCCTCTTTCCATCAAAAACTTGAAGCGGAAGCACAAGAAAAAGAAGACCAAGATTTCACGAGAGTTTAAGCCAGGAGACAGGTGAGTTGGATTTCCAAACCCAGGTATACTTGCCCCAATCTCCCTTATCAAAGTTCTCAGATGTAAAACCAACTCCTCAGCTTGGGTAGAGGGTGATGGTGTGCCTCATGCTAGGACACCGCCTGGTAGTAACCAACAGCGATTATCTTGTGATGACTGTGCAGTGGCCTGTGTGAAATCAGCTTGGTCTCAGCCCAGCTTCTGATGAAACTGGGGCCCCGTGACATGACACTGATGCTATTCTATTTCAGCTATGCCTCAGGGCATCGGCAGAATATCTGTGCTGCGCTAGACTCTGTACGCAGAGAAAGAGACAGGTGAATAAAGATCGTAGAGCTTAAACATGACACTAATTGGTTACCTCCATTGGCAGCTTCTGCAGAGAGGCTGAGGGCAGACCATGGTAGCAGGAATGGGCAGCTCATCCTCGGAGAGAGGTCTCCAGATCAGCATGGAGGTCTGGGCTGGCAGGGGGTCACCGCTGCGGTCATCTGTCATCCTTACCCTGCTCTGGAGAGAGATTTGCAACTTTTTGCCAGCAGTATACTTTTTATTGTTTTGGATTTTTTTTTTAATGAACAAAGTGCACTCCTTGAGAGCCATGGAGGAATTTATTTCAGCTTGCGGGAGGGGGCATTGCATGTATCTCCCCATTTCTAGATAAAACAGGATCTCAGCAGCTTTTACCTTTTACCTAACTTGAGAATGTTTAAACTGTTTTCAAGGGATGCAAACACATCTGACAACTGGCCAGCCTGTCTTGCTGGCTTCCCTGGGCTACTTAGTTGTATGCAGATCCTAAATCAGAAACGCGTTAGTACAAGATAATGTGTGAGACACACAGAAAAGTGACATTAGGATTCAAGGGGTCAAGTAGTTTGAGAATGTTATGAACTTCACTCACATTTTAGGTATTTTAGCTTTGCCTGTGTGCAAGGAGAGCTGTTCCTTTAGACCTTGTGGGTTTTGGAGAAACTGGATTTGAAGGTCACAAACCTCAGCAGAGCAGTATTCGAGTGAAAGAAAAAACGGGAGTGTGTGGTAGAGTTCCTGGGAACCGATTCTCGCTTCACTTTTCACTTCTCATCATCCCCTTGCTGAGTGCCTCTACCTTCCTACAGGTTTTTTTCAGGAGAGCTTAGCTGGTAAACCTGGTAGCTTTCTGCCCATACAGGCAGTGGGAAGAAATCCCTGTGACCACACCGGGAGATTCCCATGCTGGATCTGGGCAGCTCCATACAAGGAAATGCTGTGTCAGATGTTGGGACACTTTAGAGATGACCGTGTTACAGCTAATAAGAAATAGAGGCTTTTTCAGCACTGAATGTGAAAACCCAGCTGATGGTTTGAAGGGCACGTGTGGCAGCTGGTCACAGCTCACTCTGAGCCGTCGTTGCCGTTTGAATATTCAGATGAAGCTGGTGAGACCATCAGTAGGTGTGCTGCCAAGCGCTGCTGAGAAATGCAAAGTGGATGGGCTTGCTGCAGTTAGTCACCAGATCTGATGTGTCAGCTCATGAGCATCTCTGACTGCAGGGGGCCAACTCAGCGTGTGGCTTTGCCATCGTTTAGAGACCTGCTGCAGCTCTCAAGGCAGCACATAGACCTCTGGTTATTTTTTAGTGAGGATACGCAGGGATTTTTATCAATGTCAAGTTGTGATTTTTGTTTGTGAAGCAGCATAAACTGCGCTGCAAACAGGGCAGTATCATTTCCTTGGGTGACCTGCCTTTCTGCTCTCCCATCCTCAGCTCTGCGTGTCCCCACTTTCCCCAGGGAACCATCTGTTGGCACGTCACCCGCCGCACTGGACCCCTTACAGGCTTCCTTCTCTGATAGTTTCTGCTGTTGAGTGCTGGCCCTACTAGAAACTTCATGTTATTTCCACTTGAAAATATTTCTCTGATGTTCATAAAAACAGGGCTGGGGGAAAACAGTTGTATTTGCCTGTTGTGCCTTCTTTAGGGCTTGACTTGCAACCAACATAAATATGGCACTTGTGTTGTGTCTCAAAGGCCTGGCCAGCAAAATAAAGAGAAGATTTAAAATCAGCATGGGATTCAATTTGTTCTGTGCTGTAGGAGAGATGAAAATGGTGGAGGGCTCAGTAGAAGAGTCCGTCCAGCTTGGCTGCAGCTCTGTTCCTCCTGCCCCGAGCAACTCGCCTCTTCAAGCAGCTCTGTCAAGCTCCACAGCAGAGTAGCAGCATGTGGTCTATTGTTGCGTGTTTGGGTTTCATTTCTGGGCTGCAGAGACACACATGTATGTGTTTGAACAGCTGGGAAGGAGACTTTTCTCTTTTAAACAAAACCCTTTAGCCACAGTCAGTATGTTGCTCCTTTTTTTTTTTTTTTTTAATTTCTGGAAGGGCTGAGGTGGATGTGGCTTTATCTTTCCTTTCCAGTCTCATGCTCCTCTAGCTTCAAAGACACCTCAGACTGCCAGGCTAGAAGGTGCTTCACTGGAGAAGATCTTAAGTTTCAAAGTATTTGAAGCTCCTGTCTTGCCTCTGCCGGGGTAGAAAGTGGATGCTGGTAGATGCTAATTTGCTCCGCTCAAAATAAAAGTGAGCTCAGCATTGGCTCCCTGGAAGGTAATTCTTCCTGCAGTATAGGCTTGCAGCAATGTAACACCTGCAGTGATTGAGAACCCGTCAAAACAAAGCCTGCTGTGTAGCTGCTTCCACAGGGAGGACGAGATGGGGTTTCCTGACTTAATTCCCAGCCTGCTGATATGTGTACCTTTGTGTTCCCAAGATCCATCTAGATTCCTGATGTCGGCAGCATCACGTTCTGATTGTGCTCATACACGTTCCCTCTGGTAACTCACTGCCTTTCTGTGTTGCCAGGGTTGCTGTAGAAGTGGTGACCACGATGACTTCGGCTGACGTGATGTGGCAGGATGGCACCGTGGAGACAAACATTCGCTCCAACGAGCTGATTCCAGTCCATCATCTGGACAACAACGAGTTTTGCCCTGGGGATTTTGTGGTGGACAAAAGAGGTATTGGGTGTCAAAACAATGCTCTCCTCAGGGAACAAACATGCTCTTAATTGCAAAGTATTCTTCAATCTGGATCTCCTAATGTACATTGTAGCCCTTTCATGGTAGCCGTTAGTAGTACTTGAGGTAGGCACAAGACCCTAACAAGGGACAGACAGCTATTCAGCTGATTTGATGTGAATGTCAGCAGAGAACCGTTATTTAAATACCAAAGTTGAACTATGACAACAGGCAAGATGTGGAAGGAATAAATGCCAAGGAGCAAAGCTATGATTCTCAGTATTTCTGTAGAGTAGAGGTGGCCCGTCTTCTTGAAAGTCCAAATGGCTCTGAGCTCTCCCGTGGAACGAGGGGAGAAGTGAACAGCTCACTGCAGGCTGCTTTCTCTGTATGGCTTATCTGTCACAACCCTCCTTTTTTTCTTGGAGGTTTTCGGGATCCAGAGGCATCTTTTTGCATCCCTTTTCTTCACCAAACCAATTGGTGACACTAGTGAGGGTCACAGTACAAGTTCAAGCAGACTTACGGCTTTTGGATATGAAATATTGATGGCACACCATCTGGCCCTCAGCTCCTCTTCTTTTCTAGCAGGGAATAGCCCTTCAACAGTGGGGAGCACAAGATATTGTCAGGTTGGGAAGAGGGAAAGCTAGCTTAGCAAAAATAGATGCTGTTTTGCATGGCCATTTCTGATGACTAATAGTCTGACTGGTCTTGTGAGTTAGACGTAGTTTGTGGAAACTAAAGTTATCCATCAACTCAAGCTCTACCATTCTAGTTCGGTCTCTGGGAATCTGTATTCCTCTGCCTGTCAAACATACTCCCCAAGCAGTCTGGGATGCCCACAGTTCCTTGCATTCCCCCACTAAGGATGTGGGAGGTAGATCCTTGTCAGCCAGATAAACCTGAAAGATGTCTGGCTACCAGTGTGCTGGGTAACAGCCCAGGCCTGGAGAGGTGGTCCAGCTTTGATGCTGTTGATCCCCGATGCATGCTTACGCACACATATACCTGCCTGCCTTCCACCTTTGTCCAGTCCATTTTTCCAGAGAAGAAAAGCTGTTCTGGGTGATGCATATCTAGATGAGGACCTTGGCAGGCAGAGCTGCTCTCAAGGAGCTCTTGGCCAAGCCTGTCCAGAAACTCTGGCAGTCTTGGTGTAGAGCTAATTTGGAGAGCAGAGCGCTAAGGTGACAGTGTGTTTTCTCTTGGTGATGGAGCTCCAAAGTGGTCCCAAAGTGAATGTGTTCACCCAGTCCAATGCAACATAACCTTACTTTGTCATCACTCCACGCCCCATTAAAATGCAACTTGTTAGCCAAGTACAATTTTGACTGTGTAGGAAGAACTAGTTCTTCTCATGCCGTCCACAAATGGAAGGTTTCAGCTGTGGGGGCTTGGGAGCTGACAGCCTCAGTTGCTGTGTGAAGCCTGTGCTCCTCCACTTAACTTGTTTATTTTCTTCCCTACTGTTATGACCAAAAGCTCAGAGCTCCCAGGACCCTGGGTTATATGGAGTCGTGCAGTCTGGTGACCATATCGGCCGTACCTGTGTGGTGAAGTGGTTCAAGTTGAAATCCAGTGGAGATGATGTGGAGGTAAGTGCAGGAGCCAGTGCCTGTTGGAACCAGCTCAGAGAAAGCAGATGCAAAACAGCATAAACTTCACACATAAACACAGATAAGCTGGGAGTCAGCGCTGCAGTGCAGTTTGTCCTTGAGGATGGGAACAGCAGTGTGCTTTGGGGCCTGGGAGGCTTAGCTCAAGGTGATGTTGCTTCATATTTGTAGATGCCTGCAAGGCAGCGAAGGCCAGGCAGAGGGTTTACATCCCATAGTCAACATCAGGCTTTGGTATAGATGAAGATTTTTGCTGAAGTTGTCACAGAGAGTTGATTTCTTGAGTTCACTATAAGAATTTTTCCTTCCCGTGTCTTTGCTAGTTCATGGAAAGAGAATCTATTGCATGTTGTCCTGCTTGCCTCTGCCAGACATTATTACCTTTTTCCCGGGGCTTGTGAGAACACTGTACTCTGCAGCGTCCTGACAGACTCCAGTCTAGTTGGAGATGAGAGGGGGACTCGATCCACACAAATCTGGTGTACTGCTTTCTGCCTTAGGATGGGAGACTGCATTGCCATAGCTGAGCAGGGCCCTTTATATCCAGAAGCAGAACATCAGTCTGACCTGGGGGCATGCTCCTCTGTACCCATTTCTCGTTATTTGTGGGCTCCTGGTTCTCTTTCTCCAGGAGAAATCAAAGGAAAGATGTTTCCCATTAATTGGCAAGTTTTTTGTCAGACGCTTCCTGTTGCCTTAGATCATTTCAAAAGTAAACTCTAACCCTTTGCGCCCCAATGAACTGCTTTGAGAAATCTGGGTGTTCAGAAGGGAATAAAATGTTGTTCTTGCATGTCTCACAATCATAGTGACGTGGAACCTGAAGTAAAGGTGAGGGGGAGCAGATGACACAGAATATCTGCTTTCTTTCGTTGTTGTGCCTTGATGGATGTGCTCCAGGATGAGGTGACAAGAAGGGACATTAGCAGCTCCTTGCAGGCTGTTGGAGCAACTGAAAATTGACAAAAATATAACACAAAGTACTTTTGCTTGTTGAAGGGGTGCTCTGAAGGTCAGCGCAGCATCCTGGGGCTGACATGTTCACATTCTGTCTCCAATGCAGCTGATCGGGGAGGAGGAGGATGTGAGTGTGTATGATATTGCTGATCATCCAGACTTTCGCTTCCGCACTACTGACATTGTGATTCGCATTGGCAACTCAGACGGAGCCACAGCTAAGGAAGATGAGGTAGGTTCTGGGCACAGTTTATGTGACCGTATTGTCACCAGGTATTAATGGAGACCCTTGAAAGAGTCAATAGGAGGCCCTAAGCCCCACATGGGCATCCTAAACTCCGGAGCTTGCTAATTTTGTATCAGTGTCCCCTGCTGTCCTGAGTAAGATACCACATTTCTAAGTCTGGTGGAGATGTAACTTTGAAACCCTTTGACCTTGGTGATGGAGTCCATAGCAGAGCAAGAACAAAGTTGAGACAAGAATCAAACGTATGCCTGAGGGCTTTTAATAAAACTCTTGCTTATGATTTCAGAGTAACTTCTAATATGAGGATATTCTGTGGGCTCCTGAGCCAAGAGTGAAGGTGGATTTGTCATGAAACCAGTTTCACTTGGCAACAGAAGACTTGAGCTTCTGGTTTTTATCTGAGTTATTATGTGCATGTTAATTTTGTTGAGCTGATTGATCTCCTGGGGAGGAAGGAGGAACAATTTCTATTGTAGAGGATGCACTCTTTGCTAGGAAACAGGCTTCCTTACTGTGCAGGGAAGACCTCCAGCTTTTGAGACTGCTGCCCTAAAAGGGTTAAAAGGTGTTGTGTGGCTCCTATTGTGGTTCTAGTTTCAGCAGCATGAAACACATCCGAGCTTGCTCAGCTGACCTAAATAACCTTCCAGTGCAAGATGCTACTTACTGTGCACACCCTGTGCCAACGGTGACTTGTCTGTTCTCGCCTCCCCCCTCTCTGCTGGGAGAAGCTGCTGGGAGCCCCTGATGCTGGGTGTCGGAGTGCAGGGACAGCCGCTGGCACCCCAGTAGAGGGCAGCCCGATTCAGAGAAAGGTCCTGTTCCCTTGTTGGCACAACCCCAGCTGTGCTGCCTTTGGGAAGGCCACAGCCCTGCAATGGCCCTGGTCCTGATCAGAAGTCAGGATCTGCTGCCAGGCCAGCCCTCCTGCTCCTCTCCTTGCCAGGGGGAATTTCCCCCATCTCCGTGGCAGTGTTGTGGGGTTTCTCATGGAAACCCTCTTTGTAGGATTCTTCTCCCCCTTGGCATGGGACCTCAGGACTCCTGTCACTTCTGCAACAGGCTGCAAGCATTGCTTTAGGTGGGTCTCCAGCCTGGGGAATGTCTTGTTTCTCGAAACCTTCCTGGCTCTGCACTGAAATGCCTGGGAAAAAGGGACTGACAAACTGCTCTTGTTTCCCCAGCCTTCAGTCGGACAGGTGGCTCGTGTGGATGTCAGCAGTAAAGTGGAAGTGGTGTGGGCTGATAACTCGAAGACTATCATTCTGCCACAGGTGAGGTCCTGTTCCAGCTCGCGGTATCCCTGTAATTCTTAACTGAGTGACAGTTTTGGTTTTAAATCCTGGGTGCAGAGAGATTCATTGGGTAAGGGAATCTTGCTGTATTTATTGCTGCCTTCCCGTACAGTAGGGTGGCTTCCCAATTCTGTTAGCACAAGGAAATCCTTTCTTTGTCAGGAGGACCGGGCAACTAACTGGTCATCACTGCTCTTGAATATAGAGAATAGGAAGGTATGGGCAGACTGTTGCTCCCTTCGCATGCTGCACTGCGTGTTTGTGGCTCTGACCGTGGCCCCGCTCCTGGCCTCCAGCACCCGCTGCTTTGCAGAGGGGGTTGCAGGCCGTGGGGATCATCAGTTCTGACTTGAGACCAGGTTCACTGTGTTGCCCAACTAAGGCACAGCTGAAAGAAGATTGTTTGTTCTGTCTTGCTTGTGAAATGGCACCGTAGTGTTTTTCTTGGCTGAAGAAGCTCCTCCAGAAGCTGGGCTAGAGCCACAGGTTGTGACCTTAGCTAACCTAGGCATCACACCCAATTCTTTTCCCAGGACAGGGAGGGAAAGGAGTTGAGTATGAACTTAAAAATATAGACGTAGTTACACTAATCCACTTAACCCCATTGGTTTGTCTTCTGCATTGTTCTAAGGCTTTTGTTGCACTGTCTTGTAATCTTATTCGCTACTCCATGTACAGTTTCATCCCATGTCTCTTCTCCTTGTTGCCTCAAATGAAGGCAGACAGCCTAAAGATAAGAGAAGACCTGTTCTGTAGGGTCCCATCTCCATCACTGTGGCAGAGAACACCACTGCCTCCGCTGCGCAGATGCATTTGCAAGTAGAAAGCACTCGATCAAGATTTCTTTTTAAACCAAGCAGCTCTGCATTAATTACAGTAGAATAGTCAATGCCTGCACTATGACAGTGGACTAGAGCCTTACAAAGCAGGCTGCTGTCGCCCTTCCCCCTGTTGTCACATGTGCTTGGATCACAGGCACAATCGGAGGTCTGATGTGTGCTCCACAAAGGGCTGTTCTCTCACTGCGGTGCTGGGGCTCTGCAGCAGCTCCTGCTGTGTCACGCCAGTCCCTTCGATTCTGCTCGTCTGCGTAATTATGGGAGTTGGGGAAATGTCAGGAGCGTGAATTATCAGTTGGTAAAACCGTGATATATCAATGCCTGTCCATGTGCCCAGAGACGAGTTGTCTGGGCGCTTTTTCTCAGCTCTAAAAATAAAGATGGCATAACTGGCTAATTAACTTTCCGACTCAGATTTGGATTAGCTTGGAGGGCAGTGAGTTTTGATGGCTTTTCCTGCCTCCAGTCGCTTGTGTTGAACCCAACTAACCTCTGCTGGCTGCTTGTCTCTGGGTGGCACAGGACTAGCCGAACATCGCTGGTTCAGTTCAAGGCTTTGACAAGATGACTGAGTGTCCACGCGCTTTAGCCTCTGGGGTCATATCTTTCAAGATTAAGAGGATTCTTGGGCTGTCATTCAAGTGTCAGAAGCCTGTGGATAAAATGCCCCATCTTGTAACTCCTAACACAGCCCTATAAAGTTGTTCTTGCTCCCCTGCTTCTGTGTTGGAGCCTGTAGCTGGAATATATCTATAAGCCTCTGCAGTGGGACCTTATGAGAGATACAGCATGTGCAAAAGCAGAATTATAAGAGGTCAGGCTAGATGGAGTGTGGATGGGTTCAGCCTCCAGTAGGGAAGGGGAAGAGAATGTTTTAAATAAGAACTTATTCAGCAGCTTGAGTTAGGCTTCATTGTCACAGCTGAATTTTAGGCAGTAGTGACATAAAACAGCTAAAGCAGCATAGGAGAGCTATGATGGCAAGTAGTGCGGACCACAGCAGAAGAAAGCTGGTATGGGAGTGTTTTCCTGGTTCCAGCATTGTCTCTGTGGAAGGATGGAGTGCGGAGGCAGCCAAACCAGGGCTCTGTGCCAACACAGTTGCTGGTGCAGAAGCAGGACCAGAAATACTAACTCTGCAGACGATACCCAATACCTCTGAAGTAGCTCTGCGTTCAGAAACCCTGGGGCGTCCAGGTAGCTGTTTGGTGCCTGTGTGCTCTCCTTGGCTGGATTCCAGCCACTGGGATGGCTGCAGCCCTCCTAGAACTTGCCCTAATTTTCCCCCAATGCCCTACTTTGAAAACTGGAGGATGGGGCTATGCTCATTCATAATCTGTGCCAGTTATTGGGAGTAGTATTTGGATCAAACACAGTCCACCCTGTGTAGATGGTAAGGGTTGAAACAGCCCCACCGATCCTAGATGGAAGCTCCCTTTTCATGGGGAGAACTGACTTGCATTTAAAAAACTAATAAAACTCTGTGCTTCAGCCTAAGTCTCTTGTAACTCTGCTCTCCTTTAGCACTTATACAATATTGAATCAGAAATTGAGGAGTCAGACTACGATTCTGTCGACGGCAGCACCAGCGGGGCATCCTCTGAGTGGGAGGATGAAAGCGACAGCTGGGAGACAGACAATGGCCTCATGGAAGATGACCACCCAAAAATTGAGGAGTTAGAGCCTGAGGAGCCGCCGGCAGAGGAGGTGAAAAAAGTAGAGGAACAAGTCCAGGGAGCTGTGGCTATGGCAGTTGCAGATCTTGCTGCAGAGAAAGCTGGCAAGGACGGAGCCCCAAAGAGCTTCCGGGAACTAAAGGAGGCCATCAAGATCTTGGAAAGCCTGAAAAATATGACTGTGGAGCAGCTGCTGACTGGCTCTCCTACCTCCCCAACTGTGGAGCTGGAAAAACCCACTCGGGAGAAGAAGTTCTTGGACGATATTAAAAAGCTGCAGGAAAATCTAAAGAAGACCTTGGATAATGTGGCTATTGCAGAGGAGGAAAAGATGGAAGCCATGGTGGAGACAGAGAAGAAAGAAGAAAAAGCAGAGGCACAGACACCAGTGAGGTCGGAGTGGCCCAGTGAGACACCAGTGCTCTGCCAGCAGAGTGGAGGCAAGCCTGGAGTCACCTTCACCAGTGCCAAGGGAGAAGTCTTCTCTGTGTTGGAGTATGCTCCAGGTGAGTGTGTCAGGTCAGGCCAGTGTGGGATACTCTGTCTTTCACTGCTAGTCCTGCAGTGTTTCTTTCACCAAAGCCTTTGCTTCCGGGCCTTTTGGATTGTGTATTCTCTCTTATTCCTAGTCCTTTTCACAGCTCATTTAATTGGGGAGGAGAAATGAAAACAACTTCTGTAGCACAATCTGTTCTAGGACCTAAACCTGGCTTTTAGATGGCATCTCTAGGCACTACCGTAATTTCTCAAGCCACAGAAGTGGGCTTTCCCTTTGTCCATGGTGGTAACTAACTTTGGAGGGCTGTGGAGATCAGTCGCTTTCCATTACAGATAAATACTTTCTTGAAAGCTGCAGGGTTTGTTCAGGCTTTTTTGCAGGAATGGATTGGTTGAGAAGCAGAGCAGGAACAGCTGGTGTTCTTGTGCTGGGTGTCCTTGGTGGGTGAGTGTCCTTGTTCACTTATGCCAATGTTAATCAGCCAAAAATAAAAAAGAGCATCTGGTTGTGTGAAATAGTGGTGACAGTGGAGCCCAAGGTGCTCGGCGAGCCAGGCAGCCGGGCCAGACTGAGAAGGAAAGGTGGCCAAACTGTTCTGAACGTCCAGGTGGGTATAAATAAAGATGAGGAGCTATGCTTAGGTTTTGCAGAGAAAGGGTCATCACTTTGTGCGATGCATCGTTGTCCCAGCTGTGGGACAGGGCTCCTTGTGGGGCACAGGGACAATGTTGTGTGGGACCATGAGAACCGGAGACGCAGGTTGTGGCTGCTGTACGGTGCTGGGGGGCAGGGGGGTGAATCAAATAATGTCTGGGCTGGCTCCAGGCTCAGCCCAAAGCAAGTAAACTCTTTTCTTCCAAATGGTAGGTTTAACACATTGGATAGATTTGCCTTCATGAGGAACCTGTGGCAGTTTCCAAAGACAGACTTTAATCCCATTCTCCTCTTTGCCCCGCAGATACCCATGCCTTCAAGAAAATGGAGTTCCAGCCCCCAGAAGCAAAGAAGTTCTTTAGCACCGTGCGGAAAGAGATGGCTCTCCTGGCCACCTCCCTGCCTGATGGCATCATGGTTAAAACCTTCGAGGATCGAATGGCAAGTGTCTGCTCTCAAATGCCTGTGTGTTAGTGCTGGGCTCAGCATCCGGATTGCTTTCTTTGGAATTCCCTGCTTAGCCTTAATCCTTTGAATTAGAGCTGCAGGAATGTGTGCAGCATGTGAAATATGGCTGTAATTACCGTAACCGGCTGCTTTCATATTTCCCAAGTCAGGGTGACAAACAGTAGGGAGCTCCTCATCACAGGAAGCCTATCTCGGGTGCTTTGCCGGCTGGGCTGCCTGTCCCACTGATGAGGAAAGGCAGGCAGGCAGCGAGGGGCTGATGGAACCACTGAGCACGTTGGGGGTTTCTGGGTGTCCTCTGAAGCCCTGATTCAGATCCGAAGGCTTGGTCTGCCATCAGGCCATGGTAGAAGCTCAGCTTCTAGGGGGAAGGTGACTCTTGCAGGAGTCAGTTGCATCCCCTCTCTCTCTGTGTAAATACAACGCTGCCAGGGTAAGAGGACATTCTGTAGCACCTGGCTTATATTGCCTTTCTCCACAGGATCTCTTCTCAGCACTTATCAAAGGGCCCACGCGCACGCCCTATGAAGATGGCCTCTTTCTCTTCGATATCCAGCTCCCCAACATCTACCCTGCTGTGCCGCCTCTCTTCCGCTACCTCTCCCAGTGCAGTGGGAGACTGAATCCCAACCTCTACGACAATGGCAAAGTGTGTGTCAGCCTTTTGGGGACGTGGATAGGCAAGGTAATGCTTTCATCTGCCCATGTGTGGGGAGCGGTGGTTGTGCTAGGCTGCTTTTGGAACAAGCCACTTCTTACCAGGCCAAGAGTCCTGGGTGGCTTCTGGTCTCAGGTGGCACTTGAGCTGCAGATAGCTCTGGCTTTGGGCTCTGTTTTAGATGTTTGGAGCGGGTAACTGGTGTAATTTGGCTTCTCCTGGGACTGTATTTGGCTCTTGTCTGTCCTTCCTTGATGAGAAGCCCGTGGTCAGACCAGCTGGGCTGTGTCACAGTTGGATAGAGCAGAGATGCCAACACCAGCATGGGGTGTTCTCCTGTGGTTTGGGTCCCTGTCTCCCACACTGCAGACAAATCGTGTAGTGTGGCACAGAGTCCAGCTGGAGACTTGGAATAAACAGAGCCAGGGAAATGCTGTGTTTTGGGCAGGTAGATGGACAGGATGGCTGGGGGGGGGTGTCTGGTGTGTAGGGTTACAGCGTTCCAGGCAGAACTGCCCTGATGGGGTGCGGTGCTGGCAAAAAGTAATGGAGAGATGGATTGGTACAACAGGACACTAGCTCATCACGTGCTTGTTGAGTCAGTCCCTTGTTCCTGCTGCGAGCCACAGGACCTTAGCGATAAGAATACAGAGAAGCTGGGGCCTCGCTTCATCTAACAGTTATCACAGAGCAAACTGATGGTGCTTCAGCCCTTTAACACGTTTGTATGTGCATTTCAGGGGACAGAAAGGTGGACCAGTAAATCCAGTCTCCTTCAAGTACTCATCTCCATCCAAGGTAAATGCTCCCACAGAGCCTGTGGGACAGGAAAAGGCAGGGGGAGGAGGGAATGCAGGCTTGTTGGGGGGGACACACAATTGGAATCTGCCTCCCCAGTTGGGTTAGTGGTGCCTTTTGCTCTCACCTTGCTGGACAAAGCAATGTCCTTATCTCTCCAGTTCATATGTCGAAGCAGGTGCAAGCTTTTCTCATGCCCTGATTTTTGGCTGCATCCCAGGTCTCTGACACAATGCTTTCTCTTCTTCTCACTGCGGCAGCTAAGCACAGAGCAGTTTTCCTTATTATTCTGAGATGACAAAGGCTGAACCACTGTGTCCTCAGCCAGTAACTGAAGTTAGTTGAAGTTGCTAAACTGGGCTGCATTCGCAGGACTGTTTTTTATCCCCACTGAGTCACCCGCCCATCCTACACTGGGCATGTTTTTGCACACGATGGTGGTGTTTATGCTCCTTCCAAAGCAGAGAATAATCAGGGGTGTGTCTAGACCAGCCCTAGGGCTTCCTGCCATAGGGCTTTGCCCTGCCATATCTAATTTGAGAGCAGACTAAATCAAATTTCTTCCTCAAGGCCAACTTTCTGTGCGGGGAGCCCAGGCATGTGACTTGAGGAACCTTTGACACAGAGCAAAGGCTCCCGTCTTGAGTCCACAAGCGACTCGTGCTCCTCTGAAGTCTCACAGTCCACCTGCATCTTCCTGTGGGGGAACGACACCGCGAGAAAAGCCTTTTGTCATTTACAAAGCTGAGGATCCAAATTTAGAAAATGAAATACTAAATGTTTAAGTGGAGCTACTCAGTGCTAGTGGAAAAATCTCCTCTCCCCCTCCTGCTGCCTGGGCTTTGGGAGACATGATCTTGCCTCCACCAGCTCTAATGCAGTTGGTGGCAGGCTGCCAGCAGCCTGGCAGTACTGGTGCCATTGCTCCATACGTGTAATTACATTAGAGCAGAAGCAAGCAGGAGAAAGCTTGGTACGGGTGACTTGTCGCAGTATGCACTGTCTCAGAACTGCACTGTCTGATGGGACTGTGCTGGATAGGGTAGGACCCAGCCAGCTCAAAGCCTGTTACTGGAGATCGGCCTTTGTTCTGATTAAGAGGAGGGGAAAAAAAACAACAAAACCTATTTAAGAAAAAAAGCTTTGGGTGTGTTTGTGGGTTTTTTACTAGTGGGAGGAGGAAGGGATAGGAGCTGTGAAACCTTTCCCCTTCTGCCCTTTTGACCTACTCTGCTGTTGTGTGCCCTCTGCATCCCACTGGTGGAAGGCTACTCTTGCCAGCCAAGGATCTTGAGTGCTGCTCTTGGTAGCAGACATCTGAGATCCCCACTGCCCTTGTGATACCAGTCCAGTGCATCTTGCAGATTCCTGGTTGTCTAACCTGGCCTCTGCTACCTGCCTGAACTCAAAGCATGGCTTCCCTGGAATGTGTTCTCCTGTGGTTCTTTGAGGGCTGGGGGTGAAGCTGACATGGTGCCTCTGCGAAGCCATGCTGTGACCCTCGAACCTCAACCACCTGGGCAGAAATCAGAGCCCAGCAGTGTCTGCTTTGGATGAGGATTCACAGTAAAGTTCCTCCCTTAACCCCTTGGTCTCCTCTTCTCTTGGCAGGTCTCATCCTAGTGAATGAGCCCTACTACAATGAGGCGGGCTTTGACAGTGACCGGGGCCTCCAGGAGGGCTATGAGAATAGTCGCTGCTACAATGAGATGACCCTGATCCGGGTGGTGCAGTCCATGATGCAGCTGCTGCGTAGGCCAGTGGAAGTCTTTGAGCATGAAATCCGTGAGCATTTTCGCTGCAACGGCTGGCGTCTGGTGTCCCGCATCGAGTCCTGGCTGGAGACAAACGAGCTGGTGGAGCGGAGCCACGAACAGGCCAACGGGGCAGATTCTGCCTCTCTTCTCTCCGCCTGCGGCACCCTGGCTGAGAGCCCAGGAGACAATGTGGGATCGCTGGGGGAATACGGCAGCAGCTCAGAGCAGGGGGCAGCCGCCGAGCTTTCCGACTCTGCACTTGATGGGAAAGAGGAGCTGGACGAGTCGGAATTCACAACCTCGACGTCCAACGTCGGTGATCTCCAACAGTACTCAGACTCGGAGAGCACAGGCCAAGCCAGGGGGGTAGACCTGGCCAGAGACCGAACGGACGAGGGGAAGGCTGCCCAGGACTCTGCCTTGCAGCCTAGTGTGAAACCAAAGAAAAGGAGAAAGAGCTACAGGAGTTTCCTTCCGGAGAAGAGCGGTTACCCTGATATCGGGTTCCCCCTCTTCCCCTTGTCCAAGGGGTTCATTAAAAGCATCCGCGGTGTCTTGCAGCAGTACCGGGCTGCCTTAGCAGGGGCCAATATCCCAGAGTGGACAGAGGACAAATAAACGGTGAGGTTAGGGACAGGCAGGTGCAGGGGAGAAGGGAAAGCAGCAGAAAGGAAATTGGCAAACGCTGTTACCAGTAAACTGGCTTCTCCTTCCAGCTTTTCTTCCTCAGCTTGGTTTGTTCCAAAGAAGGTGGTAGGCCTGATTGCGCCTCTCTGGAAAGGTTGTTTAAGCATGAATAACTCTTTGCCCCCAGCCCTTCTTCCTTCCCCCTGTCCCACGTATGTGCTCCTCTTGTGAGTTTGACCCTGCAATGGTAAGATTTGAGACCTGCACAGAAGCAGTCTTGCAGCCACGTTCCCTCTGCACTTTCATCTTGGGGCACCTTCCCACACAAGGACTCTTCCCACCCAGCACTACACCCAGCAGTTTGTTCTGGTGGGGTTCAAGCCAGAAGAAGTGATTGCTGTAGTATCTGGAAGTGAAGGGCGATGCCCTCCCAATCTTTCATTTTTCTCTGTGTTACCATGGGTTTTATGAAGTCTACCCCAGCTTATATGTACTTAGACATTGGATTGTGTTTGCATTGAAGTTGTCTACACCATACGGAGTTGCTCTAGTCTTAGTTGTTCACCGAAAGATACAAGGTTCTTCTGATCAGGACTTGGTAGGCAGAAGCAGAGCTCTGCGCTAGCACTTGTGCTGCCCTGCGGTTTCCATCCAGTTCTGCAACTTCTGGTCAGTCTTCTGGAAGCAATTCTAGCCATGCACACTTTATCTCCAGAGTAAGGTGAATCTCCCTTTCCCCACCATGCATGCCTGTCTTCTAGAAATACATGGGATTCAGGGTTCTGCCCTTATTACTTAGGTATCCGCATCTTTGGTTGCCAGCCATCCTGGCTGTCACACAGCACTACACCTACCCCGGATCTCCGCCTCGGCAGGTGGCAGCGGCTGATCTTGGGGCGTATTGTAGACCTAGTCAGGATGGTGAACCTGGCATGGCTGCTGCTTCTCCATTGCTTGGCCATAGATGGGTATTTCGGAGCTGTTTGAGCCAGGGTCACCTAAGGGAAAGGAGCTGTGGTGTCATTACGAGGTCCTGTTGTAGCAGCAGTTTGTCACCGTTCCTTTGCTGTTACTCAGCCAGCAACTGGAGCGCATCAGACACTGGTGCGGACTGTTATCAGTTCCTTCCCTCGCCAGCCGTTTCCCGTGGTGGCCTGGGGCCACTGTGGTCGGCAGCGTTGTGGGCACAGCACATACTATCCCTAATCTCAACTGCAGCGCTGGGAAACGGCTGGCGAGGTCAGCCCGTGTTTCGGCAGCAGAGCGCTGGCTGAGCCGGTGACCGTGAGCACTTTGAAGCAGTGACTTGCCAGAGTCTCCTGCTCAAGACACCTTCCTGAAGCCTCCTCTTCTGTGTGCGCGCACTTAATTTCACTTCTGCAGCTGGGAGATCGCACTCCAGCACTACTGCGTTTGCCCAATGGTTAGGCATTGGAGAAGCACCCGCTTAGCACAGTCTGTCGGGGAGAGTCCGTAGGTCCTTGGAGCCAGCGGTGCCGGGCTTCCCGGGGAGGAGTCGGGCTGAGCAGATGGCTCTGCCAGAAGTAAGGATGGAGAGACAAAACTCTCCTTTGCTCTTGCTCAATATGGCTGCGTTCCCTTCCCTCCACCTCAGGCTAGGATGTGGCTGCCTGGTTTTGAAACGGAGAACAGCAGGGGCATCTCAGCACGTTTGCACAGAGCTTTCTGCTCCTTGAAACACCGGGATCTGCACCCGCTGTCCCAAATCCCCCCACCCGGCGCCTGCTATTTCCCGCTGCCCCCGTGATGGTCCGGAGCTGGGGCTGGCTGTGCAAAGCCCTTCTCATGTCACCACCCACTACTGGGATTTTGGAAGGCATGTCCCAGTGCTCTGGAGGAAGCAGAGCTTGGCTGTGAAGGAAGACCTGGGCGTGCAGGGCTCTCCAAGCCCTGGGCTGTGGGTGGATCGCCCACTCTGCGGCTCCGGCAGCGGGAGCCCTCCCTGCCCGGCAGCAGGGGGTCTGGCAGCACAGCGGACACCCCCATCAGGGTGCAGAGAGATGCTGGGAGCCACAGGCAGGGCAGTGCCAACTGCACGAGTAACTCGCGGCCGCTTTCTGGCTGTGGCTGGTGCTCAGTGAATGGATCCCTTTGAGCCAGGAGCGTCTCCAAAACATAAAGGGCCGACTGGGGCAGAGGGGTGAGGCTGCTGCTTCAGGGCAGGGGAAGGGCAGGCGGAGAGGCTTGTTCCACAAATAATTAAACCGCTTACTCACCAGACAAAATTGCGGTTCGTGATCTGCAAATGCTGACTTCCTCTGTCCCCTCTGCCAGGTGGCCTTAGCCCCACCGGCCAGGGAGGGAGGGAGAAAACCCTTTTAGGGCTGAGCCGTGGTTTTAAAAGTCCATCAGAGGGACGGAGGAGCTCTGGGGTTCCCTGCTTTGCCCACCCTTGGCTCTCTGCAGCTCCCAGCTCACGGGGAAGGCGGTTGGCAGGGGCTGCTCGGGCCTGGGGAGGGGGGGGCAGGCTGCTGGCGTGAGCTCCTCAGACCCTTCAAGTCCTCCCCTTCGCTCAAGAAATCTCTTTATTTCTTCTGACGCTAATCAAGAGCTTTTGCACAGGTTCCTGGGGCTTCCTGCCTGGGAGGTGTGTATTGGTCTGTATTGGCCTTCTGGAAAGGGGATGCTGCTCCCTGGCTGCTGCCCCCTGGCATCGCTCGCTCTCTGTAGCCGGCTGTCCCAAACTCAAGCGTGCACAGAGGTTTACAAATTTTCTAAAGCTTTTGATAATGTGAAGCTCCTGGGTGATGAGGTTGGTGGTGAGCACACTGCAGCTATGTAATTTTTTTGTGTATGTATGTAATATTTAAGGGTAACAAAATTTAAAAGGCTAAAACCTTAAAAAATAATTAAAAAAAAAAAACCACACAAAAAAAAAAAAGCCAAAGCATGATGCATATTGTTAGCCTTAAAATTGGCTACACGACTGTGTGATGTACAAATGAGAGCAGCCTGTAACTGTTTTAAGTGCTGGGGTTGGGGGAAGAAGCATTACAAAAATCAGTTTGTAGCCTTGATTCTGTACAGTATTTAATGAAAAAAAAAAAAAAAAAAAAAGAAAAAAAAAAAAGACCTGACTATTGAGGCCATGCTTAGAGGTGTGTCGTTCACGTGCAGATGTGGATGCTTGGTTGCTTACGATATATGTATAAAGTGCTGTGTGACCATTAAAACTTTTTTTACCTGCAGAATTTTTTTTTTGTTTGTTTTGTTTTGTTTGGCTAACCAAGGTGTAATAAAGGAGGGAAGATGACTTGCCATTAAATTTTGCCTCTGTGAGTAGTTCCGACTGTTGTCTCATTCTTTTCCCCATCCCTGCTGCCGCCCTTGGCACCGGCCGGCTCCCCGGCGGGCAGCGCTGTGCCAGGGGCTGGGCTGGACGGGGTCCCGCTGGCTGGAGGTGACGGTGCGCCCGCAGGGAGCCAGGCGGATCTGGCAGCCCCCAGGGCTCCGTATAAACCCCAGTTCACGGGACATCTGTCAAGGCTGTCTTTATTTTCCGTGCTCTTTCCCTGGTGCGTGCAGGCTGCCCGGCGTGTGCCACGGCTCGACGGGCAGCTGTTGTGGCTGGAGGGGGGCATGGAATGGCATCCAGGGACGGCTGGTGCTGCCTCCCCCCGCCCCCAGCCCCTTGCTGGAGCGTGCAGGTGAGTGCGGAGACGTGCCAGCCCTGCAGACACAGCCACGACCAGGCTCAGTCTGGGCTGCTGGAGCCGAGGGATTCCTGTCCCCAGGGATTCCCACACCTCCTGGGTGCTCACTGATGCGTGCCCACGTGGCTTTGCTGGAGTTAGAATCATTTAGGTTGGAAAAGACCCTTAAGATAGAATCACAGAATGGTTTGGGCTGGAAGGGACCTTAAAGCCCACCCAGTGGCACCCCCTGCCCTGGGCAGGGACACCCCCCACCAGCCCAGGTTGCTCCAAGCCCCATCCAGCCTGGCCTTGAACCCCTCCAGGGATGGGGCAGCCACAGCTTCTCTGGGCAACCTGGGCCAGGGGCTCACCGCCCTCACAGGAGAGAATTTCTTCCACCTAACACTGCCAAGTCCACTGCTAAACCATGTCCCTAAGGAGTCCTGCTGGTGAGGAAGAGGAGGGTGACAGCAGCTCTCTAGGGGTCCTGCTTGTCCCTCCTGGGACAGGGCTGGGTTTAAACACTGCTTACCTACAACACCATTTTACCGTGTCCTTTATTTCTTGGCAACTTCAGCGCAGTCTTTTCATAGCACAAGAATAACAGAGATAATTGAATTCTTCTCTTTGAAAATGAAGATTTTTTTTCTTTTTCTGCAGCGGAATAACGTTAATGATGTTTGGATTCCTCAGGGTCATTCCTAGGAAGGTGGCTGAACGCGTGGGCCTTGAGCTGCAAAGGAGTGGGAGCAGCGAGTTCCTAAACCCTTCTGTTGAGGTCTGTCCTTGTTCAAAACCAGCAAGAACCTGCCTCTGGAGGGGTGGGCGGCCACTGCTGCCCCCTCCCTGGGGTGCCAGGAGCGAGGGGCTGCACAGGAGGAGCCGGGGGCTCCCCTGGGAGACCCGATGGCTCGTAGGTTTTTGCAGCAAAACCTGGGAAAGGGAAGGGCGAGGGAAATCCCAACCTACCTGCTGCTGTGAACAACCCAGCTGTCCCCGGGAGATGGGGGACGGCACCTTTTGGGTGCTGCCAAGCCCAACAGCTCGGCTCCGGTGACCGACCTCCCCTGCCCCGGCCTCTCCCTGCAGCACCCACAGCCCTTCCACAGGGTCGGAGAAGTTCAGCAAAGCATCGCCCCGTCCCTTTTTCCCCCTGGCCCGATGCCACGGAGGGGGAAATAACTTCATTTTGAGAGGTGGTTCCCAGCTGCTGCCCCCTTTACTGGTCCGGGAACATGAGCTCAGCTCCTGGCGAGGGAGCGGGGCTGGGCGGGGGGACACGGAACAATCGTGCTCTTCTTTCCCAGCTCCGCGATGCTAATTGCATAGTTTGCAGATGAATAAATGCAAACAGCCACCACTGTTTGCTCTTCTACTTTTGTACTCGAGCGCCGTAAATGAGGTTTAATTACTGCAATTTTATACCAAACAGGCTCAGGCATCCCCCCCCTTCCCCGCCTCCCTCAGGCGCAAACCCCCGGGCAGGGACCTGTTGCAGGGTTCCAGCTGGTCCCGGGCTGCCTGGGGAAGGGGATGCGTGAGCTTCCCGAAGGGCCCCCGATCTCGGTGGAAAGCCAAACCCCTCGGCTCTAAACAACCCCCCTTGAACCTCTTCTGCCACCCCTCCCCTCGCTCGCAGGCCCTGACCCTTCCCCAGGGTGTCCCAAAGCGTCGCTGCGGGGCTGAGCTCTCCCATTCTCCATGCTGGGCCAGGAGGCACCAGCGCACCCCAAAAATGGGGGTTGGTGGCTGCGATGCCCCGTGACCTGCCTCCGGGACACCTCCCCTGGGAGCATCTCCTGGGATCATGGCTCCATCCTGGTCCTGGCCCCAGGGCGACGGTGGCCTGGCAGCAGGGACAGGCTGCTGCGAGGGGACGCGGTGCTGAGCTAAACCGGTCCTGACAGCTGCCACGGCCGGGCTGCGTGTGACAGCCCGGGGTGACAGCACCCCAGCCCTGAGCTCCGATTTAAAACCCGGGGGTGGGATTTTTTTTGCAAACACTAGATATTTATTGCATTTCTCACAAGAATAAACTCTGCTTCTACAGGAAGCTTTGGGTAGAAACATTCTTTAAAAAAGTCGAGTTCTTGTATTAGATATCTTGGTCCTGACCACCCCTGGGGGGGGGGGCACTGGCTCCGCGGTGGGGACGCGAGCGGTGCCCCCCTGTGCGTCCAAGCTAGGGAGGGGACGGGGCTGTGCCGGCGCAGCCGCCCTGGGGCTGGGACCTTGTACCGCGATAAAACATGCCGGCATCTCGCCGGCACAGGGTACCTGATCGGACTCTTGGCTCATTTTTGGGACAGCGCTGGTGGCTGTCCCAAGGAAGGGGGTAAAGCTAAGCGTGGGGGCACGCGAGGGGACGAGCACCCGCGGCCCCCGAGAGCTATTGCTACGGGAGGAGGAGGTGGTTCCTGAGTGGGAGGAAGACGGTGCCGGGCCGTGCCGGCGGCTCAGCGCTGTGGGGAGCTGGGGGGGCGGGGGGGTGGCACCCCTCTGCTCAGGAGCCGCTGAGGACACGGCAGAGGCGGCCGTGGATCTGGCCCTGCACCGGCTCGCAGGCCAGCGCCTCGCCGTCCACCGTCATGATGCCCGTGGCCACCCGCGGCTCCAGGCGGAAAGCCCGGACGGGGACGTAGCGCAGGTGGGGACAGTTCAAGTCCAGGTGGGTCCCCCTGGCCATGGCCAGGAAGAGCTTCAGCAGCGCCACGCGGCTGATGCCGGCCTTCAGGTAGAAGAGATGGATGCAGCCGTCGTGCAGCCGGGCCGCCGGTGCCAGCAGCAGGTTGGTGCCCAGGTGGGACTGGTAGATGGCGTAGACGGTGACAAACTCCTCCTCGGGGACCACCGTCCAGTGCGCCGGCACCGGCTGGCCGAGCGGCACCAGCAGGGAGTCGGCGGGCAGAGCCCCGGCCGCCTCCGTCCCCGCCGGCGGCAGGACGTGGCCAACCTGGCCGTTGGTGATGGGCACGGGGGGGTCCCTGTGTGGCGGGGGGGTGCCCTGCCCGGGGACGGCGGGCAGGTAGGAGAGGCGGCCCTGGTAGACCCGCAGCTTGGCCAGGCACTGCAGGGTGCCCAGGGTGAAGCGGGCGTTGCCCAGGCGCCGGTACTTCTCACTGTCGATGTCCACGTCCGAGATGAAGCCCCAGCCGAAGCCGAGGAAGGAGAAGAGGCGCTTGCCCGAGGCCGTGCTCAGCGAGACCAGGTCCATCTGCGTGTGCAGCCCCTTGCACAGGATGAAGGCGCAGTTCGTCAGCAGCTTCTTCTTGGCGACATGATCGTTGCTGCGAGGGACGGAGAGGGTGAGTTTGCACTGGACCCAGCTCGGGGTCTCTCCTCCCGTCCCACCGTCCACGTGCAACCCTCACCCCTGCGTCGTGGTTGGCACCCAGGGTGCCAGCTGGGTGACAGCATCCCTCAGGGCCAGCTGCTGGGAGAGGTTTTGCTGGGGCTGGGAGGGATAAACCAGTTTGTAAGAGGGAATGGAGTTGGGGCTGCTGGGACAGGGCAATCCCCGTCCCCACGCCGTGCAGCAGCATCGGCTGTGCCCCGGGGTGGATCCTTTGGGGTAAAGCTGTGCCAGACTTAAAGCGTGGAGAAGAAAAAGGCCATGGGGGGAGCTGGGGACACAGGGCTGCAAGCTGAGGCTCGCAGGGACTGGCTGGAGCTGGGCAGCACCAGCCTGCGGGGAGGTGGGGACGCAGGTGGGCACCCCCGTGCTGGGCATCCCAGCGCCCTTTCCCAGGGCTGGAGCCATTCTCAGCCCTTCCCTTCCCTCGTCGCCCCCGCCTGGGTGCCAGCGCAGCCCCATGTGCCAGCAGTGGGTGCCTCCCCGGGGCCGGGGCTCACCCTGCGTAGTGGTTGATGGAGGCGGCCAGGGCGTTCCCGGAGCCCCCCGGCAGGATGCACAGTGGCTTCTTCATGGTGTCCTCCCAGTCCGGCCGCTCCATGAGTCCATTCACCACCTGTAGGGATGGAGGACGCTGGTGGCACCCAGGGCCATGCAAAGACCCCAGAGTCCCCCACACGGTTCGGGGGGAGCAGAGCCCGCGGTGCCCCCGTCCAGGGCAGCACCAAGCTGGGGGTCACGTCTCCCTTGCCGTTCCCTGCCTGCCTTCGTGTCTCAGCGCTTGGCTCCTGCCCCAGGCATCCCTCTCCTCCTGGCCCTGTGCCTATCCCGGGGGGGGTGCCCCGCGGTGCCCCTCTCACCTCGTACAGCAGCCCATCCCCGGCCATGACCACCAGTGTGTCCCACTGCGACAGGTCCTCGTCCCGTACCTTCTCGTGAGCATGGTGGGGTCTCTCTGCAGGGCAAAGCAGAAAGTCGAGCATCGCCCCCCGTCCCTCTGCCCTGCCTGCTGCCACCCCCCCCCATACAGTGACCCCAGCCCCCTGTCCCTGTGAGGGTCCCAGCTGGGGGTGCAGGGGGTGAGGCAGTCGCCCCTATGGAGTGCAACCATGTCCCTTGCACCCTTTGCCACTCCACCTGTGACAGCCCACCCACTGTGTTGGCCAATCCAACCCCGCAGGAGCCAGAGCCGTGGTGATGCCGGGGGGTACGAGACCCTCGAAGGAGCCCATCCCGGGGCGACAGCACCCAGGTAGGATCCTGGGAAGAGGGGAGGAAGAGGAGGAGGAGGAGGTGAGGGAGCCGCTCGTGGACTCACCGGTGATGAAGACGGTGGTGGCGATGTCGGCCTCGGCCAGCATGGGCTGCACCACCGCCTGGAAGTCCTCCAGCGCCCGGCCGGCACCGCTCTGCGGGTTCAGCAGCACCAGCGCGCGGCAGGGCCGGGGCAGCACCCCATAGCTGTCACCTGGACAGGGGGGAGAGGGGGGATCAGGGTCAGGGGGAGGGAAGCTGCCCCCAATCCCCACAATCTCCCCAGGCTGCATCCCTACACACCCCACGGGAGGTGACCAGGGATGGAGGGTCCCTGCCGGGAAAGCAGGGGAGGTGGCAGAGATGGGGACACAGGGGGTCCTGCAGTAAATAAATTCTCTCCTGTGAGGGCGGTGAGCCCCTGGCCCAGGTTGCCCAGAGAAGCTGTGGCTGCCCCATCCCTGGAGGGGTTCAAGGCCAGGTTGGCCGGGGCTTGGAGCAACCTGGGCTGGTGGGAGGTGTCCCTGCCCAGGGCAGGGGGTGGCACTGGGTGATCTTTAGGGTCTCTTCCAACCCGAACCATTCTGTGATTCTATGACTCATCTTGAGCTCTCCTGCACTCAGCAGAGGTGTTTTATACCCAGCCCAGCGTCCCGCAGCAGCGACGGGGCTCTGCGTCACCGAGCACCCCCGTGCATCCCAGCAGGGTGCTGCCGGCTGCGCTTTCGGACGTGCCGAGGAAAGAAAGGCAGAAGCAAAGGGGAGATTTGCAACCCAACCTCCCCAGGGCCCGGCCACCCTCGGCGGTGAGTTTTCCCTGCTGAACCCCACAGCTCACCACATGGCTCAGCCCCACATCGCACAGCGAGCCAAGGACGGAGGGACTCAAGATCCCGACTCCTCACATCCACCCCAGATGGAGCAGGGCCAGGACAGACACCTGCGCCAGCAGACGGACGCTTCTGCTTCCCCTGCTCCCCACGGGGCTCAGGTTTCACGTGTGAGGGCTGTAATTACAAGCCTGGCAGGGGTCTGCGTCCCCCTGCCCGAGCCCCCAGCGCCGTGGTCCCCGTGCAGGGGGATGGGGTGAGACGGGGCTGCAGCTGCCCTGCGAGGGAGGCACAGGGAGGAGGAGTGACACAATGGCACCCCGGGGGGGCTGGTGGCAGCCTGCCTGAGGGCAGGGAACCCCCGGGTGCTGCTTGGGCACCCCCAGCCCCGAAATGAGCAGGCCACTGTGCCTCGAGCTCCCGCAGCGCCTCTGGAACACCCTGGCCCTGCAGGGTGAAGACAGTTTTTGGGGGCAGGGGGTGTCCCCACCAGCTCTGGGCCCTTGAGCCGTGATCTGGCCCCCGGGGGGGGGTCGGGTGCCCCTCTGGGTGCGTGGGCTCTGCCGGACAGTGCGGGGGCTGCGTTTGCTGGCTCAGCAGAAGGAGCTGCTCCGTCAGGAGCTGAGTCACCAAAGCATCCCGCGATTCCCAGCACTGCCCCGGGGTTGGGAATCCCCCTTCTAACCCGGGACGGGGGAGGGCTAGGACATCTGCCTGCCCCCCGCCTTGTCTGCACACTTTGATTCCAGCTGTTTGAACACACAGACAGCGTTTTTACAGCTAAAGCCCCTCCTGCTGCCACCCCGGGGATGCAGGCGGGGAGGGGGGAGCCTGGGGCGATGGGGGTGCCTAAGGGTGCCATCTCCCTGGGGTGACACCCAGCATCACACCGCTCAGGGCCTCGCCAGGGCTTCCCCGGCGGCTGGCAGAGTCCACAAGCTGCCCCGTGGGGAGACGTGCCTGGAGCATCCCATCTCCGTGCCCGTCCCAGCCCCGGGAGAACACCGAGCCCTGCTGATTTTGACACCATCAGGTTGATTTTCTGCCCCTGGGAACGACCCGCTGAGGCTGTCACCCTCCAGGACACCTCCTTGTCCCCAAGCCGCCTGCTTGGGACCTGCCACCGAGTCCCCAGCAAAGGTCCACCCGTGAGCCAGGGCTGAGCCTGGGGATGGGCGCTGGCTGTCCCTGGCTGCCCCCCCCTCCCCGGCCCCTTATCAGTGGGTGCCAGATGCGAGGGGACCAGCTGCCCTCGGGGACAGTGGTGGAACGCGGCGAGCGGAGGCCACCCCAGCTCTGGTCAAGGACAAGGGGCAGCGACCCCGGGGCTGTGCTGGTCCCCCTCCCTCCCCTCCAGAGCCTTCCCTGGTGACTAAAATCCCCCGCGGACAAACACAGCCAAGCCTGCGGGCAGGGGGTTCGTGCTCAAGCCCCAGCGGCCGGAGGCAGGTGATGGGGGGCTTTTCTCTCTCTCCCACCTCGTGCTCTCTCCCACCTCTGCACGAGGTACTTCAAGCACCTAAATACAGTTTTTAAACACACAAACTTTCTTATCAGCCGCATCGTTTCTGACACGCACACGGAGCCGCAGCCGGGTCTTGCCTGGACCCGTGGCTGCCCCATGGCCTGCGCTGGGCAGCGGGGTACGGCCGGGACCCCCAGGACCCGGTCCTCGGCTGGAGGGGGAAAGGCAAACCCTCCTCAGCGCACCGAGGGATGCCGTGACTCTGCCACCAGGGACAGATTGCTGGTACCAGGGCGTGAATAGGGAAGGGGATGCGATCCCAGTGTGGGACCAGTGCCACCAGCAGCGCGGGGCTCAGCCCAGCTCCTGCAGCGGGAGCGAGGGGCGCTGGTTCGGAGCTGGAGCCCAGCAGCAGTGGCCCATGCTCAGGCCAGGGACGGGGGGGCTAGATTTCAGCAGCATCCCTTCTCCCTTGCGCAACACCGGCCGGCCCCTGGCATCTCGGCGAGGCTCGGCCACTTCCCGGCACCGTGCGGCTGCTTTCAACCTCCAGCGGCGAGCGGAGCAGACACTGAGTCAGCAGGAGGAAGGGGCTCCAGCTGCTGCCACTGCACAAACTCTGCTCTCCGCCCACGTCCCCCCACGGGACATGTGTCCCAGCCGCGCTCACGTGGGGACCGCGCTGCCACGGCTCCATCAGCAGCCCCAGCTGCTCTGTCGTGTCCCTGCATCCTCCTGGAAACTCTCTGGGCAGAAGGAACAAGCGTGCCAGGCTGGTGGGGGGACAGGGCTGTCCTGCCTGGTGACCCAGCTGGCGTGAGGCTGGGATGGACTGGGACATGCCCGCTGCGTCCCCTCTCCACAGAGTGTCACCTCCTCCGCGTGGTGAGGGGCCGAGCACGACGAGGTCCCCCAAAATGGGGACTTGCGGCAAGGCCACGTCCTGCTCGCTGATGACACACCGCTCCGCCGTGGCTGCTGCCAGCAGCTCGACGGCAGCTTCCGACCACAACCAGGGGCTGGATTTCCCCATCAGGACACAAGCCCGGGGGCGGTTTGCTCCGTCCCAGCCAGCTGCAGGGTGGGACACGTCCCTGCGTGCTGCGGGCAGCCCCAGCTCTGGGGTCAGCCACTGCGGAGGGATTCGGTTTTCCCCCTGGGGGTGATATAAGGAGGGTGAAGCTTCCCCTCCGCTGTAGCTCTCCATAGGGCTTTTATCCCAGAGGATGCTGGAACGGAGACGCCACCAGGATGGGATCACTGGTGGCTCCCCGGTCCCCTCCCCACAGGGATGGGGTGACAGGATTGCTCTGCACGGACTCACATGCAGCTGCCCGGTACGGCCTTATCTGTCCCGTGCAGGCGGCGATGGCGGCACGTGAGGCCACGGGCGAGCGCAGGGTGTGGTGAGAGGCATTTTTAGCTCCGGCTCAAACTTGGCGGGGGAGAAGTTTGCAAATCCTGCTGGCTCTCAGCTCAAGAAATAACTGCAAAAATATCCCACACCACCTTCTCCCCTGCCCTCCTTCCTCGGCCTTCCCCCGAGGCCCCCGCCATGCAATGGAGCTGCTCCTGCCCCAGCGCCCTCGCTCCGCCCGCTGAAAGGGCGAAGGTTTTAAATCGCTCGGAGACTTGCAGCTGCGGAGTTCAGGCTGGAAACGGAGCCAGGCAACTGGTTTCGCCCTCACCCCTTTCCACTGGGTTTGTTTTTATTCTTTAGGAAGAGTAGCAGAAAGTTGTTTTGTAGCTGCAGGTCATGTAAAAAAGCTGCATTTTAAAATCCGGAGGGGGAGAGCTGGGCTAAATGCGATTTGACAGGATCCCTCTAACCGCATGCCTCTTAATTTCCAAGTCTGATCAGTGCGACTGGACAGCTAAATAAATGAAGTAGTGCATATAATTGAATCTCTGCTCAGATGTTCAAATATATGCCAGCCTGCCCTGCCCTGACTGCGCGAGCTGGGGGACCTGGCCCCCGAGCCAGCCGCTCCCCTTCCAGCTGGTGGCAGCTCCCGGAGGGAGCGGGAAGTGACACCCCGACCCCTCCTGGCTGCCACCCTGGGACCCCTCTGGGCCCGGGGGTGTCCCGCAGGGATGCGCCTTCTCCCAAGTGATGGATGGGACCTGCCGGGGACAGTGCCTGGCTCCCATCCTGCCTGCGTCAGCAACGATGACTTTATTATTTTTTTTTCTTGGTTCATGCTGCCCTTTGGAGCTTTGCTATTGAACCGAAGTGATGCGAGGGGAGGGGGGACCCGTGCAAAGGGCCCCCGTGGTGTGACCACGTCCCTGCTGCCCCTTACGATTTAAGGGAGAAAGGGGGGAGACAAGCCACCCCCGGCCCCGGGGCTGTGCACAGGGATGTCCCCGTCCCCCGCAGGCTCGGGGCGGGGGGGCGCGGATCCAGGTGACCCTGCGGGGTTGCAGATCGCCCCCTGTCCGTCCCGTGTCCCCCCCCCCGACCCCGACCTGTTCCTTCGGAGCCCGACCAGGGCGCAGCGCTCCCGGCAGGGCGCCAGCCGCGTCCCCACGGGGGGACAGCCGGGCCGCCTGGGGACAGGCGACGGAGAGCTGGCGGTCCCCACGCCCTCGGGGGGTTGCTGGCTCCGGTCCCGGCAAACGCCAACACACCCCGCACCCCCCGCTCCTGCCCGGTCCCGGGGCTCGCCCCGTCGGGCCCCGCAGCGGGGACGCGGAGGGGCTGTCCCCCGAGCGTGGGGCGACCACTCACCGTCCTGCGCGGGCACGGCGGGCACCGAGAGCTCCCGGATCCTGCGGCTCCAGGCCTGGGCGATGCGCAGGTTGCCCTCGGCGTCGGGTCCCAGGCAGACGCGGAAGGTGCGCTCCAGGCGCTGGCGGGCGGGCGAGCCCCAGCGCGGCCCGCGGAAGGGGTAGCAGACCAGGGAGAAGCAGGCGGCGGCGGCGGCGGCGGGGAAGGCGGCGGAGCCCACGCAGTCGGCCAGGCGGAGCGAGGCGTCGGGACCGGCCGAGCCCCCGGAGGAACCGCCGGGACGCCGCACCTGCAACTCCCGGGGGGTGAGAGCCAAGGAGCAGGCGGCGGCACCGGCGGTGGGTCCCGCACCGAAGATGCCTTGAAGTAACACCGGGCCCCCACCGGGCTCCGGGGGAGCGCGGCGGCCGGCGGCCATCGGGCGGCGGAACGGGAGCGGGACGCACCGGGGAGCGCCGCCCGCCGCTGCTCGCTGCTGACACCCGCCGCGCCGCCCGGCAATGGCAGGCGGGGCGGCCCCATTCATAAAAATTTAACCCACCCACATCCCCCTCCCAGCCCGGGGGGGCCTGTCCCGGGGCTGCCCCGAGCCCCCCCCCCTCCCTCCCCCTCCCCCGCCCCGCAGCCCGCCTCAGTTTCCCCAACCTGCCTCAGTTTCCCCAAGCGCCACGCACTCTCCGGGCAGGGCTCCCGGGGGGGTGGGCAGCGGGGGGGGGCACCCAGGCCACCCGGCTGGAGCAAGGGTCTGCAAACACGCGAGGGCAAAGCGACGCTGTGGGTTTGCTGTGGGTGGCTCTACCGTGTGGGGTGGGTGGCCATCGTGGGTGCTCCCATGGTCCACAGTCACGGGGCTGGCACAGCACGGACCCACGGTCACGCCAGGAGAGTGGCAGCAAAGTTCTGGGCAGTCACAGCAGCCACAGCTCGTATGCATCATGTCCAGCAGCACACGGACCAGCGCTGGCAGGGCCATGGTGCCTGCTCAAGCATTTAACACCATTTCTGCATCTCTCCAGCTGGGACAGGGCGAGAGGAGCAGAGCCTGGAGGAACCAAGGCACTGCGAGGGATGAGGAGGACAGCGCGCAGCTGGCGGGGGACACCTCCAGGAGAGAGGATGGAGGGGGACGACGTCCAGCCCATGACTGGTGGTTTGCCACCAGGTATCCATGCGGGTTGGAGGTGCCATGGGCATGGAGCCCCATAGAGGGGGTGGGCTGTGCCGTGAACCCCACCTCAGGGCACACAGCGCTGGGGATGGAGCCCAGGGGACCTGCCAGAGGTGCCAGCACAGCTGGGAGCCACTCCATCCCCACGGCGGCTGGCAAGTGTCACCGACAGCAGCTTCTGATGGTGACAGGACTGATCTCACCCTCCCGAGGGGCTGCTGGGCTTGGAGGGTCTGGCCCAGCTCAACAAGGATTTATTTTGCTAGCCAATTCCCCATGGATGCATCTCTGCTCCACAGGCTGCAGCTGGCCCTTTGCTCCCCTGAGGCTCTAACCAAAGCAGAGCTGAGCCTCTGCACGGGGAAGCAGGCGACAGGCACTCGGACACGCACCGTGGGAATGGTAAGGCAGGCAGAGATGTGCCCCAGTCCCTCCCTCCTCCTCCTCATCTGGCCTTTCCTCGCCACCTCCTCATCCTCGAACCACCCTTCGTGGCAATGCTCATGTGGGTTTCGCACTCTGCATGCGGCGGGGCTGGCAGCAGCCGGAGACCCCGTAACCTTGAGCTCGCACCCTGGGGAGGCATCGCTCTTCACACCTACCGCAGTTTAATTAGCGGTGAGCCCTCAGCCCTCTGTCCCCGCTTAAACCCACGGGGACTGGCCAAAAATTACAGGGAGGGCACGGGATGACCAGCTGGGCAGATAAGGCAGTTAAGCCTTGCTTTCCCAGTGACCTAAGGCGAGGTGCCATGATTTGGAGCATCACCAAAGACTTCCCTGGGCGCTCTGGGTTCAAAGAGATGCTTAGAGGGGGAGGTGGGGCAGAACCCACTCCCAGGGACTTGCTGGCTGCTGCTTTTGGCTGAGGAACCGCAGCACCTGCGGCCGATTCAGGGTGAGATTTGGGCTTGGCTGCTTCCCCAGCTGTGACCATGCTGTGGTCCGGTGTTTGTAAAGAGCCCCGAGGTCCTCAGCAAGGTGTCACGGGAGGAAACAGCTGGATGCTGGGGAGCGTGGTGTCCTGACCTGCCCCTCACCCTTCCCGGTGACTAACCCACACCCCATTTCCGCACAGGAAGGCACGGGACCTGGTGGGAGGATGTGACAGCAGCTGTGGCACTGCTCCTGACAGGTGCCATGGGGCGATGGGTCTGCTTTGGGCTCTGGCCTCACTGCGCTACATCCATCCGTGGCCCCATGCCGCGGGGATTCCCCTCACCCTGCCTGCCTGCACTTTAAATAGGGGTTGAATGCCCGGCCGGGCTCTGCTGGGTGTCGGCTGGGGAAAGGGACTGAGAGCGGCTTCATGGCGAGCTGTGGAAGCCGGCAATGCGCTCGGGCACAGGAAGGGTTAGGGCAAGCCTGCCCCTGGGGTGGATGCCCAGAACAGGGAGAGGAGGGGGCTGCAGCCAGGATTTTCTCCGATAGGGAATGGGACCAGCACAAACTCAGCCTCTGTGATGGCAGGGGACAGCCAGGCAGAGCTTTTCCGTCTTGGTGCTGGTCTACGGGGACTTCATGTGACCCCATTCCGATGTTTGGCAGATGCCCGCTTCATGCCACAGCCAGCCCGGTGCCCGCCACCAGCCCTGCGTGGGTCCCTTTGCTCCGGTCCCGCACGGACTGATTTGCCCCGGTCCCGCACGGACACCACTTGTTTGCCTCCAGATGCGATGTCTAATGCGGAAGCGGGATTGTTTCCGCCACCGCTCAGTGCTGATAAACAGTCGTTTGGGGCTATCCTAATTACGAGAGCTTAACGAGCTCCCTTGACCCAACCGGCAGCCCAAAGGGTGCTCGGCAGCCAGGGCTCCCGCACCGTGGGCAGGTGTCTGCCCATCATGTTTGTCCTGATCGGCTCCATTCCTGCCCGCCCGGTGCTGCAGAGGCCACGCGTGTGGGAGGGCGGCATGGGGACAGGGCGCAGGGACGCGGCATGGAGCTGGCGAGCCGGTGGGGACAGCTGGTGGTGAATCCCCCACCTTCTTTCTCATTGCAGAGGGGGCTCACCCAGGGCACGGGGAATCCGGTCCATCCGTGACCATGGAGGCCACCAGGCTCCCTTCAAGAGGAAACACCCCTCAAAGTCCTGTCCTGGGAGGGCTGGTGGGGTGCCCCAGGCCCCACAGAAGTTTTTTTTGGGAGAAGGCTCATATGGGAACCCTCCCCAGAGGAGGCCACAAAGATGCTGGGAGGGCTGGAGCCCCTCTGCTGTGAGGACAGGCTGAGAGAGCTGGGGGGGTTCAGCCTGGAGAAGAGAAGGCTCCGGGGAGACCTCAGAGCCCCTTCCAGTCCCTAAAGGGGCTCCAGGAAAGCTGGGGAGGGACTCTGGATCAGGGAGGGGAGTGACAGGACAAGAGGTAATGGTTTTAAACTGAAAGAGGGGAGATTTAGGTTAGATATTAAGGAGAAATTTTTCACTGAGGGTGGTGAGCCCCTGGCCCAGGTTGCCCAGAGAAGCTGTGGCTGCCCCATCCCTGGAGGGGTTCAAGGCCAGGCTGGACGGGGCTTGGAGCAACCTGGGCTGGTGGGAGGTGTCCCTGCCCAGGGCAGGGGGTGGCACTGGGTGATCTCTAAGGTCCCTTCCAACCCAAACCATTCTGTGATTCTATGTCTGGAGCACCATGCCCTGGGCTCGCTGGAGAATGTGATGGATGCTCTGTGCTTGGGGAAACTGAGGCAGAAGCAGCAGACAAAGATTAAATATGGCAATTAAACACCCCCTCAGCTCGATCCTACCCCCAGGCTCTTCCTGCTCCTGCCCCCAGCTGCCAGAGGAGATGCTCCTCCCCAGGGAGCTTGTCCTGGGGGAAGAAAGCAGAGAGACTGGGGGCTCCCCAGACGCGCTGTAACCCTTTCCCCCCGCCAGCTGATGCACCCCGGCTCAGCATGGACCCAAGGCTCTCTGTGCCGGGGCAGGCCCGGATCCTGGGCTCCTGCTGCCCAGCCCGCAGTGGCAGCTCCGGGGGAGGCAAGCAGAGGACACGGCTCTGCTGCAGGATGAACCGCAGCCTTTCGCTTCGAGGCACGCGGCTCCTCCAGATCCCTGCCCGCTCTGCCGCGTCCGCCCCGGGGACGGTGACGGGAAGGGGATGCGCTCATCCCAGATCCGTCTCTTTTAGCATCGTTCCCACTGCTGAAGGTACATGTCTCAAGGTGGAGCCAGAAATAGCGCAGCTCTGTGCTGCGTCGGGGCTGGCAGGGCTGCAGGGTTTGGCAGGGGGACAGGCACCGACTGCAGCAGTGGGAACTTTCCAGCCAGCGCCTGCAGGAGCAGCCGGTGCGGAGACGGAGCCTTTTTGGGACAGACCCAGCCCCGGGGACTGTGGCTCGGCCCCTCTCAGCCCCCAGCCATGGGGGCTCGCAGGGAACGGTCCCCTTGTGCCCACCGGGGAGATGCTGGTGCCGATGCAGAGGACCAGCACCAAGCAGGAGGGGACAGAAATAACAGAGGTGTCCTCCGGAGGGGAGCAACTGGGATTGCATCCCACCTGAGGCACACAAGACGGGACACAGGTTTTGGGTCTGCCACCCATTTGCTGCAAGACTCTGGCAAGTGACTGCACCGTCGGTCTCTGCCTCCGTGACCCGTGGGCAGCAGGGATCACCCACAACCCCAGCTTCACGCGGGGCCCAGGGCTTGACCCAGGAGGTTTCTCAGTCTCCGAGGAGCTGGGGATTACGGCAGCTCCTAAATCACAGCCAAGCTCTGCAGCCCACCATGGCCTGCTACCCCTCAGCTGAGCTCTCAGCGGCCACTGGCACATCCCGGGACCACAGGGCTTGCCGGGAAGCCCTGGGCAATGCCGACAAGCTGAGCTCCTTCCTCCCAGCTGATGATTGAATCAAAAATATTTCTGAGGTCACTCCTGCTCTGGGGAAACACTCCCAAATGCCCTGCGAGAAGCTGCTGAGTCTGGAGTAACCACCCGCACCGCTCGCTCAGCCGAAAAGTCACCCCGATGACTAGCCCTGGCGTCAGAGGGACTGAGGCCAAAGTGCTGCCATTTGATCTCCCCCTTTGCTGGGAGAAGACGAATTTCAGGCTGTTGCAGGGTTTTCACCACTTCCCGGTAGCGGTTTCCTGCCATGATGTGAGCGCAGGCATTTTTGGGAGGTGAGTCAGAGGCTGCAATGAGAACCACCTGGCCGGGATGCCACCAGCTGGGCTGGGAGCCATGATCCCGATCCTGGGAGGAGCATGATTCCCACCGCGATGCTCGGCGCCTGTGGGTAGCATCCCCCGGGGCAGAAATACTTATGGGGGACACAGCGTCCCACCACAGCCTCCCGTTTCTGGCCTGGAAAGAAGAAGAAGAAGAGGGATTTGCTGCCACAGTTCCCACGGCTTCTTGCCGGGCTGGGATCGGCGTGCTTTGGCCACCCCACCCGGGCTCCAGGGAGAAATTTGGTAAAGGAGAAAGGGCAAAACTTCATCCAGCTCTGCAGGAAGCAGCCTGCAATGGCTGTCCCGCCCTGGCGCCGTGTTGGTCCGATGCAAGAAACCGCCCCAAAGCCCCCTGGCATGCACAGGGCAGCACCGAGGCTCTGGTTTTCTCCAGGGAGTGATGCAGGATTTGGCAGAGTTGAGAAACTGCCCTCCCTGGTCGTTGAAATTCAACAAATAAAGCCAGTTCCTGGTAAAGGAACCTCCCAGGTTTTCCCTGCTGGGTTTCACCATTTTTTTTCCTATTAAAAATGCACGACCCCCTGCACCCCCAACGTTACTCAAACGCCTCTGCTCAGCAAATAACTGCGTCGCAGGCAGCAAGTGAGGCTGAGCCCGGATAAGCCTTTTCAGAGGAGCTAAACCTGCTTAAAGCCGGTGCTGTTCCCCGACCCACCCTCCTAATCCTGCCCAGCTGATAATGAAATAATAAAGGGCTGCAAAGTCTTGCTCTCCATGGGCTGTGGGGGAGGTTTCTGCTGCCTCCGTACATGCCAGGAGCGGGGATATTAATTACTCCTTAAGTAAACAGAATTGCTTCTTTCTTCTCCTTTGCCTGGCTGTAAAACCAGGTGTGACCCTCAGCCCGCAGAGCAGAGAAATCAGAGGTGCTTCCTTTTGCAGGAGAAAGGTTGGTTGTTACAGCGATAACGGCCACGATTTCTGCCCGCTGCCCTGCCCGGGCTCCTCAGGGGCTGATCCCAACCCCGCAGCTCCACCAGCCGCCCCAGTGGGACCCGCGGGGCCGTCCCTGCCAGGCTGCTGGGCTTCTCCGCTCAGGGATGAAGCTGGGGACACCAGGGGGTATCTCAGAAAGACGAGAGCAGGGTGGTTTTGGGGCAGGACGTGTTGTCAAGCACCTCCGAGGCGAACGCACGCAGAGGTGTCACCTGAGGTCTGCCGTGTCGGTGGCTGCCCGGCAGCAGAACGCACAAATTCATTGCACCTCAGCTGGGAACGCGAGGGCAGGTGACAACACGGGCAGAATCCATCCCCTGTGCCCAGGATGGGTCTGAGCACCCCGCAGAGCAGCAGGAATGAGGACTGAGGGATAGTGGGGGGGCAAAGGAGGGGCTGGGGGCACTCAGGACGGACACAGCACCAGCCCCGGGGTTGGTGTGCCAAGGATGCCAAGTGAGGAGCCAGCTGGCCGCAGGTGGGAAGGAGTTAGACAGCCCTTCCTTCCTCAGCACACCAGAATTGCATGGCAAGCCAGGAGGGAAGGGCTTTAAACGCGGAGGGCAGCAGCAAGTCCCTTCCCCAGGGACCTGGGAAGGAGCTGGTGGGAGGCTGAGCACCCTGCAGAGGTGCCGTGCCGTGGCCCCCCCGCAGCGCGGGGTCTCCCTCCTCACCCTCAGGGCATGTCCCCCTTGCTCCCCCCTTCCTGGGTGCTGATCTGGGGTTTCTCCCTGCAGCCACTGCTACCCTCGCCAGGGTGTCCCCGCAGGAGCCTGTCCCTGCTGTCCCCACGTCCCTTGGGGTGTCCCTGCTCCCCAGGAGCTGCCATTTCTCTGGTGGGTGCAGGAGGGACCTTGGGAAGCAGCCAACTTCCTCCATCCAAGAATAGTCTGCTCCCCCCACCCCGCCATTTTTTTTTCAGCTTCTTCCTTTTGAATCACAGAATGGTTCGGGTTAGAAGGCACCTTAAAGACCACCCAGTTCCAGCCCAAGCCATGGGCAGGGACACCTCCCACTAGACCAGGCTGCTCAAAGCCCCGTCCAGCCTGGCTTTGAACACCTCCAGGGATGGAAGTACAAAGCCAGCAACTTGTGACAAGTGAACGGCCACAGTGTGGGTGCTGTGACCACTGTCAAACAAATATGCCTTGCAGGGCAGCAGCGGCCGTCACTAAACGCACACCGAGGGAGAGCCCAGCCCGGGGTTGAGATGCTGCCAGCATGGATGCTGCCGGTTCATCCCAAGCTGCAGGGCTATCGCCAGGCTGAAGGCTGGATCAGCATTGCACCGCTGGCTGCGTTGCCTTCTCGGAGTGAATCCAGGCAGCTGATGCTGTGTTAGCTCTCGCTTCGCCTTACACTGCCATCGGGGAACATGCGGGGACATGGGAGTGGAGCTCGAACAGCCCCTGCCAGGACAAGACATGGACCTGCAGGGGACAGAAGGGACCTGGAGAGGCACCAGCAACCCAGCAGGGACCACAGGCAGCTGTGGTAGCTAAACTGCCTGCATGTTGGGAGAGGGAGCTGGTGTTGTGCTGGATCTGTCCCCGCAGCAAGCGCAGGGGGTGATGGCCATGCCATGGCTCCACACCCCCTGCCAGCACAGGCACCGTGGATGCAGTGATATAAACCTTGACCTTGCCCGGCCACATCACGCAACCCTGCAGCCCGTTTCGCTGCACTCGTGGTGGGTCCCCGCAGGGCTACGGCTGTGATGGAGGATCCATGCTGAGCCCTGCAGCCTGATCCTGCCGTGGGAGCAAAGCCAGGTGGCTGGTGAGGTGAACGGGGGACCCTCCTGCCTTGTACACCAGCTAAATAACCGCAGGGCTGGTCTTGAGTGATCATGGAAGGGGATGTGGGGATGGATCCACGCTGCAGGGACAAATACATGTCACCGGGCATGGTGAAGGGAGACAGAACTTGCCATCATGGTCCTCAGGACGTGCACCAGTGGCATACAGAGGGGACGCCGATGCATTTGTATCTTGTTCGTATTGAGGATACTGCATCTTAACAAAGGCTGGAGAGAGACAATCTTTAATGAAATGTTCAGCAGAAGGGGACTGACATGAAGGGTTTCTGACAGGAGTAATCACCAGAGGCACCATCACTGTCACGCACCTGACCCCGAGCGGCTGGCACGCACCAGAGCAGCCTGGCAGCGGGGAGAGATGCTACCGAATAACGGGGGTGTATGTCCTCCATGTCCTGAACGAAGCCCACCGCAACCTTCTTCCTCTTAGCCAGGAGAAAACAGGCCAAGGGATGATGACCTTACACGGGGAAAAAAGCTCTCCCTCCAGGGAGATGCAAGGCGATGAAAGAAGCGAAGCAATGCGGGGCGATCCTGGTGATGAAATTAATGCTGTTTGCCTTCCTTGTGATATAAAGTATGCTCCTTTGGCCTGGAAAGCTCGGCACAGAGCCCTACCAGCTGAGCTGGAGCAAAAATTTTCTGCTTAGATAAGCGCCTGTACCTGAGAGGGACTTTATTCTCAACACCCACAGAGCCCGGAGGACTTTCAGCGAGCCAGCATTCCCTTTGGGAAACGGTGCAGAGGTGTGTAGCTCCTTAGGGCCGCCATGATGGCACCGGGGTGCTGAGGGAAGGCCTGGGGCCTGGCTGGCAGAACCCCTCCTGAAGATTGTGGGTCGCCGCCGGGGGGGGGGCTCAGGCTTAAGATCTATGGGGCGGGAAGCCGCAGGCCTCCCCTCGGTGGGGCGGGGAGGGATGTGGGGCGGGCGGGTTCTCCGCCCCACCGAGGGGAGGCCTGCGGCTTCCCGCCCTGCCGGCCATAGACTCAGGCCAGAGCGCCGCCGCCGCGCTTCCGGCGGGCCGCCATCTTAGGCGCGGGCAGTGAAGCCGCCGCGTTGAAGCCGGGCAGAAGCGTGGTGGCTGCCCTGCGCACCTCCTCGCCGAGGAAAGGGATTTTACGCCGTTCTTCACGCCTCCTCCTCAGGTACCGGCGCTGTTGGGGCAGGAGGTGATGTAGCCTTTCTCCTGCTGTGAGGGGGAGAGTGCCCTCACCTAACATGGCAGCGGGGGCGGTCTCTCCCCGCCGAGAAGATGGCCGCTGAGGGGAGCGGCGCTCTAGCCGGGTGGCGGAGCTCGCTTGGCTGGGTGAGGGGAGTGTGAGGGGACCCCCCACCATCACAGGGACATCCCCCTCCTTGCTGCCTCACACGGACCCCCTCTTCCCGCCCGCTTCCAATCTTCCCCGCCCCAGCTCATCCCCGCCTTCCCCAGTCAGGGAGAACCCCCTTTCAGCCTTGGAACCCCCTTTCTGCCTTGCAGCCCCCTCAGTTTTGGGAGGTCTCCCATCCCCTGGTGCGTGAGGCGCCTCTGGGTGGGCGTGGGGAGGGTTTGGGTCGGGGTTACCCGGGGGCTGGCTCCCGGTGGGGGGGGGTTGCTTTGCAGGCAGCCCGTTGCCCCCCCCGCACACCCCACCCCCCACCCCCCCCCGGCCCTCTTCCCCTCCCAAGGCTGGTGCTGCTGCTCCCTTTTATTTTAATAGTCATATTTTCCACTCCCACCCCCACTTCTATACTTTGACACAGGAGTGGACCAGCAAGACCATAGGTAGCGGAAGGGTTTGTTCTTGTTCTCCTCCTCCTCCTCCTCCTCCCCACCCCTTAAGGGGCGGTGATCGTGGCGGAGAGGAAGAAAAGGATGCCACGGAAGCTGTTGTTGCCTTATAAATCTGTTTTTTCTCACTTTCGAGCTCCACGGGGGTTGCATGACTCTTTGGCGATGAACGCAGCCAGAAGTGGCTACCGGGTCTTCTCGGCCAACTCCACGGCAGCCTGCACCGAGCTGGCGAAGAGGATCACGGAGTAAGTTCCCTCTCTTTCAAGTTTCTTTCCCCCCGCCCCAGAGCTCCTCTGTGCAGGCAGGCTTTCTTCAAAGCGGTTGGAGAGGCTTTTGGCGTCCTCCCACCTTCCCAAGCCAAAGGCATCTGCTGCGAACACCTTTGCTGTGTAGGTTTTGCACTGCGAGTCTTCAGCAGCTCGGCCCTTCTCCTCCTCAGCACTGGCTCATCCCTCCTAAGAAATGAATTTGACCCAGCGATGAAAACGTACCGACTGCTTTCTGCCTTTTGAGTGTTTGACATCCATTTCAATGCTGGAGAGGCTTTGCAGCAGAGGCTGTTACTTTTGGGGAGGAAGGAGGTTAAACTTGGCCGAACAAACCTCAGAAAGCGTTTTAAGTGGTCTGGGAGATGCTCAAAACTTTCTCTGCTGCTTTTTGTGGGGATGGGTCAGCGACCTTGTTTGCTCAACAGCTTCACTGCTCGGGGTGCAGGGAGCATTCCGTGTGCAGACCTCGGTACAACACCTGCAGTTCCACTAACCAAAGTGGATTTCGGTGGGGTAGGGGAGGTAGGCAGCACATGCTAACAAGAGAAAGTTAAGTTTAGGGGTAGAAGTGTGCCCTCTCTTTTTTTTTTTTTTTTTTTTTTAGCCCATCAATTAGGGCAGAGTTTGACCTTGACTTGTCAGGGATGGATGTGCTGGGCCCTGCTGAATTAAGGGTGTTACAGCTGGCTCCAAAATGGGGCTCTTGGAGCACTGAATTTCCCCTGACACTTGATCTTTTGTTTTGAATTAGTTTGGTTCAAACTGGGGTACTCCTAGCCGAAGGAGCTTTTCTGAGACAGGGATCCATGTACTGGGGAGCTGTTGTCCTAAAGCAGGATTTGAACTTCCTTTCTGCTTTTTCCCAGCTATAGTTCATAGGAAGCTGCTCCCAAAATCAAGAGGACTCAGTGCTTGTTTGCTTGCTGCAGCACATAGCATCCTTGCTACCCTTTAGGCAGCTGCCGGCCTGTTCCTGTCCTCAAGGGCGTGCTTAAATTGGAAGCGTTACTAAATACAGGTGTGCTGCCACTTTAAACTGCAAGAACATTTTGCAGTTCGCCCAGGTAGCTTAATAAACACTGTGTTCAATCCTTAGCACAGATTATCTCCACGAAGCTGACTTGGCTGTTTGTCTGGGATCGCTGGTGTTGATGGGATGCGTGTTGGATAATAGTGATGGACTTCTTCAGGTGTGAGGCGGAGAGGGAAATCCTTGTGTTTGGGAGTGGAGAGGGTTTTTTTGGTTCATGTATTTTTGCTGGATTTGCTCAGTTCGGTATCACTTTCCTTTCACAGATACAACTCTGAAAATAAAGTCTCTTTATATAAAAAGTAAGTTTTGCTGCAACAGATGGGACATGGTTTTACATGGCTTGTCTGGTTGTGTCAACACAGAACATAACAGAAGTCCCCTAGCGACAAGCTCCAAGTTCTCAGGACTGAAAAAGCAAATGGGCAATCTTTATTCTCTGCTCTTTGTCTTAAAAATAACTCACTTTTTTTTTAAAGATGTAATGAGAAGAGACATGGAGCAGGCTTCCCCAGGCCACGGCACACGCAGCTGGCTGTGTGACGTGCTGCTGTAACCCTCTGCAGCGTTCCCAGTGATGCTCTGAGGCTGAATGACAGCAGGATCCAGAGAGTGACCTCCTGTCTGTCCTTCACAAAGTAAACTTTTAATAGAGGTGGTGTGGGCTTTTTGCCTTGGCTCTAACGTCAGCGAGAAAGTCGGATGCTCTGGTGGTGGTATGAGCACAACAGTGTGATACACAGCTACTGGCTAAACAGAGGCTTCAGTATGCGTAGATTTACTGTCTGTAAAATAGGAGTAGTGACCACTGTGAAATGGAAAGGGGTGTAGCATGATAGGCAGATGCGACTTTGTTGGAGGGGGGTGCACAATCTGGAACCGTTCATAGTAAGGATTTGCCCACAGTAAGAAGTGTCCCAAAAATAAAGGTATTTTCAGCACCTTGAGCGGTGTTTTTGCACTAACTTCCCTTAGGAGCTCAGGGGCTCTTTCAACATGTTTGTAATACATCCCTTGTTTTTTCAGGTTGCAAAAGATGCGTGACTGCTGGCTTTCCCACTGTGTCCCATCCCAGCCTGTACTTTGCTGGGGAGGTCAGTTGCGCCTTTTAATAGAGTTGGAGCAGTCGTATAAGGGTGAGTCTGTCCTCCAATATTGTGCGTTCTTTTTAAAGTTTTTTTATGACCTTTAGCGTAAGTAGTAAAAGAACTTTAAAACAACACGCAATATTAGGAGTAGAGCCCCTTGAGACACTTGTGCATCCAGGCTCTGTTGCTTGTAGGTATGATGTTAAAATCAATACTGGCTTATCTTGTTTTAAAATCCCAAGCCTGCGGAGGAGCAGTGTGGTATAAACCAGACATCTGAAAGCTGTTCAGTCTCCTCGCGTCACTTAAGGCAGAACTTCCAGAGTTCCTTTCGATTCAGGCTTTGAGCGTGGCGTTCTGGCACAATTCCGATCTTTACAGTTTCCTATTATGTATTCTTGTCTGGTTATAGGATGAGTGACCAGATAGTTAGTCTAACTTTCACTTTGAGTTTTCAGAGCTTTTGTTCATGTTAGTATCTGCCAGGAAGAGGAGATTGTGCTGGTTTATAAAAACCAAATAACCTTGTGAAACTTTAAATAATAAAGATGTGCCTTAGATTCAGGACCACTGAAACATAAAAAAACCTCATGTGTTTACTTGTATCTTATAAATTGAGAGGGATGATTTTTGGGTTTTGTGGTGTGTTTGTTTTTTTTTTTTTTAATTCTTGCCCAGATGGAAAGAAAACTCCTGCTGTAATTAGGACACTTGGCACCTGATTACAAGCTGCATTTGCAGGGGAGAAAGATAATTTCTGTGACCAGTGCTGATCCCTAATGGGCCTTGTGTGCTGCTGGGGGGAGGGAGGTCTAGCAAGTCTTTTTAATCTCCGGAGTCCAACAGATGCATTTAGATCTCCTTCTGACTGCAGTGTCTGGCACAGAGGGTAAAAATAATACATTCCGCTCCCTGCTTGTGTGTTTGGGTTGGAGGGGATTGCTGATTGAAGCTTGCTAATGCCTCCCCAGTGCTCCTGCAGGTCTGTGTTGTGTGGGAAGTGATACTGTCATAAACTTATTGCAGGCTGTGGATGTGAGTATTCTAGACATTCATTTTGTTTGCAGCACAGAAAATGCTGGTGATGTAAAGATAAAAGCAATGCAGCGAGCTTAAACAACGTGGAGTAATGAGGAAGAGATGGAGACTTGTGTTCTGATCTCTGGTTGTAGGGAGCCAGGGACACAACACTAAAACCAGGGTGGTGTTTTCTGTGAATGAGTGGGAGGTGAGCCCTGCTTTTGAGAGAGACAGCATGTTAGGAGGACTCTCAGCAACCTCACTCAGCTGAAGGAGAATTTCTGATGGGATGAGGGAAGGGTAATGTCAGCCTTCCTCATTAAGTCATCTTGCCAGCATGTGACACGATGGCACAGGGGAGTCAGATCACAGTAACCTTGTGATGCTGCTCTACCCTGTCTTCAAACCCTGTTCTTGCCTTCTGAAAAGAGCTCTTGTGTGGTGCTACAGGACGAGAGGAGGTGGCACCACCTCTTTTCCATCTCGGAAGATGCAGTATTGTGGCAGGAGGCTAACGGATGTTACAGGGTGACACCACATCAAAGAATTTTGGAAAGGGAAAAGAATCACCAGCTGAAAAGTAGTGTAGTTGGAGAGGGCTACAGACAGGGTGTTGGAGTAGGGTGAGCGTGGAGCAGTTGGGCTTTCAGATTTTCTGTGCAGCTTAGATAGAGCATGTAATGTGGCTGAGCAGATTGGCTTTGCGTGGTGGCTCTCTGTGCTGGCCAGTGCCAGGTTTAGGGAAAGTTCCTTCGTGAGGAGCAGACTGGTGGGAGTAGAGGAAAATCTGCCTAGTATTTGATGGTAGTTCAGCTGCATGGCTTTGGCATGGCTGGAACAAATGATACAAGTGCTGGATGGCTCTGGGTACAAGTGGCAGATGAGCAGCAGGGACTGTTCTTCAAGTAACCAGTCGTGCCGCGTAAAGGGGGGGCTCAGATAGTTATAAGGATATTTGAACAAAAGATATCGCCTTGTATCCAGGAAGCTGCTGTTTCCTTTCCCTTTCCTGCCTTGTTCTTGAAGTGGGAGATTAGGAAATACACCGTAGAGCTGCCGCTGCGCTACCTCACCCAGATGACTGATCTTTAAATAAAGATTTGCTCAAGTTTGAAAAGCAATTCAAAGTCACACTGTGGCTTGCTTTGGCCACGGTCAAGCACGGAGCATATATCCTCTGCTGTCAGCTCCAGCTCTTTCTGGAGTGAGTCTGTAGGTGTGGGACCAGTGAAAATCTAATAAAGAGGATATTGCCAGAATAAAATAATATCACAGTCAAGGGCTTTGTCTGTATGCAGATTTCTCTTCAAATTGAGGGCTTGCACTGTGAACTGGCTGGAAGCTTCCTTCAGAGATAACTTTACAAATATCTTTTAGGTGTTTGCCACAGAGTGGGAAAAGGCAATGCAACCTGGTCTGAGTCCTTCCCAGCAGTACTGAAACGTGCTTTCATGGCATGAATTACTACAACTGCACTTGCCTCTTGAATTTTGATTCAGCTAAACATCAAGTCTTTTTTAACTGACTGTCCTTTGTCTCTAGAGCCTGATGCAGTGGCTTCTGACAGTCTTCAGAGGAGCATTTTAAAGTACAGTCTGATACAACCCCATAGTGTTTCCTAAAATACTGCAGTGTGTCACTTCTTCATTAAACTATAGGTGACTTCCAACCTGTTCATATTTAGGCTGTGAGTTTGAGATGGATTTTATAGACACTCTTGTATCCACAGCTTAATATACTTTTGGCATTTGTTGAGACTGCGGAAAGTTAATCATCTTTCCTGAGCAATGTTTGCAGATAGAGATATTACAGATCAATATAAATTTTTTACTGGCCAGTTGCTCTGAGTAGGATTTTTAAAGAGAATTTTTCTCTTAGATGCTGTCAGGTCCTAGAGGAGTCGGTTTAGTGATCAAACTGGTGTGAGGACGGTAGAGCAGAGCGAGAAGCAAGGCTTTCCCCATCAGGAGCAGTGAGTGGTCAAACAGAGAAAGATTACACCGCAACAGCATTAAAGCTTTAAAAGCTGGGAGCAGCCTGGTGGTAATACCTTGATCCCACTCTGCCCAGCCCTCTGCACTGAGCTTGGCAGGGCTGTATGTGCATAGCTTAACAGATCCCAGTCCTGAAGACTGCTGCTTTTAAAAACAAAAGCAATGCCAAATTGAGTTTCTGTCTCCTGTGGATGGAGAAGGGAGCTTCCAGAAGTGAACCCCTGCTCTGATGTCTGCTCAGTGCTGGTTAAAAAGAGATTTCTGCAAAGACTGTAAAATCAGCCTGACCGTTCTCCAGTCTTAAACACTTCAGTGTCAGCAAAAGCCCCTACCTCCCCATAGCCAAATACCACACCACACAGCAGGGCTTTTTCGATGCACCTTGTTTTGCTTGGAGATGTGATTTATCTACAGGACCTAAAGTATTATTTTTTTCCAGAAGCAGCTGTATCTCTCTGTGGGGATGTGTGCTCCGGTTTACCTGTAGTGGTGGCCTTTTCTTTCCTAGTGTAGATCTGCCTGTGTCTGCAGACATGTGATCCAGTAATTGTGGTAACCCCTGTTCTGTGGCTATGCTGAAGCTGAATGCAAACAGAGTTCTTGCTGTCAGTTTAATTCCTCTATTGGCTAAAGCAATGACTGATGGGGAGCTTCTGCACGGAGGGGTTTTGGAGAGAAAAGAGTTGGGGATGGAGGGGAAGATGGGAGAGGTGACGGGAAAGGGGAATTTATCTTTGAACTCTGTTACCAGTGGTTCCTCCCAGGCTCTGTGGTGGCTAAGGCCGTGCTCTGCCCTTGACTTTTGTGTAAATCTTCCTTTTGACCCAAGTCCTGTGGAATTTGGTGTTTTACAACTGGAGCTATACAAACAGTCCCGTCTTTTAATAGCCTTGGCTAAATCAAGGTTTTTATCGGACTCCTGCAGTGGCTGAAGTCTCGGCTTACACAAAGCCTTCAGAAAGGGATTCGGTGGAAGGTGTGCCCCTTGGGTAAACATGCCTCAGCTGCTTTGGTGGAGCTGCCTGTTGGCCCGTCTGCCATGCCTGCAGCTCGCGGGACTGCAGAGCACTGCAGGCAGGGTTGGTGTATGACTTTTGTAGGCAGTTTTATCTCGTATCCTTCTTATTGCCTTCCCCCTTGTTTACTTGCAGTCAACAGTTGGAGCAGAGATGGGATTTATTGTCTGACCAGAGCAATCTACTACTGCTCATTCCTTTAAGTTGGCAGCTGCTTACTGTCTCTGCCGCTGCTATCTGCACCCAGGTTTGACAAGCTGAGCTGTTTAGTGTCCCTCTTTCCATCGAGGAGCAAACTGGCCTTTCCAATTTCTTGTTTCAGTGGCACTGAAACAGCATTGTTGCTGTACAATCTGAATAGGAGACCGCTGGACGCTAGTTTCTTCTTGCCAGTTACATCCTCGCAGAGCATCACAAACCTCCACTGTGTCTGTTTGCCACCTTGTAGCATTGGAAGTGCCACCCTCCAAGGGGTGTTTTGCTGAGATGTGTCCACAAGGACTATTTTAGAAGCTTTCCCTTCTTCTATGAGACGCAGTGTTGACTAAGGGCACTTGCACGGTCTTGTTAATGGATTTATTTTTTTTTTTCCCCAGTAGTGAGGTAGGAACGTGCTGTCTGCAGTGAAGTCAGAATGCACGTGCCTCCAAACAGAGCTTGCAAAACTTGACATGTGGTTGTGGAGGAACAAGTGTGAGTCATTAAACGTTTACACACACACACACACTGGTTTGTTTTGTGTGTATGTGTGATACTTGAGCTTGTTTCGACTTGGATGCCTTGGCAGTGATTAGGCTGAAGCTTAGTATTTGCAAATGCCTGACCGTCATCGGAAAGACAGTGGGATCACGATGGGCAGTAAGAGCTCAATAGATCCCATCTGCAAAACTCACCTTTACTGTGTGTCTGTCCCTGCGATCCCTAGGCTTGCCTTTGCTTGACTAGCTGCCAGCTCTTTTTTGAAGATGCTGAAGGTACTCAGGATGCCTTTGTATTGCAGCTGCAAGTTTTAACCCAGCAGGGCTGGTGAGAAAAGCCTAATTAAAGATTTGGGTGCGTGTCTGCTCTGGACTGCATGGTCCCTGGGTGATGCTGCAGTCAGTACCCAAGTCGGGCTGGTTACAATCTCACACATACGATTCTCGATGTGAGAGTTTACTCACCAGCCCCAGCCATGACAAAACGTGCCGCCAGACACGCGATTGGGAATGTGTGCTTGCCAAATACGTGCTAAGCAAATATATCATGTTGCATTTGAGTATCTGTTATCGCAGCTGTCCCAGGCGTGCTTTCCAGGCCAGCTTCTAGCTGAGACCTCCAGCTTGCGGGCTGATAGCTTAGTCCAGCAGTAGCTAGTGGGCCAACAGCAGGCCAGTGAGGGGCTGTCTCGCTCATTGACTTCTGAAAAAACAAATCTTTGTGACAATTGAAGAACAAGGCTGAGTCTGTGGCTGAGGAGGTGGAGAGAAACTGACTGCTGAAGGCAGTAGAGTCGGTGACAGATGTGGGCTCTTTATTCAGTGGTAGTCCTGATTTGCAAAATTTTGGCATGTGTCCAGGTAAATACAGTATATGTGCAGACAGGAAACTACCGCCATAATCAATGTGTTGAACAAAGGTATTTTGCAGGCATGAACTCTTTCCTAATCCAGCGTGTGGGCATGGCCCACTGAGCAGACCCAAGGTGAGAGGAGGGACTTGCCAGCTGACTTGCAGCAGCACACCTATCCCAAGCATCTTGCTGGTGCAGGGTCTCTCAGCTGAGGCTCACTGTTAAAGCACATGTGCCCCTAAATACTTACTAATACAGAAGTGTCACCTGAGGGGAAAAGTCTGCCTTTTGGAGCATTTAAAAAATGGTCTTCGAAGTGAATCTTTATTATATAAGAAAGAACCTAAAAAACAAATGGAGCTACTGTAATCTTTGTTGTGATGAATGTTGTAGGTTTGACTTTTTAGAAGGGAAAGGAATAATTTGAAAAAAAATCAGAAAAACTTTTTTTTTAAGTTAAAGTCTCTTCAGTCTGCTGAGTTATTTCAGAATGAAGGTTGGGAGGTGGGGTGGGAAGAAATAGACGTGGGAGTCAGGAAAAAAAGTGATTCAGTTGCCAGTAATTGAATCTGAGTAAATCATTGATGTTCAGTTCCACAACAGATCCACCTAAGGTAGCATTGCACGGGCCAGGCAAGATGTCCTTTGCTGTAACTTGGGAGACATGGCCTCTGGTCAATCATACAAGGACTGGCTCTTACAAGTACAGTGTTGACGTGCTGCAGAGCAGTGGTGCCCCAGGGCCCTCCTTGGGGACCTCGGAGGGAAGGAGACCTTGGGGAAGTGGTTTTGCAGCCTGGCTGGTGCACTCAGCTACCTGTTGGGCAGTGCTGCGTTTTATTGGTGTGTAATGGTTGGTCCAGTCTCTGCTTTGGATCACAAACTGCTGGGTTCCTCCATTTTTAATTTCCTTTTTTCTCTCCAGGCGTCTCGGTGCTGAGCTGGGGAAATCTGTGGTGTACCAGGAAACCAATGGAGGTAAGAAATCTTTACTATTTTCAACTGTTTTAAAGTAATCTTAAAAATACCGGCTAACTCCATCAACCAGACCTGTCTAATAAGTGCAGTGATTCAGCTGTGATGTTACTGCTCCTCCTGGCAGTGCTTAACCCCCATGTCTGACCTTGGACGAAGCAATTAAATGTGTTCTTTGTTTTCCCCTGTTATCTCATTTGTCTGCCCATGCTCGTATCTAAGGGAGAGCCCTACCTTGGGTGTTATCTGCTATAAAATCTTATGTGCTTAGCAAAACATCTCCTAGATTTAAAAGTAATGACCGGCTTTCTAAGTGTCTGCCTTGTAAACTTTTAAATTATCCCCTTCTTACAGGCTTCCCCTGCCACAGACAGTTTACAGCTGCCCTAGCAAGGACCTGTCCAGTTGCTTTAAAGAGCTCAAATTCAGGGCTGTGCTGGGCACGGTGTGTCTTGGAGCTTGCTTTCATCTCTTTAAATGTAGCAAGCATCCATTTTCAGATGCTGGGCTAAAACAGAAGGATATTGGCTAACAGAGTTCAGTGGCTAAGAGTAATTTACTGTTTCAAGACCTCAGTTACCTTATTTGCAAGAGAGACTAGAACCAGGAAGCTGATACAGGTGAGAGGAAGGGATGGAAATGGTGCTGACTCGGCATGAGGATTTATGACAGTGCTGCTGCTCTTACAGCCAGAATGGGCCACGTGGTGCATAAGCTGCCAAGGTTATGGTTGGCTTGGCTGTTGCGTTCAGGTTAGAGAGAGCTCGCTGCCCTTTGGGGCTAGTTTTAAATCAGGGCACTTGCTGCAAGGCCTGAAGTCATTCTTCATCACTGCACAGCAAATCCATCTGCTTTCAGCAGAGTCCCTTAAGGTTATTGACAGTGCCCAGGCAATTAGACTTTGAATTTGGTAGATATTTCTCTCCTTTTGCTTATCCCTGCCCTCTAGTTCATGACTGTGTGGGAAACGAATGGCTAAGACAGGCACCTTGGGGAAACCTGGTGTCATTGCTTTGCCTTTGCAGAGCTGCTTCAGGGCTCGGCTTTTGTGTTTGAGCCTGGGACTGTAGGAATTGTGTTCAGCAGAGACCCAGGTTTCCAGCTCATGTCAGTGTTGAAATGTCTTGACCTTGATATTGAAATTGGGGTGTTCTCCCTCTGAACTCTGTACTGCTGGTGTTGCCTTGGGCTTTCCAGCCTGTATGGAGCTGACCCCGCTGTAAGCTGCAAAAGAGCCAAGTTACCATCTTGGAAAGTACTAAAGGTTGTTCTGCTTTGGGTGGTTCATTGTTCGCTAATGAATGTGGCATTGACAGCTTTCATCACTCAGCATGGAGAAGTGGAAAGGATCTCTCATTGAGAGCTAGGTAATTGTCTTCTACGTGTAAGAGAACAGCTATTCAGCCTGGTTTTGCATTGTAAATACAACGAACTTACTGGTGTGTCATGTCAGCTCTTTACTTCCAGGGACCAGCCTTTGGAAAATCCCCTTGGCTCATCTGTGTGTAAATCTATAATCTGTAAATCTGATGTTTGGAAACAAAACTGACTCTGTTTTCAATCCTTTTCAGAAACAAGAGTTGAAATAAAAGAATCCGTCCGCGGACAGGATGTCTTCATTATACAGACAATCCCCAGGTAAGGGACTTGTGGCTCAGTTTTACAGCTGTGATGTGCTTTGAATTTCTGGTTCAGCAGATTGTTCGATAAGTTTGCTCACGGTTAGCCAGCATCGTAACTGGTCTATTTCCGGTGTTGTAATTGCTTTGACTTCCATTCAAGACACCACATAGCGTTAAGCTGTTAGAATTCCCAGAGGATTGCCTGCACCACAGCAAACTGAAAAGCTTCCCATCAAATAGCATAAGTGTGTCACTCGAGGCAAGAGCAAGTATGACTGATAGCTTCAAGTGAAACATCCCTGGTCTGTGTGTTGGTGTCCTTGCAGGCTCAGTTGCTTGGTGATTTCTGACTGGCATTTCCATTTCGGGATGCATAATTTCCTCTGCCTTCCAATTACCAAGCAGCAGAGCCAGCAACAAACAGCAGCTATTGCTTTCATTACAGGTTGGATTACTCTTCCCCTTTCACTGTAGTGATGTGAAACTGAGCTCAGGTGGAAGCCGATAGCTTCCCTCCTGCACTATTACAGTTCTTAATAATGTTAGGCATTTTTTTAAGTGGCCCTTTTTGGCTTTTATTTTGGGCTCTTCTAGCCTTAGAGTAAGAGGAAGAAGTGCTGCGAGTAACCAGGGGGCTAGAAAACCAGCTCTAACCCCAGGAACCTTGCTGCTCGCTGGCTGAGGAAGACTGTAGCGAGATAGCGCTGGTATGGTGAGAAGGGAGCCTACATACAAGTGATAACTGCAAAATGATCAACCAGGAGTAGGGGAGGTGCTGTTTTCAGAGATGAGGTATTGATAGGATGCCTTTTGCACAGTTAGCAAAACAAGGCTATTCCTGCTCTAATAGCCTTTTCCAAGTTACAAAATTCTGCTCAGATTTTGGAGATCACAAGAACTAATAAGTACCAGAGTTCACGTGGGTAGCAGAATGCCCTTGAAACAGAATTTTTCCTTGCTTGCCAAAGAAATAGAGCCCAGTGAGAATTCAAGTTCATTTTCTCTTTTACAGTGCTTGGCCTGTTGTTAAAGAAATCAGTAGGACTACAAGATTAGCTTGGTCACTTCTGGAATTCCTCTTGCAGGCTGAGACATTTTCCTAGAGCTCATCTCTCTCCAGAGAGATGCTCCAAGAGTTTCCTCCCTCAGGGAGCAACTAAATCTCTGCAAGACGGAAATCCACTGATGCAGGATTATGTTTCGGGTGAATAGTGCTGTTCTCCTATCCCTTGTGAGAGCATTCTCTGAAATGACTTGTAACTGAGAGCTGTGTAAACATGAAACAGATAAGGTGTTTGGAGAGAGATAACTCGGAGCATTAGGGACAGCAATAGTTTTGGGAGGAGAAAACCTCCCCTGCTTTAGCTTGTTGATCCCCTTGTTTTTCCATAAACTGAATTAAACGTTATGGGCCAAGAAATGAATCCTCTTTAGCCACAATGTTCAAAGCCCTCCAGGTGAGGAGCCACAGTTGTGCAACCAAGTTATCTTTTATACTTCAGCTGCAGCTATCCCTTGTTGCATTGCTTGAGAGGAGAGGTTCAAGGGCATCTCAGTTTTGCAGTGGTTTTCAGGGAGCTTTTCAGCAGAGTAAAACCACTGTGTTGAATAAGCTGAGAACAGGACTTCAGCACTCAGTAGCTGTTTGAAAATCAAACAAAATATTAGGACTTAATGGGAAGGGAGTAGAGAGGGAAACAAACTTGTTATGCTGCGGTGTGAATTCACAGCCTGCATCTTAAATGCACAGAGAGAGAACAGGAAGACCTGAATATTAGATACAATATCCCTGTCCAAAAAGCAAATAGCAGAACTAAAAAAGTTATGAAGACAGGTATTGTCCAAGACTACTGGTTTGTGGACTCGCATTCGTATGAGGGAAAACCAAATAGCTCATGTTTAGACTGTAGAAAAACGAAGGAGTTGGTGGTTTAATGATACACTAAAAGCGAAAAGAGTCTTTTAGTGATGAGTGTTGGTGCTGGTTGTTGCAAAGTTGATTGGCAGCTTCACATAAGCCATTTGCTCAACCCTGAGAAAAGGGATCTTCAGGAATGGCTCAGGTAGGGATGGGGAGCAGCGAGGGAGGCTGAAGAGGGGTGGTAAACAGGGTGTTGGGGATAGCTGAGCTGGCTCTAAATGTCCTGGTAATGAGCTGACAGTCCCTGTGTGCAGTCTTGGCTCTGGCTTTCCAGCAGTAACTATGAGCGTGGCTTCAAGGCAGGAGGCAGGGAGGGCAGCGAGGAGTCGGGGATGCTCTCCTGGGTACCTGTTTTGGAGATGCTGTGGCTGGGATTCTACTGCAGATGTTATTTCCCCCAATTAGTCCCCACCCCAAGCCAGGTCCTTGAATGGGGTCAGTGCCTCTTGCAGCAGAGCAGATCAGTGTGATGACTGGCTCAGAATGAAGCATCCAGGAGGATGCTCCTCACCTAGATGAGCCCCCCAGCCCACCCACCCTGGAAGGGTGCCCTGCTGGAAGGGCAGATGCATCCACCTCTGCCTGGTGCCTGTGCCAGCTGGTCTGCAGGAGCTTCCCAGAGTCCAGCATGGGGTCCTGCCTTGAATATTGAGAGAGGTGTTCCTCCTTGAGTAATTTCCCAATCTATACGGCTACCAGTGTCCCACAACAGCACCAGGACTGTTGATGCTCTTTGAAATAGATGGTAACCCTTTCTCTCAGGAGCAGTTGTGTTCTCTATCTGCCTTCCATGTGAATATGTATATTTTTAAAGAGTAATTTGAAAAATAATGATGGAAAACAGTGAATTTCGGGAATGAACTTTAAATAGGCTTAAACTTGGCCACTTTGTTTTTATAAAACACTGATAGTAGCATTTTTTTCTCCTCTCGCGGCCCCAGTGGCACAGCTAAAACACCAAAGGGAAGAAACAGTTCTTTGTTTGCTCGTTGTCCTACGTGGCAGGGGGCTATGTTTTATGTAATTCTTGGCTGGGTGCTTCCGAGCTAACAAAGCTTGCTTGTGTGTAAATGGCATTGTGCGCAAGGGCTAGCGGAGCCAGTGGGAGAACAGAGACCCAGAGCGCTCACAAATGAAGAGGCACAAACAGAGGTTAATTTCTGAAGGAGGGGGGAACGATGGAGAAGTGGAAATGGTTAGAGGTTTGTCACAGGTCACACAGACGGAGGCTTGGACAATGGTATCTCTGAGCTCTTGGGGAAGCCATCCCCGGTGGTCAGGAGGAAAACAGGTCCTCGAGCAATGCCTGGGTAACATTCAAAAAGCTCTGCAGAGCTTTAAGCTGCTCTGTGCTGTTTATTCCTCTGCTGATGGGTGTAAAGACGGCCCGGTCAGACCCTGCTCTGTCACCGTGGGCTCCACGACTGAGCCACCCCCAGCATTGCCCTCCTGGAGACCTGTCTGGGGAAGTGGTGTGTCATTTGAGGCTGTCCCTGCTGAAACCCCCCCAAGCAAGGGTGTCTGCATTGTAGGAGGGTGGCCTGTCCCTCTGTGTTCTCTGAAGTGCATGTTCCTCAGTTCCCAAATGGTCTCAAGTCAGTTTGTGACAATGCAGACGGAGTCTCTTGGTCTTGGTTTTAAGGAACTAAAAGGGCTTGACTTTTTTTTTGTTGTTTTTTTTCCCCCTTCCCAAAATGAATTAAAATGCAGATTAACACAATCCTGCTGGGCCACACCAGTCATCATGGTGAACTGAACTGAAAACGGGGTTTTACATTTATTCCTTGCTGTGGTCTACAGATATGTTCTGCCTGTGTTGCTTTTTTTTTTTTTATTCTTTCAAGAAACAGTCATTTAGCACTTAGTGTGCAGTTGTTCCTTCTATCTATAGATAAGCTAGATAGTATGGAGATGCTGACCTCCACCAGTGATGCATCTGGACTTTGTACTGCTCCAAAATGCAGCATATGTTAAGGCAGAAAAAATAACCCACCTTTACGTTGAATTTATTAGGGTATTTTTGACAATGTGGATGAAGCTGTGTTGGCTAAATGCGTGCTGCTTCTTTAAAAGACTGTTTTATTTCAAAATACACTGTATGAAGTGACATTATTTTTTTCCAACATAAATGAAAAAATGTTTCGTTTTGTTGTGATGATGGAGGGAAATCATTACACATCTCATGTTAGAATAGAAAATCAAATTCTGGTCCACGGCTCTTGAGTGCTGGAGTCAGGTGCTGTACATATAACAGTTGATTGTAATGGGCTGTGGCATGATGGATGGAGCTATAAGATTACAATCTGGGTCTTGCATACACATTAGCATAAGATGTAGCATTATTTGCTTAGAAGTTTGGTGAGGAGAGGTATGGGTATACGAGGAGTTTCATTGGAAAAACACCTGCTAATATTTGGAATGGTTTTCAAATCTCCTAGAGATGTGAATACCGCTGTCATGGAGCTGCTGATAATGGCATACGCACTGAAGACTTCCTGTGCCAGGAACATCATTGGGGTCATCCCTTACTTCCCCTACAGCAAACAGAGCAAGATGAGGAAGAGGGGCTCTATAGTCTGCAAGCTGCTGGCTTCGATGCTCGCCAAGGCAGGTGAGCGTCACAGGGAGCAGCAGAACGGCAGGCTTGGACGCTGCAGTGCATCCAGCTGCTGGGCATCCTAGAGGGCATCTGTCTGTCCATTCCTCACCCATTCGATGTTAGGACGTGCTGCCGAGCCCTTGAGCCACTTTGGGGGAGTTCATTTTCTTCAGCTTAGTTTTATTTCTTTGTAACTTGTGCCTGGGGAAGTGGCCTAGAAGTGTCATTGAAATACAGTGTCAGCTGTGACTTACCGCATGCCTGTTTCTCATTATGTCTTTGGAACTTTTTACGTTAACCTGTTTATGCTTATTTTATCACATGGCATAATAGTCTGAGTAATAGCTAAAATAGTCTGGAAAATGGAGGTATTAGAGGAACTCCAGCCTTGTGGGAGTTGTCTCAATTCATTGTTATCTTTTTTTTTTTTTCCTTAGGTTTAACACACATTATCACTATGGACCTTCATCAAAAGGAAATTCAAGGCTTCTTCAGCTTCCCAGTAGACAACCTGAGAGCATCCCCTTTCTTGCTTCAGTATATACAGGAAGAAGTGAGGTTACTCTAGTTCTATATATATCAACTTGTCTTAATGTGATAGCAGCGTTGGGCCTCTGCTTATGCAGAGGTTGTGTTGTCCAGCTAGGTCAATCTTTCTGTTAATGAATTCTTTCTTAGGGGATACCTATTGCATGTTTCTTAGGAAAGTGGGAAAATATTATATTGTATGATTGTACCTGGATAGAAATTGAACTCTTGACCATAAGCAGAAGACAAGCTTGCGCTCTGTAGAGTTAGTGCCATTGCGAGATGCTGTTTATGCTTCTGCCTCTAATCACCTTTTAAATCCTGTTAAACTGTCTCACCTCGCCCTTTGTTCTGCGGTGGATGTCTGATTGCTCTGAATTATTGATAGACTTTGTCTTGGGCTGAGTGTAGGAATGCTGAGCACAGGAGCGCTGGGGGCAGGGCATAGTGGTTTTATTTTCCATGTGCAAAAGATGACTTATGCTCACATGGTGAGAGCAAGGCTTCTCTGTAGAGGGAGAGCAGACTTTGGGTTCACACCTCCCAGACAGAAGTAGCTGCAGACGGTCCATGCAGGGTATGTTAAACACAGTGGATGTTCCCACCTTTGCCCATTTTAAACATTTTTTTGCTCTGCACGGGCACTGGGGCTCTGTAAGCTGGTGAGAGCTGGGGTTTGATACCTCTGGCCCCCAGGGCCCATCGCTACACCTTCCCCTTCTTCCCCACGCTGCGTGCGGTGCCCTGTGTCTCAGCTGCGCTCAGCACTGCAGACCAGGCAATAACTTGTGGGCACCAGCAAGGAAGGAGGCACAGAGCTGCAGTCGTGTGCAGAAGTAGGACCTGCAGTATTGCCTGTACTAAACTTATTTGTGTTACACTTGGGACAAAATACACAAATTCTGGTGGTGAAAAGGAGTGTAATTGCCTCTCTAGTTTCTTGCCACAGAATGAGGATGTGGGTCTGGGGAAGGAGAGTGGTGTGATTATTCATCCATGTATCCAATCAGTTACTCACTAGCAAGAACATCTTTACTGAAATAACTTTTTATTACATCTAGATTCCAGATTACAGAAACGCGGTTATTGTAGCCAAATCTCCTGATGCAGCTAAAAGGTAAATGGATGCTTTACTAGCTGGTTAAAGTAACTTGGAAAAGATCTGGGCTGATGGGAAATATGCCAAGAAAAATATGGGAGGGCCTCAAATGGATCAGCAATCTGGTCCATAGGTTCTTTGTGGCTGGAAACAGGATGGATGTTTGTAGCAGTGCAGATGGGCAGCTGAATTTTGCAGTCTGACCCTGTGGGAGTGAACTCTGGAGGTCTCTGCTGCTGCAGAGCTAGGTGGTTTACCTGAGGCCAGGATCAGCCTGCAGAAGAGAAGGCTCCAGGGAGAGCCTTCCAGTACCTAAAGGGGGCCTATAGGAGAGATGGGGAGGGACCCTTTATGAGGGATTGTAGCAACAGGATGAGGGGTAATGATTTTCAAACTTGAAAGAGGGGAGACTTAGATTAGATACCAGGAAGAAATTCTCTCCTGTGAGGGTGGTGAGCCCCTGGCCCAGGTTGCCCAGAGAAGCTGTGGCTGCCCCATCCCTGGAGGGGTTCAAGGCCAGGCTGGACGGGGCTTGGAGCAACCTGGGCTGATGGGAGGTGTCCCTGCCCAGGGCAGGGGATTGGGACTAGATGGTCTTTAAGGTCCCTTCCAACCCAAACCATTCTATGACTCTATGATCAGACTTGCTGCATGAGTTGCAGCAGTGCCTGACCATTTTGGAAAGCACTTAGCATATTGAGGAATGCCAGGACATCCCTGGTGGATCCAAGGGGTAGGGTGGGCTTTGGGATATTAGGAGGACTGAAAAGTCACTTCCAGTGAAGTTTTTTGCTGGGGAATGAATGGCCACAGAGGTGCAGCCTTTGTTTGCCCTGTGGGGTCTGGGAGATGCCTGCCCCATTGGGCTGTGAAATTACATCACCCCAACGTCTTCCTGACATGCTGTGGTTGTCCTGCAGGGCTCAGTCTTACGCTGAGAGACTACGGCTGGGACTAGCAGTGATCCATGGAGAGGCTCAGTGTACAGAGCAGGACATGGATGACGGACGTCACTCCCCTCCGATGGTCAAAAATGCAACTGTGCATCCTGGTCTGGAGCTGCCGTGTAAGATTAAGCTTCTCTGCTTACCCTTGGGCAAAAAAAGGGAAAAGTTTAGTGGGAAATTGCTGTCAGTTTAGCTCTGTAGGTATAACCAACCTAATGGCAGTTGGACCAGTGGCATTTTTCTCATGGAAAGGCTGATAGCAGCAAGTTGTAGGAGAAGGTACAGGGGAAGGTTTTTATTTACCTTTTTCTGGCCATGCAGAGCATCAGTATTTGTTCTCCTTGGCTGTTCCCACTCAACAGCGTGGGGACTGACAAAACTCTGATACAGGTGGCGCTTTTACAGCACTCGGTGACAAAACTCATTGAGCTCATGAAACAGGAAAAAAAAATGCAAAAGTGTAACTAACATGGGAACAGGCACTGAGACAGGCCGCTGTCCCCAGCGTGGAGGGGAGGGCTGGCCTTTGTCTTCCCCTCCTGCTGCAGGCGCTATTACTGCTGGAAATTTTCTTCATCTTGGCAGCCAGGTGATCATGTTCCAGTGTCTGCTTTGACAAGGTTTTGAGGCTTGTGTGGCTAGTGTGAATAGGTTCTCCAAGAGCATTGCTGAGCTTCTTCCTGTGCTCTTGCCTTCAGTTGATAAGCTGCTGATTTGGGAGCACAGAGCAAAGTGAAAAAGGAGGAAACCTGTATTCTGGGAAATGCTGGCCTCTTAAGATTGCTTGTATTCCTGCAACAGCAGCAGTCAAGCAACAACAGTATAATCAAAACCCGGCTCCCTCTTGGGAGGGTTTTAGCTTTCTAGGTAGACGGTGGTAGGACAGAAATGATGAGTGCAGTGAACGTGGCTGAGAACCAAGCGTGGGAAAGGATGCATGCTGCTGTGTGTGGTAAGGAGCCATCCATCATGCAGCCAAACTTAATTATACTGGCACTGGCTAGGGCTACTGATAAGCGTCTCCTCTTTTGAAGTTTAGGGACAACATCCAACCAGTTTGTGGGCAGGTTGTGGTGGGGAAAGGCAAGTAAGACTGCAGGCGTTTTTCATTACCCCAGTCATTGCTCACCATAATACAATCAGTTAAACAAAGCTTATGTTGCTGGTGAAACTCCTCTTGGGTGTTGGGGGACAAGTGGTGTTTGGCAAAGGAGTTTTGGACTTCATCTTGATTGTCCCCCTTCTGACAAGGGGAATTTTTTTTCATGCGCTTCCAACAAAACGTGAATTTGCATGGTTACACTCTTGGCCTTTTCCTTCCCCTCCTAATCCGAAGAGGATAATGACCTCCAAAATATCCCCGGATGACATTTGTCTGCTACCAGGGCATCGGTGCGACTGTATCTTTATTTCCAACCGTGTCACTTCAAGGAAGCTCAGCTGTGGGATGTTGTGCTGCTGGAGAGCCCTATAAACAGTAGCTCATAAGGAAATGTGCCCTTGTCCAGTTTAGTTACGATTTCAGTGGAAAATGGTTTTCAGTCCTCAGCTATCGAAACACGAACTAATTTGCTATGTATCACCACTTTCTTATTTTATCTCCTGCAGAAACTCTGCCCTTGACCAATGACCTTCCATTCCTGCATGCCTAAGGCACAAATGTAAAACAACGAAGCTGTGGCTTGGTAGCTGTCTGTCGGGGGTGAGATGTGGGGTTGATTATGGGGTGAGATTGTCCAGAACCCTCAGCAGAAAGTTGGTTTTCTTTCCAGTTTTCTAATCTTAATAGATCCCTGGTTTTGAGCGAGTTGGGCTGTGTTACTGGAGGTACAGAATACTGAGGTGCTATCTGTCTAAAGCAGTCTGTGAGCTTCTAGTGCATCCTGGTTGTGTCACAGCCTCTGCCATGGATCCACGCTCTGCCAGACAGAGGTGAAAATGCAGCTAGGGTTAGGGATGGCAATGCTGTGAGTGTTTGTACTTACCCTCTCATCTACGCCTCCTTTCTTGTCCGATTCAGTCATTTGAAGAGTGTCTTCCCGCCTCAAGTGGCACATCAAACAAAACCCTTGGTCAGCTCTTCCCGCTGTGCGTACCATCACCGGCAATCCTGGTGGTGTACGGTCTGATGGCAGAGGGAAGCAGGGTTCAGCTATGTCCCTGTATTGTCCTTTGTGAAAGGTAGGACACACGCTACACACCCAGAGCTGTATGCTTCCTTACACCAAAACTGGCTGGAAGAACCTCCGGTTGTCAAAACAGAACCAGTCTGCACGTCCGCCTGGCTCAGCTGCCACAAACCTGGGTCTGGGCAGTCAGCAGTGGGGTGCTCCTGGAGAGTGGCTGAGACTAACCGTGGAGCACCCTGCTCTGGGCTACAACCAGGTCAGTGTGGAGCGTCCTATCCTCCCTCTCTAGACTCTGCAGTTCCGGGTCCCTGGCATTTGTGTTACAGTCAGAAGAGAGGCGAAACCCATGTCTGGGAGCAGCCCCAGAGCCCTACAGCGATGACTTATGCTTTATGCCATTCTTCACGGGCTTCCTAGTGAATTGGCTGGGCTGCTGCGTCCTGGCATGCACTCTTCTCCCTGTTCTAGTAGAGATCATGTGCCTTTAATTAACGAGTGTTATGCAGTGTAATGGCTTATTTATTGTCCTGAGAGCGTAGCCTGATGTGATACTCGGATTTGGTGGCATATGGAGCCATAACAGAAAAATGCCAAAGGTGCTTCCAATTGCTTTTCTTAAAGTGCTGTGCTAAAGTGGCAGCAAGAGCTCACGTCACTCAAAAACCAGAAATTGGAGCCTTTGAGGCAGGATGTCACTCCGAGGTTATTCCCTTTGATTGCGTGCTCTTTGTCTTTCAAAGCTTGCAGCTGGCTTGAGGCTGTGCTTTAACAAATGCAAGTGGACTCTTTGCATGTTTCCTCCTCCTTGAGAAAAGCAGTGGAGCACCATCTGTTAAATCATTTCAGTGGCTTTGAAATTCACTACTTTATACAGATAGCTAATGGCCTGCTTCAAACCCAGAGCCCAGCAAACTGCCGTGAAGGAAGGGAGTTTGGGTGAAAAACTGGAGTGACCATAGGTCTGTTCCTACTTCCCTACGCCCATCTCTTTCCTGTGTTTAGGCTGGGCACCGGGACGTTATCTGTCCTTCCAGGTTTATCTCTTCACAAAACAATTCGTTCCTGAGCAGCCTTTTGATCATAGACTCTGTTGTAAATGCAGCATTATTTTACTTGGTGATTATCGCTTTCATGCACGCTGTGAGCTCCAAGTAGAATTTGGTATAGCATTCCTTAACCCGTTTTTGACCGCTTAATTAAGGCAACAGGTTTATGCACCTGGGCACGCTGTTTCTTTGTGCCAGTGATCATCTCCCCTTTAACGCGTGGTACTTTGGCCCATATTACTCATATCAAAATGAAAGTGCAGGTTAGAGTTTGGCTGATTAACTTATTTCCTCACCACCCCTCAATGTTCTTTGATATTCTTGTTTTATAAAAATAGTGGTTGTTTTTTCGTTCTCTTGTCTTTATTTTTTTTCCCCCTAAAAGCTACAGATACCACAAGCGTCTTTTCTTACTCTCCAGGAAAAAAAACAACTCTTTTAATATAAACTCGTACATTAAGCCAAAGGGTTATGCCAGGCAGGAGTACAGCTTACAACTTCTGTTGCCCTCTTTTGTCCACATAAAAATAGAGGTTTTGTGTCTGAGAGAAAAATGTTCTCTATTATTTGAAACTTTTTTCAATTCACCTTCTTGTAGCAGTTCTGACTTGTGCATCGTGGTATGTCCAAAGATTTTGAAGAAACTGGCCACAATAACCCTTGCATAAGCTCTCACCATGTTGGAGCAATCAAAGTTCTCTTGCAATTTGATGTGGTTGTGGGTAGATCTTTGGCTTGCAATTTTTTTTTCTTTTCTTTGCAGAGAAAATTGAACAAGAAAAAGGGAGAACATCTCTTTAGGATCCGGGTAGGTCGACGTGTTGCCTACCATACTTTAAAAATAAAGTAAAAATGGAATGCAGCATTTAAAAATGGACAAGAGATGTGAAGCACTGCTAATGTTGCTAGCTGCTGTCTTAGCCTTTGAGCATAGTAAGGAATGTGCCTGCTTCCCTTATGGAGTGGGAGGATGCTGATTTGCTGAAACTTCATATGTTTATCAGTAGAACAGTGCTGAATTTCAGCTCCCTCAGGTCTTAGAAAAGTGTTTTCCCTATCCTGGCTGTTGTAAACAGAAATGGTACTTGTCTGTGGATGCACACGAAGGATGGGTTGGCAGCCAGGTGTAATCCTTTTGGAATTTCACAGCTCCCACCAGGACTTTTGTCACTGTCCAAACTAGATAATAAACTAATAACTAATCTAAGCAGGTATGTAGTGCCTGTAATTGAAATTTATGGTCTACTTATCTCTTGTGACGCTTAATCCTGGTTCATTACAAGTACTCTTCCTTCTCGTAAGAATATTTTCCTTTCAGGATTTAGGCATGACTTCGCATTTGATAGGAGTGTCAGAAATAACAATGCAAGGGAGGCTGGGGAATCTGTGCTCCAAAGAGCAATTAACTCTTTAAGTCCAAGGTAGCTGTGACTTTAGCTGCAAAACCTAGCAGTGAGTAATGTAACTTTGGTCAAAACAAAACTACTGAACACCTTTTATACAATTTTGGTAGGCTTACAGAAAACCAGTTTGTGAGGTAGGTCGTGCATATGAAGAAGAGCACTACAGGTGAATCTTTGGAGCTGTGGTCCTTATAATTGCTTTCATCGCATCCCTCGATCTGACTCACTCAGCCAGCTGTGCTGGCACTCTGAGCATTCCCAGGCACTGATGAGTTGTGGGAATAGTACTGGATCAGCCTGCTGTGCAGGATGGGGAGTTTCATGGAGGACTTTGTTGACCCAGGAGGGCAGAAATCAATGTTTAGACAGGCTTTTTGATGGGCAGTGGCTTGTGTTCTCATGCTGCTCAGGTATTATATGGAAGTAGGTTATCTTAAAGAAGAAAAATCTTGCTATCTAGGGCCTCCAAAACTCCTCGGCACATGAAAAGCCTCTGTGGCCAGAATCCTGGCAAGCCTTGAGCTTATGAAGAGGAGAGGTACAAAGTGCCTTGGTAGGACGCTTCTATGTTCTCTACAGGGAGTGTAGCAAATCTGGGAGGGGTGCAAGTGGGCCAGGTAAGCGTTACAAATGCTGGATGTTCGTCTTTCCTTCAGCGGTTAGACCAGCCCAGATATCACCTATCACATGCATGCCCACCACTGTGTCCTTTCATGCTGGGGTTTTTTGTACTGCGTTCTCTGTGTAAACCAGCACCCTCTGGCAAGTAAGAGGTTTGGCTTCTGCACAGCTAGTCCTTGGCCAGTGTCAGAGGCTGAGTGCCGTTCAGTGTGAGTCTGAAGACTGTGTTATGTATGGACACTCTCAGTGCATCTTAGTTCATAACTTTGTTATTTTTCACACTGCTGCTGAAAGCTTTTTGGGATAAGGGATAAAGCCTGTTAAATGTGTAGTTTTTGCAAGAGCCATGTCAGGGCACAAGTAGAGCCGGGAGGGAGTGGAGCCTTATTTCCTAGTTCATCTCTTCACCAGGTGTCAGATAGCACAGCTCATCAATGTGTACTTTTTCTCTCAGTTGCTGCTTGCACTGAGTTTGTAGAACTGAGTTTGAACTGGATTTTTGTCTTGCTCTTTTGGTTAAAACACTAAAAAAAATAAAAATAAAAAAATCAGCAAACTTTTGCTTCTGCAAGCTTCCTTAAGCGTTCTTTTCCTGAACAGGTACTCTTAAGGTCCTTACGCCCTCTGAAAGAGCCTTGTGTGTTTGGTGGTATGAGAGAAAGCAAGCAAGCTGCAGTGCGAGTCTCAAATCTTTCAGGTGAATTAGTGAGTCCAACAGGTGAAAAACTGCAGCTTGTAAAGCATGTGCCCTTTGAGAGGAGTTGCTCCGAGAAGCCCATTTGTTGTTCCCAATCGTGAGATACCCCTTTTTTTTTTTTTTTTTCAAGTCCTGTTCTAGAGCACAAAGAATGTCACTGACATGTCCCGTAAACTATGTGCTGCTTTGTAGTTCTCCTTGCACAGGGGTCTGTGAAGATATTTGGATTTGCTTACTGTCTTGGAGGTCAGTACGAGGTCCCCACAGAAACTGAGAGCTTCATCTTTAGGCAGCACTGCTATTCATTTAAGGAGGAAAATGATGGTTAAACCAGTGGTTACCCACTTAGGTGGGTGTCAGGATAATGTAAAGCACATGTCTGTATCTGTGGCAATATAAGATGTAGTTAAGGGCTGAGCCTCTTGTGTGGCAGAGCTGTTGCGGTTTGACTCAAGGCTAACTGACCTGGGTTTTGTTTTGTTTTTTTTTTCTTCTTCTTTAGTGATGATGGCCAAGGAGAAACCGCCAATAACTGTGGTTGGAGATGTTGGAGGAAGAATTGCCATCATCGTGGTACGAGTGTGATGGAGAAGGGAGGGTGGGGGGTGGCTTCCTCCCAGCACCTCCTCTTGCGCTGCTTTATCCCAGAGGGTAGGAGGCACTGCTGGTGTAGGGTGGGAGCGTGATTGTTGCCACTGTTTTCTCCAGTTCTTCTGGTGACTTTGGTTATTTCAGCTTTCTGCTGAAAACCCTTTGTACTTGACCACTTTAAGCCCTGAATCCCTTGAATCTACAAATGTCAGGTATCTACAAATACCCAACAAATCCAGGACATGCACAGAAATCTCCTGAAGTGTTTAAAAAAAAAAAAAAAAAAAAAACCCTCCAAAAACCAACAAACAACCCAACCACCCAAACAAAAAAAACTTGCTGAGCTTCTCAGACTTGCTGTGCCACACTGCAGCGTAAGTCATCAACATGCAGCTACTATCACCATGAAAAAAAGTACCTTGCTGAAGATAAACTCTGTGTGTGTGCACATGCAGGGACTGATTTATTTCCAAGCCACAATATTTGTCTTGCACACTAGTGAAAGGGTCCATAAATTAGGGAAATGGTGTTCACAGATTTAAATTGTGCACGTGTCTGTCCTGGCATCTCAACAGCAGCTGAACTAGCCAGGGATTATTTTTTTGGGGCTGTGTGCATGGCCAAACCTGCAGTACCTTGCAGATCCACTCCTGCCCTCGCAGGCACGGTAAACTTCTAGTTTTGATGCTATTTCTGTTTCTTCTCAGGATGACATCATCGATGATGTGGAAAGCTTTGTAGCTGCTGCAGAGATCCTGAAAGAGCGCGGAGCCTACAAGATTTTTGTGATGGCTACTCATGGGCTCCTGTCAGCAGATGCTCCCCGTCTCATAGAGGAATCCTCCATTGATGAGGTGCGTCCGCTTTCTGGACTGCGGAGGAAGGGCTGGCTCTGGTGGCCGGGTTGATTTAAGGCACCAAAACCCACAAACTGATGTTCTTCCCCTGCCACATAGCTCATATCTGAAATGATTGGTTTCATCAGATGCTTTCGATTAGCTGGTTCTTCATCTGGGGAGGAAAAAAAAAGTGTGATTAATACTTGTTCAGATCAGATCTGCTTCTCTGTGTATGTTTTCTGCCTAATGCACAGATATTAGTCATTCCTGCCTGGTCACTTCCCTTACTGCAGCTGGGTGCATGTGACCGCTTTCTCACTGTACAGGCTTCTACCTGGCCCTCTCCCCGGGCTGATGATGGGCTGTTGGCTACATTAAGAGGATAAGATTTCAAACCTCGCCCTTAGTAATAAACATGTCAGATCCTGCGATCTAAATGGACCCGTCAGCCTGTGTGGAGGTGGCTGTTGTAGAGTGCTGGTTGTGCTGGTCCCCTCAACAGATTGACTGTCGTGTAGGGGAGACCATTTATTTTAATCTTTTTTTCTAACACACAAGGATGTCTTCCCCTGAGCTGTGAAATAGCAGGTACACACCACTCGTGGAGTTAATCTCGGGTAGCTGTTGAGTGACAGCGTAGCAGCGGCACAACTAATGGTCTTTTCTTTCCGTAGGTGGTAGTAACCAACACCGTTCCTCACGAGGTACAGAAGCTGCAGTGCCCCAAGATAAAGACTGTGGATATCAGTTTGATTCTTTCTGAAGCCATCCGACGAATCCACAACGGCGAGTCCATGGCCTATCTCTTTCGCAACATCACTGTTGATGACTAGACCTGACTTCCACAAGAGAAGGAAATGTGCATGAAAAGGCAATACCATAAACTATAGGCATAACACAACTGTTTGTTCTTGTAGAAGCGTGAAGGTTTTCAGGGTCTTGAGCCATGAGATCTAATGGGGAAAAAATCAACCTGACCAGCACTTTACAGGTGTATAGAAGAGGCCACTGGCGATGGGGAGGATTGCATCTTAATTGAGAGATGGAGAAATGAGGCGGTGTGGTGTTGAATTTTTAAGTTCCTTTAATTGTTATTCGGGTTTTTTTGTTTGGTTTTTTTTTTAGTGTGTTATCCCTTGCCCTGTGGGGGGGGGGGGAAGAAAAGCAAAAAAGAAGTAGCTGTCAGCTTATGAGAAGGGAATAGTGAGTGCTCATTGCTGTGTGTGGGCAGCAAAAGGAGACAGCCTTTGGGTTTCTGTTTCTGAATGTGACTTGCTTGAGAGCACAGAAGGAAGCGCTTCGTTCATGCAGCTGGGCTGAACTGCTTGCTGCTGGCAGAGCTAGCTGAGCAGCAGAGCAGCTCCTTGCCAATTGAGTGGCCTCTCATCTCTTGCACAGCATAGGAAGGACTTTCATCAAAACTAAGTTAGCGGAACATCCAGAAAGGGCAGTTTAGGGCAACCCATTCATAGGGCTACTCGCATCCTTGTGTCAGGGCGCTGGGAACAAGCTCACATGTGTCTCCCAGCAGGACAAGGGATGGTAGTTAATGTGCTGGTCTTTTCATTTTGCCAGTCTTGGATCATTATTGTTCTTCAGTGGCAAGTAACAGGTCTAGGTCCTCACTTGAACACTTGTTTGCAGTGCAAAACCAGGCGCGACTTCTGGAAGTGCCTGGGGCTGATGAGTTGTGGCAATCTCATAGGGAAAGGGAGCTGGAACAATCTCTGCCTCTAATGCAGCTGTGCTCTCCAAAACACTAACACTGAACCTGCAATAAAAAGCATAGGACTTCTCATTTTTGGTGCTTTCCGTGAACCCTGTGCCCTCTGAACAGCTGCTGTGTCTGTACTGTAGGACTGTTGCTGTAACCGTGCACACTTGGCAGCTTGCAGCCTTCTTCCACGGGGAAGTAGGACTTGCTGCTTGCTCCTTTTTTGAGTGACGCTAATCCTTGGCTGGAAGGGATGCTTGAGAAAGCAGCACAAGGTGCTTGTGAGGGGCTGTGTCTCCAGGATGATAGAAGAATAAATTCTCAAACTGTGATCTTCCCCCTTGATGAGGCAGGCAAACACACTCCGGTAAAACCTATACCACTTTCTAAGCCTGCTGGTGGGATAACGAATCCTGCTGGAGGCAGTCGCTTCAGAAGAGCGCTGCTGCTGATGGGCTGTCTCTAGCAGGCAGCTGTTTGGTTTTGCTTATCCTTCAACTTCTGCCTACGTCCTTCTCTTCCACTCCAGCATCTAAGATGTGGATGGTGCCAAGGGGCAGGCAGTGACGCTGTGAGCAGGACAAGCTTTGAACACCAGGCAGACAAGCGTGCCTTGGCTTGGGGGAGTTTGTCTTGCAGAACAGCATCCTGTCTTGTAGCCAGTGAGGGTGCATGAAAGCTGAGAGTGGTTTGGTCTTCTCCAGTATCCGGCACAGATTAACCCTCCAAGCCAAATCCCACAAAGGGTGTGCAGGGCTGGATGAGGTCTTAAGGCTGCTGATGGCTTTCCATCCCTAGAGGTGTCCTTTCCAATCCCTGGAGGTGTTCAGGGCCAGGCTGGATGGGGCTTTGAGAAACCTGGTCTAGTGGGAGGTGTCCTTGGTTGGAACTAGATGATTTTCAAGGTCCCTTCCAACTCTAACCATTCTATGGGTTTTTTTGTGCATTTTCAAAATACTACCAACAAACCACAGCTGTACTTTGTAACCACGGCGTGGCTCCTCGGCCCGGTGCTGTAACACACTACTGTGCTGTAAGTATTACTGAATGGATTGACTGAAGTGTGTGAAGTCCTTGCAGATGCCTGTTAGCTGCCTTGTTCTGAGCCAGTACCACACCATGCTCTTCATACTGGAAGCCAGTGTTAAAAATCTGAGTAGTATTGCTCTTCTCTCCCCTTCAAACTGCTTGTCAGACCGGCCAGAAGCAAGGTCAGGGCTTCTTGAGTGCTGTTGCCCTGTTCAGGCTTGCTTTTACTGGGCTGTATTTGTGTAGAAACCATGGAACCACGGCACCAGTGAGCAGAGAGTTGTGCTGGTGTCCCCTGGGTCGTGCTCGGGACCACAGCCTGAGTTATCCTTCTTGTACCTGATTGTAAGCCAAAAGCAGTTGGCTAAACTGAAGCCAGGAGATGTTCCTGTCTCAGCATGCTTAGCTGCTTTAGGAAAACTGGTATCCTGTATTCAGGGGGCCCCCAAAGGTCACGGGGAGATGGTGGGTTGAGGCCGGTGTACACTAGGACACAGCGCCTGCCTTACATGGCCTGGTTTGGACCTAGGCTGCCGTCACATCAGCATCAAATCTGGTCTCTCATTTTGCCTTCTGCCCTGAGATTCACCCCTTGCTGTTGCTGTACCACTGTGCTGATGTGGCCGTGTGCCATTTTAGGGGTCTTGGAGCTTTTCCTGCCAGTTCGTGAGTGCTGTCTAGAAAGTTTGAGCAGTCCCGGGGTGTAGCTGTAGAGCTCCTGAGCCGGCAGCTCTGCTAGTTCTGGAGTTAAGGCTTAGGATCCCTTTTATAAAAGGGTTAGCTTCTTGCCTCAGTGCATCTTGTTCTCATCTCTTAATCTCTCTACTCCCTCTTTGAACTCAATCCTCCCAGCTTGGAAAAGATAAATATACACACACAGAGCAGATCTATGTGCTTTTGTTTTAATGCCTGAAAACGGATCTCTTGTGTCTTTTCAAAGTGCAAGGTGTCTGTTCTGTTTCCTGTTTACCCACTCTCTTGGAAATTGTCTTGGAGTGCCTCGCCGCAGGAGGGAGATGTCAGTGCTCTGACTGTGGGATGGTCGGACTTGGAGTGTTATAAGGGAAAAGAAGTTCTTGTTGATTCTTTTTGTAAACGCTTGTCTGATGTATCACTCGGGTTCAAAGACTTTCCCAGTGTTTGAGCGCTTCCTAGGGTTGTCTGGAAGCACGTGCTTTATCTGCGTTTCTTCTTCCCTGCTTATACGGCGCTCTGCTTTGGAGCAAGATGTTAGAAAGCCATGTGTTGATGCTGTTAGCAGCAGCCTTCCACCATTTCCACGTCTAAGGGAGAGGGCAAAATCTGTCATGCTTTTCAATACCTCAAAAAAAAAAAATATAATAAATTGGGGTGCTTCCTTGGGACTGGTCTCCTCCTGGATAGTTTCATCCCGGCCCATGCTGTGTGACCAGCAGGTATTGTCTCTACGCAGGGCTCAACCCTCCTTTGCAGGGACACTCAGCCTGGGAGGGAGCTGCCTCTCCCTGGGCACAGGCTGCGCTGGTGCATTTTAGGTGTTAAGGTGGAAAAGGCAGCAGGGAAACTTGGCATCTCCCATCCCCATGGATAACTTCATCCCAAGGACCGGCAGGGACTGGGGCTGGGGTGTCACCTAGCAATGGGAGATGCTGCGTTGTCCCCTGTCATCAATCCCCACCACTGGTTTGATCCCTCTGTTGCGAGGAGGAGGAAGGCTGCTGACTGCCCATCTCGCTTCCTGCCAGGCAGAAAGGTTCCTGTCCCCTTCAGGTCCCTCTGTGGGTTTGGGCAGGGCAGTAGCGGTGGCCCAGCTCAGCCTGTCCCAGCTGCTGGATGTCGCCATTGGGATGACCGAGGTTGGGGCTGTCAACTTCATGGCGCTGCGCAACCTGCTGCAGGCCATGCTTGGGCACCTGGGCCTGCACGACCTACCTGCATGAGTGGGGGCACAGCCTGACCCCCTGCCTGGGGGGGGCCAGCGTACCAAGGCACCCTCTGTCCTGGAGAAGAAGGGGGACAGGGCCTGGGGCAGCAGCCCCAAGAGCCAGGGGAACGGCTGCCTGGGAAGGACCTGCTGCAGGAGACCACAAGCAGCCCCAAGCTCATCTCCATGGCCAGCGCCACCACCATGGGGATGCAGACAGTGTCCTCTGGCATCAAGACCAGCACCCTGGGGACACAGCCAGGGTCCCCTGGCACCAAAACCACCCCCCAGGGATACAGGCGGGATCCCTTGGCATGTCCTCTTCACAAGAGCTGGCAGTGGCCTCATGCTCCAGTAGTGCTGCTGGCCACTGTGTGGGGACAGTGGAGTCTCTCTGCCAGATCGGGCAGCTTGGCCACCTGAAGGAGCAGGTAGCCCAGCTGGAAACCACTAAGTTGGACAACGTGGAGCTGGAGAAGCTCCATTTGCTCTTTCCAGAGGGAGGTGGGCAGCCCTGAGGGGGGTGCTTGGTGTGGGGATACGCTGGGGTGGGGGCTCACCATGCTCGGAGCCTGGCCCCAAGGATGAGACTTCCTCACTGCCAGCATGTCCCCTTGGACCGTGTCCCTCCAGATGAGGAGAGCATCACCATCTGGGGTCGGGTGTCCTCCCTGCAGGGCCTGGCCAGTGAGCTGCAGGCTGAGAAGGAGAAAGTGAGCTGGTGGCAGTCCCTGAGGGGGCTGCAGGGATGCCAGGGGGGTTTGGGCAGGGAGAGGGGCAGCTGAAAGGCCCCTGTGCTGGGATGAGACAGGGGCTGAGTGCCCTGACTCTGCCACCACCGCCACTCCCAGATCAGGCAATGAGGATGCCCTTGGAAAGCCAGGGGCTAAGCCTGCGCGTGCCCCTGTCTCGCTGGCCAGGTCCATGCTGCAGGAGATGGAGCAGGAGGTGATGGAGCCGAAGGAGCTGGAGAGGACCAAGGCCACGCTGACGCAGTTGGTGACCAAGACAGCCGATGCAGGTGAGGTCTGGGGGGAGCGCTCCCACCGCCCACCAGCTCGGTGGGGTGGTCCTGGTGGGGTTCCCAGCCACATCCCCTGGCTGGACGAGGCCATGGAGCCTCCACAGCACCTGGGCTTGTTGGCTGCATCCATCCCATCTCATCCTCCCAAGGCAGCAGCCTAAGGCAGTATCCCTCCCCTCGGAGGTCCCCCCTCCCAGCCGTACCCCCTGGGGACAACGATGTCCCATCCCGGGGCGGCTGGCTGAGGGCGTGCACCCATCCACAGCTGGACCGCCTGGAGCTGGGGGCTTTCCTGCAGGAGCAGAGCAAGAGCGTCCTCGGGCAGCTCCAGGAGGAGGCTGATGGTGCAGCTGGGATTAAGGAGTGAGTGCGATGGGGACAGTGGTGGCTTTGGGGACAGTGCTCACCCCAGTCCCTCTGGCTATCCTGGACGGTGCCCGCATGGTACCCTGGCACGGGACCAATTTAGCCAGCGAACCCTGGGGATGCTGGTGAAGCAGCTGTGCCTTCTCTCTCCAGCAGCAGCTTCCCGACGTTAGCGGAGGCACAAGGAGGGGGCACCTGCGGGATGGAGCCCTCCCCACCTGAAACTGGGGTGTGGGTGCAAAGGCGTTCTGTGGCGAGGGCCAGGGATGGCAGTTTGTCCCCCCCGGGCAGGGGTGCGACATGCGGCACCACGGCGCTGGGTTGTGACCTGCCCTCCTGGCAAGGCGCTGGGATGTAATTAGCGCTGACGAAGCGATGAAACCGGTGCAAGGGCCGGTTCAGATAGCAGGCGTGGGCGCCTGCGCCCTTCGGCCCACGTCTCGGCCTGCCATGGGCAGCTGCCGGGTTTCGGAGGTGCCACTGGGGCCAAGGTGAGCATGTCCTGGTCCTCGAGGCAGCTGTGACAAAGCTCAGCCTAAAATCCATGTGAATCTTGCATTCCCCGGGCCCAGCATTAGCTCCCAGGCTGGGAGCATCCCACCCCAGCAAGAGGTACAAGAAACCCCCTCTTTTGTCCTTGCCAGTGTCCCCATTTCCCATGGGACTGGGGTGCTGTGGATGCCCGTGGGAGCAGTGGTGGGGTTTGGGCGCTCCCCTCTGCAGATTCTCTGGTGTCTAATACAAGGTGGAGCTTTTTCCCAGGTGGGAGCCCCCAAGCAGCCGCTCTACCCCATCGTACCCCCCCTTATTCTGTAACCAGCCAGTGGGTTGGGACCGTGGTGGGGTTAAACCAGGCTCCAAACCCCACGGTTCCCTCTGCAAACGCTGTAACTCGCTACAACCAAGTGCCCAGCACCTTGCTGCTGCCTGCGTGCAGGCAGGGCAGTGTCCCCCCCCCCAGGAGTCCACCCAGCCCTCTTCTCCCCCCTCCAGCCTGCTGCTGACCCATGTCTGCAACCTGTCCTGCGACTGGCCTCTGGACGTGGGGGTGCCTGGCCCTGAGTAGCACCTGGCACCGTGGGGGGAGATGGGTGCTGGTGGTGCCCTGCTGGGCTGGGCACAGGGGTTTGGGTGTCTGCTGGGGTGGGTGCGACCCTGCCAAGCCCTGCCCAGCTCACTCCGGGGGGCAGGAGGGTGCCATGGGCTACAAGCCCATGGGTTTCAGGGCGCTGCCCTGAGCCAGAGTAGGTTGTTTGTCCTCTGTCACTCATTCATGGCTCTTGCCCTCCCCAGGCACACCGTGGCCACCCTGTCCCTGCTGCCCCTGCCCGCCCCCAACAGCCTCAAGCCGGAGCACAACCAGCAGGAGGGCCACGGGTAGGGGACACGGGGACCCTTCCCTGCCCCCTGGGGTGCAGGGTGGCCTGGCCCCAGCAGGGGAGAGCTTTTCCCCTCGTGGGGGTGGAGGGGTCTGGGGGGGCCTGGGCAGGGTGGGGGGGCAGAGATGTGCTGCGGAGGGTCAGCTGTTCTTGCTCCGCCACTGTGGGGTTTTACAGCCCCTTCCCCCCCCGCCAAGCTGCGCCATCTGGCCCAAGTCTCTGTCACAGGGGTGCTGAAGCCACATGTGATGAGTTGTGTCTGATCTCAGCATGACTTTGGGCTTAGGGGGTTCAGACGCCTCCTGTGGAAAAAAAATTGCCGAAATTAAGCTCTACACCTGGGACAGCCCAGCTCCTGCCTCCTGGTGTCCTCTACATGGGATACAGGGACCGGCCATCCCCAAGGTAGGGATGATGAAGGCAGGAAAAAGGCAGGGGCAGCTGAGGCTGGGAGAGTGATGCTCAACGTCTAGGGAGGTCCATGCCTCAGTTTCCCCAGGGTGAGCTGGGTGCAGGAGTGTGTCCTGGGCATGCTGAATTTGGCCCTGTGGCTCAGCCAGCCTGCTCTCTGCTTCCCAGTGCAACATGACGGATCTGCTGGGGAAGGACAGCCGCATCCGCAGGGACCAACTGGGCGAGCAGCTGCCTGGGCTCGCGCAAAAGGAAGGTACAGCCGGGGCAGGCTGGGGGAGAGGATCCCATGGGTGTGATGGGGATAACGGGGATGGCAGGGCACCCGTGGGCTGACAGCTTTTCCCCCCCCCATGTCTCCCCCTTGGTCCCGCTGGTCCCTCCTGCCTGCCCTGGAGGCTGCCGTGGGGCCACCCCAGCCCCGGGTAGCCCAAAGCAGCACAGCACAAGCCGGGCTGGTCCAACGGCCACCTCTGCCAGGCACCAGGGTCCCGTGGGACAGATCCAGCACCCGGGCGGCTGGGGATGGACAGCTGGTGTGAAAAAAGTGATTATTTTTTTTTAATTATTAAATTCATTATTATTATTTAATTCGTTATTATTTAATAAAAAACCTTCAACCTGTTTTTTGTTGTTTTTTTTTTCTTTTTTTCGTTGTTTGTTTTTTTTTTTTTTAAGCAAGATTGATTTGAAAACTAAAAAAAAAAAAAAAAAACCAAAACCCCAGCTTTCCCCCCACCCCCCTCCCCGGGAAAGGGCCATAAATGGTGGTCACAGGGACAGGCCGGGCATCACCTTGACAAATCACAGCCCCCTTTCCCCCACCCCCCCCAGCCCTGGAGAGGTGCAGAGGGAGGACGGGGTGAGGGGGGGGTCCGGGGGCTCTGTGCAAGAAGCTGAATTTCGGAAGGCAGAGGAGAGGCGCGCCTTGCTCTGGGAGCTGCCACAAGTGTCCAGGAAATCGAGCTGGGGGGGGCACCTGCAGCTCTGTGGCCATGATCCAGGGTGCCAACAGCTGCCTCCATCCATTTATTTTTCATTACCCCCCCCCCCCCCCCACTTCCTTCTCCTGCTCTGCTGCAGGGGTGCTGGGGGGTGGGGGTAGGGGGGACACATAGGGGGAAAATCCCCCCCACCTGGCAGCGCCTCTGTGCTGCTGCTTCCTTCTCTCTGGATTTATATACATTAGATATATTTATATATTATAGTTATATATTTAAAAAAAAAAAAAATAAAATGGGGGGAGAAAAGACCAGCTAGAGGCTCTCATGGGCCGGTGCCCTCCCCAGCAGTGTATCCACCCCCCCCCCCCCCCCGTAAAAATAATAATAAAACCTAGAAAATTATTCCAGTGCGTTTCTGGGGGAGCCCCTGCTCCCAACGCCCTGGCCCGGCCCCCCCCCCTTGTTCTCCCCCACCCCACCCCCCCCTCCACCAACCCAGTCTTATCTCTGGCCATCCATGGTGGCCATGGCTTTCTGTGGGGGGGCAGCAGGCGGGGGGGCGGGGGGCCAAGCAGGCTGCGGGTGGTGCAGGTGGTGGTGGAGGCCGTGGGCGGTGGGCGAGGAGGGGGGCAGCCAGGCGGGCTGGTGGCTGGGGGGCGAGGAAGCCCAGAAGGGGCTGAAGCTGCCCGGGGGGGAGCAGGCCATGGAGGTGATGGGGCTGTTGCTGCTCTGCAGGCTCTCGGAGGTCCGCAGCTTGGAGAACATGGCCAGAGCGTCCGGGAAGTTGGGCGGCGTGGCCGGCGTGTTGCTGGGGGTGCACATCTGCGGGGGAGAGGAGAAGGTGGGCGTCAGATCCGTCATGGATGCTTTTGGGGGTCCCAAGCTGCTTGCAAGAGCTGGACCCGTCACCGCAGATCCTGACTGCGCCCCACACCTGGGACCCCCGGCCCCAGGGGATGCTTGGAACCCAGGTCCGGCTGGCACTGGGGTCCCCCAAAGGTGTGGGGGCTGCATGGGGAGGGGCTCCAGCCCAGCCAGGGCTGGGTTTGACCCATCCAGCCTGGTCCCCAGGGTGAGACGGTCTTGCAGGGGGTCACCTTTCCTACTACTGGACCTGTCGAGCAAAACTGGGTACATGCACAGGAAAGGGGTACGGGGTGTGTGGGCAGGGGGATGCACAGGCACGGAAGAGGTGCCTGCATCTCTGTTGCCTTTATGGAGCTGCGGCTCCCGTTGGAGGCCGGGGCACAGCCGAGGGGCCAGGGCAGCACCTGCTGCCTTCAGCGATGGGGAATGGGGGAGACGCTGCTGAGGGGGAACGTCTGCTGCGTTCTCCCCCTTCCTGGGGCTTATCCTGGGATTTGCCCCTGGTTCGGCAGCCCCAGCACACGCAAAGCCCTGAATCCCTCTTGCGGGCTCCTCCTCATCCCTGTCCCAGCCATCCTTGGTGACCACCGGCATCAGAGGAGCAGCTGGGCGCGCTGCAGGTGCTCCCCCCTCTCCCCCTCCATGGCCAGACCCCTTCGAAGACAGAGCTCTCCCCAAAGTGATGGTAAACCAGCTTTCCCTCCCCCCCCCCAAAAAAAAACCAGCCTATAAGTTTGGCAGTATCTGAAAAGATACTTGTTGCAAAAACTAAGAAACCCAAGAAAGCTTCACTGACTGTGTTTTGAAAAAAACAAACAACAACGTGGCCACACACAGACACACACACACGTGCCAACCGCCAGCCCTGGACTGAGGTCGGACACGATGCTGGAGTGGGGGGGGGGGGACATGGCTCCCAGCTTCTGGGGTAGAGTTTGCTGGATTAATTAAAGAAAAAAAAAAATTTAAAAGAGAAATATAAAAATTGCCGTGTAATTACTGCCTTCCTCCTCTGACACGTTTTTGTGCAGGAGCTGCTTGGCTGTCGGAGGGTTGATGCCAGCAACCGAGACACCAAACAGCTCCGGCGAGTCCCTTCCCCGTGGCCCGGACCCCCTGGGGGGGTTTCACCGGGCACAGGGAACCCTCCCCTCGGCGGGGGCGAAGGCAACAAACCGCCCCACGCTGCGCTCGCAGCTTTGTTCTCCGCTGCTTGAAAAAGAAATAGAAACCGCCACCGTAAAAACCCCTCGCCCCAAGCCGCGCGGGGCATTTTAAGCTGCAGAAATCAGGATGCTGGGGTGGGGGGGAGGGGGGGCGAGGGGGGAAATAGCAACCAAAAAATGCCAAAAATGCGAGGTGGGAATATTTGGTGAGAGGGTAAAAGGTATTTTGTCACCACGTGGAGCACACGGTGTTGGGAATACACTGCGGGGAGGGGGGAGAGGAGCCATCCAGCCCCCGACCCTCCGTGCTGGGCTGGGCGATGGGATGGCCACCGTGCCATCGGTGGGACGTGCGTCCTGCCTGCCCCCCATCGCAGCCACCCAGCGGGCATCGCCCCGACGAGGCTTTTGGGGTGAAAACACGGCAAGGCCTGAACGCGGCCGGCAGCTCCCGCTGGCTCTTCCGACCCTTCTCCCCAGCCCCGGGGAAAGAGGGTTTTCCCCCAGACCACCCTCCGCGGGGCGGGCAGGAAACGAGCAGGGGGAGGAGGAGGAATTGACAGAAAAGGGGTTTAAGTGGGAGCCGGCCGGCAAAATGACTTTCTCCGAGAGAGAAAGCGCTTGCTGCCGGCAATGCCAGGCCGGCTGGAGATTTCCTGACGGCAGGAGAAAAAGAGGGGAAAAAAAAAATTAAATAAGGAAAACGGCTTAGCCCAGATCCACTCCTTCCCCGGCGCGCGGCACCGTTTAGTTCCTCACCAGGAAGGAAAGAAAAAAAAAAAAAAAAAAAAAAAGAGAGAGAGGAAAAAAAAAAACCCCAAAAAACACACCAAAAACCACCCCGGAGGGGAATAACTTCCTCCCCTCGGCCAAGGGGACGTGCCCTCGGCCAAGGTCAAGTGGAGTTTGGGGGAAGGGGGGAGCGGTGAGGGTCCCTGTGCTCCCCCCCCCGGCCCCGGCCCGGGGAGCCCAACTTGCAGCGCGATGCTCGCAGAGACAAACTATTTCCTGGCAGACATTTTAGCTCGTGTTTACATTCGCCGGCTGCGTGTTCCTCCGGGCGCAGAGCAATATGGCTGGCAGGGGAGCTGACAGCCCCGCCGCCCCCGGAGAGGGGGGGGACACACACACAACAGGCTGCGGACCCCCTGGGGGGGAGATCTGGGGGGGTCCTGAGCTGGGTGGTGGGTGTAGGTGGGGGGTTTGGGGTGGTTGGTAGGTGCTGGGAGGGGTGTGAGGGGGGGGGGGTTGGGGGATTGTGGGGGGGTGGGAAGGGGATTGCGGGGGTGTGTAGGGGTGCGGGGGGGTGGGGGGTGGGGGGGTGCGGGTCCCACTTACCATCTGGGGGGGATGGTGGCTGCTGGGGATGTTGGTCTCCTGGAAGAAGGCGCTCAGGGCCGTCTGTGGGGACAAGCTGTCAGCCCACCCCAGACAAAGGGGGAAGGAAAACACCCCCACACACACACTCACCCCACAGCCCCCTGCTCGTCCCCCCTCCACGGGACCCCCCCTACGGGCGCCCCCCCCCCCGCCAGGCTCAGGGCAGGGGGGGCCTAGTGCTGCCCTTCACCCGACCCACTCGGGATCGCTCCCACGCCCCCGTGGCGGGGGGCACAGCCCACACCCCCCCCCCCCGCCTTGTTTACACGCCCCCGCCGCCCCCCCAGCGGACCCACCCACGGCCCCCCCCGCTCGGGGTGTGTATGTGGGGGGCACCCCCCCGGCGCCGGGCCGCAGCTCGGGTTACGGCCCGGTATAAATAGACCGGGGGAGGGGGGCTCAGAGCTGGTTCCCCCCACCCATTCCCGCGTGGGTGCTGGCGGGAGGGGGGGGGGGACGGGACACAGCGGCCGGGCCACGCGTGTCGGTGGGCCGCGGCCGGGCCGGCCTTCCCCCCCCCCCACACACCACCTTCCGCCCCGTGGTTCTGCGGGCCGGGGGGTGGTGGGGGCTCCCGGTTTGAAGGGTGGGGGTCCCGATTTTTGGCGGGGGGGTGGTGGTGGGGGGGTGGTTCCGTACCTCGAACTGCCAGTGGGCCGCCTGCAGCAGCTGCTTGGCCTGGTCGGCGGCGCACCCGGCCGCCAGCACGAACTGGTTGATCATCACCTGGTGCCGCAGCTCCTCCATGTTCACCGACATGGCGGGGAGGGGGGGTTGGCGGGGCGGGGGGGGGGGGGGGGGGGGATCCCCGCCGATCGCTGCCCGCCGCCCCGCACCGCGCCGACACCGGGGGGCGGTGGGGGGGGCGGGGGGGGGGACACGGGCGGGGGGGGCCGCGCGCGCACGCACGCACACACGCACACGCACACAGAGACACACACAGAGGGAAGCCCCGCCCCCGCGCCCTGATTGGCCGCCGCCGCGCCGCCCGCCCCGACGGGCGTTCGGTTCGAATCTTCCAGCTGCCCGGCCGCTCCGCCCCGCCCCGCCGCGCCCCCATTGGCCAGCGCTTGTGTTTTGGCTGCAGGCCGCTCTCTTATTGGTCGTCGGGCCTCTGGGAAGGCGGCTCGGCCGCTGATTGGCTGCGCGGCGAGTTTTTGGGTGTTTTTTGCGGGAGGTGCTGGTGACGTCACGTTCATTGAGGAGGTTCATTGAGAGGCGCGGGCGGGGGCTCCCCCCGCTCCCCGGGCGGGGCTCTGCCACCCTGCGGGCCCCGGGGCTGGGGGGGCCGCTCCAGGGGGGGGTCTCCCCCCTTACCCCCCCGCCCCGGCAGGGCTCTAACTGCTGCCCCCCCCTTCACTTTCTCCCCCAGGCAGGGACCCCAGCTTGAGGCCGTGGGGCAAGAGGAGGGAGCCGGCCTGAGTTCACCCCTGTCCCCCCCCCCGCTCCATAGGAAGCCTCGGCAGGAGGGACCCAGGGGCTCAGCCGGAGCTCCCAGGTTTGGCTTTTTGGGTTGTTTTATTCTGTAATATAATATTTAAAATCCTGGTGACAATGAGCTTCAGCCACAACCAGCAAGGGCAAGCTCCCCCCCCCGATGAGTGTGTCCCCACCGGGTTTGGGGACAAGTGCGACGCACGCCTGGAAGCGTTCAATCAAAAAGGAAAAAAGCGGCGTTTAAAACCCAACCGAATAAACCGGGGACTTCACAAATGGATGGTGTGAAAATAGACCGAGCTGACGAGAGCCATCAGAGGTTTGAATGTGGTGATGGTGACGAGGCGGCTGAGGGAGAGGGAGTAAAGAGGGGGAGGGATGGAGGCTTCGGAAGCGGGGTCTGTGGCTGGTTGCCCCCAGCAGCCGGTGTGCGAGGGCCTGCGTGGGACTTCGGCAAAGTCCCGATGGCCCCGTGGCAGTGGGGGTCTGGCCAGCCGGCTCAGCCCCCAGCGCAAGGTGGTCCTAGTGTGTGGTTTCCGCAGGCTGGGTGTCACGCTGGGGTGTTCAGGGGGGATCCCCCTCACCGGGATGCAGCGATGGGTACGGAGGCTCCTGCTTGCCCAGCTGAGATCTTGGCAGCTCCGTCCTCCTGGGGCAAAACCGGCCCTAAGGCAGGTGGAGGTGTGAAGGGAGCGATTCCAGGTGAAGCCAGGTCCCCAGACCCGTCTGCCTCCTGCGTACAGTCCCTTTACACCAGCCCTGGGGAACACTTGGGAGCTCCTTGTTGCCAGAAACACCCGGGTGTGAGCACAGGCGGCTTCCAGCTGAGTTAGCAAAGCTGTGAGCAACTGGCCTCGGGTAGTGCCTGCCTGTAAAACCCAGGGAAACGCTGCTTTGAGCTCTCGCTCACACGCCAGTGGGGCTCACGCAGGCAGCGGGCGTCTGAGACCGTGATAAAACACAGCGTTTGTGACGTTTGGAAGAGCAAGGCAGGACCTTCAGTCCTTCAAAATGAAACTCCATGGGGAACCGCAAGAGTGCTGCAAACACCTCGGCTTTTCCCACCGCGCCAACCAGCTGGTGGAAAAGCCCCTTTTTGGGGCAGGATTTGCAGCCGGGGCAGGGTTTGCCATCGACCCTCCCTGGCCTGATCCTGCCTGAGGTGCTCCTCCATCCTCCCATCAGGAATGCTGCCTTGCCACCCCGCTGGGACCCGCAGGGGCTGTGGGGTCAGCGCTCCAGGCAAGGTGTGGGGTCCCAGCACCTCACTCCACCTTCCCGGCCAGGAGCCGCTCCAGGAACCAGCCTGGGGAGCGCTAATGATGCAGCAGCCCTTGTTAGGGCTCAGCACCCACTAATGAAGGGCCCATCCCCTCCCCAGCCATTGCCACCCTGCAGGGCTGAGGCAGCCTCTGGGTAGGGCTGGGTGGGGAGAACTGGGGCACCATTTGGGGAAAGATAAGGGAAAAAGGATGTGGGAGAGCTGGGGCAAGAGCCAGCCCAGGGGTGGGTTCTTGGCTCTGCAGCGGGTGCCAGGGACTGCTGGAGGAACTGGGAGTGGACTGGGCATACTGGGTATACAGAGCTGCCGTGGAAGAGCCGCTTGCTCTCCTGTTTAACCTTTGAGCAAACCACTGCACCTTCCTGTGCCTCAGTTTCCCTCTCAGCACACAGAGGCAGGAGCAGCGTCCCCTTTCCCTGCCAAACACACGCACCAAATCCCACGGCCGGGCGGCACGAGTGCCTCAGACGTGCATCTTGCCCAGCAGCAGGTGTGGGTTTGGGGTTAAGTGTTGCTTTTTCTCCGTGCATTGGATTCCTCCTCCCTGCGGCCCTGCCGGTCCAGCCCCTCTGGGGTTTGTCCTGTGCTGGGGTCTGGCGTGGATGCGGCTGGGCAGGCCTGGGAGGGAACGTGCCCTCGAAGCCGTATCGTCACCCAGCTCCTGCCTGGGCTCCCGCGCTCCACTGCGGCACTGTCCTACAAAATCCTCCGCTGCAGCAATGGCTGGGGAAAAAAAAAAAGCAAAAAAAAAAAAAGCAAAAAAGCCCACAAGCCGTGCATGCACGCAGCAGCTCTGCGTGTAATGACTGCTGGGTTATGGATCTGCACGGGGATAACTTTGAATTATTATCTGCACTAAAACCCTGCAGTCTGTTGTGTGCCGGTAATGAAATGTGCTGGCTCCCTCTGCCAGGCTCGCGTTTCTCGCTGCCGTCGCTGGCTGGAGTGAGGCAGGGGAGTGGGGCCGCACCGGCAGCTCGGCAATGCTGGGCTTGGTGTTTTAATGACAGATGCGCAGAACGGGGTCCCCAAAATGTGTGTTGGGGCGAGCGGGGATCAGCTCCTGGGGTCTCGGGGCTCGGGGATGAGCTCCAGCACCGACGGAGCCGGCTGCCGGTGTTTGATGTCGCCCTCGGCTCTTCTTCATCCAATGCTCCCGTTGGCACCCAGCCCGGGTGTGACATCCAGCGGTTCAGACGCGGTGTCACTGCGGGGGCTGCGGGTCCCGGTGTGACGGCAGCAGGCTGACAAATGGGGCACAAAGCTGTCCCTGGGCTTGCCATGGTGGTGGCTGCTCTTTCTGGCTTTTCTTAGCCACCCTTGGGGCTGTGCAGGTTAGAATGCAAACGGGCAGGGAGACGCCTGTGTCCCTCTGCAGGGAGGGCACGAAGCCGGGAGCCCCGGGGACAGCCTTTGTTCGTCACCGTTGAGTGGCCTAGGACATCGGGGCGGCTGGTCCTCCTCTCTGCACATCTCCCATTTGATATTTATAGCACTCGGGTTATCAACTCAAATGAAAATCATGTGATGCTCCACTAACTTGCACTGCAGGACTAATTAATCACCCGGGCTTTTGAGCGAGCGGTCAAAGGGTCCATCCTTCACCTTCATCTCCAAGGGGAAAATGTGAAGGTGCCGAGTGCTTCCCAGTAGCTTAACGCTGGGGAACTGGGGGAACCTGGGGGTGCGTTGGGGTGCACCGGAGCAGACAGGCAGCTCCCTGCCTCCAGAGGCTGCGCCCGGCAAATGCAGCTGCTCCTGGTGTGGAGCAGAGCTGGGAAGGCAGGATGGAGAAGATGGAAGTGCGCACTGAGGCGGGGGGGCTTTTAACCTGCCTCCCCCCTCCAGTGCTGTGCAGGAGGGGCTCAGCCCATGTGCTGGTGGCTGCTCCGTCCCCTTCTCCCTGCACCAGGTGACCTGTTGGGAAAAGGCAGGGGGGCTTTTCCGACATGCCAGCGGGATTACGGGGACAGAGGGGCCGTGCTCTGAGCCAGCCCGGGGGTGTCCCTGTGTCCCTGGGCTGGGGGTCCCCGGGGTGAGGTTGCTGCTGGGTGTCACCCAGCTGGTGGGGCTGGGGGTGAGGGTGGGAGGAGGGTGATACAGGTGGGGACAGTGGGGTGGGTGGTACTGGGGTGGGCAGGGGTCACTGAGATATGTGACTTGGGGGGGGGGCAGATGGTAGGGAGGGCAGGTCACGGCAAGGGGGACCAGTGAGCGGTACTGGAGGCAACTGGGTGGCACTGGGGGCGTGCGTGTGCCACCGGCGGGGGAGTGGGGCAGGTAAGCGCCACCTGAAGGGGGGGGTCCTGCTGTGCGGGTGGGGGACACCGGGGCAGGGTGACGCGGGGGAAGCGGGCAGAGCCTTGTCCCCCGATCCCCGCGGCATCCCCGTGCCGTGCTGTGCCGCGGCGGGGCGGTGCGGGGCGGTGCGGGGCGGGGGAGGCCCGGCCCGGCCCGGCCCCGCATTGGCGCAGCCCCGGCGCTAGCGCGGAGGCGGTGCCGGGCGCGGCGCAGAGCGGAGGATGCTGCGGGTGGGGGCCGCCGCCGCCGCCAGCCCCGGTGCCGGTGCCGGTCCCGGGCGGGAGGGCACCCCCCCGCATCCCGCCCGCTGAGCCCCGGCCCGGCCATGGGGGCTCTGACCAGCCGGCAAAACGCAGGGGTGGAAGAAGTGGATATCCCCGCTAATTCCGTCTACAGATACCCCCCGAAATCCGGTGAGCCCCTCCCCGGGGGGGGTCCCCCGCGTCCCGGTGCTTGGCGGGGGAGGGGGAGCGAGCGGGGAGGGGACCGGGAACGACCTTGCTGCGGTCGGCGATGCCCCTGCGCACGCCAAAGCGAACCCTGGAGGGGGGGGGGGACACCCTAAAAAATACAGGTCTGTTGCTGGGCGCCCTGGCTCCGTGCGGCGCGGCAGGGATGGGGTCACCCCCGGGAGCGCCCCCGCTGCGGGGGCCCCTTTGCCAGCCAAACCCGGCCCCTAAACTTGGCTGAGTTGATGCGACTTTAATGATATTATTATTTTTATTTGTACCCGTGGTTTGCAGTGCCGGGTTGGGAAGGCTGGAGCTCTTTTTATAGCCCGTCTCACCGGTGCTGGCTGCTCGGGAAAAGCTTGGGTTTAAATTCCCGGGAGGATGAGGGAGGCTGGGGTGGGAGGGATTGGAGGGGATCCCTCCTTCCCAGGGCCCTGCCCCATAGCAGCACCCCAGCCTCTGCCTTGGGGAGACTTCGCCTTCCCCAGCTCCTCTCCCTGCCCCAAGGCTCGGCGGTGATGTCTCTCCCGCTCCTCGATCCGGCCCTGTCTCAAACCTTGTGCGTGACCTTGGAAAATCCATCCCTCCTATCCGCGCCTCGGTTTTCCCTGCAAAGGGCCAGGCTGAGCGGGGATCCAGGGGGGAAAATGTGGGAGTCACAGTGCGGAGAGGTGATGGGGTCTGGTCCTTGGGTGGGCAGCGCTTCAGAGCCGTGAAAATAGTGATACCAGCAGATGATGTCCGGGAGTGCCATGTGTGCATGGGGACTGCCACAGGATCCTTGCAGCACTGAATATTATTAATAGGTAACTATTTTGGTAGTTAATAGGATAAGGTAAATGCTTGGATCGTTAGTGCAGTGACAAATTACTTGCTAATTACAAATAAAGACCTCCTTGGGAAGAATTACAGCCAACACAAACCCTACTTTTTGGACTGAAAAGCTGTGCTTGGCTTTTTTCTTTTTCTTTTTTTTTTTTTAATTTTAATCTAGAGTCGGTTGCACAGCTGGCTGGCACATCTGTGGTGGTGGGGGTTAACCAGGGCGCTGCGGGGATGGAGGTGGCCGATCCTTGTCAGCCCGTCCTCCTGCAGGGCTCCCCCCGCCTCCCCCTTTTCAAGGCCTTTGTCGCCTTGATGCCAGCTGAAGCTGGACCACCCCCCCCGCCCCGCCATCGGTGGGTTTGCTCTCTGCATTAAGGGTTTTTATCTTCGGATTGCTTCTTTTTTAGGGGCTCTTGAAATATCTGGGCACAAAGGAGGCTGCCAGCCCTGTGCCCTGCTCTGGGGGAGCAAGTGCACCCAGCTGAGCACTTCCAAACTCCTCTCAGCTGACAGAGGGCACCAGGCTGATACTTAACGCCAGCTTTAAGGAGGAAACTGGGGCTTTGAGGTGTGCTCAGCCAGGCTGGTCCCACCGATGGGGCCTGGGCAGAGCTGGGGGGGGGACAGTCCTGGTGCTGCCCGGGGTCCTCGGGGAGAGGGGCAGGAGGTGCCCAGGTGACGTGGCCATCTGCACTGGGACGAGGGCAGGCTGGTGACCGTGGGAGATTATGGCTGGTTTGCTTTTAATCTGAGAGGGGATTTGCCTTCAGCGCTGGTGGCAGCCGAGCGGGAGGCAGGGGAGGACGTGCCGGGCAGCGGAGCTGATTCCTCCGTGGTGGCAGCGCTTCTCTCACCTCCAATGCCGCCTGGAAACAGCCTCTGGCTTTGGAACTGTGGCCCTGGGGGGGCGGTCTCAGGGGACCCCAGGACATTTCCCTCTCTCTGCGGACGTGGCTTCGGCTGTTTGGCTGCAGGCTCGCTCGGGATGGTCAGTGCAGCCCGTGGGAACAGAGCACCCGCGTCTCCTCCCAACCAAGCATCTCCCCTTCCCATCCCGGGGGTCACGTCCCCCCGAGGCAGGGTGTAAAAGGGGTTGGTTAAACCTGCGGTTTGAAGTAAAGGTTGGGCTTTACTTCCATGGCTCGTGCTGGCAAAGGCAATGGGAGGGAGGGCGAGCGGGGGCTGTTTTATGGAGCTCGCTGCCTGGCTGGCGGGACGGCTGCAGGGTCCCTGGGCTGGGGCAGGTCCCCGGCTGCCAGCCCCTGTCCCTGGCTGAGGCTGGCACTGAGCTCCCCTGAGGCACACGGGAGGGGGCACCATGAGCAGGGAAGAGGCACGAAGGGGACAGTGACACCTCCAGTCCCGGGGCCACGACCCCAGGGTGGCGGCACTGCCATGGCACAGGGAGCAGCCCAGGCGGCTCCTGGGGCTGTGGCTGGTCGTGGCTGGCACCACAGCCGGGGTTTGGCTTCGCCGCCGCTGGCTCTGTCTGCTCGCTTTAGAGCCCTGAATTAAATAAGCCACAGTGTTCCAGCTCCCTGGGCGTGATGGGACACCCTGGGGCGGAAGCACCGGTGCCTTTTAACCAGTTCTGGTGTCACCCAGGCAGTGCCATGGCTATCGCAGCACCTGCTGCCACGGGGTGTCCCTGCACCCTGTGCCAGCACCGGGACAACCGCAGGTTGGGCAAAACCTGGCGCTCCCCTCATCCAGGCGCAGATGGGCCAAAAATGAGCTTTTCTATTTTAGGGGTTTTGCAGAGCGGGGCTGTGACGCTGCCGAAACATCAGGGCTCTGCCGTTCGAGAGCCAGAGGCTGCGTTGCCGGAGCCAAGCCAGACCCCAGCAGGGCAGCGATGGCCCTGGGGACAATGCATGATGCGTGCCACCATGTGCCAGTGCCACGGGCACGGCCGCAGCACGCCCTGGGGTCTGCACGCCCAGGGTCCTCGCCGGTCTCAGGGCATCTGGGCAAAGTGGCATCTCTGGCACTCACGGACAAAAGGGGCTGACAGCATCATCGTCACCGGCTGGTGCCAGGTGTATCCCGTGTGACGGTGCCGGTGGGAACGCAGGACACGCTTTGTTCACCGGGAACCTCAGGCAATTTTGGTTTATTCCTCCTTTCCAGCAGCCGCTCTGTTCAGCCCTTCCCGCACGCTCGCTGGGCCTCTGAAGTTTAAGATCTCATTAAAGCCCGGCTTTCCCTTGGGGATGTGACCGTCCTTGACTGGCTTTCCTTCCCTGGGGACAGGCGTTGGTTAAGGATTTATAATTAGCTGATAATAAGGTGGTTGTGGCTGGAAAGGTGCTTCCTTCCTCTGCCACCCAGCCATGCCCAGCTGCCACCGGCACTCGGCGGGACTGGCACGCTCCTGCTGATGCCCTGGGCTTTCTCATGCCGGTGCTTCCTGGGGCAGAGCCCAGCACAACTGGAGGCTTTAATGGAAAAGTTTATGGAGGACATTCCCTGGGAATGAGCACAGGGCCAGCGCAGCCCTGCCAGGTGCCACCAAACCACGGCTGGGGCCATCGCAGACAGCCTGGGCTCTATTTTCCGGCTTTCCTCCAGTGCTGGGGAAGCTTTTCTGCAGGTTTAAATATCCTTTTTTTTTTCCCCCATCTCCTGCTCTCGCCCCAAGTCGGTGCCAGGAAAAGCTCCGGCTGGCCCCGTTCTCCCCGGCCATGCTGCTGCAGGCAGCTCCGAAGGCACTTTGCTCTTGGGTTTTTTTTTTTCTTTTTCACGTGGCCGCGTCCTTCACCGGGGAGCTGCCTATAAATTATGTACGTGGAAAATGGGATGAGAAAGCAGCAGGCATCAATAATTGATGGTCGACGTTTCCTAACAGGCGCGCAGCATCCGGGCATCCCTGCGCCGCGGGGCCCTCAGGTGAAGCTGTACGGCCCCCCTCATCCCTCCTGCCCCGGCGTTACCTCCCCGCTCCTCCTCCCCTGCGGGCTCTGGGCTTGGTTTTGGATTTTAAATGCAGTATTAAGGCCTGATCCAGCCCTGGGCAGTCGCTGCGTCTGCTGGAAGCCAACTGCGAGCTCTGGCTTCAGTCCCCACAAGAAGAGCTGCAGCCCAGGCTTGAGCTGCTTTGGTCTGGGCACCCCAAAGGTTTAGTTTTGGGGTGTCCCCGGGGGGGAGCTGCGGATGGCTCTGTGCTGTGGGGCTTGGGGGTTTTGCAAGCTGGACCCCATCCCCGTGGCCGAAGGGATGCAGGGTGCCGTGTCCATCCTCCATCCATCACCTCTCCTGACTCCAGGTGCTTCTGCTCACCCCTCACCATCCCGGTTCACCTCCCCCTTTCCCTTCCTTTCCCACCTCAGGAGAAATCCCTACTTTCTTGCCCCCGGATCTCACGGACAAGGAGCAGGCATGAGCGGGCTCCTGGCCAGGCTGGGAGGAAACTCTCTTCTAGTTGAGAAGTGTCTGACCTGGGGGCTGCTCCCAGCCGGGGGGACAGGACACCCCGGTGTTTCGGCTCCGTGCTTTATCCTGCGAGGGAAGAAGGGACGTGCTCATTGCCCGATGTTCATTTGGGCAATGTGGAGCACTTTCTGGAGGGGTTGCTGACCTGCTGGAGGGTCTCCAGCCCCACAAAATCCTCCCTCTTGAAGCTGAGCCATTCCTAGGGAAGGCTGCAGGCTGAGAACTGACAGAACTCAGTTCAGTTGTGCTTTGCCCACCTTCCTGGCGGCGACAACAGCAAGCTTGGGCGGGTGTCTGCTTGGGGACACGCTGCCTTGAATGGCACACGAGGTCTGTGACGCCGGGCTTTGGGCAGGAGGAATCCTGCCCGTTTGGAGGGCTGTGTGCCTGGTCCGTGCTGCCCCTTCCCGGCAGCGTCGGGGGGGGTGCAGGAGCCAGCCCGGCTCCCCCAGGCCTGTTGATGCTCCGGCAGAACAGGCTATGCCCGCTGCCTCTCCTGCCTCCTTGGGAAATTAGCCGGTGTTTATGCAAAGGATTAGCGCTGCTCTCCCCCTCGGCCGCCCCGGGAGCCATCTCCCTTCCTGCCGGCTGATCGGGATTCAGCCGCCCCGGCCAGCGCGGGGATGGCTGAAGGTTGGGGTGACCTTGGGTGGCTCAGGCTGGGCCAGGGCTCCCAGGGATTTCCCGGGGCAGGGAAAGGGGAGCAGGCACGGGGAAGGGGGCAGCCGAAACCCTGGGGGGTGAATCTCCTCTGGTTAAATCCCGCTGGATAGAGCTGCCATGGGGCTGGACCCCTGCACCGGCTTCTCCCCATCCCGGCTCCCTCTGCCCAGGCTTTGGCCATCGCGGGACAGGGTTGCTGGCAGCAAGGGGGTGCAGGCAGGGACGGGGGGCGCAAAACAGGCAGGCAGAAGGTAGCCGGTAGCCAGGAAGGGTCTCTTCTTGGCCGGCTCCCCCTTCACCTGTCCCCGTTTGTTGGCTGGCAGCACGTGAGCTCAACCCGAAATGCTCCCAGCGAGGTGACCTTGGGGACAACGCCACCTCTGAGCCGCTCCATCGGTTGAAGCCCCCCCGCCCCAAACTCAGGCGGTCTCTTGTGTTTTTCTTTCCAGGGAGCTACTTTGCCAACCACTTCATCATGGGCGGCGAGAAGTTCGACTCCACGCACCCCGAGGGTTACCTCTTCGGCGAGAACAGCGACCTCAACTTCCTGGGCAACCGGCCCGTGGTGGTGGGCACTGGGGGGAGCAGGGCTGGGGGGGCAGAGGGGGCAGGCGTGCCCCTTCCCAAAATGAGGGTGGCTCTGTGTGTCACGGGGGTGCATGGTGTAAAGCTGCTGGCTGTCACCCCCCTGCAAGGGCAGAGCCAGCCAAGCAGACCTTCGTGGATTCTCTGATGTCTAATATAAGGGTTGGCTCCCTGGGGGACTAACCCGGGTCTCCTGGCTGCCTCCGTCCACGCGGCCCACAGTAACACGATGTTATTACTATATCTCTAAACTCACTGCCGAACTTGAGCTGCCAGGGGTGAATAGATTTGCAAGCAATTAGGAATGGACCAGGTGATTGCGTGACCTCTGCCTTTGGGTGCTGCTCTCTGCAGAACCCGAGTTATGGGTCATCGCGCCCGCACGTATTTTCCAACCCGCAAGGGCCGCTTGTATGCGCAAACCCGCCGGCTTAATAACATCAGCTGGTGAAGAAGATGGTGATGGGCTGATTTAGCCCAACTCCTCCTTTCCCGCTCCCTTTCCAAGAGCTGCTTTTCTTCTTGCCCTTCCCAGCTCAGCCGGGACCGTCTTCCAGCTGAGATGGCGCAGGGCTGGGGACGTGCTGGAACGGGGCTGGTGTGGAGCAGAGTAGCTTGGACAGGAGCTGGTGAAAGTATTCCCCAAGCTCTAGCAAAAAAGGGAATAAAAATTAAAAAAGGGGGTGGGGGGGGGGGGCGGCGGGCAGCACCCGTGGGTGTCGCGGTGCTGGGTGCTGCCGGCTCCAGCATGGGGAAGCCCGGCTGCAGGGGAGGTCCCCAGACCCCGCAGTCCTGGAGATGTTTTTTCTGCTCGTGCTTTTGGAAAGAGAGGAAATGAGAGCAGGGCTGCCCCCGGGGGGGGTTCGGTGGGGGGGGCCATGTCCCCCCCCGCTCCGGGTGCCTCTCGGCAGGGGGGGCTCAGCAGCATCAGCCCGAGCAGTGAGGGGTCGCGTGTTAGAACGAATTCAAGGTGAGGAATTAAAAGGCACCAAAGCTTTTCTGTCGAGTCGAGATAAATTTGGCTGGTGCTAATGGCCCAGCTCCCCAACGCTGCCCGCTGGGGCTGGCGAGGCTGCTGCCATCCCGCTTTGCCTTTTCTCCTTGGAACGGGTTTTGGCAGCGTTGTGTGATCCTTCGGCAGGGAAGCGCCCGGCCCCGGGGCTGTGCCAGAGCGGGGATCCCGGCAGAGCCAAGGGCAGGACCACCCCCATAAACCCCTGAGCGTTAGGTGGGCAAAGCCAGCGCCTTTCCCTCCATCCTCTGGGCTTCCCCAGAAAATGAAAAGTCAGCACTCGGGTTCTCTCTCTCCAGCAGCGAGCGCTGAGAAATGCTCTTGATTACACTAAAAGCCTCTAAACTGCCCAGCGAGCAGTTCCCGAGTCAGACACCCCGACAGCAGAAGCAGCGGGGAAGGTAAAGGAACAGCTTGGAAACAGCAGAAAGAATTAATATAGCGTTACAAACGAAATTGCATCGCTCCGGCTTAATTACCGACGGCCCTGGGCTGCAGAGCTGTGACCGAGGTCCCGTCTCCCTGGGGAGCGGGGGGATGTTTTGGGGCTGGGCTTTTGGGTCAGGTCAGTCTGGGGGCTCGGGTTGGGGAGGACCCTTGTTGTTTCTGGTCCAAGCATCGTTTGGGCATCTCTGATGCCACCTCCAAGACCTGTCCTGATGCCTCTTGGCTGCGATGCTTTGGCATCCTGGCCGGCTGCGAGAGCCCTGGCTGGGCTGGAAATGTCGGAGATGGCCAGTGCTTTTTGGTGGAGGATTTATTTTGGGTTCCTGGGGTGTCGAGGGCCAGGAGGTCTTGGGAAAATTGTGTCCCAAGTCCTCTCTGAGCTGAGTGCTTCATCCGAGCTATTAACAGCGCTGCTGCCACGGGGATGTGCAGGGCACCCGGAGGCTGCGCAGACTCTCCCCTCCACGGATACGGGATAATCTGGATTTTCCAGCTCCGGACTGGTTCCCAAGGGGCTGGGAAGGGCGTTGCAGGTTTAAGTAGCTGCCACTGTGCTGGGACACCTCTGCAGGGGCTGAGGAGCGGAGAAGCTGTTTGTGGCACCTGGAGAGCACGGGACGTTCCGGGGAAGTCGGGGACTGTCGGAATGTGCCGCTGGGTTTCCATGCCCATGCAAACCAGCCTGGCTCTGCTCATAGAAAAACCCCAAGAAAGACTTTTTTGAGGGTGGCTTTTTCACTTTAGCAGAAGCCAGTCTGGTCCAAATGTCACTACAGATACATGGATGGTGTTTTGAAAGGGGTAACGGTTGCAGTGAGGTGGGGTTTTTTTTTCCTGTTGTTTTTCAGTTTGATTTAAATTGAGGATGTGCAAAAAGTGCTTTAAACGGCCCCTTTCTGATGTGCGAATCCGGCTTGCGAAATTTCATTCATTCAAAAAAAAAGAACCCCAAAAAACCAAAACCAAAACCAACAAAGCCCCCAACCCCCTAAAGAAAGAGCCCACACGTGGGTGTGAAAGCGCCCAACGGTGATGGCAAAGTGGTTTCTGCAGCAAGAAATTTGCCTGTGGTGCTTTCCCATCCTGCCCAGCCCGACGGCCCCCCCGGGGGACCCCGGTACCCGCTTCCCCCTCCATGGCCCACCCCTGGGTGCTGCGGCAGGAGGGGGATTGCACCCACGGGTGCTCTCCCTGCCGCCACGAGCCCTGGCACTTGCTGCAGGATGGTCTGGGTACGGCTCGGCCGGGCAAAGGTGCAAATGAGCAAGACCAGATTGCTTCATTAATTTGAATAGCAGAGGATGACGTGATGTGTCACGACAAGGCATGGCACGTCACGACATGGCTGGGCTCCAGCTTGGAGGCCTTTTCCTCACTTGCTCCCTTCCAGCTGCGAGGGATGATTCCGCAGGTGCCCGTTTAAGCCTTGTGACCCGTTAAAAAGCTCATTAATACCAGATTAATGACTCAGCTGCCCTTTTCCCCTCCCGGAGGGGAGGGAGGGGGTGGCAATTCCAAGGTGCCATGGATTTGTCTTCCGAGCGCCCTGTGCCATCCTCTGCACTGGGTCCAGCCCAGCTGCGGGGTGGTGGGACGTGGTGGGTGATGCCCAACTGGTGGAGGAGGGATGGGGCAGGCCCCTGCCTGGTCCTGCGAGCTGCCTGCCCCATCCCGTCCCCCTGAGCCCGCGCGGGTCCCCCAGCCCCATCCATCCTGCTCTGCAGGGCTTTGGGGACAGGGAAGGTGACGATGGCTTTCCCACGTGAGGGCGCCAGGGACATGGGAAATGGGCACCTGGCTCCCTGCAGGGTGTCCCCAAGTGCCATCTCTAATTCAGTCTTGTTCCCTCAGTATTGGGGTGCTGCAGGCGCCTCGCTGTCCCTGAGCCCCCCCTCTAGGCTGGGGACACTGTGGGGTGACAAAGGGACCCAGGCAGCCTGGCTTGGTTACTGATTCCCTCTCCCAAGGCAGAAATTGAGCCCTTTGGCTCTTGTGAGCATCTGCCATCCCCGGTAGCACCTGATGCCCTCCTGGCTCTGGCTGTCCCTTGGCACACGGTGACAGCTCGCCAATGACCAGGCGTTAATCCTGGCGTAAGCCACTGTCTCTCCAACGTGTGCTTGTGTCGTCCCCCCACAGGGGCTGATCCTTCCTTGGGGATCAACCTACCTGAGCGATGGAGAGGGGGGAGATGGGTCCTGCATCCCTTCCCCGGTGCCCTCAGTCTCCCCGGGGTGGCTGCAGTGCCAAGGAGAGGGTGTCCCCCAGCTGCCACCGTGTCCCCTCTCCCCAAAAAGCCCTGTAGCCCCTGTGCAGGTGGACAGGAAAGACCAGGAAGATCAAGGTCACCTTGAAGGATGGCATGACTCCTCTCCCTCGTAGCGCTGCTCCGCTGGTTCCCTGCTCCGGGCATGGCGCTGGCAGAGACCCCACCACCCAAATCCCCTCCATCCCAGGGAGAAAACAGGGACACTTGTGTCTGTCCTTGGCTGGTGGGCAGGGAGGGAGCTTCAGCCTCCCCCCGCCCAGCCTCATCCGGCAGCTCCAGGCTGCATCAGCAGCCTAAAAACACATCAGCGGCTGCCCGCCTGCCCTGTGCCCCGTGTCCCCATCGCCCTCCAGCCAAAGGGACAAGGAGCAGCCCCTCTCTGCGTGCCCCTCCTGGTGAAACTGTCCCCTGCAAGGGGTTTTGGGCTTGCTCTTTGCCAACAGATGTCCCTGTCATCATGCTGCCCGGTACCCAAATGCCAGCGGGAGCTGCAGATGCTCAGCACCCATCAGGATGCGCAGGCCACCCTGGCTCCCTGCATCCAGGGTGCTGGGTTGGGGATGGGTCAACAGGGGTCCAGGGATAAGGTCCGCAGCCACTGTAACCCCTCCATGTGCACCTGCCTTCACCGGTGTCTCTCTCGTCCTAGTTCCCTTACGCTGCTCCACCTCCTCAGGAACCCGTGAAGACCCTCAGGAGCTTAATCAACATCCGCAAGGACACGCTGCGCCTCGTCAAGTGAGTCCCGGGTGGGGGAAGATGGGGCTGGGCACCCCACAGCCATGAGCCACAGGGCGGGGGGGGTCCGGCTGGATGCTCCCAGGGGATGCTCTCATCTCGGCATGGGCGGCTAGAGGGGACGAGCCATTGCTTTTCAAATGTGCCCCTTCCCCTGCTGGCACGGGTGAGCTTCCCGCATGCGGGCACTGGCTGCGCTGGCTCCAGCGCCAGATTAAAGGAGCTTAGTGCTGCCTTTGAAGTGCTTTGCTTTTTCTTCCTCCCCCACCTTCCAAAGGCTTTGTTGGAGGGAGGCTGGGGATTGCAGCTGGGCTGGGAGATTCAGGATTATGGCTGAAATCTGCCTGCGGTGATTCCCAGTCTGCTGGCCTGACCTTGGGCATGGCGGGCCCTCCTGGCGTGCCTCAGTTTCCCCTGATGGAGTGGGCAGCCCTTTTTGGGGCCATCGGTGCCGAGGGGAACCTCGCGCTGGATGAGCCGTCTTTGCCGTGGGGGGGACAACCCTGGGGCACCCCGAGCCCTCCCCGAGGGGTGCCCGTCTCCCGACCCCTCTGTGCTCCCCAGGTGCTCGGAGGAGGTGAAGACGCCGGGGGAAGAGGTCAGCAAAGCCAAGGTGCACTACAACGTGGAGTTCACCTTCGACACGGACGCCCGCGTGGCCATAACCATCTACTACCAGGCGACCGAGGAGTTTCACAATGGCGTGGCGAGGTGAGGACCCCCAGCCTGGCCCGTGTCCCCCTGAGCACAGGGCTCTGCTGACGGAGACAGAATTTCTCCTCCCCGGAGCATCTCCCCTCCTCGGGGCAGGAGGCAGCTGCTGGTGTTGTTGAGGCTGGAGCGGGGGGTTCCTCACCTCTCCCGGCTGCCACCGCCAGGTCCCTGCCCTCCTCCTTCCCTGTCCCATCCCACTCCCTCTTTTTACCTCCGGGTCAGAGCTGAGCCCAGGAGAAATCATTGCCCCTCCTGGTCCCCACCAGGTTGGGGTTGTCCCTGTCCCCTCCTTGGCTGCCCTGGGGGTGTTTTAGCCCCATGGATTATTTTAGCCCTTTTTAGGACTTCCTGCCTTGTCCCCAAGAGGCATCCAGGAGAGGAGGGGAGGAGTGACCCCCCTCTCTCCCATCTTCCTGGCATCCCTGTGAGCCGGGGGAACCAGGAGGAGTGTGGGGACACCCACGGTGCCCCTGACCCTGTCCTCTCTCCACGGGACAGCTACATCCCCAGGGACAACAGCCTGCAGTCGGAGACGGTGCACTACAAGCGGGGGGTGTGCCAGCAGTTCTGCGTGCCCTCCCACACCGTCGACCCCTCCGAGTGGAGCGAGGAGGAGGTGGGTCCCGGTGGCATCAACCGCGGGGTCGGGGGACGGTTATGGACGTGGGATGAAACCTCCGTCACTGCTCCATCTCATCAAGCCTCTCCTCCTGTCTCTCTCCAGCTGGGCTTCGACCTGGACCGGGAGGTGTACCCCATGGTGGTGCACGCAGTGGTGGATGAAGGAGAGGGTGAGGAGGGGGTTCCTGGCTGGGTTGGGCTTTCCCCAGTTGCTGGCACCGCGGTGCCCAGCCCTTGCACCAACGGGGCAGAGCCTCCCGCTTCTCCTTGCTGCCACCATGGCCCTGCGCGTCCCTGAGCCCTGCGTGTCCCTTTGTGTCTTGCAGAGCACAATGGGCACTGCCACGTGCTGCTGGCCACCTTTGAGAAGGTAAGTGCCAAGCTGGGGCTGTCCTTACCGCTCCTACCCCGTCACCCACTGGGTGCAAGAGCCTGGAGAAACCCCATGGGGCTCGGAATGGTCCTGCTGGGCTGGGGCTGTTTTGGAGCTGCTCTAGAAATTCTGGGAATATCCCCCAAATCCTTGACTTTAAGAACCCGCTTTTGAGGCCTTTGGTCTCAACTCTTGTCTTCCTCGCTCCAACGTCTCCAGCCTTGCCATGTGTGTGACATCCCGCACCTGCCTGCTACCGGGGTGTCGGGAAAAAGCGGAATTGCTGTAAAACGGGCTGGTTGGGAGCGAGGAGGGAGCGGTGGCAGCTACGGGGTGGGTGGGTGCTCAGCCCCGGTGCCCACCCGTGTGCTCTCCTCCCTCCAGCACAGCGACGGCACCTTCTGTGTGAAGCCCCTCAAGCAGAAGCAAGTGGTGAGTGTCCGGGTGTCCCCGCGGGTGGTGACAGCTACCGCCCTGCACAGCCCCCGGGGGGAAGGCGGCGAGGAGCCTTTTGGGGAGCAGCACACCCCGGTGCGGGCAGCAGCCTGCCCCTGCCCTGCTCCTGCCTCCCACGGAGCTTGGGGATCACCGGGAATTTCAAGTGCATCGATGCAAGGAGGAACAGTGGATTTTGGGGTGGGGTGGGGGGGGGGGGGCTGGCCTGAGGAAAGGGCGGGGGACGGCTGTGTCTTTGCTCCTCACCCCTTCCCCGCGGGGTTGCAGGTGGATGGTGTGAGCTACCTCCTGCAGGAGATCTACGGCATCGAGAACAAGTACAACACGCAGGACTCCAAGGTACGCGCCTGCATCCCGCAGGCCCAATCCCCCAAGCCTGCATCCCGCGGGTCGTCCCTTGTCCCCCCTCCCCTTCCCCTAGCACAGGTCCAGCAGCTAAAACACACACGGGGCAAGAGTTTGCAGCACAACGTGGAGCTGCCTGGGGCGGTACGGGTGTCTTGTGTTGGCATCGAAGCTGCCAGAGGCAGGAAGCGGAAGGATTGAGCCTTTTCCCCCATCCTTCGTGGTCCTTTGTGAGCATGATGGCTGGATCCTGCTGGCTTAGGAGGGCACTGTGGGGCTCGAAGTATGGGACGTGCCTCCTCCCCTGCTATATATAAATATATGTAGAAGTTGGGGTGAAGGATGCATCCCTCCATGGGATGCCTGGTGGCTCCATCTCCATCTCCCAGCCTCCAGGAGGGGAAAGATAAGGTCCCAGGGTTGTATTTCAAGAGCAGGCAGCCCAGGGACACAGGCAGGACCCCACAGCGAGTTCTTGGGGCACCCAGCCTTTATTTTAGGGCACCCACCCTCCTACCACGTGGGCTGGGGACCCCGAGGCCGAGCGTCTCCCATCTCTCCCGTGGGGCAGGTGGCCGAGGACGAGGTGAGCGATAACAGCGCCGAGTGCGTCGTCTGCCTCTCGGATGTCCGCGACACCCTCATCCTGCCCTGCCGCCACCTCTGCCTCTGCAACACCTGCGCCGACACCCTGCGCTACCAGGCCAACAACTGCCCCATCTGCAGGCTGCGTAAGGGCCGGGGGGGCTGGCGTCTCTTGCGGGAGGGGTGGTTGGCATTTCCAGTGGGGGCTGACATCTCGGGAGGGGGTAGGTGGCATCTCCAGACAGGGCTAACATCTCTTGCAGGGCTGGCGGTTGGCCTCTCCAGAGGGGGCTGGTGTCTCTGGTGGGAGGTGTTTGGCATCTCTGGGGGGGGGGTAGCTGGCATCTCCAGAGGGGGCTGGCATCTCTGGGAGGGGGAGGTGGTGGTTGGCATCTCCAGAGGGAGCTGGCATCTCCGGGGGGGGGGAGTGGGGGGTGGTTGGCATCTCTGGAGGGAGTGGATGGCATATCCAGGGGGGGCTGGCATCTGAGAGGGGAGGGCTGGCATCCCTGGGAGGAGACTGGCATCTCCCATCCTTGGGTTTTGGAGTCCCTCCAGCCCCGCACGCAGTGATGCCATGCAGGGATGCCCCTCCTTGGGAAACTGCGTGGCATTTCGCGGGGGGTCGGTCTCCTTTCCGCACCTGGTTTTCACCCCATCCTTTATCCCCGCTGCGGCAGCTTTCCGAGCCTTGCTTCAAATCCGAGCCATGAGGAAAAAGCTGGGTCCCCTCTCGCCCACCAGCTTCAACCCCATCATCGCCTCGCAGACCTCCGACTCCGAGGAGCACACGGTCAGTGTCCCCCCTCCCCCCCCGGAGGGCTGCGGGACCCCGGCCCCCTCCACCCCGCTGGGGCCAGGCCAGGGAGGTGTGGGGACGCATGTGCTTCCCAGGCCCAGGGTTTATCTTTTAATGCAAGTTGATATGTAAAAAAATGCAAGTCTGATACTGCAAAAACAAAAAAAAAAAGGGCTTTCGGTTGGGTGGAAAGATCATGGATTTGGGGCTTTCATTGGTGCAGGGAGTTTGTCCGTTCTCTGTGTTTTGGCTTCTCCCTGGGGCATCCTGATCATTCTGACTGTAGGTGCCGGGGGGGCAGCGAAATGGCCTGGGGGGGGACCCTCACCCCATCTCCCCCCTCTCCCCAGTCCTCGGAGAACATCCCCCCGGGCTACGAGGTGGTGTCGCTGCTGGAGGCCCTCAACGGGCCACTGACGCCCTCGCCGGCCCCACTGCCACTGCGTGCGCTGGGCGACCCCCCCGGCGCGGGGACCCTGCCCTCCTACGGCAGCGATGGCCCCCTGCCCCCGCTGCGGGCCCTCTCGCCCCTCGATCGCCTCCCCGAGTGCGGCCCCCCGGGGCTCAAGCTGAAGAAGAGCCTCTCCAAGTGAGTACCAGGGTGGGCGCGGGGGCTCGGGGGGGTTTGGGGGCTGCAGGCAGGGGTGAAGCCCTTTGCTTTGCCCCCCGCACAGGTCCATCTCGCAGAACTCCTCCATCCTGCCCGAAGAGGAGGATGAGAAGTCGTGCACGGAGTCGGAGCTGAGGGTCGCCAGGAGGAGATCCCCTGCCCGGCGCGAGGAGGTGAGCTCTCTCCCAACCGCGCTGGTGATGAGCCGAGGCACCGGGGGGGCTGTGGGCTTGGGGGTGGCTTGGGACCAGAGGGTATGGCTGGGTTTTGCCCCTTCTGGCTCTTCCTCCATCCATAAGGATGCCTGGGGGAGATGGATCCATCCCTGATGAATATCCCCCATCCCATCCTCCCCGTTGGGGTCTTCCAGGAATGCGGCGCGACGCCAGAGAGTGAAAACCTCACCCTGTCGTCGTCGGGAGCCATTGACCAGTCCTCGTGCACCGGCACCCCCCTCTCCTCCACCATCTCGTCTCCAGAAGGTACGGCACGGCGGGGCTCCCAGGTGCTGGCAAGGCAGGAGAGCGGGATCGCCGTCTCGGATCCGTCCTGCTGCGGGGGGATGCAGAGGGGGTTTGAGTGGTCCCTTCCTACCCCGCTGTTGCGTGAAGCTTGAGGGTGTCACCTCTGCTCCATCACGCCATAGACCCAGAGAGGGGGGCTGCGAGCCCCGGGACACGCTGCTGGCAGCTTTCCACCCATCACACCTCCGTGGCGAGCAGCAGGTCCTTGCTCCATGCCCTGCTTCTCCTCATTAGCCTCATTTTTAATTAGCCGGTGCTGTGCCTTAACTCGTGGCAGTGGGCTGGGGGGGTCCTGTGGCCCCGCTCAGCCCCTGCTCTCCCTCAGAGCCCGTCAGCAGCAGCTTGGCTCAGTCCGTCATGTCCATGGCCTCCTCCCAGAGCCAGCACTCCCAGCTCAGCACCGACACCGTGTCCTCCATGTCCGGCTCCTACATTGCTCCTGGCACTGAGGAAGAGGAGGAGGGGGACATGCTCCCCTCGCCCGCGGCCGCCAGCGCCACGGCCTCCGACGGAGAGGTAGGGGCTGGGGGGTTGTGGATGGTGCCCATCGCCCCCACGTTCAAGAGCTTCCCCATGGGATGTCCCATCCCTGGAGGGGTTCAAGGCCGGGCTGGACGGGGCTTGGAGCAACCTGGTCTGGTGGGAGGTGTCCCTGCCCAGGGCAGGGGGTGGCACTGGATGATCTTTAAGGTCCCTTCCAACCCAAACCATTCTGTGATTCTCCTCGGAACCCACCGGCACCAGACTCTTTGGGTTTTTTTTCCTTCCACCTTTCCCACCTTCTTCCCGCAGTCGACACCTGTGGAGTCCCCGGATATAAACTTCGTCAGCATCTCGGCCGAGGAGCGCGATGCCGAGGTAACCAAAACTGCCCCCTGAGGGGCTGGGGACCACGGTGCCACCCAGCACGGCGGGGAGACCCCGCTTGTGCCCAGCTCCAGCTGCCTGCGGAGGGGGAAGGTGGCAGCTGGCACCGCGTTCCCCCGGGGCTGGGCTGGGGAAGGGGCTGCCCGGGGGATGGATGGGGCAGTGGGGCTCTCCCCTATCCAGGATCATCTTCCTGGTCCACGGAAACCCCTGGGGATGGGGATATTCCCTCAAAGGGACTTGGGGACAGCCCCCAGCACGGTGCTGGGACACTGTGGGGCTGCTAATGCTGACTGCCTCTCGCCTGTGCCGCAGGGCAACGACGTGCTGGAGGACGAGGACGCCTCTCCCACGCAGGAAGACGGTAAAAGGCCCCGGGGTCATCATTGTCCCCTCTCTTTCTGTTCGCTGTCACTGGCGGGCAGCCGAACGAGTGGCAGATGCTGTGCTGCCCCCGGTTCCCCTGCCTGCTGGCTGCCATCGGGGAGAGCCCGGAGTGCCTCCGCGGACACCGGGGCCGGGAAAGCATCCGTCACGGGGGGGTTGAACGCCGGTGGGTGGGGGGAAGCCAGCTGTCCACGGGGACCCCCGTGAGCGCGGTGCGGAGCAGGTGTGCAGGATCCAATGGCGTTTTCAACGGGCCAAGTGGGAAAGAGGCTTCTCTGGGTTTTTGCTCTCGCCAAGAAGGTCTCTCTCGCATCTCGGGAATTCTCCCCCATAGGGACCCCTGTCTCGGCTGGTTCCCATAGGAAGGGGCTGCAAAACCATTCCCTTTGGGATGCTTTCCTAAATTTTTTTGGCCTGTCCTCAATGTGCTTTCACAAGCCAAAACACACCCATTGAGGGCTCCTCTTGTCTCCTCCCACGGGCTCAAGTAGTCAAGGAAAAACACGGTCACCCCCGTGCCATCGACTACCAGCCGCCTTGGATTTCTTTGGGGCGATAGGGAGGCCCCCAGTGTGCCCCCTCCCGCCTTTGCAAGTCTCTCGTTAGCAAAAATGTGCCAAAACTGTTCTCCCATCCAACCTGGACTCTCAGCTGAGCTGGAATACAGGAACATCCATCCCCAAAACATGGCCTCTGCCCTCCAGGGAGGCTCTTGCTGATGGGGAGACTCGAATATGACAACTGGGGAGCAACTGGTGGCTGTGGTGGATATCCATGGGCATCCCAACAACTCTGGGAGCAGGACAGCCTTTCTCCTTAGGATACGGTCCTGCGCCCATTCTCAGTGGGGCTACTGGTTTATTTGGGAACATCTCTCCTGAGGCTTAGTTGCCTGCATCCTATGGATGCAGGTAAGAGCCTGGGGGGCTGATCTCTCGGACGGGTGATGCTAAGAAGCAGAGTTACCTCCCTCAGCCCCAAAAGCCTCCATCCCCCCTGCAAAGCTTGGCTACGGCTTCTTTTGCCCCACGCATCCAGTTGCTGCCTCCTCCCGGCATCTCCGCGGCTCTTGCACATGCGCCGATGGTGCCGGAGAGGCTCTTTTGGGAAGTGATGGGTACCACCGTGGCCGGGGACCTCTCGGCCGTGCTGGGGGGGAAGGTTTGGTCGAACCCCAGGCAGGCGGTGGGGGAGCAGGTCCATGCGTGGCCGGTGCCCATTGTCGCTCTGTCGCTGCTCTCCGATGCGGCCGGTGCGAGGAAAGGAGCAGCTCGGACCGTGCCCACGTGCGTTATTGTCCGCTCTTCACCCGCTCCCCTCTAGATGCATAATTTTTTTATCTTTTTTTTTTTTTTTTTTTTTTTGAAAGAGGGCGGGGAGGGGAGAGGAAAAGACCCAGAAACCCCCACACCCCACCGCTAAAAAGGCAACGGCGAGCCCCAGCGCCGAGCCGCGGCGTTAACTGCCTTAACTCCCTTCCAGGCCCGAGGACAGGCGCTTTCCTCGGTCTGAGGTGTGACAATAACAATGACTTGGGCATCGCACACGTGAAAGCGCTGGACAATAAACTGTGCTCTGAGGCCTGCTTACCTGGTGAGTGGCCGTCTGCTGAACATGAACTTGGGGTGGGGGGGACGGATCCACTCTTCCCTGTTTCACCCCAGCATCCCTTTTGCATCCAATCCCTCCTCTCCCACCGCCGCATTCCCCAACCCCGCCATCGCCATCCCCACCACATCATCCTCACGGCATCTCACCACCCATCCCACCGCGGGGCTGAGCACCAGGCACGCCACCACCCAGCAGCCATAGGCTGGGGTGACTTGTCGCCAGCGGGATGTCCCCAAGGCGTTGCAGACTGGCTTTGCTGAGAGGTCTTGCCCCTTGGCCAGGGGGCTGCTGGCACCCCGGGGGGCACCAGCCCTCCCCATGAAGGTGGTTGTGTGACACGATCAAAGCCTGGTCCAGCCTCGTGGTGGGCGCGGGAGTGTTTTGGGTCGGGATGTGATCTGCAGCCCGTCCAGCCTTACTGCAGGGGCTGCCTGCCTCCTCCTCCTCTTCCTCCAGGGCTGGGGAGACAGGGCATGTCGGGTCAGGTCATCCTTCTGCAGAGCCCCAAAGTTCATCCCTCTTTCCCATTTCTTCACGCTTTCTCTTCCACGCTCCTTCCATTTCTGTTTCCTCCCCTCCTCTCTCCATCCCTTTTTTTCCTCTTCTTCCTCCCTCCCAGGCTCCTCCGTCCGCGTGGAAGTTCATGTTCGCTCTGTGCCAACACGGTTTTCTCAACCCACGCTTGTGTCCCCTCCCTGCCCAGAGTTGCCCAAAGGTGACAAATGTATTGGTGACCCCCGGCCCCTGAGCGGGCCAAGGGGGAGAGGGCTGGGGACCCTGCCCAGCGCTACAGGCTCCTCTCCATCAGCCTGGGGGGTGGGGGGAAACAAGAGGGGGGGAAAAAAGCCAAGACGAAGCCCTCTGAGGGTCCAGGTCTCCATCAATACATTTGTGGACAAGCTGAGAGCAACTCTGCCCCTGCCTTGCCCCTTCGGCTAAATTTGTGGCAAGTCCCAGACCTGCAGCGGGTGTTGGAGAGCCAAGAGGGTGGGTGAAACCAGCCTGGCCCCCCCTGGGAGGGGAAAGTCCTTCCTCCCTCCCTTCTCCTCTGGGAAAGCTTCCTCGCCTGTTCCTGGTGGTTTCTGCATTGGAGAAACTCGGCTGAGGCTCCTGGGGAGGAACAGGCGCCTGCCACAAATGCCCCTTGTCCCCTCCATCACCCTCCGGCAGCAGCTGGCTGAGCCCCGCCGGCACGGGGGGCTGGGGAAGGGGCTGGGGGGGTCTCAGCAGTGCCCCTGCCTTTGCTGGGGGTCCCAGCAAAGCATCCCCTGGCCGTGGCACTGGCCAAAGCCATCCTTGACTGCATCCCCCTTGGTTGTGCCGGGGGGAGGATGAGGAAGGGGGAGCTTTGCAGCCCAAACGGCCCCGGCACGGGGTCAAATTCTTGCTCTGCTGCGAGGACTGCAATGGCCTCGTTCCCCCCCCCCTGCCTGGACCAGGATGTGCAGGATCTGGCCCCTGGGCTGAGCCCAGCCAAGGATGTGCTCTCCACCCTTTGGCCACCGCCTCTGTCCCTGCATCAGGTGACTGTGCTGCTTGGAGCCCTGGGCAGGGAGCCGCGCTGCCGCCCGCATGAGAGGGGCAATCTGGCCTCGGCATTTGCTGGGAAAACTGGGGGGGCTGCCGCTCGCACCGGGGCCAGGGGCAGAGGAGGTGCAGAGTTGGGGCAGTTCAAGGCTGCCCGCGGTCCCCCTGGGGCTGGAGGGAATAACTCCAGGGATGCAGAGCTCTGCCCTAAAGGGGCTGGGGGAGGATTGCCCTGGGGGTTCCCGGGGTGCTGGGGTGGGCGAAGGTGATGTAACGGCCAGTTGGTCGTTTTCTGGTTGCAATCGGTGTTTTGCAACATTGCTTTTGTTAACTAGACTCAGGGCAGCTTCTTCCTTCCCAGAGCCCGTCCACTCCCCATCAGCAGCCACCCGCTATCGGGACTTGGCCTCTTTGCGACGGGGATGATTTGAGGCATGATTCCATACTGGTGCTGCTGGGTTGCAATCGCAGGACTGGTTTGCATGCACTGGGAAAGTCCTTTTGGCAGAGGTTTCTTGCAGGCCTGGATGTAACCGCATCCACGGGGCCGGCAAGAACAGGGGGGACTTTTACTTTGGGGACAGGTGCTGTTTTCTTGAAAGCTTAAAGGAAAATCACCTTGACCAGCGATGATGATGATGATTCTTCCTCCCCCAGTTTCTCTCATGGGGAGGTTTTGCCATGATGAGACCCATGGGTTGGTTGGGTTTTGCCTTCTCTGTAATGGACAAAGGCGTGGGACGTGGTTCCTCAAAACGGAAAGGTTTGCTCATCCCCAGCACTGTTGTGAAATCTCAGCAGATTTCAATCTTGGTTGGAAAAGGCTTTGGGAGGAGTGGAAAGGCCACATCCTGGGGATTTTGGGACATGAGGTTTAAAGAAAACATGCAGACCTGTGTCCTCAAGGGGATCCTGCTGAGACCCGGGGTGCGTGGCTGGTCTTCCGGGGTGGTCCCTGGGGCTCCGAGCATCCTCTGCCACGGAGAGGATGGCACTGGAAGGAGAAATTGGGGGACAGCACCTGCCGAAAAGGCTGGCGGCGAGGTGGGGAGGGCTGGGGAGCTGCTGCGTCGGAGGCGGCAGAAGACCAGAAATCCCCCGAGGGTTTTTGCTGGTTTAAACCCGTGGCTGATGGGAGCTGTAAGCGATACGGCAGCGGACTGGGCGAGCCGGTTGGGTTTCGCCGCGATGCTCTTTGGGAGCCGGTCTGCGCAGGGCAGGTCTGACGGCTGGTAACAGCGGTGGCGGGGGGGGCACGGACACCCCCCTCCTGCAGCCCAAGGGGAGAAGAGGCGGGTGGGCGCGGGGCCAGGTCCCCGCTGTGGGGCTGGACTGTGTCCTGCTGCCCCCAGCCCCGCTCCCCGGCAGCCTCCCAAGGGTGCGCTGAGCTGAGCTGGGTCTCTGCACCGGAGCCCTGCAGTGACTTGTGCAATGTCAAGCTCTTAATGGGATTTCGGTGTGCCTGTCTATAGGGGTGTGTGTACGTGTGGTCCTCTTTAATTCTCCATTCCCTCCGGGATCCGCAGACTTAACGTGCCTGGCTCTCCTCACCGTAAAAAGCCGGTTGAAAAGGCAGCTGTCACCTCCCATAAATCAGCAGGCGGCGGGTTTTTGTTGCTCCCTCTCTGGGAAAGCCTCAGCACTTGCCCTTGACCTTGGGGGTGCCCTTGCATGGCCCCCACCCCCCCGGGGCTCAGAGCTGCCCCCACCCCTGCCCACAGGGCTTAACCTCACTGGTGGGAGCAGCCGCCCTGCTTTTGGGGTGCACCCCCTTCCTAAGGGCACCACGGAGCCTCTGATCATTCGGGTGGTGGGACGCGAGCCGCAGGCAGGCAGGTCCCGAGCTCTGCCCGTGGCCCTGCCCCGGCCGGAGGGTGCTGCCTGGACCGGGAGCCTGCAGCCGGAGAGGAGGCGTGCGGGGACCTGGCTCCCCTCGCACCACAAGCATGCCCACCCTTCGGTTCCCCTTGGCACGAAACCCCGGGGGGGCACCACGCATGACGGCCCCCTCACACCATGCCCGGCGGCGGCTCCCTATACTTATCCCAGACCCGTTCGCAGGCGGCGAGCCCCCACCATCCCCCGCCACGGTCGCCCCGTTTGCTCACTCGTGTGCATGCCCCCCCCCACTCCCCCACCCCAGCACCTCCGCTCCCACCTTCACCATGTGCCTTCTGGTCTCTCCTGCCACGCAGCCGCCGTGCCGGACTCCTGCCCCATTAACATTGAGGAATAGGTATGAGACCCCCCCAGAGCCTGCGCCCGCCTCGCGCCCCGTCACCCTGGGGGGGGGATTTGGCGCTGGGTTGGCGCCCCTCGTCCCGGCATTGTTGGCCAGTCCCCTTGCTCTCCTGGCGTGGGTGACATCCCTTAGTGCCCAACCCGCAGCCCCCACAGGGCATCCGCATGTGCCCTCTCGCTGGGCACGGGGGGGCAGAGGCAGCCCCCTTCTGTCTGGGTTATTAGAACCTGGCTATGGCGCACAGTGCTTCCCATTCACCCCTCGGTATTCCCGAGAATTTGGGGGTTTAAGGGGCTCCCCCAGCCTGGAGAGGTAAGTGCAGGCGTTCGCCAGCCCTCGCTGCAGCCAAAACCCTAAGGGGGGGTCGGGGAGGTGGGTGTTATTTGGGGAGACCAAATTGCATCCCCCATGGAAAGATGAGCCCAGCATGCTGGTGGGCGTTAGGAGCCCCTAAACCCCCGTTTTCTCCCCCCAGGCCCGGAGGCAGCCAACAACAACGTGCGGCTCCTGGGGCAGGTGCCCTGGCCCCACCGCCCCCCCAGCACCCGAGACCTGGAGCAGGCAGCAGCCCCCCTGCCCGTGTGAGGGCTCAGCCTCGGCGGGGACACGCACCCCCCTGCCCGCCCAGAGGGACCCTGGTGTTGGGGCACCGCGGGCGTCGCCACCTCCATCCCTCGGCTGTAGCGCGACTGATTTTGGAAAGAAAAGATGGTAACCTCGACTTGTCCTCCCTGGCCCCCCTGTGCAGAGGGGGGCCAAGAGCCACAATCACCTTGGAGCCCCCCCATCAGCACCTTCCCGTCCTCCAGCCCCGACAGGGACAGGCTGGGGTCCCCCCCTGCCCCCGGCCATCTCACACCCCTGGCTCCTCTCCCCCCCGGCATGCGGCGCAGTGCTCAGTGGGATGGGATGGGGTCACCCCACAAAGAGGGTCCTGGGATGTGGCCAGAGGGGGACAATGGGGTGAGGGTGCCCAGGGGTGTGGGTTAAGGATGTGGCATTGGCATCCTTGGTGCACGAGCTGGTGACCTTCATCGGGGGCCGGCCCCCCCCAGGTTTGCTGGCCTGTGTCCCTGCCGTGCCGTGGGGTGTCCCCATGCCATGCTGTGGAATGTCCCCATTAATGCACTGGTGGTGATGGTGCCCCCCCAGCTCCCCCTCCCTCCGCTCTCCTGGGCAGCAACATGGGCTCTTGGGCCGGGCCCGTGAGGTTGCATTTCCCCAGCGATGGAGCGGGGTGGGTAGGGGACATGGTTGTCCCCCCTCCATCACCAGCCCCCGGGGCATCACTAGTTTAACCTCACTGTCTTCCGCCCCGCTGTGAGCTCGGGGCTTGGGGCTGTGCCCTCTCTCTGGAACAAGTGCCAAAAGTGTCACCCCCCCCCCGTCCCACCCCTCCTGCCCTCTCCATCGCACTTTGTAGCAGGGGGTGCATGGGGGTGCGAAAGCTGCCCCCCACCCCTCCATCCCCACCCCTCCGGCCAGTGCTGGGCTGACAGCATAAGCGGGTTTTGCTCAAGGGGACGGGCACGCAGGGACACCGATGGGGCAGGGACGCAGCCACAGACCTCGGGGACCTGATGGGATCATTGTCACCAGCGGTCATTGTCGGAGGCTAAGCTCCACTCCAGAGGGCATCAGGGATGTTCTGAAGCCGTTTTGAGGAGCATCAGACCCAGCATCCCAATCTGGCGAGCTCTGGAGCTGCTTGGGCCAGCCCGGGGAGGGGAGGCTGAGCCCTCTCTTTCCCCCCACCTGGTTTCCTCAGGAGCAGGAGCCGGGGCAGAGCCCCCAGCGCAGATGTGATGGCAAAGGCCACCTCCTCCTTGCAGGAGGAAAACATGTTTCAGAGCTACCTTAGGGCAGAGGTGTTCATACAGTGACAGCGACGTCCCGCAGTGGCTGTGTGCAGGGAGCGGGTCCCCACATCAGAGCAGGGGCTGTGCCGGTGGCCATGGCTCCTAAAGGGGGACAAAGCCCTTTTTAGGGCCAGGGTGTGTTTTCTCCACCTGGGTCACAGCCGGAGCCGCAGCGGCTGCTTGCTGCAGGGTGTTGGTGTCGGCCACCCTGCTGCTCCCTCCTCCGGGCTCCCCCCATCCGCCGTATCTCCCATCGGCTCAATAGCTCCCAAATTTCTCCCTGGGAACCTGGGGCTGGGCTCTTGATGGGGGCGGGGGGGGGGGTGGCATCTCCAAACTGCCATCCCGTGGGATGGGAGCTGCTAACAGCAGAGAGGGCTGGAGCAGCAGGGGACAAGCCTTGTGCCCCGCTCAGGGACACGCTGCCATGGTGGGGCTACTACCCACAGGTCTGGGTGTCCTGGTCCCAAGGAGCCACCAGCACCGTGCTGGGCACAGGGAGAGCTTTGGGGGTTGACCATCATGCTGAGCTGGGAAAACCAGGGGGGTGGCAGGAGACCGGCTGCTCCCACATCCTCGGGCATGGGCAGGAGAAGGGAAAATCAGGCTGATGCTCCAAGGGTGGCTCGCCTGTCAAAGCCCACCTTTCCTCAGTTTCAAAGGGAACAATGAGAGCTCTCTGCGACCAGGCACCACAGCGTAGGGCTGGGATGGTGCTTGTGGCTGCTGGGAGGTCAGGGCTGAACAGGCAGGTCCTTTGCTCAGGAGGGTCCTGGGAGGTGACTGGGAGGGTTTTCCAGCTGCTCTGAGCTGCGGTGTCCCCAAGGCTGCAGGAGGAGCCCAGCAAGCTCATGGGGTGGCTGCTGGTGAGCACAAGGCAATAGAGGAGCGAGGAAGATGCTGCTGCCGAGCAGCGTGCCACTGCCATGGTGCGAGCAAAGAAATAAGCATCCTCCGATTTTGGTGTGGGCGACACCAGCGCTGTCCTCAGCCACCCAGAAGGGACAAGGGGCGGACAGGAGCCGCCAGTGCCAGCAGCGTGGGGTGAAAGGCAACGGCCCCCTGTTTCAGGGGGCAGCCCCTTGTTCCAGCGATCCACCCATCAGGGATTTAAGGAAGGAAACCAGATTGCTGCTTATGACTTTGCTTTGAGCATGTTTTGGATTTCAAGAGTATGTTTAATAAAGGGTATCTTACGTCGACAAAGCGTCCAGAGTCATTTTGTGGTTACAAGGCAAGGACAGTTGGGGTCTTGGGGGCTCAATGGGCAGAAACCCTTTTTGGCTGGGAGTGTCCCCCCACCCATCACCCAGGCACATCCCCAAAACCAGCTCAGCTGCTTCAGATTTTCTAAACGCTTCCCAAGGTCCTTCTAACCCACCTGACCCAACCATCCTAAATCCTGCCTCCTCTGAGCCCTGCTGGGATGGAGAAGGTGCAAATGCAGGAAAAACCTGGGCTGGGGTAGTGGCATCTCCCCAGCATGGCCAGGCAGATGGCACAAGCTCAGCGGCCCCCGACACTGCTGGGATGGATGAGGACACCCAGAGGGGACCTTTTCTGGAGGAGAAGAGGGAGAGGAGGAGCGCTGAGGAGTTGGGTGCTCTCATGCAGGAGAAATCCCTCCTGAGACGGAGGACTCGTGCTGGGGCCTTGAAGGTGAGGAGGGCTGTAAGGGCGGGTTGTAATTTGGTTTTAATGGAGGAGGCTGATGCACTGTGAGGGGCAGCGCCTTGAAGCCGTGGATGGAGGGAGGGCTTGCGGATGGTCAGATCCTGCAAAGGGGGAGGATGGAAAAATTGAAGCCTGAAGTGCTTTGCCCCAGGCTGTTCAGGAAAGCCCAGGGCTGCGCTGGAGATCAGCCCTGGAGCACTTGCAGCCTTTGGGTGTGTTTTTGCAGGGGCGGGTCCTGCTCCAGAGGGAGCTGAGCTGTTAGCAAGGGCAGAAAACTGAGGTTTGGGGTTGTTTTCTGGGTATAGGTCTGCTGAAAAGCAAAATATAAATTTCCGCTCCCCTGGGAGCTGCCTCCTCCACACCCAGTCCCAGCATCTGTCACCTCACAGCCTGCGGCCACTGGGGACGGACACGAGCAAAGGGGTACCTGCCTGTGTCCTGGGGAGAGGGTTTGACCCCCCCCCCAACTTGCCTCACCAAATCCTGGCAGGATCCTGGCTGGAAAATCCTTCACTGTACCCACCACTTCAGGCAGCAGCAACCCTCAAGATCGGGTCTGGCGTCTCACCTGCCCCTTTCTCTCAAATGTCCTTCCCCCGTGGGGCAGGCACAGGAGGAGTGCTCAGTGTTTAAACCTCCCCGAGGCACCCCAAAGCCCCCCCTCTGCGCTGTGGGGTGAAAGCAAACAGGCTTCCCTTGGGTTTCACAGCTGCTCTCAGCCCCCTTGGTCAGGGAGTGTGAGGGGGTCCCTCACTGCTCTCTGTTAAATCCCTTGGACTGGCAGTGGGGGGGTGTCAGGGATTTCTTACAGGGGCACAGGGCTCTAATGCTTTTAATTACATAAAGGCAGACCCCACTCTTTGATTTGGGGGTCTACCAGCCCCTCCTGCCTCCTCGTGCTTTGCCCTAATTGCTGTGGGCTCCTCAAGGGTCCAAAGTGGAGTGGGGGGGGCACAGGTAGGAGGAAAGGGCTGAGGTTGCCCCTGTGCGAGCCCGGGGTGGGGAGCAGGACACAGGTTTTGGGGTTTGCTGGGGCTGGGTTTGTCCCCGGGCGTGGGGTACGGCGGGGTCCACCCGGGTACCACAACCCTGCCCGTCCAACACCTTCAGCCGCCCCCATCCCCACGCCGGGGGGTCCGTCCCCAAATGGCCATGTCTCAGCCCAAACTGGCAGGTACCCGCCCATTCCCCATGGCAACGGGAGGACCAATGGCAGGCCCGGAAGCTGTTTACGGGGCGGAGCGTTGCCGTGGCAACGCGTGAAGCCTCTCGGAGCAGCTACTTAATAGCGGCCCCCGGGCGGCCGGCAAATCACGGCGGCTCGGCGGGCAGGGCCTGGCACCGGGGCCATCCCTCGCCCGGAGGGGGGAGAGCACCAATCCCCCCCAGCCCCGCTATCTCCAGTGCCAGGCCTTTTCGGCTTTTTTTTTTTTCCTTTTTTTTTTTTTATTCCCTTTTTTTTTTCCTTGCCCCGCGCCCCCCCCCGTTTTTTTCCAGAAGCTTCTTGCTCTCTCGTGAACTTTGGGAGTTTGGGGACGTCGCCGGGACGGGGTAAGGGACGACGGTGGTGGCGGAAAGCAGCGGGGAGCGGGGGGGTCGCCGGTGGGGGGGCGACTGGACAGGACCGCGGGAGGCAGAACCGCCGGGAGCTCGGCTTACTTGTGTTGTCAGGGGCGGCAGGTTTGCACGGGGGTGGCGTTTATTGTTATTTTTATTGTTATTTTTACTCTTTTTATTCCCCCTGCCCCCCCCCCCCCCCCCCCCAGCTTCCCGAGCGTTTCTGGGATGTCCCTCGCTGCGGCCACGGGCGCTGGGTGGTGACACCGGGGACCAGACATCTGAACGAGCTGTCGCTACCCCTGTGCCTTATTTTTTTGGGGGGGGAAAAGCTTGTTTTGTGGGAGCGGGGCAGGTGGATCAGCCACGCTCCCCCCCCCCCCCGCGACTGTTGAGCCCCGGCGTCTTTCAAACGGTGGAACCCCCGGTGCAGCCGCCGCCGCGCAGCCGGTGCGGGGCTTGGGGCACTCGGCGCAGGGCTCCTCGGACTCTGGGGGGGATTGGAGGGGGGCCTCTCTCTTCGCCCCCCCAAAAAAAACTACGGGATATAGGGTTTACAGCCCCAGCAGCAAAGCCAAGAAGCCGCATCCCCAGCCCCGGGAATAACCGAAGGCTGAATTCACCGGCACGGAGTGAGGGTGGGTGTGGGGTGGGTCTGTGCCCCCCCCAACTCCGGGTTGTTTTAGGGGTGCTGGGTGAAGGGAGGAGCAGAAAGAGCATGAAACCCAGAGAAGCTGGTAGTGCGGGGGGGAACTTTAACATATTTTGTCGAGGTGGTGTTGGATTCTGAGATTTTTGTCCAACTAGCAGTGGGTGGGAGAAACATCCTCGCTTTGTGGGATGAATTTTGGGTTTTTGAGGGTTTTTTTATTGTATTTTTTTAATTCTTCCTTCAGCTGAAGGCTTGCTGGGCAACACTGGTCCTGCAGGGTTTGGGTGACACTGGGGTGTAGGGGTTTGAGGGAATTTCCCTGAGATTCAGGGCTGCTAAAGCACCCCGGGGGTGGCACTCGGGCTCCGATGTGCAGCACCCCAGGGATGGGTCACCCAGAGGCACTGGGATCACCCAGGCCCAGCCCTGCTCAGGTGCTGGAGAGCGGCTGTGTCTCAGGAAGGCTCAACCATCTCCCTGTTGTTGCAGGATCTGCCCCGTCCCCCTCCTTCTCCTTGACGTGTACCCCGCAAGAGCTGCTGCTGCGCCAAGGCATGGCTGAGGGGTGGCCGAGCTGCCTGCAGGCAGCGAAGGACAGAAGGCAGACAGGCAGCATGAGGTACTCGGAACTGGACGACAGCCTGACCAGCCTCATGTGGCTGCAGGACTTCTCAATCATCAACGCCAGCATGGGCAAGTCCTCCTACTGCCCTAGCGGCCCGGACCCTCACGACTGTCACAGGATCCCCAGCTTTGCCGCCCCGTGCTCGCCCCTGGCCGCCGACCCGGCGTGCATGGGCATGCCCCACACTCCCTGCAAGCCCATCTCCTCTTCCACCTCGAGGACGGCACACCACTCCGTGGCCATGCACCCTCAGCTCACTGAGGATATCGACTACAAGACCAACCCGCACATCAAACCGCCTTATTCCTACGCCACCCTCATCTGCATGGCGATGGAAGCCAGCAAGAAGCCCAAAATCACCCTCGCCGCCATCTACAAGTGGATTACCGACAACTTCTGCTACTTCCGACATGCTGATCCCACCTGGCAGGTAGGAGATTTGGACACCTCTTGCCTTGTCCCCTCTCCCCACAGGGCTGGGGAGGGCTTTCCACAGCCTCCACCTTGCAAGGCAAGGTCCCACAGGGATGCTGGATCCCACTGGGAGGAAAGTGGCACCGTCACTGGTGGGGAAGGGCTGTAACAGGAAAGAGCTGGGGTGTGCAAAAATGCCATGGCCTCGAGGGTGGCAGAGGGAAGAAGCCATTATGGGGGAGACCCCAGGGCCATTTTGGGAGCAGGGAGTTACCTGTTGGTCTGATGGTTTCTGCGTCTCTTCTTGGTTCTGGGGAGAAGGTGTCTTTATCCCTGGCTTCACCTTTCTGGAGCTCTTGTGGAGTCCTGCATCCCTCAGGGCTGAGCACACATGAGACAGCCAGGTCGAGTATCTCTACTGATCTCTACGGTATCTCTACTGGTGCTGAGGGCCAGGCATAGGAGACGGATGGAGAGGACCGCCAGGGAGATGCCACTTGTTGGACAAATCCCTCGTTGGGGAGGTGCAGAGCAGAAATGCCGCTGCTTTCCAAGCAGGGCAGAGGGCAGGTCTCCCGTCCCCTTGGACAAGCGAAGGAGGCTCCATCGCTGTAATGAGCTGGTGAGGCCTTAGAGGGAAGCCCAAGAGAGGTCAATTAGGGCTGCTGTCCCCAGCTAGCACGAGCGTGTCCCTGGGGGGTAGGGGACAGCCCTCAGGCTCACCAGCTGTGAGGACAGCCTGAAGCACAGGGGCTTTTCCCAGCCACCTTGGCTCACTGCCCTCCTCCATCAAACAAGGGGACCTCCGGTATGTGAGGCTTTCTAGGGTGTAGCAGGGCAGGAGGTTATTGGGTGGCTCGGGTTATTCCCAGCCCAAATCCGCAGTGTGCCAGCGATCCCGACGGCAGTGTCCACCCAGACAGGGCTGGGCAACCCCCTGCCCAGGCATTGCCCACCTTCTCCCTGGGCAGGTGGGTCTCCAGCAGCTCTTGAAGCCCATCACAGGGAAGGGAACCCCCTCATCCCCCTCCAGGGCAACCTGGGTCCCCCAGCCTCCCCTGTGCTGGGGGGGACCCACAGGAGCGATTCAGGAGGAGGAGCTGTGTGCCAGCGTGTTGACTTTCTCTTGCGAACTCACAGCTGGATAATCACCACGTTTTTAATTAAATGTGTTTATTAAAAAAAGAAAGAAGGTTTTCAATCCCTCTCCGCAGAGATGCAGGGGGTTCACGGGATTGTTGCAGACAGGAATGATAAATATGTTAACCGGCCGGGTAATAATGGAGGGCAGCCCGTGCTGAATGAAGTTTGGGATGGGGAGGGGAGACGGGGAGCAGAGAATTCAGCTTGCAAGTCTCTGACCCTTGTAAAACTTTGTTAAACTGTAAATTTGGAGTTACCACAGCCTGGATTGTTTGCAGAGATATCTGTGTTCCTGCTGCTTCTTTCTTCTTCTTTTTCTTTTTCTTTTTTTCCTTTCTTTTTTTCCTTTTTCTGTTTCTTTTTTTTTTCTTTTCTTTTTTCCTTTCTTTTTTTTCTCTTTCTTTCTTTCTTTTCGAGGTTGTGTTCTCATCCCCTATCCCGATTCCCGTACGTGAAGACAGCCTGGAAAGGTCATGCCACCCATACTCCGGGGGGAGATGGATATATTCCTGTGGGAGCTGAGTGCTTTGGAGAGGAGCCAACACACCCAAGGAGCTTCAGCCCAGAGGAGGGTTTTGTTGTGTGTGTGTGTGTGTGCGCGTGTTTTTCAACAGCTCTAAGCATTCAAGCCTTGTTTTTCCTATTCGGCACTACGGATTATGGATGAATAAGCATAAAGATATCCAGGCAACATTAAAAAAAAAAAAACCCTCTACCATATCCAATCTCTTAATACAGTCTTGGCTTTGTGGAGTCCAACGCCGGGTTATTTACCCAATAACTGAGTTTCCTTTCTGATTATTCACATCACTCCAGGCACATTCAGGGTTTCAGAACAGCTCGACGGGAGCAGAAACTCCTCTTTTTCTTTTTTTCCCCTTCCCCCCCCAGCTCATTTGAGTGGTGGTTGATGAAGATGCAGTGATTTCACCCCAAGTTTCCCCAGGCCAGGAGGCACCTCTGAGGACACACAGGGCTGCGGTGGGGCAGCCCACGTGTCTCTTGGGTTTTGCCCGCCTGGTTTGTGTCAGCCTGGCCGCGGGGAGGCACGGTGCCTATTTTTTGGCCAAATATTTTCCCCTCACCCCTAGCAATAGGCACAGATGGACTGGGAGATGTGAAGAGGGTCCTGATGATGCTGTCCTCCACGGTGCTGCCGTGTGTTGCCACTTGTAACAGGGCCGTGGCACATTGGCGTAAAGACCCTCCTTGTCCTCCTTAGCCATGAAGGAGGGCCTGACTTCCTCCTTAGCTTCATGGCAAGGGCAAGTCTGCCCGGTTTCTCCCAGTGCTTCGTATGATCCAAGGCCCCATGTCCCCAATTTACAGCCAAGGAGAGTTGCCCCAAAGATTCCTGTTGGTTGGCAAGTCCTAGCTTGAACCCCTTGGCTCCTGCCACCTCTGGCTGGATTAGACAGGAGGCAAGAGAACTCTGCTGGTGACTCGGGGCGGGGGAGTTTCTGCTGGGCACGTAGCCCGGGATGTCTTCATGTTGCTGTTTCTGCTTTCTTTTTCACAAAGATCCTTGCTGAAAACGTGGTTTCCACCAGCCTCCCCACGCAGGTAGGTGCTGCGGCAGCAGACAAACATTCAGCCTTGTTTTTCTTTTTTTTTTTTTTTTTTTTTTTTTTTTTTCCCTCTTTTGGGTCTAGAACTCTATCCGGCACAACCTCTCCTTGAACAAGTGCTTCATCAAGGTGCCCCGGGAGAAGGGTGAGCCAGGGAAAGGTGGGTTTTGGAAGCTTGACCCCCAATACGCCGACCGTCTCAAGAATGGTGCCTTCAAAAAGCGGAAGATGCCCCCAGTGCAGATCCACCCGGCCTTCACCAAAACAGCCCAGCAAGAAGCACGGTGTGTCACCAGCCCGTCCTCTTTGGCTTGTACCTCCAATAACATCCTCAACGTCAACACAGAGTCGCAGCAGCTGCTGAAAGAGTTTGAAGAAGTCACCAGTGACCAGAACTGGAATCCAGCGGATGGCAAAGCAGGGCAGAAGCGCAAGCAGCCCTCGCCCAACCGAACGGCCAAGGTGTCTCGGCTTTCCAACTCTGCCTTGCTGACCCAGGAAGAGCAGACCGAGCTGGGATCGCTGAAAGGTGACTTTGACTGGGAAGCCATCTTCAACACCAACCTGAACGGAGACTTCTCCACTTTTGAGGATCTGGAGCTCACGCCTCCCATCAGCCCCGTGACACGTGACCTGGACTTGACAGTACACGGGCACCACATCGACTGTCCCCAGGAGCAGGAGCAGGTCCTCTCTGAATGCAACCAGAACAACCTGGACTTTGACGAAACCCTCATGGCCACTTCTTTCCTGCAGCATGCCTGGGACGAAGGCACAAACGATTACCTCTCCAACTCCGTCAACGTGGAGCAGTTGTTTGAACTCAATGACGCCTCTTTGCCAGCAGACATGAGCGACTGGGGCAGTTTGGCGTCACTCTTATAAGATGCCAGTCACCATTCAAAGGCCACACAGACTTTAGTAGGATGCTCCCCCCCATGCTGCTTGGACTTACAAGGGACTTACAAGATTTTCTAGAGACAGAGACATCCACAGCGACTTTTGCCGGCTCCATCGTAAGATTATTCACAGAAACACTGGGGGGAGAAAAAAACACCACCACAGGCACTGCTTGATATATCATTAGAGGATACATCAGAATTCCACGAGTTTCCTTATGAGAAGAAATATAACACTACTTATTTTTTTACTTTTAAAGGAAGAAATGTGAACTATCATAATTTTTTTTTTCCATGGAAATGGACATGGCATATGTTCTTTCAGGGCTAAAGGAGAGCACCTGCTAAATCCCATCCAAGACATCAGATTCCTGGTGGCTTAGGACTCGATAGACTAAGTGCAATTTCCTCACCCCTTCGTCTCTCCATTTCTCTCTCTCTCTTTCCTTGTTCTGTCTAGGTTAGTTGGTAGGCATAGTGTGATAATTAGCTAGCAAGCAAATAGAGGTCCCTTCTGGATTCTCTGAGTTCAACCTCCCTCCTGACTTGTGCCTAGGGATGAAGAAAAGGTTTATAAATTCAGCATCTGCCTCTTTAGATGTTTTTATATAATCTATTATATATGATATATTCAAAGAAACCTATATTTTTAGCACTAGAATTTCTTAATAGTGGGGGGATAGGGGAAATGCAGTTTGGGAGTTGTTTTATATTTTCACTGTTTAAAGGCTTGTGTTCATTGTTCTGTAAACCAAGACCACGCGAGGGAGTATTCCTGCAGCAGCAGCAACAGGTTTCGTTAAGGATCCAGGAACTGGCCCTGGCAGGAGAGGAGCAGCAGGGACCAGGGCACTCTCAGAACTGGCTTTTGTATTTTTTTGTACTCAAAATCCTCACTGCAGTTGCCGAAGGGTCTAGACCACCATAAACCCTCTCTGTCTTTCACCAGCTGACATAGTCCCTCTCTGTTTTGTTTTGTTTTGTTTTGTTTTCTTTTGGTCTGAGGCTGTTGCTCTCTACTTCTTTTGCTCATCCATCGGGCTCCAAGCGGCTGCCAGGGCAACCCTGATTAAAGATGTGATTTTGGAGAGGAAAACACTGTGGCATGGCCATGAGCTGGTGGCGATCAGGTCACTCCACGTCGAATGCTCCCAGGTGGGACTGAGGAAGAAAGAAATCCACATTCAGGCTCCATCCAGGAGCTCAAGCCAAAGACTATACACGCAACAGGCTCGGGGGACGGCGGCGGAGACGGAGTCCCATCCAGCCAGGAGCAGCTCGTTAGCCAGGAGAGCCGCCAGCACTGACAGAAACTGAAGCTTTGGCCCTTTGGCTCAGTACGTAGTGAGAGCGTGGCAGGATCTCTGCAAAGTAGCCCAGAAACGTTTCAGGAGCGGGGCCAAACTCTGCCGAAACTTGACTTGAAGCTCTCAAGATCTGGATTCTTCACCTCTCCTTCACTGTAGGTTATTAGAGATAGAGTAGCCATTAGGTAGGAGTAAGTAGAAGCTGTAACTTTAGTGGTGTGTCTTAGACTTGCCGAAAAATGGAAGATTGTAAAGAGTTTCTTTTTTGGTTACAAAAGCACTTAGGACTTTTAATGTGAGCAATATAATTTAGCGAGAGTATAGTTGTAGTGTAAGAATCAATAAACAAGCCTTTAAAAAGAATAATATCAATTACCCATGGAGTAATTTGCACCCAAATTTGGTGAGAGGGTTGGAGCTGTGGAGGTGGGAGCACAAGTCCCGCATTTCCCCAGTAAAGCATGGGGCAGGCTGAGAACCAACATCTTCAGCTCATGCAAGCAGCAGAGCTGGGGCCACTGCTTTGCCCAGGTGCCAGCGTCTGAAGTCCCCTGGGCTGTCACCGCACGGCTGGGGCTGGTGTCCCAGGGCCAGGGAGCGAGGGCCATGTCTCTGGGGAGCTTTGGGGATCGATCTAGATGTTTATAACTGTATTGCTGATGCCTCTTTTTATTTGTTGTTTTTGTTATATTTTCCTGTTTGGGGGCCTCTACACTGATGCTGAAGAACTGCAGAGATATGTGTGCAATTTAACCTTTTTCATGGAAAGTTATTTACAAATTAAAAAAAAAAAAAGAAAAAAAAAATGGAGAAGAAAAAAACCCCTTTTGCCTCCTTGTTTGCCTCTAGCACCGCCTGGCTCTGTCTGCCCCTCTCGCCTGGAGGGAGGGGACACCTCACCAGCCCAGCCCTGGGTGTACACCCAGCCCTGGTACATGGGTGCTACCATTCCTCTCTGCCATGGCACAGCAGTTCCCGTGGGGAAACTGAGGCACGAACCACCACCTGTATAGCAGTGGTTACAAATCACCTCTGCGGCTCAAAGGTGACTGCGCCTGGTATCCTAAGTCCTGGAAGCTGGTCTCAACCCCTGGAGCATCCTTCCCTGCCCCAGCAGGGAGCCCCTGGGGGTGACAAGTGTTCAAGGCCAGGCTGGACGGGGCTTAGAGCAACCTGTTCTAATGGGAGGTGTCCCTGCCCAGGGCAGGGGGTTGGGACTAGTTGATCTTTAAGGTCCCTTCCAACTCTAATCATTCTATGACATGGTGTGAGTGCCTGGGACTATCCCTCTGCTTATGCCATGTCCCCACCTGTCCCTGTAAGAAACACAAGTGGCTTTGGAGCCCTCCTGGGTGCAGGGCGGCGAGAGGAGCTGCACAGAAGCCGCAGAAACAGCCGAGCCCTCGCGAGGCCAATTACGCCGAGGAGCAGTTGGGCTCTGCCAAGGCAGGGAGGAAAAGCGGCGTAGGCTCAGCTGCTGGCGCAGGCAGGGTGGGGGGGCAGCGGGTCTGGGGACAGCGGGTTTGGGGAACCCTATGGGGAGGACAGGTTGGCTCGGGGATGTGAGGGGCTGGGGCCAGGCTGTGGGGCAATGATGCCACTTGGTATGGTGGGAGAAGCGGGCTGGAAGGGGACGCTGAAAAATGGTGGTTTGACCCCTGTTTTGTGGCTGCCCAGCCCCCCCGTCACATCTGAGCATCTCCAGGGATAGCGATCCCCCTCCAGACCCTGCCTGGGACTTGTCCAGCTCGATGCTTCAGATGGACCCACTCCAGGATGTCCCACCCCTCTTGCACTGGGGACCTAGCCCTTCTCATCTCCATAGCACATGAGGACTACTCTGTCACCTCTCTGGTGATCTACTGGATCCCATTATCGGCAGGCACCGCAGCAGTCAGCCCCAGAGCTGCCCCTTTGCTTTGCAGTGGTCACAGCTGCTCCCAATCCGGCCAATCTCAGTCCAAAACAAAGGCTGGGCTCCCTGCAGGGGCTGGCCTTGGCTTGTGAGTGCCTTGTGCTGGGAGGGCAGGATGCAGCCCTTGGATGAGGTAGGGTTATCCCTGTGGGGGACAGCTTTGGTGTGTCTAGGGGGGCTTTTGGAGGCAGATCTGGGCTGTCCTCTGACCTCGAGGATCATGAACTCCCAAAAGTAAAGGGGAGCCCCTGTCCTGGCTTCTCTCCGCTTCCCCCCAGTAGCGGTGACACTGGCAGGGCTGCAAAAAGCTGGCAACCCCTTCTGTTCGCCGCTTTATTTTGTTTTGCCAGGCACCACTGCATAGTTTCTGTTTTTAAACCCCCTGGAAAGAGAGGAGCCCCCAGCACCCCGACCCTGCCAGGGGACTGAAAAAAAGCTACCTTGCCAGGAAAAAATATTCCAGCCCGCCGGAGCCAGTCGAGGGTTTTAAAGTGAGAAAGGATGAATATAAAGGAGGCACCAGGCAAGGCCTGAAACAACCTCGTTTTGTTCAGCTTCTGAAAGCAACAAAACCAACTTGGACGTGATTTTTTTTTTTTTTTCCTCCTTTCAATGAGATGGTTTGGTGGTGGTGGGTTATTTTTTTTAAGCAGCAGCCAGGAGGAGGTGTGCAAGTGGGGGTGTTCTGGGGTGGGAGCATCATGGAGAGGGAGGACACCATGCCGCTGCCCGCACAAAGCCCGGGTGTGCTTGGGGCGAAGCCTAGTGCCAGGAGGAAGGTCGGGACCTGGCAGCACCGGGCCTGCCCGGGCTTGCCAATGGCAGCAGGGTGGCTTACAACCCGTGGCTGGGGCTAGTCCAGCCCTGCGAGCTGCTCCAGCTCACCCAGTACAGGGGTGGCAATGGGTTGGGGACCCTCGAGCTGGTGGCACTGCCCTTGTTCTACGCGTGGGCAAAGCATCGTGCACTGAAAACCCAAATCACTGCAGCCCTGATCTGGCTGTGGTTTTTGGGGCATCCCACCACTGGCACCCACCAAAGCGGGCTGGGGAAGCACCCAACTCTAAAAACTCCCTGCAAACTCAGCCATCGCAGCCCCAGCCGGGTCCTTCCCCTGCCAGTTATTAAGCACATGGCAATTATTCCTTTATTATTTATTTCTGCTATTTCTCCAGCCGTCCCCTCATCCATCATGCCTCCCTGATGGGCAAACATTGACACCTCAAACCAATCTCCCGTTCGCAGAGGGGGGAAAAAATATACACATAAGCCCTTCTTTTCTCTCCTTTTCTTGCCGTGTCTTTCTTTCCCCTCCATTGAGTGTGGGGCTGGCACGGAGCCATTCTGGCAACAGCCGGCTTTCACTTGCTAATCATCCTAAATATTGAAAATCAACGCCTAGAATAAACAGCTCAAAGATTGGGGCCATCTCTGCTCTGTTTGGAAATGCTAATCTCGCTGCCTTTTGTTTTCCTTGTGTGGATTTGGTGCTGTGCGTTTTGGAGGAGGTCACAGCTCACGGGTTCTCCCTCCGCCCCCAGATTTCCTTTTTTTTTTTTTTTAATTTTTTTTCCCCCCCCTCATCGTGAAAAATTCAGCCCATTTTAACATCCCAGACTGGGACAGTGGTGGGGGGGAGAAGGGGGAGACAGGATGGAGGAGGGTAGGGAATGGACTTGCCTTGCATAGCAATGAATGAACCTCCAAAGTTTGGGAAAAAACAGGTTTCCAAACGTGCATCCAGGAGTTCACATGGACGAGAAATCCCATGGGAACTGCACTTGGGCAGGGAGCTCCATCCCAGGTACAGCAGATCTCTGCGGGGGACAGGAATGGCATCTGGGCAGCCTGGCCCCCAGGCCTACAATGAGGGGTAGAGCTTGGGGATGGCTCAGGGACTCTCTGCCCCTGCGACACTGATTTTTAGACGGAATAAAGCTGCCATAGCAAACCCCAGACAGCCTGTGACAGACCCTGGGGCTGGACTCCAGTATCTTTGCCTGAAGAGATCAGGCTGGATGCAAACACCTTTCTGCAGGGTTGCGGGGGCTCTGGGAAAGGTGGGTCTGAAAACAGAGAGGGGACAAAGACCCTTTTCTGCTTTTCCAGCTCCAACCTTGCACTTCCTAGCAGAGCCCAGTGGGACCTGTGGCATTCACACAGCTTGGATGGCTTACAGCATCCAAGGTACCCAAGGGCCTACAGGAAAGCTGGGGAGGGACGCTGGATCAGGGAGTGCAGCAGTAGGGTAAGAGGTAATGGTTTTAAACTGAAGGAGGGGAGATTTAGATTAGACATTAGGAAGAAATTCTTTACTCTGAGGGTGGTGAGCCCCTGGCCCAGGTTGCCCAGAGAAGCTGTGGCTGCCCCATCCCTGGAGGGGTTCAAGGCCAGGCTGGACGGGGCTTGGAGCAACCTGGGCTGGTGGGAGGTGTCCCTGCCCAGGGCAGGGGGTGTCACTGGGTGACCTTTGACGTCCCTTCCAACCCAAACCATTCTGTAATTTTATCTGATGGGGAAACTGAGGCAGGACAAGGCAGTGCTCTGATGTGGACCAGAACCTGATTATCTAAGCAGCACTTCTATGATTCTACACCTGCACCCTCGTGTTTTTGGCTGTGTTTTTTGTCTGTGCACAGGGGGTGCACCCTCTGGCACTGGGGAGCCCATCTGGCAAAGCTCCCTGCCTGCCTCCGCGCCCCAGGGAGCCCCGGGACGGGTCAGTGGGCCATTGCCAACGGCCGTTCCCGGTGGCGCAGCCGGCACAATGCACTGGCAGGTCAGGGCTTGCCCTGCTGCAGGGGAGCGCTGGTGGCCGCTTGCCCGAGCTACAATGCAATGGCCCCTGCATAAATGCCATCACGAGGAGATGCTCAGCATATTGCCCCTTCTCCTCCTCCTCCTCCTCCTTGCCATCTCCCGAGTGCATGCCTGGGTCAGGGGCTGCAGCCCCTGCAGGGCTCCTGCTCCTCCAGCCCAGCCCATGCCGTGGAAAGTGGCCTCCATGGGCAGGGGGGGACACATCCAGCTCCTGCCGTGGAGGGGCTGAGCTGTCGGAGCAGCGCCAACACCGCCTCCTTCTTTGGGAAACCGCGTCATGCCGAGGTCGAAACTTGGCTGGTCTGCAAACAAGCACCGGGGCCACGGGGATTTCTTTACAAAGGCTGTTTTTTTTGAGGTGATTTATTTCCAGGTTTGGAGCGTTAGGGCCATCCCACCTCCTGAGGTTTGTGTTTTTTTTTTTCCACTGCCATCAGGACAGTGAGAAACTCACTTTAGAAACCCAAAGCAAACACCCTCTTTGGGTGTTTGACTCCAGGGGATGGGTCTTAAACCCCCAAAAAAAGGTACAAGCAGGGGCAGGCTGTGGGCTCTGCACCCTGCGGACACAGCCCACCCATGGGTGCTGGTGCGGGCAGAGCCGGGAATTAATGGCAGCGCGAGGGCCAGCCAGGTGTATTTGGAGAATGGCCCAAGTCGGGGCAACGTGGGCATAAGCCCCGAATAGCTGGGAGTTATGGATGGTGCTGGCCAGGCTGGGTGGCATGGGGACATTGGGTGCGGAGCCCCCGGGATGCTCCCATCCTGCGTGTGGGGCTGTGGGGCTGGAGGCCAGCGCGGGCGGCAGGAGGGATCGGGGGCATTACGAGCGGCGGGTGTTGACCTAGAAATCGCAAAGAATTTGGCCTGGCGTCACGCTGGCGGGCAGCATGCCAGCCTGGCAGCCGAGGGAAGTGTGGCTACGCTCTGAAACGGCGCTCCTTTTCCCTGTGCCCAGCTGGGAGAGGCGATTGCCATTTGTTCTGGGGGTTCCAAGCATTTTGGGCTCACTCGTGTCGAGGGGTGGGATGCCCATCGCACCCAGCAGAGGCATCGCTGTCTGAGTGTGAGCCGGGGTTTTGGGTTTGCTCCTTTGGGGAGTGAGTGCTCCCACCCGGCATGGGGTCGGTGACAATTCCCATTCAGGGAATGGGGAGAGCAGAATTGCAGGTGCTGGGGGAGTAACGCTCCATCCCAGTGGTTTTTCCTTACGAGACACATTAACAGGCAGGAATGTGCAAACATCCAAAGGTCGGAGCTGTGCAGTGGCAAGGCGGCTGCGGCGGCTCCAGCCCCCGGGAGTGCAGCAGGCGAAGGCAGGACCCCCGTGCCCCACTGCAGGCAGAGAGAGATGGCAGAGGAGGGTCTCCTCTGCATTGGGCTTGTTGGACCTGCACCCCTCGGTGGGCTCTGTGGCCTTGCCGAGCAGCTCCTCGCCCACCCTGGGGTCACCAAGCACATTCCTGCTGGGGGAACAGGGCCAGCTGCAGCCCTGCACGGCCTCCCCGTCCCTGTCACGTGGGGGGATGCGTGCCTGACACCGACCCTCATGGCAAACAACCCCCTTCCTTCCCCAGCAACGCAACGTAGAGAGAAAATTATCGTCCCCAGCCCAGCCCCAGCTCACGAAATACAGTGCCCTGTAGTTCCTGTCCCCATGACTAACGCTCCGGGTGCAGGCACACGCATCCCACCCATCCCAAACCCAGCTGGGAATTTCAGCTCCTGCTCCAGGGAGGAGAGGAAGGGTTCGGCCATGCGTTGGGTTGGTCCCCAGTATGTGCCAGCTCCTCGGTGTCCCAAGGGGCTTGGCTGGAGGAGGGGGTCTCTGCCCTGTTCCCCCCACTCCGGCGGAGTGCTAAGTAAACAGTGACGAGGGGAACCTCGTTAATCCTGGTCATTCATTTACAAAAAGCCATTTAGAGCTGGCAATGCAGGCAGTTATCAGAGCACAGGGGAGGTTTTCCCAGCAGGACCTTAATTCCCTCTGCAAATAAAGCCGGAGGGAGGGAGAGCACAGCTTGTGTCTGCGATGGATGAGGGCTTGGGGGGACTTTTGGGGCCAGCCTTTGTGGGCTGATCCCCATGAACCCCCTTCCTGCAAGGAGCAGAGGGTCGTTGAGGGATTCCCTGCTAGGCGATTGCTTGGGTGCTGTTTCAGTGCAATTGCTGCTGTGCCGCATCCTTTCCCTGGAGCAGCCAGGCTGGTGTGGTCCTTCCCAGTGCCGCACGGGAAGGACTGGGAAGCTGCAGAATCTCAAATGCCAACCCTTGTCCCACATGGACCCGTTTTTCTGGGAGCACTGCGCATCCCTATGGCACATTGTGATGCTCTGGACGCAGGTCAGGATCAAAGCAAAGCCAGTGGGGCTTGGGGACATTACCAGGGAGGCAAAGTCCGTTGGTGGATTTGGTTCCTGTCTCATCCCTTCAAGTTCATGGCCACAGTAACAGCCAGGGCACGTGCCCTGGTGCATCCTGTGCCCTGTCTGTGCATCCTGACTCCCTCTTTCAAGGCTCCCCCCTTTTAACCCCACCTGGAAGGGAAAGTTGGGGACTTCTCAGCCAGCTCAGAGCTCCTGGTTTTTCTCTCTGAAGATTAATCTGGCTAAAGATTAATCGCCTTTTCTATCCGGCTGACCCAAGGGGAGACAGAATAGGCTGCATCTGGGGAAGAGGCGAGGGCAGTGCCACCGGCGACGGTGTTCCCACGCGTTGTCGCAGCCCAGGGCACCAGCGGGTCACACCACGGGGACACACAGCCCGGGACGGCCCTTCAGCCCATAATGAAAGTTTTGTAATTTTATGTTAATCCCGGCTCCTCCGTACTCTGATCTCTCTCCTCTCCCACATCAAATGCAAAGCCCTTTTGGAGGGTCCTGGCTGTATTAATCTTGTTTCGCCCTTGCCGCCGCATGCTGCGTGCCTCGTAGGCAGCTCCCGCGGCTCGGGGAGCGCCACTGCCTGGTCCTGTCCCCACTGTCCCCTCCGTGCAGGAGCGGGATTAACCCTGCCAGTGGGAAGCAAGGCCAGGCATAATTCATTTTTTGCAATAAAATGACTATTTTTTAAGCAGGAACTGTTCCTGGGGTGAGCAGTACTGAACCACAATGCAGGGGACAGAAAGTCCCTGCTTTGAGAGCTACTATTAATTGAATTTATCCGAATCTTGTCAAGATTACACATTTTGTGCAATGACATTCACCAGCATAAAGGCAGCCAATTGAAATGTGGATTTGGGGGATATCTGGGTCTTTCCAGTAACTCGGAGCCAAGCCCTGAGCAGGCAAAGCAAAGCCCCTCTCTGCCTCAGTTTCCCCACCTGCAAATCAGGTCATTTCTCTTTTCTGCAGCGTTTTGGGTGACCAACGCCCTGAACACCTCGTCCTCAGGGGGAAGCGACTGTCACGTCCCCACGAGCAGGAGCCACTTCCTCATGCCTGTGGCGGCAAAAACTCCCGCTGCTGAACAACGGGGCCATGACGTTGTTGGAACCCCGCAGCCTCCACACCCCAAAGGTGTCAGGCTCCGATCTCATCCCGTGTCTTGGGTTTCGAAGCACTGGATCCACCTTTGCTCAGCAAATGCTGCCAAAGGGACTCATTAGCTCCCTCATTAGTGCACCGAAGCCCCAGCTGAACATTGCACTGAGGATGCAACCCTCATTCAGCCGTGTTGGCTGCGTTTTCCACCTTCTGTGCCCACGCTGATAGTGAGCGCATCCACCTGGATGAAAATCCCTTCTCTGGGAGAAGGGAAGAAGGGGAGAAGGGAAGAGCCCCTTTTTCTCCCTGTTCCCGCTCATGGAGAGGGAAGCAAAGGGCGACTCAGCATTCCTCCACGGCCGCTGCTGAGTCACCACGTCCTCCTTTCATCCACTGCAGAGAGCGATTCCGGCCAGGGGCCCTGCGGCTGGCGGTTGGCAGGGCGGGAAGAATGGCGCGGCCGCGGCGCTCCGGCGGGAAGGTGGCGGGACTGGGATTGTCTCAGAGCTGCCGTTCTGCCGGCTGCACCCGCTGCTGGAGAAACAGCCAGCAATGAGTTGTGGGTGTGTGTTTACATCCTAAAGATCCCAGCTGTGCCTTGTGGGCTTTTGCACTGTATTTTAACACACGTTCAGACTGTAGTGTTTCTACCTTTTCTTTTTCATTTTACCAGAAATAACCCCTGCTGCTTTGATGCTTTGCATTTGACCAGCAAGCCAGTTTTTTTCTGCTGCCTCCCCTTGGATGTGGCATTGCACCTCATGTTTGCACACACTCCAGCAGTTTTTACACAATTTACTGGCAGACTGACTTCCTGGACATTTATACACTCTTTACCATTCCACCCGGCAGCTGGGACGTGGGCTGGGTGCCTCCATCCTGGCTCCCCCTCTTCTCTCTGAGGGCTCAGCCACCCCATGAGGGGGTGACGGACCATTTTTGCTGGTTTTTTCAGGAGATATATAGCACTATTCAGGGGAGCACACACAATTGTTCCCCGCGCTCAGCGAGGGGAGTTTTACTTTTGGCTCTGGCTGCCCTTTGAATGAGGGGATGAGTGTTAGCAGAAAGAGCACAGATTGCTATAAAAAAAAAAAGAGATGGCTCTGGTGTACAGGGGAAAAAACCCTTCCCAATCACACCTGCCCAGTGTGGAAAAGTACAAGAGGCGCTGGGTGCTGACCCTGAACAGGGATCTTCTCTCTTATACGCATAGGACAAGTTCCTTTTTAGCAGGTGTCCCCATAGAACATGGGCAAGCCAATGTCACACACAGAAAACACAGTGCCTTGGCCGTGCATTGCCCCTCACAGCAGCCAGAGCCTGGGCACAGCTGTTTGCAGCGTGATAAGGTGGGTTATGAAACGCGCTGAAGTTGTCGAACAAAAGAGGCCCTTTTGGGCTGTTTCAGCTCGTTTCCAGAGCCTGCGGTGGTTGACAAGGGGAAGATGGATGGGAACGGGCTGGTCCCTTCACGTGGCAGGAGCCTTGCCTCAGAGCAGCATGAGACGGCGGGAGGCTGGGACTGTCTGTACTGATAAAACCAGCTCCCTGCTCCGGGCTGGACTTGGTTTATGGGGATGCAGAGCCCCAAAACTGCCCCAGTGTGTGATAAACACAGGCTGTTCCAGGCTGGACGTGGTTTATGAGGATGCAGAGCCCTGTAACTGCCCCAGTGTGCGATAAACCCAGCTATCCCCACACAGAAGGGAGAAGATGGCAGCGTCCCTGTGGTGGCAGGCTTTCTGGAAAATGGATGCAGGACTGGGGTAGAGTAACCTGCACTCCTGCAAACGCCTACATTTCCATAATTCGTATTCAACTTTCTATCATTTCATTTCCCTGGCCCAAACCCCTGTAATCTTCCTCCAGGCCTTGATTCTCCCCCCAGGTGTGTGGCAGAGCGGCTCTGGGCCTGGCTGCCCGCACAGCTTGGCAGGGGGGAAGTAGGGTGGCTTTGGACCCCCCCCCCCCAAGGACCCCGTGTCCCGTGGGGACGCCGCTGACATTGGGGTTGGAGTAGCGGGGATGGCGGGCTTGGGAAGCCAGGCCTGCCCTGAGAGAAAGGTGGTGCCATATCGGGGCCCGCCACACAAGAACACACCACACCACTCCCAACATGGCGGCGCAGCCGGGCCGCCACTCCCAACATGGCCGTTACGAGGGACACTGCGCATGCGCCCCTTCCCCTGGGGACAACTACGCATGCGCATGGCGGCCACCGCCTTTCCGGCCCCTATTCAGGCATCGGCCACTCCGCAGATGGTGGCTGGCCTCGCTGCGCATGCGCCCTGTGTGCCGCCGCTCCCAAGATGGCGCCGGGGCAGTGACGGCGGAGCGGAAGCCAGTGTCCGCGGAGGGACTGAACGGGGGAGCGCGGCTCCGGCGCCCCGCGGCAGGATGATCCCCACCGAGGAGGTATCGGCCCGCAGGAGGGAGATCGAGGACAAGCTCAAGCAGGTAGGACTGGGCAAAGGGACCCGCTGCGGGCCCGGACGGGGCCTGGGCCCGCACCTGCAGCCCCAGCGCGTTGCCTAGGAGACGGGGCTGGGAGGCGTCCTGGAGGTCCCCACCGGGCCTGGGGGCGTCCCGGCATCCCCCAAGGGAATGGTCATCCCGCTCCGGGCCTGGCAGCATCCCCAGGTCCCCTTCAGGGCTTAGGCCCTTGGTTTTCAGGGTCAAGGAGTATCTCTGCCCCCCTCGTAGGGCCTGGGGCCGGCTTTTAGGGCCTGGTAGCTGCTGGGGGCTCTCCCTTCAGGTCCTCAGATCTGGCCTGAGAGGCCAGCCTGTGCAGGCTGCTATTGTTTCCCCTGTCTCTGAGCTTTGATGGCTTGAAAACAGCCCTTGGTGGTTGCTCTGTGTTGGCCACTTGAGCTCACAGCTGCGCGTGGGCTTTGTATGATGTGAGTGCAACACCTGTGTTGTGCTGTGGCAGGGAAATGTGTGGTCTGAGTCTGTGTGCCTCTGTGGTGAATTTGTTAATTTCATATAGTGCTGTGACTTTAGTGTGCTCGTGGTATTGAAGGGAAACGAGTAATCCATAAAAACCTCAGTTGTTACGTTATGTGTTGCTCACCTTGGGTTAGTTGCCCTGATTTCTGTTAAGAGGCAGCATATTTAAATGCAGCCTTAAGCATATTAAAACGTGGCCTCGGCATCAGACCAAACAAGGTTTGCTGCAGTGTTTACTAGGACTTGTAAAAAACCTACATGTGATGTTTAGTGAATTAAATGCTTCGTGTTCCAAATTGAAGACTTATTTTTTTCATCCTACTGACAGGAGGAAGAAACTCTGTCCTTTATCAAAGAGAGCCTTGAGAAGAGTGACCAGCTTACAAAGAACATGGTAAGGAGGTCCTTGAAGCTCAGCCTTAATATTGGGCCTGGGTTTACTTTTTCTTAGCAGAATCTGTTTTCAAGGCTGTCATTGTGCCCATCTGAGGAATGTAGAGCCATGAACCACTTGCTCTGCGTTGCTGTTTTACATTTCAGTGGCTGGGCAAAGGGGAAAACTGATGAATGGTTCAGTCCTAAGCTTCTCTCCTGGGAAGATGAGGGCTCAAATGAGCTGTTGGCCATGTCTCTTTACGGTCTGTCCTCTCTCTTGGGAAGAGGTATTAATAGACCCCACACTAGTTTGTGCAGCAGCATCATCTTGTTGCTTCATAAAGTTAGGTCTCATTTGGAGTTTTATTTTGGGAGTGTTCTGTTTAAGAGGTAGAAAGTAATTATTGTGCTCTAATTGCTTGTAAGCCCTCAGCTAGTATAGTATGTACAGTTTTGGGCTCAGTGCTTTAAGAAAGTCACAGAGGCACCACCAGAGAAGTGTGGAAAACATAACATAGGAGTGAATCTTGAAAGAATTACATTTTGGCATGGAACGTTATTTTCATGCTTTACAAACATTTAATTCAAGATTAGCCCACCTCTGTATGACAGGTCATCTGTTTTGTGATTCCTGATAGAAATTAGCACATAGAGGGGTTAAACAGCCCACCTAAGGAGCCATGGCAAATTAGTAGCAGAGCCCGATAAGAGAAGCTGAAGGTGCCTGATTGCCCTGCTCTAACTACTCTCCTACTGCGCGGATCCATGTAGAAGGATGTCCTCAGCTCTCTGTTTTTCTCTTGGCATGTAGGTTTCTATCCTCTCCTCGTTTGAAAGTCGTTTGATGAAGCTGGAGAACTCGATCATCCCTGTCCATAAACAGACAGAGAACCTGCAGCGCTTGCAGGAGAATGTGGAGAAGACCCTGTCCTGCTTGGATCACGTCATCAGTTACTACCATGTAGCGAAGGACACAGAGAAGATTATAAAGGAAGGGTGAGTTGAGCAGAGCTTCATCCTATTGAACTTTTGTGAGGGAGGTAGGGGAGCTGACTCCACACACTCATCATAGTGTTCCTTGTACCCTTCCCACACTCTTTCCCCACCATCAGTCCACAATAAAGATGCCTTACTTGACCTTCAGCAATCCCCAGAAGGCAAAGTCTGCTTAGACTCTGCACTGGTGTCTCTTCCGGGTTTTGTAGACAGGCTGCCATGAATCCTGTGGGCATTGGTGGCTTCTCTTCTTTCCTCCATCCTTTTCCCAAAGGTTCTTCCTGCCCTGTTGATGTTGTCTCTCCATCCAGGATGAATCAGACCTGTCCTGGAGCCTGCTTTCAGTCTCTGGGAGGATGTTGTGATGGCCCTTCTTTGGGGTGGGATGTGCAGCTTCCTCCACATTTTACCATGCAGGCCTGATTGGGAGAGGAAGGCAAGGCTAAAAGTTGTGTGCTGTTCCATCATCAGTACTTCTGCACTTGCTGCATGGATTGGGTGTTCTGCTGTGGCACTGAGTAGACACAAAAGGGAATCCCGTGATCTCCTCCTAGTTGAAGAAAATGGAATTGAAATTGTCCTTGTTACTTTTATCCTGAATTTGGTCTGGTGCTTTCTTGGTATCTTCTTTCTTTGCTTTTTGGGGCACTCACTGCTTTTTATTTTTGGTTTTATTTTCAGCCCCACTGGGAGGCTGGAGGAATACTTGAATTGCATGGACAAAATCCAGAAGGCAGTGGAATACTTCCAGGACAACAATCCAGACAGCCCGGAGCTGAACCGTGTGGTAGGTTGTGGGTCTGGAACCTGGCATGGGTGAGAGGGACAGACGTACCCCTGCTGTGTGCCCCCTTGCTGAGGGGGGCTGACGGGCTTGCTGCCTGGTGAAGAAGGTGTTTGGGCACAGCTGAAGAAACAATTCTTTTGGCTTCTGTTTAACTCTGCACTCAGCAGCATTTCTGCTTGTGGTGTTTTGCTCTCTGTGTGCATTGTGCCAGTAGGACTTCTGAAAGGGTATGTTGCATGTGTATTGGATTTGATTGAACCTCCTCCTGAGTCGCTCTTGTCAGTCGTTGAACTGCTTGAGCAGAATGGGAGATCTGTTTAAATCCCACTTGAAGACTGAGCAACTCCCAAGCATTTCTTTTTTATTTAATTCTCTTTAAAAGTCTCTTAGTTACAGGCGTTGTTGGAGTTTGAAGCGTGCAGTACTTCACAGTGGTTAGAAATGCTGCAGAAAGTGCGTTCTTGTCCAGAAACACTTGTGAGTGACTGATTACAGAAGCCGTGTGCTGCTTCTGTTCTTCTGCTGTTTTGTACTAGAAATCCCTCTTTGAGAGGGGCAAGGAGTCCCTGGAATCAGAGTTCCGCAGCTTGATGACACGACACACCAAGCCGGTCCCACCCATCCTCATCCTGGACCTGATCAGCGGGGACGATGAAATGGAGACGCAGGAGGAGATGTCTCTGGAGCACCTCCCGGAGAGTGTCCTGCATGATATCATCCGCATTTCTGGCTGGCTGGTGGAAAACGGCAGGAATCAAGGTTGGTAGCGCTGCGTGTTGTTCCCTTGTAGTTCTGTATCAGGCGAGTTCTCCCCAACTACTCACTCACATGTGGTTGAGAGCAAAAGTAGGGTGCTGAGGGTTGTGTGTAGCTCTGCACAGCTTGGCTTATAGATAACACACCTTCAGCCACGAAGCCTCTGCGTAGGTGTTGCTGTGGCTAACAAACCGTGGGTCACACTGCTGTTGGTACCTAGCAGCTCTAACAAACCTAGTGACTGCCTTACTGGTACCTTTTTGTGAGTAGTTCGGTTTCCTTTCAGTCACCTTCCTGCATTTTTTACAGTGTTTGTGGTGAGACTGAAGTGTGATTTGTCAGTTGAACACAATGATCTCATGGTGGATATGAGGAGGAAAAAAAGCTGTGTAAATAAAGCACAATTTTTCTTAGTGTATAGTCTGTCCTATAACAGAAATCCATTTGACTTGCCTCTGTAATGCCTTCTCATGGAGCTGCAACTATCTAGTGCTCAGGTATTATCAATGTGAAAGGCACTGGTCACTTATTCCCATTTGGGAACTATTCATGAACAGAACTTTTTGTATTAAATGTGACCTAGGATGGGGGGAAGGCAGCACAGAATAGTTTCTTCGGTCGGTACCTGACTCTTCTTTCTGAGTTCTGCTGTTCTGCAGCATCAAAATCTACCTACAGCTTTATGCTCTTTTATTAACTTTTCCTTTGGGATTGAATAACTTTGTGGACCTGTTACAGGAAACATGTACTTTCACATACATACAGCTACTAGAATCAATGATTTACTTCTGAGTGGGGATTACTGTGCTTACAAAGTATGATGAACATCTTTAAAAGCTTCTTAAGAATTTTTCCATGATCAAAGGCAACTCAAGCATATATAGCATATTTCATTAGTTGGTTTGTATTCTGATTTTAAATGATGAACACCTCATTTAGTTCCTGAGTGCTCTGAATCCTGAGAAGTGTGTGAAGTCTCTCTTGCTAGCAGCTGACAATATCTTGCACAGATGTCTCCCATCAGTTGCACAACTGATCTGCTCTTGGTAGTGGTGCCCAGACTTAATGTTGTGTGTGGTGGGAGGGCTGGAATGAATACTGCTGGGGGAGGAGGAAGAAGTTTTTGAAGAAAATAGGAGAGGGAAGGAAAAACTTACTTGGGGACCCACATCAATCAGCGGCATGGAGTGTTTCAGGAAAAGGTTTTTTTTACCATATAGTGTTCCCTGTTTGCTTATAATCTTGTTTCTACCTTGTCTCCTTAGATTTCATGACTGTTTACTTCCAAATCCGCTCTGTCCAGCTTGACCGCTCCATCAAGGGGCTGAAAGATCATTTCCGTAAGAACAGCTCCTCCACCGGGGTGCCGTATTCCCCTGCCATTCAGAACAAAAGGAAGGACACCCCCACCAAAAAGCCAGTCAAGAGACCAGGTGAGTCCCTGAAGTGGGGGGATAGCTGTACTGTGTATCCTCTTGCCTGGGTATCAAACACATACCTGCAGGCCTTCTCACTGCTGAGGTAGCCTCTGTGTCTAAAATGTGCTCTTAGGACAGGAGCAGGGGTGAGATTTTGGAGATAAGCACCTCTTCTCTGCCCTGGATTCAGCATTGAGACGTTTTCTGTCTGTTAAGTCATCAGGTCTGTTCTCTCGGCAATGTAGAGGGAGGAGAGGGATCCTGTATACAGGGAGAGAAAAGGCCATTGCCTTAACAAAGGAGTAAGTAAAAAGAGACCCAAGAGGGCTATAAAACGATGTGATCTGAGAACACCTGTCCTCAGCCCTGGAATACGGAGTATAGACTGTGCCACAGCAAGATAAAAACTCAGATCTGATAAAACACATTACTTTAATTATTAGTTATGAATAAATTATTATTGTGCTAGGAAACAAAGAACTCATCAGGAGCTGAGATGGGGACTAGGTAGGTGCCTACAGAAATGAGATCCGGAGTTCTCTGAATTTTGGAAGGGCTGTTAAAGCTTTTGCCTTGGCCTGTCTCTGGAAGAGCAACGAATGTGGCTGGTGGCTTATTCCACCTCTCCTCATAATGGAGTTTTGCTGCATTTTCTGCAGCTGGTGAAGGCTGGTCACTCTGGTGCAGAGCTGGAGTTCCCATCTCTGAAGTGTGCCATCTAGTGGGAGCACGGCCAGAAGGAGGGCTAGCAAAAGTTAGCATGTACCTCCCACAGCAGTGCAGTGATATCGTGCCTTTGTGTGTCACAGCACCCTGTTGTCTCCTCTGTAATAGTGATGAAAGTCAGAAAAGTTCATATTTCTGTGGGTTTATCTGGCTAATACTCTCCCACGCTAATATTTTTTTTCCTGTGTTGTCCAAATACTCTTACTGGGCTCAGGAAAATAATGAGGAATGTGGGTAGGGACTGGGAGTGGATGGGATGGGTAAAGGGAAGAAAAGAAATACCCATTTTAATTGTGTTGTGTTTATTTTTATAATCCTGATGTGAATGCAGTCCTCATCCCAGGTAATGTGCGTCTATGTGTGCGTGTGCTGGCCCTGGTGCTCGCTCTCTTCACTTCTGTGTGTGGAGAGGCTTTGCTGGGCCTCTTCTTGCTAAAGCAGAGGGTGTGCCTGGGATATTTGGAGAGGGAGGGCTGCCTGGAAAATGCTGTGACATCCAGACATCACCCCTCTGGTCTTTTAAAATCAGTCTGTGCTATTGCTGTCATGCCCTAGAGCTGTTCCTGAAAGCTGATGTGCAAGTTGCAGTTGGTGAATGCAGTTAGTCTGCAAACTTCAGTGGATTTTTCCCTGGGAGCAGAAAACAACCCATGGGGGTGTCTCACACCACTCTTGGCTTTTCTCTGGAGTTTCGCAGGTAATTATTCACCTAAGAATTTGCCACCGGTGTTGGGAGACCTGTAGAGGACAATATCCTCCTGCTAAGAAGAACTAGCTATGCTGCAGATGGCAGAAAAACAGTGTTTAAAACTGATCTGAAGCATGATGGCAGTCATTTGTGTGTAGCTCATGAAGAGTGGCTCCTGCCTAACAGCATTACAATAGGTAAAAATTATTTTTTTTTTTTTTGTGGTTCAATATCTCTGTACTGGAAAGATGCCAGATGGGCATCTGTAATTGAGCCACAGGGAACTCTGGTTATGGATGCTTCAAATTTGGTCCACAGTTCTCAGTTATCACCTGATACTGGAAAGATCCCTGGGTTTTGGTTGCAGTGAAGTCAGCATGGTCAGCAAATCTTTCTGAGCAGCCTGCCAAACGGTAACATCTCCCCTGCACTCTCGGTAAACAGTCAGAGAGTTTTTTTTCATGAACAGATTAAGAAAAATCACTGGGACTCTTTTAATGAGTCTCAGATCTTGGGTGCTCATCTAGAGAGTACAGAAAGGAGCCCACACGTTTGAGAGCACAAGCATTTGTTCCCTACAAACAGGGCTCCTTCAAAATGGATGCATTTGGGCATCCAAAATTACTTGTCACGGTGAATGTCTTGGCTGTAGACTTGTCAGGAAACTTTCACCTCTTTTTGCCCAGTTTAATTGGAGTTTGTGAGATGGACCAGGTGGAAGCCACAGAGCACGGTCTGAAGGCACTTACAGAGCTGACAGTGTATGAAGGAAAGAGCATTTCAAATGATCTATTGGGGCATTGTTAATCTCAAGAAAAAGTAGTGGCTAATTTGTGCCCAATCTTCTGTGAACAAGGGCAGAGAAGCAGACAGTAGCTCTTGAAGGACAGGGGTGTTTAAATCTCATACAGCAGCCATCTCTTATGGCTGCTGAATTGTACTTAAGTGAAACTAAAAATGGGGGGGGGAAAAATAGTCTTTGAGCAGAGTTTCACAGTTTTTTCTGTGGTTCCATCAGCTTTCAAGAACAGCTACTGAGCTGGAGGTCTTACAGCCCTCTTTGCACTGGCACAGTGGCCCTCTTCATAGCAATATTCATCTGGTGGTGTTTGATTCCCCCGGATTTAGCCTTTTTTCAATTGTGGAAGAAGAAATTTTTTTCCTGTGCTATTGCTTCAGTAAGTAAAGTCAAGTTCTGCCAATTTGGGTTTCAGACAAGGGATTTTTCTCATGATTCCAACAAGTGAGTTAATTTTCTTAGTCCTTAAGGAAGAATATCCCAGTGCACACCCCAATGCGCACTTTAACCTGTTGCAAGGGATAAATAACAAACTAAATCTGTGCTAACTAAACAAGTGCTATAACTTGTTTACCCACAAAGCAAAGCGCAAGAGAGGCTACAGCTAAAGGAAAGGTGAGGTATTAGGGACAGGGTAAGAAGGCGGAGACAGACAACCCCCCCTGTGCTCCCCCAGGTACTATGTTGGATTCTGGAGAACTTGTTCCATATCCATGTGTTGTTTCAGAGGGTTTTCATCTCTCTGTTATTGTTTTATTTGTTGGTGTACCCTGTACCGTCTCCTGTTGTTACAGCCTGCAGTTGAAAATCTGACTGGTGGAGGCACTTCTAAAGCAGGGTCATCGTCTCTTAACTGAAACTTGCCAAGTCAAGTTGGACTGATGAAGCAATCTGGGCTTTTTTTTAAGTAGTTTGCTGTTTGAAATGTCAGCAGTCTGTCTCAGAGAGCAAGTGTATTCAGATTCAGATCATCCTGCTGCGAATATATGCACAGAAAATATTGTTTCTTTGTGATGCCTGTAGACCCAGTGTTCTTTAGTTGGCTTGACAGCAGCAAGTAGCTCAGCAGCTCTGCATTGCCAGGGAAGGGTAGGGCCAGAAGATGCCTGTAGGAGCACCCAGCCTCGCTGCCTACAAGTAAAAGCCAGAGAGCTTTAGCCAATTTATGGAGACTCCAGCAGCTGGTACTTAAGAAAAGAGGATGTGTTGCCCTTCTGCTTGTTTAGAAAACTGCCTAATGGAAGAGAGAAACAGGAGAACAATGTGGAATTGGAAAACTGTGCCTCATGTGTGCCCAAAAGCCACTTTATTTAACAATTGGGCTGCAGGCGTAAAAGTTTCAGGTGTGTTTTGACTTGTTTTTTTTTTTTTTCTTTTGCGGGGCTCTTTTCAAGCTATAGGGAGCCCTTTTCCAGTTTCCTTAATGCTCCAGTTTACCTAGCGGTGAGGTGCTACCTGAAGGCAGGCTGTGGAGTCTTTGTGTGGCAGAATAAAGAGCCTGTTCCTCCTTCCCGCTTGCCATATTGATCACTGCCTAGCTTGAATGTGATGTTTTCATTAGTAGCTGAAACGCCATCCCATTTGGTTTGCGAGCTGCCTAATAGGGGAAAACAATCATGGAACAAAAGCATTTGGCTTCCACTAGAATCTATTAAAGCCTGATTATAATGCTAAGTAAGAGGGATGCAGCAGCACTGAAGCGATGCCCATGAACAGTGAACACTCGGTGTGTGGCAGCGTAAACACAGGTAATTGTGTTTATGCAAATAAAATGCAGCAGAGGTGTTTCAGCTCTCATCTGAGAAGAAACTGTCAGAGGTGGGCTGTGGAGACGTGCACTGCATACCTGTGAAGTGAGATCCTGTTGACAGCAGCTGCAGTTGTGCTGTCTGCTTGGTTTTCACACCAGTTTACCCTCTTTATTTCACACCCTACACCCCCCCTCCCCCTGGATACTTGAAAGTGGGAAAGATGACAGAACTGGTACAAGAACAGTACCTGGGTTGAGCTGCTCTGCATCAGCTGGGCCATGGTAACAGCAGTAAGAAAGAGCTTAGTGCATATCTCCAGAGCTTGCTACAGTCCTGCCTCCTCAGAGAAACCTGCTGATGTGCCCAAGCTCTCGAGGTTTCTGAAAGTAGCTAAGAATAACGTGAAAGTGTTGGGTGTGAAGAGCACAGGGAAGCTTGGAAGAAGAGGCGTAGCCCTCCCATTTCTTCATATGGCAGAAGCTAGGAGCAAATGCATCAGCACAGCAAGGGTGTAAGTCTTCCCACCTGGTGTAGGTCTAGAGGGGAGAAGTTTCCTGCTAGAAGAATGCTTTATGGATATGACTTTTTTTTTCTTTACTAAATGGTTGAGAACTCTTTGAACTGGTAGAAGGAAAATGTTGCTGGTAAAACATTACACTTGAAGAACCATGTTCTGTTATTTAGGAAGTGCACCAGCTTAAGGCAGCTTGGTAATTCAGTGGGAACTTCTCTCTCCTGTTCTCCCCCGTTAGAGATGCACTGTCTGGGGGACTCGAAGTTTCCTTCCCCCTGCCATATATCCCTTCATGGGATGAAGCTGCCCTGCACCCCAGGATGCTGTTCTGCAGCAGTCTGTACGTGGGCTTCCCCTCAGGATAGTGGTCCTTAGCATTTGGGCAGCCAATGCTCATTTCCAGGCTGCACTGTGGCTTACAGTTACTGGTGGAAGTAGGGATTTTCTGCATGTTTGAAGTATTTATTGCTTTAAAGCAGAAGAACAATTCTTAATTTTGGCAGCAGGATTTTTATTTCGTGGATCCTTCTTCATTTACTCAGCCCAGCTCTGTTTCATTTGGGTCTCCTATAGAAACTCCTTCTGCCTTCCCAAAACTTTCTGTTCCGTGTTGTGCAGGCAACAGCAAAGCTCTGCTGTGAGAGGGTGTCCGTGTGCTTGTGATAATTGTAGCTTGTTGCATGACGACTAACCTTTTAATGTGGAAACAGTGCTTAGTCTTCAGTTGTCACATTAATGCTTTGTTTTGTGCTTTCTAGCTGTATATCCAGCGTTGGCTTTTGTTCAGTTCTGTCTGGTTTTTGTGTGTGTTAAGTATAAATCTTTTAACCCAGTGTTATTTTTTTTTTCCATGGTTTTAATTGATTTGCAGTTCCTTAGAAGAGAAGTGTCTTGGGGATTAGAGTGACTTAATGCGAGTTAGACATGGGTGGGCAGCATCCATTATTCTGTGATTCCTGTGATGGGAATTGCTGCTGCAATTGCTCTCTGGAGCCCAGAGGTTGTCACCCTTTTATCGCTTCCTGTGACACCAGAGATCATTCCTTGTCTTGGCTGTGGGGCTCCTGATGGGTCTATATTGAGCATGCTCAGAAAATACCCCTCTGAAAGGCACCTTTTTCTGCAGCTCTAATCAAGAGGCTGCAATTAGGCTCTGGGGAGCAGGCAGTGTGTTCCTGGACAGGAATTGCCCGTACTGCAAAGTCCTGCTTCCACAGCTGAGGGAAAGCAACAAACCCTTCCCATTTCGATGCAGAGTAACGAGTTAAATAAACTCATTTACAGGGTGCTTTGTTGCTTCCCTTCTCTGATCATGTTTTCTCACACAGCCATACCACCTCACCAGACTGATTTGAGCAGTCCCTGATTCTGTAACCCTGGCTGGAATTCATGCCTCCACCCTCAAAGCAGGGAAACAGTCTGGAAATGCCATTGTAACTGCACACTTGGACATGAGTTTGGGGTTCACTTTCCTGTACTGAGCATGCTCATTGGTGCCCAGCATCCTCTTGCTGGGCCCAGGTGACTTGCTGGTGGAGGGCTGGTGTTCTGGGTTTGTTTTCTTTCACTCATTTTCTAGGTCTTGTCTCTTCTCTCTGGCTCTGGTGACAGGCACGATCCGTAAGGCTCAGAACCTTCTGAAACAGTACTCTCAGCATGGTCTAGATGGGAAAAAGGGGGCCTCTAACCTCATTCCTATGGAAGGTAATCACAGCTCTAGCTACTTCATCCTTGACTTTCTCTGTGTATCAGCCTTGCTTTTCCAGGTGGGACTTCCATTAGCCCAGTGCTTGGTGGACAGCATTGGATAGGTACAGCTGACCTTGGAGAATCAAGGAGATGCTGGAGGGCCAAATTATTCTTCTGAATTTCGTGTCTGAACTTCAAAGTCTCCATAAACATGAGTACAGGTGGAGAGGAATGTTACCTTAAAGCAGTTGACCCACCATAGCCACCTGGTTAATGGAAGCTCTGCTCTGATGACATCTGCTTGTGGTGTTTCTGTTTTCTTTTCTTTTTGCCTGGACTTTGAGACACATCCAGTTTCCTAGTGACCTTTCCAAACCTGATGTTGAAGTGTAAGACCACAGCTAGCTCAGTGCATTGTGCCTGTACATGTTCTCTGTGGAGACCTTCCTACGTGGTCATCTTCCGTATTTTGGTCTCCTCTGCTCATACCGGGTAAGGGAGAAGAGGTCACTTGCTTCAAAGCATCTGTAAGACCTTTCTGCCTCCTGCTATGTATGCATGCGAAGTAGATCTCTTAAGCACCTACATTGTAGTCTACTGAATCCCAGATGGTGACTAATATCACTCATTTGGGGGGAAAAATTCTCATGCTGAGCAGGAGATGGGCTTTGATTTTTGGATTTGTAATGGCTGAGGTACAAATTGGGCTGCTGGTGCCTGCGGTCCCATTCAGAACTTATGGCAGGAGGTTCAAGGGACTCCTGTGACCCAACAAATGACTGAACTCACACTTCTCATCAGGTTTCAAAGGGTTGCTACTGCTACATAGCCCAACAAAGGGATTTGGTCAGGTAGCATTCCTGGGACTCTGTAGGGAAAAAAAAGTGTCCATCAGATCAAATAAGCCAAGCTTGAAGCAGCTTCCAGCCAGTGTGAGCATCCATGCTGTAACCACCCTGGATAAATTGCGCCTTCTGTTTGTGCCGGCTGACATCTCACTAGGTCATGAGCATGATTTACGAGTTAAACACCTTTCCGATACCCTGAGCGACAAGCATGGTCCGGCTGCCGGTAAGTACCGTGTTGTCACTTCATAACAAGCTGGCTAACATCCCTTCTTTTCAGCATGTTTCACAGTAGTTTTGTAGCCAGTGGCTGTTCGTCTACATGGGCAGTCCTGGAGCATGGGCCTTCTCTGGCTAAAAAGCTCTGGCTCTTCTCAGTAGAATTCACTCCTACTAATCTCACACACACACCCCAAGCCCTCAAACAGGGAACCCCAACTTTGTCCAACCAAAGACTGGTGGCCACCATGCTGAGGGGCACTTTCCTATATGTAGCTACTGGCTTGTTTGGTGCTGAAGTGAAGCAAACATGAAAGTGGTCACATGTGGCATGCAATACAGTGGGCCACTCTCCACCATAGGCAGTCTGTAAAACCACATCACATTTGTGTGTCCCCTGCTGACCATAACTTTTCAAAGATCAACCTGAGGGACCTGTCAGTGTAGGGAAGAATTGGTTCTTTCTCTGTCAAAAGGTGCAGATGTTGCTGGGAGGAGAGAAGCAGCAGCCCATAGCCTAGAGAAGGCCTCTCTGTGTAATCTTACTGTCTTGTAGTGGTTACTACAGGGGTCTGAGTAATGCGGGATTGTGTGAGTCTGTTTATGTCTGTCCTGCTGACACTTCCAGCTAGTGGTTGGCATGAGTTGGTGTGGGCCTTTGTATCATACCGGCACTTCTCATGCCTACCACATAGGTTCTTTGATGGATGTTTGCCTGAGACATTCATATGCTCCGACTCGAATATTTGCATTTGTGTGCAGCGTTGTGTAACAGATAGCTCACCTAGCTGTGCTGATATTCCTGCTTCATAGGATTTAAATGTTCATCCGCCTGTTTTTTATCTTCTGTTTCTGCCTGTGGGAAGAGGCTGCCTTCCAGGACAGCCTTGACTTCCCAGAAATGTTGATGCACAATGGCAGTTCTTCATCTGCATGATGGATGGAGATAAGGAGTTCTAAAAATACAAGCAGAGATGTTGAATAATTCACCTCAGACCTTCCTGAGTTTAGTACTTGGTGTTCAAGCCCTTGATTAAATTTAGTCTGTATCCCAGAAGAGCTCCAAACTTGCCTTCTGTCATAAGGCCGGAAAGAGCTGGTGTCCTGATGTGCTATTTCCTGAACTGCAGATGACTTTGCCTCCTGCAGGATATGCATAGCTTCCCATGCACAAATCAGGGTGCAGATTTGGTGAGAAGATAATTGTTCTCACATAAGGATGGGTGTAAAGCCAGAACTGTCTTTTCCAGAAGAACCTTGTGCTCCTTGTGTATGCCGAGGCCTTGGAATGAGCAGAGCTGCTGGAAGCTCAGTGTGAATTTCGTTCTCTCTTAAAACCATCTTGCCCTTTCAGGGAGGGATGACGTCTTCGACATCGAGATTGATGCGTACATTCACTGCGTTAGTGCCTTTGTCAAACTGGCCCAGAGTGAATACCAGCTCCTGACAGAAATTGTCCCAGAGCACCACCAGAAGAAGACTTTTGATTCTCTCATCCAGGTCAGTTGAGCCTCTCTGCTTGGCTTCCCTTGTAGAGGATACACACAAAGTCTTTTTCCCTTCCCCTTCGTTGTGAAGATGTGGATTCCACCACCTGCTATGGGTTCCCAAGAGCACCACCGGTTCTAGGGTCGTCTTCCAGGACCTGTGCAGGGAACCAGGGCCTGCAGAGGCCCTGGAGAACGTGTGTTCAGAGCCACTCACTGGGTACTGCAAATGGCCCATGAGCTAAATTGGCATCCTTAATGGGTATCCTGCATTTAGTAGCTTGTGCTGCCTGGGCAAATATCATGCTGCTTTCTTCTGACTCTCTGGCTTTGTTGCAGGAGTCATTAGATAACTTGATCATGGAGGGGGATAACATAGTCTCAGCTGCCCGGAAAGCCATCATCCGACATGACTATTCGGCTGTACTCACAATCTTCCCCATCCTTAAGCATCTGAAGCAGATGAAGCCAGAATTTGACCAGGTTTTGCAGGTAAATGTGATGGGATCGGAGAGGGTCCTGTGGTTTGGATTGTCTGGAGTACTCTCTGAAAGGGATGATCCCAGTGGCTTTTAATAAAGCCACACTGCTTCTGTCCTCCACAGCATGGAATGGAAATGACACAAATACAGTTTGCTCCTTTCTGTGATGTTGGACCAGCATCTCAGCATCTCTCAGCAGCTGTTCTCTTCACTTCAGTCATGACCTGGTGATGGACTGTCTGCATTACTCTGCTGTATATGTGGCCTCTGAGGTGTTGCAGCTCTGATACTATTGAGTTTAGTTTGTACTGTGCTCACTGACATATGGAAGATCAGCTGCTCTGAGGAGAGCCTGCTGCTAAAGGAGAAACTGCTGCCCCAGTGTTCATACCCCATTCAAGGAGTCTCACACACGGCACCCAAATCTTTAACTGCTCAGACCAGGGTCCCTTCGCAGCGGGTGACCCCAGTGGGCCAATGGGTGCCCCTTTTGACTCCTCATACATACGCTTACTCTTGGGCATGCTCCCTCCTTCAGGCTTGAACCTAGGTTTCCCGCAGCAGAATCTCATGTGTCACACTATTTTTATAAAATAAATACTTTAATTGAAAGGTCCAGCAGCAGGGTGAGCCAGGGAAGGGTGCCTCTGAAAAGGGAGGGTTGTTGACCAAAGAAATCCCTGGGCAATGGTCAGGTCCTGCATAGGAGGTCAGGGCAATGGTCAGGTCCTGGTCACCATTAGGGTCACAACATCTTGCCTTCCTGGCTGGCTGAAGAATGCAGGATTCAATGTGGTGGTGCTGTAAATATTCTCCTGGCACATGGGGAATTGAGAATAAAATGCTGGGGTGGGGGATCAGGGAGGGTAGGTGCTGAATGAAAGTTCAGATACTGTTTGTTTTCCTTCTCTGATCTGTTACGGCACTATTCCAGGGAACCGCAGCAGGCACTAAGAACAAACTACCGGGGCTGATCACTTCCATGGAGACCACTGGTGCAAAGGCACTGGAAGAGTTTGCAGACAACATTAAGGTAGAATTCTCCTCAATATTCTCTCTAGCAAGACCAGCAGGCTCAGAAGAGGGGGTTTCTGAGCAGTTTAACTTTCCACTTTCCATGAGAGCACATTGTTTCTGAGTCAGCAGGCCTGATCCAGCCAGCCTGTGCTTGCTGGCTTGCTTTGGACAGTCAGCTGCAAATACTGAATGCTGGGTGCTGATTTCAAACACAGGAGGCCTCTGCTTAAGACCCTTAACAGGCATACTCCAAATAATTTGACGTGAGCTTCCAGGCCTCTGCAGATATCAAATCAATCTCAGAATTTAATCCTATTTAAAAAGAAAGGAAAATTGCTGATTTGAAAAGCTTTGGAGGACTGGGGTTAAACTGTCCCTGTGTAAGGTGGGCTTGGTGAATGTGCTGCCTGGTAGGTGAACTGAACTTTTGATGGTCACATGCTGAACAAATGCCTGTGGTCTTGAGCTGCCCATACACAGGAGCTCTGGTTTCTGAGCACCAGGAGATGGCACTGTGAGAGCCAGGTCTGAGGTTGTTGAGAGACGCTGGATAAACAAGCCTACAGCTCACTTACAGCAGCAGATGTATTGTAGATGCCTTCAGTTTCCTTACATGCTTGCCTTATGTCTCTATCTTCTCTTCGTAGAATGATCCGGACAAGGAATATAACATGCCAAAAGATGGAACAGTTCACGAACTCACCAGCAACGTACGTGACGGTGATTTGAACCATCCTTTGTCAGAAAAAGCCTCTGAAGAGGTTTTAGAAAGAGCAGTAGGGAAACTTATTTTCTTAAGTTAAGCTGTCTTGAAGGGCAGTTAATTGTCTTCTGTGGATTAGCTAGTAACCCTTGCTGAGCCATGATGTGACTGTGTGGGTAAAACACAGCAACTCAAAGGAGTGTAGTGGCTTGTTTCTTGAAGGCTTTTAAGTGTGGAGGGACAAGTCGTCCTTCACGATCCTTAATAGCAGAGCACAGGAGATGCAATGTTGGTTGTTCATAACTTCCCTCCCTTGCTTCTAGGCTATCCTTTTCCTACAGCAATTGTTGGATTTCCAGGAGACAGCGGGTGCCATGCTGGCATCACAAGGTACATGCGTGGGGCTTGTTTGGGCATGTGGTTCCTTCCCCAGATTGTCTGGACATCTTCCCTAAAAAGATCAAACCTCAGCATGCACTGTGAGCTCATTCTCCTCCTGTCCTTCACCCTGTGGTTTGTCTTGTCCTCCAAATCTGCCATGACCACATAGTTGGTTATCTGGAGAACTCCAAGGGATGCAGAGAGTTTCCCTGCTGGCCTTCCACACTTGCTCCTATCAGGTACTCTTTTGATGGTTTTTGCTGATGTGCTCTATGGTATCAAGAGAGGATGGCTTAGTCATTTAGTTTCAAATCTGACACTGGACTGGTCCTCTGACTGTACTGGAGTGAGGATGGCTGGTCCAGCTGAGTTAGCTTTAGTTTAGCTGTGTGTTGATGCATTGCCGCTTTTCTCTGCGACATCCTCTGGTCAGAATGTAACAGCAGCAGCAAGAATATTCTCCTCAGTATCTAGCCATGGTCAGCCTGGGACTCCTGGGCTATTTGTGTGCCACATGCCCTAACAGAGAGACAAGTTTTAGCTCTGCTCTCCAGGATGCTAAAGAGACTAGTTCCAGAAATACATGGATCAGAAGCTGAGAGCTGCTGCATCATGTAACGGGATGCTGCTGTGTATCAGAGCATGGTTCTTAGTTCTGTGCAGAGCAACAGCTCCAGCTCTCTAGTGAGCCTTTGGCCCTGGTAGAGCTCGTGCTTTCAAGTAGGTTGAAATAGAACAGGCTGGAGAGGTGGAGAACTGAGGATTCAGGGTGCACAGGGACCTGAGGAGGCACAGGCCACTAGCTGGTGTTTGGAGAGAGGCTTAGGGAGCTCATTAGGAGCAGGGGAAGGGGGAATCTTAGAGCTGCCTCCAGACTTTTATCTGCAATTCCTGCTTGGAAAATTCTGTCTGTTCTAAATTTACTCGAGCTACGATGTCTCTGCTTCTTGCCACATCTGTAGCCACTGCCTTATGCCCTCTCCACTTGTATGCGCAGTGCCTCCTGGGTCTTGACTCTCTCTCTCTCTCCTTGGCCAAAGAGATGGTCTGAGTGTTGTTTTTTTTTTTTTTTTCTTGGAGAATCCAACTGTTTACCATGTTCTTCCCAGAGTGGTGATGTCAGCACTGTTGTTTCAAAGTCTTGGCACGTTGTCATGCAGTAGGAGCTGATTCAAAAGGTAGCATAGGCTTTTTTAATTTTTATATTGGTCATATAACAAAATGTGACCATATCCATGATACATAACCCATTTCTTTTCTAATTGTGTCTGTGTCATGGTTTTGGCCAAATTGACCAATGGCCGGTGACAGATGCTACCCCCTCACACCCCTTGTACAGGGTGGGGAGGAGGAGAGATAGAGATTTACGAGTTTAGAAGAAACTAAACTACTTTAATGAAATATTAATAATAAAAAGGAAAATAATGAAATAGATACAGTATATACAAAACCATATTAAGCTCCCAGGATGACATCACCAGCAGGCAGTGGGGAAGTCCCAGACTGGACTTGGTGATAAGTGGGAACTGGGTTCCAGAGTTGGAGTCAGGAACACACGCATCGGGATCAAAGGCAGGTGAACAGACAGGGTCCTCCTTGAATGTCAGCCATTGAAGGAAGGGAGTTGCCCCTTTGATCCCTCAGCTTTTATACTGAGCATGGGGCAGATGGGATGGATTACCCCTGTTGGTCAATTTTGGGTCACCTGTCCTGTCTGCTCCTCCCCACAGGTGGGACCCCTCTACGCCTTTCTGTTTCTGACCCTCCAATGGGGCAAATAACGAAATTAGCTGACCTTGGTTGTTACAGCAATCAGTAGAAGCAAGAGCCTCTCTGCATACCACTCCTCGGCACAAACTGTCTTATTGCTCTGAACGAACTGTTTTAGACACAACATGCTGTTAATTTCAGAGAGTTAGAAGAGGCCTGGCTAAGAAGTAAAACTACTGAACAGAAAGTTGGTTCTGTTTTACCTCAAACCAGGACGGTCTGGTTGTCCCACCAGGTATAGAGGGATCCTGCTGTGTAAAGACAGCTTGAGGGGAAAAATGCCTCTTTGCAGTATGTTCAATTATTAAAGCTTGAAGTCAGTGTAATTTTAACAGATCTGGTGACGTGGGCTGACGTGTAGTACTTCAGAGCCGTGCATGAGATGACCCACAATCCAAGTATTGTAAATCTTGTTCTCTCCATCTGCAGTCAGACCATAGGAACCATCTACTGCCAGACATTCCCTGCTCTCTGCAAGTGTTGTTCTCATGCAGAAACAGCTCTGTCACTTGCTCCAAAAGCCAGGCCTGGCCCAACATGAGACACCCACGCAGGGCAGAGCTGTTCTGGGTGGGATGGCTTTGCTCAGGTTCTTGGGAAGGTTATATGGGCTGTGCAGTTCATTTCAAGGACCTTGCTACTGGCATGAGGGGAAGCTTTCTATTGCCTCGAAAGTGGATTTGAAATTACTTGCAGTGTGTTGCTAAATACAACCAACCTCCGTAGCAGAGGAAGGAAGTGAGACTCTGCCTTTTCCTCTGTGATCTCCACTCCATTTGTGGCCTTGGAGGGACTCCTGCCTGCTCTCCTGTGTAGCTGTCTGGCTGCTTTGTGTTAATATCTGCTTTGTTCTCAAAGGGATGGTGGTCTCTAACCTGTCTTTTTGCACTTTGCATTTCTTTTTCTCTCTCCTCCCTCCCCTTTTCTCTCTGCTCTGCCTAATCTTTGTAGTTCTTGGGGACACATACAATATTCCTTTAGATCCCAGAGGTAAGCAGACTTACCCACATGTACCTGTTCATATTGCCTTGGGCTCTGGTGGTGTATTTTAATTTTTTATCCTCCAGGAGTGGTAAATAAATTAACACATAATTGAAAAGGGAAAAATGGGAGGGTAAAGTAACTCTTGCCAGGGGGCCGGAGAGAATAGGGAGGGCTTGTCACCAGCAGACAATGAGGGATGCCATATGAACTGAAACAGGCTAAAGACACTCTCATGGCACTGAATCTCTCTGGCATGGGTAGCAAGCTGGCCCAGCTGGTATCATGCTTTATCCCACGTGCGCTCCGCTCCTTATTGTCCGGCTCCCAGCAACAGGAGCCTCGAGGCTTTTCCCATGGGGTGCTTATGAACTCGGACCACCCGAGCTATGCCCAGCTGCCAAACTCTGGTGGGGGGAGGAGGAGGTAGCTACCCAATGTGTCCCATGGGACCCATGCCCACAAGCCCTTGAGGGCAGAAAGCCATCTCTCTTATGCATAGACAGAGGAACACGTGCCAGCCCAGAGTCATTGCTTGCAAGGGCAGGCTCCCATGCTGGCGCAGTCCCTCGTACAGAGCCACACAGGTCCTATCAGCAACCATGGGGATGGCTGAAACTTTCCAGAGCCCTTCTGCTTGTTTCAGTTACTGTTGTGTGCCTGCTGTTAACAGCTCCAGCTCATTTGTTCTCTGATTGCAAATTCCTAGTGCTTACAAAACCTTCTCAGGTGGTGGGGGAAAGATGGGGAGAGGATGTGTTTAATGACTCAATTTCTGATCAAGTGGGTGTCCTCTGAGCAGTAGGAAGGAAAGGAGAGATTTCTGCCAGGGTGCTCAGCACTTGATGCAGATACAGCGATTGGGGGGTGCAGAGCTTTTCCACACTCACCCTGGATAAGCTGCTGACAGTTGGCACTAAAGCAGGGAGCTGATTTCACTGTCGATGGGAGCTCTGCACTAATTCCATAGCAACAGGGACGAGGCTTGTTTGAATAGAGGCAGGCTGACCACACATATGCCCCTTCCCCATGGCATGTTAACTGACCTAAGATGCTTTTCTTTTCAGAGACCAGCTCTTCAGCTAGTAGTTACAGTTCGGAGTTCAGCAGGCGGCTGCTGAGCACCTACATCTGTGAGTACTCTGCACACCTTCCCATTTCTGCCCCATCAGCTGTCCTTCACTTAGCTCATTCCTGGGTGAAGAGCGCAGGCTGTGTCTCTTACTCCATGGGATCTTTTCATGCTTGAGCTGGAGTCTGATGGGAGGCGTGGATGAAAGGGTCAAACTGGGAATTTGACTGTTACAGTTAGACAGGACCAAGCACAGTGCAGCAGCTCGCTGTGCTGCAGAGCCTTTTGTCATCAGCTGCCTTGAACCATTCTCACCCAGTGCTTTGCACCTTCATCCCCACAGAGGCTCTCAGCTGCCAAAGGGGCTCTGTAAAATCTTGCTGCTGTGTTTAACAGTAAGACAGTGAGAAACTTTTTGTCCTCTGCTCTTCCCTCTTTAAGGCAAAGTGCTGGGCAACTTGCAGCTTAACCTTCTTAGTAAATCCAAGGTTTATGAAGACCCAGCTTTGAGTGCCATTTTTCTGCACAACAACTACAACTACATTCTGAAATCCCTGGAGAAGTAAGTGTGTATCTGGGTAAATCTCCTTGAAGTCCAGGCTGATTCTAAGCATGGTTTTGGAGCAGGGCTCTGTATCGAGTGCATTTACCTGCTAGCATCTCGTCTCTGCTCTTTCTTCCATTCTTGAAACTGCCTTTTTGAAACCTTTGCACTGTTACAAACATCGCATTACATGGGAGTGGAAGATAAAAGTACCAGAGATGCCTTAGGTTGTAGAGAATGCTTTGATCTTGAGAGGACTGGGGATATGGCTTTGGAAAGTAACTTGTTTCTGTATCTGCTGTCTCTCCATTCGTGCATTTCAAGGTCCCTTCTATTGTAAGGGGCATAAAAGATCTTGTTGGCAGGGGCTTGAAATGTTGCCATCCTGCTAGCAGCTCTGACAGCAGCTGGCTCGTGTGCTTCCTCAGGTTTTCTCCTCTTTCAGGTCCGAGCTGATCCAGTTGGTAGCTGTGACACAGAAGACAGCCGAGAGGTCTTACCGGGAGCTCATTGAACAGCAGATCCAGACCTACCAGCGCAGGTCAGGAGACATCCTCTGCTCTTGCCTTAGTTTTGTCATAGTTTGAGGGCTCCTTGTGAGATTCATGGTGAATGCTGCTGGAGCAGTGGGAGAAATCAGCTGAAACCAGAGACTTGCATAAAACCAAAGCCAAGTATTTTGTTTACCAAGTGATTAATCTGACTTAAAGTGGCCACTGCAGAAAGCTTTGGGGTGTGTATTGTTTGTGGTGGCCTTTGGGTCTTGGGTGAGGACATAGATGTTCTGGTGAGACATGAGTAACTCCTCTTTGCGTCTTTCCCATGTCATTTCAAATGCAGCTGGCTGAAGGTGACAGATTACATCCTGGAGAGAAACCTGCCTGTCTTTCAGCCAGGAGTGAAGGTGAGAGGATGATCAAGGATGGTTTTAAGATTATAGAAATCGACGGAAACATCTTCTCCCTTGTCATATCCAAAAATTCTCAGAAACTTTCTTTATATCTCATGCTGGTATTACTCTGCAGAGTGAGTACTGTGGCTAGGACAGGATGGAGAGCAGCGCTGCCTTCTAATCTCCCCTGCCCCAGATTCATACAAGTGTTTTAATCTCTGCCTCTGTTCTTATATTTTGCACCTGAGCAGATGCTTCTATTTTGGATTTGAAAAAAACCTGACACCTTCCCTTAGAAAGGGCTAGAAGCATAAAGAAGTCTATTTTTATGTCTGTTCTGGCTGAAAATTACTCTTGTTAAATCTACTTCAGATGAAAGCCAATTGCTGAATGTAGGGTGTGCTGCTCGCTGCAGCTTTCTCTCCATCCTGCTTTAGGAGAAGGAATTCAAGCCAAGTAGGTAGGATGTTACTTAAGTTGGATGGGGAGTTGTGGGCAAACACTGATGTTGGAAATTTATTTCTGGATGTGAAATAAAATCCTTTCCCTCCTTGTTGCAGCTCAAGGATAAGGAGAGGCAGATGATAAAGGAGCGCTTTAAGGTAAGGGGGTGTTAAATGGCATGAGGACATCCCCTAGTTTGGGATCCCTAGATTGGGAGAGACAGTCAGACCAAAGATCTGCCTAAGGAGGAGACCGGGATGTTGACGATCAACAGTGGAGGGGAAGAACATCAGACTCGGTGTAGAGATGTCACTGCAGACAGGACACTCACTGAGTTTTACTTTGGGACAGGGTTTTAATGATGGGCTGGAAGAGCTGTGTAAGATCCAGAAGGCCTGGGCAATCCCAGACATGGAGCAACGGGACAAAATCCGCCGGGCACAGAAAACCATTGTGAAAGAGACCTATGGTGCCTTCTTGAACAGGTGACAACCTCTTGCAACATTGTCCTCTCTTCTTTGGATTTACTGAGGTCTTTGGGGCCTAGATTAGTCCTCGCTTGAGGCATTTTTCTACTCTCATGTCTTACCTTCTCTGCCTTGCATGCTAAAACATCCCTAAGCTGAACTCTATTAGTTGTGAGCGTCTGCTGTCACCCTGATTCCTTGGTCAGGATGAGTGCAGATGTTCTAGCTAGCACAAAGCTCTGGGCCACCCTGGGCTATTCATGCAAACCTCCAGAGACCAGTTGTAACTAGATCACTTGCTCCCTACAAGATACCCTGTCAGGTTCAAGTGGGACCCGCTGGAGCGGAGCTGATTTGTGGCAGAGGAGAGGCCAGTGAGTCTCTTTTGCTGGGTTCCAGTCATTTGTCAGCTGGGGGTTGTCTTCCTTTGCAGATACGGCAATGTGCCCTTCACCAAGAACCCTGAGAAGTACATCAAATACCAGGTCGACCAGGTGGGAGAGATGATTGAGAAGCTGTTTGACACATCAGCGTAAATCTCCAGCTGTCGCGTACTCTCCAGCTGCCAAGTACAAGTCGGCACTTGCTCAGCAACCTTTGGGACTCCCTTCCCTTCTTCCCTGCCCCATTGTGGTGGGTAGGGTGTTATACTTGTATTTATCAGATTTATAAACCTGTGGAAACACTCCATCCTGGCTATCTTTGCCTTATTGCATGGATCCAGAGCAAAAGCCCACTGTGATGCCATGTGGGATCTTGTGTTTGCATGTCTTCAGGCCTGGGTATAAACGTTCATGCTCTGATGCACAGCAGACGTGGTGAGCGTGTACGTTGTGGGTACTGTCCTTCTGTTCAGGCCAGGAGGCTGTAAGCTCCAAATGGTGCTGCCTGCTTCCCTGATGGGTTTTGGGAATCTCAGTTCTGTAGGATCCCAAAGGATTTTCCCATTGTTACTCTTAACTGTCACTTAGTTCAGTGATGGGGTGAGATGACGATTCTGGGGTAGGTTGGTGCCTGGCAGGCCTGCAGCCTCATGATGTGCAGGGGATGTTTTACCCCACAGCTTCATGAGCTATCCCAGTAGCACTTCTCTGTCCTCTGTGAGGCCGCAGTAGAAAGGGTGATGGCAGACTGGAGCAGTGAGAACCAGAGGGAGCTCCATGGCATCCTGACTGGTTGCTGCTCCCTTGACCGGAGGCAGGTTATGTGTAGAGGTGTTGCCATATTGATTTCTGCAGAGCGCCTTCTGTCCATCCCTATTTTAGTTTGTCTGTCTTGTTAAATCTGATGTTTCTCTCGCCTGCAAGCAGCCAGGTCAGTTTGCTTCACTTAACCTGTGAGAAACAAGCGCTACTTTCCTGCGAGCCCAGGAGTGATGCTGCCAGGCTTTGCTATGGGAGCTGGACTCGCCATCTTTGCACTGAGGTTTTCAGAGCTTTGCAGCACGTACGTGTTTCTGTGGTCTCTGGCCAGGCACCTCCTTCTCCCACCTCACTCACTCCTGCTGCTCGCCCTACTTTATGTGGTCTTGTCCATTGTTTGCCCATGGTAACACTTGAAATATAGGGTTTCCATAGAGCTAGGGGAGCTCACAATAGCTGCTACTTTACAATTTGGAGCAAATCCATTATACACCCAAGCGCGTGTTTACAGGAGTGAATGTACGCTGGTGTCTGATTAACCCAGTAGTGGAAGAGCTGTTGTGTTGCAGTCTGGGGCTCTGCAAATAGCACGGGGAGGTAGAGAGGACAAGGCAGACTCAGCATGAAATAGGGAGTGGGAACAGATGGCAGAAAGGTAGGGCTGTGGTTTAACCCTTCTGCTGCTGTGCATCCACCATGCCCTTTCTTCCCAGCAGGAGCGAACGCTCTGGGTGGTGAGTGTCAGGGCTATGAGGTGGGCTGTTCCTGCGGAGAAGTCAGGGTTGCACATCCTGGGAAGGGTGTCACTGGATAAGACAGGCCAAGTGGCAAAGGGCAGAGAGGTGACAACCCATCTCACCCCATGTCACATGGCAGGTGGATGTTAGAGCCTGGAGGAGAAGGCAGGTCCTGCTGTGGCAGACCCAGCCACCTGCCTGGGCTGCTGCCTCTGCAGACAGCTGTGCTTCAGGTAGCTCCTGGCCTAAAACCCTCACCTCCTCTTCCTCAGTCTGGACCGGAGCGTGGTCTGAAGCGCTACCTGCACTCAGTCACATAGAAGACATCTGAAAAAAGCAGCGGATTTGACAGGCTGGGTGACTGTGTGGGTTCAAATCACAGAATCAGAGAATTGCTGAGGTTGGAAGGGACCTTTAAGATTATCGAGTCCAACCTTTAACCTACCCTGACAAAAGCCACTTCTAAACCATGTCCCTAAGTACCACATCTGCCCTTTTTTTAAACACCTCCAGGGATGGTGAATCCACCACCTCCCTGGGCAGCCTATTCCAATATTTAATAACCCTTTCAGTGGGAAAAAATGTTTCCTAATATCCAATCTAAACTTCCCCTGACATAACTTGAACCTGTTTCCCCTCGTCCTATCACTTGTCACCAGGGAGAAGAGGTCAGCCCCCATCTCTCTACAACCTCCTTTCAGGTAGTTGTAGAGGGTGATAAGGTCTCCCCTCAGCCTCCTCTTCTCCAGGCTAAACAACCCCAGCTCCCTCAGTCATTCCTCAAATCACGATCGCGCCTGCCTGCCTGCTTTTCCTGTGTCTGGCTGTGCAAGCTCACACTACTGACCCGAGCGACCTTCCCTCCTGCTTTCAGATCGCAAGTACTTGAGGAAACCTGTGACTTCAGTGTAGCCATTGTTTTCCTCTGCCAGCTCCAAGAGCCTCTCGAAGGCTGGCAGGCGCCGGACAGAGTGTTTTAAGGCATAAGCAAAGTGCTGCTGGCTTGCGTTAGGTGTGGTGTTGAGCCTCCTGGATACGCACGCTGACGTTCACCAGAAGGAGCTGCGTTCCATCTTTCTGGCTCTGTTTCTGACACAGCAGGGGTCTGGTCTGAATTTCTTTCTCCAGGAGAGCAGGTGGAATTCATTGATATGCTGAGGCTGTAAAACATGTTTTATTGCAGCTGATCCCAGGGTGAGGAGATTCACCTGGAGTGGCTGCAAGCAGAGCTGGGAGGGGGGAGCTTTGCCTGCAGCCTTTCTGGAGCATCTGAGTGTTGGTGTGGGAGCTGGTATCCTCCCTCTGCTCATGCTGAGAGTCCAAAAGAACATGTATGAGATCCCTTAGGGTCTGGGATGCGACCATATCACCTTCTCTGGAGACTTTGGGAATGCCTCCGCATGGCCTACACTGGGCTTTGCTGCCAGCCTGTTCCCCCAGGGAAAGCTGTACCAGTCTGGGGCTGGCGAGGAGCTGCTCCAGCACAGCTCAGAGGTGGGGAGACACAGTCAGAGAACGAGATGCAGGATGTCCTGCTCCCTCCTTGTCTCTCCGTTACCAGCACCAGAAGTTGGCTGGGTTGTTTTCTACCCCAGGGGCGCCCTGGCCACGTCTGGAGGAAGGAAGAGGAGAGGACAGAGCTAGGAGAGCTGGCTTGGTGGCAGCCATGCAGTGAGGAGGAGCTGGAGGTGGTGAGTTCCTGGGGTGGCTTCTGATGCTCCTGGGTGTATGGCTCTTAGGTGGGAGACCAAGACCCTCGTTTTCCCTGAGCTAAAGGGAAAGTGGAGCCACCTGGTCCCCCCTTTCCTAAATCCAGCTTCTCACTTGTCCTGGTCCTAACCCTTCCCACACCGCCTGCCTCTGCCCTGCACAGGGAATGAGTGTGGGGAGGTGGACAGGCTCCTGGCCCTGCTGAGAAGCTGCTGTGGTGGCCAGACCTGCTCTGGGAGCAGCAACACGCTTCGGCCAGAGCCACCCCTTCCCTGGGGGGGAGCGGGGGGAGCCGCTCGCCCCCTCCGGGCTGACCTCAAGTGTCCGAGTGGCATCCAATGCTGCGCAGCACTGAGGAATGGCTCTGCATGCTCCTTGGCTTTTTATGGTAAGGAATGTCTTTGCAACATGTTAATTAAGAGTGATCGTGGCAGCCTGCACCGTCCCCGACACTCTCACAGCTGAGCACTTCACACCCCCTGCGAAGAGCCGAGCTCGGAGCCGTCAGCGATGCTCAGACCATGGACCCCAGCCGGGGCTGAGCCCCCTCTGCCTCCCCCTTTGCCTCCTCCGAGGCTCCTGCAGGGTTTAACGCCCTCCCCTTGCCTCCTGTTCTGCTCTGGCTGCCCGTGGATCCCCCGAGGATGGGGACAGGCCGGGGGACGTGTCTCTGATTCCCAGGGTTTTGGGGCTGGAGCCTCATTTGTCTCTGCTTTTGCTGCCGTGGGGCCAGGCGAGGGGGATGCACCCAGGGTCTGGGTCTGCGCCCTGCTCTCGTGGTGTCCTTGGCACTGACTGTTCTTTTGGGGCAGGAAAAGGGGTTTGTCAAACCCTGCTGGGACGGGGACCGGCTCCGGGGTCCCCGCAGCCACCCAGGGCTGCGGTTTGCAGCGGAGAGCCACGCACGGGAGAGAGGGGGGCGGGGGGGCTCAAAAGCCTCAGCTCCCCCCGGCCTTGGCTGCCCCGTCAGACTGGGGAGCAAATTTGGCAGAGTTAAGGGTTTGAAAACAAAACAAAACCACCAACCGAAACAACTTCAACCCCAGCGATAAATCCACAGGCTGGAAAGCTCACACCAACCTGAGTTAGTGTGAGCCCCTCGTCTCCCTGACACCCTTGGGCTCGATGGGAGCTGGGTTTAGCCTGTTCATTTTCCACTTCCAGTTGAATCTGCTTTTATTAAACTTTAACTGGAACATGGGGACTCGCAGTGGTGTTCGTTTAAGATAAAACCTCCCAAGGGGACAGACCGGGAGCCCGTCCCCCCTCAGCCGTGAGGGCGCTGAGCGGTGGCAGGTCACGATGCTCTTGTTTTTTCCAGCTGGGCCTGATACGCTCCGTTGTTTGGGGAAAAGTCGCTTTTGTGTCGGCAGGAAAATCTTGTGCTTGCCCTCGAAGGGCACAGGTTGGGCAGGAGGGCGATGGTTTCACCCTCAGATGAGCGAGGGGCAGTTGCAGATAAGCTGGAGGGGTGCTTTCCCCCCCCCCCCCCCGCTTTATTTCTGTACAATCCTGTAAATGGCGCAACGATCCGGCAGCTGGCCCAGACTTGCCTCTTGCTGCCTGCGTACAAGCAAATATGAATCGATGGGTGAGGATCCGTACGATGAGGAGGGCAGCTTGGATGTGTCACCCCGCAGAGACCCGCGAAAGCCTGAATCCTGCGGTCTAATACCAGACAGAGCCTTGCTGCTCCTGTGCGAGGGTGAGAGCAGCCGTGCGAGCCGTGGTGTGTGTCGGAGGGGATTTGGGGGTGCTGGAGGCAGGAGGGAGGGGCAGCCTCCCAGCTAGGTGCTGTGCAAAGCCTGCCCCAGCCCCCTGTCAGCCTCCGGGCTCTTGCTGCTCAACAGTGGCCACAAACGAGCTGGTGTTGGCCGTGCCCACGGCCTGGGGAGAGGGGACGCGGTAATGCTTTGGGCTGGGAGCTGAGTTAGGGGTGTCCTGGGATGTGTCCTCAAAGCAGTCGTGGGGTGGTTGGGCAGCTCTGGAGCAGTCTTACAGCAGAGCAGGGCTCGGCTGGCGGCAGCTTTGCTTCCAAACCCCTTCCTCTGCACATCAGTTTTCTGCCGTCCCCAGTCGGCGGATCTCGCTGAGCCCCGGCGCGAGCAGCACGTGGGAAACATCTTATCTGTGGTGGAGGGCAGCGATGTCCTCCCCAGCTCTGTCTTATGGACCATCTTGGGGTTTCACTCCCTGGGGACGTGTTGTATCCCCAGGGCACAGCTCCCTCCTCCGTGGGCTCAGTCCCTGCCCGTGTTGGCACCCGCCTGGCACTTGCCAGCATGAGGGAGCTGGGCAGCCATGAGTCGCTGAAGTGGATTTTTTTGAGGGGGCGGCTGTGTTGAATGTAATTAGCAAATACGCTGGAAGTCTCTGCAAAATCACAATGTTTGCGATGCTTAAAAAAAATTGCTTTTTTTTTTTTTTTGCTGGGCTTTTTTTACACATACATACACACACACACGCGCGTGTGCGTTGATTCTGTGTGTTCGACTGCAGCATCCGGGCGCTGCTTTTGTGTCTCTCCAGCTGAAGACTGTTCCCAAGCCTCTCCTTTGGGGGACCAGCTCCGCCAAGCTTTGGCAAAGGCTTTACTTCATTAACACTTTGCTTCCCTCTCGTTTTACCCTCTCACCTTGCCTTGGGAAGGTGCTGGCAGGCCATGGGACGTGGTGGTGGACGCACGGCTGGCGTGCTCAGGAGGGTGCTCAGGGCTGGGTGTCCCCTGGGGTGCTGCAGGGGATGTCATTTAGGGCAGGAGGCACCATGGGCAGGCTGTTGAGTAGGTTCTAGTTTGTCCTTGCAAGAAGTTATTTGTCTTTTGCGCCTTCTCCCAGTGTCGGACGCGGGTGACAGATGGGCTGTGGGATGCTCCAGCCGTGTTGTACCTGCAGCAGTCGGCAGCGTGTTGGCAAAGCTGGTCCTGTGCCCCACAGCCTGCCCCCCCTCCCCCGGGCCCTGGGATTTGCAAAAACCTACCCCTTTTCCCATTGATTCTCTTGTATTATTGCTGTTTATTCCTGAACCTGTTTCTCCCAGGGCTGAACGTGAGCGTCGCGGTGGGGTGAGAGCACCCGCGTACCAGGGCTCTGCTCGCAGTGCTGGTGTTACGGTGGTGTTGGGTCTGCTAAAAAAAGAGCCAAAGCCGCAAAATGAGCAGCCGCCTGTGGCAAAGCCGAGTTGAGGGGGAGCAGCGATGTTGTTGCACAACGTGCGTGGTTTTGATGAGCTGTTTTGAAGAGGTGACCCGTCCCCTTTTCTCCTCTGGCTGATAGTCACGGCTCTAAGCTGCTAATGCTATTTTGAGCCTCCTTTCCCAGGCAATGGCAAAATACCCAGAAAACAAACTGAGTTTACAAAATCCACGGTAACTTAGCACTTTTCTCCTGCTGGTTGTTGTGAGCCTGCTTTTGCCGGGGTGGGACTGTGGGATTCGCTGCTTGTGCAGCTGGAGTGTGTCACCCAAGGTCGGCCCCATCGGAGCTATTGATTGGAGTCATTTCCCTCTTCTTCGGTTGGTTTGTGGTGGCCACAACGCTGCTGTTGCAGGATCCGAAGTGGCTGAGAGAAGTGAGTCCCCAGAGACCCTGCTTTGCTGCTCAGACTCATCTCCCAGCCTGGGGACAGTTTGGCACTGGGGGTTTGAGAGGTCGGTGGCCACGCTGTGGCCTGGGCTTTTCCCGTGGCTGGCTCAGAGGTGGCACAAGGAGCCTCCCTGGGGCTGGGCGAGGAGTTTTGGGCAGAGCTGACTCCCCTCTGCCTGGCAGGGTGCTGCACGCTGGGTCACGCTGGGCATCGCAGCCCCAGTACAGCCCTGGGGGTTTGCTCCTCCTCTCGGGTCCTTCCCCCTGACACCCCAGCTCTCACCCCACTGTGAGAAGAGATAGCCGGGTACCACCCCAGCTCCTTCCCCCCACTCCCAGGGCTCGCTCTGGGTGGGTTTTGAGCCCCTCGCCCAGGGCACAATGTGTGGATTGGGGTTTGCCGGCTGGCTTGTACATCTGTGAGCTGGTTATTTTTATTTTCTTGTGAAGGCTGTAAAAAGATGAACTTAGAAGTGACTCCTGTCCTTTCTGGGAACTCAGCCCTGCGTGAAGGGGAACAACCTGGGCTTGGAAGCGAGCGCGGGCTCCGTGGGGCTTCCCGCGGTGCGGCCCCTGCGATGCCCTGCAGCATCTCGGGCAGAGATCTGCGGGTGCAGCCAGGTGTGATGAGAAAACGGGTCTCAGGCAGGGGGCAAGAAGGAGAAAAGCAGGGTCGGTGTCTCCTCTGTGATGGCACGAAGGGACAGGGGACACTGAAGCCCAGCCGTGCCAGCACAGGGAGCCTTAAGCAGCGCAGGGGGTGGTGGAACGTCTCCATCCCCAAGGCGAGGTGATAACCGTGTCCAGGAGAGGGGGGTTGAACCCCTCCGTGTGGGGGGGATCCATTGGCGCCAGATCCCATGGCTCTCTCCAAGAAGAGGTGGATGAGGACAGGAGGAAAATAAGGCTTTTAGCTGCGTTTGTGTGGCTCATTCACCGTTTTCCCTGGCTGGGAAGGGGTGAGCAGGGGAGATAAATGCAAGTATAAGTAATGGAGCTGTTTATACGCTCGCTCGCTGTGACTTATGCCGTGAGCAGGCCTAGACTAAATATAATGGTTATTGATATGAGGCAGTGGCTGATTTATGGCCCTCTGCGTGGGGACAGGAAGATCTGGTTATAATAACACTCAGCAGGGGAAAACAAATGTTAGACAGCCAAAAGCTCCCTGGGAAGAAAAGCCAAGGGCTGGGGAGGGGTGGAGGACGGCGCGGTGGGGAGCAGTGAGGCCCCGAGACCCGGCCAGGGTCCCAGATGGAAATAGCCTCCTGCATCACATCCCCGTCCTGCCATGGGGATGTCGCAAGGAGGGGGAGGGAGATCTGTGCAGACAGATTTATACCCTCTGTACTGGCAATTTTATAGAGGTCTGATCTTCACAGGTGCTTGGTGCCATCGGGGCACAGCGCTGGGCATCGCAGGGATGCTCAGCACAGCCTGTCCCAGCCCCTCTACGCTTTCATCACCTCCTCTGGCTGTGCTCTGTCACCACATCTTCAAAAATGTTAATTGATCCTATTCCAGGGATGCTTTTCTGGTACGGAAAATGATGGGTCTTTAAGTCAAGCCCTCGGCTGCTGGTGGTCGCAGGGCTCAGCTGCCCGTGGAGCCTTTGTGGTGGTAAAAGTGGGGGACACACGGGTCACGTCAGCCTCTGGTGTGCAGGTACGGCTGCATTAAGGGGAGTGCAGCGCCGTTCTTTGTGCTGCGGTGGTTCCCCCTCAATGGACATGCTTGGATGTAACCGGCATCCTCCACCCCTCCACTGCCCGCAGCTTCCCTCGGGCCAGCGGGTCCCACCCCCCTTCCAGCACCCACCTCTCCTCCGCTGCGGACCACGGGGCGTCTCAAGGGAGCAGGACACGGGATGTGGGATGGGGAATTTTATTGTGCCTTCTACGGCTGGCTGGGGTCCCCCGGCCCTCCGGCCTCACACTGCGGCCGCAGGAAAGCAGTGCCAGCGCTCCGCTTCGCTCTTCTCCGCCAGCGCCTCACCTGGGCAGAGGTGCTGAGCTGTGCCCAAGCTGTCTGAAAGCATTAACAACCTCCCCCAGCGCTGACCCGCTGATGTCCCCCTCCACTTCCCCTGGCAGCGTCACCTCTCCCGCAGGGCCATGGCAGTGCTCCCCTGGCAAACAGCCTCCCTCCCCGCTGGTCCTTGGTGACCTCCGGATGCTCTGCGGAGCCTCGCACGCACTGAAATGGCAGGGATGAGCCGTGGTCAGCAGCACGGAGCGGTGCCCCGTGTCCTGCCCAGTCCCGTACTGTGGGCTACAGGACTCAGCTTGGCTACAGATGCTGCTTCCAGCTGTGCTCTGCTCTGGAGAAACCTCCCACGAGCCCCAAGGAGACAGGAAAGCCCAGCCAGCACCGGCTGCTCCAGGAAGGTTTGTCTCTTGATATCTATGCTTCTCTCCTAGATTTTTCTACCTGAGCCAGGTTTGTGCCCCTGTGGCTCTGGCCAACACTGCCGTGGGATGCAGCTGAAATGGGACACAAATGAACCAAGTCTTCCCAAACATCCCTAAAAGCACACCCTGCTGACTCCAGCCAGCCGCTGTGTTGGTTGGAGGGACCAGAGCGTTCAGTAGCTCCAGGCGTAGATGCAACAGGGTGTAAGTCCGTCTGTGACAGAGGCACAGGTGATTACACATGAGAGTTGATTTGCAAGTTTGATCCCTCAGCAAGTGCTCAGTGGAAGCAAAATCCTGCCCTTGGGATCCTTGGTCGGTCGCTTGGCTGAGTCCAGCAGCAGCAGCACTTCAACAGTTATGATAGCTGGGTGCATTGGAATGAAAAAGGATACAATTTAACGCATTTTAACCCAAAACATAGCCCATCCCCAGGCCTGCGATGCTGCAGAAGACTGCAAAGGGGTGGGGTGGGAAGGAGCTCTGCTAGGTGACGTTGAAGGTGATGAAGGAGCCATCTGCTTTCTGCTGATGTCCCACCAGCTCTGCCTCCCCCCAGGGCTGGGCTGGGACCTTGCAGTGGCCAGAGGAGTGGCCAGGCAGGGCTTCGCTGATGTGGGTCACCTCGCTGAGCTCCGCATCCAGCGTACTGACGGTGTTCATCACTTGGGCCACGTGCACCTTGTTGGCTGCCTTCTTGTACAAGAGGCAGTTAAAGATCTTCTTGAAGCCCTTGCGGAAGTGTTTGGAGACCAGGGCGTAGACGATGGGGTTCACGCAGGAGTTGGCATAGGAGAGGAGATGCGAGAGGATGCGGAGCACGTATGTGACATGATTGAGGGGGAAGTACCCGAACCAGACGCAGAGGATGACCAGGTGATGGGGCAGCCAACAAAGGCAGAACAGGATGGCTACAATGATGATCATCCTGGTGACTTTCCGCTTGGCCTTCTTGGACTCTGACATGTCTTGGAGAGGGTCCACGGACCTCCACAGGTAGCGAATAGTGCGCACATAAGTGAGGCTCAGGATCAGCACTGGGATGATGTAGCTGAAGATGAAGGTGCAGATGTCCATGACCTTGCGCTGGGAGATCTCCCAGATGGGGTGGCAGACGGTCAGGTTGGCCAACTGGAACTCTTGGTAGTAGCTGAGGTAAGGGCTCGAGAAGATGAAGGAAAGCCCCCAGATGAAGCAGATGGCTGTGAGGGCGTTCCTGGGCGTCCTCAGCTCTCTCGAGTGCAGGGGGTATCGTATGGCCAAATACCTGCATGGGAAAGAGTTGGGGGTGTTCAGCCTGGAGAAAAGAAGGCTCCAGGGAGACCTTAGAGCCCCTTCCAGTCCCTAAAGGGGCTACAGAAAAGATGGAGAGGGATTTTTTTACAAAGACGTGTAGCAATAGGATGAGGGGTAATGGCTTCAAACCAGAACAGGGGAGATTTACATTGGATACCAGGAAGAAATTCTCTCCTGTAAGGGTGGTGAGCCCCTGGCCCAGGTTGCCCAGAGAAGCTGTGGCTGCCCCATCCCTGGAGGGGTTCAAGGCCAGGCTGGACGGGGCTTGGAGCAACCTGGGCTGGTGGGAGGTGTCCCTGCCCAGGGCAGGGGGTGCCACTGGGTGATCGTTAAGGTCCCTTCCACCCCCAACCATTCCATGACAGGGAGAGGGACACGACTGCAGTCCTGGGGAGGGTGCAGGGAGCTGCTCGGGGAGCAGATTGGAGAAAGAGTGACATTGGTGATGGATTTGAGACTTCCAGAGCCAATTAGTCTCACAACTGATTCCCTGCTGCTTCTGAGGATCCTCTTCCCCCAACCCTGTCCCGTCACCCCCTCTGCTCCCAGCAGTGCCTGTGGGGAAGACAGGGATGGTCCTGTTCTGTCCCTCTCCCTAATCCTACAGATCCTCACTTGATCATCAATGTCTGGCACAAGCGACAGTGAGTATATGAAGGCAGGGGCAAGTCCCCAGGATCCCTAAACACCGTGTTTCTCACACTGGCACATGTGAAAGTATGTCACCCGTTTTCAGTTCTGCCATTAAGCTAATTCCTTAATTACACCCAGCTCTGGGGACCCATGCAAGCCCCTGCTTGCTAGACCCCTCTGTTCCCCCCAGCTCTGTGGGATGCAGGAGGAGAGGCAGCCCCTGGCTCTGGTTTAGCTCCTGGGGGGCTGGAGGCAGGGGGGCTGTCCTGGGGGCAGTGCGGTGCCATGCCGGAATGGCAGGATCCATCCAGCTCTGCTCTGGGGCTGCCGCGGCTCTTCCCAGGGGACTTTCACAAGGAATTTTCACACCCCAGCGCCCCAGGGTTTCCAGCACTGAGCAGGGCGGCACCAGGAGCTCCCTGGAGCCTCTCGCTTGCTGCGGGTTAATAACTCACCAGGGGCTGAGCGAGCAGGGGCTAAAGCACAGGCAGGAGCAACAGGCTGCCTGTTACAGAGCTTCCCCCCTCAAACCCACCCTGGGCCAGTCACTGGGACAAGGGGCAGCACTGGGAGAGAAGAAAGGGGCTTTTTGCTGATAAAAGGGGAGGGTGGGAAAAGCAGTGTCCCAGCTCAAACACCCTCGTGTCGTCTCTTCCTCAAGGTTTGCTTGCTTTGCCGTGGGCTGTTGGGAGGGCAGGGATTCTTTCCACGCATCCCAAGAAGAGCCAGGGCTGCGCAGGGACCCAGCTTTGCTTCTCTCTGGTTTTCTATCCCCCCTTCAGCTGCCAGAGCATGAGCATAAACCCCAGTCCTACAGCTTTAGGGTCTGAAAGCCTCCTCTAGCTGGATAGTGGGGCTGGGGTCCCAATCCAACTCTCTCTGCTGGACACCGTCCTCGGTGGTCACATTTCCTTGCACACATGAACTGGGAAATGCTCCTGGATTCCCCCGCGAGTCCTGGGAGGTCACAGCAATCAGGGCTTGGCTCCAGGGGATTCTGTCCCCTCTCCTGCCCCAGCGATCATCCACAGAAGGGTCCAGGGAGCCACCCCCATTCCCTTTCCTACCTGTCGAGGGAGACGGTGGCCAGGGTGAAGCTGCTGGCGTACATGGTGAGGTAGATGAAGAAGTGGACGGCCTTGCACATGAAGGGCCCGAACACCCAGCCCTCCAGGGTGTAGATGGTGGCTTGGAAGGGGACGCAGAAGAGGATGAAGCAGAGGTCGGCCACCCCCAGGTTGAGGATGAAGAGGTTGGTGGTGTTCTTCACCTGCCCGTTGCGCAGCAGCACGGCCAGGACCAGGCAGTTGCCCACCGTGCCCACGAGGAAGATGAGGAGATACACCAGTGGGATGATGACTGACTCGGGCTGCCAGCCCGTCTCGGAGCCTGTCGCCGAGCCGTTCATGGCCGGGAGCGCACGGAGGGTGCAGCGGGGCTGGACAGGGGGAAGCGTGCGTGGAGAATGCACCGGGGAGGCACGCGCAGAGGGTGCGTGGGAAAAGTGGGGGGGTCACGGGGAGTGTAGCGAGGGGTATAGCAGGGATTGCGTGGGAAAAGGGGTGCAGGGAGAGCTCAGCAGGGATGCACGGGAACGGGGGTGCACGGAGAGCACAGGGGGGAGCGCAGGAGGGATGCAATGGAAAACGGGGGTGCACGGGAAAAGGGGTGCACGGAGATTGTGCAGGGGGACCCTCCGGGGCGCAGGGAGAACCGGCCGGGGTTACACCGGGCACGCAGGGAGGGATGCAGGGGAGCCCTGGGGGTGCGGGGTGGCGGGGGGGGGGGATGCTCGGGAGCCGGGCGCCCTTCACCTCCTGCGGGTCGGCTGGGAGCCCGCTCGGTGCGACTCCGGCGGCGCGGCTCGGCGCTCTCCCTCCTGCCGGCGGAGCCGGGGGGGGGGGCTCCGGCGCGGCGGCTCCCGCCCGGCCCCGCACATCGCGCCCCCAGCCCGCTCCGCCACCGCCCCGGGGAGGGAGAGAGAACCCGGCCCGCCCCCGCTCCCCGCCGGGATAACTGAGGGATGATGGCTGCAGGACTTCCCCACCCCTCCCGGGCATAGGGGGCTCGGGCTGGGGCCGGTTTGCTCCGCGGGGGAGCAAAACGTCCCTCTGTGCCGCGACCCCCCCGGAAGAGGCTGGAGTGCCCGGGCTGGGCACCCCAAAGGGAGCTGGACACCTAAAAGGGGGTGTCCGAGTGGTTTTCCTTATTGCTCCCCCAACCCGCGCAGCGGTCACGGGGAGAGGGCTCGTCTAACCCCAAGGGCTGCAGGGTGTATTTTTTCACGAACGGGGTCCTCTCGGACTGGAAATGTGTCCAAATTGTCCAGCACGCAGCTAAATCCTTGCACCAAAGCACCCTAGAGGTGAGGTCAGTTTGCAGGAGAATCTTTATTTCTCCCCTGGGGTGGGGGATCACGGTAATTTGCTGCAGTGAGAACAAATCTTTTTCACATCTCTCTTTTTTTCCTGCCTGAAAAATTGCTCGTTTTGTTCCTTCAGAGCCTTCACAGACCGAAGTCTCGGGACTGGATGGTGCAATCAGCTCTCCAAGGGCACTTTATCTGGCCCCAAGGCTGCCTCACTTTGTTCCTGTAGAGAGAGAAATATTTAATGCATCAATTACTCCTATAACTAACCCACTCCGCAGCTTCTCAGTTGTCTTAATGGACGTTCAGATCTAAGCCTGCCGGCAGTGCTGGGAGGTCAGGGGACAGTCGCAGCCTTGTGACACTGCCACCACAGGACACGGAACCCTTTTCACCCTCAGCAGCCCCCAACCAGCCCCACCAAACGGGCTCCTGATCACCTACGCAGAGGAGGTACGTGGGGAAATGAATACACCGCTTTGGTGTGAGGATGCTCTGTTCCTGAGGATGTCTCCCAGGGAAAAGCAGGCAATCAGGAGCAGCACAGAGGAAAGCTGCCCATCCCGCAGGGCACAAAGAGGTGCTGAGACACAGCAGCACAGCTCTGCCTTCCTCTCCTGATCCCAGACTGGCCACGTGCCCTCGAGGAGTCACCCCTGCCCTCGGCGAGGGCTGCATCGGATCCCCAGCTGCAGTGTGGATGTTGTAAGGCTGATGGGGGGAAGCCCAGCTGCAGGGTGTTTTTACTCTTCGGGAGCTGCCCCAGCTCCCTGTGCCCTCAGACACCCACAGCAGGGCACTGGCAGTTGGTTTTATGGACACTGGTCGTGCCTTTGGTCTCCCTTGAGCTGCGGCCAGCTCACAGAGAGGCCAGGTCTACCCTCACGCTGCAGTGAGGCTATTAAAAAACACGAAGGAAAACCCCCAGTTTCTTCCTAAACGCTGGGGTAACTCGCAACCTGCAGTATTGCATGCAAAGATCAATAGCAGGATCCCCCATCTAGAAACCGCAAAATAAAATGGCCTGAGACATAAACGGGTTATTTGGGCAGGATCTGGCCTCCAAGGGTGGCCAAATGCAAAAGGCATGGTGTAAGGCTACCAACCCTCACAGGCTTCAGGGGCTGGTGGCACAGGGATGGTCCATGCGTGGTGTGAGTCCCTGGAGCGGGGTAACCCTCAGTGGATTTATTGTCCGCAGCTCTCCCCACCACACCAAAGGCAGCTCAGACCCACCACCTCGCTGCAAGGCTCCCACCAGAGGCTCTGCCGGATGCCATGTTTGTGTTGTCCTCCTCTCCCTCTGCCCTGGGGAGGAGGAGAGCCAGCCCTGTAGCAGGAATCCATGCACCCAGCCAGCAGCTGACAGTTTTATCCTCCCACTTACAGAGTCCAGAGGAGCAGCAAAGCTTTGTGCCAGCGTACGAGGAAGGTGGCATGGCAGAAACATGCCCCTGCTGAACCTGGCGGCCGTTCCGCTCCTGGAGCGGGTCCCTTGGTGTGCGACATGCACATGTTTGTGTTGGGGCATCTGAACGCGGGTGCTGCAGTGCCAGCCTTATCCAAACCTGTCTGAACCACCAGGGCCACGAGAGAGGAGCAGTCGCTGGTGTAAAACATGCTTCGATTGCCATGTCTCTGCTTGGATTGAGCATCGTCCTGAAACGCAGTTTGGTTTCGATAGGGAATGGATCCCTGGGAGGTGCGGTGGAAACCAAAAGCACACAGAAACAGCTTAAAACATTTGCGTTGGAAAGCTGCAGCTTGAGGACTTGGGTTTTCTTTTTCCCCTTGGAGCTTTTGTGTCCACAGGAGGGAAGGAGAGCTCTGAGATCAGAGCCAGCCCGCTAGCTAGGGGCTGAGCAGATATATGGGGGGCCTGTGGGGGTCAGCCCTGGGTGGGTGAGAGGGACAGGGCTGGGTGGGGGGAGGCTGGTCCTAGGGCTAGGGGTGACCCTGGGCCATCAGCCCTGGGGCAGAGGAGGGGGACGGGGCTGGGGGCCTGATCCTGGGGGCTGATTTGGGGGCTGGGAGGGGGTCAGGCGCAGATGGGTGAGGGGGACAGGGCTGGAGGGTGACCATGGGGCAGAAGAGGGGATGGTGCTGAGGGCCTGATGGTGGGGGCTGATTCTGGGGGCTGGGGGTCAGGGCTGGGGGGGTGACCCTGGAGCAGGGAGGGGAATGGGGCTGGAGGGCTTGATCCTGGGGGCTGAATTTGGGGCTGGGGGATTAGCCCTGAGGTGAATGAAGGGCTCAGGACTTGGGGGGGGGGGTGTGACCCTGGGGCAGAAGAGGGGGACAGGGCTAGGGGCCCGATCCTGGGGGCTGATTTAGGGGCTGGGGGGCGTCAGCCCGGGTTGGATGTAGCAGTCAGGACCGCCCGATCCAGCCGGGGACGGATGTACCCGAACCCTGTGAGCGCCGGGTACGGGCTCACATTCCCGGGTCGCCACTCCTGGGCGCCAGCTCGCCCACCCCATCCTGCCTCTGGTCCTCCTCTATCCCGTCTGCCCCCGCGGCGGCCGCGCTCGCCATGGCCTTGGCGCGTGCTTCTCCTCCCCCGGCCCAGGATGCACCGCGGCGGCGGCGGCCCGGGCGCAAGATGGCGGCAGAGCGGCAGGGCGCCGGCGGCGGCCGCGGAGGAGGAGGCGGCGGCGGAGGAGGAGGCAGCGCGGAGGAGAACAAGGAGAACGAGAGGCCGACGGGACCGCAGGCCGGCAGCCTCGGCGACAGCCTGGGCCTGGAGAGCATCCTGCGCCGCGGCGGTGGCGGCGGGGGGGACGTGGCAGGCCCGGCCCCGTGGGCGGCGGGGGGACGTGGCGGCCGCTGTGGGGAGCGCGGGGGCTGGCAGGCCCTGGGCGGGCGGGCACGGCCGCCTTTGCTTCCCCGCGGGAGAGGGCCGGGCGGGACGGCGGAGGCTCCCCTGCACTGTGCAGAGGTGTTGCTGAGGGCGGCGGGCCCGCCCAGGCCGCACTGATCCGAGCCTCAGGTGGGAGCCGGGCTGTGAGCCCTGCGGTCGGGGCCCCGGGGGTCCCAGGCGATGCTCGCCTCAGAGCAGGCTGTGAGCCCTGGGCTTGGGGCTCCCAGGCAATGCTGGTGTGAGAGCAGGCTGTGAGCCATGGGATTGGGGTCCTGGGTGGTGCTGGTAGGAGAGTGGTCTGTAAGCCTTGGTGTTGGGGCCCCGGGGGTCTTGGGTGATGCTGGCCTGAGAGAGTGTCGATGCGATGGCCTGGGCTAACCCGGAGGCATCTGCGCCATCCCTGGTGGTGAGGGTTTGATTTGAATGAAGTTGGGGAGCCAGCTTTGCATCTCTGAATCATGGATTTGTTCTTTACCTTTGCAGTTTCTCTTTCCGAACCGCATGACAGCTGTCGTCAGCCTTCAAAGCAGAAGTCTGTGCTAGGCTGCGCACTGTAGATAAGAGCAGGCTGTTGGTAATCTGGTGGTAATATTAATGCTTGAAGCGGGCAATAGCGGATAGAATAAATCTAACAGGTACGCAGAGATGGCAGACTGGCTCTTCCAGATTTAGCACTTCTGAAATCTGATGTGGCATGTAAAGCTCATGGCATTTTTGTGTGTGAAACTTCCATGTGAAACTAGTCCAGCTGCACAGCTGCGATAGAGCTGAGTTTTATCTTCTGGGTGAGAGGAAAACCCAAATGAAATAAGGGTGCAGTTTTCCATTTAGCATATGGCAGGTGTTGTAAAGTTAATAACTGCAGCGTAAGATGGAGGTACGGTAATCACCCTGGTAACTTTAGGAATATCTTAATCAGTGAAAGGGTAAATAAAATGGGGGTTATAAATTCAGTGCACAGGCTGAAAGATAGTCTGAAAAAAGTCTTAGGTAGACAGTGAGGATGAGGAGTGTGTGCCCTGCTTAGGGTTTGGCTTATTTGTTCCACAGATGCAAACTAACTCAGTGTAATAACTATTGATGCAGGTTCTTAATACTTAAATGAAAGAGATTTTCTTTTAGGTGTAATTATAAGAAAACACTTTGATAGAGATCTGCTGTTTTAGACTTTAAAAGTCTGGTGGCTTGTTTTTCTCTAGCTGTAGTAATAGTGTTTCTTTTGATGGGGTCATTGTAAGTCAGGCTTTGTTTCTGTGTTTTTTATGGCTTATTGTTAAAGCTTAAAAGGGAAATTTTGGGATATAAGTATATATAGCACAGAGATTTCTTCTTTATGACGGAGATTTTATTTCATAAAATAATCTGCCTTGTAAACTGACTGAATAACATCATCAAATTTACTAGAATACGGCATGATTTTATTTGATAGCGTAACTAAGTACAGGATGCTTGTAAATCAGCGAATATGAAATCATGGAGTGATGCTGTTGCAAGTCACAGGCCAGTGCATTCTGTCACGGAGTACTTCTTACAGTGACGTACAGTAAGACTAGAAATGTGTTGAAAAATTGAGTAGAAAATAAGCCCCCTGAATACTTCCCAGAAGGTCTTTTTATGAGGTTCTCTGTATTCAGAAACCAGTTTGTTTGTGGAATCTGTGTCAGAAAGGTCGCGGTGATTCTGCTCAGTGTACTTCTGTCCTTTCCCTGAGAGATGGAACGTTTAAGGGCAGGAAAGCTTCCCTCTATTTCAGTTTTGCCAAGAAAACTGTGTCACAAGTGTGACTGGGGTGGTAGTGTAGCGTAGCTAGGGAAGTCAGTTATATTAGCCTAGATGTGTCTGTTGGCATAGCTTATTATCCTGAAATGAGCTCTTGTGGTTGTCCGTAAGAGGAGGTGCTTGTGGTATGTCTTAATCCTGGCCTTGATGATAGTCATAAAGCTCTGAAGTAAGCAGTGGAATCATGATGTGTTTTAGGACCATCGGTTCTCTCAGCTGTGCATTTTTAGGAGGTTTTTGGGTACCCCTCTGTTCAAAGTGTATTTGCTTAGTGGAACCTATAGAGTTCCCTTCCGTTATTTTGGCGTAGAATAAAGAACTGGTAACAGACTGTACTGTCAATCTGCCTTAACACAAATCGCAGTCCTTCAGATTGTGAAGGAGTCTCAGCAGCAGCACGGTTTGCGACATGGAGACTTCCAGAGGTACAGGTTAGTAAGCTGTGTGGATGGCTTGAGTTACTCCTGTGACTTGCTTACTTTATTTAAAATGTAAACCCACTGTAGCAGGCAACAAAAATGATCTGCCAAGTAAATACCCCTTGACAGATTGCTTCATATGAAGCAATGTACAATTTTTTAATTCATTAGACATAATGTTCTGTGGCTGCGCCATTTAGGAGGATACAGACTGGCTCTTGTTTCTCTGTTGCCCTTTGAGAGCTTGTTTGTTAAGACCTCACTGATAATCACTATACTCTTCCAGAACTGAGTGTTCAATAAACATACGTAAAGCAATTAGACAGTAGGGAGAACATAATTCTGATTTTTCAGGATCAGGAATTATTGCATGTCTTCTTACCTTTCTTGTATTCTAGGGGTTATTGCTCCCGCAGGCTAAGGCGGCTCCGAAAAACTCTCAACTTCAAGATGGGGAACAGGCACAAGTTCACTGGGAAGAAAGTAACTGAAGAGATTCTCTCAGACAACAGGTACTGGATGGAATCGAGCATTCAGTGTATTAGTGGATAATTTCTTTCATTTCAGTAATTTATTTTCATGTGGATGTGGTGGAAAACTGTTCTGTACAATATATTCAGAAACGTTTCTTTTCAGAGATGTGTGTTATTATTAATAAAAGATAAAAGTTCAGGCTGCAATGCGTGGGGGGAAGAGGCACTGCTCAGATCCTGCTTCATCATGTGAACAAGTGGGAGAAGAAGGAGCAGCAGCAGCCAGTTCCTTCTCTTCCCTCAGTTGCTAAAATGGCTTCTTTTCATAATCAGTAAATTTGATATTAAAGAAGAAATGCTTATTCAGATCTGTTGCACAGTAGCCATGTGAATGCTGATAACGTAAATGGTGTAGCCAGCAAGGTTGTGGTTGGAGACATAATCCCTTCCCTTTGAACAGAAATATTGGATTGCAAATTTTACTTATATTTTAAAAAAATTGTCAGAATGCTTGTCTGATAGAATATGTGAAGAATAGCCAGGATCTTGGGGTCATTTCCCATCTTTTAGAAACACTTGAAATGTCTGCTGTCTTGTCTTTTCTTGTGGGGGAAAGAAAACATGATACTGTCTTCGCCTGTCTTGTTAAGAAGCCAGATACATTCTAGCATTAATTATTATAGAATTAGCTGGTGGGAAAACAGACATGTTTGCCCGTATTGAACCAGTTTGAAGGGCAACATAAAATTATAAATCCCTTTGTCTTCGCAATGTCAGTGGTGCTCCAGAATGATAACGAATTTTCTTCCTCGGTTGGGTAATTGCCTTTCTGTAGTGAGAAATACAGTAGGAAACATGAATAGTATGACTTTGTGTGCTTAGAATGTTAAGAAATGAAAGCATCTACCTCTTATTAACCAAGCTGAACTTTTGTTACCAAACTTTGCAGATCACGTGGAAAAGAACTAGTGGTGATGTGGTAATAATTGTTTGAATGTCGTTATTTTTTCATCCATCTTCCTCTGTCCCGTAGGTATTTGCTGTTGATTCTGATGGATGCAGAGAGAGCCTGGAGTTACGCCATGCAGCTGAAACAGGAAGCAAACACAGAGCCTCGCAAACGATTTCACTTGCTGTCTCGCCTGCGCAAAGCTGTGAAACATGCTGAGGAGCTGGAGCGGCTGTGTGAAAGTAACAGAGTGGATGCCAAAACAAAGCTGGAAGCTCAGGTAACCAGTGATTCTTTGATTTTGTCTTACAGCAAAAGCTGAACAAGAAACCTTTGGATTTTGGGTGAAAAGATTAATCTCATCTAGCAATAGATAATCAAAACTGAGCATTCTCAAACTGGATAATGTCTCCTATTGAATAGCTTGGACTCACTGTTAGTGCAGCTGCTGGAATTGCATAAATAACTGGTGGCACCAGCCAAGACAAGGACCTGGCGTTCAGAAGTTTTTTAAGTGTATCGAGTGATTATCCTTGCTTTAAAGAGCAGTACATCTAATAAAAGCAAAAAGAATTGATAGATACTAAGGTGATGCAACACAGCCTAAGAAACTATGCTTATGTATTGAGTTGTCTATTTTTTAATATCCTAAAGTAGCCACCTAGAACACAACCCTTGTGGGTTCGGTTCCTGGAACGCAGAAAGCATTAAGACACTAGTCTCTCTGAACAAGGGGCTGTAGTGGTACTCAGTTAATTAAAACTGCCATTTTGTAGCTTTTTGCTGGAAAAAAAAAAGTTTTGTGACATCAGCGGCCGTGTTGATTGCGTAACAAGCAAGAAACATCTTTGCTTTCATCTCCTTAGAAATGTAGCAATGTCAGGTAAAAGGAAAAAAACGGTAGGTAGCTAGTAACCCATAATCTAAATCAGTTGTCTTCCATGGGAAGACCAAATGAAAACGGCAAGGCTTAGTCACTTACTGTAGGCATCACAACAGCCTTCATTCTAAATGTTGTACAAACTGGGCTGGTGGTTTTGGGGAAATTAACATGCCCTTGCGCTGTCCGTAGGCGTACATGGCTTACCTCACGGGAATGCTTCGTTTTGAACACCAGGAGTGGAAGGCAGCAATGGAGGCTTTCAACAAATGCAAGTGAGTTTCCCCACTTCAACAGCTTCATTTAGTAAGTAATGTTGTGTCAGTCTAATAAGCGTATAGACTGTATGTACAGCAACTCTATGAGTTGTTGAGTTAATTATGCACTTAACTGGAAGGTACTACTGAAGAAGTAGCATGCTCCAGTTTAGAGACACAAACTCTTCCCTTAAGATAGCATCTCACAAAATGATACATACTGCAGTGTTAATATGTCTTATTCGCTATAGGACCATATATGAAAAACTGGCCAATGCCTTCACAGAAGAACAAGCTGTACTGTATAACCAGCGTGTGGAAGAGATCTCGCCCAACATTCGCTACTGTGCCTATAATATTGGTAAGGAAGAGGGGGGGTACCTCAGCTCCAGCGAAGAGCAAGGCTTGTTCACAGGAAGGGAATATTGACTTGATAGTTAAATACTGGTCTAAGTGACATTGGAGTGAGTCCGTAATATTTTGGGCAAATTCTGCACACATTCTAGGGCATTTTAGCAGTGGAGAAATGTTCTCATTTCGCAACAGTGCATGTGGTTTTGTGTAAAAAGACAAAATACTGGTTTGCAGTAGTTTGCTTATGAAGTCAAAACGAAATTGCAAATTTATCCCCTTTGTCCCCAGATTGCCAGTATAAAATCTATTGATTAACTTTTTTATATCAAAATAATTTGTGAACTCAGGTGGAAATATGATCTTGATTTGTTAATTCTCTCAGGTGACCAGTCTGCTATGAATGAGTTGATGCAGATGAGGCTGAGGTCTGGTGGCACTGAAGGTCTTCTTGCAGAAAAACTGGAGGTAACTTATTTGCTTGCTTCAAGTCGAAACTTTCATCATCACTCTGTTAAGCGTAAATATTACTGCAGCATACCATTGAAGAAATTAACTGTGTGAGAAGAGAATAAGCAAGCCTGGGCTCTGTGGGGAAACCACACTTCCCTAAAAAGCCCTTTGATTTCAAAATAGTCAACTCTAATGTGAATTTGAAAGGTTCGATTTTTGGATACCTTAAACTTCAAGCTCCTAAGTTCAGTCTGTTCTCTACAGGCGCTGATTACCCAAACTCGAGCAAAGCAGGCAGCCACGATGAGCGAGGTGGAGTGGAGAGGAAGAACTGTTCCGGTGAAGATAGACAAAGTGAGGATCTTCTTGCTGGGACTGGCCGACAACGAAGCAGCAATTGCTCAGGTAACCTAGAAGCCATCTCCGGTGCTGATGTTCTAACTATCCCCTTTCCTTCAGTGTGCGAGATGATACACGATACCTGGACTAACAGCTTTTAAATAATACTTTTTCTCAAACTTGGGGTTGGAAGGCTAAAAGTTAAAGTGTGAGTATTGACTGTAACCCAAAGCTGAAGTGTCAGTTGGGGATAGTACCCGCAGTCTGCGAAGTGGTAGCTTGGCAGGTCTGTTCTGAGTATTACTGCTCTTTTGAACGCTCTGTTCTGCCTAGAAGTGCTATTTCTCAGTGGCAGGGTGATAACCGTGATTATTTGTAAGTCATTTGGAAGTGAAGGTTACAATTTTAAGAGTAATTGGTTTTGAATTACTGTTCTCATTTCTTTAAGTATCTTGCTCAAATGATCTGACTTCAGAGCAACCAAAAGGAAAAAAGATATGCATCCATCACCTTTTTTCAGGAGCAAAAAGCAATTTGCCAGGTGAAGCAGGTGCTATGAGTTTTATAGCATTCTCATCTTGACTTATGCAAATCCTCAAAAGTGGTAGAGGATTACTAAATGTCAGGATGTAAATTAATTTCAAATGTAACAGTTCTGAAATGCTTGCAGTGGCACGCACTATGCATGACTTCAGTATTGCAGCCAAGTTTTCCACATGGAGCTTTTTCCTTGGAAATGTTGCTCAGGTGGTGTATTCTGCTTCCCAATGGCTGTGTATGGCACCCTTGCTGTTTGAAAAGGCAGTGAAAGGATTTTTAGTAACAATTGTTGCTACTGAAGATGGGCTTTTTGCATCATCAAAAAACATTTATCACCAGGAGAATAATGAGGATAAATAGCAATTTGAATGACAAAATTAAAACTCGGCAAAAGTATAAGGCAAGTGTCAAGAGCAGGAGATAGTGTTGAGAAGATATACCGCGAGTAGGATACGCAGGATATGGCTGGCTAGGAAATGTTAGCGTTAACCAGTCTTGTAATGTCATGAATTGTATGTTGCTGAATTTATTTTTTTGTAGGTAGTACATGAGTATGGCCAGCAGGTGGAAGTGCAGATTAGAGTTCAACGTTCCCTCGTTTAATTTCCATCCTGCCAGGCTAGCACTTGGGCCTTTTTGGTTTGGTTGCCTTCTTTGTTCCATAAAGCAGCGGCAGAACAATGATCTGAATTGGTTTTCATCTTGCTTTGTGTTCCTTGGAAGCTCTGACTAAACAGAGGAGTTTTGTGGTACCGGATCACAACTAGTAATGGTGAGCGCTGAGCGCGCAGCAGCAGTATTTACATTCCCAAAGGGCTAAAACTTGGCCTTTTGGAAGCAATTGTGCAGTTGCTGTGTCAGCTGTGATGGGCAGTCCAGCTTCAGCTAAATGCATTGTGGTTCCTGGGATCTTTGGCACCTTTCTGCTAGTCTTCACTAAGTTGAAACCCTAACATAACAGCACCGCTCTTCAGGGCTTGATTAGAAGCAAACACAAATGTGTGTCTTGTGTAAAAATGGAGATTCTCACCACGATTATATCATTGCCTTCAGTGTCTTGTTGGTTGCGGGTGAAACAGAATAAATAAGCCAAACTGAAATATGAATCCAAGTTTAAAATTACTTATGTCAGCCTTTTTGTAGACTCGAATACGTGACTTCAAGGGCTCATTGACTCTAACCAGGTAGAAGTGAGAAGGCTAAAGGGAAGAGCGATAGAAGTGTGCTTCTGTCTGGTATTGTCTCAAGGATTCTGTGGTCATCTCTGGTAACTAGGTCTGTGGCAAAAATGGGTGGTAATAACTTTCAGAGATGATATGCCAAGTTTTAGAACAAAGGAAAAATTAGAAGTGAGCACTCCTAGACTTTGAGAGGTGGGTTCAATTCCCTGGATCCCTTTAAGATGAACCTGTGTTGTTCTATCAGGGCACTTGAATCACCAGCTGTAGCACTTATCACATCATAAAACTAAGATACATCTCCCAAATCAGAACATATGTGTATTTACATGTGGAATCAGTTTAACCTTAGGAGTTTTTGCTTAGAAAGGAAAGCCTTTGTCTCACTGCACGGCCCAGCCCTTTCCCTGTTTGTGCTTGACTGATGATCTAGCTGTGTCTGTTTTCATTTTTGTGCATACAGTGAAATTGCTGCGCTCCTCTGGGCGAGGTTGAGAATGCTGTCAGACTCGTCTCTGGTTATTCTCAGTAGTTTGTCCCACCTGAAAAATTCTTGCAGCAAATCACAAAAAAAACCCAACCCCAAACCCCCGAAAATGCCTTCATCTTGGGTCAAGATACCTGAGGCTTATTGAGGGAGTAAAAATAACATTCCTTAATGGATTTGCAAACCTGAGAAGAGGAGAGGCAGAGACTGTAGAGCTCTACTGAAGAGAAACAAATGAGCATGTCTTTAGACAGATTTTTATTCATTTGGTCAATTGCAAATTTGCTGTAGCAAAGTTCATCTTATGCTTTACATGACATGGAAGTGGTGTAACAGAGTGCTGATAAACTTTGCTCCCTCCTTTGATTGCTAAGGTTGAGGTTTGTTTCTGGGCAGTGTCCTCTTACTGAATCAGTAAGAGTCTTGCGATCCCCATCTAGTTACCTCCTCTGTCACCTGAAGGGAAGCTGAGTTCGGTTTGGGGTGCATTGTTTAATTGGGTACATGATATGCCAGTATGTTAGGCAGAGATCAGGCTTCGACTTGTTTTTTAAAAGTTGTTTTCAAATTTTGTTTTTGGGGCAGAAAGCCAAAAGCTGCTTAATTTTTTGACAAAACTTGTGGTGACAGCAGAAAAGCACTCGGTCAATCCTGCTAGTAAAATACAGGGTTACTCTAAAAAATGCTTCAAACAAGCGAATTATTGCCACTGTGAACATCACTAGAGTGGGAGCGTAGGAAAGATAATCATCTACGTGTTCTTACCACATGAGAAAAGTTAAATCAGCGTAACAAGAGCAGTCTGCATTGGTAGTTTGCCAGTTCAGTAATGCTCAGCTCTTCTGTTACTGGGCCTTTCCCACAGTGCAGTCCAACCTCAGTTGTTGTCGGAGCAATGTGGGTGCCATCCCGGAAAGGATGGGAGTTGCTGGGAAAGCTGCTCTTGCAGGGATGAGGCGATCAGAGCTCTGTGTGTGTTAGGCCTTCAGTGCTGCTCAGTTCTCAGCACTGACCACATTCCCTGCAATTTCTGTCAGTTTGTCCGTTAGAACATATTCCAGAGAGGTACAGGCTGGAGTGCTAGCTACCCATGGGTCTTCAAGCCACAACTGGGGAGAAACTTTGTTTGATCTTCTCAGTTAATTCTTGCACCATGGGATGCAAAATACAAAAATTTCTAATAGATACCTGTCTTAACTTTCTTTTGCTCTTAGGCAGAAAATGAGGAAACAAAGGAACGTTTGTTTGAATCTTTACTCAGTGAGTGCAGAGATGCCATTCAGGCTGTTCGGGAAGATCTGAAACCAGACCAGGTAAGCAGCAAACATCAGTGTTTCTACTTTCAATAAAATAGAGATTTTTTGGGGGACTGATTTGTTAATCTTCAACTTCCTTAACAGTAAAAGTGGCTGAGATTTCTTTAATAAAAAGCTGCAAAAACATCTGTCGCCTTTGATTTTATTCTCTTCAGAACTGGGGAGGGTGAATAGCAATGTAGAAACCCTCATTCTTTTGCTTGGAAGTCTGTTATAACTTCCCTGGTTTACCCAAACCTTGAGTTGTTTCTGATGTTTTCTTCCCTCAGCTCCCAGTTTTAAATAAATCATGCAGTCTTTTGTCCCCAATTTCTGCAGAAGCAGCGGGAACACTCTCTGGAAAATGATTCTGGGAAGGTGTCCAACATCCAGTACTTACACAGGTAATAGGCAAACATTGCTACCTGTACTAGCGTGAAGAAATCATGCTCTTATGTCAAGATTTTATTTTTGTTTGGTTTTGTTTTATGGGTTTTTTGTTCTGTGCCTCTCAGATCTCAAAGGATGACTGTACGGATGAGGATCTGATTCATGCAGCTTTGAAAATACTTTACTTAAGACTCTCATGTTGACCTTTCAGATGTTTTTTCCCCTACTAGTATCATCTTAGACTGGGGGGAGGAGTTTTTTCAGAACAAAGAGTAATGTCTGAGTAGTTCTGACAGTCTGCTAATAGTATTTTATCTTTTATCTTTTTAGTTATTTGACTTACATCAAGCTGTCAACGGCCATCAAGCGCAACGAGAGCATGGCAAAGTCTCTGCAGAAGGCACTGCTGCAGCAGCAGCGGTCGGAAGAGGATGGGAAGCGCACACCACGGCCTCAGGACCTGATCCGTCTTTACGATATCATCTTGCAGGTAATGCTGGGAAAACAAAACTAATTATGCTAACTGGAGAACTTTTGCACAAAAAGTTATTGTAGAAACTATAGCAGTGCAGATGAACTGCCTGTGAAGTCTGAAGAGCAACCGAGTACCTACAGTTACCGTGTTGAAGATGTTCAACATCTACATAAAACACAAAAAGCCCTTCTAGTTGTGAACAGAAAATGGGCGCCCTTGGTTGTGCACTCTAATGCAGTTTTAAAACAGGTTTTATGACTATTTTATGCGTCACCCTGATAGCTGCCTTAGTTTCTGCTGGTCAGAGAAAGTAGCGACTAAAAATACTTCTAATGTACTTGTTCTTCATAAGCAGTTTCTCAATTTCTCACATAAATTTTCTATTAACTGTGGGAGCCTGTGGCTGAAACAGTTGTGAATGGGAAAGGGAAATGCCTTATGAAAGAATTACTTCATGTGAAATCTGAGGAGTCTTTGTCCTAATTCCTGTTTGTGTCAGGAAATCTGTCCTGAAGGCAAACTTGCACAAGTCTCAATGAGTGGCCTTCACTAGGTTAGCATACTAATAATTAGAAAACTGGAAACTATTTCCATGGGAGTGTACTGTTGACTTGTTAAAAGGGGCAGCTTTCTCTTACTCTAGCAGATTCCAGAAGAAAACAACGCCTGAATTTGTTCCTCTGATTCTCTTTTGCACAGAACCTCGTGGAGCTGACACAGCTTCCTGGCCTAGAAGAGGACAAGAATTTCCAAAAAGAGATTGGATTGAAGACACTTGTGTACAAAGCTTACAGGTAACTGAGAAACAGCCAGGTTTTCTTTAGCAGGCATTACGTCCTCAAAGGTTATTAATCCAAAGCTCTATGTGCTGTACAGGGCTTTGATGTAGTTTCCTCTGCCCTTTTGTGAAATGAAGACTGGATGCTAAGGGGAAACTGGCCAGTTCTTCTTATTAGTATCTGTTCTTATCAGGCATTTGAGTTGGCAAAAGGTATGGATGACACACATGTCAATGAGCCGCTCTTCACTGTTGCAGGTGTTTCTTCATTGCACAGTCCTATGTCCTGGTGAAGAAATGGAGCGAAGCTCTTGTTTTGTATGAAAGAGTACTGAAATATGCCCGCGAAGTTCGGTCAGGAGCTGGAGCTTATACGAACAGCTTGAAGGTAGGAACCCAATCCTGTGTGTAGACGGGAGAGTTTAAGCTTACGAAAAAGCTCTGTCCCAGTATTTATTGTCAATTAGATGCCAGACCATTACAATTCAAGATTGATCTTTAAGTAGGGAGTAGTGCTTGTATGTGTGCTTGATGATACAAGTGTGACTGCTTGACACACTATAGCAGAGACTTCCTAGTGATGTGGAAATGCTTCAACTGGTCACTTGCTTTACAGTTGCAACTTGCTGTAACAACTCCCTAACAATTTACCACACTTTCTCACATCTGCACTTTCTGTCATGCTATTTCTGTAGTGCCTGAAGGACTGTGCTGTAGCTTTTCCTCTTCTGAAAAGCCTTATCAGCACTAGGACTTAATTTCTTTGTCAGGTTTTACCTTTGCCCTAACTCTTAAACTCCGACATGTTTCAGGCTCTCAAATAATTTTCTTTAATGACCTAGGAGCTGCCTGATGTTCAGGATCTGATCACTCAAGTCAATGCAGAGAAATACTCCTTGCAAGCAGCAGCTATATTAGGTGAGTTGCACAATTATACTAGAGCTCTAACGTCTCTTGAATAACGCCCCTGCAGCTATTTCATTCCTTTTATTTCATTTCCGAAGTTCCAGTTGTTTTTCCCCTTCACTCTGATCTGTGTAGGCTCTGGAAAATGTTTTGGTTTTTTTTTTTTCCACTGGAAAGCTGTCATGGCTGTGGATAAATATATGTGATCCTTTTAGTCTAGAAAGCAAGCTGCTTCTGCTGAAAATACTGTCTTACATATCCCAGAAAGTAAGGTTCATAGCTCAGCTTTGAGGGCAGCTGACTTCTGAGACAGTCTTACTTTATGCCAAGATGCAGCCTGTTATTCTTACCACTTTTTCTTCAATTTTGCAGATGCAAATGATACTCATGAGACTGAGTCTCCATCTCAGGTCAAGGATGGCAAGGTAAGAGCTGAGAGCTCAGGCAAATTCCAGTAATGTTCTTAATGAATATTTTAACCTGTTGCCTGAGTGTCTCTTACAATTCAAAAAAATGTCGTGCTGATTGGAGTTCTGTTGTGACTAGTGTATTTAAGAGATTTTTATTAGGCTTGGTTTCCTTCTGCAAGTCCTGAAGATGACTGACAGGCTGGGGCTCCTTTGGTAGGAGCTAGGCAGCTGTTTGCAGCTTCCATAGTGGCATCTTCATTTTTTTTAAATTTAGCTTTCTCCCTGCACGTGGGAAGGTTTTCCAGAGGTCCTGCAGCAATGATTTGAGAGGGGTTTGAATCATTTCCAAGGGCCCAAGATGTCACTCAAGGAACTTTAGTTGCTGCTTAATCCTCTTTGCTTGTTTGACCTTTGTCAGCTTTGATTTGACATCTGCTTAATTCGCGTTTCTGTATTGGTTTCTTTCAGCCCCTCTCGGAACGGTTTGAGACTTTCTGTCTGGATCCTTCTCTTGTCAGCAAGCAAGTCAGCCTCGTGCACTTCCCGCCGGGCTTCCAGCCCATTCCATGCAAACCCTTGTTCTTTGACCTGGCCCTTAATCATGTTGCTTTCCCACCTCTGGAGGACAAGGTGGAGCAGAAGGCCAAGAGTGGCCTCACAGGATATATAAAGGGCATCTTTGGATTCAAAAGTTAACCAGGACCCCCAGAGGGGCAGAGGTTTTATCTTGTATTGATGGGGAAGCTCCAAGAGGTTCTAGGACACAAATATCTGCACCTGAAACCGACAGAGGGAGGTTTTACCATCTTCTTCCCTGTGTTCTGTGTATATGTCTGTGCACTCACATTCTCTCCCAGTATATTAAAGACAAACAACCTATTTGGAAACATACGTACACTATAAATAGCTGAAAATAATCTGGACCACGGAGAAATTCCATTCTGTTTGGGGAAGTTGGAGCTTGCTTTGTGACCAGTGGCCTGTTCAGGGCTGGTATACATCTTAGCATGGACCAGGGCATAGGTAGAATTTGTTTCCTCCCTCCGCCCCATGATTTGACACTGTAATTTGGTATTTTGGTCTAGAAATCTGGGTGTGATGGGGAAACGGAGGCAAAAGTAGATGCAGAACTAAACCAGCAAGGTGAAGCTGCCTGCACAAAGGCTATGAAACACTAGCCAAGGGCGCTAACTTCTCTTCCCTTTCCAGTCCCCACTGAGAAGCATCTATAGTTATGTAAAGAGAAGTCTCTGTATTTTTTAAAAATGTGATATTCAGAAATGACAAAATAGAGCCTCTTTCCTATTGATAAGGATAACAGACACCTTTCCAAATGTTAGTGGTTATCCCAGTTGTGGTGGAGTATAACGTGAGTTTGTACTCTGGGACGATTGATTCTTCATTATTGATACACATTTTGTTAAATAAGTACAGTATAGAACCTATCCTTGCAAGGCTTTTCCTGGGAAACTTGCTTCATGGGTGGCTTTAGAAATAGTGACTTGCTCTTCATGGGAAGTTGGGTCTCTCAGTGTTCATATTGTTTCTGATCTAAACCTTGCCTGAAAACAAGGTGATCTTTTTCTGGAGTTCATCTGTTGCTTTTTCTACATCCTTGGTCAGTAGATAGACCTGAAATGAGGAATAAGCAACAGGAGCCCGGTAGGTTCTTGAGTGATAGATCTTCTCTGTCATGCCAGACAGCTTTTTTTATAAAGCGCCCAGGTGCTATGGTGATAGGCACTTTCACAATGCAGATAATTCCATAATTGTGATCATTTAAACAGGAAAAAAAGCCACCACACAGCACATGGGCCGAACTGTTCCTAAATAAAGTATTTGGAAGTTTCTACCAGCAATGTTTGGGTTTTCACTCAGTCTGTAGCTGGAAGCTGAAACAGCAGTTTGTTCTAGCTGCCTTAACTCTTCTGCACCGGGTGTCTTGACTCTGCATTGTTTCTCCATTTTTAGGCATCAGAGTTAATAGGGGTGGCAACAGAAGAACTGTTTAAAATGATTGGATTGTTGTTGTGGGAATTTTCCATGCAAGGTGCGTGTCAGATGGATGGAGGAATTGACAATTTAGACAAGGGAAGGTGACGCAATAACCGGCGCAGACATCAGCTGGTTGATCTGCTTCGTGGTACCTCTTTCTGTGTATGTTAATCTGAGCTTCTCTCCCCTTTTTGTCTTTTTTATCAAATCACTTTGAGAACTGTTCTGTTTGGTTTCCAAACCAAACTCCTTTCTGCTTTCCTGCCACAAATCTATGTGGTGCCTGGATTGATTCCAGTGAAACTTGTGCTGCCGCCACTTTCTAATTGATTACTGTTAAAAGAAGCTAGGAGCAATTGGCCTCTTCATGTTAAACATCTTTTTGACAGATAACTGATTAGTTGAACGCAGATAAGAAATCTGAAAACAATAAAGTTTTATTCCTGACCTCTGAGGCGTGTAGTTTCTGTCGAGCATTGAGAACATGGAGCGCTCTTTGCTTCCCAAGCTGTTCAGAGGATCAAGGTCACACCATCACCTGGGGCTACTTAACCCCTGGAATGGCCACTTAGTTCTGGAGGAGGATCCTCTGCCTGAAGGCTCAGATAACAACATGCAGCATTCTCAGAGGTAACTTGGCTTATTTGTTTTGATGTTAATAGTGAGCAGAGTGGGGTTTGTAAACTGTGTTGTGACTTAAATAATGTGGAAGGCACTGATGAGGCACTAGGAAAAAATGTAAAAAAAAAAAAAAAAAAAAAAAAGAAAAGGGGGGGAGGGGGAAAGTAATACTGTTATTCAAGTCACTTGTATGATGAAAACCAGACTGAAAAGTTTTATTGAGGTTCTTAGCCTTGGGATGGAGCTTGGAATGGCAAAGGCGAGGCTTGGACAGCAGCAGTTAGAAGGGAACAGCGCAGGAAGGTGAAGTGTTTGATGTGACAGAGCAAACCAATTCCCCTGGAACCGGCAAGTGTGCCTGAAACTGCCGGAGCAAGATGCAGAGCACTGGTTTATGGTGCTTGGAAACCTGCTTCCTTATTGCTCTGGTCTTTCATTAGGCTGCTGCACTGTTCAAAGCGTTTGCTCCCTTTCCGTGAATTAATTGGCAAGCAGGCCATGTGACTGCCCTCAAACAGGAAGCTCCAGCAGAACGGTCAAGATTATTGCTTTCAATCAACTTTTCCTGTGGAGTATCTTTGGGCTTAGCACTGGAATTTTAATTACAGGCTGAGCTAGCCATGTCTGGTATCATTGCATCAATTAGAAGAGGACATCGTGGCCCTCGGCCCCACCGTCAGAGATACACTTGTGTCTTGGGCAGTGTTCACTTCTGGTCGTGCGCTCCGGGGGGTCTAGTGAGAATGGATAGGTCCTGAGGGACTCATGGCATGTATGAGAAATGATTAGCATGAAACAAACCGGGCAGTTAAAAGAGAAATGAGAGGTGACACCTGGGATGGTAATAGTCTGGCCTGAGAGCTCCTAAATAACAGTCTCTGCCTCCTTTAAAACAAGGAATTGCGGGTGTTTTTAACTGAAGGTGTTGTGCTGCTGGAGAAAATCATTGCTGTCTAATCCAAGCTGCTTCGGGTGGAGAGCATCCCAGGTGAGCACCGGCAGGGAGTTCTCCAGGCCTTTGTGGCTGCGTTATCCAGATGCTCTGGCAGCCGGTGGGGGATGCACCTGGCAGTAAAGGGCTACGGTTCCTGGAGCTGGGGAGTGGGAAGTCCTTTTCCACCTCTAGTGGAGTGAGTAGAACTGGTTTTTGGGAGAAGATGCATCTGTCGAGGGATGTCTGTGCTCCCGCATAGCTCTTGTCACCTGCCCCGTTAGAGCTACGAGCACAAATACCCCACGGTGTTCAGCCCAGGATGTAAATTGGGAGTTTGCTCACTTAAAGCAGTGATTTAATGCAATCTTGATTGTATTTGGCTGCTCCTCTCTTTCTTCAGGACTGGATTGCTATTCTCAAGCATAAGAACAGCTGGAGGTTGCTTTGCCTGCCAAAGAAGAGCCCTTTCTGATCCGGGTGGGAGGAGTGCAAGGTGGGTGCCCCCAGCGTATAATAGGAAACTCCAAGAGGAAGGATAGGATGGAATAGGAAGCTGATAATGACCCTGAAAGCTTCCCGGCGGAGGTGGGCTCGCAGGCACTCCTGTGCGCTGAGCTTTCCTGGGGCTGGGGCAGGAGCAGCAGCAGCTCTGGGTGCCGGCACTGCCGTCTCCTCCCTCCCTTGCTCCCCATCGAGGAAGTGCCGGGCAGCACTGCAGAAACCCGGGTTGCTTCTTGTGTCCCTCTTCTTCCTGGGACCTGCCCCGGCCACCCCCGGCCCTGGCACTGGGAGTGTTTGGTGTGGAGTGACGCCGTGCTCCGGGAGCTGATCTCGCAGCGGTTCGCAGGGACACACCTACAGCAAAGCTTCGTGCCGGGCTCTCGCTTCTCGGGCTCACCCAAACCACGCCGAAGGTGAACAGGTTTGTGAAATGCAGCCGCTCCCTGGCCCTCTCCCGCAGGTGAGGTCTCCTTGCCCCGAGTGTCCTGCTTTGTGTCTGAGGAGAGGCTCGGTCTTTTGCTCTCCTGCTGCAAAGTCCCCTCAGCTGCTGTTCGGGTCACTGCTGCTCTTGCTGCAACAATCCTGTCTCTTGTGGAAGTGGATTGTGGTGGGATTTGGGTGGGGACAGAGCTGGGAGGTCCTTGCTCCAGAGCATCCAGCCCAAACACCTGCAGTGGTATGGAATGATAGATGGTTTGGGTTGGAAAGGACCCTAAAGATCACCCAGTGCCACCCCCTGCCCTGGGCAGGGACACCTCCCACCAGCCCAGGTTGCTCCAAGCCCCGTCCAGCCTGGCCTTGAACCCCTCCAGGGATGGGGCAGCCACAGCTTCTCTGGGCAACCTGGGCCAGGGGCTCACCACCCTCACAGGAAAGAATTTCTTCCTAATGTCTAATCTAAATCTCCCCTCTTCCAGTTTGAAACTGTTCCCCCTCGTCCTGTCATTACACTCCCTGATCCAGAGTCCCTCCCCATCTCTCCTGGAGCCCCTTTAGGGACTGGAAGGGGCTCTGAGGTCTCCCCGGAGCCTTCTCTCCTCCAGGCTGAACCCCCCCAGCTCTCTCAGCCTGTCCTCACAGCAGAGGGGGCTCCAGCCCTCCCAGCATCTTTGCGGCCTCCTCTGGACTCGCTCTTTGTTTTTGTTTGTGTTGGGGATTTACTTTTTGCAGCGGGGAGCGACTGATTAGCGCCTTGCTCTGTGCTGAGCGCCAGATTACAATGTTTGGGTTCCAGCTAAACCCAAGTGCAAATTCCTGCGTGGGAGGGAGGCGGCTGTGTCCGTCCTCCCCGCCGCGTCCCCAGCCCTTCTCTGGGCTGCCGCGAGTATCCTGGGGTGAAAACCTTCCCACCTCTGGCCTAAAAAGCAGTAATGTCTCAGAGGGGGAGGTTTAAAACCACTCTCAAAGGGTGCAGTTTGCATGTCTGTTGGTGCGCGCGTGGCCTTGGGCCCAGCTTTCATGTGCTCCAGTGCCATCAAATTCAAATTCCGACCCAAGGTCCCGGGCTGTGCTTAGCATTTCTAGGCACTGCCGCGCTATGATCTTTGGCAACCTCCTCCACTGCTGGGCACCTGTGGTGTTGGGGTTATTAAAGTTAAAATTCTCGCTCTGGAAAGAGTTTTCTTCCCCTCCCCTGCTGGGCTGGGGGACGGCGATGTCCCTGCACAGACAAGGCGGTTTGCCCGAGGCTCACAACGCTGTGCATGGGGATTAGTGACTCCCGTCCCCAGCCCGTGGTCAGTCCGGGGAGCCGTGCCGTGGCTGTGGTGCCCGAATGACTAAAGAGCAGCATCAAAGCCTTTAAATTACCTTCAGTGCTTGCCTTTTTCCACTCAAGTGGGAGAGCGTCTAATTTTCTCAGAGCATCAAATTAAGTCGGGGAAGGTGGAGCAGAATTAGTTGTGGCAGAGAGATTCATCCCGCTCTGGTCCCTGCCTGTGACACAACCACTTGGCACCAAATCAGCCAGTAGCAGCTCAAAAACGGAGTTTTGCAGGAGATTTGGGTCTGATTCGAAAAGCGCTCGGGGGTTCCGGGCTGGCAGGCTGCGGCGGGGGGTGTGAGCCACCCCGGCTCAACGATGCTCCTGGCTGCAGCACCCGCTGTCCACAAATATGGGCTGGGGACCGGCACTGCCCTCCCGCCTGGGGGGCGGTTCGTGGGGCCTGTCACCACTCTGCTCCATGTTTTGGTCACCCAGGAGGGTTTATCTCCTCTCCCGCTAGCCCTGTGCTGCAGGTGGAGCCCTTCCATGGGCTCGGTTTGGTTTGGAGGGAGTGTGAGAGCAGGATCCTTCCCCGCTGGTGTGTTAGCATCCTCCTTCCTGACACCCTCCAGGTCTCGCCAAATGGGGGGCTCCAGCCTGGACCCCTCTGCTCCGCACACCTTCTCCTTTGCTCAGGTGTCTGTACCAGGGCCAGGAGTTTTTTCTCCCAAGCAGGTGTGCCTTTGAGCTGTTCCAGGTTCCAGCTGGCCACCACCTACCAAATAACATCCTGCAGGTGGTTTCGCACATTACAGGGCCTTTGTGCCGCACTTGAGAGTGGAGGCAGAGAGGAGAGAGCAAAACCTGTCCTCGCGTCTAACTTTCCATCACCCTGCCCTGGGCCCATTGCCTGGCGCTTCAGCCCAGCGTTTGGCAGGGACGGTCCCTTCTCCAGGGCGCTGCCGTTCGAGCGAAGCAGCTTTTTTTGGGGAGACATGAGAGAAACCTACCCCAAAAGCTCTGATCTCCCACCCTGATTTCATGGGGTGCTTCTTCGGCTCTGCCCTGTGTGTGAAGGTTGCCTTTCCAGGCAGGTGTTTAATTACCTCTCATTGCCTGGTTAATGATCTAGGACACGTCTCGTTCAGATCCAATCACCATGTTTGGGGAGCAGCTCCCTTCAGCAGTGTCAATGGATAATAAAGCCAAATTTGCAGGCTGCAGCCTGTAAGTTGTAAACAGGTTTTCCAGACAAAGTGTCTTGAGAATCTGCCATTAGTGAATTTATTTAGTGCTATTACAGCCTTGCTAATCCTCTGGGGAGAGGAAAATTAGGCTAACGCATTACCTGCTGTAGGGAATTGCCGTGATGGCCTGCTCGTTAGCTCTAGGGCTTAAACCCAGAAGAAGGTGCAGGATGCCGTAATGAGCCAGGAGAGGCGATGGGGTGGGAAACGGGCAGGTCCTTTTGATGTCTGAAGGGTCTAGGGATGAGTTGTCCATAAAAGCCTTGGGACTGAGCTGTTAACTCCATGGTGTGGTGCAAACGTCCTCTGTATTTAGAGAGATACAAAGGAGCAGGACCGGGATTTTCCATTCGTGCCGGGGAGCCACGCTGGATTTGGCCTCCTCTGGTTTTGTGGGGGAAGGTCCCTCGGTGCTGAGCCAGCTCTGAAGCCAGATCCCGTTTTCCTCTGCGGACTCCAGTGGGATGCTGAGTCTAGCCCCGTCCCAGGAAGCTCCTTGATGGGTTTCAATCAGACCTGCAGGGAGAAGCGCGGGGGCCTTTGCACTTCCCCTCCGCTTAGCAATTGGTAAAGATAAAGCAAAGCAAAGCAAGGTGTGAGGACCGAGTAATTTTAGACTTAAGAAAATCAAGTGTCCCGCTTTCCCTGTGGGATGGCGATTTTTTAATGATAGGCAGACTGTTCTGAGGCTCTGCCGTTTCATTTTGGCTTGCGTGAAAACTGCTCCACAAGGAGTAAAAAGGGCTGGGATAAAAATTATACGAAAGGATGTCGTCCGTGGTGTCTGTGAGGAAAAAGGAGGCTGATGGCTGACTTGTGCCTGGTGAGAACAGGCTCTGACACCTCCCGCGGTGGTGAGTGTCTGGGGGCCCGTGGCTCCTGTCTCCCACAGCTGCTCTTCGTGCTTTGCTCTTCATGCTCTGCTGTTCTCCATGACTTTGGAGCCTCTTGAGAAGGTTTTCCCTCCTTTTTGCAAAGGCCACGTATCCTTTGCACCAAGTCCTGTTCCGGGCTGGCTGTAGCTGCTCCTCCCATTGCCAAACAAGCAGCATCTCGGCGCAGCAAAGCATCTCCCGCTGTTACAGAGGGCTCCTGCCTCTGTGCAGCCTCGTGCATCTCTCCGAAACTGTTGATGTACTTTAAACTTTGGGACAACACTATTAGAAATAACAACCAGGTGCTGAGCACAGGCAGGAGAGCCTGTGACTTGCCGCTGCTTTTTCAGGAAGGGGAGGGGTGAGATGCGAGAGCAGGGAACCTTTCCCCAGCCGCTGGGCGCTGCCTGTCTGACCACGCGGCCGTGAAACTTCCTAACTTTGCCCGTGGGGACGTGGTGGTGGGTGCCGCTGGACGGGGCGGCTGGGGAGATGGGCCCTTGGTTTTACTTGGTGCAAATAGGGGTGATCATTAGCAGGGGCTTTATGGGGTGAGGAGGTGCATTGACTGCTCTTCCGTAGGTGGGGTTTTACGAACAAATCAAGGCGGTTTTTCCAGGTGTATTGAAGACTGAACCCCATCCACCCTCCTGCATCTGCGCTCACTGATGGTTTCTGCTTTTCTCCTCCCACCTCTCAACAGTTCAGTTTGTTGTGAAGGTCCTTCCGTTGCTCCTCTGTAGGCACCCACCAATTCTACAGCATCATTTAAGACCTGAACTGTGTGGTTTTCCCTGCGGCGCCTGGCCAGCAGCAGCTCTTGGTGGCGTGACATGGGAGGTTTGTGCTGCGTAAGGGCTCAGCTCATCACTTTGATTTCAGCACATTGCTGCCCAGGAGAACGATTTCAAGAACGAAGCAGCTCAAAAGCAAGGAGGTGAAGTGGGAAGAAAACTCAGCCAGAGGACTGGTGTGCGGAGGGCGGTGAGGAGGTGCGGAGGAGGCAAGTATGTCATCATCCAGAAGGGCAAATGGTCTTAACAGGGAGTAGTAAATCATTTATGGATCATCTTAAGCTGTCACCTCCTCTGTAAAAACTTATGAGAGGCCTGCCTGATAATGAAGGCATGCCTGATAACGAAGGCACGCCATCCTCTAAACTCCTCCTCTGCCAGTTCCTTACAAAAGATTAGTCCAGGATTGTTCCTGAAATCTTCCTTCCCTGAAATGTTACCTGCTCACCAGCGTCCTCTCCGCAGCCGTGCCTGCTATCTGTCCCTGAGAGTGACCTACTCATCTGTGTGGGCAGCATCTGGTTATGGGACTGTCCTGTGAAACCAGGCATCTGCATCCTGGCGCAGCTCCAGGCTACCAGGATGAATCCCCACATCCCGCTCTGGAAAGCGAAATACGATGATTATGATGTGACTTCCCAGAACATCTCCTGTTGTGTCTGGAGCCCTGCTGGAGCAGCCAGCCCCAGGTCTATACCCCCAGGAGATCCACCTCAGCCCCCAAAGGGAGCTGTAGCCGCGCTGGGGACCTGCCTGGGCAAGACACAAACTCCTCTTGGCTTGGCCTTGTCTGTGGATCAACAGCAGAGTTTCGAGGCTGGTTGACCTGGAATGAAAGGAAGGCTGCCCACCCCTGACCCGTGTCCCCATGGATGATCTCGCCTGGCTGAGGCAGCTCTGCCAGAGGGGAGCACTGCCACAAGTGCAGAGCGATCCCATTGGAAATATGGCTGGGAGGATGGCCGGGAGGTGGGAGGCCTTTGGTAATGCTCTTTTGGATGGTCTTCTTGGAGACCTGTGTTTGGGTTTCCAGCCGCAGAGGAGAGAGTAGGTGGTGGGGCAGTTCTGCCCAGGGTTCTGGGGCGCAGGTCCAAGTGCCAGGCACAGCTGTGTGGGTGGCGGTGGTGGAGAACTGGTTGAACTGGTCCCCTTGCCTGTTGCTTCTTGCAGGGCCTGCGTTAACCATTGTGCTCTGCCCTGGCACGACTGGGGCTGGTCTGAACAGAACCCGCTGAGGATCTGGAAGTGAGCTGGGCTGAAGCAAACAGTGCCCGTCCCAAGCGTTCCCCTGAGGATTCTTGCAGCGGCGTCCCCTTCACCTGCACAGGTTGGGGTGGCCGTCGCAGCGTGGGGGAGGCTGGGCTGGGGGCAGGGAGAGCATCCCTCCCCTCGCAGCAGGCGTTGGCCTGCAGCAGGAACTGGTTCTGGGCTGGATGTGGTGGCAGAGGCACTGGGCTGGCAAGACCCACAACCCAGAGCCATCCTTGGCTCTGCCTATGGCTTTCCCCAGCCACTCTCGTTTCCTGGGGCTGGGCTGGTGACAGACCCCGTGGGGCTTTGCTCTGGCAGGTGAGCAGGCAGCAAAGGGGAAGACATCAGGCTGGATGCTCAGCATCGCTCCTGGACCAGGACTCCAAACCCGGCGGGATCTGGCCCGGCTCTCCCGCTGGTGTCTGCGAGCGACGGGTGCTCCTCTGCCAAACGCGCTGCCGCTTCTCCCATCAGCCCTGAGATTAGCCCCGTGTTTATCTGTCCCGGCTGCGTGCGGCACGGAGGACGCCGCTGCCTGCCAGAGCGTGCGTCTGTGTGTGCACAGGGGCGAGATCAAAGAGTATTAGCTTTTAAAAATTGCTCCGTCTTTCCAAGGGATCCTTGCCAGCTGGAGACTTGGCCGGGGGAAGTATGACACCTCTGTCTTGTTAAACAGAGGAGAGGAAGGTGCTGTTTTGAAGCTTTCCGGGTGAGGAGCTGCAGCCCTCGGCTGGAGGCTGCGGGTGATGGATGGCTGGGGAAGCAGGCTGTCCGGGAAGGGGGGGATGTTGCTATGTGCCTGGTTTGCTTTTTGTGCTAATTCTTAGAACTTCCTCCGTGTGCGAGCACGCTGTCTTCCCGGGGATTACAGGCAGTCCATCTTGTTCAACTGAGTTTCTTCTGAATTCGCAGGGTACTGATCCCCTCCCGGCTCGTGCAAAGAGCCCTGCAGAGATCAGCTTGTCCCGTGCAGCCACGGGCTCCGGTGTGCTCCTGCTTTGCCTGGCTACAAACTGAGGTCTGCTTGGCCTTAAACGCTCTCAACTGTTGTCCCTGGCAAGGCTTCATCTTGCTTTAAGCCTTCGAATGTAAATGCAGCAGGGTCTGGTCCTGTGGGCTACAGGTTCCTCCTGCCTGGGACCCCCCAGACTCGGTCAAAGACCATCTCAAAGAGCTTCGTGGCTGCCATTGGCCAGCTGGATGTTAATGGCAAAAGGGTGATCTCTCAGCAACCGCTTTCCATCGCCTCTGTAGACCTCCACACAGTGAAGCCAGGCCCTGAAGCAGGTCTCTGTTAACTCCAACCCCCTTGGAGGAGAGGTCACCCCTCCTCCTAAGGTCCACACCAGCCACCTCCCAGTGCTTTGAGCTGGGGGGACCTCCTTTCTTCATGCTTCTAAGATCTTGGCGTGAGAAGCAGGGCCCAAGCTATGATTCCACCATGAAAAGGTAGGGCTTTGCAGCTTGTAGGAGAGCAAAACCATAGCAGAAATCAAATCCCTTGCAAAAGAGCCTTGTCCCACACGTGTCTTTCCCTCTCTCCTGAGACGTGATTTCTTTTGTGCCAATTTAAAGAGGACAAAGAGGTCACCCAGGAAGTGATGATGGACCCTAGGCCTTTGCCTGGGTTGTCCTTGAGCCACATGAATTGGGGAAGAGCAACCACAAACCTGTGTTGACATCACGGGTGGCTGGTGCTTACGTGGGGGCTGTGGTCCCCATCCACTCCTGTCCGCTTCCTCTTCCATCCTCTGCCCTCCCTCCCTGCTCCTGCACCGGATAAGGATCCCGTGTGGCTGCGGGATCCGTGCTGGAGCAGCTGGAAACACAGGGTTCCCGGTTTGTGGGAAACTTTGAACTTTGCTTTATCTGCCACCCAGAGGATGTAGACGGCAGCCAGCCCTTGCTGTGGTTTCGGAGAGCTGTGGGGCTGGGCAGCCCCACCGAGCAGCACAACCTGGACGGGCATCCCCCAGGAGCCACGGAGATGCCCGGGTGCTGTTGGGCTGTACTGGAAACCAGTTGTACTGGAAACCAGTTGGGACTCTGAACCTTTGCTCCACAGGGGAAAGAGCTGCCCAGAGGCAAAGCCTGCTCTAAGGTCTTGTGTAGACAGTGTCTGGGTAGAGCCTTAGACGCAGGTCTTTGGGGCTTTGGTACCCAAGTTTGTCCCAGAGCCTGAATCCCGCGGGTTGAGGCTCCTGTGATGCTGCGCTGGAGCTGCTGACCTTAGTTCTGCCATGAGCCCTCGGTGTTTTGCCAGGAGCCGGGGCCACCTTGTGCTGAGTCTGGGCCAAAAGTTTACTGAACTGCATAATAACATCGTGTTCTGCAAACTGGTAGTTCCCAAACTGCTGCTGCTGCCTTGGAAACCTCTTGGTTGGCTTCGTCCGTAGGGCTTCTGCTGCTTCTCTCACTTTTTAAGCAGCTAATGCAAGAAGATGCTTTAAATTGTGTTTCAGTAGTGGCTGTGCACTCCCTCGAAGTCACCTTTGCAGACTTTTCCTCCCCACAGAGGCCGTGCTCTCTGCCCCTCTGCTGGGAAACTGCTGCATGGTTCTGGCTGTGTGTGCCAAAACGCTCTCCAAGCCAGGGCGAGGTCTCCCGTTCTCCCGCTGGGGCTCTTCTCTTTCCACCCTAAACTGGTTTTTCGAGTCATTTTTTCATATATGCCTCCATCGCTGCTGCTCACCTGCGCGTGGGGAGGAGCCTCCCAGAAACTGCTCTTTAGCGCGCCGCCGTCCTTCCCTCCCTGAGTCTTGTCATTCCATCCCCACAGACCGCAGCAGAGAGCCAGCGCCCACGACGGCTTCGCAGACTCCGGGAGACCAGCTAGGACCTCACCAACATGTTCAAGGGGGTGGGCAAAGGCTCCCCAAGCAGAAGTTCCCCCAGCAGATGTTCCCCTGTCAAGCCTAGCAAGTAAGTGCGACTCCTCTCCTCTCTCTAAGCTGTCCTGCGGACCCTGGGGGAAGATGTGGGAAGAACGCTCGATGTCTCCTAAGAAAGTCTTTGTGGAGCAGCCAGAAAGTTGGGGCTCGCAGGGAGCTGCTGCCAAAACATGCTGCCCCAGCTGTTGTCCTTGTCTTTGGTGGGCTTTGTGCTCCAGCCCAGAAGTATCCGTGCTGCCCCCGGGACGTGCAGTGCCCCACGATGTGCTCGGAGCTGTGTTAATTGAGCGGGGAGGTGAGAAGCCCCTTTTGGGCAGGTAGGAGTAGGGAGAACAGACGCGGCCTCTTTGCCTGGGTGGAGCAGGCTCTGCTGGATGGCAAAGCGGACACCAGCCTGGATTTGGGATCCCCCGGACTCGCTGGTTGTGTGAGGTTGGTGCGATGCTGCCCTGGGAACTGGGATCCCTGGAGAGGGATGCTCAAGTGGTGGAGATGGGTGAGGAGTGGGTTTGCTGGTGACTGCTCTAGTCCGTCCTGGTGACAGGCTGGGTCTCAGCAGGTCGGATAGCTGAGGTTGCCTCTTTCAGGCCCGTCTGAGGCAGCACCAAAAGGAGCTGACAGCCATGTCCCCTCTGAAGAGATTCCCTAAGTTTTGGGGAGCGAGATGTGTGATGGGACCAGGATGTTTCCCTGGGAGCAGGGTGTCCCCTGGGAGGGGGTGCTCCTGCAGAGAGAGCACTGGTCCCTCCCTTCAGCTGCAGTTGCCAACTCAGGGCTATTTTCCACCTTCCTCAGCAATTTTGCATCTCCTAGCGTTAGTGGGCTGATTCTGCAGGAATCCCTGTCCCTGAGGACAAGGGAGAGAAGGGGGTGCTGGCCCCATCCCTCGGGACAACCCAGGGCAGCAGCCCGGGCTGGCGTGTGTCAGACGCCCGGGTGGACATAGCAGGGTGCTGGCACCCAACCGCGCCGTTTATGGGGGCCAAACCCAACGTCTGCAAACAGCCTGTGAGGAGGGTGGTGGCCCGGTGCTGCTGGGTAGGGCAGCGGGACCTGGGGAGAGAGGGGATCCCCGCAGAGGCTGAGGCTTCCTTCCCCGTGTGGATGTCGGGAGCTGGTCCCCTGCCCCGCCGTAGGAAACTGCCTCAGTGGAGCTGAGCACTCACAAACTCATCACGAAGGCAGATTTGGGGTTTCTCTGAACATCAAGCTTTTGTTGGGACCTGACCGCGGTGAGACGCTTCCCCAGAAGCCCCAGAGCCTTTTATACTTAGTTTAGCTGGTTTTAGCTGGCTTTTTGTCTCTGTTTTTAGTCTTGCTAATGCAATCTATCTTCCTCCCCAGCCTGTGGTGCATGCTGGCTTCCAAACCCAGGCTGGGGATTTCACGTGAGGCTTCCTGGGACAGCTCGCTGCAGCCCGCGTGGTGCCGCAGGAGGGTTTGGGCCAGGTTCTCCCCCAGTGTGAGCCTCTCGGGATAACTGGAATCTCATCCCGGTGAGACCTCACACCTCTTTCCTGTGCAGGATGGAGGCTGGAGCCAGAAGCAGGGCAATTACTGAGCTAGTTGTGCTTGTTTTAGGAGACACCAACCATCAGACAAAGGCTAATTGGTTTGGCCATGGCCCGGGGCTTGGTCAGCTCCCATATTAGCTGAGAAAATGAAGGTTGGCCCCAAGAACATGTTGATGGCCCATAGCTGTTCCTGGTGACCCTGAGGCCAGAACATCAACAGCAGTAGAGGTTCCCTGACTCCGGGGGTTCCCACTTAGTGGGTGCCGCTCCTGGCATGGACCGCTAGAGAAGGTACCTCATCTTAGTCCTTGGGACCATGGTGTTGAGCATCCCACCTCCCAGGTCTGCGCTTGGTGGATCCATCCCAGGGAGGTGGTAATAAGTGCAGGTTTGTCCCCAAGGAACATCCTGGCTGTGCCCTGCTCTAGGAGGAGGCAGACGGCGTGGCAGAAAGGGAAAACTCACGGGAAGGTGGAATTGAATCGGATCTGGCTGGACTGGCTGCCCGGGTGCGATCTTGACAGAGGCCGTGGGTGGTTTTGGAGGTGGATGGCAAGTCATCTCCTGGTTTAACCATCTCCTGGGATTGCTGCTTCTGCCACCGCCTCCCCCTGTTTCTCCCCAATCAGTCTAGAGCAGCGTGGTCCTCGGGGGGACAGGCACAGGCTCAGGGGACTAACCCAGCACGGGTGGGCGATTGTTGGTGGCATGCAGTGAGTGTCTGGGGCTGGCAGGTCAGAGCATGTGAGGGCTTCTGCGTGTCGGGGAGAACAGACCCAGCTTTGGGGTCTCCCTTGCGGCCATGAAGAAAAAGTCCCCTGGAAGGCAGGGACAGGGAGGGTGGGCGACTGAAGGGAGTGGGTGCTGTGGTCCTGCCCAAACGTGCTCTGGCAGGGGTGACCAGGAGCAGGGGACAGTCCTGCTCCTGCTGAGAGACGCCAGCCCTTGTGTGCAGTTGGACTGTCTAGGAGGCAGAAAGTGGTATGAGAAATGAACCAATTAATAATGATAATAATAGTGCTCTGCCTCTTCTAGGCATGAGATGGCCCTAGGGAGGAGGCCTGCCCTGGCTCTTGAGGAGGAGGAGCGGGAGGAGCTCTGCCTGCCACCTCGGCCGGCTTGGGGCTGCAGCTGTAACGCATGCACCATGAGTAGGGTTGGACCCGAGCCCCTCCATGGGATGCCCAACATGAGCACGGGCAAGCTTGCAGCTCCTCACACCCCCTCCGATGCCTGGCTGCCTCTCTGCAGCCCAAGCATCAGCATCTTCACCGTGAAACATGGGGCCCCGGTCTGCTCAGCTCTCCTTGAGTGACGCTTCTCCCGGGGGCAGCAGGGATGGGGCAGGAGGGACAGCCCCGAGGAAGGACAGTGATGCCTCTGTGTCACCTCAGGCTGCGTGGACGGGGGTTGGCATGGACAGGAGAGGCTCGCACTCCTCTCAGTATGGTCCGTGGAGGGTCTGTGGTGGTTTGGGCACTTCTTTAAGCGTGCATGGACTAAGCGGGTTCCTCAGCATTGCTCCCACCTCAACTGAGGAGCGTGGTGAGGGTGGGAGGCTCGGCTGAGGACAGATGGCTTCTCTGTTGTGCCCCAGGCCTTACTCTGGTGCCCAGGACAATGTGTAGCCATCCCTCTCCTCCCAGGACATCCCACATCTGGCTTCAGTGCTCCTCAGCCCGGCTGCTGGCTACAGGGTCTCAGTCTCCTCCTCTGCCCAGGCTCCCTCCCTTGGCCAGCATGGAGACCTCCTGGCTCTCCTCTACAGGACACACAGGGGAGACCCCCCTCTGGTCCTGAGATGGTGCTCCCCAGGAAGCATCACTTCTTCACTGAAGATCAGGTTGTTTGCAACAGCATCCTCGTTTCTAACCTTGGGCGCCCCGTGCAGTGCAGAGGCAGCACAGGCTGGGGACGGGCAAGGCTGAGCCCCTGTCACCGGGAGGTTGTTGAGGTCTTTTCAGTCCATAGTTTTGTTGTGGCTCAGCCTAAACAGAGCTGATTCATGTGTCCAGCCTTGTGAACCAAGAGATGGGGTGTCCCAGTCTTTCCTTTAGCCAGGAAGGGGGTGCCATGAGGAATAAGGAGAATTTTATTTGCAATCTATCTACCCTCCCTGGGAAGGACGGATCCTCACTTCTCCCTTCTTGGAGCTGCACAGAGGTATCTGTGGTCACATCACAACAGGGCTCAAACTGGACACCCCATTCATGAACTTCCCAGGCAGGAGCAGAATTCAGACCTCTCGGGGCGGACGGGCTCCCCCGGCACATGGGGAGAGGCGTCCATCCCCTGGGATGGTGGCCAGCCTGTGACTCACTCTCTCCTCCCTGCGCAGAGAGACCAGGCAGGAAATTTGGGTGGTGCTCAAGTATTTGCTCATGGGACACCACCTCATTCCAGGCGTGTCGAAGATGAGTGGGAGATTGTGTAACCACCTGGGGAGGGGGGGACCTCCTGCGGCTTCCAGTCTGCTGTGCACACTCAGGTTCACGGCGACCGAGTCCTGGCTCTGCACTGCTCCCGCCCACCCTGTTGTGCTGGGACCTGGGGCCACCCTTTGTCCCCCTGAGCTCTGCAGTTTACCACAGAAAAAGCATCCATGGGGCACAGATCGGGTAGGAGGGATGTTTAACAGGGTATAAGACACAGGTTGTAGGAGACAGTGATGCTTTGATGATGATGATGAATGACCTGCTTGGGCTCTTTGGCTCCGTGATCCCCGGACTGAGACCCTGTAGAAGAGGGCACTGCCAGAGCGCAGCAGTCCCCCGTTGACTTCGCTGACGTGCGTTTTGCAGCAGGGAAGCTGAGGCATGGCCAGGAGACGCTGCCAACCCAAAGCCCCCGAGGGAGCTGGGAGCTGCTGCATCGCAGGCTCACGCCACCCTCTTGGGAAATCCAAACCAAGGGAGGAGTCGGAGAAAGGGGACAGGAGGATGCTGTGAGCAGGAGCGCTGGGGCTGCGCCTCTGGAGCTACATGGGCTCAGCCGTGGTCAGCATGGAGCCCACGTTTCAAGCCAGCTCAGCCCATCTGTGGCATCCAAGAGCCTGGCTTGGGGTGACCGTAACACTCAGTGGCACTGAACAGTCACTTGGGGCAGTAATATATGAACACTCCAGCATCTGCTCTAGCCTTTGGTATGAAACACTGAATAGCTGGAGCCATGATGAGGAGCTGACACAATGACAGAGCCATTAAGGGAACCGCTTCCCCTGGTCCTCTGCTGGATTCAGGGGCTAGGAAGGAAACCACATGGCTGGAGGGCAGATGTGGACGGCTCTGCTGCAGGATATCACCTTTCTCCTACCTTCCTCCCCCACCAAAGACACAGAGGAGGTTGTACTGCCTGACCCCTGTGCAACGTCCCATTGTTGCTGCTCAAACCCTTTCCGTCTGGTCTCAGACCCCAGAGTCAGCACGTAACCGAGCTGAGCCTCTGCTGAACTTTGTTCCACCCACCGTCATCCAAGGGCTCGAGTCCCTGGATGATGCTATCGACCCACACCCTCCCACCTCTGCTTGCCCACATCCTGGCAGCACTGCGCTCTCCCTGCCTGGAGGGTAGGGCCGGCACTCTCCTCAAGGGCAGATGCTATTAGAAACAACAGGACGTGAGGACAAAGGTGGCACCAAGGTTTGTGCTTCCTTGTCCGCAGGGAGCTTTGGGAACCATCCCGTGCCTTGCTGCGGGCTCTGGGTGCAGCTGTTTCAGCAGGGCTCTCGGCACTCATTCACGATAGCAGTGGTGGAATAGGTGCTGTGATGGTACCATCGGTTGTGTGACGGCACCGGGGTGAGAGACAATAAGAAATGGTCTGATGGGGACCTTCAGTGAATCTTCACTGCGGTGAGGAGGGCTGGTAGTTGTGCTCTGGGCTTGGGGAATTTGTCCCCAAGCCCTGAAAGCAGCGTGACTGCAACAGCCTACACAGTGCCCAGAGGGGCTTGTAGGCTGCGTAGCAAGTCCTTGTCCACTGCAGCCTGGTCCTGGGGTGGCACTGGCCTCTCCAGCATCAAAATGGGCTGACCTGCAGAGCGCTTTGCATGAAGGAAGACCACAGGATGGCAGTTCTGGGTCAGGCTGAAGGACCATCTCACCCACCTCTACCAGCAGCCGAGGGCAGACACCCAGGGAAGCTCCTCCAAACAGGGCAAGCATGTTGTGCTGCCTCTGCAGGGTCCTCTCCTGGCCTCCAGCCGTCTGTGGCTTCAGGTCTTCCTGAAGTTGGTGTTGGTGCATTTGTGAGCCCTACGGCAATTTTTTTTTATTGGGTTTTGTTTGTTTGGGTTTTTTTGGGGAGGGGTTGGCTTGGGTTTTTTTTTGTTGTTTTGGGGTTTTTTTTGGGGGGGTGTGTGTGTGTGTGGTTTCTCCACTGCTTTTTGAATCCACACGAACTTTGGAGCATCTGCAGTGTCCTGCGGCGAGGAGTTGCGCAGACGAGCCGTGTGGTGTGCAAAAAGCCACCGCCTGCTCGCTCTGAACACACCACCTCTTACCTTCAGTTGGCTGAAGGCAACAGCCAGGCACCGACCGCTTGTATCCATCCATGCCCTCGGTCACAGCTTAGACTTTCTTTGGAGACGAGGAGAACATGGGGGAAAGGCCTGAAGAGCCACACCTGTGTCAGGTCCTGGGCAGTGATGAAGAGAGTGAGAATTGCCTTCACCCACCCATCTGCTTTTCTGCTGCCTCTCTCAGGTCCTCAACAAATGAGCTGGCCGTACTCATCTCCCGCATGCAGACAAATGCCGACCAGGTGGAGAAGGACATCCTGGAGACACAGTCCAGGCTCAAGGAGGTGAGTTGTGGCGGAGGGTGGTGGGAAGGGGAAAGGCTTTGCCTTGAAATGCAGGTGGGTGGGAAGGGGAACGGCTTTGCCTAGAAATGCAGTGTCTGGGATAACAGGTCAGGTGTCTGCTCTGTGCGCCAACTTGCTGGTGCAGGTTCGGGGGCTGACTCGAGGCTGGGGAGGAACAGAGCGCCCTGCAGAGCCTCCCAGCCCCTGGGGCTGTATACTGGGGCCTCTCAAATTCTAGCCTCCGTGCCTTCTGCTCAGTGCCTCATGCTTCCCACAGCCAAAGCTGTCTCACCTACAGCAGCGCAGCCCTATGCCTCCCAGCAACCCCAGAGGCGGGCAGCCAGCCCGACCCACACGGGTGCCCTGGGTGGGAGAGATGCTGAAGCTGGCAGCTTGGCTGGGCAAACACTCCCCAGCAGCACCCTGGCCACCAGGGTTCCATCTGTGGTTGGTGTGTTGAGCATCCAGATCCATTGCCTTGGCCAAGGAATGTTGTGAGATCTGCGTGGTCCAACCAGGCTTTTTTCTCTGTCTTCCCTGGTCTCCAGGATGCCAGCAATCACCAGAAGAACAAGCCCTTTGAGTTCCAGCAGGAGAACGCCAGGAACCTGAAGGAAGCGGAGACCCTGCTGAAGGACCTCTTTCTGGACGTGGACCGTGCCAAGCGGCTGAAACACCCTCAGGCTCCTGAGATAGAGAAAGAGTGAGTCCAGCTGGGGGGACTGGTGTGATGGGGGCACTGAGCGACTGGGAACCCTCCTAGGATATAGGCTGATCTCCAGTTGTTGCCGTGAGAGGTAGTGTTTCACCCTTCTTCCCATACACTCTAGCCTTAAAATCAGGTCTTCTGCCAATGTATGGTAAAGGTAGTGGTGTGCAGGGTGGCTGCCAGAGTGATCATCCAAGAGTTCCCCGTCTTATTTGGGAGCTCTTGTAAAAGGTACCAGAAAAATGCAGAGCTAAAATGTGGCCCCATTCCCAGGGCAAATCCCCTTTTCCTCTGCCTTTCCCAAAGTGAATGCCTTCTGTTCAGGCAAGCAAAATTGGGTGTTCAAATGGGAGAAGAGTTGGCCTCTGGTGTTTTGCTTCCCTTCGCTCTCCAGCCCTTCTAGGTGGAAATCAGGAGGGAAGAGTTGTTTTCTAGCTGGGAAGGGACAGCCCTCATCACCCTGCAACTTTCTTTTGGGTTGTAATTCCTGAGACATCCCTGGAGATGGAGAGCACCAGGGCAAGTGCCTCCACTGCTGGAGGACGCCACGTCACAAAGGGACAACAAAGCAGCCTGGGTCTTACGGGTGAAATCTAGGCTCTACAAACCCCACTGCGGTTCTCCCCCTTGCAAACTGACACAGAGACGTCTGCTTTTTCTCCTTGGCAGCATCCAGCAGCTCCACGACCGCGTGACGCAGCTCTGTTCAGAGTACCGGGCCCTCTACGAACAACTGAACATCCCTGATGTGGGGCCCAGGGTAGACTGGGCCAGGATCTTGGACCAAAAGATGGTAACAGCAGCTAGTTTTAGATGTATCTCCCAACTCTCCAAGGCCAGATAATGTCCACTATTGCCTGTAGGGCTCTGCCAGCCATCACAGAATCGTAGGGTTGGAAGGGACCTCTGGAGATCATCTAGTCCAACCCCCCTGCCAGAGCTGCGTCACCTTAGAGCAGCTTGCACAGGAACGCGTCCAGGCGGGTTTGGAATGTCTCCAGAGATGGAGACTCCACCACCATCACGTGCTCAGCATCGTGCAGGGACATTGGGGGTGGTGGAAGTAACTCAGTTGCTCTGGACAGGAGAAGGACTCTCCTCCCACCTCTTAAAACCCTCTGGAGGACCCTCTTGATTAACCCCTTCAGATTAAGAGCTACCAGACAGGGATCAGGTAGAGATGCCCTCCTGTGGGATGAAAGGATGGAGAAGGTGATGTCAAGGACTTCACAGCCCTGCATCCTAGGGTTTCACGCTGCAAGATCGTGGGTACGTGCAGTGCCCAGTTTGGAGTCAGCTTGGATTCCCTTGAAGGTTGGGTGGTAGCTACACCCATCCACTGCATGGCACCGTGGGGGAGCGTGGCTGGTTCGGCTTAGGTTGGTACACCACAAGGTTTTATGGTCTGGTTATCTTTGCCCCTCTGTACGGCTGGGGAAATGGCAATCAACAGCAATCACGGTAAACAACAACAAGATCCCTTCCCTTCCTCCTGGACTGGTATCAGATACCGGATCTTTTCATACCCTGCCAGCATTCACTGGGGCTTTTCCCTGAAATGAATTCTTTTGCTTTAGTCTCTGCCTAACTCCTTTTGCACAGAAACAAGTCAATGCGGGACAGTACGGCCCCGGCATGTCAGAGCTGGAAAAGCAAATAGCTGAGCACAACATCCTCCAGAAGGAGATTGAAGCCTATGGCCTCCAGATCAAGAACCTCCACTGTGGGGTAAGGCACCCTCCATCCCCTCCTTTGATCCCATCTGCTCCGCTCGGGACCCTGCAGGCTCCGCTCGCTGTCTGGCCGCGTGTCCCATCCACTCCTCCGCAGGGTGAATGTCCACCCTGCTTCTGCAGAGGGCGTGGGGAGACCTGAGCTTGGACAGATCAAGCCATACAGGGGCCAGGAAGGTGGTTCCTGCAAGGTTTCTAATGCACCTTCCATAAATCAACTCGTCGGTATCTACCACCAGTTTTAGTAACAGCTTTTTTCTCTATATCTTTTTTTTTTTCCCCCCCTTGGTCTTGTCCGTGTTGTAACCCAGGACGTGGCAGATTTAAAGAGCCAGTACAAGGACTTGCTGGTAAGCTTCTCGGTGGTTTTCTGGACAGACGGGGTCATACAGAAGAGTAACACCTTCCCTGACAGACAGGGGATGCCCAGCTCACGGCAGGAGCTACCTCTGGTCTTATCCAGTGAAGTTGTGTCCCTCATTTTCTTACCCCATTTCCTTCCTGCCTTGGAATGGGTGTAAACTGAGAGCAGGCTCGCTGATCTCAGGGGAATGCTGTGGGTGAGATCTGCGACTCCTCTTTGTGGATCATTGATCTGGAGTTGCCCGTGTGTCCGTGAGCTCAGGGCTATGGATGTGGGAGCAAGAAACCCTGTCCCAGCCCACAGGCTCTTCCAAATCAGGATTGCAAATGTTGAGGCTTGTACTGGTCCCTAACAGGAGTTCCAGAGAGGAAATGAGCAGCTGGAGCAAAGGAGGTGGCCGGGAAGAAGGTCCTGGGTTTATCTAACTGGGCCCGTAAAGGTTAATGCTGAGAAATGGTATTTGTGAGAAATACAGCAGAGCTGGGCCAGCTCTCAGGCTGCCCGAGGCATCAGCCCACACCTGAGATTCTGGTTAGACAAACATATCCCGTCTGTGAGGAGGGAAAGGGAACGGCAGCCCCATCAGATAAGGGCAAGCGGCAGCAGATGCCTTACCAAGGTCTCTGGGAATCTCCTGGCGGATGCTCAGAGGGCTGGAGCACCTCTCCTGTGAGGACAGGCGGAGAGAGTTGGGGGTGTTCAGCCTTGGAGAAGAGAAGGCTCTGGGGAGACCTTGTTGCAGCCTTTCAGTACTTCAAGGGGGGTGATAAGAAAGATGAGGACAAACTTTTTAGCAGGGCCTGTTGTGATAGGACAAGGGGTAATGGTTTTAAGCTAAAAGAGAGTAGATTTAGGCTGGGTATAAGGAAGAAATTTTTTGCAATGAGAGTGGTGAAACCCTGGCCCAGGTTGCCCAGAGACATGGGCATCCAATCCCCAGAAATAGATGCCCCACCCCCAGAAACATTCAAGGTCAGGTTGGAGGGGGATCTGAGCGACCTGATCTAGTTGAAGTTGTCCCTGCTCATGGCGGGGGGGTTGGACTAGATGACCTTTAAAGGTCCCTTCCCACCCAAACTGTTCTATGATTCTATGCGCAACACAAGTGGGGTCCTGGGGAGAAGGATGAGGAGGAGGGGAAAGGGGCTCCTCAGCCTGAGCACCAACGCTGTCTCTCCCCTGTGTGCACGGGCAGAAAGCTTCCATCTGGCGTGGGCAGAGCCTGGGCAGCCTGTACCACCACCTCCAGGGCTGCACCAAGGAGCTGGGATACCTGACGGACCAGCAGACCAGGATCCTGAAGCAGGACTGGAGTGACCAAATGATGGACGTCCAGAGCATACGTCGGGAGTATGAGGTGAGCTCTTGGGATGGCAGCCTGTCCTGCCATCGGGGCAGGAGATTTGCAGGGTGGATCCCAGCCTCCTAGACATCCACCACCAGCCCTGAGCCTGGTGCTTTCCCAGGGCAGCCTGAAAGCGCCAGGCACAGAAACAGGAGGTGGAAGAGGTTCTTCTAGATCCATGCTGGAGTTAAGGATGAGCCCCTGTGTGTCCCCTCCTGTCCCCTGAGCTGGCATGTGAGACCATATATTACAGAGCTGTTGGTGGGGCTCAGTGGTCAGAGGGGAGGGAAGGGCTCAGTGTCATGTCAACCTCAAAGTCCAAAGTACACCACCCAGTGACTGCTACATGCTGGGACCAGGAAGAACAGAGGGATAATTGCTTAGGAAAATGCTCTTTGAATGAATGCCCTGATGCTTTCTGAGGCCCAAGCGTGTCTAATTTGTTTTAGCTTTGCCCAGCCCCTTCTTTTTTTAAAACACAAACAAACAAGGATGGCTATGCTTTGGGAGCCTTTTCTCTGCTACGTGGGCTTTGGTGCCCCAGGAGACCACTCTGTGCTCCCTCTGTCATGAAGTTTCTCTTCCCCTTCAGGATTTCAAGTCCAACGAGCTGCTCAGCCAAGAGGAGTTTGTGAACCATCTTCAGGATGATGGGGACAGGATGATTGAGCTAAAGCACCCAGCTGTCAAACCTATCCAGGTAGGGAAAGGGGGTCTCCTCCCAAACCCTACAAGAGAATGAGAACGCTTTCCACAATTTGTGGATCAAGAGCCAGGAGACAGGTTGGAAGAGACCTTTTCTGCAGAGCCTGCTGTGTTCTCTTTTCTCATGCACTTCACCAACTGCACTGCAGCATCTTTCTGCCTGCTCCGGCCCCATGGGGAGGCTGGGCGCAGTCCAGGGTCTTCACCCCTTCAGAAGACAGCGGCTAAGATCTGTGTGCTGGGACCAGCTCCCGGTCTGGTGCTCAGATATGTGGTCAATGCAGCCACATTCATAGTGCTGTGAAACTCCAGCTATGACACAGCATGACTTCTCCCAGATGAAACCAGCTCCGAAGTTGTATTTCCAAGCCTGCAGATGCAGCGGCAAGCTGAGGTGGGCTCACAGCCACCCACACCACCGCAGCTGAGACCCCTTGAGAAATGGCGGCTGCTCTGTGTGAGCCAGGTCCCTGTGGAGCAGTCTGCTTGCTCAGGCTCAGCGTCAGGCAATGCCGGGGCATGGCTTTGCCTCTGCTCAACAGTGGCCTTTAGCCTTCCTCTGATCTCTAGGACTTCTGGGGAAAGGAGACTGGTGGTGGTGGAGATAGGACTAGCTGGAGCCCACTGAGTTGTGCTCTGTCCCACCGCAGGCGCACCAGGAAGCCTTGAAGAACGAGTGGCAGAATTTCCTGAATCTCTGCATTTGCCAGGAGAGTCAACTGAAAAGCGTGGAGACGTATAAGAAGGTAAAGCGCAATGAAGAGAGCATTGGGGCTGCAGGGTCAGGCTGGAGTGGGCAGGCTGGTCTCTGGGAACAGACAAGGATGGGAGATCCTTTGCTTGCACCTAGTCAGGGTATTTTGGGGAAACACCTCTCAAAATACAGTTCTTTAGTGCTGCAGTGAAGGATTGGCTCTCAGCTCACCTGATCAGCCCTGTTGTGGGGACCGGTCAGTGTGCCACCTTGGAGAAGAGGGGCAGGGGAGGGTCAGCTCGCTGTCATTACCCGCTGCTCGTCCATTGATTGGGATTACTTGCCTGTGTCTCAGGAGATAGAGGGTCCTTGTCCAAGCACATGCTCTGAGGGTGGTCTGTAGGGTCTTGTGAGCCCCAGACAGGTTGTGGGAGAGATACTGGGAACTGAGAGACCCCACCGGACTTGGAAACAGCAATGTCGCCCCATCCCTGCCTGTTTTTCTACCCACACCTCCAGTTCCAGGATGATGCCGAGGCCGTGAGCCGCTCCCTGAAGAAGATGAACTCCGACCTGGACACCAAATACAGCAAGTTTAACAAAGACAGCCCTGGGGTGGTGTCAGATCTCCTGCTTCAGCTGGAGGTGAGTGAGGTCTTCAGGGCCGGGGGCACTGCCAGACCTAAGGGGCAGACCAAATGTTACAACCTCCCCTGTAAATAACAGCAGGGAAAGGGAAGAGATGGGTAAATAACCCTACCAGGGGAGCTCGTGCCAGCTCTGTGCTAGGGACAGGCTAGCTCACGGCAATTCTGTGCTCTGGATGCTGAGTCCCTGTAGCCCCAGAAGGTCCCTGCGGTGGGGCAGTGATCCTTGGGAAGGCACTGGTCCCCATCAGTGACACACAGCCAGGCCCCAGGTCATCATCAGAGTAGAAGTGGAGCTACACATTGTCCTAAACATGAGACACTTGGATCAGAGGGCCCACAGAGAGGGTGAGCTGCTGATATCCAAGCAGCGGGGAGAGATCCTCCCATCTCCTCGGCACTCTCATGAGCCAAGGGCAAGGGAGGGAATAAAGAAATCTGACCTCGGGGGCGAGATGCAGATAGGAAGGAACGTTTGCCCGGGAGAAAGGGAGGGGACACTTTCAAGACGGTATCATCCCATGCATGCAACGCATTTTACTCCCAAGAGGTGCTGGGATCTGGGTACCTTCTGACACTGGAATGTGGCCACCTCTTGGCAGGTGTCTGTTCCTCTTCTGAAAAGAAAAACTTCTCCAGGAGATTTAATATGACAGTGTGGGATCACCTAATGATAACCCAGGCTGTGCCTTCAAGGGCAGATGTGCTGTGAGCGAAGGAAACTGATGAGAGCGTTGATAATGAAAAGGGGAGGAGGGGACATGGAGAGGTCAAGAATGGAGACACTTCTGACTCCACCCCAGCAGTGACCACACAAGGATGGGCAATTGGTCCCAACGTACTCACTGTAGTGTGACACGCACCTGCGCCTTCCTTCTCGTCCAAGCCTGGTCACAAACACGGTCTCTTCCTTGTTTTGTCTAGAACGAAGAGAAGGTGGTGAAGCAGGCAGAGAAGAGCATCGCTGACCTGAAGAGAAGGAGCAAAGAGATCAGCCCACTGAAACTGCGCAGGATGCGTCCCTCTCAGACCCTCACCTTGGACACCCTCTGTGACTGGGATGCTGGGGAGGTGAGGGTTTGACTAGCAGTACCCTCAGAAGAGACAGGCAACTGGATTCTTCTTTGGTTGCTCCAGATCTTGGCTCCATGGTGGGAGGAACCAGCCTAGTGCTGGGAAGCTAAGCCTTTCACTGGGTTTTTTTTGTGTCTCTTTCCCAGGTGCAGCTGACCAGAGGTGACAAGTACACTCTGAAGGACAACAGCAACCCGGAGATGTGGGTGGTGCAGAGCAGCGCTGGTGTGGTCCAGGAGGCACCTTCTGCTTGCTTCTCCATCCCTCCACCAGACCCTGAGTCCATAGACAAGGTCAATAGGTGAGTCTGCAGTGGAGATCCTCACCCAGAGAGACGTTCAGACTTGCTCTTAGGTCGTGGCCAGCCCAACTGCAACTGCAGAGAAATAGCAGCTGCGAACAGAGCTCTTGACTGTCTTGTATATGAAATACCTCCTGGAGAGGGATTATTCCCTGCACCGAAGTATCTTGTCCGGGTTCCTGCCATTCCTCGACAGCGCTGCATGCTGTACGGACCTTGCTGTCAAAGAGTTTTCTGGCAGTCGGGCTTGATTTCCTCACCCAAACACGTGACTTGCATAGGTTTGACTAAATTCATTGCAGAATCTGTCTGGAGCTTGGGACTTGCCAAACAGGACAGTTATCTGTGCCATCTCCTCTCAGCCAGCCCCAGCTGGAGACTGAGAAATATTCCTTGAACCACCGCATAGTCTACTGCTGCCTGGTTGCTCATTCAGCTTTTGTGGTTCCCACAGGACAGGGGGGTGGTGCAGGGAGCTTCGGCATTCCCTTTTTAATCATGTCCTCGGGTGCTTGGATAAATCAGTGCTGTGGAAAAGGCCCACAGCCCAGATTCAGAGTTACTTGGACACGTCCATGACGGGAGGTTGGTTCCCCAGTCATGCAGGCATGATTATTTCATTGTGTTGCTCTTCCTGGGTGCATAACCCTCTTTACACATCCCAGGTTACCAAATCCTTTGGATTTATGGGTTTCATGTGTGTTTTTAAAGGAGAAAAGAAAAAGTTTGCAATCTCCTCCTCGACAACAGCTCTGCAGGTGTTGCCTGGAAAACTCTCGCTCTTTTCAGGCTGCATCTGCCAGCTTGTTTTCTTTTCCCGGTGTTTGCTTCCCTTCCTACGTGCAAAATATTTGTCTTTGTTTTATTTCCTAGCCTGTTCCACCATTCAGTCCCTCAGCACGTATCCGTGTCCTGGTGTTGCAGAGGGACAGCCCTCCTTTGCCAACACAGAGCCAGGCGAGCTGGGACTTGCTGGTTTTAGATCAGGTGCTTAGCTGGAGCAGCCCATAGCGGGGATGTGAACTAGCCTGGTCCTTCAAAGGCCCCTCCTCCTGGTTCCATCAGGTTTTTTTTCTCACACAGAGATTTTTATTTTTTTTTTTGGTCCTTCCAGCTCCTATTGATCCCAGCTCTGGTTTCATTAGAAGGGAACCATCCTTACAAATGAGACTTGGCATTTCCAGAGCTGCAGCCACAGAAGCAGCTACTTCTGCCCTCTTCCTATGAAGCGCTGCAGTGATAGGAAATAAATTTCCAGCCTGGTTAGCATCTGGCGAGAGCTGGGAAACACTGGTCCCAGTGGGAGAAACCAGCTGCTCGAACCAAGCGGCTGCTCTTGCTGCTGTCCCCTTTCCTAAGGGACGTCTCTGAGTTGCAACAGCCTGCGGGGTCCCAGCCTGGCCCTGCCCTTGGGGACACCTTCCCCGGCAGAGGCATGAAGCTGCTGCCGGGCTGGGCTCTGTGGAGGCTGGCTCAGCGCAGCAGTTTCCCATCCTGCTGCCTGACGACACTCCTCTCTGCTCACAGGCTGGAAGGGGAACTGAACACGGTGAAGCAGAAGCGAGCGGCGGTTCAGAGCACCCTGAGACGCAGCCACAAGGAGCAAGTTCAGCCCAGCCAGCAGGGTATGTCAGCTTGTTCGCCAAACCCTCCACAAAGCAAGCCCATGCGCCTCCCTTGTGGAGCAACCAGACCTGGCTGGAAGCAGGCGGAGGGACCTGAGGTCAGCCTTTGCTCTATGGAGAGTAGCAGCCAATGGGATAATCATAGAGTGGTTAGATTTGGAGACACTGGCCCAGGTTGCCCAGAGAAGCTGTGGCTGCCCCATCCCTGGAGGGGTTCAAGGCCAGGCTGGACGGGGCTTGGAGCAATTTGGTCTAGTGGAAAGTGTCCCTGCCCAGGGCAGGGGGGTTGGAAACTAGATGATCTTTAAGGTCCCTTCCAACTCTGACTCCTGGTTCTGCCAACAAGTCACCGCATGATGTCAGGCAATTCACTTAAACTCCCTGTTGCCCTTCTCAAACCTCTGAGGTTCACCTCCACCAACAGTTGCGAAGAGTATTCAGGGTTGCAGGGGGATGTGCCTATCCAGAAGCCTAAATTAAACCTTCCTTGGAATCTGGGTCCCTTGCAGTTCTCTTCCCTAGCTGGGGACCGTGGATGAGCAGTGAGCCACGGTTAAATCCCAACCCCTGGCTGCTCTGTTACTCCCACAGCTGTAGTCCAGAAGCTGCCAGCAAAGCTGAGCAGGGATGTGTCTGCATGGCAGCACTTGGCTGTCTTTGTCCCTCCTTCGGACTTGAGTTCTGGCTGGCCAGGGCAGAGCTAAAACCATTTTCCTAAGCCTTTGCTATGGGTAGGCACACACACGTGCGTGGTGCTCTGCAGATTAGAAATGCTAACCGAATTGTTTGTGGTTGCATCACAAGCCCGTGCTCAGGAGCAGCCCGTGTGCTCCAGAGCTGCAGAGCACACAGGGCAGAGCTTGGCAGCAGGGCTGGCATGAGAGGGAGTTGGAGCTTTAGGGACCACGTCTGGGACAGCTGTGAGAAAGGGCCGTGCACCAAGAGCGGGCTGGCAAAAGAGAAACGGGGCTTAACCTACGCTGTGTCTCACTGCAGCTCTGTCCAGGAGCCCCCCTGTAGTCCAGGATGATCCCCAAGCTGACCAGCTTCTCGGTAGCCTGGATCGTGTTGGCAAGGACCTGGTCCAGGTGGAGAAGGAGGTCTTGAACCGAGTGAGGTCTCCAGTGAACTACAGTGATCCCACAGATGACCTTGCCCGGAGAATCAAACAGCAACAGGTGGGTGCTGGGCGCTGCTGCGGGCGGGTTGGAGCAGGATGAGTTTGGTATCGCCGTGTCCTTGGCCCAAACCAGAACTGACATATGAATTACACTTCTTAAAGGAGAAGCTGCTGCCCGAGCATTCACACAAGGAGTCGCACACACAGCACCCGAGACTATCACTGCTGGGACCAGGGTCCCTTTGCAGTGGGTGACCCCAGTGAGCCCATGGGTGCCCCTTCCGACTCCACACACACACACACACACACTCTCTCTCTCTCTCTCTCTTGGGCATGCTCCCTCCTTTTCCAGGCTCGACCCTGGGTTTTCCACTGCAGAGTCTTGGGCATCAGATTTTACAAAAATAAATAACTTAATTGAGAGGTTCATCAGCAGGGTCAGCTGGGGCTGGGTGCCTCCAGAGAGGGACGTTGAACAAAGAAACCCCTGGGCATTGATGCCCTTGTGATCTCTACACCCACCCCTCACACGCTTTTCACACATCTTTTAGTCCAATGGTGATTTTTGGTCTGGGGTCTTCTAACACCTTGGATTCTCTCTCTGTGTCCAGGCCGGCCGTTGACTGCTCTTATCCTGTTGATTTGCAGTCTCTGCTGATGGCTGTCGCCTCCTTATCTTCTGGTTTATGCTTCTTGTGCACCTGCGCTCGCTGGCAGAGCATGGGGAGGGTGAAAAGTCCCAGACTTAGGGAAAAACACTTCCAAAACATCAGTGTGTTATTGACATTTTTCTCATGCTAGAGGACTAAACACAGCACTGTACCAGCTGCTAGGAAAATTACTAAGAAAATTAACTCTATTGTGGCCTAAAGGCTTCAGCAAATCTAGCTACTCATGCCCAGTAAAGCTAGGCAAACGGCATAAATTACACCGTATTATAACCCCAAGTAATTTATTCCAACGAAAATTTATTTAAGCTAAACAACTAGTATCTCAGAACCAACAGGAGATGAGAGCTGGTGCTTCAAAGGAGAAACCAGTGCTGCAGTTGCAAGGGTTTCAGGCCAGCTTGAGCCCTTGCAATGGGACTGGTTAAGCTAAATTCTAGAGAATCGCAGGCTCTTCCCTTGGCTCGGCTCTGTAGCAAGACGGTCCATTCGTTTCAGAGCTGTGGACCAGGCGGCAGTCCTGGGGAGTCCTCAGCCTTGTCATGTGGATGCTGTCACTCTTCACGCTCAAGTCTGTAGCATAAAATATAATGGGATAGAGGGAGGGATAGAAGGAATTAATCTAAGGTCCAGCTTTGGCTCGCCTGATGGGGAGTACAGACTGGTAGATGCGAGGGGGACAGGAAAAAAGGCAGTGCGCTGGAGCCCCCTTCCTTTCCTCTGGGATAAGGTCTGGGTCTGTAGTAGTTCAGCTTCTCACATCTTCACCTGCAGGTATTTATCTGGTGCTGGCAGAAGGATGGACTCGGGCAGGTTGGTTTCTTCCATCTTTGTCTGGTTTGATCTCTTTCCCACAGCCTGCCATCACCAGACAGCCGCAGTATGGATGGGGCCGTGCCCCAAGGGCCACCTCCTTATGATAGGGCTGCCTCACCCTTAGCCCCACAGCAAAATCTGCCCCTGAGGGAGACAGGTTTTCGCAACAGCGCTGTTATGACTGTGTTGGGTGACTCTGCTCCCATCTGCTCTGCCAGGAAACAACAAAGAAGCTTGAGAACCTGGGGGCAGCCAAGGAGACCTTGCAGAAGGAGTGTGAGACCTACCTTTCCAAGAAACCCACCAGCACCTCGGCTTCCCAGCTCCCCGTCACATTGAATGCCCTCCGGAGCAAATACAATGATGTCAACATGCTCTCCAGCCTGTACAATGAGAAGTGAGTGAGGATGGCAAGGCCTGGTGGGGGTGAGGGGAGGAAGCCCGTGCAGAGAGGCGTCAACACAAAAGCATGAAAGAAAATGTGTTTGGTCTATGTGGGCATTGGTTGAGGTCCGTCTAGCCCAGGGCCTGTTGGAAACCTTCCACCCATCATCAAAGGTGCCTCTGAAGGAGTTCCTGTACGTCATGTGTGGTCAGATCCCCCCATTGTGGAAAGTCCACCACAATGGTTGTGTGTCCCAGCTATGCTGTGAAATGCAATACATCTGACTTACGGGCCTCATGACAGGGTTGTGAGTGTGTATTGCTTGTTCTCTGCCACGCTGTAGAAGCTCTGATGTTAAATAAGCAAAATCAGAGTGAAAAGGAGAAGAATGGGGTCTTCTGTAGCTAATCTTGTCTTGTTATTTCTCCCTTCCCCAGGGCTAAGGCTGCCCTGAACCTGGAGACTCAGATTGAGAACACAGATAAGATCATCAGCACGTTTGAGGCCAAGCTGGCTCAGGATAGCATCATTCCTGCATCCCCCAATGCCCTGCAGGATCGGGCCAACGACTTGCTGGTAGGAGAACATCAGGGTCTTTGTTAGGAAAGGGAGATCTCTGAGCTCAGGTAGCAATGGTGGGGAGAGATGGACTTTGCTTATTTGAGCACTCTGAGGCACCAGCAATGGAGCCTTCTAAGGACTTGTTCCTTGAAGGCTTTATGTTGGTGTCGTAGGCTGACTTGCACTCATCACCTAGCAAAAAGCTCTGTCCCTCCAGGCAACCTTTTGGATCCCTAAAATATAGAATCGTAGAATCATAGAATGGTTTGGGTGGGAAGGTCCCTTAAAGACTGCCTAATCTCAACCCCCTGTCCTGGGCAGGGACACCTCCCACCAGCCCAGATTGCTCAAAGCCCCGTCCAGCCTGGCCTTGAACCCCTCCAGGGATGGGGCAGCCACAGCTTCTCTGGGCAACCTGGGTCAGGGGCTCACCACCCTCACAGTAAAGTTCTTCCTAATGTCTAACCTAAATCTCCCCTCTTCCAGTTTGAAGCCATTACCCCTTGTCCTATCACTACCTGCCCTTATAAAGTTCCTCTCCAGCCTTCTTGTAGGCCCCCTTCAGATACCAGAAGGGGCTATAAGGTCTCCCTAGAGCCTTCTTTTCAATATGCAATGAACCTCTTAGCATCCAACCTCTGTTGCTCCGCCACACACCTACCCCTGTTCTTTCCTGCTCCTGTTCTCCCTGCCCCATCATTAGCTCTCACCCTTGAATCACAGAGACCCTTTTTTGCCTTCCCCAAAACTTCTCCCTTCTGCTCCATGCATTGTCCAACCCACCTTGATTCCCACCTTCTTTACTGAACAAGTCTCGCTGCTACATCTCTCCACGTTGCATGTCTATTTTGGACTAGCCCCTAGGCACGGCATAGTTAAGGAGGGTGTTTCTGGTTGGTGCATCAACTGGTGCAAACCTGGAGGTGTCTTTTTCCCCTGCAGAAGATGAAGAGGGACCTGGTGGCCCAAGAGGACTGTGTGCTGAAGCTGAACCGGGCGCTCAAGGATGCTGAGCACAGCTGCAGCGCCGTGCAGAACAACTTCCAGGAGTATTGTCCCGACCTGCCCCGGCAGAAGCGGGAGGTGCAGCTCCTCAATGATCGCTACCATGCCGTTGCGGACCAGCTGGATCAGCGGTGAGGAACTATGGCATCGTCTCTGCTCCTCTTAGATAACATGGACCAGCATTAGTCAGAGTCCCGAGAGTACCTTCTTCATTGCAGGACCCAGACCCTGACCAGGTCTGCCCTGCTGTGCAGTTGCCACCTTCCTAACACAGCACAGGCTTTGAGCTTCCAGGTCCCTGCGAGAAGGCAGTCTTAAATAGCTGACTGCTCGTCTCTGCCTGACCCAGTGACCCTACCCCGAGGGACCTGTGCGCTTAACGCTTCTCACGGGCATTGCTGCTGGCTGCCTGCCTGTTTCCTTCTCTCATCTCCCAGGTTGTGTTCATACTGCAGTAGCAAACCTGATATGCACAGAGTTGTGCTCCCCACTCAGGGACCGGTTGTCACCCTCCTGTTTATGTTATTTTGGTGTTTGTTGTGGTGACATTCTCACCATAGTGTCTTTTTGGGAACTTGCACATGAATCTTTGCCCATCCCCTTAATGTTCCTGTTCAACTTTGTGCTGTGCAGAGAGAAGACCCTCAGAAATATCAGTCTCACCTACCAGCAGTTCCAAAACTCCAATGAGAACCTGATGTTCTGGATGAACAACCTACCGAAGCACCAAGTGAAGACCACTGATGGGCCAAGCCAGATCAATTACAAGCTGCAGGCGCAGAAGGTGAGTTTCAGGGCAAGTCTCATGATGTGTAAAGCTACAGCGATGGGGAAATTGGCTTGTGAACACTATGCAAAATAGTACCAACCAGCTCCTAGCTGTGTACTTCACCCATCACAGTGAATGAACTAGAGCAAGGAAAACAATGGATTGCAGCCCACAGATGATGTATCTTGCCCTGCTGCGTTCATCTACAGTGCTGGTGTCCTCATCTATGCTAGCCCCGCCGAGGTTGATATCACACCCCCAGATCCTGAAAGATTGCACCTTGTTGCATCTGGGCCCTCCTGCATCTTTCTCTCCTTGAGCAGATCCTAAGCTGACTAGCTCAGATGATGAGATGTGAAGGTCTCTGTGTTGGCTGCTATTTATCTCATCATAAATCAGCGAGGCAGGTCCTGGCCAGTGAGAGCGCTGCTGCGATCCTCTAAAGCCCAGGAGGCTTTCCTAAACGTCGTCTTGTCTTCACCTTTCCGTCGGTACCAGGCTGAGCTACTGCTCTTGCCTGCAAGAGTATTACTGGATTGCTGTATCTCAATCTGTCCTTAACATCGTGTGTCTCTCCTGCAGAGGCTGGTGGAAGAGATCGAAAGCAAGGAGCCTGAGAAGAACGCAGTGGTCAGACTATCCCGGAACGTGCAGTCCACACTCAATGTATGGCTGGGTTTTCCCATGTAGCACTCCCTTAGCGTCTCACTCAAGAGATCCCAACTGATTCTTCTGTTTCTGCTCCGAACAGGACTATGAACTCCAAGCAGGCAAATACAGCTCTTCTCTGGACCCTTCCCTGACTGACTTTGCTGCAAAGAGGCTGCGTGTGACCCCCCTACAAGAAAGCGTCCAGGCACAGGTAAAATGTTAAGATGAAGGTGTGGAAACCATTGGCTAGCTCCTTACTCAAGTCCCATGTGCTCTGCAAGGCCTTAAATCCACTCTGATGGCCACAGCTGATTATGGTCCTCATCTCAAGGACAAATGTCATCAGGGATCTCTTTGTCCAGAGCAGCATGTGAGATCCAGAATTAGGGCTGTGTCTGGTACCTTTGGTTGAGATTGCTGGTGATGCCTCATTGCCACATTGTGTGTGAAGATAAAACTTACCAGGGCAGGTGTGCGGGCTTGCACAGGCATCTCTCGTTGTAGGTGAATTTGATGTTCTCCTCCAAACCCTTTTATTTACACATTTCCTGCATTTGGGATCAACCAGATTGTTGTAAATTGTTATTCTTTTGCCAGATCTCCCTTGAGACTTGGGTATTACTTGGTATATAAATATAAAACTGTTGCCTCTGTAGAAACAGCTCTATTTCCAGAAGAATCCAAAACTTTTTCTAGGAGTGGTTTAGAGGAGGCGTTCAAACCTTTGTCTCAGCCCTGCAGAAGCATGGCAGAGTGCGGGTCATTTTGCACCTTTCTGAGGATTACTGCTGAATGGTGTTTGCTGTGTCACATCTTCTCCAAACCTGGGGACCTGTTTTACTAGTGCATTAAAGACACTTCCCTCTACCTGGGCAGAAGAGATGAGCAGCTACTGGGGACAGGACTGAGCCAGAGCTCCTCTGTGCTCTTCCCAGTTACACCCCTGTTCTCCTGCATCACCTTGGGCTGTTTGCCAGCTGCCATCCAAGTGTGGACCAAGGTGAATTTGGAAGTCTGGAGCCTGTGTAGGCCAGCCCGCACCTGACAGGCATACAAATAAAGGGGACAGGATCTCCTACGTGAGTCCTTAGACTCTGTGTCTCTCTAGAAAGTCAGATGTGAAGACACCAAGCCCTGGAACAGTGCAGTACACCAAGTGCATTCGGGTGAAAGCAGGGGTGGGAGAGTGTGCCATCCAACAGACCTGCATCAGGGTGAGGCGGACAAGGCTCTCAACCGCTGTTTCTTTTTCAGGAAAATGACGTAACCAAGCTCTACATGGAACTGGCGGCAGAAAATAAACAGCAGCTCAGCCGGCTGGAGTTTGCCAAGAAGATTGTTGAGAAGGTACCAGCTAACAATTCCTTGCAAGATGGGGGGTTGAAGTGATCTTTCCAAAGCTGTCAGAAATAAGTTCAGCCTGGCATCCCCTTGCCCCTCCCAGAATCTCCACATCCAGGAGTGTGGAAGAACAGGAATGGAAACCCCTGTGAGAAAAAAAGACCACGAGTAATCCCAGTTTCACTGACACTGATCTTAAATTCTGACTTTCATCACCTCTGTGGGCCTTCTTTACTGAAGCTGTGGTTTATAGGGCTCTAAAGTCCCATTCTCAGCTGTATCTAATCAGTGTGCACAGACCAAGAATTTCAGATTCATCTGTGGATGTGGCTGGAATTTAGTGCTCACAACCTTCTGGAAATGCTTCAAAGCAATAGGACTTTTATGCCTTTCTAGGGCTTGATTCACCTGTAGGAAAGGTCTCTGGTCTGGATGACTTTCAGTGTGCTCAGGAAGGACAAGAGATTAAACTGGGGTGCTGTGTGATGCTGCCATGAACCCCCTGCACAGCGGGGACTGGCCATGTTACCCTCCCTCAGCCGCGGATACAACAAGGCAGCACAAAGCACCTTTGTGGGGTGCTGCAGAACCTCCCTGAGAAGGAGAAGACACACCAAGTCAGTTAGTTGAGATGGTGGGAATGTGTCCTCAGTTGACATTTACAAATAGCCTTATTTGGAGGCTTCCCAGGGATTCTGTGCCTGTTCTGTCTCTTACCGTGCCTTGTCATGGAAAAAGCTTCTGCGCCAGATTCGAAGAGTGACTTGGTTTCCCTGCCTTTTTTTTTTTTAATTCTTTATCGTTCTTCCCTTGCAGAAGGAAGTGCATGAGGACATTGAAGCTGTACACAAGCAAACACAGCAATCTGAAAACAAAGCCACAAGAAGCAGGGAATCTGAGGGGTTGAAATCACAGCTGGCGGAGGAAAAGAGGAAAGTGGCCAAGATTGAAGAGGACCTGGAGGAACACAGGAACAAGCTGCTAATGTTGAAGACTCAGAAGCCGATTGAAAGAGTGGAAGAAAAGGAGGTGATAGAATATTACAGAGACCCACAGGTGGAGAGCAACCTGTCTAAGATGGCACAGCAGATTGAAGAGGAAAGCAAAAAGAGGCAGAGCCTGCAAGAAGACATTGAAATGATGAGCCAGAAGCTTGCCCAGATGGAGAGTGAGAAGAAGGTCGTTCCTGCCCAACTCCTCACCAAAGAGATTACAAAAATTGAGAAAGATCCCAGCCTGGAGAGCCAAGCAGCCAGTCTTCGTCAGGAGATCAAACGTCTCCAGGAGGAAAGCTTGGCTGCTGCTTCCGAGCTTGAGCAGCGTAAGAGAGAGCTGCACATGCTGGAGCGAAAGCAGCCCAATATCCGAGAGAAAGTGGTGGTGAAGGAGTTGATCAAACTGGAGAAAAGCCCAGAAATGCTGAAGTCCGTTAGGGCCCTGCAGCTACAAATTGATGAGGAATCCTTCAAGAGGAAGTCTGCAGAAGAAGCAATAGTGAAGGTGAAGAACAAGATTGAGGAGGTGGAAAGACTAATTGAAACAGCAGAACCCAAAATTATTGTTAAGGAGGTGAAGCAGGTAGAGCAGGACCCAGAGTTACTGAGAGAGTCTTCCAAGCTTAAAACTCTGATTGAAGAAGAGAGGAGCAAGAACTTGATGCTTACAGGTGAGCTGGGAGAGCTGCAGAGCCAGTACAGTATTGCAGAGAAGCAAAAACCAAGGGTAGAGGTTAAAGAGAGGGTCAATGAGATTTTCCTGGTGGATCCTGAAACGGAGCGGCAAATTGCACACCTGAAAAGGGAGCTGCAGGAAGTTACTCTGAAAAGGGCAAAGATTGACAGTGAAGTGGAAGAGGCCTTAGCAGAGCTCAATGTCCTCAGGTCACAGAAGCCAGTGGTGGAGCTTAAGGAGGTTATAGAAGAGGTGGTGAAACATGAGAAGAGTCCAGAGATTCTTAGAGAAATTGACAGGCTGAAACAACAGCTCAATGAACTAGTGAACACCAATGGCAGGACCCAAGAGCAGCTCATTAGGCTGCAGGGTGAAAGGGATGAATGGAAGAGGGAGAGATCCAAGGTGGAAACCAAGCTGGTCAACAAGGAAGTCATCCGATATGAGAATGACCCGCTCTTGGAAAAAGAAGCTGATCGCCTCCGTCAAGAGGTGCGTAACATGTCTCAAAAGAGGAGAGCTGCAGAGGATGCAATCTATGACTTGCAGAATAAATACATGCTACTGGAGAGGCGAAAGCCAGAGGAGAAGGTAGTTGTTCAAGAGGTGATACTGACTCAAAAGGATCCAAAGCTCCGAGATGAACACAACAGGCTGAGCCGGAGTCTGGATGAGGAGGTGAGCAACAGGCGTCGTCTGGAACGTGATGTGCAACAGGTTCGTGCACTGGTGGAAGAGCAAGAGAAGTTGCTCAACTTTCAGGAGGATAGAAGCAAGAGGCTTGCACTGGAGAAGGAGATGAGACAAATTACCTTGCGAATAAAGGAGCTGGAGGAGAGCCCAGCCCCAGTGCAAGAAAAGATCATTATGGAAGAAGTGGTCAAGTTGGAGAAGGATCCAGTGCTCGAACAGTCTGCCAGCAACCTGCGCTTGGAGCTGGACCATGAGAAGATGGAGGTGCTGAACTTGCAGAGAGAATGCAAGAACCTGCAGATGCAAGTTGATGTCTTGCAGAAAACAAAATCCCAGGAGAAGACCATCTACAAGGAGGTGATTCGAGTGGAAAAGGACAGAGCACTGGAGAGTGAACGTGCGCGCATCTGGGACCTGCTGAACAGGGAGAGAGGAGCCAAGCAAAAGGCAGAGGAGGAGGTACGGCGGCTCAGGGAGAAGATCGAGAGAGCTGAAGGCATGAAGAGGACATGGGCTCGTGAAGAGACAGAGCTGCAGAAAGCCAGGAACCTGGCCATCCAGGAGAGAGCCAACTTGGAGAGTGAACTGCGGGAGCTGGAGAGGCAGAAGCAGCAGAAAGTCCTCTTCCTTCGGGAGGAGTCCAAACTGCTCAACCAACGGACTGAGAACGACAGGCAGAAGAAGAAGCAGCTGGAACATGAGTTTTCCCTGTTGGAGGCAGACATCCTTAGAGAGAAGGACCAGATCTACAACAAGGAGAGGTTCATTCGAGATCTCCAGTCACGGGTCAACCGGGAAGAAATCAATCATGAGACCCAGATGAGAGAGACAAACCTCTCCACCAAGATCTCTATCTTGGACCCTGACACAGGGAAGGATATGTCCCCTTACGAGGCCTATAAGAGAGGTATCATAGACAGAGGCCAGTACATCCAGCTGCAAGAGCTGGAGTGTGACTGGGAGGAAGTCACCACCCTGGGCCCAAATGGGGAAGTCTCACTTCTCCTTGACAAGAAAAGTGGGAAGCAGTACTCCATCGATGATGCTCTAAGGCTGAGGAGGATCACAAAGGAGGAGTACCAGTTGTATCGGGATGGCAAGATTCCCATCTCTGAATTTGCCTTGCTGGTGGCTGGGGAATCCAAGCCTCCTCCGTCCCTCTCTATTGGCTCTATCATCTCCAAATCCCCGCTCTCATCACCCACCACCCACCAAACCCAAACCTTCTTCCCCCCAGCCTCACAGAAGGGCTTCTGTGATGACACATCGCCTATTGCTGGGGTGTATGACACCACCACTGACACCAAGTACAACATCAAGACTGCTGTTGCGAAGAAGCTGCTTGATCCCATGACGGCTCAGAAGCTCCTGGAAGCCCAGGCTGCCACGGGGGGCATCATAGACCTCATTTCTCGGGACCGTTTCTCAGTCCACAAGGCGATCGAGAGGGGGCTGATTGACAGGACCTACATGCAGAGACTGCTCAATGCCCAGAAAGCTTTCACAGGGATTGAGGACCCAGTGACCAAACGAAGGCTGTCTGTAGGGGAAGCAGTTCAGAAGGGATGGATGACCAAAGACAGCGCTTTCCCCTACCTAGAGGTCCAGCATCTAACTGGAGGGCTCATCGATCCTAAGAAAACTGGTCGCATCCCCGTGCTGGAAGCTGCCCAGACAGGGATGATAACAGGCGACCTGGCCAACAGACTCCATGATGAGTCCAACTATGAAAAAGATCTCATTGACCCTGTCACTAAAGAGAAGATAAATTACAAGGAGGCCATGGCCCTCTGCCAGAAGGATTCGCTGAGCAGCCTCCTGCTGCTCCCGGCCACATCGGAAGGGTATCAGCGGTACCACCAGGCGAGCCGTTCCCCCAGGCTCTCGCGGTTCAGGCATTGAATGGGTTCAGGCACGTACTGGATCTGGTTCCTTCAGGAGTTCATCCCTTCCAAACACCTCTCCCCATGGAGGCAGCAGCGATCACAGGAACGGAGCGTCTAGCATTTAGGGCTGCATACTCTTCTGTCTTAGCTATCTGCTTCCCAACGCAGCTTGGCCGTGTGCGGAGGAAAGCGTGATCGTGAGCACGTAAGGGCTTGACACACCGGGGTCCCCGCAGTCCCCCGGGTGCTGCTGTGACAGCAAAGGGGGGTTGATTGCGAGAACTCCACTGGCAGTCGGTTAAACGCAGTTATGCCCAGAAAGGGGGGAGAGCCAGAGTGTTGGGTCATTCTTCTGCATGCAATAAACATAGAAAGTGTGTCTCTGTGGCTGTGTTGTCTCTGCAGGCTCAGGCTGCAAAGCAGCCGAAGGCACGGCTTGTCCTCCCCCCACGCAATTCTGTGCCCTGCAGCCCAATCTACCAAAGGGTTTGCAGGCTCTTGCTCCCCTTAATCTCACAGCGCTGAACCCCCTGCATTTCTTCTGCCTGTGAGTCCATATTTTTGAAGATTTTCTTGACTCGCCATCCCTGGAAGTATTTAAAAGACGGGTCGACATGGTGCTGAGGGACGTGGTTTAGTGGTGGTTTTGGCAGTGTTGGGTTCATGGTTGGACTCAATGATCTTAAAGGTCTTTTCCAACCTAGACGATTCTATGATTCTAAAACTGAAAAACAATGGGACTTGCTCCTTGGCTATTTGGACACCTCTGAAAGAGGGACTTGGTTGCCAATGGGTGCAGTTCCAGGTTATGTTTGATCCAGTCTAAGTGCGGGCAGCTACTGAATGGAGCAGCCCCCCTGTCCCCTCCAGCTGCCTGTCCCTGGTGCCTCTCTGCCTGCAGACCTGTGGTGGTGTTGGCTGCACAATGACCTGTGTCACTTCACTGAGCTGTTGGCAGAGGAAGCCAAGCCCCAGGCAAAACCAAACCCTGTTGAAGTAGATTATTTTGGCACCTTGTCTGGTACCTGTACAGAGGCAGATGAGCTGCAAGGAAGGGATGACCTTCAGTAGCAGACTGATGATGCTTGCAGTCAACGGTGATGTGAAACTGCTCTCTACAGCCCTTGGCCTTGTCTGCAGGAGCCACCCAGTGTACTGGAAAGTCTGCACTTGCTATTTCTTTAGGTGAGCTTTCCCTCCTCTGTGTAACTTCCACTGCTCAGCCCTTGCTGAAATGAGCAAATCTACCTCCCAGATGCTCTTCCCTGGTATCTACCCCACTGCGGAGCATCCCCTGGCTTTGCGGGACGAGAAAAATTGATTTCTATTGATGTGAGCTGCTCTTCTTCCTCTCCCAAGGGCTCTTTTAGCTGACGCTGTTTGGGAACTCCAACAGACCCAAAATAATCCATAAGGGTAGAGGTTTTCTCCCCCTCCTTTCCCCATCGGAGCAGCAGCATAACCTCTATTTCTATATAGCCTAGCTGGGATTTGAAGTCTGGGCTCCAAGAAGAAATTGTTCCCCTGCTGGCAAGCTCAGCACAGCAACAGGTCCTGTTACCTTCCTGCTGGTAGGTGGTACTCAGCACTAATAATCTGAGTCCAGCTACAGAAACACCAAGTTTCCAGTCCAAGATGTGCCCAGACTCTGCCCCATGCTCTGCAAGGTCCGTGTTTATTGTCAGGCCTATGATTGGTGTCTGTGGCCACCTCAGCTGCCATACAGGGCAATTTTTTGGTTTGAAATGGGGTGAATGCTTGCACACACCCCAGAGCATCTGTTCGCAGCCTGTTTCATCTCGGTAGAGCGCTGCTGGCACACGGGGCACTGTGCATCCCCCAGTGGCTGGTCTGGACCAGCAGCGAGGGCTGGAACTGGGCTTTGATGGACCACAGGATGCATTGGGAGAGAAACCCTGGCCTGCCCTCCTGCCAAGGAAAGCCCAACAGTCCTCGGAGCACAGGAGCACAGCCAGGTGAGCATCGCGTCCCAGTGCGACCAAGGAGCCCTGGGCCAGTGTGGCTCCCAGCAGTCCTCGGGTTCCAGCTCTTCAAACCTGCTGGGAGCAGCCTTGCTGTGCTTTGGTTTTCTTCCCTTTGGCTGGGTGAAAGCAGGGAGGATCCGTCAGGAACGGGGCTGTTGCCTTTTCTGCAGCTCGGCGCTGCTGGACAGGTGAGTTTGCTGCCAGCTTTGCCCTCCCCCAGCTCCGTGGGGCAGGTGCTGGGCTCTCGGGCTGCCCTCCTCACGGCTGCTCCCCTTGCAAAGGGGATAAAACGTGTTTGTTTTTAAAGCAGTGTGATGTTCACGTGGGGACTCTTTCCCGAAGTGCTGGCTAAATAGTTTTGGGGAATGCTCTGTAACTAAGGAACTTGGAGTTTTAGTAATTAGGCAATCAGTTAATCATTTTGGATAAAGTGCTCCCTAACAGCGTGGTGGGAGGTATTTACCTAGGGCTGGGTGAAGGTGTCAAGAGACTATTAGGCGGCTGAGCAGTCTGGCTGGCTGAACAGTCTCCCTTGAAGGCTGGTCTGCCTTTTGTTTCTGTGGAAAAAAAAAAAAAACACTAAAAAATCCTTTTCTGTGCTGTCAAATGGTCCTGATCCGCAGAAAAAAAGCTTGCATCGTGTCCTCTTGATGTGTCCATAGGAAGCACCACACCAGCAGACCCAGCTGTCTGGCAGGGTTGCGAGTTGCTCGGGAGGAGCTTTTCCTCCCTTCTTGGGTGCAGGATGATGGTGCTGCATCGTGGCTCTCCCAGAGCAGTTATTTTAACACAGCTGTTGTTGGTTCCCTTTTCTGGCGATGGGGTTGGGTCATAAATGTTTGAAATTCAGCCTGTCGCTTCATTTTGTCGGTCTAGATGAGCTGTAGTATTTTTATTTATGTTTCTGGATTGGATGAATGTCCTTGGTATTTATTTCTTAATGCAGATCGTTAAAAAAACCCCAACAAATAACCAACAAACTCTTCTGCAAACAGTTTGTCTGGTACAACACGAGCACTTGTTTGCGGAGAGCAAACAACGGAGCGTTGTCTGTACAAAATGAATTGATTTAAAACATGTATGCAAAGGCAGGGAAATGATTGACAAAGCAGAATTCATCCATGTCTCAGAAACGTGCCCCTGTGACCTGGCTGTTATCGTCCAGAGACCATGAGATGCTGCAGGACAATTTTCCTGCCACATGAGGCAAGTGGCTGCGGGAGCCCAGCTGCCTGCTCTCCCTTGCTCAATCAGCAAACCAGCCCTCCCACACGTGAACAGGATAGCTTTTTCCAGGCAGCCGCTCCAGCATGGCTCCTAACAACAGCTTCAAAAGCGAAACAACCCCCACCTGCCCCAAAAAACCTGATCTGTGCAAATTGCGGAGGCGAGAGATCTCCCCAGGTCCCGGTGGCTTCTAAACCTGCAGGGGAAGCAGGGCCCGGAGGGAGGCGAGCAGCAGGCCCCAGGGTGTCGCTGCTGGGATCTGTCAGGAGATGCGGCTGCTACAGTAGGGGTGACAAAGGTCTTTTCGATGTCAGGAATTAAGAAGAGCCACCCGCTGCCTTTTGTTGGGTGGGGAGAAGGAACGAATGGTGGAGGAAGGCAAAGGACAAGAGAGCTTGGCTTTAGACAGGCAGGTCTTGGGGTGAGACGGGCTTTTTCAGGAGGGACTCCAAAGGTTTCTCTCCCCTGTGCAAATTCTCTGGTATCTAGTAGGTGAGGAGGGAGGTTTGTTCTACAGCTGTGTGTGCTGCCGTCTCTCTCCTTTACTGCGTTGTTTATCTGTCATGAGACTCTGGGAATGTGATAGCTTTTGAGAGCTGTCAGGTCGTGCTGAGCTCAGCTCTTAGGTGGGCACACGTGTGCACATGCATGAAAAACTGGAGTGCAGAAGTTTGGCTTCCCTAAGTTAGAAATCTGTCTTTTCAGTATTTAAAAAGTAGAACATAACTCTGAATGGCTTTGTGGCAACTTCTGACGGAAAGCAAGCCCATCTTACTGTACCGAGACAGCACTGGGCTGCAGAACCATCAGCCCCTTGTTCCACAACAGAATTGAGAGCACATCTCTGCACCTGCCAAGGATTTGGGCCGGGCAGGATAAAAGAAAGAGGGCAGGAGATGAGGAAGGGAGAAGAGCTCTGTGCAAAAAAGGACCAGCCAGACTGTCCTGCGTCACTAGCTCCATGGGCCGCGCCAAACAATAAACACCGAGGTCTGTGAAGAAATGACAAACCTTTATTTTTTTTTCTGTACTGGAAGAAAAAAAAAAAGATGTCAAAACCACACCAAAAGCTAGTGACAGTTCTCCAAACATTTGAACAGCAAAAACATTTCCAAGACAATGAAGTGAAGGAAACAGCAGTACATCTGGTGCAATGATGGAAAGGCAGTGTTTTCGCTGTTACTGTTTCCAGACAATACGCAACAAGTTCTTTAAGCAAACCGGATCTTTTGGCTTCTTGGTCCCAGCTAAGGCACACATTAAGATACCCGATAGCGCCCTTCAGCTTGTGACACAGCAGAATGTCAGCTCTGTTGAACACCTCAGGTTAAACAACTTGTCTGCTGCTGACAAGCCCAGGCTTTGGTAACGGCAGCAAAGGGCTGAGCAGAGAAGCGCTCCCCTAGCCGAGTGGAGCTCCAGCACGCCCTGGTGTCAGAAACTGCCGCCGACAGACCTGGGGGTGCTCCAGAGCTGGAGAGACAGAAATCATTGTGTCACCTTAGCTCGCTGAGTAATACAAGGACAACATTCTGAAAGATGTGCTCTCATCTACATTTCAGTGTTTTATGCTGATAAATACCCCACACCCTTTTCCACATGACCTCTTCAAAACAGCTCTGCTGGCTGTAACCTAGACAAACTTTCCCCCAGCAACGGGCTGAGAGTCTCTAAACGCAAGAATGTCCCTTTCCAGGCTTCTCAGGAGGAGTGAGACGCCAGGTCCCAGCCAGCCGCTGCTCAGTGCCCAAAATCAGATCTGCACTGACACCCGGAGGAGCAAGCGCATGGGGAGAGCTGCGTCTTCTCATCTGCAGTGTCTCTGCAGTACGCGTTGCTCCTCAGGGCTCTGAGGGCTTCTCCAGACGAAGTACTGGTGACTGAGGGCTGCCTTGGCTGAGATGCGCCTGCTGGGATCATACAGGAGCAATTGCTGCCAAGAGAAAAACCCAGCAGATTTAGGCTTTTAAAAAAACAAACGATCGATTGCACCTGCCCATGGCTGTGCCCAGATGCAGATGTTGGTCCTGCCTTTTTCCCTCTCTGGGCTTCAGGAGTAACTCACAGCTGAAGTTACCGTGTGGATTACACTAGGAGGGTCTCTTGACCCTTGATGCAGTGGTTTCCTAGAGGAACCTGCACTGACAGCCCCACTTCAGAGCCAGGACTGAGCCCTATTTGATGATCCGTTGTTTCTGCAATGGCAGAGATGAGCATCAGAGCCAGATCAGCTAACGCACTTCTGGGTAGATCAGTCCCAAATATCCCTATTCTTTGCCCAGTTTGGAAAGGTCTTGTTTGTCCCTGGGTCTTGTTCTGGGCCCTCACTCACCACCAGTAAGTCTCTACCGTCTCGATCTAAGTTGGGAACAATTTCCTTCATCTCCTTCCTTGCCCACCGGGGAAAGTCCCTCTTGTAGTCAGGCAGCTGGGTCACCCCAGGCCAGGTCACCTCGGTGGGAGTGCCCAGGGTGCGAAAGATCCGGAAGAGCTGATCAATCTCAGAGTCCCCTGGAAACAGGGGCTTCCTGGTCACCTGGAGGGGGAAAAAAAAAAAGGCCTGGTCCCACCTTTCCATCAGCTGTGTGCACTATTTCCTGCTGCAAGCAACCTTTTGTCCCAGCAGATGCAAACAGCTGCACAGACTAGAGCAGTTACGATGCAGCGATTCTGCCAGGCAGTGGCTGGGGAGGTCTCAGGTGGGTGTTTGCTTGTCTCCATGGATCTGTGCTCCCCTGAGGCTGTCCCTCTTTCAGCCTGTCCTTTATCCCTCTCTGTCTCCAATTTCCTAAAACATCCACTTTTGCAGGCTAGCTCCCTCCCTGCCTACTCACCCAGGCTCTGCTGATCTGCAGCTCAGGGGCTTTGGGAGCTAAGGACGGTGCTATTACACTGCAGGGGTAACAAGAGCTCTTCAAGGTGGAGCATGGACCCCTAGGAGATAACACTCTGCCATGCTATGAAGTGCTAGTTTTCTGCAGCCCACGGCAGGGACATCCGCAAGAGAGTCATCTCCTCCCAGGATCAAAATACTGCAACAACAAGACTGAAGTTACCTCTTCTGCACGGACAAGCATTGCGTTCCCATACACCTGGAACCACAGCCGGACTACAGAGGCTTCTTTGCCTTCTGCCAGGCCCCTGAGGGTGGCAGATTTCCTTTCGAGCCCACAGCTAAGGATCAGCTAACCCTCAGCGTCGATTTTCCGTAATACACACCCCAGCACAGGGTGGAACCACAGTATCACAGACGTTCTGCATCTTGTCCCTCCTTCCCCACTTCCCATTGCAGCTGCATCCTCCCTACTCATTAAAGAGACTGTTTAAACCCATTCTACCATTTCTGCAAAGATGCAGCCGATGCTCCAGATATCCACAGCAGTTGAATAGTATTTGCATCCCAGCAGTATTTCAGGGGCTCGGTACCACAGAGTCACCACCTGGTAAGGAACCAACAAACAAGCTTTGTCTAGTTTCCCTGGGTGAAACTAGAGGCGTGGGATCTTCTCTTCTTTGCTGTAACACAGTGACTGTACAAATCAGAGTGCGCCGAGGCCTTGCTCAATTAAAAAACACCTCAGTGACAGCAAGATTGGGATTAAGAGATTATTCTTCAAGAGGACACACTGGAACAAATAAATATAGCCCACGCAGAGAAGGTGGGAACCCAGCTTGCAGGCAAGCTAGGGGTAGAAGCAGTGAGCACACTTTGTGGGGACATGAGGTAATCCCTTAGCTGCAGTTTAGGTTAAAAGCACGTGCCTGGGCACAGCTGTGCTGCAGCTACGGATGAGTAACTTGTGATGCTGCTGCTGTTCACTCACTATGGATTGTGTATCCCACTCTCAGGTGGCAGGAAATCCCAACAATACCTCGTGAGTGTATGTGCGCAGGGGGACTCCAAAAGCTCTTGCCAGTCCAAAATCAGCCAGCTTGATTGCTCCTGCTTCGTTAATCAGCAAGTTCTGTGGCTTCAAGTCCCTGTGGATGACTCTGTGTGAGTGGCAGAAGCTCACACCCTGCAGCAGCTGGAAAAGGTAGTTCTAAGGAGAGAAGAGATTTCAGACAAAGCCACAATGAAACCACTTTGAAGGCTGGATCATGTGAACCAACACACTTTGTATCATTCCTAGACCTGAATGGGAAAAAAGACCTTGCTATAATGCTACACCAGACTTGTGGGCCACAAAGCGAGATGGGCTGGAGAGCCTGGACACAGCTGGGAAATAAATGTGCTGAGCAATAGTGCCGCGAGGTTTTCCCAGCTGAAATGTTTGAGATCTGAGAGGCTGAATGCCGCCAGCCAAGGGTGAATCTCTTCCAGATGCAACCCGGGTAAGAGCAGCTCAGCCCAGTGCTGGCTCTGCCCAGCAGAAGGCAGCAAGGAGACACACTTTCTGCCCTGCCTGCCGGCACTCCTTCCACACTGTACCTTGACCAAGCTTAAAGGAAGCTCTCCAGTTCGGGGTGAGTCCATATATTTCTTCAGGTCCTGATTCAGATACTCAAACACCAGATAGAGCTTCTTCTGGCTGTGTACAACATCCAGGAGCCTGCAAAAGGAGTGCAAGCTCTCCCTTTAGTACCTTTCAGCAACTTCTCCCGACCTTCGCAAATACCCAGACATCCCTCCTCCTACAGACGTCTCTGCTCTCCGAGTCCTTTGGAACAGAGAGGCAGATATAAAAGCAGTATCTAGTATAGGGCAGCAGCAGCTTGGACCAGCCTGTGTTGCTGGGGTGAAGTGGCAGTGCTGTGGGCTATCGCTGCAAACCAGGGAAGTGCAAATGATTGCTGTATTTTCCTGTTTATTTTGTTCCTGTCTGTGCAGTCAGGGAAGGACAGGAAAACCCCTCTTGCTGCCCGTACCCAGAGCTTCCCGAGCAGGGGCTCATCAATGAGCTGGGGGTGGAGGGGGCGGGTTCATGCAGGTCTTACCTGACTATATTGGGGTGCTTCAGCTCCTTCAGCAGTGAGATTTCTCGGATCGCGGTGCTGGGGACGCCCTCCGTCTCCCTGCAGCAGAGACAGGCTGTACAGCACCCCGTCCCCCGGTGGGACCCCGCAGCCTATCGGGGTCCTGTGTCCCTTCTCCCTTCCATTATACCCCACCACCTGCCCAGGGGAGGGTCTCTCACACCGGGCACCCCAAGTTTGGGATGGAGTTGCGTGTGGGGTGGGCTGGGGTGATGCAGGGGGAAATGGAGGCATGGGGAAGGAGAGGGAAGGGGTGTCCTAGACAGTGCAAGTTCTGGGGCAGAGCTTGTTTGGGAGCACCTGAGGGCACATTTGGAGAAGCAACAACAGGGTTTAAATGCCCAAGCCTCGCTTTTTGGAGGTGGGGGGGAAATGAAAGCTCTTTGCCCCTCAGGCAGCTGCCTCCACCATCCTGAAGGGCCATCATGGGGTACAGTCCCACCACCATGGCCCCTGGTCCACACTGACACCCCTCATCATGGAGACAGCCCAGGGCTGACCCAGGGGAAAAGTAGTAAGTTTTTATCTGCTCAGTCCCCAGCCTGGAAGGGTCAACACCGGCCCTGCTGGGAGGCCAGGTCCTACCACCACACCCCTGAGGGAGATGCCACCTCCCAAAATGGTGGCTACTTCCCCCTGCCCTGGGCTATCGCGCCAGGGCCAGGTAGCGCCAGGTCAGGCCCTGGCTGCTTTCATGAGCCAAGGGAGACAATTTTTTCCCTCATGTCAGGTTTTTTTGAGCCTCTCGCATCATTTTGGACACTGGGCTGGGGTGCAGAGCCCTCCTGCTCACTCCCATGGTGGGGCTGGGGCACTGCTGGGCTCAGCTGGCGGCCATCTCCCCACAGATGGCACCGCTGTCCCTAGAGGAGCCACTCGCCTTCCTCTCCCCAGCTTTCGCCTCAGCACCCTGTTGCCACTGCGCTGAGGCAGCAGTCGGCCTGGCGCCATGGCGGGCCGGGTGGGCACCATGCTGGGCCGTGCCATGGCAGCCCCAGGGCTGGGGCTTTGCCCCACTCACGAGTCCAGGCGGATCTTCTTGAGGGCCACCAGTTGCCCCGTGCGCTTGTTGCGAGCCTTGTACACCACGCCATAGGTGCCCTCCCCAATCTTCTCCAGCTTCTGAAACACCTCCTGGAAGGCATCCATGGCACTGCCTCGGCCTAGCAATGGCAGCAGGGGTGGCTGGCACTGCTTTCTGAAGAGAAAAAAAAAAAGGGAGGGGGAAACAGCTGAATAAGCAGAGGGTGTTTGCTCTCTCCGTGTGTCCCCTGAGCTGCTTTTGAGATCTGGGTTCGCCTTTGCTGCTCCCTCAGCACAGGGACCCCTGAATTGGGGCAGCTGCAGGCGGACAGGGCTGCCTGGGGCTTTTGGGGGTCTTTGGGCAGACCCAAAGAGCCAAACAGGCCATGCACCCACCGCCCAGGACTGGTTGCTTGCGACCCAGGTTGTGCCGTGTGCTGGCTGAAGCAAATAAATAATCGAGCAAAACGGAGGGAAAGAGGTGCTTTGTGCCTGCGGGAAAGGCAGCGGGAACGCACAGGGCCAAGGGAAGCTCTGCAGCTCTCTTTGTACAGTGCCTGGCGTCAAGGGGATGCGGTGTCTAATTAGGGTTCCCTGGGACACATTCAAGTCAAACACATAGCAGAAATGTCTTTTTTTTTTTTTATTTCGGTCTTGCACAATTGTCCCTTGAACCTCCCCACCGTGGGCTGTGACGCTTGGTCAGCCTTTTGGAAGATGTCCTCGGGGTTGGGGGGGGATTAATCATTGACTTGACAGCTAACAGAAAACAAGATTAAAAAAAAATATTATGCATCATGGCACTAGGAAAGGTAGAGCCACGGGGACTGTCTTCTGGAGGGCTTGGGGGCTCCATGTCTCTGGGTGGGCGCAGCAGGACACAGCAGTCCACCAGCTGCTTGGGTTCACAGTGCAAACCCCAACTTCTAGGTGACCAAAAAAATGACTGATTTAGCCCATTGCTGAGCCACCAGGTCAAAATCTTTTCAAAATTGATCATGATTTTGCCAGTTTGAAAGAACCAAAGCATGGTTGCCCTGTGGCTGAAGAGGGATCCACATGGCCATGGCAAACTCCTGTGTGGGTTCTCCGGTGGTTTGTGATGGTTGAGTTTGCATTCATGTCTCCATCTGGTGTCATTGCTAAATTTGCTCTCTTCCTGGCTGGTTGGGTTTGTTTTTTTTTCTTTTTTCATAACACTTCTAGGAATCTGGTATTCTGGATATTCACAGTCCTGGTATCGTGGATATTCCAGTCCTGGCATCTTGGATATTCCTAACTCCCTGGCAAACCTGGCCATTTGGTTAAAATTTAAGCGCGGGGAGGAAGGTAGGAGAACAGACAGGAGATGAGGTATAAAAATAAACACATCATGACAGACATCACATCTCTTACAAAACCAGGTTAAAATCTGGCCTCTTGAGATCATGTTTTTGGACTTGGGATGAACTGAGCGTGTGCTGAGGCTGGGCTTTTGGATCTCCGTAACTGCGTGAAGAAAAACAAAGCTAAACTATAATTAAAGATTATAGCAAGCACTGCAATTACTGAGCCATCTCAGGCCCCTGAATCAAGCCTGCCGGTAACAGGGGACTTTGCCAATGCCTGTTGCATTTTGATCTGCTGCTGTGTATTGTATGGCTTCGATTCTTAATTTCTGAACATTTCACCAGAGAATCTGAGCAAAAGGCTGAAAAGGCTGTAGGTGGCTGAATTCCCCTGCAAACCACATTCCCAGCTCACTCCAGGTTCAGGGATTCTTATAGCACAGGAGAGTCTTCTCCCTCTTGCACTAAGATTTTATTCTCCTCTTACATTAGTGATTTTCTGTCTTTTTGTTTATGGTTTAATTCTGCTAGGTGGGCCCGGTACCATGTTCTCAAACCAGAGTGGTTCTGATGTAACTTCATCTCCTCTTCTTGCAACTTTTTCAAAGCCAAGCACTTCCTTACACACCCAGCACCTAGGAGAAGGAGGAAAATTGCATATCGCTAAATTTTCTTACATCATCTATGGGGTTTCTGCAGGGCCTAATGCATTTGCCTTAGCAACAAAGAGGTTTTTAATCAATAAAAGACAGGCTGCCTTCTCTTTTCATCTTTATTAAGGAAAATATCAATCAAAACCTTCAGCTGCTTCAAAAACATAGTGACTTAAGGTCTCCTAAACTCAGTTGTGTCAAGGAAGAAAGTCATGTGGTGGTTCTCAGGGCACTGCAAATATTTATTTTACAGCTAAAGTCAATTCCTCCCCTTAGACACCAGCTCCTGAAAACCGAAAGAGGCAGGTGCTACTGAAAATAGTGACTCTTCGTTCTTCTTGTTTCTTTGTTGGTCAGTCCAGATACGTGAGTGTTTTGACAGCAATGCTCCCATGTGGCAGCTGAGTCACAGTAACCAAACGCGTGCACTCGCAGACCCGCAGCCGCACAGGGCTAACGAACTTTGCACTAATGCCGTTTACCTCCAATCTGCCAAAAGCCCAGTAGCCCACTGCACTTTGGTAGTGCGTGTGGGTGTGAGCTGTTTAACTCAAGATTCGTAGACTTCTCCTTTTTCTGACATCTCCACGCCTTGCCTTACAAAAGGACCAGTATAACTCAAGTGCTCCCCTTCCTTAACCACCCTTTTAAGCAAACAACAAACCTGCTTCCCAGAACTATTTTCAGTGATGACACCTGGCGTGAACGGACAACCCACAGTCACATACTGACTCACAGTCTTCAAGTGTTTCCCTACTTAGTGACTTGACTTTGCTATTTGCCACGGGAAAAAGCAGTATGTTGCAAGCCCACCTTCTAAATTTACTTTTAACATATTTGTTGCAAACGGCAGCGCTAGGACCGGTTGGTCCTTGCTGGTCTCAGAGCTGCTGTCAGGACGTGCTGTTTCCCATCCACTTCTGCCTCTCGTTGAAGTATTTCCTCTGCTCCTGTATGGCTTGTTCCAGCAAGGGCACATTCATCCCTTCCACGCAGGTCAATATTCGTGCCTTTACCACAGGACCCTCACCTGGGAATATAAACAGGAAGCTTCTTTAGAAAGAAAAACAGACGGAGCAGCTTGGAAGCAAACAGAGAGGCTCAGAGGCAAACAGAGAGGTTCCCTCAGGCAGCATATGGCTCCAGCTGGCCAAATAACCATAGCCTGAGAATTTGCAGGAGACCGGATTGGCCATGTGCCTCAACCGACACGAGGAGCAGGCCCGGGAGCAGGTTAATTCAGTGACGTGCTTTTCCTCTGCCCTGTTGGCTACAAAATACTGGTGGCTGACACCGCGCTCTCCTTGCGCTGGGGAATGCTGAGCCCAGGACACGGTGCCAGTGCCTGTCATGCAACTTCTCTCTACTTTGTGGCTGGATGAAGGTTGGTTTTCCCTGTCTAAAAAGCATTAGGGATGGGTCTAAGCTCATTTCTGAATACCTCTGTGCAGACAAGAAGAGGACAGAACAAAGCTGGGCTTAGAAGAGGCTTAATGATGACTACAACCAAGAGTTCATTGGTGGCATTCAAATGGTAATATGGAGCTGCACTAAAGGGGCCAAACCTTGGTGACCCAGCCACCGTCTCAGCCTACTCCCCTTTCACCCCTGCAAAACGGGGCCAACTCACTCCTAAGCTGCGATGACCAAAATAACATGTCTTTCTAAAGGAATTTTGCAGCAGTGGCTTAGCAGGTCACTGACCAGACACCACGTGCAGGTGGCTTTCCACATGTCACTGAGGATTTCAAGGGCACGAATGCAATTACTTCTTATAAGGTGTGGCCAAGACAACACTTGGGATTTGCTTCACAACCCCACGGCCCAGCCCAGATCAACTCCCCACGCAAAGCACCGTGCAGCTGGAGTAACGCTCAGGGCACCCCAGAAAAGGACAACAGGGTGCCCTGCGTGACAGAGCCTGCCTGCATTCCTCACGCCCCGTGTCTGAGGGCAGGGATATAATTAGAGCCTTTCAAGGATGGCAAAGACCAACCCAGCCAGCTTGCAATGAAGTATTGCTGCAATCAGCCACGTTTGGAGGGAAGACAACGTGGTGGCTGGTAATGATGCCAGAAGGCTTTAGCACAGGTTTCACAAGCTCAGTGACGCTGCTGAGGCACTTCTTGTTTCTAACAAAATCTGTGCGAGAGCGCCAGATTTCCACCAAGATAAGGGTGGCACTTCTCATGGTCAACGGGAAGAGTCAGGCTCCTCCGGCCCTCAATGACATGCTCGTGTGACCAGAGGCGCCCGCAAGAGATAAGCCTGCCTTAGCCAATGCTAGCCTCAGTGACGGTGTGTCTCACCACACACCCAGAGAGCCACGAAGGAGCTGATGCACCATGAACAGCAGCGAAGGGCACTGGTTCCTGGAGGATTTACCTTCCCTGTGTTCGGCCTCTCCCAGGACCACGTAGCGAGATCCCAGCTGGGCTTGGAACGGCTCCACAAACTTGGTGTCAACACAGACGTGGTACTGAGCTGAGCTGTGCTGAGCGGCGAGAACGGCTTTGGACTGGGCCAGGTCGTAGCTGCATAACCTGGGAACGATCGATGTGGGAAGCTCAGGGGTGGGGATACAACAATTACAAACAGAGGGAGGAGGGTCAGCCAGTGAAGGAAAGGCCTTGCCTGAAAGGAGAGTGGGGTACCCTTCTCACCTCCCAAATGTCCTCAGCACCTCCCCCTCTGGGACTGAGCTGTTGATCTCCCACGGGAAGTAATAGACACCAGCATTTGGCAGCATCTTGCACAACCGCCGCTGGGCCTGCAGCAAAGCAAAAGATCTGAGTTCATACCACCCTAATACCTGGCATAAAGAGGGGCTACCTTTCCCACCTGCAATCCAACAAAAACAGCAACAGGCAGCCCACCAGATCCTCCAGGTCCACTCCAGGCTACGGGTTGAGAAAGGTGAAGGAAATGGAAAAAATGGTGATTGAGAAGTTCGGAGAATGTGAGGGACTGAACTGCAGAACCAGACCCAGCTGCTGGGGTGGTGGGGTACCACGCAGCAAGATTTAAGGTACGATCCCGAGTCTGTTCTCATGCTGCAGGATAAGAAATTCTGGTAGTGTCTGATCCAGCAGCTGGAGAACAATTACTTGGATACAATCCAGCCTAGTTTCACCAGTAGTCTAGTAGGGTTTAGAAGACAGCGATGAGTGAGAACGATTCACCCCAAGACAAGACTCAGGTGGGACTTTCTGGGAGCTCCAGCAGTGGAGCAAGGCTGGCAGAGGCAGGCCAGTCACAGCATAAAGCATGCGGAAAAGCAGGAATGCAGAGCAGCTTCGGCAAGATTTTAATTCTGCCCAGCCAGTGCCGTAGCCACGCTGTTGGCTGTGCCACAAAGTGGCTTCTTTTGGCACTCTTTTCCCTCCGACATGCCATGCAGGGTGCCTGTGTTCGGTGCATTTCCATGCTCCATTTACTGCTTTTCTCTCTGGTTTCTTGCCCTGCTGGGGGGGACCCCAAGAGCCGCACAATGGCCCAGGCAGGGAGTTCTGCAATTCAGACAAGTGGGGCCGCCCCACGGGGTTTGGGGAACCCCAGCACTGATTATGCAGCAGTGGGGACAGGCTGAGCTGCAACCCTGTGGCTTTAATGCTTGGTGCCCCGTGCCCGCCCCAGGCATCGCTCAGGGCTGCGAAACCTCTCTGGCAGGGTCCCAACCAGCAGCAATGGAGGTGGAATTCCGGCTCCGTGTCCTCTGCAGGTCCCTGCACCTCCGCCTCGCCTCACCCAGACTTCAGAAGCAGGTTCAATTCTGCTCCACCTGAGCGAGGTGAAGGCCGTCTTCCATCGCTCAAGTTTTGCTCCCACATCACGCTGCGCAGCAGGAGGGGATCAGCCAGGAATGCGAGATGCTTGATGTGCATTTAATGATTTAATGCACTTTTTAACACAACCCCAACCGCCCTGTGCCGTGTGCCCATTCCATGCACCATTTAATGCACCTGCAGCCCCAGCTGCACCACACTACATGCACACTGAACGCACACTTGGACCCAAGTGTGGCACATTATACGCAGATTTAGCACACTACCTAATACAGTATTTAACACATGGTGAAATGCAGCATGCTATATGGGCACTCAATGAACTATTTATTTAATTAACTATTGAATGCCTGGCTGCAGCGTGCTCTATGTGCTCTCAATGTGGTATTAAATGCATGCCTAGCCTCAAACGCAGCCCGCTGTATTAACGCACGCCCAGCCCCAGCTGCAAGACACTGTGTGTCTATTTAGCGGACCATTTCACGCTCAATTTAAGGCGGCGCCCTGCACGCACACCCAACTCACAGGGCACTGCTAGACCTTCCGTGCGGGATGGAAGGCGCGCAGCCCAACGCACCATTCAAAGCACGGGATCCTGCCTGCCCGCCCGCTCTCCCCAGCCGCTGCCCGCAACAATTTAAAGCGCCATTAAACCGCGGCCGCCGCCCGGCCCCGCTTCTCACCGCCGCTTCCCTCCGCAGGCGATGGCGGTCACGTGGCCGTGCGTCGCGGCGTGGTGACGTTGCGCCGGGGGTGGGCGTGGCTGAGTGGCGGAGCGGAGGCCGGTGCGGGTGGTGGTGGGGGAGTCGTCGCCGGTGAAGAGGAGGAGGACGATGATGAACGCGGACCTGCGGAGGGAGCGGGCCGCCGCCACTTTCCAGCCCGAGCTCCTCACGCACATCCTGGACGGCGGCGCCGAGCGCACCCGCCGCCGCAAGGAGATCGGTGAGGGAGGGCCCGGATGGGCCGCCGCCTCCTCTCCGGCCCCGTGCCCCCCATGAGGGGAGTGGGGGGATGGTGGTGGGGCGTCTGCCCGCGTCGGGGGGCTGTGAGGAGGGGGAGACAGCCTGGGGCGGGGGCTTGGGGGGTCTCTGAGGGAGGAGGAGGTTTTAGGAGAGGGAAGTAAGGGTCGTGTGGAGGGGAGAGGCTGCGAGGAGAGAGGGAGACCTAAGAGGGCGCCTCCGGGGAGAGGGAGACTGGGGTGACAGCGGGGTGGGAGCCCTAGGGGAGGCGAGGGGACAGGGAGCCCCGGCAAGGGAGACTGTGGAGAGAAGGTTTGCAGGCTGTAGAGGAGGGAGGACGCGGGGAGGAGCTTTTGAGGAGAGGGGGGACTCCAGGGAGAAGGGAAGGCTGTGAGGAGGGAGCTTGCAGGTGGGGAAAACTGTGAGGAAAGGGTTTGCAGGTGGAGGGGGCTGCCTGCAGGAAGGGATTTTTGTCATAAGGGGTTAGAGGGGAGCAGGAGCAGTGTTAAGTCCCTGATCCCCCTCTGCTTCCCTTCCCAGAAAGGATTTGGGGTGGCCCTGTTAGAGCAATTTGTGTTTACCTCTCTCTCCCTTCCTCCAGGGGGTGAGAGGCAGCTTCCCATGGGCATTTCTCCAGGCCCCTCTCCCCTCTTTTTTCCTTCCTAGTACACTCTTGCCCAATAGTACAAATATGACCTGTTTCTTACCCGCCACTGCCATGCGATGTGAGATTAACGAAATACATCCGTCGTCTTTCCTTCCCAGCCCATGCTGGGGTGGGACTGTCAGAGGCTGGTGTTGTGTAACTTGTGTGCCAAAGGGGACATGGAAAGTCAGTGGCCTCTGGGTACCTTGGTTTCCAGTCAGCGTAGTGGGAATAATAGTTGTGCCCTTCTGCAAGGGGTTGTGTGGAGCGCAAAGTTCATGAGGCAGTCTGATCCGGCAGTAATGATGGCTATTTGAGGTTGTTATTGAGGGGCCTGCAGGTCTTATGTTAGTGAATTAACCTCCTGCCAAGTCTAGAGTGCTTCAAACTTAAAATGCTGTTTATGTGTGGAATGAGAGAGTGACCTGTTGCTAGAGTCCCTCTCTCCAAGAGCTTTGACTTCTTTCTGATTTAATTAAATTTTATTTTTAATTTTCTGATATCTCTGCCTTGAGGTACAGCAAGTGAAATGCTGAATTGTTTCTCATCCACTGTCTGTTGAGGTTTGTGGAAACTGAGTTTGTTTTCCTCTTCTGTTCTGTCCCCAGAGGCCTTAGTTCTTAATGACCCTGACTTCCAGCATGAAGATTTGAACTTCCTGTCCCGTAGCCAGCGCTATGAGCAAGCCATCAGGAAGAGCTCTCTGATGGTGATGAAGTTAAGAGAATATGGCATTGCAGATCCAGAGGAGATCTACTGGTTTAAAAGGTACCTAGCTGTAGAGTTTGATTCTTGTATGTACTTTGATCATCACCAAGGATGTTAGAGTTATGCTTTTTTTCTGTGTTTGCTGTCCAAGGGAAGCTAAAGATGTGTCCAAAAGCCCACTGAAGTCTTCGCTTCAGTGAATTTCAGATGAAACTCTGATTTTGTGAATATTGTGTTTTCTTAGGTTATTTTTTTTACTAGAAATGCACCATTAATAATGATACCCTTTTTATTATATATGCTGCAGAAAGTAAAAAATGGGACTTGTAGTCTGATTATTTTCTTCCCTCAAAGGGATACAAAAATATGCCAAAGTACTTTGAATCTGAATAGATCTGATGAGGTTTCAGCTTCTAATGAAATCTGTTAAAGCTGATTACTTCACTTTGCACTTAGACCTAATAAAGTTGCATTACAGGCATACTTGAAAATGTTCCAAGATAGCTTATATGTTCTTGTTTAAAACTATCTGCCCTGTCTCCCTCCTCCAAGCTCCTGGTGCTAGAGTGGTTCCCTTTGACCTAGAGGCTTTTTGTTGTATCTGACCTTTTGTTTGTCTGATAGTATTACCCTTGGATTAAGTTAATAAAAACAAAACTGTCTTTCCATCTGAGTTTCATTCCTTCCAGCTTGCAGGGAGCTTAGTTCCTGACTTTGACATATTTCTCCTCTTAGTTCTATTAAACAGAGACACTGCACAGATCTAGAAATCTGGGTGTAATATTATGAATATATCCTCTGGCACATTAAATGAACATTGCACATTAAATAAGGCAGTGGTAGAAATACAAGCCCCCTCTGACTGGACTTGTAGAGAAGCTGTCATTGGCCTCAGGGCATGAATATTGGGACCAGTTAGTTGAAATCGTCTTGTCTTCTGTAGTTTTAATTTCAAAGAAATTGGTCTACACTGACCTACGTCATGAAAGTTTTAGTGGAAGTATTGTAAAAGTTCTTTTGAAAATTGGCATTGGTGGACAATGATACGACGAAAAAAGTTCAATGACTGTATTAGATTATTCAGGTACTGCATGGCAAAAGTTAATAATTAACTTTTTTCTACGCAAGGATTATTGGAGGTGATAGGGAAGTTTCTTCAATTATTTTCATGGAGAAAATTCAGAGAAGGCTATCCAGTATATCAGCTGGCAAATTTCAACGAGGTTTGCAATGTAAATGCTGTCTTCTGATAACGTTACTGACACTATTTTATGAAAATAGGACTTTTCTGAAGTAATGAAATGATAGATTCTAGTTTTGTCTTTATAGAAACTTACTTGGGAGTCAGCAATTCTTAACTTTAAAAGGATGAAAGCTTAGTATTTCATATGGGTACAGTGAAAAATAATACATCCATATCTTATGTTGTATGAATAGTCAGGTGTGACTAGTCAGAATTCATGATCCAAAATCAACTGAAACAATGAGGAAGGCTTACTTTTTTTCAGAGTCAATTCTAATTGCAGACATTCAGGATTTCAAAAGGTAATTGCAATTAACTGTAGACTGGCTGTATTTTCCCATGTCAAACATTTTTTAAACTTAGTGAACTCCATGCAACTAGCAAAATTATGTTTATTTCTATTGCATATCCAACCGTGCTAGTGAGTCCTAGCTGAAGGGACTTCATTTGTGTAAAAGCTGACCTGAAGAAAGTGTGTTTGGCTTTATTTGTTTTTCCAAACTGGAAAAATGAATGGATATAGTGTTGTAGCATGCCTTGAATGAAGTTTATGAAGTAGATTGAATGTCAAGTTGTATTTCTTGTGATTGACCATCAGACTTTTACATGTGGAAGCTTAAGATATTTTGCCAATAATCCCTCATGCCTTGTAATTATCCCCAAACAACAGGGACAGATTTATTTACATGTGCAACTTTTGAGAATTTTGAGCTAGTGGTTCTCCTGTGACTTTTGTATACTGCCAGAACTTCACGAGGTAGCTTTGTATCATGAGTGACCAACTTAAGCTTGATTTATGAATAGGCGAGGAGAAATGCTTCTTGCTTCAGCTGCCCTGCAGATACGCTTAAACAGTTGTTGCTGCTGTGACATGTTGAACTGGATGTTCCTCCTTCGTGTTTCCACAAGGCCTTTGTTGAACTCCAAAGCTTAAAAGGATTTATTAAATTCTTATTTATTCCATTCTTCCTGTGTCTTAACATGTCAACACTGCAGTTGCTACTGTGACTACAGCTTTTTGAAGGCCAGCAGCCTTAAAGAGCCAATACTTCAGATTTCTTTTACAGTCTAACTGCAGCAAAATGTAAGTCAGTGTGAAAAATGGGAAATTGTGGGAAACTGGCATGTGTACAATGCTACACAGCTCTTTGAAGAGAGCAATCTGGTCAGTTTTAATTCACCTTCAAGTTTAAATAACCATCACTGAGGAAAATAAGATTAAATGAAGAAGTGAAAAACAGTTGGGAGCAACTGGGGCATAGACAAAGAGAAGATCTGAGAGCTGCAACAGATGATTCTTCTGTTCATAAGCACTGCATGAACGTGTACTTTCCCCGTGAGAATTTGTCTTTACTTTTCATTTTTGATGCTAAAGTTAGGACCTGGAGTAGCTTTTGGCAAATCAAAATAGAAAAACTGTAGTAGGGGTCCTACTAGCCACTGCTAAATTAATTTAGAGTGGATGAGTCTGACTTGAGTATTTTTGATACGACTAGAAAAGGAGTTTGTTACCTTAGCATTTGTTGTCTCTGAAGCCCAGTAAGCGCAGGTCAGACGTACCTCCTGCTACTTCTCCACTGAGGCAACCCTTCGTGCTCTTCCTTAAGAGCGTTACCTCAAGAACCACAAAAAATGACCCTATTTTGTGACCCAGTTCTGCAGCTTGAGAATGTCTTTGCAATTGTTTATTTAGCTTTGGAGTCTTGGAAAATGCTGACTTTGCTTCTGTTGTACTCTGTTCACTGATAAATATGCCATCGGACTCCTCTGTCAAATACAAGAACCTTTTAGTATGCGGGTGGCATTGATTGCTGTGAAATTTGGAAAGATCTATATTGCAGAAGTAGTATATTACTACATGTCCTTCTCCTGTAAGTAGATTTGGAACTGCAGCCCTCCTCTTGACTCGGTGATTATTGTGGCAAGTTTGACTTCAGACCAACAAGGCGGTTGTTGGCCATTGATCAAATGGCTACTGCTAAATACAGCTAGCCACATTCAGTCATGATGTAGCCAAGCACTCGGAACAGTTACACAATGCAGCCTTTGGTGAACAAGCTGTATAGGTAGTGGGAAGTGCCAAGTGGGAATGTAGAAACTGGGAGGGGAAGGAATAAGAGTTCAGAGAAAGAAAACCTGTTGTTCCTCCCTTCACAGCTAGTACCTCTTCTGCTTGCTCTCTGTCATGAGGAAAACAAGATTCTCTCTCATTGTCATTCAAGTTGTTAAATGGCACATGAAGAAAATCCTAGTCATTCAGAATGGAGTATGCAGAGATGAAAAGTTTCTGCTGTAAATTAGCTAGCTTTAGTTCTGGTTTCAGCTTTGTTAATGCAACAAACTACTAAAATGCTGCATGTTTAGTCAGTGAAATAGTATGACCTTCTGACACAGGGATGTTAAAGTGTCTGCTTGCAAAATGTCATTCTTCTTACTCCTATCAGAGAAGGTGCTAGTTAGGCATGAAATATCGGGCACTTGTGATTAAACTTACTGACAATCAGTAAAAGTTGCTGGTGTGACCTTTAAGAAGACTTCTTTTTTCCTGGAGCATTACCTTCAAAGAAGCAGTATCTGACCTGATTTTTCTGACAGCAGAACAAGCGCTGCACCTTTTTCACAAGTTCTTCCAGTGGCTCCTGAAAATACACAAAGAGCTGTTCAAGCTTTTCCCAAGCTGCCCTGAAATGGTATGTTTCAAAGTCAGTAATCATTTTCTCCCTGTAGGTTTGTCCTTTTTTGGGCCCAAGGAACAGATGCCCAGTAATGTTGCTGTAGGCAGTGAGGAAGTAAAAGGTGCTGCTATTGCAACTTGGGTCCTGGACTAAAAGAATAACCCATGCAGGAAACCACAAGAATGAAGAAAAATATTCTGTCTTGTGGTCCTTGTAGCATTTTTAGGCCCTTGGTCACCCTGATAACGTCAGCTTTGTAAGCCTATGCTGCTGTAGGCAATAGAATATTTTCTGGTAAGATAACTGTCTGCCTTCATTCCAAGAACTCTGGACACTGTACGTGCGCTCACACCAACTTAGAGTTAAAACTTTAATCACCAGCATTAAATTACTTGATTACAATAGCTTTGCTCCTGGAAAAATCCATGGCTCATTCAGTCTTCTGCATTTAAAAACCGTTCCATTTAAAATAAGTGTCTTCAGCATGTAGTTCAGAGGTGCTGAAGAGGTTTTGTCCTGCCTTCTCTCACCCTAAGGCTGGGTTTCACAGCCTGTATAGGGATCTGGGTTTCAATTATCAATTATTTACTCTTTGCTCCCGAGCACTCATTCCAGGCATGGTGTAAAATGCCAGTAACAAATGCTGCTGTAATTTGACAAACTGTATGCACAGTGTCCCCTACGCAGTGCGGGTCTGTGTTGTCGACAAACTCTTAAATGTGCTCCCTGGGCAGGTATTAATACCTTGAGATGGAAGGGTATATTTTCCTTGTAGGTATCTTGGGCAGGTGGGAGAGATCTTGTATGTAGGTATTCGTGCAGAGCGCTCGTTTTTTCCTCCTCCATCTTAGAGCCCGGATGGAATAAGCATTTGTTACAGTACATTGAAGGTGAAAAAACTGTTCAGACTTCAGAAGTTTGAAGGGAAGATGCTGTCATTTACCACATAGCTTTTACACAGTGAAACTTTCCTACGCGTTTGTGTTATGGAGCTTGTTTTAATTGGGAATGTACTTTGCCTGCCATCATGGCTACTAAATTAGTAGAGTTTTCTCTCATGAAATAACATCTGTTTTGATGAAGCACACCTAAAATTGTCTGATTTTCCTTCCGTTCCCTCCAGCAGTAGCCTGTAACAGTAATTTTAATTGAAGGTGAGTTCCTGATCTCTCAACTGATAGAAGCAGCTACAGGTAATACAGAGTTCTTCTGAAAAGCACTTAGTCGCCTAAGCAGCCTTTTCCTTTTCAATACATAGTGCTTCTAGCTAATAATGGCCTAGCTCTAGGCTACCAGCAGCAGTGAGATTTATTCCCACCAAACCTGAGAGACGGGGGAGAAAATAATTTTGTTTTCATGTCCTCAGCTCTAAGTTCCCCATGAATTGTAGAATAATATTTTCTCCCAGTTACATAGCAACGGCAGGATTCATGGAGTGTAGAAAATGCCTGAAAGAAACATGTATTTACCCATTAGTGTTGCTTCTGATGCCTCTGTATTTGGAGGTTGCTTGTGGGACAAAACAAGATTGAAATAGGCAAAGAGATTATTTATCTTATGCTATGGTTGGAGAAAAGCCTTTCAGGATCACAGTAACAGCGAGACTGAGATCCAGATCCCTCTATTTCTCTCCTGTAGAACATGCTTGGGCAGTTTTCCTGAACCTTTCGGTCTCCACTTCAGCATGTTTCAAAAAACCTTAGAGACCCAAACGACTGATGCTCAGAAGGAGAAATGGCTGCCTCTGGTCCATGGAGTCAAGATAATTGGCACCTACGCCCAAACCGAAATGGGACATGGTTAGTTCCCTTCAGGGATCAATGGGTAACCTCTTTTCTGTAACTCCAGTTTGTAAATTGATGATGCTCCCCAGGTAAATCTAAAAGGGGAAAGGTAAAATGGTTTGGTTAAGCATTGATGTTTCCTGCCCTATAGCAAGGCAGCTGCTTTATTTCCCATCCTAACAATCACAGAGTTAGTTTTGGTCTTTTCCAGAATGCACCTCTTAGCTGATCACTTACGTTGTTTTAAGATGAGGAGGTTGTTCTAAGCCCTGGCAGTCTTGAATTTCACTTGAACTGTTTGGAACGTGTCAGTCAACAGTACTGTGGTTTTGATTTTTGCCGGAATTTGGGGCACGTGTATCTCGGAGTTCTTAGTGCACAACTGGCCTGCATAAACAAGTCAGCAGTATAGCTTTTGATGCAACGTAGCATGGTGAGATTGTGCATTTTTGTTTTTGAAAGTAAGGTATGCTTTGCCCCAAGCACTTTTCTTCCAGATGCTACTCCATTGCAGCTGTACAACTTCATGGAAAGATCTTCACTTCAAAGAAGAAAAACATCTTGTTCCTAATATTGTTGAAAACAACTTTCACTTCTTCAAATGGAAGAATGTTTAATGGATCAGAAGACAGTCTTTTAGTCCAGAACCTGGAATTACAGCCGTTTAACACCGACAAGAATAGTTTAAAAAACCAAAGACTCCAGTGCTTGTGCGGGCATCTAAACTTGGAAAGCATGATATGTACAAGTCTGGACAATTGCAAAAGTTAGATGGTAATGCCAATTGCCAGTTCAGTTACAGCTACTCACGGTAGCTGAAAACCTTTGTAGAAGATGCAACAGAGGAAATCCTGTCATCTGTTCTGCTTGGGAGAGGTGGAGTGAGCACACCTAGCTGAACACCATAAGCTGAAACAACCGGATGGCAACAATAAATGCCTGCTGACCTTGTTTGCTTTTTCACACCAACTTCTTCAAATCAGACACACATCCACACCACAGTGATTTGTTTTCCATGCTACTTCACATCAGATCATTGCACTTTCTTGCCTGGTGATGGTCTGGTTTGCTTATAGTTCTCGTGTTGTTTGATGTTAAAATTAGTATTTTTACACTTAATAGAACTAATATGGTGATAGTATGGTAAAGTAAATAGACTTTTAGTGCTGAGTAATTAAAATGCAATCATTTGGCATCCCTGCTGTGAATGTTGAGTATCTAACTACTTCACTAGTAAAGCTTCTGCAGTAATTGTCACTGAGGTCTGCGTAACTTAATTCTGATGTTTAGAAACTGGTGATGGGGCAAGAGACCCCTGGATTATTGAATTGAATCCTAGCCTGGCTGTGTACTTACTCAGTTTTATCTTAATGAGTGCCTACTCAGTAGCCTGTGTTGGTTTAACCTATTCCATAGTGAATAAGTCTCTTGAAAAAATAAAAGAAAAAGCACGAACAGCACAGGGCTGAAAAGGAAACAAAAAGGAGTAATGAAAATACTGTGCTGTTTCTACCTGGTTTATAGCTATTGCTAGTAAATAAGGTTTTCTTTTAGTCTTTGACTTTCACCTGTGTACTTCTCACCAGTACTGAGCTCACTTAAAATCTGGTGTTGCCGGTAACCCATTAGCTCCCTGTTGAGCTTGCTCACTGTTCAGTTAGAAACCTTAGAAAACATCGCCACTGGGTTTATTAGGTGGTTGAATTTGTAGGTGTCTGAGAATATCAAAGAACTCGAGTTCTTAGGAAGCTCTAGGGATAGAGCTAGTTCATATTAACGTGTGGTTAGAGGTAACACAAGAATGCATTCTTCCCGCTTTGATAGGAATGCAAACTGAGTTTGAGCTGAGCTCAGATCAGTGCTCTTTCCGTAATGTGCATCTCATCTAAATATATGTATATATTCCTGTTAAAGACCAGTTACGTTATTTTATACGTAAATGTGCCAGATGGACAACCTTTATACAAAAGGTACTGATCCTCAATCTATATCCCCACTATTTTAATATCAAAGCTATCAATATTTAAAGCTTTAATGAGCATTTAATTCTTTATATTGAAAAACTTAATACATGCCACTTAACTACCTAACAGTGGTGTTGACAGAACTTGGAGGAAGAGTAGTTCTAATGAAGCATGTTTAATTGGAGAGACTTTGTGCTGGTGATTTATAGGTTGAAAAATGCTGGCTTTTTTGCTAAGTTGTTTATGTTCACAACTTTGACTTGCATATGCAGAGCACTGTCCTTTTAAGAGAGCTTTTAAAAATAGCAAAAGTGGAAGGGAATTAAGTTGGAATGTAATAGTAACATATACTAGTTGTGTCTGATCTTTAATTAAAAAAAAGTGAAGTAGATAGTACAGTTAGGACTTTCCTTTTTTTTAAAAAAAAAAAAAAGGTTTTGTGAAAATATAGCTTATTCATCTGGATAAACTAGGACTTCTGCCAGGTTCTAGTCTCAAACCATGGGGAGAAAAGAAGTGGACTTCATATCTTTGGGTGAAGGCTCACTTCATCCAACCAGACCACGTTTTCAACAAACTGACGTTCTGTCTCAGCCCATTTAACTTAGGGATGCTCTAGTTTCCAAACCATAGTGAAGGTCTGGTCTTTCTTTTGGTTTGGATTAATCCTATTTTTTATCAGTCATGGTGCACCAAAAATATGGGAATGTTGCACGTGCATTTTATGTACGATTATAAAGAAATGCATTGCAGCATGCTTATTTCAGGGCACGTGTAATTTCTTATTACTCAGGCCTGAGAAAAGGACAGTGCTCTGGCTTTCTAAAATACACTTGCTGAATTCAGATTTACACATGAATCGTTTATTTTTTTTCTTTTTGTCTCTTCCTGAATCTCCACCATGAATCCTCATGCTTGCTTCCCTCCCATAACATTCCCTTCACACTTCCATCCCATGGCACTTCTTCACAGCTTTGTTCATCGTGGACGGCCTGAGCCTCTGGACCTTCATCTGGGCATGTTCCTCCCCACCCTTCTCACCCAGGCAACCCCAGAGCAGCAGGATCGCTTCTTCATGCCTGCCTGGAACCTGGAGATCATTGGCACTTATGCCCAGACTGAAATGGGCCATGGTACAGTACATTCACTAAATGCTATTTCTAAGAATGGCTTTGTGTACAAAGGATTCCCCTGCCTGGGAAAAATGGTGTGTGTTTACCCCTCAGTCTTTACGCGTGCAGTTGTGGCTACAGGGAAAAGTGGACTGCCTCTGAAATTTTTAGTAGATCATTATGCCACATGCTGCTTGCCCATTTTTTCTCCTATGGGAGAGTTTGATGTCTGTAGCTTTATATATGAGCAATACTGAGTGCTCCTCTTGTGCCACTAGATTACTGCATGTGGCTATGTTGATGCCAACTTGGTGACATCTGTTGATTTCTACACTTACCATTCTTTCCAGTGTGGTTTCTGCTTTGCTCTACTTAACATTCAGTGTGAAGACAAAAGGACAGAGCTTTAAAATACTGAAAGAGATGCCAAAAAAAGTTAGAGTTGCTTGTCACCTTGGGACTGACCTTGGATCAGAGAACATGTGAAAGACTTGCTTCCAGTGCTCATGTTTTGGGGGGAGCTTTATTCCCCCAGTTCTTTAGTTCACTCCCATGTGTTCTTTTTAATTGGACCATGAAATGTCTTTTTTTTAATTCTCTGTCTGAAGTAGACTTTGTTGTTATTCCTTTGCTTTCAAGCCTTGAAATGGATTTTGATAACTCCAGCAGTATTGTGATCACAACACTTTTAATCCAAGTTTCAAAGGGAGGATATTATGCCTTGGGAAACATTAATTTTGACGTCTGAGAGTTGCAGATGAGAATTATTTTCTAAAAATGAGCAGGATTCACCTTTGTGCTGAAGTGAAATGTAGAGACTGTGTGAAGCGTAAACTAACTGCAAGTCTGTGGAGAATCTCTTGCAACTAGTGAGGTTTGAAGATCCTTTTCCAGCAAAGTAAGTCTGTGTTAAGCTGCCTGTGGAAGTCTACGATTAACTCCATGCTTTGGAAACGTGGTTGCATCAAGGCGATACCATTTTTCGCGCTGAAGCTCTTGAGTAGGGTCACTGGCTCTCTCTCGGTCAGTCCAGAGTATCGGGAGTGTTCACAGCTTGTCTAGTTCAAGCAAATAGGCACAGTGATTTTTATTTTTTTTTTACGCATGCAGGGACAATGCCACTGCTGAGACAGGTGTGTGTGAAGTAAAGAGTTGGGGGCAGAAGACAAAGACTGTTCCTGGAATTGTTATCTTCACCTTTTTGCAGTCTCTTCATCTACCTGCATCGGTACCCTAGCATATATATGCTGTTACTTGCTGTCTTGGAGCTATGGATGATCTCGTTTGGGAGAAACTGCTCCATCAAGTGAGGAGGATGTAGGCCTGATGAGGGAATGAAGAGATGATGGGCACCACTTATTTCATCTTGTGGCTGAAAAGTGTATGATTTTTAGTTTGCAGTGTAATCAGATCGCAGTTTTAGCGAAATCCAGGTGAGCGTGTTTTTGTGGACCTTTTTAACTGAGAAAGGGCTTCTGGTGTGTAATAGCCAAAAGGTGTCAGATTGGAGGTGCTTGGAAAACTAGTCTTAGACCACTGGGGGAAAAAAACCAACCACTGTCTCTTCTGCAAATTGGCTTCAGGTCCCAGAATATGGTCTGACTCTCGCTTGTTCTTCCTTAATTGGCTGATATTTAGTCCTTTAAAAAAAGAAAAATTAAAATTTGTACATTACTACTGGAGTTCAACTTTCCATTGTCCAGTTCTGTCCTTGTCTCTGTTTTGTAACTGACTTTCTGCGAAAACAATGTGTTTGCTTATTTTCAGGAACTCATCTTCGGGGTCTGGAAACTACAGCTACTTATGACCCCGCTACCCAGGAGTTCATCCTCAACAGCCCCACTGTGACCTCCATTAAGTGGTGGCCAGGTGGACGTAAGTGCATCACTGTGTGTCTAAATTTGGAAGATGTATGAAAAAACTTAGGGAGGTGATGTCATGTGTATTATATCTACAAAATGATGATTGAAAGTTGATCCAAAGAGCTGGTGGAGAGGGAGCTACTCTTGCATAACAAGTAACAGACTTGCCAGAGCCTGCTACAACTTTGGATTATCTGTATGCTCTAATTGTTTCTCAGAATCATTCACACTATGGATTTGGTGTAATTTTTGATCAGTTCTATTAAAATCTTTATAATTCCTTCAGCTCCACTGGCAGGTTTGCCAAGGACTTGGTATTGTATAGTCAAGAGAATCATATTGTGTACCTTTCATTGACTGGAGCAACATTGTTTGTCTAGCTGTAGAATTCGGATGATAACCAGTGTTGTAAACCTGGTTTTCTAACACATGATGTGGTTAAGGTAATCTCAGATCCTGCTTTATGGAAAGAGACTCTGTGTATATAAGTATGTTGAGTGTTTTGTTTTTTTTTCCTTCTGATTCGTACTCCTTTTGCAGTTGGAAAGACGTCGAACCATGCCATTGTTCTGGCTCAGCTTTACACTCAGGGCCAGTGCAAAGGGCTGCATGCCTTCATTGTTCCCATACGGCAGCTGGGCACCCATGAACCTTTGCCAGGTAAAAATTGATGTTAAAGGTTTAGCACTCATGGAATATGTTAGATCTGTTTCTCTCCAGCTATATACAGCTGCATGTGACTTGTTAACGTACATGGGTTATTTCACTAGCTGATTTCAGTGAGTAGGTGGTAGGCCACAGGGCTTAAAAGAGTCTTTCTTATAACTGAATTACCACTGAGTCATCTTGCATGTCACACCTTCAATGTGAAGGTTAGTTTGGGATTTGATTCTGTCCCAGTGTTTCTTAGCTATGCGTTCTCTGAGGCAGCATGTCCTACTTTCTGAAAGGGACGGAATACGTTTCGCTATTCTCTAGCTAGAAGTGAGCTGGATGATCTTTAGATGCGGTTCCCCCAGTGACTGGATAGTAGGACTGCATGTGAATTATGAAGATCCCCATGTTTTGATGTCCACTTTTCCATCAAAGAGATTAAGGTCATTAGCTGTTACTCTTAACAATGCCAGTACTTGCTAGCAAACTAAACAGTCTTGGAGGGGAAGGCTTGAACCTCTCATATGGTGTTTAGTTCCTTTTTCTTAATGCAAGTGTCTCTGTCTGTCTGTGGCAGGTATTACAGTGGGTGACATTGGGCCAAAATTTGGTTATGATGAAATGGATAATGGTTACCTGAAAATGGACAACTTCAGAATTCCTCGGGAGAACATGCTCATGAAATATGCCCAGGTAAAGCAGTGAATTTCAGCACATGCTGCTGTTAGAAATGGACACTTCCAATGTGCTTGTGTGGTTGAATGTTGTGCCAGCAAGAGTGTAGTTTGCTTGTAAGTGCTACCTGATGAGTTTAGAGCTTGAGATGTGAACATGTAAATGGGAGGAAACCATAAAAATCAACAGGATATTTTGTGTTTTTTTCCGATAGGTTGAACCAGATGGCACCTATGTGAAACCACTTAGTGACAAACTAACCTATGGGACCATGGTGTTCATCCGATCACTCATTGTAGGCGATTCAGCTCGCTCCCTGTCCAGGGCTTGTACCATTGCCATCCGCTATAGTGCAGTGAGACACCAGTCTGAGCTAAAGCCAGGGTAAGTGCAGTGAAATAAAAGAGCAGCCTAAGTGCTGAGGGAAAATTCCCAAATACTGGAGGGAAGAGGGACTGTGCTTGACGTCGTTTGGAGTTTGGCTAGTATTTGCTAGCCACTGGCATGCTAACTCATCTGTATTTTGCTCTAGGGAACCAGAACCCCAGATCTTGGATTATCAGACCCAACAATACAAACTGTTTCCTCTCCTGGCAGCAGCATATGCTTTTCACTTTGTGGGAGCCTATATAAAAGACACCTATCGTCGTATCAGTGGAGACATCAATGAAGGAGATCTGAGTGAGCTGCCAGAGGTACTGTGTCCTCTGGTTTTATGTAAGGTTTCTTTACAGCGTGGGAGGAAAGGCGTCAAGCCTTTCTGGCTTTCACTTATGAGACGTCTTCTAATTCTTTAGATTCAGAGATTCCAAGCCCAGTATGTGCTGGTGACTTTTATTTCTTTATTTACACTATTCATTTAGCAACCCTTTAAAAAAAAAAAAAGAGGGAGTAATGCACAGTGAGAAAGCTACTCTGAATATATTTTTTTAAAAAGGTGACTTTCCAGAAATGGTGGTGTATCGCATGGGAGTGGAGTTAAGACTGGTCTTATGCTTGTGCTGTAGCTTCTTGATTGTTCTTCCAAGTCACTAGGGTAGAACTGGTGTGTTGATCGGAGATACTGGTACTATTCTTGAGGGATTAGGGTTGTAAAATGTCAGTTTTCAGTTAGGGATTCTGTCTGAGAATGTAATGTGGCGATAGGCAATTGAAAACTGTCTTGGACATAACTCGTAGAGACAGAAAGGATGTGGTACTGAAATCTTTACATGTATAGAGGCTTTCATATAAATAGTTTGGCTTGCGAAAGAGTCCTTACAAGAAAAACAGGACCCTGTGGGGCACTGGAAGGATTGTCTTGACTCTTCCTTCTGGGAGCTGCAGTACTTGGCATGAATGTTTGCAAGCTAAGAATGGAAAATAAAAAATCTAAACTGGCTTTGCTTTTGTCCATCAGCTCCATGCACTGACAGCAGGGCTGAAGGCGTTCACTTCCTGGACTGCCAATGCTGGTATTGAAGAATGTCGGATGGCATGTGGTGGGCATGGCTACTCTCGCTGCAGTGGCATTCCTGACATCTATGTCACGTTCACCCCATCCTGCACCTATGAGGGAGAAAACACAGTCATGATGCTGCAGACCGCGAGGTATGGTAGTTTCTGTCCAGAGACAGCCTTGCCTTGCCATTATGATCTTTGTAGCTGAAGTGATGGGCAGAAGAGTATCCTGTATTACCATGAAACTGGTCTCGTGTTTCTGTGCCTTGCCCTATTTTTGACAGAAAAGTATATGCCTACAGCTATTCTTTGCTAGTCTGACCCTAGGTGAGATGACTTCTCTTCATTCAAACAACTCATGAGTAAGAGTTGCTATTTGTTGTCTCTGCTTTTCAGGTTCCTTGTCAAAAGCTACACCCAAGTTAGTTCTGGGCAGCGGGTTACTGGCATGGTGTCCTACCTTAACGATCTCTCCAGGCAACGCATTCAGCCACAGCACGTGGCTGCTAGAACTGTGACTGTGCGGATCAATGATCCAGTCAGCTTGGTAGAGGCCTACAAAGCACGTGCTGCCCGGTGAGTTCACACTTAGTAGACCAAGCCAAGCACCAATAAAATTGCGTGTCTTGGGAGATGGTAGCGATGTGCTGCCCTGTTAATGTTAGATTCTCGAGCTGTGGTTTATAAAGCTTTGCTCCACATGTTGCTTTCAGGAAGTGACGCGCTTTACAAGATTGGGTCAGTGTTAAGCGCTTTGAGGTTACAAGAGGCTACATACAGCCTACGCATAGCCTAGTTACTCTGTTCCATTTTGAAATATCTTATTTGAATGTAAAGTACCCTTGAGCGTATAAATACCAACATTGTTCAAACTGCTCAGAGATCTATCTAGAGAGAAACAATCCTGATATTAAAGCCTGTTGTGAAGGAAGTGTGGGAGTAGAATAGATACCTATATATGAGTAAGTGTTCAAGCACCGCATGTGTGCTGTGAAATGTCATCTTGCTCCTCTGTAGCTGTGTTCTAGCTGCAGCAGTGAGGATGGGGGTTTAGAGCCACAACTGCTCACTCCAGATAATGTATTCAGTCGTGGCACGCGACCTCTGAGTTCTTCTCGTAGGAATTCAGTGTACATAATCTTGTTAATGTGCATAACCTGGTTTTCTTTCTTTTATGAAATAGACTTGTAGAAGCTGCAGCAAAGAATTTGCAAGCTGAACTGAACCACAGAAGGAGCAAGGAGGACGCCTGGAACAGAACTTCTGTTGATCTTGTGCGAGCATCTGAGGTCAGTGATATGCCTGATGAAGAGATGCTCCTACAGCATATTTCTTTATGAACCAGATTCATCTTTCTTTCGTTTCTCGTAGGCACACTGTCACTATGTGGTAGTGAAGCTTTTCACAGCCAAGCTGTCTGAGATCAGTAATGCAGCTGTTCGTGCTGTCCTGACTGAGCTGTGTCTCCTGTATGCACTGTACGGGATCAGTAAGAACACAGGGGATTTCCTGCAGGTTGGTGTCTTTCTCCAACACTTTAAGTCTCTAGAGCCAGAATTGCTGTTTGCAAAGAGGCTTTAAATGCCAAGTTGCACAAATGTTTAGGCATAAGGTCTTGACAGTTGATTTCCGGAAGGCCATTAGCAGTGCAGGTCTGAGGGAGGGCTCTTGTCGGGTTTCCCTTGTGATCTGCCAGAAGCAGAGTTGGATGATAAATAGTAACGTGGCATCTCTCTAGGTTAGATTAAATGTTTTGCAGTTGGTGACCAGGTGTTGTATGTTAAAAAACCAAGGAGTTAATAAAGGAGATGTAAGTTAGACATGTTCTGAGAGCCATATGCATTTGTAAATTAGTGCACAAAAGGGGCATATTATACTCCAAATCTTAACCCATCCTTTAGTGAATGGGTTTAAATTGTCAGGTGTTACTTTTCCTCTTTTCACTCTTTCCGTTTGAGAATGTATTTGTGCAGTAGTGTTTTATTTTGTCTTCAGGCAGATGCGGTATGTTTTGTCTTCCCATTTTCCTCTTTCTACTTATTAAAAAGTTCCCTGAAATGAGGAATTTGATATACACATGTGCACGTTCTTCAAGAAAACCTGCTACTGAAGTTAACATGCAGGTACTCCAAAGAATGAGTCTCCCACCAAAGGTGAAATAGCTGAGCAGTACAGTGGGCTATGCTAGGCACCTGCTTTTGCTTGTAGACTACGGCAAATTGCCAAACTGATTACTTAACACTAAGAAAAAAAAACCTCTAATGTTTTGTGAGCTGCTGCATTTTTGATGAGGGAAGGCTGACCTGTGTTAGACCGTAGGGGAGGGGAAGGTTCTTGCGACTTGCATACTCTTCTGATAATCTCATTTTTCCCCAAGGCGGGTATTCTGAGCGATGCCCAAATTACTCAAGTGAACCAGCGCGTGAAAGAGCTCTTGGCTATAATTCGTCGCAACGCAGTGGCACTGGTAGATTCCTTTGACTTTCATGACGTTCATCTTGGATCTGTGCTTGGCCGATACGATGGCAACGTCTACGAGAACATGTTTGAGTGGGCAAAGAAATCCCCATTGAACAAAACAGAGGTAAAGAAACTTTATTTTTTCATCTTTAGGTCGCATGTGTCCAGAGAAATAGCTGAATTTAGGGTTTTTTAATTTTGATCCAGTGATCTCTGCATGTAATCGATGAAGGAGGGAGAAGAGTCACTAGTGGTAATGGACCAGAACTAGGAACCTGCTTCTGTTCCTCTGCTTTCAGCATGCTTTCCCATGTGTCGCATGCATCCCTATGGGATACTTCTGAGTTCCTCAGTTGAGGAAGGAAGTCATACTCTCCCCTAGAGAAATGACTGAATAATCTCATTGGATTTAAAAGAAGTTATCACTTGCTGTTAATTCTGCTCAGTGAAAGTAGCCTTACCTGTTTTCTGACAAATCTTTCAGTGCCTTCAAGCATTAGCAGTGACTGGAGAAGAAAATAAATTGCTCTCCTGTAGTACTTAAGTGTCAGGTGTTGCATATCTGCCCTAAGGCTGTAGCTACAGCTGAGCTAATAAAAGAAACTGATCTGAGAAGAGTCAGCGTCCCTCTTTCCATCAGCCAAAACAGAATGCTAAAGCCTGTCTCAGTGCCTTTGTTATTATCTTTACTGCCTTTATTTGATTTGGACAGACTCTCTCTTGTGATGGGCTGCCAGAGACTATGACTGTAGTTAAATACCACCAGAACTTGCTCAATTTTTTTGTGCTTCTGAAGTCAGTGGGGCTTAGGAGCTTCATTACAGTTCCCTTAGGAGACCTCTGCCAGTTCTCTTTGACTTAAAATGCCAAAGAATTGTCTGTATGGATATAAGAAGTCTTGCATTCTTTTTTTTCTTACAAGAAAGGTAGTGAGGAAGCCAAATTGTTTTGGCCTACATTTTCATCCTTTGTGTCATATAGACACTCAAATACAGGACTTAGCTGGCTGTTCTTAGATCTCCAAAGTGCCTCTGATTCAAGTTTCCGTAGTATAAAAGCATACTGCAGGAGGTAATGAGCTAAAACTGTTCTAAAACTCAGGCCTGACCTTGTTGTAACCACCATCTTGTCCTTTTACAGGTTCATGAGTCTTTCCACAAACACCTGAAGCCGATGCAAGCCAAGCTGTGAAGCCTCCTGGTTTTGTTTTGTTTGGGGTTTTTGTTTTGTTTGGTTTTTTTTTTTAAAAGCACACTTTTCCTGACCTGAAAACTGGGTGTTAGCATCCTTTCATCAGGCACCTAAATCAAACCTTTCAAATCCTGTTAGCAGTAGGACAGTGAATAATTGTAGCCTTTCTTTCCACTTGTATAAATCGAGGAGGTGTCTGGGGAGAGTGCATAGGGATTGATGCCTGGTTTTAAAGTGCAATTATAATGGTAAAATTAACCTTTTAAAAAATCTGGGAGAGCTTTATGGATTCACACAAGGATTGCTTTTGTGAAGCTGCTAACTAGAGTGAAGTTACTGTCAACTGGAAAGGTAGCAGGAATTTACTACTAAGTAGTTAACAGCCCTCAGGCAGTAGCTTCTAATGAGCAGTTATGTTCTCCCCTCAAAAAGCATCAATGTCTTGATTTATTATTATTATTTTTTGTAAGATTAGCACCACCTCTCTCCTTGTTTGGCAAATATTTATGCTGTCTAAAGCCTCCTGCGTAGTTTTGTGCCTGTGAATCTCTATGTGGCACTACTTTCCTGATCTGGCTGGGAAGCAAACACCCATCCTTCTCCGGAGCTCTGCTTCATTCTTCTTTCCAGGAGACATCTTCATGTTTTCCAATACATCCTTCTTTCACTGCCCTGCAGAAACTCCCTTTGCCTCTGTGCCAGCTCCAACACTGGCACCTTACTCTTCGTTAATAGGAAGTTAAAAGAACATAGTGATGCTGCTCTGAGGGAAAAAAAAAACAAAAAACAAGTAGTAGTAGTCAGCTAGGTGCTGGTACTAGCTGTTCTGCCCTTAAGTGTTAGCATTTTTGTAGCACTATCTCAAAGCACTTTACAAATGTTAATTATGGTGATTTGATGTGGAAAAACCACAGGTAGTGGGGTTTCCTACTGCAAATTTGACCTGGAATGATGAAGCCAGTATTTGAGGGCAGAAATCAATTGACCCATGGTCCTTAGGTCTTCAGATTGTTCTGGGATGTTCTTCTGTTTTTTAAAGGCATTCTTCAAGAAAATGACAATCCCAAGTGAAGTGTCCAGATGGTGGTTTGTTTTTTTTCCTGCCCATGCATTTCCAAGGAGCTTTCTCTGATTTGCTTAAGTTTGGTTTTATATTGACTTGGGACTTGCCCGGTGCTGTCTAGATTTAACAGGTGAAAGATTTAGCTTTTAACAGAACCTCCTGATGCCCAGTGAAATCAGTGCAACTACAACTAAGCAAAATCATTGCTGTTTTTCAACACCAATAACTGTCCAGTAACAATAAACTTCTCTTCACAACAGATAAGAGCAACTTTGAGCTTAAGATGGTAAAAAGCTTCAGCATAAACCCAAATCCTGCAGTGAGACAACATCTGAGAAGCTGGTTGTCTGACAGCTTTGGTATCTGTTAGTCTCTAATTTTGGATCAGTTTTCATGGATGAGTGTTTTTTTTCTGGCGCTAACAATGATCAGGCACGATGTTTGGCTCCACATGCAGTAGCTGAACAGAAAGAAATGTTTAATTTTAAATAAAATGATCAAACTTGCCCTTTGGCTGCTGAGTCTTTCAGGTGGAATGGAACCACCGCTGTTCAGGATACCCAAGGAGGCAAAGGGCTTTGCCTTCCGTTTATTGAGAGATTGCTGGCCTGGGGAGGGATGACAGAGGTGCAGGTTAAAAATATGTTAATGAGAACAGTACTAGCTAACTATGTACAGATTTAATAAATTACAGAAATGTGTTTTCAGACAAAATGTCTTTCTTTTCATGCATTGCTTTCACTGGATCTCATTTAAAGTAATGGGTGAGGTAGAACGAAGTATTCAAAAGACTTTAAATTAGTTGGATTTTATTTGTCGTCTTTCTAGTCTGACCTTTCTGGCTTTGCTCTGCAGCATTCCAGGGCAGCCAGCCCAGTCCAACAGCTGCCTTTGCCACCACTGCTGCTCCTGACCACAGGAGAAAACAGAACTGGCGGAGAGGAAGGTTGCCTGTGGCACATTGCTCGGGATTATTGTGGCTCATAGGCCAGCGAAAGCTGATCCCTGCCAACAGCAAAGATTTAACAATAGTGCTTGGCAGCAGCAGCTTTAATTCATGGCAGCTGTTTCTTTAAAATTGTTTCCCCCTGTTTTCTGGGGTTTTTTTGGAGTAGATGGTGATGTAACGGCAAATCCTGTGCTTCCTTGCCATTGGTGAGGATGTCGTACACTTGTTCATCTTGCTGCTGTTTGTGGTGAGACCCGAATGCCACAACCTGGTATGCCTTATGTGTCTCATGGTCAGCAAGTGGCATTTAAACTCTGTCAAATGGCCCTGCATCCTTATTAGGACTCCTCCATCTTTTGACAAAATGTGGTGGTACTGTTTCCACAAGTGGTGAGCTTCTGCTTGAGTATAAGCGGTTTCAGTGTCAAGCAGTGGCACTTGTAAGCTACACTGTTCTTGGAGTACTGAAGTGAGTGGTCTGTTTCTCAAAAGGACTCTGATTACTCTTTATCAATTAAACACCAAGACAGGACTTTAAAACCCAGTGGGGCTGATTACTTCTGCCAAAGCCAGCCTGCTGTCTTTGAAGGTACATCTTCAAAGGTGTTGGTTGAGGGAGGTGATTTTGACCCTCTACTGTGCTTTGCTGAGACCCTACCTGGAGTGCTGTGTCCAGTACTGGAGCCCTTGCCTCTGGAAAGACACAGATCTGTTGGAGTGGGTCCAGAGGGGGCCACAAAGACGCTCTGAAGGCTGGAGCCCCTCTGCTATGAGGAAAGGCTGAGAGAGTCGGGGGGGTTTAGCCTGGATTAGAGAAAGTTCTGGGGAGACCTTAGAGCCCCTTCTACTCCCTTGGGAGGGGAGGGAGTCTGCATAAGGGGGAAAGGTTTTGAACTGGAAGAGGGGAGATTTAGATGAGATCTGAGGAAGAAGCTCTCTCCTGTGAGGGTGGTGAGCCCCTGGCCCAGGTTGCCCAGAGAAGCTGTGGCTGCCCCATTCCTGGAGGGGTTCAAGGCCAGGCTGGACGGGGCTTGGAGCAACCTGGGCTGGTGGGAGGTGTCCCTGCCCAGGGCAGGGGGTGGCACTGGGTGATCTTTAGGGTCCCTTCCAACCCGAACCATTCTGTGATCTTGGGGGCAGCAAAACCCCTGTCCCCCTGGGTGTCCTCAGGCTCCCGAGGCCCCGTGGGGAAAGGGGACGATCCCGCTGCTGCTCCCAAGCCCTCCCTGCCCGGGACGGGGGTTCAGGGTGACCGGGAGGGTGCTGCAGCCCCCGGGCACCTCGCCCCGCCCCAGCTCCGGGGGCTGTGGTTGCGGGCCCTCCCCCGAGCCCGGCGGGGACTACATTTCCCATCGTCCCGCGAAAGGAAGGGAAGGGAAGGGCGGCACTTCCCGGGGCCGGACGGGGCGGGGGGAGCCGGGGCCTGCGGCTTCCCCGGGGTGCTGCAGGCGGGGGATGCTGCGGACGGGAGCTGGCGGCGGCGGTGCGGGTACGGGATGCTGCGGGCTGGGATGCTGCGAGCAGGGGGACCGGGATGCTGTGGGCCAGGAGGGCGCCGGGTGCCATGGCAACGGGATGCAAGGAGGCGGAGTCCTTGCTGGTGGGAAACCTGGGGGGGCTCCTTTCATCCTAGGAAGTGATCGCCCCCCTGTCCTCGGCACTGGTGAGGCACCACCTCGCGTGCTGTGTCAGATTTTGGGCCCCTCGCTCCAAGAAAGACATTGAGGTGGCTGGAGCGGGTCCAGAGAAGGGCAACGGAGCTGGTGAGGGGTCTGGAGCATGAGTCTTGTGAGGAGCGGCTGAGGGAGCTGGGGATGTTCAGCCTGGAGGAAAGGGGGCTGAGGGGAGACCTTCTCGCTCTCTACTGAAAGGGGGGTGTAGCAAGGGGGGGGTCGGTCACTTCTCCCAAGGAACATGCAATAGGAAAGGGGAAATGGCCTCAAGTTGTGCCGGGGCAGGTTTAGGATGGATATTAGGAAAAATTTCTTCACCAAAAGGGTTATCAAGCATTGGGACAGGCTGCCCAGGGAAGTGGTGGAATCATGATCCCTGGAGGTATTTAAAAGACAGGTCAATGTGGTGCTGAGGGACATGGTTTAGTGGTGGCTTTGGCGGTGTTGGGTTAATGGTTGGACTCAATGATCTTAAAGGTCCCTTCCAACCCAGACAATTCTGTGATTCTATCCTGCTCGCACCCAGAGAGGAGTGTGCACCCCTCATCTCCAGCACCTCTTTGTTTTCTGTGTGGCCCCCGCAGCCATCCTGCCTGTTCAAGATCCCCCCGGGTGCTCCAGACCCAAAGAGATGAGGTTTCCTTCCTTCCTTCCTTCCCCTCTTCCCTCCCCAGCCCCGGGCCCCTGGGGTGTTCTCCAGGCTTTGGGCAGAGCAGGAGCCACCCCGTGGGCTCTCTGCTTGGGTCAGGATGCCCGGGGCAGGGCGGGTGGCATTTGCTCCCTCTTGGGTGATTTTGCAGAGCGATTCCTTGGAGTCGGTGTGACGTTCCTCACGGAAGCTGCTGCAGAAGCTAAAGACTGGTTTGGGGAATAAGGGTGTTGTTTTGAAGACTGAGACAGAGCACTGTTTACAGTGGCTTGGAGAGGTCCGAGCAGCACGGAGCCAGCCTGGCAGGCTGCAGAGGGGCGCCGAGCAGGAGAAGGAAGTTTGTTTAACAGCAAATTGGGAAATCCTCCTCTCCCCGCAGGTAGGAGGTTGCTGTGGATGTGACCAACGGCATTAGATCCCCCCACAACGTGGAGGTGGAGATTGGATGAATCTGTAAACGGACTTGCTGGAGCAGGGGAAGGCTGTGATCGTACGATGGTGAGTGTGGTATGGTACAAAGGCAGGCCTGGGAAGTCCAAATTTGATGCTCTGGCACCTCTGTTTGGAAGGCAGAAGTGGTCCCAAAGGCTGGAGGCTTCTGCCCAGCTGGCAGCTGAGGGGGATGTGCTCACTGGTGTCTCAAGAGTGGTAAATATCTCTGTGGTTCCCCTGTGTTTCACATGCCATTTCCCAAACACCGTGGGCAGGAGGAGGGCTTCGCTGTTGCTTGTGGGATTCGCTGGAGAAACCTGCCTCTGGCTTTAGTGCTTTGAGAAAGTCCAGGTTGGACTTGCTTTGTTTTCTAACGATGGAATTTGTCTTTCTCCATAGGCTACAAAACCCAAGAAAAGTTTAAGAGGTGTGTACGCTCCCGTGCTTTCCTTTCACTGTCTGTAGGTGTCTGGGAAGGTGTGGGACCGAGGAGAGGGGACACAGGGATCAGGTGGCAGTCCTGGCTGCTGAAATGTTTCATGGTCCTTGTCTGAAAGATGCAGTTGAGTGCATTGTGTCGTTCCTGAACTGGAGGTATTCACCTGCCTCTCACATCAAGTAGATTTGTTTATTGGGGTCCTACATTCCTTTCTTGTGGGTTTTTCCAAATCCAAGGGAGAATATATGTATTTACTGAACACCTGTCTACCCTGGTACTGAAGCAGTGCTTTTGGGGGTGCCCAGGGGCTCTGAGATACCACAGGGTGAGAGTTCACAGATTAAGTGCTGCTTGTGGCCAGTGACTAACAGAATAGAAAGTATCTGGCTCACTTGATAAAGATAACCTATTTCTGACTAAGTGAAGCCAAATCTTTTATTCACAAAATACTGTATCAAGTCCTGGCAGTTCTCTCTAGGCCAGCAAGGAAGGCCTTACGCTGATGATGCTTGAGACCAAACCTTTATTCTCGGGGGATTTCAAAAGAGCAAGCTGTGTTGAAACTGGGAGCTTTCTACACCTGCCTGGGGACGTCACCTGCCTCAACACCTTCAATTTGTCTTGTTTCAGGCTCTATTGATGATGTGCTTGGTGACCTCCTGGGATATGATGGTAAAATGAAGCTTCTTTGCAGCTGAAAGGGCAGCATCCTGGTAGTCTTCCTTCCTTCCTGGGGGCAGGAGGTGCTGGTGCTACAGCCACTGGTCTTCAAGGGGCTCCAGTTGTGAGGGGGGATAAAGTAGGGAGCAGAGGGAAAGCAGAGTTTCCCAGAGCCAGAGGCCACTGGATAGGTTGGACATCGGTTTGGGGAAGCGAAGTGAAGTTCTTCTCTGATTAAAAGCCTCTGTGGTCTATGAGAAGACAGCAAATCCCCCTTTGGAGTGCCTAGGCCAGGAATATGCCCATGTCCATCATCCTAATCTCTCCCTGTCTTGTTTCCAGATGAAATCCCTGTTAAATCTGCCACAGCTTCCCAGCCGGCCGGGAGCAGCGGTGGGAGAGCCCGGGGCACCAGCTTGCAGGCCAGCAAGAAGTGAGTGCCTTTCAGACACAGCCCCTCTCGCCTTGAGATGTCTCTGTACTCCCCAAGTCCTTCTGTCCTGCCCCATTCTTGGCTTCTCCACCTCGCTCCCTGCCCCCGTAGCAACCGCCCGGGAAGGCGAGTTACCTGCGATGCCTTTGGGAACAGGGAGCCCAGAGCCTGAAGCTTTCCAGCAAGAGTTGGGTGCTTCCAGCCCTGTATATCTTCTGTAAATCTCCCTTATAACAGTTGCTTGCTTAAATATAGCAGTCCCAGCACTACCATCTTTTATCCCAGTGCTATTTTAGTCTCATTTTCTGTGTTGTATGATATGGCTGCCATGGTGTGCCCGTGTGGTCCCCTTCTCCTCCCACCGCTGTGTCTCCCTGCACCCTTGCTGAGCTCACCTGTGGTGCTGCTAACCCCCTGGCTTGTGTCACAGGTCCTTTCTAGAGGATGATTTCTTCAGCAAACTCCCCGCAGAGGACATCAAAACTACAGAGGTGAGCCCAAATTTTGGGAGAGAGCCTGGGTGTCCTGAGGGCTGGGGCTGAGCCGAGCCGGACTTGCCCCTGGTGTCGCCCCATCCAAGTCAGCGGTGGGATATCAGGGGTGAGCTGTGAAGTTTGGCTGAAGAGGTAACCCCTCTCCGGTGCCACTGTGGGGTGGGGAAGGCAGGACAGGGGAGTGGGTGGGTGGTGGGAGAAGGGCTCTCAGGTGCCGTGGATGAGATGGAGCAAAGCCAGGGGGGCACATTGTGTTGCAGCCTTCCTGGGTGCGCTTCAGATAAAGTGTTGTAGGAAGGGCCCTTACCCAAAGCGATGCCCTCAGTGTTCCTGACGCTTCTCTCAGAGGCAGTAGGATGTCAGGAGAGGAGTCAACGCACAGGGGGTTTCCAGTGAGGGGGACACCAGGAGGACTTGGGCGTGGAATTCTTCCATTCCATAAAATGAGGAAAACCAGGGGCCAGAATGTGGAAGCAAGGGGTGAGGAGTTTCCAAATTCTGCTTGTCTCTGATCTCTGCCCTCCTTGGCATGCAGGGATCCAGCGCTTCTGACACAGACCCACAAGCTCTGCTGCAGACCCTGAAGGTAAGTGCATAAATATCCTCCGTCTCAGCCCCACATGCACTGTGCCATGGCCTCCGGCACCAGCCTCCAAAGCGAGAAGCACTGAGGCATTAGCAGCACTCACCCTTCCCCGGTCCTCATCCTTTTGCTTTCCAGGACATGGATGATATGGAAGCTGATCTCCTGGGAATATCGAAACCCAGTTCTGGGCCAGGGAAGACAACTGTGAAAGGTCCTGGGAAACTTGACTCCTCGGGAGGAACAGTGAAGACCGCAGAGAAGCTGCTATCCCCCAAGAAAGGTAAAAAAGGAGATTCTGCTCTTCTTTTCATAGCCTGGTTCCAAATGAGCAGGTATTTTTTCCCGGGATAGGGAACAAAAAGTGGATTTGTGCCCTAAAATGCTTTTCCTGGTTCTTTCTTGGGGCTGTCCCAGACACAGAGTGTTATTCTGGCCATGTGTTCTCCCTTGGGAGATCCCCGTCCCAGCCTCTCGTCGTGGTGTGGTAACATCACTGACATCAGCACCAACAACGGCCACGCTGCCGCCTCCCACCAAACACAATTTGGTCGTTCCCTGGTGCAGGTCAAAGACCAGGGATCTGCCTGATCTGCGCGGAGGGAGAGACAGAGGGGGTGCATTAAAGACATGCCAGTCCCCAAACTGTCCTGCTCTTCCACAGGCCCTTTTCTCCTTTTCTGCCTGCACGGAGACCCCTCCAGAGAGATTCTCACCCCGTAGGGCTGCAGGGGGACTGTGTGTCACAATCTGTGCTTTTGGGGGGCTGCCACCAGAAAAGTGACCTTCAGCCAGGGTGGGAGAGGGGCATCTCTGTGGCACCTTGTCTCTGAGAGCTGTAGCCTCTCTTTATAGGAGAATCTGCACCTCTGGTGGAGAAGCAGCCACTCGCATCCCCCCCTGCTGCCCGACAGTACAAGAAATTTAACTTTGAAGGTAGGATGTTGCTTCACTTCAGCACATAGATGCACGGGGGCAGCTGAGGACTCTGCCCTTGCTCTTTGCCCATCGTTTGCCCCTTCTGTTAACTGAAGGCTTGGCTGGTTAATGAGGTACAAAGTCCTTCACCCTTACGATGCTGTTGCAAATCCAATCCTTCCGAGGTGACCAAAGCAAAAAAAACCTACAGCTTTGTGTTTGAGGCCCTCCACAGGACGGGTCTGGGAGACGATTTCTGGGAACATTTCCATTTTCATGTGTGCTTTGGTTTTTAATGACTGTCTGTTACACTTGGGAGCCCTTGTGTCAGGGGGGATTCTGTCCAGCTTCCAAACAGGGGGGGCGGTTTCCTGGCACAGCTGAGATCTGGTTGTCAAAGCCTGTGCTTTAACCAAGATCAGCATCTGTTAAAATCACTAAGGCACTTTAGGTGATTTTGCCTAAACAGTGTTCAAGCATTAAAGCACCCAAATTTTGAGTTATTTTCTTCTAGGAGAAAGAAATTGTGGAAAAACTGAACAGAAACATAGTTCTTGAGTGTTTAAAGTTCAGGGAGATTCAGGGTATCCCAGGTCTCTGCAGAACCTTCATTCATGGGCAGATACGGTCTCCTGTCCCCTTGTGCACATGTGGGGGATAGCGCTTGGCTTAGTGCAGAACTGTTCTTCTAAATAATGTTGTGTGTGTTTGTTTGTTTTTTCTATTATTATTCTCCTTTCTTGCCCCTATGGGGTAATTCCCAGATTTAGACGATCCTTTGGCAGGGCTTTTGTCTGATGAGGAGCAGGACGCTCACAAGAAGCCAGCTCCAACAGGCGCTAAAAGCAGCTCTGAGAAAAAAACAGAACGGAGCAAAGAGAAAGGTAAGCAGGGTTGCTCGATGCATCCTCCTTGTATTAAATGAATCAGCAGCCTGGATTAGTTTGTGTGAGATCCAAACTGATTAAATTGAAAGCCACCTAGTCCCATCTCTTATTAACCAGTAGGGTCATTTATACAGCAACTCGGTACCGGGGTTAACTATGACACAGCTCACCGAGTGCTTGATATTTCCGGTGTGCCACAGGTTACAGACTGACCTTTCCTTTCCGGGAACGGAGGCTCAGATCTTATCTTTGAGCTCAGCCAGCCTGTTCTGCACGTTGCCAAACGAGAACAAGTTTGCTGGGTGAGGATTTGGGTGGCTGAGAGCATCACCGGTCCACACCAAACCACAGTTGGGGCATCTGTGGGTGGGATCCAGCTGCACTGTGGCTGTGTTACAGGCACTCATCCCTCTTGTTCCTGCGGCAGGGATGCTAATGGGTCTGATAGTCCCTTAAAATCACCTTTCACCCCAGTAAATCCACTCTGGACACAAGTAGCAGCTGGTGGATTAGGGCAAGAGCTAAGGTGCATTGGTGGAGCAGGGACTTTGGATGAAGAGGGGCAGGAATTTGCTGATTGGAAACTTGCAAAGCTAAAAAAGCTCCTGGTGTCATCCAGTTAGTGACACCCAGCAATGTCCCGTCAGTGGATGAGTGGCCACAGACCAGGCAGTAGTGCGCTGCCACTTTGTCCTTGCTGTGAGATTTGTTCACTGAAAAGAGTTATTTAAAAATGACTTTGTAAATGGTCCTGAGAGATAAGAGCTGATGGGGCTGCTTTGATCTCTTCTGAAAAAAATAAAAGGCCTTATCAAAGCTCCTGCCATGTGTGATCCCATCCACAGAGCCACCCCCACCCCAGACGCCCCTACACACTGCGGCCCCAGCCCGGAGGAGAGAGGAGCTCACATTTGAAGATGATGGTGATGACCTGATGGATGCACTGGGGTTTGGCAACGGCCCAAAAGGAGATGAGAAGCAGGGAAAGAAGGCAGAAGAGTAAGGGCAATGAAGAGGCCGTGGGAGTAAAGCAGGGGGTGGCTTGTGTGTTGAGATGGTGCCACTGTGCTGGGTGGGGGATGCTGCAGCTTCTGCCTCTGGGTCCCAGAAAGGGGCTGGAGCAGCCTTGTCTTGCTGGGAAGAGCCAGAGCACCCTGGCAGGGCTGTGTGATGAGGAACAGCCCAGCCTCTTGAAGAAACTCATCTGACGCTGTATCCCCAACAGAGAGGAGCTCCGGCCAGCCCGCTCCAAGCTGGACGAGTTGCTGGGGCGAGGCCCCGTGGCCAAAATCCTGGAACAGCCAGGCGTGGGAGAGCGCAGGGAGTTCCAGCTGGATAAGAAGTACCAAAAGCAGCCAGGTGATCACAGCCAGGGACACCAGGAAGGTCTGCAGAGGCGACAGCATTCGCTTGGGAGAGCGAGATTGATTTCTAGTGCCCTTGCAGGGGAAATACTCTCTCTGTAGTGGTGAGCGGGGCTGTTAACGGGCCCTCAGTCAGTGCAGGGGGAAAGGTGGCTAATGCAAAAGTGGTGCACTCTGCCCTTGAGGAAGGCTGGGAGTATTCGCACAGTAGCCATAACTCAGTTGCCTTCAGAAGTGGGCTGATTCCTGACAAAGACGCCGTTCCCAGCCACACTGAGGAGGCGCATTGCTCACGGGTTTCCAGGGAAGATGTTTCCAGCTGTGTTTTCCCAGAGGCAGCAATCCCAGTGGGAATTGCAGGGGAGGAGGAGGAGGGCTGGTATCTTTGTAGCTGGCTGCTCCTCTGGGTGCTGACTCAAGGCTCCTTGTCTGAACAGAGAAGGAAGAGGGCTGGGACGAGGAGGATTTTGTCTTTGGAGCATACAAGCCCACAGTGGCCTCCACACCCGCGGGCCGGTCGGCGAGAAGGCAGTCTGTGAGGTATGGTGCTCTGTGCGTCTGTTGCTGCAGCCACACTGGCCCTGCGGTGGAGCAGGCGGGGTCCCCTCGCAGGCAGGTATGTGGCTGCCTCTCCTTGCAGCAGGTTTTCAGCAGAGAACAGCAGCGAACCGAAACCAGAGCCATGCTCCAAACCTCCTCCTCCAGCAAGCAGGAGCCCCGTGCGGGTCAGAAGGGCTGGTGGCGACTGGCTGGGTTTGAAGGATGAGGATTTTATGGATTCGGAGCCGCCGTCTCCAGTGAAGGCCAGTCCAGCTGTGAGCTACCCCAGCCCTGCCGCAGCCGGGGGGCCCAGCCCCACCAGCCAGCTCACGGCCGTAGAGGAGGCAGCGGCTAAACCCATCCCAGTGGAGGAGGAGAACTGGCTGAGCGCTGCCTTGTCTCGCAAGAAAGCCCAAGCGAAAGCCCGGGAGGGAAGTGCCAAGGCCTCAGAGGTCCCAGGCAAAGGGCTGGATCCCCACTCTCCTGTCAGGTAAAGGCACGGTTGATGGCTGCAGGGTTCCCGTCTGCTCCATGTGTAGCTACTCCAGCAGGACCTCAGGAACCCTCATCTCAGATTTAAGAAGTTAATTTTAAGCACTGTCTTGTCTCAGGTTGGGGTAATAACACGGGGCTTTCTCCCACTGATCCACCCCACAGTCCCATTACACATCTGGGCTCTTCTCCCAGTTGTGGCCAAAATTGCACACACCGCCTGGGGTCCCGCAGAGCTCCCCCCATGCTCCTAGTTCCTGACTTCATTCCCCTTCATTCCTCCTAGTTCCAAGCAAACCAACTCCTCCAGTTGAGTTTACACGGACACAGGTTCAGACTTGTGCCGTTCGAATGGGATGCGGGAGTGAATTGTAGACAAACGGCCGTGTGTCATGGGCAGGGGTGTGTTCACTGGGGCGGCTGCTTCCCAGGGGAAGGGGGTGGATGCAGCAAGAAACACCAGTGATGGAGGTTTTGGGGTGTCTTTACTCCTTCTGCAGCCAAAAGGCTGAATCCTGCTGCAGCTGAGTGCGACAGAGGCTTTCACCTGCAAGGCAGGAACTGGCGTTGGAGGGAAGGATGTTGTCTTTCATCATCTCCTCGGCTCTTCCACGTAGGATGTTTTTTTGCTTGCAGCCAGCCAGCCGGCTCCACGGGAGCACCGCAGCAGGCGGCTGCCCTGCAGGACAAGGCAGCGAGCACCGATGGCTCTGGGTAAGGCCTCCTTTGTGTTTCGGTCATCCGCCACAGGTGACATTTCCTGCAGAAAGCAGCTCCGTGGGTGAGACTGAGGAATGGGGAGAGCTGGTAGACAGCAATGATCATTCTGGTCTGGGACCTGTGTAAACTGGGAGGGAAACGGCTGTGAAGGATCATCAGGCTTTTGCCTGTTTGATCACAGTGGAACAGCCAAGCTGTAAACTTAAGGAAATGTCAAGCAGGATAATGTCTGTGGGCCTCTCCCTGAGCTGTGACACTGCTGTGCATCGCTCGTGTCTCTGTGCCCACACAGGCAGCCTGTCCCCTGGCTCGGCACCGCGAAACAAGCCCCAGCTCACCCGTCGGAGGCTGCGAACGGGGATCCCTCCAGAGACGCCAGCGCCCTGGGTGCGTTTCATGTGGTTGTACAATTTGGGCAGCAGTATGTGGAGAGGGTCCCCCAGCCCTGCTGGAGCAGAGCAGGACCCTTCTCGCTCTGCCCAGGAGACCCAGGCCCTCGTCCTTCTGGGATGGGATGGTTACCATTGCAAGGTCTGAATCATGGACTTGTTCAATTTTCAGTCTCCACGGCCTTGTTACCAGGAGAGCAGGAGACGCAGGGCCCTGCCCTGCTCGCTCAGGTAGGTCTTCTGGTCCCATGTCCCCAGGAGATGTGAGGTCAGGGTGGTGATCACAAGTCCTTCCCTGCCAACTTGCTGGCATCCAACGCTGTCCGTGCTCCCTTGGCGGGAGGAAGGATGTGCCCTGCTTTGCATCTCTGGGAGCCTGTGTTCATGGAGGCAAAGTGTTTGGAGAGCCCTGAGATGACATAAGTTGTTTTTATCAGGCCAAACCACATGTGCTATGGATGCTTTGTAAATCATGTGTTTTTACAACCCTGCATTGACTGAGCAGCTTTTACATAGTTCCCCAGGCATATATATTGTATTAATTAGACAACAGAGGCTCCAGTTGATAAAGGATGTTTTCTTCAGCTGGTTTTCCCCAGTATGATGGTGCAGGTGCTCCGAGATTGTTTCTAGACAACTGAAGGAGAATCAGAACATCTGACGGAGAGGGCAGCTCCTGCTTGGTCTTTTGAAGCCTCCATTTCTCATCTGTCTGGGCTTCCTCACCCTGCCCTCACGGCAGGACACACGCCAACTCCCAGAGGACTCATGATCTTATCCTTGAGTCCATCTTCAGAGAAGGAAGAGCCCAGCATGCTTGTGTCTGGAGTAGGGGCTACTGAGCATCACCTGAGGAGAAGGAACCCAGGCCAGCAATGGGGTTGGGCTGGAGAAGGGTGGAGGAGGGACCACAGTAGGATTGGGATGGGTCTCTGTTTCCAGGCTAGGAGATGTTCTCCCCAGGGCTTTACCTCCCTGAGAGCATCCCTGTGTCTCCGCAGGTTACCACACCCAGGGCACATCTCCAGGCTGCCTCACAGCTGCAGGTGAGGCATGTGCCTTCCTTTGGGGGCTGATGGCCATGCCGCAAAGCCACTCATCCGGAAGGGCTTCGATCTTCTCTCTCCATCCCTATAGGCAGAGTCCCCAGCCCTGGGCTTGCAGCATGAGAGGAGGCTGGGGGCTCCCACAGCCCTGCTCTACGAGGATGCGACAGGCTGTCGGGCAGCGCTGCTCAGTGCCCAGGCCCGTGTGGCAGAGCTGGAGAGCCAGGTGAGCCCCATCGCCTGCTGGAATGAGGGACCACGGGTGACCTGGGGGGAGGAGAAGGGGCCACATCTGCTCCAAATAGCACCAGGGTGACAAGGGAGAGGAGAAACCTCCCTGTCCAGAGATGCTTACTGCCACCAAGTGCTGCTGTGGGAGCTCTGTCCCCAGGGCGGCACAAGGACCTTCTCCCCGGATGTCTGGCAGGTCCGGATGCTGGAGCTGGAGCAGACACAGCACAAACTGTTGCTGGAGAGTCTCCAACAGCGGCACCAGGAGGACCTGGATCTCGTTGAGAACGCCCACAGGTACCAGGCTCTTGCCTGCGCTCCCTTCCTGTGTCACACCTTTGCCTACAGCCCTGTCTATCACCCCTGAGGTGGGAGTGCTGGGGTGCTTCCCAAATCCATCCCTGGGGCGGGCAGGCAGAGAGCCATGTCGATATGGACCTGGTGGGGGCAGAGAGAAGCCCCACAGATGAGCCGAGGTGGGGGTCCACTCTCATCAACACTGTCCCACAGTGACGAGGAGGGGCCAGTCCCATTGCCAGCATGTCCCCAACCAGGGCACTGCACTGGGCAGTATCGGGAGGGTTCAGGCCTCAGACTATGGAGAGTGACGCACCCTGTGCCTCAGTTTCCCCATGCACGCAGCGACACCAATCTGCTTTTAAATCCCTATGTGCACTTTGGGTGGAGAGTGCTGGGTATTGCCATGAAAGCAACACTTCTTCCTTCCTGTGACCTCTCCGGGCAGGAGCCGGGTGAAGGTGCTGGAGGAGACCTACAGGCAGCGGGAGGAGAGGCTGCGTCAGGAGAAGGAGCAGCTGGCAGCTCAGCTGCTGTCACAGAGCCAGGACGCAGAGCAGGCACGGGCAGAGCTGCTGTCACAGCACCAGCAGCGCCTGGCAGCGCTGGAGCAGCAGAGCGCGCTGGAGCTGGAGCGGCTGCGAGAGCTGCAGAGGTGAGAGTGGCACAAGCGGCACACACGTGGGGCTCGTTCCCCTTTTTTGGCAAAGGGAGCTGGGAATGGGGACACAGTGAAAGGCGCAATTGGACTCCAGAACACTGGTTTCTGGGAAGTTCGGTGGCTTTTGGAATCGGGATTTGCTTTGCAGGTAGGCACAGGGAGATCTGTCTGGAGACATCATTTCGGAGTGAATGCATTGTATTTTGAAAGATGCTGAACCCAGTGTTTTATCTCTCCCAAGCCCTTTTATTCAAGTCAGTGAGTCACTGATGTCCACATAGTTCGGATCAATGAGGAAATAGTTTTTGTTAGACAAGCCCCTAACCCCCAAATGTGGTCCATCCCAAATGCGGATGCCTGTCCGTGGGATGCCCTGTGACAGACCACCATGCCAGCTCAGCTCCTGGGAGCTGGTTCTCAGCCCACAACCAAACCTCTTCCACGGTGCCTGTCATGGGGAGCACCAGTTTGTAACAGGCCCTGGTGGGCTCCTTCCCCCATGTCCCGCAGGGTGTCTGTCCAGGAGATGCGCAAAGACCATGAAGAGCAGCTCCAGCGACTGAAGCGGCTGAAAGACCAGGAGATCGATGCGGTGACCAGTGCCACTTCCCACACCAGGTACCAATGGCCTGTGTCATATCCCCACATTGGTCCCTGGCCACAGTGTTCCCTGTCCTACAGGGAACCAGCCTCAGACCACAGGAGGAATAGGGGCCATCTCCTCTCCCACCCTCTGCCTTCAGGGATGCTGAACTGTTTAATATCCATCAGTTGTCCCCTAAGCAGCAGCTACGTCTTCCTACTGCTCTGCTATGACCCAGAAAGATTTGGGCAGGGCTGCCTGGCCTTTGGCCCACCACACGTCCGCCTCTCCATCAGGGTGAGACAAAGCATGTCCCACAGGGGTGACTTTCCCCTCGCTCCCCTCCGCAGGTCTCTGAATGGTGTCATCGAGCAGATGGAGAAGTTCTCCAGCGACCTGCATGACCTCTCGCACAAGGTGGAGGCCACACACCACACTACCTCCCAGGAGCTGGCCATGGGGGCACGGCAGCGGGACAAGCAGCTCAAGGGTATGTCTGCCATTCCCCTGTGCCGAAATGGCTGTGGGGTCCCTGCCGGGGCTGGGGACACCCAGAAAACAGGAGAAAGTTGGGCTCTGAGTCAGCCAGAAGCTGTGAGGCCAGGCTGGCAAAGCCTTGCCTGCCTTGGTCCCTGGACATCTCAGGGTCTCCCTCTTCAAATTGATATCCTGGGGATGTGCGGAAGGTGATGAGCGTGCAGCTTTTCCGTGAATATGGTGTGGACAGAGGGGGTTTCCCACCTCATGCTGCTAATGGTCTTGCTGCTGTCTCTCCCCAGTGCTCCAGGACAGGCTATCGCAGCAGCAGAGGGACATGGAGGAGGAGCGGAGCCGTCTCCAGGAGGTGATTGCCAAAATGGAGGCCAGGCTGGGCGAGCAGACTCGGCTGCTGGAGCAGGTGAGCCCATGCTGTGTCCTCTGCCTGGGTCAGCCCTCCTCTCTGGGTATGGGGCATATGTCTTACCCACTGGAGGTTCCTGGCCTTGAGCCTGTGAATGGCATCTGTCTCTCCTCTATGTCTGGACCAGGAGCGATGGAGGGCGACAGCAGAGCAATCCAAAGTGGAATCACTGCAGCACTCGCTGGAGGAGCAGCGGCGAATCATGACCCAGCAGCTCTCCATGGAGCGAGCAGAGCTGGAGAGGGCAAAGGTGAGGTTGGCCGGCATCTCCAGGTGCTTTTCACATGAGTCTGACCATGGCTGCACTGCGGTGTGTGGAGGAGGAGAGCTGGGTGCTGGGCTGCAGCATCCTTCCTCTGCTCTCTGCCTCGCCGGTCCCACACCGGGTTGCACGATGAATTGCGATCAGACCAACCCTCTGGCACACAGATGCAAGAGGCTGCAGTTCGTGTGCATGATGCATGCCAGTTCCTGAGGAGGGTGGGGCCAGAGCTCTCCATGCAGAGTTCATGCCAGGCACTACGGGCTTGAACCAACCTCTGGATGTTGCCAGGGGTTTGGTGGCAGAGGTGGGTTAAAGGGGAAAAATCCTACGGCAAATGAGACTTAGTGCTTTCTCTCTCCCTCTCTTGCAATCCTCTCCAGAGTGCTTTGCTGGAGGAGCAGAAGTCGGTGATGCAGAAGTGCTCGGAGGAGCGACGGAAGCTAGCGGCTGAGTGGGCTGAATTTCACACCCGGCAGCAGCTGAGCAAGGAGCGGATGGAGCGTGACATGGACCGAGCCCTGCAGATGGACTCCCAGAGAGAGGGCACCATCATGAGCCTGGCCAAGGTACCGCAGCAGAGACCCTTCCCATGGCCTCCAGCACTGCCTGGTGGGCTCACGAATGGGTGGATGGGTCCTGTCCACAGGGGAGATGTTCGGTGCTGCCTTCAGGTGTTTAAGTCAGAGACATCACTCAGCGTAGTGAGAATCAGGCTGTTGCAGGAACAGCCTCCACCAGCCTGTTTTAGATGTTGACTGAAGCATCAGTCGCTTCTCTCTATTCGCTTTGCCTGTGAGGAGTTTGGGCGGCCAGACCAGGTGCAGCTGCCTCTGTTGTAAGTCTGGTGGGAGGAAACCCCCATGGTGGGTTAAGCAAAACTTCCCTGTGCCACGGGGATGTGTCCAGAACCATTTCTGCTCCCGCATGGGGCATCCAGAGTGGATATGTGGCACAGACAGTGCAGCAGAGCTGCATTTTTAAGGGCTACCAAGGTGGAAAATAACCATTTAGGCTGGGTATCTCCACTGCTGACAAAATGCCGTGCCTTGACTGTGTTTTAAGATGTGCAACACGATGAGGGGCTCTGTCCTTTCCAGGGAAGGAGTGTGTGTGTGTTTGTGTACAATCCCAGGTCTGACAGCCCTGGTCCCCTGGTCCCCAGGAGTGGGTGGATGAGGGCGCTGCTTGAGTACCCGGTGGTGTTGCTCTGCACCCCAAACTAGCACACACAAGGAGCTCAACAGTGGCAGATCTCTCACATCACTTGGGAAGACATGAGATAGTGTCCAGGACAGGGCAGGAAATGCATGTTTTTCTTGTGCCTATCCTAGGAGCAGGCAGAGCTGAAGATTCGGGGCCATGAGCTGAAAGCCAAGGAGGAGCAGCTGGTGAAGGACAGGGAGCTGCTGGAGGAGGCCTGGCGGGAGCTGAGGCTGGAGAAAGAGAAGGTGAACGGGACCGCGCTGCGCATTCGGCAGCGGGAGGAGGAAATTAAAAGTATGACCAAGGTAAGCAGAGCATTTGCACTGCAATTCACAGCTGTACACAGGCCAGCAGCAAAGCTGGGGTTTCACATCCTCCCAAAGTCGTGAACCTAATCCTGTCCCGGGAGGGGAATAAGGGGATACACAAAGGATCCCTGCCCCAGGGCAGCAAGGGTCCCTGTCCCCAGCCTCCCCAGCCGCTCTGCCTTGCAGCTCTCATCCCAGAAGTACGAGGAAGGGGAGCGGGCCCTGCGGGAGGCATGCAGGATAGAGTCCGAGCACCAGACCAGGCTGCAGGTCATGCAGCAGCACCTGGAGCAGCTGAAACAGCAGGAACAGCGTCTGCACCAGGCAAATACCCCCTTGCCTTCCCTTTTTGGCCTGGGGCCTCCATGCCAAGGGCCTGAATCTTTACCAACAGCTTCTCTCTCTCCCTTTTTCCTGGTGACGGGGCAGGAGCGGCTGAGCATTGCCCACCAGAGGAGTCAGCTCCAACAGCTACGCGCGGAGCTGCCCAGCAACCCCGTGATGCTGCTGACTGCAGACCAGGACCTCAGTGCCCCTACAAAAGGCCTCTCCAGCACGCCATGTAAGGCTCCCTGCATGCTGCTGATGGGAAGGGACGTGCTGGGAGGACAGCTGCATTTGTATTCCGCTTCTCAGGAGGCTTGGGACATTCCTGGGTGCTGGTTTCGTTCTGTATATAAATCCCAGGTGTGAGTTAGGCTCCTCATCCTCTGAAGGAGCTCAGCGGAGCTCTCAGAGCCAGGGCAGTGCCAAGACGGAGTAGAGGGGGCAGGAGGGAGAGGCAGGTGGGTTAAAGCCCATTTGCACTGGGAGGTTGGGACGGACCCTGCTGCAGGGACATGCAGGCAGCAAAAAGGATGCTCTGTTGTCTCTGTCTCCAGTTCCTCTCACAGCAGCAGCACCACACACTTGGGCTCTCGTTCCAGGCTTTCCACCTCCTGTCAGGGTGCTCCCTCGGCACAGCCTGGAGGGTAGCAGGGAAACCCTGGCCGTGGCCGGACCCACCGAGCTCTACGCCAAACTGCTGCTGCTGAAGCACAGGGCCCAGCAGGTGAGGCGGTGGGAGACAAGAGCTGGAAGGGGCTTCAAACCAGATGGGTGGGAGCAGGGCTGGGTAAAGCCTGATTTGAGCCTGATAAGCACAGGGTGGGGTGTCTCCGAAGATCATTACTGAGCCACTGGGCTGGGTGGGCTTACAGAAGCCATGGGCCACCTAGAGGAGTGATACCAGAAGCAAGGACGAGTGGATCCTCACACCTTGTTTCAGGTTCATCCATAACGTCCTTGGCTCGATGGGGTTGCCCCTCTCCTCACCCCCTCCCTGGGTGGGAGAAGCCAGCTCTGCTGGACTCTGGTTTCGTGATATCCCCATCCTCTCCCGTCAGCTCCCTACTTCCCTGCTGGGTCCTTCCCCAGGCGGGGATGCTCTTGGAGGCTTCTTCTGTGGGTCTCACTCAGAATGTGAGGTTATGGGCTCTGGGGGGTAGCCCATAGACCCCAGGGGGTACCACGGATGGGTACCTGCCCACTGCACGAAGGAGGGTTTGGGATACTTCCCTCCCTTGTGAGAGGCACCCTGGACCGTGACCATTTCTGTGGCGCTCTGATATCCATCCCATCCCTCCTTCCTTTCTTAGGACCGTGATTTCTTAGAGGATGAGCAGTTCTTCCTGGAGACCCTGAAGAAAGCGTCTTACAACACTTCATCTCTGTCAGACTGAGAAGGTGGCATCCCCACGCGCAACCCAAGGGATGGCTGTGTCCGTCTTCACAGGAGGCTGCAGTGCCCTCCACATGGGGGAGGAAAGCAAACAATAAAGGAACTGTCCTTTTCTTTAAAAACAACGTTGTAGTGGTCAGAGTGTGAAATCTATCCCCACAGGCTGTGAAGCCACAGTTTGTCTGGCCTCCATCCCTCGGGACAAGTGCCACTGGCCACCCAGCAGGCAGTACTGGGATGCGGTTTCCCTGGTGGGGGTGGATTCAGTCGGCCATGCTGCTGGCTCTTGGACAGGCAGCTGCCTGGCTGTGACAACCAGCGGCTTTAGGGGGGATTGTGGAGTTTTGGCCAGGCTTCAAGGCTGAGTAAGGCAGAGCTGTCACGGCTCTGCCCTGGGGCTGTGCTAAGGTTCACCAGTCCCGCAAGGATGTTCCTCATCTCACAGGCAACTCCAGCTTTTCCTTTTGGGCCTTTTCCTGAAGAAACCTGGCTGTTGTGCCAGGCTTCGCTTCACCTCCCCTCCCCGCTGCCCCGGGGTGACAGCAGGGCCACCCTGCTCCCTTCAGCGGGCTCCGCCCTGGGGATAGAGGAGCAATGGCGGAGATGTGGCCCGGGGCGAGGGGAGGCCCGTCGCTCTGCGGACGTTTCTAGTCAGGCCCTGCGGACGTTTCTAGTCAGGCCCTGCGGGAGGCAGCCCCGTTGCTATGGCAGCGGGGGCCTTCCACGCCAGGCCCTGCGCGGCTCAGTCCCCCCGTCGCTATGGTAACGGGGGCCTTGCACTGTGGGCGGCGCGCACCATGGCGGCGCCCTTGCTGAGCGCCGCGCTGTGCGGTCTCCGGGGCGGGCGGGCTTTCGGCACGGCCGGTGAGACACGGGCCGGGGAGACGCGGTCCCCCGCGAGTGGGGGGCGTTTGGGGTGGCGGGGAGGGAGCTTCTGGGCGCCTGGGTTTCCCAAGCGCTCCTAGCGGGGCTGGCTTGGGGAGGTCGGGGTGGCTCCGGCCCGGGACCGCGCTCCCCGCCCTTCCCGGGCTCTCGGTTCTTGCTCTCTATGTAAAACGGGAACTCTCTCCGCTTCCAGCTGCGCTCTGCAGGCGGGCAGCCCCGCTCGGGCCGATGCCCAACGAGGATATTGACGTCAGCAACTTGGAAGCACTGGAAAAATACCGCAGTTTCACTCGCTACTTCAAGCTGGCGGAAAAGGAGAGCAGGAAGCCCCGCTGGTGGAAGACGTACCGGCAGCACACCAGCCCCCAGCCAGGTACTCGCCGAAGGAGCTGCGCCGCGCAGTTTTGCCACTGAGGGTCAGGGAAGCTGTTGTTGGGGCCACAGGTTTGCCCCAAAACCCGCCCTGTAAAGAGCTGATGACGTGCTTTGGCACAAGGTTGGCCCTTCTCTGATGTAGAAGTTCACAGAGCGCAAATGCCTACAAGGAAATGGATGGTGGTTTTCTGGAAGGAGGGAGGCTGGCCAGGACCTGCCAGAAGATATGGAGCAGGGCAAAGAAGTGATTCTTTGGCACCCAGTAGCATCAGAGAAAGCAGACCAGGAGCTAAAGCTTTAGACCTGCAGCAAATAATAGAATTTGGCTGCTCTGCTGAGCAGCCGCAGAGACCAGACCTGCTCACCAGCTGGCAAACCTCTGGGTCTGGGGTGTGCTGAGCTGGAGGAGGAAGAGGGAGCAGAGCGTGGAGGTGCAGAGGGAAGGCAGAGGTGGTAGAATTGAGTCTCTGATGTCTTGAGGTTTGCATCTGTTTCACACACTCTCTAACATTTTACAGGGGGTTTGTGTTTGGGTATTTGGGGTATTCGCGTTGTCCACATACATGGTTTTTTCACTTCTCTCTGAAGAGCCAAAGACTGACATCAGCCTGCCGCGTGATAAGCTGCTGCAGGCAAAGGAAATCAAGGAAAGAAAAAAGATCCTGAGGGAGAACCGCCAGAATGCTGACATGGAAAGAGCGGCGCGGCTCCGGACTGGTCTGTACCTTACCACATCCCTCCCTGCCCCGGCCACTCTGGGTCCCCAGCTGCCTCCTGCAAGTGTTTCTCTTTCCTTGCAGTGCTGATCCCCCTTGAGGAAGTCAGAGCTGAGTGGGAGAAGACCAGTGGCCCGTTCCACAAGCAGCGTGTGGCGGAGCACTGCGGGATATTTTGTGACTTGTTCAAGGGGGCCACATTCACCCCCTGGGTTACCTTGAGGGTGGAGTACAGCCAAGAAGACGAGCACCTTGTGCCAGTCTACTATGGGAACATAGTGACTCCGTCAGAGGTGTGTGGGGGGAGCTGGAAGCAACCTTGACCCCATGGGAAGGTTGTGTGTTTTTGTCAGATGATTCTAATGGGCATTGTCTATTCTGGGGGATTTCTTTTATAAGAGTAGTTTCTCTGTGATGAAGGAAGCGTGTTTTTTGTATGTGGTAAGGACAGAGGCAACAGGATCATTTTCTACTGGCAGGCTGATGTTTATTAATGCTCTGGGGGGGGTCCTCTCCAGCTGGAGCTGGATTACTCAGTGGTGTGGCCATGACAAGTTCATATTCTTTGCCTTGGAAATCATGACGCTGGTCTTAATGGAACATGTAGTTTGAGTGATTTACATTCTCTTTATGTTGCTTGTTTAGGCTTCTAGACCCCCTGCAGTGTCATATGAGGCAGATAAAGGCTCCCTCTGGACTTTGTTGCTCACAAATCCAGGTGAGTAACAGGTTCTTTAAAAAGAACCTCTTTAAATGGGGTTGTTTCACTCTGCTTTTGGTTAGCTCCTGTTTCTTTTGGCTGTGCAGTTAGAATGTATTGCATGCAGGAAAGATGTTGTCTCCCCAAATCTCTAGCAGCTGAGATGGGACAGTGATGCAACAGGACCTATGTCACAGTGTAGTGGAAGCAATTCCCTGACTCCCATCTTTTATTTATCTCCAAACTCTTCTCTCCCTCGGCAATCTGCCTGGGAGGTGGGTTAGCTGACACTGTTTGCCCTGAGAAACTAAGGCGCAGTGAAGAGAAGTCCTTTTAATCTTGGAATTACATCTGTAGAATTCTTTGCTCCTCATTTTAAGCTCAATCCTATAAGAATAAGTTACTTTTCTGATAGGAAAGGAATGCTGGGAGGTCTCAATCTGCCCCCTCTGTTCAACGGGGGTCTGGGTGTTCTCTCTTTGGGGTTGATGTGAACACCTAGTTGTCACTAAATCGCCTTTTTCTGTTGTGTGCGTTTGCAGATGGACATTTAAGAGACACGAACTCGGAGTACCTCCACTGGCTGGTGTGAGTACTGCACATCAGAGCTGCCTGCTGCTTAGGTCAGGGATAGCCCAGGCAAGAGAGGGCAGAAACTCCAACAGAGCTCGGGAATAAGCATGCACCAAGATGGTTCCGTGGCTTTCTCTGTTGCTCCTGCCATTAGCTTCTTTACCCCTGTGTTCTGGGTCCTGCTAAAGATGCAGTAGTTTCAGGTCTTGCTGCTGTTTGGCATTCACATCACTGGGTATGATTTTTCTTCTAGTGAAAACAGCCTCTACTAGGTCAAACAGGGTATAATCACATCAAAACGTAGCACAGGGTGACTTATAATCCTGCATGAATCTGCTGGTCCCATTGGAGGCAAGTGAATGGATATATAATGAAGTAAACTTCTTTGTGTTCAGGACAAACATCCCAGGCAACAACATCAAGTCGGGTAAGGAGATCTGCCATTACTTGCCCCCCTTCCCTGCCATGGGAACTGGCTACCATCGCTTCATCTTCCTCCTCTTCAAGCAAGACTGCCCCATAGATTTCAGCGAGGATGTTCGGCCAACACCATGGTAATTCAGGCTTTCGCTAGGCAGTTTCACGCTCGCTTGGCTAGGCTGTTATTGCTGCTTGTGATGACGTGTTTGTTACTGCTGTAGCAGAGCAGTTCCCTTTAATCTGCAGGGCTGCTTTGAGGTTGTGTGTCACCTGAAGCCACAATCCCAGCCCCGCAAGCGCTGTGGAGTCCTGTTCCTTAAACCAGGTTGTTAAGAAAGTGGTTTTTCCTGCCTGGGGCAGGAATGTGCACAGAGATGGAGAAGCTGAGAGATACTGTTTTTAGTGACTTCCTTTTCCACCTCTATTTTATAGACTCTGGGATGATGTGGGGAAGTAGTTGCCTACCGGAGTGCTGCAGAAAAAGAGAGTCACCTCATGTCTTGTGTTTGTGTCTTGTTTCCAGCCACAGCCTCAAGATGCGAACCTTCAGCACGTTTGACTTCTACAGAAAGCATGAGGATGCAATGACCCCGGCAGGGCTGGTGTTTTTCCAGTGTCAGTGGGACAGCTCTGTTACCTGGGTCTTCCATCAGCTTCTCAGTAAGAAATGCCGCGTGCAGGGGTGCTGGAGGGGGCCCATCTGTGGGCTGGGACGTGGCCCTGTGGGTAACGCGCAGGGTCAGGGAGCGAGCTGTGGCCGTAGGCTCTTGCTTGGTCCTGGCCCTTGTCTAGGATCTCTTACAGCACGGACCGAGTACTTATTGAGCCATCCTCCACCAAACTAACAGCAGTCTGAGGAAACAACCTCTCAAAGGCCATTTTGAATGAACATTTTAAAATATCACCAAGAGAGCCTTTACCAGGACATGCTTGACCGCGTGTGCACGTGGGGGCCCTCGCTGGCGAAGGAAAGGGCCTGGGGTTTGGATCTGAGCTGTATCACTAACCTTCTGTGTCTCCACTTTACAGATATGAGAGAGCCTGTGTTTGAATTCGTGCGGCCACCCGTTTACCATCCTCCACAGTTAAAGTTCCCACGTCACCAGCCTCTGAGGTACCTGGACAGGTACCGAGACACCGAGGAGCCCACCTACGGCATTTACTAGGGCCCTGGCCTCCTCTCGAGACACTCTGGTGTACGCTGGGATGCCAGCCGGGTGGATGCGGCTGCCGGCTTCCCTGCGTTCACCCAGTCGTGCAGCTGGGAGCCTCTGGAGGGAAGCGACGAAGTCTCAGCCCCTCGTCTTTCGGTTCCCCTTTGCAAGGAAGCGTGCAGCTGGGGGCAACAGGCATTCACAGTGCTGGCAGCTGTGTGCTCAAAGGGGTGCTTATAAAGGAGGTTCATAGGTGAAAGCAAAGCTGTCGCCAGCCTGAAATCTTGTTACTGATTCTGTAGCAGAGCAGATCAGAAAGGGCGGCAGGGTAGAGTCCCCCAGAGATGCCCTGCCTTGTTTCTCTCAAAGGATCACGTTCTCTTTTTGCCTGCTTATGGAACAGACAGAGCCAGGCCAGCCTGCATTTCTTCCTCTTACAGCGCTGTGGTTCAGGGCTGTGTTGCTTTCATCTGTACAATCGTCTTAAAGAGATGGGTCTGATTAAACACACTTTGAGTGATGCTGGCGGCACTGCCTTGTCTTTATTGAGAAGAGCTTGGTATCCCAGCCAGCTGGCGCAGAGCTGGGGAGCTCGAGCAGGGTGCAGGGGAGAAGGGCAGCCCTTCCTCTGGCTGACGTCTCTTTCCCTTCTTAGATGTTGTAGGGCAGGAAAAGTGCAGCTACACAGGTGGTAGACCTGTGGAACTGGCTTCTCCCAACAGCTACCCAAATTATGTGGACCTTAGTCCTCTTCCTAGAGAGTGCATCCCCGTTGTGGATAGTTGGAGGAAAAGCAGGTCTGCAGAGCTGGCGGGGTGGGGCAGAGGCACAGCAGTGTCCTGGCACTCTGCTACTGCCCGTCCTGTGCCCAGGCTGTGGAGAGACTCTGCTTTCTGCTCTGCTCTGCCGGGCTCTCTGTGTATCCCCCGTTCACATGTTTAAACCCCCGAATACCAACATGTTCCTGCCCTTCCAGCTGCCTGTTCCCAGCTCTGGTTCCCAGCAACGTTTTTTTGAGGTTCCCCCCTTCCTCAGGAAATAAGAGCCTCCAGCAAACAATGGAGATTGTGGTGAAATGTCCCCCCCCGCTGCCATTACCAGCTACGCCTGAGCTCCCTGAACTCTCCTCGCACCCCAAAGGGTTCTGGGGTCTCGTTTAAGCCTGGCCCAGGTTGCCCAGAGAAGCTGTGGCTGCCCCATCCCTGGAGGGGTTCAAGGCCAGGCTGGACGGGGCTTGGAGCGACCTGGGCTGGTGGGAGGTGTCCCTGCCCAGGGCAGGGGGTGGCACTGGGTGGGCTTTAAGGTCCCTTCCAGCCCAAACCATTCCATGATTCTATGATTAACTGGTGAGGTGGCCGCAGTGGGAGCGCGGGTGTCCTGTGGTTCCAGGCAGACACACAGGTTGTGTTACGCCTCTCTCTGAGCTTTGAATAATTGGTCAGAATTTGCAGATTCAGCCCAAATAAATGTTTTGGGGGACTGAAGCTATGCTGGGACACGCGGGGAGTTGTGACAGATCCCGAGTCACCTCCTGGGTCCAGGGGCAGTTGGCGGGGGGGTGGCTCCGAGCCTGCCTGTGATACAGAAACTGCTCTGACCGTCCCCCCCAGCAGCCCATCAGCAAGCGTTCTGGCCACAGCACAGACCTTCTCCCCGCTCGCCGTCGCCTGCGCAGGTGGAAGCAGAGCCGCGCGTGTCGGGAGGCTGCAGAACCGCTGTGAACCGAGGCCATCCTGCCAGCGCTCCGCTGCCGGGCGCGTGTGTGCGACCGATGGCACATCTGCAGGGGTGAGGAGATAAGGTTTGGACTGGAAGGTTGGGAGCTTTTTCTTCTGAAACTGAGCTGTATGAAGACAAGGTGAAGGTGGCACCACAATCGCCTCCGGGCAGAAGCCTCCACCTGCCACCTGCGCAGGGACTGATTGCCAGATAACGTCTTTATTGCGTTTCTTTTAGTACTGATGTGCACAGGGGGTTGCAAGGAACTTAGTAGGAAAAGGAGTGGTGGGGTGTGGTCGGGGGCACGTGCAAACAGCAGGAGCTGTAGTTTGAAATGAAAAGGTGCAAGGGCAGAATGTGGCCCTGGCATGTGTCACAGCCTTTGTCACTGCAGAGGGAGGTGACAAGTGGCTGCAGCAGCGGTGGGTGCCCCTTGCTGCTGGTTCCCAGGCTGGCAGAGGCCAGGAGCACTGTGCTGAGGTCTCTCTGCCAGGGGGGACTGCCACGCTCTGCTCGGGGATGAAGAGCAGAGGGGCTGAGGATGCCAGGAAGCTCCTTCAAAGGGCAAAAAAGAGGAGTGAAATCAGATTATACATCATACGTGTACCTGTGCAAACGCATTCGCGGAAATACACGTGGCTCTGAACCTTGTCACGTGTCGCTGCAGCGTTTCATCCTCTCTGGGGTCTCCTGCTGTGCTTTGCAGCCCTCCCTGTCCCCGGGGGGAGCAGCTGAACCCTCCCTGGCGTGTGGCACAGCCAGTGGGGCCGAGGGGACACCCAATGGGTGTCTCTTTAAGAGCGTGCCTGGCTCAGAGCCCTGACCCGCCTCTGTGCTCAGCGTCACCATGTCTTCCTCCTCTGCACAGCTGAGTTTCTATTTCCCCGGCTCCTTTCCCCCGTCGCCCCAATCCCCGGCACAAGCAGGATGGCATCGTCCGTCTCCCAGAAGCTGGAGGAGAAGCTGGTGTGCTCCATTTGCCTGGAGCTCTTCAGGGTGCCTGTGACCTTGCCCTGCGGCCACAACTTCTGCAAGTGCTGCATCAGCGACCACTGGCACAAGCAAGAGCAGGTGCCCACCGGGGCCGAGAAGGGCTACACGTGCCCCGAGTGCCGCAGGGGCTTCGAGCAGCGCCCATACCTGGAGAAGAACGTCACCCTGTGCAGCGTGGTGGAGCTGGCGAGGGACGGCGAGGCGCGGGTCTCGGGCACGGAGAGGTGCGAGGTGGCCCAGGGCGAGCTGTGCCCGCAGCACGGGCGCCCGCTGGAGCTGTACTGCCAGGACGAGCGGCGATGCATCTGCTGCATCTGCACCGTCCGGCAGTGCCAGTGGCACCGGCGGGTGCTCTTCGAGGAGGAACGCTCTAAAAAACAGGTGGGGATGATGGGTGGCGGGACGGGGGTGTGAGCAGGGGGAGTGACGGCAGCTCGGGCACGGCACGACATCCACCTCTGGTGTCCCATGCTGTGGTGTAGGGATGTGATGTGCCCCGGTGTGCTGAGCTGTGCCTGGCCTCAGCTGAACAAGAGGCTGGCACAGGGTCTGGTCAGGGAGATACCACCAGTGCCCGGCTGCTCTCCGAGAAACCGGGAGCTGTGAGGAGCAGCAGAGAGCTGGGTAAATCCAGCAGCACCAGGTGAAAGGCTCCATGTGTGTTTGTGACCCCACGATCTAGAGGAAACAGCTGGAAATGGGTGAAAGACAGCACAGGGAGGGTTTCACTTCTCAGTGAGCCTGGTTGCAGACTGTCCCCTTCCCGAGCCTTCTCCTTTGTGGGAGCCTTGTCCCTGAAGCCCTGAGAGGGCTCCTGGGGACCGAGTGGGCAGCAGCGTGCTGTACCAAGGGATGTTGGTGCCTCCCTTCGCAGGCCCTTCTGAAAGAGTCCCTGGAAAAAGCCCAGGAGGAATCCAAGAGGATCGAGCAGGTGATGCAGAAGCTGGAGGAGCAAACACGCAGCATCAAGGTAACACTGTGACCACCTCCACGCCGGGCACATGGGTGGGAGCGTGCTGGCCCTCACAGCTCTTCCCCACTCAGGATTCCTCCGAGGGGCTCAAATCGGTGATTCTCAGCAAATTCGCCCTCCTGAAGAAAGCCCTGGAGGATTGCCAGTGGCAGACGGTGGCCAGGATCGAGCAAGAGCAGGCGGCAGCGCTGGGGCGCGTGGAGGAGGACTGGAGTCTCATGAAGGACCGCCTGGACCTCCTGGGCCAGCACAGGGAGAGGGCTGAGTGCCTGCTGGCCTGCCCCAACCACAGGACCTTCCTCCAGGTACCACCGTCCCCCCCAGCTGCCAGCCCCCCGCGCTTTCAGCGAGGGCAGAGACGTGGTCGACCCCTTCCCCGGGAGGAAAACGTCCTCAGCCTGGCTCAGGGGTGATGGCACAGGGCTGTGGGGAAGAGCTGCTTTCATGGGGGTTACTGGAAACCTGGGGGGGGACGATGCTGGATCGGAGTGGACGGTGCTGCCCATGGGGCCGTGGGCAACATCTGCCACCCCCAAACTGCTCCGCAAGGCTCTTCCACCGCCAGCAAAACACAAAGTTCTGTGCCACAGCCCCTCTCCTCCCCCTGCAACTCTCCCCTGACCCCGGGTGCCAGCTGCAGCTCACGGCAGAAGTTTTGGGGATGCCCTCGTCACCCACCGGAGAGATGTGGTGTGTGCGGATGGGTTTTGGAGCTGCCGATCCTCCCCAGGTCGGTGCATGGGTGTCTGTGTGTCCATCCCCAGGAGTTTCCCCTGCTCCCGTCTCCGGAGATCCTGAAGGTGCCTGTCCCGACGGAGTTCGATGCAGCCAGCATGGTCAAGCCCATCGCCGAGATCCTCACCGACGTCTCCAGGCTCCTGCTGGAGGACCTGCCCGGCTCTGTGGCCCCCAAAGCCCCTGATCCCATTGGCCAAGGTAAGCCCTCTGCTCACAGGGCCACCGCAAGGGGCTCCAAGTCACCCTGAACCACAGCCTGGCCGGTGTCACCATGCTGACTGCTGGGCACAGGGGCTTGGGATGGGGACACGCATCTACTCTTCAGCAGATGGGTATTAATGGGGTGGGGTGAGCTGGGTGGCTTCCCTGTGGCCCCTCCAGGCTGGCAATGCCGAGCCACTGTGACACACGCCCACTCCCAGGCTTGCATACAACGGATTTCCTCCTCCTCCTCCCCCCATCAAAGCTGGGAAGGGACAAGTTTTTGGGTGGCATCACTCAAAATGCCTGTCCTCATCCTCCACAGGCCTGGTGCAGCCCAAGGGGCCAGTGGTGAAGGTGGTGGCCTCCCTCCCCGAGTGCCAACTCCGAGCTGAGCTTCTGAAGGGTGAGGAGCACGTGGGAGATTGGGGGAGCGGTGCCCCGCTGGCGTCCCCAGCACGCAGAGATCTTACCAAGCCGAGCTCTTCCCCTGGGAGGAGGGTGGTTGTGGCTGTGGTGAAGGGGGCTCCTTTCCCGGCTCTCCCAATTACTCTCCCTAAATGTGGAGAAGGGGCAGAACAGGCTGGGGGACACTGCATGGCCAGGAAAGGGCTCCTTAGGGGGTTGGCAGCACCAGGCACTGCTTTCCTGTGGAAATGAGGGATGCCAGTGCCTGGCATTTAACCGGTTGCTCCCCCAGATCTCAACCCATCTCCATCATCTCCTTTTCACCCGCCTCGGGCATCTCGCCCGGGCAGGAGTGACGTGCCTGTTCCCAAGGACCCATATTTAGACACAGCACTCTCCTGCAGGCAGCGTCAGCAGCTGGCAGGGGAACACCCACAGGGATGCCATGGGCTGCCCAAGCCGCCCCGCACGGCACAGCACCGCTCCAGGGCCCTGCCTGAGGCCATTCCTTTCTCTCCAGGGATATGGCCCCAGCCACAGTCCTTCATGTCCCCTTCCCTCCCTGGGCCCACGCAAGGGGGTTGGGAATAATGTTTAGGGCACGTTGGGCAGGTCACTCTTGCCAGGGAGGCAATGGATGCCTATGGGACCTGTAAGGATTCCCTCCATCAGGCCCCACAGCACGTTCTCAGGGTTATTAATAGGAAAAAAATACGTGATTTATGAGCAGCAGGCACGAGCTCAGCACAGCTGGCCGGGCCGGGTTGTTGCAGGAGGAAGGTGAGATGCTGGTGGCTGGCGACTGCCCGTGGCAGGAGTCACCACCGCAGCCCGTGCAGAGGAGAGTAACTCCCTGCAGTACCGTATTTGCTCACGTAATGCCTGGTTTTCTCCCCCTCTCTCCGCCCATGTTCATATTTTTTGCTCTTAAAATCAAGCACATCGCTTTCAAAACACCCACGGAGCCACCGCTGCTTGCTGGGGCCATGCAAGGACTGCACCAATTGTCGCCTCTCGGTGCCTCGACAGCTATTTCTGGGCTGTTTCCATTCCTTCAAGCGGGCGGCTGGGCAGATATCTCATCTCACCCCGCTCCCCTTCCCCTTCAAACACGCTACAACTTGTTCCCTGCTGTTTTGGGAGCCAGCCTTACATAGTTTAAACCTCATCGCTGTTGGGGGGGCTCACGCTAAGGGCGTAAAAGTCTGATGAAGCATTTCAGCCCCATCCATGCCGTTGCTCTTCCCAGACCACCGCAACCTGACCTTCGATCCCAAGACGGCCAACAAGTACCTGGAGCTGTCGAAAGGTAACCGGAAAGCCAAGCACAGCCCCGGTGCCGTCTGCGGGCAGCAGGAGCACGGACCCCGCTTTGAGCCCTGGCAGGTGCTGTGCACACAGGGCTATGGCCACGGCCACCACTACTGGGAGGTGAAGGTCTCCAGCCACTCTGTCGTCCTGGGGGTCACCTACCGCAGCCTCCCCTGGGAGGGGCAGCAGGGCCACAAGTTCAACATCGGGCTGAACGGGGGCTCCTGGGGGCTGCAGGTGCGGGAGGATTGCTACCTGGCCTGGCACGAGGGCCGGAGGGAGAAAATCCAGGAGCGGCTCTATAAGAACCTGGGGGTCAGCCTGGACTACGGCAAGGGGCTCCTCTCCTTCTACGGCGTCGGGGAGAGGATGCAGCTCATCCACTCCTTCCACAATGTCTTCACCGAGCCCCTCTACCCCGTCTTTTGGCTGTGCGAGGGGCGAACGGTGACGCTGTGCCAGCGGGAATGAGCCCGAGCTGCCACGCTGCTCCGTTAGCCGGGTCGGCAAGCCCCAGGCCGGTGTGGTGGCCAAGCTGCGGTTGGGGCCATCACGGTGCGAGTGGGACCCCGATGCCGAGGCGGGAGTGGGGTGCAGTGTTTTCACAATAGCTGATGAGGCCAAACATGCAAATTAACCCGCTCTGATTTGCATATGCAAATATCACGCTGGTGGCAGAAGTTAGGGCGAGGGGGAAGGACGCGGGGCTAAGGGTGAGGATGGGGGACAGCGGGGGTGCAAGAATTAGGTTCTTCTGCTTTCTCCTGTCCCTGCCAAACCTCCCAAACCTGGAGAAGATTTGGGGTGAGGGGGATGTCAGAGGGGGGGTCCTTCAGCAAGGAGGGGGTGCTGTGGAGCAATGCAGAGGGAGCCCTGCGCTCCCCCAGCCCCACATGCAGGCAGGTCCTGCCCCCCAGCCCCTCCCAGTCCCCTCTTGCCACTCTCGGATGCGGCAGAGCAACTTTTTAGGGTGCTATGCTGCAGTTACGCTGTACAAAGCTGCTTTCTCTAATAAAGCTCTGTTTTCCTACTGTTTTGACCTCGGTGCTAGTGGGAGATGCGGGACCAAGCGGCACTGGGGGGAGTGAGCTGGGTGCCCCTGCTCCCGCACCCATCCCTGCAGGGCCCCATCCTGCCCCCCTTGCGGAGCTGGCAGCAGGGACCAGCCCCACGTAGTGACCAGGTGGCGGCAGAAATGAAAGGTTCTTTCTTTACAGTAGCGCCGCGATAAGGAAACCTGGTTTCCAATGGCTCTGCCCCAAGGTTGATCTGGCGCAGAAGAAAATCCGAAGCTTTGATTGAAGCTTTTCCAAGGGCGAAACCGCAGGTCTGGCATCTCCCGCCACCCCCGCCGGGACACTGGTGAGGACTAACGGGGCGAAACTGGGCACTGGGTTCAAAGGCACTGGAGACATGCAAAGGAACATGTCGGGAATGAATCACATCAGCTTGTTTCCTTTGGGGAAAAAAGGCTTAAAAGGTCTCCCTTCTTTGGGGACAGATGTGTTTTGTCTTGCTGTGCTTCCCCCTTCACTCTGCACCTCCCCGCTCCTCCCAGCCCTGTCCTTGGGTGGGACCTTGGGCCGACATGGACCTGGGAACATATCCAAGCCGAAAAATGGTCTGTGTACCCTCCACAGGAGGTGTCCGGAGATCCCGTGTTTACCAGGCAGATCCTCAGATGAAAAGCACTTCGGTGTCTCCCTAGTCCCGCCCCTGCCTGGTGCCTGCCTGCTCCTGCCCGGGCCCTGAGGAAGAGGGTCAGGATCTGAGCCAGGACCTGGTCACTGTGGCCATGGAAATGGCTGTCACGGGGCCACAGGCACAAGGGTGGGCAGGAAAGCACTTGTACCCATGTACTGGGGGGAGCTCAGGACCCCCCATGTGGCCCCAGGATGGGGAGCAGCTCCTGGGGGGCAGTAGGTTCTGGGGCAGCAGATGCCGGGGGGCAGCAGATGCTCACGGGAGGCGACAGACCGCTGGGAGGGGGATTGGGATGCGCTGGTAACAGCTTCCCCGGACAGGAGGAGATTTGGGAGGTGAGCAGCAGCTACCCCTGGGGGCAGCAGACCCCTGGGGAGGGTCCAGATCCCAATGGGGCCGATCCTTTAGGAGGCAGCAGACCCTGGGTGGGAGGCAGTACATCCTCAGCAGGGTGGCATTGCCCTGGGAAGTGTGGGGGGGCGAATCTCCCAGAAGGCAGCAGATGGGGGGGAGAGGGCCCAGATGCCCGGTGTGGGGAGCAGATCCCGGGGGCGATACACACCCCTCTCCCCGGGGAGGCGAGCGGGTGATTGGGGTCCCGGGGGGGCGTGGGGTGGTCAGGCTCCCCCGGGAGGCAGCAGACCCCCAGGAACTGCGGGGAGCGGAGCGGCGGCTCCGGGAGGGGGGCGGAGCGGGCGGGCGGGGCGCGGCGATCGCCCGCCTCCCGCCGGGGCTGGGACCGGGGCCGGGGCCGGGGCCGGCTGGTCGGGGCGCTCAGGGATGGAGACCGCGCCCGGGAGCGCCCCGCCGTCCTCCGCCGAGGCGTTACGGCTGGCGCTGGCGGCTCCGGGGTTGCCCGACGGTCCCTTCTGTTGCCCCATCTGCCTCGACCTCCTGAAGGACCCGGTGACGGTACCGTGCGGGCATAACTTCTGCCAGGGTTGCCTGGGGGCTCTCCGCCAGCGGCCGGGCCCCCCCGACGGCAGCGGGGGGGCGGGCGGGGCTGCTCGCTGCCCGCTCTGCCAGGAGCCCGTCCCCGCAGCCTTGCGGCTCCGCAAGAACCGCGCCCTCTGCGAGGTGCTGCCGCTGCTGGCAGCCGCCGCCGCCGCCGCCACCGCTTTGTCCCCTCCATCCCCTCCATCCCCAGCCCCCCGCTCCCCCCCGATGGCGCCGGGAGCCGAGGAGGAGGATGCGGCGGGGGAGGAAGGAGCCACGGTGCTGTGCGACGTCTGCCCGGCGGGGTCGCGGGTGGCGGCGGCGCGGTCGTGCCTGGTTTGCCTGGCTTCTTTCTGCGGGGCCCACCTGGAGCCCCACCGCCGGGCCCCCGCCTTCCGCGCCCACCGCCTGGTGGCCCCGCTGCGGCGGCTGGAGGAGGGTCTCTGCCCCCGCCACCTCCAGCCCCTCGACGGCTTCTGCCGCGCCGAGCAAACCTGCGTCTGCGCCCGCTGCCGGGCCCACGAGCATCGCGCCCACGACGTGGTGCCCCTCGAGAGGGAGCGCGAACACAAGGAGGTGCGTGGGGGTTTTAGGGGGTGCCGGGGGTCCGCGGAGGTCCCCACGCAGGGATCGCCCCGTGGGATGCGGTGGGTGGGGAGGGTGCTGCACCCTTGTCCCCACGCGGGACCGAACCCTGGCGCGGGGGTGTCCGTATGGGGCGCGGTGCTTGTGGGGCATCCTGGGTGGGGTGAGGTGCGGCGCGGCACCCCTGGGAGGGGTCCATGCTGCACCCACGTCCCCACGGGGGACCTGATCCCCGCGTGGGAGGCGTGCAGGTGCAGCAGTGGGGGGACACCCTGTGTGGAGCGGGGGTGGCAGCAGGTTTTGGGGCAGCAGATGCCGGGGGGCAGGGGATGCTCATGGGGAACCGCCGACCCCTGGGAGAGGGATTGGGATGGGCTGGTAACAGCTTCCCGGGACAGAAAGAGATTTGGCGGGGGGGTGCAGCAGCTACCCCTGGGGGCAGCAGACCCCCAGGGAAGGTCAGCATGTCCCCCCGGCATAGGGGAATGGGGTGCTGTGCCATCAGGGTACCCTGTGGGGTGAGGACAGGACGGGCAGACGGGGACAAGCATTAGGGGCAGACCCGCTGCCAGCCAGCCCGCGGGGTTTGGTCCCACCACGGGGCCGAACTCACAATCCCGGTGGCTGTAGGGCTGGGGGCGAGGGCGCCTGGGACACCCCGCAGTGGCCGCCCCCGCGGTCACGGGGCACCCATCTTCTCCGTCTCGTTCCCACAGCTCCGTCAAGGCGGTTTTTCTCGGCGCGCTGGCAGCCTGCCCGGCCGCCGCTCCCGCTCCACCAGCCCTTTGTGTCCTGGTGTTTTTGGCAGCGGGGCTTTTTTCCGTCACTCCCATTCCCAGATGCGGCTGAGTCACCTCCCAAATTCGCACCCACAAGCCTTCCCGGGAGCTGGGGCTCCAAGCCCAATGCGGTGCTGCCTTCCTGGGCACTGCTGCCTTGAGTGCGTGGGGCCTCTGTGGGCTGCAGGCAGATGGGAACCTGCAAGGCTCGTGGCGTGGTGGCATCCCCGCGTTGGCATGCGGCATTTGGAGACCTTGGAAGGGTTTGCTTTTTCCAGGGGAGAGCCCAGGGGCTGCGGACACCCTGGTGGGGAGCACAGTGGCAGCCCTGAGCCAGCTCCTGCTCCCTCGTGGGCTCTTGGTATTGCAGGAAAACCCTTTGGCCGGCATTATTAGTCATTAGGTGCCTTAAAATAGAAAGTGGGTGTGATTCCAGCCCTGAGGAGCTGTCGGGCCTCGTCAGGCACTGCTTAACGTCGCCTGCACGGCCTCTGTGGACGTTCTCTGCCACCACCCTCACGCTGCGGGGTGGGAAGGATGGACGGGGAAAGCGCCTGTCTCCCCTAACTGGGCACCACCGCCGCAGAGGGCTGGGGGCTGAGCATCGGTGGGGGTTACTACCCTGGCTGGGGGATGTAGTGCCCTCCTTGGTCCCGAGAGACCCGTCCTCGTGACGGGCAATTGCTGGCGCTAACAATAGCGTGTCAGGAAACGCCGCGTTCGGACGGTGCTTCCTTTGCAGCCAGGCAGCACCCCATGCTCCCGAGCTGGTTTGATTTGCTCCTGATAAGAAACCTCCAGGGAACTCAGCACCGTGTTTCTGAGAGCTCCGGGTCTGCCCTTCAGCTTCCGCACCAGTCCCAGGCGGATTTTTTCCTAGCCTTGGGATACACGCGAAGAGCACGCAGCTTAGCTGCGCTTGCTGCAATCGCTGCCCGATGGTTTTGCTTTCAAACTCCTATTTTGTTAGGTTTGCGCTGGGAGCTGGGCGGGGAGCGTGGAGCTGGGCGGGGAGCGTGGAGCTGGGCACGACCCTTTGCAGCCCGGCTGCTCCTTTGGTTTCCCAACCAGGTGGGAAGGGATGTTCGCAGGTTGGATGTTGCAGGGGAGGAAAATGGGAAAACAACTCGCGATTCCCCTTGCACCCTTCACCCGAAGCCCGATAGCAAGGTCATGGGCAGAGAGTGGGATGCGGGCTGAACTTAGGGAGAGGCTGGGTCCCCTGGACCTCCATGCTGCCAGGATTGGGGGGTAGAGCTCAGCATTTGTCTTTCACGTCCACAGGCCCAACAAGCCAAATTCCTCAGCGATGTGGAGAACGAGCTGGAGGAGCTGGCAGTCACCATCGCGCAGGCCAAGAAGATGGTAGAGCTCATTAAGGTGACTCTGCGACGGCTTCGCTCCATTAGCGCAGCTCTGCTGGGCCGGGGAGCGGAGGCGAAGGGGCCATGAACTTCTGGGGTGGTGGGGTGTAGAGGCAGTGCTCACAGGGGAGCAAGCACTCCATAAGATGATGGTGACCTTGGCAAGGATCCTTGTTTCTCATCTCTGCTAACCCTCACGGCATCTCTCGTTGCTTTCATTTGCAATCTGGAAGGAGGAACAGGGCAAGGACCATGCCAGGCCATCCCCTGGCTCTTCCACCTTCTCTCCCCAGGCTCGTGGGGGTTTTGGTCCCCTTTGGCCCTTGTGCAAACATGTCATTTTGCCACCTGGGGACACAAAACATGGTGGAGCAGTAAGCGGCCATGCCCAGCCAGGTCCCTGGACACCTGGGTTGTAAAGTGCTCTGAGTTCTTGGGTGAAGGGGGTTATGGGGTGTCAGTGGGACCCCACAGAGCTGAGAACTGGGTGCTGGGCAGGGGACAAGGGTGCTCTCCTGCACCCTCGCCTGAGGGAGGTGACCCTCACCCCTCTCTCCCTGCGCTCAGGGCGCTGCCACAAAGGAGAGGGAAAAAGTCGAGAAGCTCTTCGGAGAAGCTTCCGAGGTCCTGGCGACCTTCCAGAAGGATGTGGCCAGTTTCATCGAGGACGGGGAGCGCTCCATGCTGGGGGAGGCCGAGGCCGACCTCCGCTGGAAGGAGGAGAGGCGAGCCAAGCTGGCCCAGTGCAAGCAAAACCTGGAGAACGTCCCCAGCACCGACACCATCTACTTCCTCCAGGTGCCTGGCTGGGATGGGGCAAGGAGAAGGAGCTGATAATGTTGTCTTTTGGGGATTTGTCCCATTTCCCATGGAGCTGGGTGCCAGGAGCCTTGGGACGTGAGGGATGGGGAGTTTCTCTTGGTGCCTCTCGGGGAGCCAAGACTTTCTCCTCCACCACCCCCACCTCCATCCTGGCCGTGACTGGGGAGAAGCTGATGTGCTGCCTGGGCTGGGTACCTCGGTGTGGGAGGCAGAGAGCGAGAGGTTGGGGTGCCCCACTGCCCCCATCCAGCATCTTCCCCTCCCCTCATCTCCCAGGAAGGAGACCTTTTTGGAAGGAGGTGCTGCTCCACGCGAGGTGGGTATGGTCTGGGTCCAGGTTTGAAAGGGAGTGAAGAGAAGGAGCCAGAAACGCGTGGCCGGGAAAGCTCTCCTCCCTTTTGCACGGCTGTCCTTGGGCCAAGTCCTGCGAGCTGCCAGTTCCCAAATCCTCTGGGGCAGGGTGGGGTTGTGGAACGAGAGACAACTTTGGCTTGTTTGAAACCTCCTGAAACTCCCGTCTTTTTGGCTCAGGAATTTCAAGCCTTAAAAGTAGCCATGGAAGAAAACCTCTCCCCGGCTCTGAGCTTCCAGAACGAGCTGAACTTCACCAAATGCACCCAAGCCGTGAGCGCCATGAAGGATATGCTCTCCGCTGCCTGCAAAAACCAGTGGCACCACTTGCAGGGGAAAGGAATTGATGGGCTGAGCTTCCAGGAGACGGAGGAAGGTTTGTGTTCTTCCGGAGGTCACCCTGTCACCCTCCATCCTCCCCGCGTAGGCGGGGGATGTCTGCAGGCTCGATGGCTCCTGCGAGCGCTGGCCCCTCTCCCGCCAGCCCTGGAAGCTGCCCGGCACGGTTGTGCTTCACGTTGCACAATCCCCATCTGGGCTTATGCCTCGTCTTTGAGGTTTTATGATTTTTTCCACGGAGACCGGAGACTGGAGAGGCAACAAACAGCCTGGGAGTTAGGCAGGGCCCTGCGGGAGGGGGCAAGTGGCCAAAGTGGCCTCCCGTGAAAGGGGACTCTTTCTTCCCAGGATAGATGATCCTCTTCACGGGGCAGGCTGTGGTCTCCCAAACCTGCCAGGGTTAGAAAGCCACCGTGGCAGCTTTCTCCCGTGCTCTCTCGTTTAGCCTGAGCTCTCTCCTCTCTCTCCTCTTTCTTGGATATCTGTGGGAATTGCAGCCAGTTCCTTGTCCCCTCTGCCCATCTCCCTGGGGTGGCAAAGGTGGCATCTGTCCTTTCCCGTATCCGAGCCGGCGGGGACGTGCAGGGATGCAGGGGATGCCGGCTGGGGCTCGGGGGCCGCAGCAGCTGGGTACCACCAGGGTGGCGGGTGGGGGGCGATGCTTCACTAACACCTTTGTTCGTGGCACCGGTTTCTTTGCTGAGGGCAAACCTTTCTGTCCCCGTCTCTGCAGCGTTGGCCGAGTCCCGATTTCCAGACAAGTCAAACAATCCTGCCTGCCTGGAGAACCGTGATTACTTCCTGAAATGTAAGTGAGGGACTTTTGCTTTGACAGTTGTTGCTAAGGTCCATCTTCCCTTTCCTCTCTCCCGGCCAGCCGGCTCCTTCCCGCATGCCGGGCCGGTGCTGGTCCCCAGCCGACGGCTGGCAGGAGCAGTGCCGCCACCAGAGGAAATATTGCTCAGCTGGGGAGGAAGCCTCCTTGCTTTCCTGACAACGGGCATAATCTGTTTAGGTGATTTTTTTTTTCCCTTCTCTGTGGTTCTGCCGGACCAGCTCCCGGGGGGGCTGTGGGCGTACCATGTAATTTCTGCTGCCTTCCAGCCCTTAACGAATCGAATCCTCTGTTAAATTAGATCAGAGTTGGTGCATCTGCCTTGCTTGGCGCAGAGCAGCGGACGGATGAGGGTCAGCTTCAGGGAGCAGAGGGATAATTCAGCGTCTGAGCAGAGACAGTGGGGCAGAAGGGGCTGAGGCTGGAGGATGCAGGACTGGACTTGGGCTCTGACACCCCACATGTCCCCCCCAAGCCCTACAAAGGATGTGGGGTCACCCACTGAGATGTCCATAGGGGACAAGATCTACCTACATTCTCCAATGTCTGCTATTATGGTTGAGCTCATCAAGCAGCCCCTCTGCTCTCTGCTCTGCCCAGCTACCTGTATTCATCCCGCTTATGGGACTGTCAACTCTTTCAGCCCCTTATCCTCATCCGCTGGAACTGGCCGTGGGATTTAAAAGCCAGGGGACAGAGTGATGGTAGAAGTCAGAAAGGATCGTGGTAATCACCGAAGGCTGGAGCAAGGGATCAGAGCGGGGAGGGCTGGGGGAATTTGGAAGGAATTTGGGGGAATCTGGAGCCCTCAGCACTAGAAGGATATGGACCTGTTGGAGCGGATGCAGAGGAGGCCACAAAGATGATCTGAGGGCTGGAGCTCCTCTGCTGTGAGGACAGGCTGGGAGAGTTGGGGGGGTTCAGCCTGGAGAAGAGAAGGCTCCAGGGAGACCTTAGAGCCCCTTCCAGTCCCTGAAGGGGCTCCAGGAAAGCTGGGGAGGGGCTGTTTGCAAGGGCATGTAGCGACAGGACGAGGGGCAATGGTTTAAACTAGAGCAGGGCGGGTTTAGATCAGACATTAGGGAGAAGTTCTTTCCACTGAGGGTGGTGAGACACTGGCCCAGGTTGCCCAGAGAGGGGGTGGAGGCCCCATCCCTGGAGACATTCAAGGCCAGGCTGGATGAGGCTCTGAGCAACCTGATCCAGTTGAAGATGTCCCTGCTGACTGCAGAGGGGTTGGACTAGATGGTCCTTAAAGGTCCCTTCCAACCCAACACATTCTATGATTCTATGGATTTCCTCCTGTTTCCCTCCTCATCCTCACGTCTCCTTCTTGCCCCACACAGTTGCCTTCATCATTGACCTGGACAGTGACACAGCTGACAAGTTCATCCAGCTGTTTGGCACCAAAGGGGCCAAGCGGGTGCTGTGCCCCATCCCCTACCCAGAGAGCCCGACCCGGTTCATCAACTGTGAGCAGGTGCTGGGTGTGAACCTCATGAACCGGGGCAACTACTACTGGGAGGTGGAGATCATCGATGGCTGGGTCAGCATCGGCGTCATCGCTGAGGACTTTGACCCCCGGGAGTCCTACAACCGTGGGCGCCTGGGGCGGAACGAGAAGTCCTGCTGCCTGCAGTGGAACGGACAGAACTACGTGGCCTGGTTTGGTGGCTTTGAGTCCGTCATCCAGCAACCTTTTTTCCACACAATCGGGGTCTTCCTGGAGTATTCGGAGAAGGCCCTGACCTTCTACGGAGTCAAGGACTCCAAGATGACCTGCCTGCAGCAGCTGAAGGTCTCCCATTTTGCCAAGGGTCAGTTTGACCCGTTCCAGAACAAGATCAACCACCAATTTGCCTCTCTTTTCTTGTGCAAGCTGAAACCAGCCTTCTTCCTGGAGAGCGTCGATGCCCACCTGCAGATCGGGCCGCTGAAGAAAGATTGCGTTTCGGTGCTAAAGCGTAGGTAACTGCCTGGGGAGCGGGAGCACGGGAAGACCCAGAAGAGTCTCTCCTGCAGCGTATCGCCGCCGTCATGGCTTCTCTTCGGTAGCGTTGTATTTCTCTGTGGCAGCCCTCTCTCCCCGCTCTGTGCTGTGGTGACCCAGGGGTGGATGAAGCTGGCTGGTGGGCAGAGCCGTGGGCTAGGAGCCAGGCTTGGGAGCTGGATCCAAGCGCCGGCTCTGCTGCTGGGCCGCTGAGCGAACTTGGGCCAGTCTCTGCGCTGCTCCCTGCCCCTTCGGTTTCCCTTTCTGGACATCAGGGACGGCGATACAGCCTTTCTTGGTAAAGCACGTTGCTCAGGAGAAGTGCCGTGTAGATTTGAAGCTGTATCTTGGCCAGCTGCCGGGCTGCCAGGTCCCTCTCTTTAATATCTGCTCGCGCTGCCCTGGCGTCTTGCACAGAGCCTCCGCTTTGTGCCTTATCTCGATCTCTGTGTCGCTGCTGCTTTTTTAGGCTCCGGCTCACCGACACCTTCCGCATGCCTCCTTATGAAGTGCCTTTGAAGTAGCAAGCCCAGCATGGACCGGGCAAACCCCCAAAGCAGATGTGGTCGCCCACATCACCGTCGTGCCTTGGCGTGGGTGAGCATGGGGCTTGGGGCGGGGGGGATGCAGGGGAGCCCGCCTGGGTGCAGGAGCGATGCTGCGGTGACACCGTACCTCTCCCTGCAAGGCCGACCACCAAAAGGAGGATCTTTGCCCTCCCTCACGCTGCGGCCAGTGGGTATTTTGACCGCTGGCCTGTGGCCAGGCGTATTTGGGAAAAGCCGTGGTCCCGCGTGTGTGGGAGCCCTGTGGCCGGGGGGCTGTTCCCCACCGCAGCCAAAAATCCCAGCTGGGAAAGGGAGGAAACCTCCCGCGAGAAGCAGCAGCACCTTTCCTGCCTTCAGAGGGCAAAGCGAGCAGCACAAAACTGGTTTGAGGACGTGCTCTTTAGTGAACACGTTCCGCGGGAACTGCTTATAGAAGCTTGACACCCAAATTCCCCCCTCCCCCCCCCCAATTTTTGATGACCCTACTGTTTCAGGGGAGTTTAATATTAATCTCCCAACTCTTAAAGTACCCTGGCACACTTGAGCTCTACCCCTTAGCTTAGAGAGTTTTTTAAGTGATAAAGAGGTGCTGGGTGTATGTCCCAGGGGCAAATGGTGTGTTTTAGGGACAGCTGTGAGTGCCTCGATAAAAGGCCCAGCCTCAGGCAGTTATTAAATGACCCTTTAGACTCTGGCAATAAGTAACAATTAACAAAAACTACTCTCAAGCAAGCGTCCCCTCTGGGAAAGGTGGAAACTTGAGTCTGGGAGCCAAAAATGCCAGTTCACGTGTCCTAAGGGAGCTTTTCCAGCAGAAAAATAGAGAAATGCCGCCTGTGAGGGAGGCACAGTGCAGCCCCTGTCTCGGCGCAGCCTGCCTTTCCACAAGTTTATTTTTCCTGGGATTAGTTTGCTACCTCCCTCCCAAAGCTCGCTTTACAGGATCGTAGTGCTGTGTAATATATACCTAGAGAGAAAATATATTGGGTCGGGTTCTTCGCTGGTGTGAGTGAGTCACTGATGACGCATCAATGGTCAACAGGGATGGAAAACGGCCCGTTTAGCTAAATATATGAAATATATATATGTATTCCCCAAAGGATAAGCTGGAAATCATAGTGGTATATTCAAGCGGAGCCAAGGGAAAAAAGTGAACGGGAATAAAAAGGCAGCCACAAAGCCGAGAGGTTTAAAGTTATAGCCACGTTTACATAAAACACAGAGGCTTAAAGAGCTCCTTTACTGTAACTCGTTTGCCAGCGCTGCCAATTCCTGCTGGCGAGGGAAGAGGTGCCGGTCCCTGGCGATCGGCCGCCGCTGTGGGCTCTCCTTGGAGGGGCTGGAGGGTCCAAACGCAGCCACCCCCCTCCCCGGGACAGGGCTGGTGAAGGAGACCCCTGGGATGTGCCTGCAAAACCCTCCTCTTCCTCCTGCTCTGCATGCGGCGACTCCTAAAATACTGCAGGCAGTGGGAAAAGGGGAGGTAGGGCTTCCAGCGTGAAATCTTCGGATGAAATCTTGTCTTTTCCCAGCCAGCGGGAACACTGCCCGGACTTCTGTCCGGATGGGAATTCATTCCCCGTGTCCTGAGCTCCTGCCTCAAAACCGCTTTGTTTGGCTCACGCCGGTCGCTCCCCTGCAAAACTCGGCCTTTGCAGGAGATGTCAGCAGTGACACGGCGCAGGCGTCGGTGCTGTTTTCTTAACACCGGCCAGGACTCGGTCTCAGAAATGCCTTCCCAGAGAAGAAAGGTAGGGACGTGCAACAGCCCATGCCCGGTCACGTCCCAAGAGGAGGAGGAAGGTAACCCTGATCTCTGCTGCACGCCTGCAGGAAGAGATCTCCCATCTCGGCTCTGTCTGGGCCCTAAATCTCATTTATTCAGGCCAAACTCCCACCGTTTGCAGCGAGGAAATTTTGCCAGAGTAAATACAGCGGATCTGGGCCTTTTTCCCCATTCCGGTTCGCCGTAGGTGGGTTGATTGCTCCATGGGGAAACCCGTGCTCGAGCTACCCATCCCTCCCTTCTCCGCAGTGCCCAAGGCACAGTCTCTGAACCCCGTCAGGGTTTGGGATGGTTCTGCGGGATCCCGTGTCGTTCCCTTTCCATCCTGTAACCAACGCGGGAGCAGCTCAGGAGGACGTGTCTGGTGTTGGGGCTTTGCTGCCGCTTGTGCCGCTGCTTTTGCTTAATTCGCCTTAATTCAAAGAGCTGGGATGCTGATACGCAGCTTTACAGAGGAATTTGAGGGCTCGATGCGGTTGGGAAGTGCCACCCAACCCTCTCCTTCCTTTTATCCCTGTTGGAAGCTCTATAAATCCTCACGGTTTGGGGCATCGAGCAAATTCTGACCCATTTAAGGCGGGAGCAATCCTCCCCCTGGGGTGTTGGACCAGAGTTTGCTGTGTGTTGCCAATAATTTGGGGCGTAAACTGGAACGATTAGGGAACGTGCACTTTGCCAGCTCTGGGTCGCTGGTTTTGCTGCAAACGAAGCGCTAAATGCGGTGTGGGGTGAGTTTAGATGGATAGATAGCACTCGGCAATTTAAACAGCCTTTCCGTGTTCCCTTATTTCTGCTGTCACAGAGTGTTCCTCTTTTTAATTAGGATTTTTTAACTATAGTTACTGTATTTTACAGTGTGTGAAAAAAAAACTGTTAACAGAATAATATAATGATGTTAGAGACTATGATTTGCCATTAAATATTATAGAGACATCTCTCTGTGTCGTCTTTCCTTTAAATACCAAACCGTTAAGAGCTGTCCCATTATCTCGTGTTTATTTTTCTGCGTCCTGTGCATTTGGGGTAAAATAACACAGGTTTTATTTTCCAAGTGTGTCTAAGGGAATTGTGCCAAATCCACATTTCTATTGCTCGACTGCAAAAGGAGCGGAAGAATCCTAAAATCCAAAAACAATATTGTCAGTCCTGGGCAATTTAAAACAATGAATTGTTTTGAATTCTCTTCTACCTCTGTCCTCAGCTTGGAAATAACAAAGATGAATAGATTAGGCGCTTTTTCCTTAGTGTTTTCAGTTTTGAGTATAAATTTCCAAGGTTTTCTATGTGGCAAGGAGGTCGAGAGCTTCCCACACACGCTAGCACTCACCAGTGTCTTTTTTAAATGAAGGCTGAGTTTCTTAATACCAAATATCAGCTGGAGCTTGGAGGAAAACATTATTGGGCGAGTCTTAGTTCGTGCGAGGTGGCAATGCTTCAGCTGGGCCCTTCAGTGGAAGCCGAGTGGATGTCTGCTACTGACTTTAATAGGAGAGGAATCAGGACTGTTTGTTATAACCATTTCTTAAAAGGGAAACTTACAGCTTATTGAAAAAGAGGATATGAAAAGCACAAACTTGCTCCTTTCTTGCCAAGAACCGTGCAGATTATGTCACTGCATTTATTTAAATCTGTTTTCCATTATGTAGTTTTTCTGCTTTTTTCCCCCCCGCACCCCATCTGGTCCTCAGGCACTCAGACAGGGCTGGGCTGCAAACGCTGCAAGGAAAAACTCAAATCCGTATAAAAAGATATAATTTAGGGTAAAAAAAAAAAAGATAAAATTTAGGGTAATATATGCTCTCAAGATATATTTTTATATTATTGATATACAGTTGTCAGTTATTGATATGAGGAGCCCGTCAAAACAGATTACTAGTTTTGCAGGGCTTCTATTTTTAATTAAATTATGCAATCGTTAGAGTTCCTCGCGCGTGCGTACCTGGAGGCAGGAGATTAGACCCTTGCTGTAGCTCTACAAATGCCACAGGTATTTTCCTGCTCCCAGATTCCCTCCCTCCAGACAGACGGACAGGGTTCCGCCTTGTTCATAGGGTGACTGGTTAATCCCTCCAGTTTAACGCTCTCCGATATAAAAGGGTAGTTTTAAGATGGGACTGATGCCAGCATGGAGAGCAGCCAATATTGGGCTCAAAAATCCATTTACAAGTGTGTGAAACACGAATTGTGCATCAAATGTGAAATTAAAAAAAAAACAAATTTGGAAACAGAGCAGGCATCTAGGCTGTTTAAGGAACTACGCCTCATTTTATGTGCAGCACCATCACTACACAGGATTTTTACTCTGCTCTACCAAACATCTGAATTCTACCCATACTACCTACTGAAAGTCCAATTTTGTCTCCATTTCACTTAATTCTGGGCTTTTCCCTGGGAGATCCTGCCAAACAGTGTTAGAATCACTTGTGGTTGCATGGGATGTGCAAACAGCCCCTTGCATGCAAAACTGGAAAGCCTCCGAGGGGAAATGTTTTACCCGCTAGTGAGCCGGCCAGGAAATGTCTTCAGGATAAAAAATGAGGTGCAAACCGCAGCAAAATACAGCATTTTAAAACCAAATGTTGATTTGAACACCATCAGGGTGCTCTGCAAACTCCCACCCGCGAAGCATCGCTATGCTGGAGCATCCTCGCGAGCAGAAAAGCCAGAAAAACTGCTGCCAAGATCAGGCGGGCTCTAAATAACTTAAATCATTTTATTATATATGGTCAGCAGGACACGTAATCAGATGATTAATGGGTTTATAAACATGCTGAAGAGCTCTCCCAAAAAGGAGGCTGGGTCTATGGATTACCCCTACTCTTACGTATTAGAATCACAGAATGGTTTGGGTTGGAAGGGACCTTAAAGCCCACCCAGTGCCACCCCCTGCCCTGGGCAGGGACACCTCCCACCAGCCCAGGTTGCTCCAAGCCCCGTCCAGCCTGGCCTTGAACCCCTCCAGGGATGGGGCAGCCACAGCTTCTCTGGGCAATGTGGGCCAGGGGCGCACCGCCCTCACAGGAGAGAACTTCTTCCTGGTATCTAATCTAAATCTCCCCTCTTCCAGTTTGAAAGTGTTACCCCTCGTCCTATTGCTCCCCTCCCTGATCCAGAGTCCCTCCCCAGCTTTTCTGCCCCTTTAGGGACTGGAAGGGGCTCTAAGGTCTCCCCGGAGCCTTCTCTTCTCCAGGCTGAACCCCCCCAGCTCTCTCAGCCTGTCCTCACAGCAGAGGGGCTCCAGCCCTTGGCGCATCTTTGTGGCCTCCTCTGGACCCGCTCCAACGTCCTTCTTGTGCTGAGGGCTCCAGAGCTGGACTCGGTACTTCAGGTGGGGTCTTCCCAGAGCGGAGCAGAGGGGCGGAATCCCCCCCTCGCCCTGCTGGCCACGCTGCTGGGGATGCATCCCAGGATGTGGCTGGCTTTCCAGGCTGTGGGTGCATGTTGCTGGCTCATGTTGAGCTTCTCATCAACCAACGCCCCAAGTCGTTTTCCTCAGGGCTGCGCTCCATCCATTCTCTCACCAGCCTGGATCTGAGTTTGGGATTGCCCCAACTCACCTGGCCTGCTTGAACTTCATGAGGTTCACACGGGCCCACCTCTTCAGCCTCTCCAGCTCCCTGAAAACAGAGGAAACTTAATAAAACCTAAGCCGGCTTGAGCTGGGTAAATGAATCACGGAATCACGGAATCTTCAGAGTTGGAAGGGACCTCTAGAGATCATCTAGTCCAACTCCCCTGCTAGAGCAGGGTTGCCTAAAGCACATCCCTCAGGGCTGCATCCGGGCGGGTCTTGAAAATCTCCAGAGAAGGGGACTCCACACCCTCCCTGGGCAGCCTGTTCCAGTGCTCTGTCACCCTCACTGTAAAGAAGTTTTTCCGTGTATTTGAACGGAACTTCCTATGTTCTAGCTTGTGCCCATTGCCTCTTGTCCTGTCGCTGGGAACCATTGAAAAGAGCCTGGCTCCGTCCTCCTTAAACCCACCCTTTAGATACTTGTAAACATTGATCAGGTCCCCCCTCAGCCTTCTCTTCTCCAGGCTAAAGAGTCCCAGCTCTTTCAGCCTTTCCTCATAAGGGAGGTGCTCCAGTCCCACAATCATCTTGGTTGCCCTTCGCTGGGCTCGCTCCAGTAGTTCCCTGTCCCTCTTGAACTGGGGAGCCCAGAACTGGACACAGTACTCCAGTTGTGGCCTCACCAGTGCAGAGTAGAGGGGGAGAATGACCTCCCTCGACCTACTGGCCACAGTCTTCCCTATGCAGCCCAGGATGCCATTGGCCTTCTTGGCGACAAGGGCACACTGCTGGCTCATGGATAATTTGCTGTCTACCAGGACCCCCAGGTCCTTCTCCTCAGAGCTGCTTCCCAGCATGTCCGCCCCTAACATATACTGGTGTTTGGCATTCTTCCTTCCCAGGTGCAGGACCCTACACTTGCTTTTGTTGAACCTCATTAGGTTCTTCTCTGCCCAGCTCTCCAGCCTGTCCAGGTCACGCTGGATGGCAGCACGGCCCTCTGGAGTGTCGGCCACCCCACCCAGCTTGGTATCATCAGCAAACTTGCTGAGGATACACTCTGTCCCCTCATCTAGGTCATTAATGAATATATTGAACAAAATTGGTCCAAGTATTGACCCCTGAGGGACACCACTCCTTACAGGCCTCCAACTGGACTCTGTGCCGCTGATCACAACCCTCTGAGTTCTGTCACTCAGCCAGCTCTCGATCCACCTCACTGTCACCTCGTCTAGCCCATACTTCCTCAGCTTCCTAATGAGGATGTTATGGGAGACAGTGTCAAAAGCCTTGCTAAAGTCAAGGTAGATGACATCTATGGCTCTCCCCTCATCCAGCCAACCCGTTATAACATCATAGAAAGCTATCAGATTGGTCAGGCATGATTTGCCCTTGGTAAATCCATGCTGACCACTTCCAATAACTTCCTGTTCCTCTATGTGTTTGGAGACGACATCCAGAATGAGTCGCTCCATTACCTTCCCAGGGACAGAGGTGAGACTAACCGGCCTGTAGTTCCCTGGGTCCTCCTTCTTGCCTTTTTTGAAGATTGGAGTGACGTTAGCCTTCCTCCAGTCCTCAGGCACCTCTCCTGTTCCCCATGACTTTTCAAAGACGATGGAGAGTGGTCTAGCGATAACATCTGCCAGCTCTCTCAGCACTCGCGGGTGCATCCCGTCAGGGCCCATGGATTTATGAATGTCCAGCTTGGCCAAGTGGTCTCTGATCCGGTCCTCCTCAACTAAGGGAAAATCTTCCTCTCTCCAGACCTTCCTCCTTGCCTCCAGGGTATGGGATGTGTGAGGGACGGCTTTATCAGTGAAGACCGAAGAAAAGAAGGCATTCAGTAACTCTGCCTTCTCTGTGTCTTCCACCACTAGGGCACCCATCTCATTCATCAGTGGACCTATATTTTCCCTAGTTTTCCTTTTTCTGTTGATATACTGGAAAAATCTCTTCTTGTTATCTTTAACTGCAGTGGCCAAGCTGAGTTCTGATTGAGCTTTGGCCCTTCTAATCTTCCCCCTGCATAGCTTTGTTATATCTTGATAATCCTCATAAGTTGCTAAGCCCCTTTTCCAGAGAATGTAAGCCTTCCTTTTTTTCCTGAGGTCCAGCCAAAGCTCTCTATTTAGCCAGGCTGGCCTTCTTCCCCGTCGGCTCGTCTTTCGGGACATGGGGATGGCCTTCACCTGTGCTTCTAAGAGCACCTGCTTGAAGTATGACCAGCTTTCCTGGGCACCTTTGCTCTTCAAAACTGCCTCCCAAGGGACACTCTCAACCATGCTCCTAAACAGGCTAAAGTCTGCCCTTCGGAAATCCAAGGTGGCAGTTTTGCTGGCTCCCCGCCTCCCTTCACCAAGAATTGAAAACTCTATCATTTCATGGTCACTCTGACCAAGATGACCTCCAACCTTTACATCCCCCACAAGACCTTCTCTGTTAACAAACAGTAGGTCCAGTAGGGCACTTCCCCTAGTAGGTTCCTTCACCAGCTGTGTTAGGAAGTTGTCTTCCACACACTCCAGGAACCTCCGGGACTGTTCCCTCTCTGCTGTGTAGTATTCCCAGCGGACATCCGGGAAGTTGAAATCCCCCACAAGAACAAGGGCAGATGATCGCGAGACCTCTGCCAGCCGCTTGTAGAATACTTCATCGGTTTCTACATCCTGATTAGGGGGTCTATAACAAACTCCCATCACGATATCTGCCTTGTTGGCCTTCCCCTTGATTTTTATCCATACACACTCAACACTGTCATTCACAGTGTTGAGTTCCAGACATTCAAAACCGCCCCTAACATAGAGGGCCACCCCACCACCTCTCTTCCCTTGCCTATCCCTTCTGAAAAGCTGGTAGCCATCAATTACAGCACTCCACTTGTGTGTGTCTTCCCACCACGTTTCCGTGATGGCAACCACATCATAGTTTCCCTGCTGCACGATGGCCTCCAGCTCGTCCTGCTTATTCCCCATGCTGCGTGCATTAGTGTAGATGCACTTCAGTTGGGTTAATTGTCCTACCACTTTCTTGGGGGGACAGGCCCTGATTTGCACCTGATCATTCTCGGACACTACTGTAGTTACCAAATTATCACTACTCCTTGTGTCTATTGAACATTGATTATACATCGCGGCAGGAGCAGAGAGGAGGCTGCGGGTCTCCTCACAGGGATGGCCAGGCTGGAGACAGCAGCTCCCAACAGTGTGTGGGCCTGGGCTTTGTGGGCGGCGATGGAGGTGTGTGGGGACCCGGTTTGGGGCTGAGCGGGGTGGGAAGCACCCCTCAAACCGAGCAGTCCCCGGGGCGCCCGGGCTGTCATGGCGGCCGGCGGGCGCCCCGGGGACTACAACTCCCAGCATGCACAGCGCGACCAGTCCCGTCACGCCTCGCTTCTGCCGCCACGTCCCGCCGCGCAGGCGCAGGCTGGGCTCGGCGCTGTGAGGAGGAGGAGGAGGAGGGAGGCGGGCGCCATGGCGCTGAACAGGAACCACTCGGAGGGCGGCGGCGTCATCGTTAACAACAGCGAGAAGTGAGGCGCCATCCCTTTCTCCCTTCCTTCCTCCGGACGCGGTCGGCCGGCTGGTAGCGGGGAGCTGTCTCCCTTCCCCTTCCCTTCTTTCCCCCTCAGGGTTGTGTGGGGAGCGGGGGGTGCCGAGGGGCTTGGAGGGGTTGCTTTAACCCTCTTGGTGCCGGCTTGTATGGGCTCATCCTCCCCCCTTCTCCCTACGGTTGTAGGGGCTGTATATATCCCCCTTCCCCAGGGTCTCCCCCGGGGGTAGCGCTTCTAGGCCGCAGCCGCGGGCCTCCCCCCTCACGCCGCTCCCCTCCGCAGCCTGCCGGCCCCCCTGCCTGCTTCTGGCTCGTACTGCTCTCCCCAGCCTCTCCCCTAAGCGCTCATCGAGGGCTGGCAGAGCTCAGTCCTCAGCCAGGTGATTCTGGCCTGGCCTCATGCCTCATCCTGCGCTTGCCACCCGCTGCTGCAGGAGGTGCTGCACCGGCACCGTGCCTCTGTTGAAGAGCAGCCCGCTTGGGAAGCCCTAGGCTGCCTGCCCGGTTTGGTTTGCTGGGTTCCTTGCGCACACCCCCCTCGTGTGTTCGGGAAGTAGCAACAGTGTTGGAAAAAGGTGCTGGGATATAACCATGGAAACAGAAAGCCTCCACAGAGCTGTCTCTGTCTGCATGGCAATGGGCTGTCCTCACCCTCTGTGTCTGCCAGCCTGTCTGGGTTCTGACGTGGCAGTCACCTGCTTTTGGGACAAAGGAGAAGTTCATTCTTCAGGGCTTCTTTCCATGAGGCTATTTAAACATTGGTACAGGAATTCTGCACCTGACTTCCCATTGAGATGTGACCCTTCTTAGAAGAATTTAGTAAGATCAGCTCTGGGGCTTAAATTTGCATTCATTGCAACAAACAACTGCAGCAGCTTAATATGTTACTGTTCCCAGTTGTCAGCCTGTCGTGGATCAGGGGTTACCTCTCATGCTGCAGCCCAGGCTGCTCATTGTGGTTGATTCAGCTGATAGGCTGTAGTCTGAACAGAGCTGCTGGCCCCTGTGCCCTTCCGGAGCTTTTGCTGGAGGGACAGGTACTTGCTGGCAGAAGGGAAGCACGAGTGACTGAGGATGGTAACACATAAGCTGCCAAAGATAAAGGTGGTGGAGGTTTCTGCAGCTTTAGGGATTAGAGTCCCTAATGTGGATGCTGTTATGTCAATACAAGTTACCCTCTGTATCCATGCAACGGTATTGCACTGGTTTTAATCAGGTCAGTTTCTAATTGAGAATTAAGGAGTCAGTGCAGGCAACAGGGTTAGTGAAGTCTAGTGACAAGAAAGGGGGGTTCCTCTTGATCACATTTGTGTGACAGAGATGCTTAAGCTGTGGTTAGATCTTCAACAGCCATGTTGCATAAGGCAGCCTGAGTAGTTCCTGCTTCAGCAGTCCTTCCTCTGTTACATTACTTGTGGTGAACCAAATTAGGGAACTGATCCAGCAGAAATGCAACACAAGTTAAAAAAAAATATGTCTTGTGAGGTTGATCAGTCAGTTGACTAAATTCATTGCCTGGGTGTGCAGACTGTGGTAGCTGTGCCAGCACGCTGAAGAGGGAACACAAGGCTGAGAACAAGCAGCCAGTACTACTTAAAATGCTACTGACAACAACAAAAAACAATGCAAGCCAGACTGATTTTGTCTGCCGAGTTAAAGCCAGTTTTGGTAGGTTAGTTTAGGTAGTAAATTTACATGGTATTGCACTTCTGCCTTGAGTTGTAACACTGTGACGCTGTGTCTCTTCTCTCATCTTGTTTGCAGCGTTTTGATGACCTATGATCACGTAGAAATGACCTTCAGTGATATCGAACCTATGCCAGATGCCTTCAAAGGGACCAAGAAAGGGAGTGTTTTCTTGACTCCCTACCGAGTAAGTAGTAAAAGGCTTTATCTTGTGTAAGGAGATAAGGGCTCTTTGCAATTCTGTATTTAAATGTTCTCAATGCATGAAAGTCAGGATAATCTACTACCCCTTGAAGTATGGCTCATCCTCTCCCTCTGGGAAGCATTATGAATTCATTGCATATCCTATCTATTTGTCAAAAGATAATAAATCTGATTAGTTCTTATACAGGCAGCTGTTTAGTCTATCAGGCATCTTCAAGATTGGAAATTAGCAATGGTCTGGAAATGCTGAATGCAATAGCACAGCTACTAAGTCATAGCTGTGTGGAGCAGCGAGTTCTCTGGAAGCTGGGAGGAGTATTATCTGAGCAAGGGTAACCTTCTTGGAAGGCTTTATTGCCTTGAGGCTTCAGTTTACCCTTGTGGCTGTTCTGCGTAGTTTTTGGTTTGCAGAACTGACAAGGAGCCTCGGATGTGGGAGGGAGTTTCAGTCCATTGAAAAGTCTCTTTAGATAATAAACTGGGGCTGTGTTTCCTGTTTGTTTTAAAGACCCTTTGTAATGTTATTTTCTTTTCAGGTTATCTTTGTGTCGAAGGGAAAGGATGCTATGCAGTCTTTCGTGATGCCCTTTTATTTATTGAAAGATTGTGAGATTAAGCAGCCTGTCTTTGGAGCAAATTATATCAAGGGTACAGTGAAAGCAGAGGCAGGAGGTATGTATAGTACAGATCTATGTTCTCTATCGTAGTGATACTACACGGTGCATGGCAAAGTAAGTATCTGGTGTAACTGAAACTGGATACTGACCAAATGGGTTTTTACAGTACTGCTAAAATATGTTTCTTTCTTTGAAACTAGCAGCTAAAAATACCCTCCTTATCTGCTCCTTGTACAGTTGCAATGAACAGATCTGTTCTGCAACCAATGTCATTCCTGCCCTCTGTGCAAAAGACTAAGTTCAGTCAGCCAAGTGATCTCACTGAATAAACAACAGAGCAGAGTCAGCAAGTGTAATTTTGCTTTGCTCAGTTGGGGTTACCTCTTGGTTCTGCATCCAGGTCCTCCCATGCCAAAGACTTGTGATCCTTTCTGGATCCGTTTGGGTTTTCAGGAGCAGATCTCCAGAGTGCTGTTCTCCATTACCAATTTATTGTACAATTTAAGGAAAGGTGTGCTATTGCCTTAGTGCATCTTAGCAGTAAAATGACACTTGGAAGAGAATGGGCTGTCTTGAAATGAGGGAATCTTCAAGGGGTGATTTCATATTATGTTTGAAGTGAAGGTTGTGGTAGACATTTTCAGAATGTTTTTTTAATCGGTGTTTTATGCTTCTGCTTTTTACCAAAGGCACGTAGTTCACTAAACTCTTTCATCCCCAGGTTGATTTAGGCTATTGGTTGTGGCACTGAGATCACAGTGCCGTGCTTAGGACTTCAGTCTGTAATCCTGAAATCAGCATCGTAGCTTCTGGATGGGAGTAAAGTGGGGGACCATCTAGCGTGAGAGGAAGCCTGAGCAGTAACAACAAACTTTGTAAACTCTGTGAAAGGCAAACGGCTTTAGCTAAATCTTTGTGAGTTTTCCCCAGCGGCTTCTCCTTTAATGAGGGTGTTGCTTTAACAGCCATGAGAGTCTGGTTTAGCTCAAAAGGCTCTTTAATCTACATGTCCCTGTTTCAGTACTGACACAGCTTCTGCTTTGATGCATTGTTGGGACTCTGGGCTGTGCATGTTTTTCTTTTTTAGTCTGTAATATGAGATGTCACTAATTTTTTTTATTTTTATTATTATTATCCTGACTTCAAATATCTTCTATGGACTCTAATGGATTTATGTGGACCATGTTTTTCATTAAGTTCTTTGCTTCACTGGGCACTCAGACTCCCAAACTAATTTATAGCTGACAGTTAGGTGTAGTTGCAAAGGCTTTTTAGCAAACGGGATTAACAAAATCCCTGTCTTCTGCACTAATCTTATACAAAGCTAGAGCAAATCCAGCACTCCTGATAGCTTGGTCTGTCGGCAGCTGGTGCAGAAACAGGCACAACGTTAGTAAGCTTTTGAATGTCTCCCTCATTGATGTTTCTTCAGGTGTCTCTTGACCTGAAAATACTGCCCAATGTGAATTTTTCTGATAATAGGGTAATTCTGCCACATTATCAACATTTTTTTTTCTTGGCTACTTGGGATAAGCTCTTTAAAGAGCTATGTACAGGGCATCTGTAGATAAAGCATGGAAGCTAAATAGCATCGAAACGGACTGTCCTTCCTTCTGAATTCTGTCTTTCCTCCCTGCAGGCGGCTGGGAAGGATCCGCCACGTTCAAGATGACCTTTTCAGCTGGGGGTGCAATCGAGTTTGGGCAGCGCATGCTGCAAGTGGCATCTCAAGGTATGGGAGTCTGGCGGTCTCTGCCGTACAGTTTTGTGGTTTCAGGAGGCCTTGCCTTCATCTCACAGCAAGGGCAGTTTCAGGTTGTGACAGGTTGGATTCAAATTTATGCGAGTTTCAGGCTGTATCTGGAACTTGCCTGCTTTACAAAATACTTTTTTCACATCCAAGGAACAGCAGATTTATTGGGATGGAGGTTGCTTGTTTTTCAGATAAGGATCTTTAAGTTTCTTGGAGATCTTTGCCTGCATTTGATGCAGGCTTGATGTTTTGATGAGGTTAACTTTACCTTTACTTTTCCAGTCTCCAGAGGCGAAATACCCAATGGAGCTTATGGCTATTCCTATATGCCAAATGGATCCTATGCTTTTGCACCAGCTGCAGCTAACGGGGGCTATCCGTACCCACCGCCTCCTCCTGGTAAGTCTGGGAATTGAGGATGGGGATTGCTCTAGTTAGCAATAGTTAAAATAGGCAAAAAGAGGAAGAAACACTAATTTTACATAGTCTTTTAGATTGGATCTGATGCCTTGTGCAACTTTTGCTTCTGAGCTGAATTATATTTACCTTTGGCTTGTTTTGGCTGTATGCTGTGACCTAGCCAAAGAGTTAAGTCTTTTGCTGTGTTATTTCCTTTCCTGACAGAGTTTTATCCTGGCCCTCCTGTGGCGGATGGAGACATGGGTTACATGCAGCTTCCACCCCCGCCGTACCCGGGGCCCATGGAACCCCCCGTCAGCGGTCCAGACCTGCCCTCCACTCCTGCAGGTAAGAAGTATGTTCAGGTGAATTAGCTGAAAATGGTTTTGTTACCCATGACACAGATATTGTTTGTTGTCTGTTGTCTCTTTGGGAACTTAGAGTCAACTTAGAAGCTCCACTTGAAGTTAAAATTATTTAGGAGAGGGATTAGGGTGCTTCCCTAATCTCCAGCCTTGTGTATCCATCTCAGTCTGGAGGCCAGCCTGATTCTCTCCAGGGTGGATACCATTAGCAGATATTTTGCAGCTGGATTTATTCTTTTTGTGGCAGAAAAAATACAGTTTATGATCCTCCTGTTGTGATAATCTTGCTCTGCTAGATGAATAAAAAAAATTTGACAGTGAAATATGTTTCTATTCCATTTTAGTTTGCAGCTGTGGCTTTGCTGATATTTGCTCCCCCTTCCCCCATTTTGCTCTAATCTGGTTACTTTTGCTTAAATTACGTGGAACAGAGGAACAGATAATGGAAAGGAGCTGGGGAAAAGCCAGTCTCGTTTTCACTCATTTGGCATTTATCAAAATTATTTTGAACATGTCTTAAAAGGTCTGCATGGAGGGTGGGTCAGGAACCAGCCCCAAAAAAAGAGTCTTTGTGGTTGGACACAACCATAGATCTCTCACAGATTAATTCTTATCCAAACAAATATCTTTAACTTCTCTCTTTTGTTTGAATAATCAACCCATCATCTTTGAACTATTATTTGGAAAGTGACACTGATCCAGATGGTTTTACAAGACTTTTGTGTTCTGCAGAAACAGAGGATCCAAATTATCTTAATAAATTACCATCCATAAATGATGAGCTGCTATAAAGTTGTGCTGATTTTTGTTTTGTCTTGCGTTCTCACTCCCAAGAAGGATGGTTTGTTAACTGCCTTTTTAAAGGGTATTGTCTGTATTTAGGCAAAAAAGCCGTTAGCATTTATTTGTTGGCTAACGTGCAAGTCCCAGGTGATGTTTCCAAACTAAATCTTGGGACTATTTCACTTCTGACTTGACAGTCCTGTGGCAACTGAATCTTTAGTACTCAGAGGAGATAGTGCTCACTTGTCATGTTTGTTGTAGCTATTTTCCAACTCAGGCATTGGTCAAATAGTGCTCCAAGAATGTGTGGAGTTTTTGTTTGATTGTAAAAGTTCTCTGTGTGTCACCAAATCTGTAACTTCTCTTTCTGTGACAGCTGAAGCGAAGGCTGCCGAAGCTGCTGCCAGTGCTTACTACAGCCCCGTCAACCCACATAACGTCTATATGCCCACGGTAAGTTCCTTTATCATTCTGGTATTGCAGTGTGAGCCCAAGTGTGTATTTAGCATTTCTTTTTCTCAGTGACACAGCAAAGTTTGTCTGAATTGATTTGGGTTTTTTTTGTCATTGCTGGTGTTTGGGTTTTTTTGTTTTTTTTTTTTTCTTCCTTAACCACGAATTGATATTCTTGTATTGTCTTTATTTCAGGACCAGCCACCCCCTCCTCCATATTTCCCACCAGAGGACAAGAAAAACCAATAAGCTAACAGAGAACTTCTCCACAACTCATTGCTTTCTTACTTCCCATTTTGGCAGAATCTTGGGGCATGGTCCATAGCACTGAGGAGTAGAGCCTTCCCCCGAGGCACATAGCTTTCATGGACTCTAGTGGTAGATGTGTGCAGAGCAAGGGGAGAGATTTCAGCAGCCTGGGTTACTTCGTTAGAGCTCTGAGGGTTTGCTGTCCTACCACAGTATTTCCTTCTCCCGGCACGCGGCATCACTAGAACTGGAGGTTCTTTTCATCTGTGATCATTTCCCTTACGTCTGTTTCTTTTGATACTTAAATTGTACCGCTTTAGAATAAGCAACTGCTCCAAACTGATAATTAATGTGCTCATAACATGGAAACAAGGCTCTTGGGGGAGCGGAGGCGTGTCTTGACTTTACCTTAGTGTGCAGCCAAGAGCATCACAGGGATGTCTGTGAGTATTCCTCTCAACCCAGAGTGTCACATCCAACTTTTCCCTCTGCTACCGAGAAAGGGCTTCAAAGGGTACCTTTGGGATCTCAAAGGAAATAGATACCTATTAAACTTTCTTGTTGGTGTTTTTTTTTTTTTTTTTTTTTTAGCTAAGTCATTCCTGACAATCATAGCAAATAATCTGGTAGCCCTCCAAATTTTCCTGCTGTGCACTATGTATGATGATGCTGACGAGCTTCCCTTCTTAAGAAAACATACTACTCTTTACAGGGTTGATTAGTAGCATCTAACTAGTTCTAGATCATATGGGAACACTAATTTTCGGTTGTCTCTTTCTTCCAGTTAGATATGTGGGCTTGAGATCACGAAGTCCTGAATATTCTCTTTATAGCCTATAATGCACTTCCCCCCCCGTAACACAAGTTACACTTTTTGGCCAGTGAAGCGTCTTACTGCTGTGATTTAACTGGTGAATTAATAGCTAATGGGGAGAAAATAGCTGCTTTATTTCTGCTCTGGAAGCACGTGAGAGAATATGCAAAACGTTGGAATAAGCTATTTAGGTACAACTGAGCTGCTCGTTTGAATGTTGTTTAATGGCGTTAGTGTTCCTGGATCAGCTGTGAATTTACTTCCCAGTAACTTGAACGCGGGTTCCTTGGACTGAGGGTTGAAGCGTTTCCCTTCCGTAGCATTGATTCATTGATCTCATTAGCGACGACTCCAGTATGCGGAACCTCTGCAGGACCGATCGAAATCCAGGTTGCAAAACTTTGCGTTGTACAAAGCTTTGCACAAATCAAGACTTCACTGACTTCTGACAGCTGAGAGAGAGAAAATCCTTCCCGGCAAGTGTGAAGAAAGACGGTATGCTAGGAAACTGCTGAGACTTGCTGCATGCAGCCTGCTTGGAGAGAAAAAAAAAAAAAGGTCCACCTCTTGTTTTCTTTTTGTTTGAGTCTAGCTCATTAATCAAATTGCTACTGTCTGTGCACTGACTTTTCTAGAATTGCTACTGCAGTGATGTAAAGAAATGGTTATTTTAAAAAATATATATTTATTTTGAAAACGTTTGATTAATATATTAATGTGAAATGACTTTTGAATGCAGATTTGTTTTGCCAAGACTGTGAAGTAAAGAGAAATCACCTCAAAGCTCACAGTGTTTGTGTGTTTGTGTGTCTGTTACTGGGCGAACATGATGGTGACTTACTACCTTTGTATGGGGAGGGGGAGAATTAAACACTTGGATTTTATTCTTGGCTATTTATTGGTGACATTAGTCACTTGATTTCTCTTGGCTGACTTTGTGAAATGAAAATAAGATGTTAAAATCTTTGAACAAATGTCCATTTCGCAATTCCTGTTGTAAACCGGTGAGGCGACTACTTAACACTTTACCCAGATGTGTAACCCACGTGGTTTTTTTCAGACCAATTCTCCTTGTAAAGGTTGCGGCCAATTGCTAGAAGAAGTAGTCAAGGGACACAGCATAGTTGTTGCCTCTAAAATATGTCTCTAATTAGAAGCAATCCATAATTTTATCCTTTTTTTTTAATTTTTTTTTTAAGTGTGCTGAGATGCCTGGGTAGTTCTGCTCCGTTAGGTCTGAATTCTCTAAGGTGGTGCGGTTCACCTGGTAGCTCTTCTCCCTGGAAAAGCGTGGAGTTGTTACTCCGGCGGATGAAGTGTTCCTCCTGGGTGTGCTCCAGCGGCAGCGTGAGAGCTGTTAACTCCTTCTGTGTGAGCGGGATGAGGCGTGTCGGTATAGCATGGCAGGGGAGGAATCGTTCCACGTGGGATGCGATCCTGTTGTTGCTGAGATGGGGCAGGTCCCTCTGTTTTGCACTGATGTGTCAAACAAGTTGCTCTTCAGGTAACGTCCAAATCTTGCGTGGTTTCGTTCCTCTTCTGAGCTGTGACTAGCTGTCTTAATTCTCTTGAGCTCCCTGAACAACTGGGGTGGACATTTTCCAGATTCTGCTCTCCTCCTACATCACTTTGACTCGCACGTCCTCCCACGCGGCTGTTTTACTGCATTTTAAGGCTGGCTGAGCCACTGGGGTTTGTTTTCTGTAGCAAGAGGTGGGTGGAGAAGGAAAGTATTAAGAGAGAAAATGTTACAGCCCACTAGGAACCTAGTAAATCCTGGTTTGTGAATTAAATTACTTCAAAATGAGGTTTCCTGAATTGCATCAGTCCAACTGTAAGATGCTGCAGACACCTCTCTGTACTGCGTTCTGTTTTAAAATGCCTCCCTCCCAGTGACCCTCTCCTCCCAGGCAGATAATCCTAGAAAACACAGATTGCACGAAGTTTCCAGGTCTCTTGCCCAGCACCACTCACTCGTACAGCTCTGGTGCCAACCGTCAGCACAAACCCATAAGGTTGTGTTTTTGTTTTTGTTTTTTTTTTTAAATCTTTCCTCAACAAAGCATGCTTGAGAGAAGAAACATCGAGATAATCTGCTCTGATGAGAACGTGGCTCCGTGTCTCTTCTGCTAATGTGGACAAGTGACAAGATCTGCAGAGAGACCATGAGGTTTGCTGCCTGGGAAAAGGAAAATATGTTGAGAGGGTGAGTCAGGCTGGAATAAACGAAATGTTCCTCTCCTCAACAGCGGCTTTTGAGCTGTGAGCTTTTTACAATGGTTTGTTGGTGAATGTCCCCGTTCCTCCAGGCTAGAGCTTGACGTGGTCTACGGGGAGGTGAGAAGGAGTAAGCCAAATTAAAGAGATTGATCACGGTCTTCTCGGTGTGTTTGGAGCACGCCAATGAGAAGTGAAGCACGTTTTGGGAATACTGAAGCTGTGGGGCCAAAAGGGTGGGCAAGTCGCAGAGGCGGAAAGGCTCATCCAGGTGTTTGGTTCAGTGGAGAAGCGCCATTCAGGAGGATGCAGGTTTTGGCCAGAGAGGTGCGGGTGAGAATCCCTGCCTTGCTCATTAAAATCTGAAAACCCAAATTCGGCTCAGATACTCAGCACTCGCTGCCGTCTCCCCGATGGGAACCGGGAGCTTTGCTCTGGTTTGGAAAGGGCTTAGAGAGGATGGAAGAGTCAGCCCGTCCTGCTGCCCGCGTGGAAGATTTTAAATATTAAAGCAGGGAAATGCGACTGAGTGTCTGCTTCTGCTGGGGAAACGGGGTGGGAGTAGGGCAGGGGGAAATGTGGTGCATTAACACGTCTCCAGATCTGGTTCTTGCTTGAGTGAGTAATCGGCTGTGCAGCTGAAAGGCTGTCACGTGAAAGCTAGATGGGTACCATTAAATTCCAATATTTGAATGGCCCTATATTATTGAAGACAAAGAGGGGGCATAGGGAACAGTTAGGGTTGGATCCACTTAATCTTTTGGCATAGACAGGTTTTCTACCAGCGTGTCCGGTTCTGTCTCCTCAATCTGACTTGGGCTCTCGGTTTGAGAAGTCTCTCACTGCGCCTCGGGGCTGCTTCCCTGCCCTGAGCGCGTGGCTGTTTCCCTCCTTCACGGGGCTGTGGTGTAACTGGGTATTTCTAAAGCACTTTGAGGTCTTGTGCAAAAAATCCTGTTACTGCAGGACCTGCAGGTACTACTTACAGATTTCCTACTCTTGGCCCTGAAATCTTGCTGATATCCCCCGGGGGCTGGGAAAGGTCTTTACCCTGGAAGGACGGAGCATGAGTGTGCTTGCCCAGGATTGCCTCCAGCCGAGGGAAGAGACCGAGCCCTCCTCCTCCTCCACACTGTTCTGCCCGGATCTTACCTTGAGCACTCCTGCTTTATGCAACCTATTACTGAAAAAAAAATAATTAAAAAAATTAAAACAAATCATTATTTTGCATTAATAGCCGGGGGGATGCACCGTGTGGTCATAGGGACCGTGGTTCTGCCAGCCCTGTGTGTGTGTGTGTGTGTGTGTGTCTTTGGGGACGGCGAGGGCTCCCCACCGCTCTCCAAGCAACAGACGGTCAAATTGCATCTCTGCCCCGTGACGGACACCGTGATTTATGAGCTACGGGCTTGCAGCGCCGGCTCCCTTCGCGAGCTGGAGGTGGCAGGAGGCGTGGGGTGAAGTTTGGACCCAGCTGCTGGCGGAGCAGCCGGGAGCGGGGCCAGCCCTCGCCGGTGAGCGGCTCGCGTTGGCCGATGCGGTCACATCGCAGGCACCTCCAGCCATAAGCAACGGCCAGGTTGGTATTAGAAGATGTTTTTTGCTAAGACGGGCTGTGATCAAGAGGCGGTTTCAGGTTTAAAGCTGTACGAGTAAGCCCAAGTGACAAATGTGGGTTTTCTTGTGGGTTGGTATGAAATGCAGGGCGGAGATCTTCATTTTAGGCAAGGGTTTTCTTTGCAGCCGTACTGGGTATTACTCACCCGTCTGCTCTCCTGCGTGAGTCAGCTCGAGGAGCTGCCATCATGAGACTGAACTGGAAACTGGTATTTCAGCACCCTCCTCGCGCAAGGGCTGTGACTCCGCCACCGCCGAGAGAGGCCAGAACGGGAGGGGAAGAGACCCACGTAACGGCGAGCAGGAGCGGGGACTGCTGGATCTCAGGGTGCAAACGGACCGGGATCCATCTCCACTGCATCCTCCCAGCCGCCCGCCTGCCATTTCCTACACGTTTCCGACGGTCTCCAGATACTGGAGCAAAAGGTATCGGCTTGGACTCCTTTTGCAAGCTCAGTTCATCAAATCCCACCTTTCTAAACCTTTCCTTTCCCTTGCTCAAGTCCAGCCTCTCCTCCTCCTCTTCCACGTACTTTGCTCCGTAAGGGCTGGGCTCTGGCTGGCACATGGTCGCCCTCCCCGCCGCACGGATCGGCTGCAAGAGTATTCCGTGTTTCGGTGTGTCTGCCTGGGATCTGGGGGCGGTGGGAGGGGTTCGGCCCTGCAGCCTCCTCCCGCTGTCCAAGCGTGTGGCTCCGTGGGGCTTGGTGGGCTCCTCAGGGGGCTTTGACACGTGTGTGGGGACAGGTGGTGGTGGAGAAACCATGGTGGGACCGTTTTGGTGCTGAAACTGGTCAGTAATTTGTTGTGTGTGCTCCAGGATAGGCACGAAGGTCCTTAATGTGTACTGTGGGGCATGGCTGGTACCTGGGTGTCACCCCCAAGTTTCCTCTGGCTTCACGGGCACCCACCCTGGTCCCTCCTCAGCTCAAGCAGTTCCTGCACACTGAACTCAGTGCCCCCAACTAGCGGATGAAATGACCTTGACATTTGTGTGTGTGTGTGTGTCCCCCTTCCTGCTCCTGCAGTGAGAGACGCCGTTGCCCCGGCCCCGTGGTGGGGGGGTGATAAATCCAGCGGCTGACACTGAATTCATCTCTCCGGGAGAGGCAGGTGGATGAAATATTTGCTGCGTGCAGGTAGCACGTGGCAGTGATGGAGAAAACCTTTTAAAGCCTGTCATGGGGCGCCGAAAGCCAAACGAATGGCGTCCAGGTCAACGCGTGAAGTTTGTGACCTCCTAAAGGACAAGGCAGGCTGCTGCCGGGGGGGGGGCTGTGCTCTCCCCCTGCCTTGTGCTGCCGTGCGGGGAGCCAGACGCGGCGTTTGAGCCGGGACGGTGCCTGGGCAGGTCAGCCCTGAGCTCTGGGTGCCGGGGGGACAGCGGGGCCAGGGGGGGCAGGACACATCGTGCTTTCCCCTGTCGGACCCTGAGGAGCTGGAGCCGCTCCAAGCAGAGCTGGGCATCGCAGCTGAGGGGTGGGGGTGGCCAGTGAAGCCCCCCCAGGGTGACCGGGGTGCTGACTGCCTCGTGAGCGGTGCGGCCGGAGTCATCCTCACGCCCCTGCCATGGAGCCAGCGGGTCCCATGCCCAACCTGTGCTCCCACCCCGGGGGAAAAGGCAGCTTTCACACCCGCCCTGCCCCACGTGGGTGGCTGGAAGTCCCCTTTGCTCTTCCCAGAAGGACAAGGTTTGCCTTGATGTCCTTCTAAGATGTGCCAAATGGGGTGGGGGGTGCTGTGTCCCCCCCTTCTTCTTCCCGGGTACCACTGCTTTTCGCTAGGTCACTCAAAGCACTTGGGAAGGAAGGATGGGGGGGGGGTCAGGGCAGAAATAACTAAAAGGCTCCGTTGCAGACAAGGAAGGGAACTGACTGACGTCCCTCACGGGTATGAAATCGCTGGTCCCGGAGGACCTGGAGCTCCCCGGGGAGATGCCCCGGCCGGGCAGCCCCGAGAAAGGAGGAGCAGGACCATCCCTGTTCTCATTTTGAAACCACTTTCCTCCACCTTGTGCATTTACCATACGCCTTGCCAAACTCGGGCAGGCGCAGCCTGGTTTTGCAGAGTCATTGGACCCTGTGTTTAAAAGGAGAAGTGAGGGAGGGACATGTCGAAATCAATTTTTTGACTATTTGCCCATTTCCAGCCCGAGAGATTGAGATAAGGGGGTGAGGGCAGGCTGCGGCTCCAGGATTATCAAGCCAAGAGGTAGGGAGATAAACTGCTATTAATGCTTGCCGAGGGTCCTTTTGTACCGAGTTTTCCTTTAAGGGGAAGGTGATACCCTTTAAAAAGGGCGATAATGCGCGTTCTTTGGAGATTTGTTTTCTCAGCAGCACCTATAACCCCGTAATGGGTGAACTGTGGACTTTATTTATGCCGGGGGCAGCCTGTGACCCCACAGGGGTACAGCCCTATAGCCTGCAAGGAACAGGCTTTTCCTCTCCCACGAGTTGCTCTTAAGAGGAATGGAGGGGTTTATTCTATATTGCGTTCACTCTACGTTGTGTATATATGTGGTACGTGCCCCTGGCTAGTTCTTTCGGGGGGCAGACTGATGTTGTGGGGAGGGAGGGCTATTTTAGGGAATGTTGACCTTTGGAAAACAAAGTCATTTTACAGCTCCTGACCTGGGGTGTCTGGGATGTTTTGCAAGGTGCCGCCCGGTTGCGCTGCCGGTTTGGGGCGTGGGGTTTATTGGGATTGTCTCTACTAACCCAAAATCTGTGCTCATTCCGGAGCTGCTTTTTATAGGGCTTTTCTTATTGTTCCCTGGGCAAGAAGTAGTTCGAGCTGCAAATACAATGAGGTTATTTGAGCTCAGTGATTTTTGCCACCAGTATTTTGTGGAGCAGGCGGCTGCTGGTAAAACCCAGGGAGGGGAGGGGGAAGGATATTTGCTGCTATTGAAAGAGGGTCACCAAATAACCCTCCCTTTGCAGACACAGAGGCTCGGAGCCACGCGAGCCCTGCCCAGAGACCTTCCCTGGGGACCACGCTGGCCTCTGACGGGGGACGCGCGCTGCCCACCCTGCCGGGCTCTGCCTGAGTGGCTCCAGCCCCGAGCAATGGGGCGACCAGCTGGGGAACGCGCTTTTTAACCGACACTTCCACACTGAAACTAAAATTTTCCTCTCTAAAACCTGCAAAACCCCAGCACGGCCACCGGCTCCTGGATGGACAATGATCGCCTGATGCTTAGCAATGTTTATGATTGGCGTGGACTTTATTACTTCAGCCTTGCAAGGAGAAGGGAGGCAGATTTGGGGTTTTAACTAAGTTTTTGCCAGTTGTTCTCTATGTGCTGGTTGAGGTGGGAGACGCTTCTTTGACGCCCGTTGTTTTTCGTTGGCAAGAAGCAGCGAAAGGTGTGAGCAGCTCGGGGGATGCTGCGTCCGCGTCCTGCCGTTCTCTCTGGGGTTGCTCTTTGCTGGGCCAGATTTTGCTTTTGCAATTGAAGCTAAAGGCAGAGAGGCCAGCAATCATCCTCCAATGCCATCACGCGCTTTACATCTCTGCTTCCCGCTGCCAGCGTTCTGCGGTGGAGCACGGCGCTGACGTCCCAGATCAATAAACAGCATTTGTGTGTGTCGAGGGAGAGGGATGCGGGATAGAAATCAGCTCCTCCGCTGTGTCCGCCCTCCATCAGCGAGGGAGGAGATGCTTTTAAACTGTTCGCCCAAGGTGAAGCGAATGCTAGGCTGGTTAAAGCCAAGGCTGAGGCTGGCAGGGTTGGGCAAGCATCTCCGAAAGTCTCTGCCATCAAAGGGGACAGACGCTCCAGGCACGGGGCGAGGAGGCGGCTCCACGGCCAAACTGGGGAGCCCAGAGGAAGTGATGCTGAAGCCCATTTCCTCCGGGCTCCTGCGCTGGTGCCCGGGGAGGGTTACAAAAGAGCCCTCCTGACCTGGGCGAGAGCAGAAGCAGCTTTTTTCAGACCTCAGGGCACAAGGCTGAACGATAGGACAGGGATGGGTTTTAGTTTTTCGGTGTCTCGCCGTACCTCTGGATTTTCATTCCGTGGATTAGCTTGGCATCCCTGCATCCCCCCGCCCCTGGCAACTCGTGGTGGGTGGGCTGCGTGCCCTCACAGTCCCGGTCCCGTGCTGGCTGACCTGCATAAAGAAAACTTGACCCCCACGTGGCCCCGCTGCCGGCGCCGGCAGCTCTTTTCCCATCTCCTGGGCCCTCAACTTCAGGGAACCGCTTTTGCCAATATAACCTGCTCTCACATGGTTTCAGGGCAAAGGGAAGTTGTCTTTCCCCTAAAGCAGCTAAAACAGTGCAACCTGCCTTAATTAAAGGACTAGGTGATTGCAAGGATGGAAGGGACTGGCTTCCCCCCCCATCCTCTCACAGGGATGCTGCTGCGAGCATCCTCCTGCAGCCCCGGTGGGTACCGCCACGCAGGGACCGCCACGCTACTGGAGTCATCTCTTTGCAATGCCTCATACAATAGTTAAGGGGGCAAACTTTCCAGTGCAGTCTCCGCGGTCATGATTTCCCTCTTGGATTAAGCAGAAATCCCTGGCAGGCTACACAGCATCGCTGAACCCGACGCGGAGCCTCTGCCCCCGCCACCCCGTGTTGCATCTGCAGCGACTTGCTTACGGCTTCCAGGAGTGTCTGGGGGACAGAAATAGGAAGGCCGGAAAGACAAAAACCACCCTCGACGGAGAGTGCCGTGTTAGCTGCGGTCACGGCCCTGCTTTGCAGAGCCCATGGGCGCTCAGCAGCCGCAGCAGCGACAGGCGAGTCTTGTGTGCAGGGAACCGGGCTGTGGGTCCGTCCGCTGAGCTCGTGGAGCTCGACAGCCCCTCCGAACCCCAGCCAGAGGCTGCTCTCAGCTCTGTGTGCAAGTACGTTAAACATCCAGGGGCAAACCAGCTCGTCCCTGGGTCATCTCCTGGGCTGCAGCTCCCCGCTTTGCCACCAGCGCAGGCGTTTCGATAGGGATCTCGGAGGGGCGGGCGCTGCTGCCGGTCTGCGATAGGCAACTGCCCTGGGAGTTGCAATCAGATAAAGTGTTTACAAGAATGACAGAATGACAGTAAAGCACAAGTTTTTTAACTCCATTTCCTGCAGCTCTTTTTCTCAGTAACCAGCTCTGCCCGGACAGCCCGTTTGGGAAAAGGGCCGTGTGCCCTTTCCCGGGGCTGTTCCCGGCACGTGCGCTAACTGCATCCGTTCTCAGCCCACCCTTGTCCAATGCCCCTGGGTGCCACAGGCATTTCCCACCCTGCAGCTTTTGCACTGGGTTTCAAAACCCCTCCATCCCCCTGGGCTGAAGAGGACTTCTGAAGATGCCAGGGTCCCCATCTGCGCTCGCAGGGCACGATGGATCCCAAATACACGTGGGAGCCCAGATCCTCCATGTAGCCGCCACCCGTCCTCCCCACCACCCCCTTTCCCTGCTGGGCTTTGCCTTCTCAGGACTATTTCTATCCACTTGCTCCCAATTCCTTGCTCATAAATAACAGCAGGGACTAGACGTGACACTTTTTTGCTCCCGTCCTGCCTCTGCCCTGAGGTCCCCATCGCCGAGGGGCTGCCCGTGCACGACGGGGTGGTGTGAAGTGGGGCCGGGGCGCCTGCGTCCCCGTGCTGCTCTCGAAGGAGCCCTGCGCACGTTTCCGCTTGTCAAAATGGCCATGGCGAGATAAGGTCTGTGGTTTCCTTCGAGCATGCGAGCGAGGGGGAGAGGCGGCAGCGACAGAGAGAGCTGCAGCTGCTCCCCGGCTCCGCGCTGAGCCTCCCCCCGGGATGGATGCTGCCGGCGAGACCCCCGCGGGGACCCTCCCCGGGGAGGAGAGCCCCGAGGTAGGTGGCCCTGACCCTGGGGGGCTGGGGAGCGTGTTGGGGATGCAATGGCCGCAGGGAGGGGGTCGGGGCATCTGTCCCCCAGGGACCCCAGGGTGCGGAGGTGGGTGCTGAGGCTGTAAAAGGGAGAGATTTATAAAAAGAGAGAAAAGGGACAGAGTCCATGTCCTGGCCGGGATGCTTTGCAAGGGCAAGGAAGGAGTGGGGGTGGGGGCATACCATACCCATACAAACGTGCGCCCAAAGGCTGTGTGCGGGGCCGGCGGCAGCTCTGTGCCGGCCCTGAGGGTCCCCTCTTAGCTCGGCTACAGCTTCCCAGTGCCTCCCAGCCTCTCGGGGCTCCCTGCTGCCAGCGGATCCCCCAAAGCCCTGCTCTCGGCCAACCCAACCCAACCGACTTCCTCTGCAGTGGCCAGACAGATGGCGTCCCCGTGTCTGCCCCCCGTGGAGATGGGACCTGCAGCCCTGCTCGTCTCTGCCCGGCACTGTTGGGAGGACGCGGGCGCAATCCCCTGCGCTGGACCCTGGGATGATCCATCCTGGTGCTGTCCCCCCATCGAGGGACTTGCCCTCCCTCCTAAGTGCCACCATCTCCGCAGCCACGCTGGCCTCCCGCGCCGGTGACACTGCCGCAGCTGACGGAGCGGGGGGAGATGCCGGTGGCTGTATCCGGATGCGGATTTAAGCACCGCTCCTGGATTTGAGCTGGGGTCTTGGCGTGGGGATTAGCCGCAGTAAACACGTCCTGGTGGCTCAGCTCAGCTTTAGCTCGACCAGTCCCGTGCGCGTATGGGCGAGCACCGAGCGGGTCCCGCAGCAGCCGTCCCCGATGCCAGAAGGGAGCAACAGGGAGCTGCCCCCCCCTCAAAACCAACAGCAGTTCCTCCCCCTGCCCTCTGGCGCTACCCCACTGCTGGGCCAGGAGCTCATAAGTGCTTTGTTCTTTGTGCTTTGCTCGTAAGTAACAGCAGCAGAGAAATAAAGTCCTTTTTCTCTCCCTTCTGTGCTTGTGACCCTGCTATGGGGCAGCGCTGCCCACAGGGATGCTGAAGGATTTGGGATGGGGCTGCCATGCCCTGGCAAAGGCAGGATGGTGCTGGCAGCAGCAGAATGTGGAGGATCCCCTGGGCAGGAGCAGGCAGGAGCAGGCAGGGACAGGCAGGAGCCCTCCTGGGTGCAGCAGGTCCCCCTTTCACAGGGGCTGCAGAGCCACCGCCGCCCCTGGCACCCACCAGCCCTTAAAAGAAGGGAGATGGAGGCAGGTGGGAGAGAAGCAGCTCGAGGGTTAAAGCGGCCGGGGGTGGCAGAGTTGAATCTAGTCCAGATGGCGGGGGGATTATGCCAGCCCTAGATTTGCCATAAGCAAATGTTAATGTTCCAGCTCGGGGCTGGTTGTTTGTTTTGTTTTGTTGTTTTTTGTTGTTTTTTTTTTTTTTTGTTCTATTAGGGGGATTCTAAGGTCATTTTGAGGCCCGGGCTGACCCACAGGTAGGGCTGGTCCGTCTGAGCTGGGGCCATGCTCGGCGTGCGCCTCTCGGCACAGAAAGGGCCAAACTTGTTTTGAAAATTGTCATTATTTTTTTTTTTGGCGTTGTCCCGTTGGGCTCCCAAGAGGCTCCGGCACCGGGAGCCGCAGCGGATGGCACAGGGGCACCAGTTCCCCTCCTGCTGGCTGCGTCACCCGGCTTGTGGCGGTGGCAAAGCCACTGTCACCCAGCCAGGCTCGGCGGCAGGGAGGGGCTGCTCAGCCACGCTGGCGGCCGAATCCAGACCGTGGTTAGAGAAGCAGATGCAGGACGGGCTCAGCCTCGGCGTCGGGGAGGGAACGGGGGTATGGAAGGGCTGAGAGCTGGGGTTTGCCCGGGAAAAGGGTCTTCTTGGCAGAAGTGGTTTGATCTCCCAGCCGGACCAATGCAGAGCTGGGATGAGTGGGAGGTGACATTTGAGGCAGGGGATGATGGGGGCTGTGCAGGCAGCAGGACCCCCCTGGCCAGCCCCGGCACTGAGCGCTACTGGAACCAAGCTGTGCCTCGTCATAAGTTTAATTTGATTTAATTTAATTGCCTTTTGGAAAGTAAATGCTATTGCTGGTCATCCTTCAAACGGGGACTGGACCTTCAGCTCAACACCGAGCAATGCACAATCACAGCAGCGCTCGTGTTGCTTTCTGACAAGGGGACTCAAGTCACAAATCCCGATGGCTTTTCAGCGTCTCCTTGCCCGTAGCCGCCTTGCCCAGCCTGCAGCTCCTCCCTGTGCTTTGGCCACCTGCCTTCTCCCCTGTCTGGTTTGCTCTCCAGCCTGGTCCTGCTGGGCCTGGCCGGGCCAGCGAGCAGCTCTGCGGGGCGAGAGGTGGGTGTCTGGTTTTTAAAGCCTCCGATGGGTCACCCCAAATTGCTGTTGCCATCCTCGCTGCCCTCTCTTCAATTAACGGAGGTTGGGGGTAAAGCCCCTGTGCTGCCGTGATGGTGGAAGTGGTCCCTTGGCCATTGGGCATCTGTGAGGTGTCACAGCATCCTTTGGGACATCCCACCCTGATGAGCTGTGGGTGATGCTGCCCCATCCCAGCTGCCCTGCCCGGCCATAGTTTCCTCCTAAAACCACCCTCTACCATGAGACCTAATGGGAAACCTCCCTGCTTCTCTTCTTTCTCCAGATGGATCTGTCCCACCGGTTCTCCAAGAGAGAGGTACGAGCGTGGTCCTGCCACGGTCTCCCTTAGTGGCACTGGAGGGGGGCAGCAGTGCCGCTGGGGCTTGGGGATATGGCTCAGCTCCTGAAGATGCTCCCCGGGGTTAACTGGAGGTGGCCGGGCAGGGCTGGATGATGGGAGGGGGGCAGCGCGGGGACCTCACGGGGGAGAACAACCCTGATAATCCTGGGGGGGGGTGCACGGAGCAAGTCCCCGGTGGCCTGGCCCCGTGCGAGGTGTCGGCACCCCCCTCTGCAGCTGGCCCTGCTCTACGAGGAGGTCCTCTACACCATCCGGCATCGCCTGGGCAAGCCTGAGCATCACCACGTCGCGGATGCTGAGGAGCTCTATGCCTACGTGCAAAAGGTGGGTCCCCACCTCTCCAACGGGGCCCCCAAAACCTGTCCCCTGACACATCCACCCTCCCGGCTAAAGGAGATGGGGGCCATTTGGAGGGAGCTTTTAACAGCCACCTTAAAAGACGTAGCAGCAGCATCCAGCTGGAGAGCTGGGACAGCCCATGGCTGGGAAATATTACCCTTAGGGAGAAATATTTATCTTAGGCTTGGGATGGTGGGAAGAAGGCTCTCCCTCAAGAGCTTTCAGCTGGTCTCCAGCCGTTCTCTTGAGCTCTTTGCTCCTCTCCCCTCCCTTTGAGCTGCAGCTGGCTCCCGGGACGGGGGGAGGGAAGCCCCTGGCTGCTCTCCAGCCACCATTAACCAGCCCCGATATCTACAACAGGCTTTCGGGATGGATGCGGAGGAGCACAGCATCATCATGCAGCAGGTCAAGGAACTGGAGGTACGTAGTGAGGCGGCGTCTCCCCACGATGCTGCGGCCCAGGGGGTCCCCACATCAGGGTGATGCTGGGGGCCTGCGGTGCCTCCTGGTCCCTGTGTCCGGGCTTTGGGGTTTGGGACGCCCCGGGCTCTGCTGGGGGTGTTGCTCAGGAGCTGTTTGCTGGCATGAGCAGCAGACAACAACGCAATCCTTCTCGAGCCCCATCCTTCCTCATGGGGTTAGTGACTCCTCGAGCCACATCCTTCCTCGTGGTGTCAGTGACTCCACAATAAGTTGTGGGTTTTTTTTTTTTTTCCTTTTCTTCCAGAGCCCAATTTTCTGCCTGAAAGCAACCGTGAAGGAAGCCAAGGGGATTCTGGGTAAAGACGTCAGTGGTAAGTGGAGACGGGTGAGTGTCCCATCGGAAAAGGGACAGCCGCTGCTCCCGACGGGGACTCGCACGCTTCCCCCTCACAGGGTTCAGCGACCCGTACTGCCTGCTGGGCATCGAGGCCAAGAGCCAGGAACCGGCCCACCATGACCACAAGAAGCGGATGAAGGCTGTGGTCAAAGACCTCATCCCAGAAGACCAGATCCATCGCACACAAGTCATAAGCCAGACCCTCAGCCCAGTGTGGGATGAGACGTTTATCCTGTAATCCGCCATGCCTTAGCTTTGCTCCTCGGGGGGCTGGACGGGGTGCCTAGGGCTCTCGGGGGTGGATGGGGGAGTTCACCACTCGCCCCGACCGGGAGCTAGAGCTCTGCCGGGTTGATGCCCACTGGGACTTGCCCGGCTTCTTGCCTGACCCGTGCAGCAGGTCCAGCGAGGTGAAAAACAAAAGCGTGGTAAAAATCCCTCCCTCGGGGGTCTCCCACAATTTCCCCAGGCTGTGCGGGGCGGTCTGGGGTCTCCCCTGTAGTCCCCAGCTGTCCTGCCTGCTTGCTGCCAGTCCCTTGGATGCTGCGCGAGTAACAGCATCCCGCTGGTGCCTTGCAGGGAGTTTGAAGACACGGAGACGGCCAGCTTCCACCTGGACATGTGGTGAGTGGCAGAACCCCACGGCCAGCGACCCTGACCCCCGGCCCTGCACGGGGTCCTGCCTCCTGGGGGGGGGGGTGTCTCTGGGGTGGTCCTTCAACCCGCACCCTTTAAAAAGACCCAGAAACCAGCTGGGGACCCTTTTCCCCATGACTTTCTGCTGGAGCAGGATGCGACCAGTGTGTGAGCAGAGAGCGCCCAGGCTCCTTTGCCCAACCAGGGCTGATCCTGAGCCCTGATTTTATGTATGGCAAGAAGCCATGGGCTCGCAGATTTTGGCTGGATGGAGGGTTTTGGGGGTGGCCTCAGTCCTGATACATTCCCCCTCCCCATCACCTTCCCTTCTCCACCGTCATTGCAGCTCCCTGAAATGTTTTGCCGTCTCCTGAATTTCCTCCTTTCCCCCGCGGTGGGTTTCGCTGCCCACCCTCGCAGGGACTCGGACGTGGTGGAGTCGGTGCGGCACAAGCTGGGGGAGCTGACGGACCTCCACGGCCTCAAACGGTGGGTGCTGGCCTGGCCTTAACGGCTGCCGAGGAAAGAGGGTTTGGAAAATGCTGATTTGCCTGTTGGATTTTAAAAATTGCCTTTGGAAGGAGGGCGAGTGGGTGTCAGCACTGCATCGCCCTGCTTCGCCCCGACAACGGCTGGGTCACAGCCGCAGGAAAGCTTTTCACCCCCTCCTTCGTTCGTGCCTTTCAGGATCTTTAAAGATGCTCGCAAAGACAAAGGGCAGGATGATTTCCTGGGGAACGTCGTCCTTCGCCTGAAGGTGAGCGCCGCGGTGCATCCTCTCCTCCGTGCGATTCCCCACGCGCCGGTTAAACCTCACAGGGTCCGGGCAGGATCCCATCTCCAAGGCAGCACCAGCTCACCCAGGATCCCGGCTCAGAGCCACAAAGTGATGCCAGGTCCCTCAGTTTGGTGCCCCAGCCACTCCAACACACTCGCTCAGTGATTATACATCTTTTATTTTTAATCCTATACTAGAGTTATCCAATACAGGGTCTTCCTGCCCCGTTAACGCAGTGGGACCTGGTCCCTGAGCAGGATCCTTCACCCGGGAAGGCTGCCCAGGGCTTCAGCCTTGTCTCTGTGCCTGCAGGACCTGCACTGCTGGGATGACCAGTGGTACCAGCTGGAGCCGCGGACGGAGACGTACCCAAACCGGGGACAGTGTCACCTGCAGTTCCTGCTGACTCACAAGAAGGTAGGAGGGGACGGGGAAGGGGGTCCCTTTCCTTTTTGGCAGGACAGGGCAGCTGTCTCTTGAGGTCACAGATCCCTGCCCTAGGACCAGAGGTGCCAGCATCAGGGTTTGCGCCTGCTGGAAACCATCTTGATCCTCCCCTGAGCTCCGTGCCAGCATGGGGACCTTGCTCCTGGTGCACCTGCACCCCTTGGCTTGGCTTCAAACGGGGCTCTCTGGCCTCACGCTTTCTGGGTTCCTGTGTCCCCACTCCGACTGCGTCCCTGCGCCTTCAGGCAAGTTATGGCAATTGCTGCTATGCCTTGTCTCTTTTCAGAGGGCCACCACGAGCAGCCGGACACAGCCGAGCTACACTGTCCATCGCCACCTCCTGCAGCAGCTGGTGTCCTACGAGATCCTTCAACACAAGGTACGGAGGGGGAGACGCAGCTCCCCAGCAGCTGGGCTGGGGTGAGGGCTTCCTTTGGAGCCCACCACGCCTGACACATTGCTGCAAGGAGAGGGGGAGGAGGGTTGTGGTGATGCCTGCCTGTGCCTGGCACCCTTACGGGGCACCCGTTGCCCCCACAGTCCTGCAAACACACCCCACCCCGGTGCCTGTCCCCCTCCTCGCTCAGCCCAGCTGGCTCCATCCAGGACATGTCACCCTCCTTTTGCATCCTTGCAGGCCGGCAGCATCGCCTGGGACGGGGAGCTGAGCCGGCATGCCAGCACCGTGCTCTACCTGCACGCCACGCAGAAGGATCTCTCTGACTTCCACCAGGTCATGGCGTGAGTACCCCATGCCCGGGGAGCCATGGCGCAGCATCATAGGGGGGGGGTCACGGGTTCCAACACCTTCCCTGGGGCCGTCTGACCACAGCCGGTCTCTCCCATGAGCCCAGCGTGGCTGGTATTGCCCCCTGCCCCGAGCAGTACCAGGAGACTCGTGTCCTGCTGTGGGTGGGGGAGCCCCATGCTGGCCCCTGGGTGTCCGCCAGCCCCAGGGGGCTCAGCCCAGCCTCTCCCTCCTCCCCAGGCAGTGGCTGGCGTACAGCAAGCTCTACCAGAGCCTTGAGTTCAACAGCAACTGCCTGCTCCACCAGATCACCAGCATCGAGTACCAGTGGGTGCAGGAGCGCCTGAGGCCAGAGCAGGTGAGGGGACTCTGGCACCATGCTGGGGGCAGAGATCAGGGAAACGTGCCCCATGCACCCAGCCCTGAGCCCCTCCTCCTGGCTCCCAGGCCCATTTTTCCCCCCGCCATGTTCCAGGAAGGGCAGGAGCTTGTGGGGTGCAGGGGTGCTGGGGCAGATGAAGGACATTTCTGGGGAGAACCAGCTGCGGGGACCAGGACAACCCACAGGTCAGGGAGCCCCTTTGCCACGGGGATTTGTTCCCCCTCTCTGCAGAGAAGCCCTTACCCTTTGCACCGACATTCCCCTCCTCCATCGCTGCTGTCAATTCAATCACAACCCCCTGCAAAACTTAAATACGGCCCATTTCCTACTTTTCCTGCTTGTTTTCCCGGGGCATCCCTGCACCCTGCTGTGGCTCCTGATTTTTCATGCGTAGCATGATGTTTAAGCGCAAAGCTCAGTTCAGCCCCTCCAGGGAGAGAACACCCAAGGCATCAGGCGGTTTTCCCATCCCTGGAGCAGGCTAGAAAGGAGCAGGAGCCACCTGCTCCCTCCACCACGGTGCCATGGTCCTGGCAGCATGTCTGTCTGCAGCTGAGGAGGACAGCGTGTGTTTTCTTCCTTCTCCCCAGAAAGCAGAGCTGGCCGAGTCCTTCCAGTCCTTGCTGACTTATGGGGTCTCCCTCATCCGGAGGTACCGCATCATTTTCCCTCTCTCTGTCCCGAGGTCCAAGGAGAGGCTCCAGTCCCTGCTGCGGTGAGTCGAGCACTGGTGCCAGCTTCACATGGGGTTGTATTGCTTAGCCACCGTGATGGACAAGCCTATACTCTTGATTAAAAAAAAACGCAAAAGCCCTTTCTGCCCCCTTCTAGGCTGCTGTGACACTTGTCCTGTCCTGTCCCTCATCCTGGGCTCCCCGAGGCGGGATGTTGTTGGGAGGGGAAGGGTGTCTGGAGGGAGACGGACTTGTTTCTGACAGGCTGATGCCGGGTTTCACCGGAGCTTCTTGCTTTGCAGGGTCCTGGTCCAGATGTGCAAAATGAAGGCTTTCCACGAGCTGTGCACGCTCAGCCCTGACCTCCCCCAGATGGTCTCCACGGCGCTGAAGGTAGTGGGACTGGGGGGATCTCACCCTCCCCATCCCCTGGGATTTGGGACCCTGCGGCTCTCCCTTCTCATCCATCCCCTGCCCGATGCCCGCACCTCAGTCTCTCCTGCAAAGCAGCGTAGACCACCCTGGGTGGGGAAAATACCTGCCCCTCTTCAACCTGGTGATCCAAGCCTATGGTTCCCACCACATGGAGCTGGGTCCTGCCCATACCCCAGGGGACAGGGAGAGTGAAGTGGGTGACAGAGCTGGCTTTGCTCCTCCTTCTTCCCTGCCGTCACACCGGGACTCCTCTCTTGCAGTCAGGCACGACGGAGTGGTTTCACATGAAGAAGCAGCACCTCAAGCCCATGGTGAAGGTCAGTTCCCACCTCTGCCTCTCTGACACTGTAAGAAGCAATTTGCTGGGCTTGGGGTGGGAGGCCTGGAGGGGGTGGGAAGACAAGACTGAGCTGGGTCTTCTCCAGTTTTCTGATACAGTCAAGGCATTTGGGTTTCCAACTTAAAAATACCATGAGACACATTACCTGCAGCTGATGAGGTGCATTGAAGCTGAAGACATTGGTGCAATGCTCAGGAGAACAAGAGGTGGCCCCCAGCCCAGTCACGCAAGCACAGGGTGGCAATGGATGTTACTGACAACTTCCTGGTGCTCCTAATGTGGATCTAATGATAGATTGCTACCCCACGACAACAAATCATAGAAATAAATCAGATCAGAACGGAGCCCAGGTCATCTCAAAATCACTGAGCATCCAAAACAAGCGGTTCCTTCCTTTGCAGAGCATGGAGGAGAACGGCAAAGCCTTGTCCAGACTTCTCCTGGAGGTGATAGGAGATCTCCAGCAGTGCCAGAAAATCTGGAATAAATTCTTCATCAAGTAGGTTTCAGAGCTTGATGCCCCCTCATCCACCTTCCTTGCGGTCAAGAGCAACAGGGCACTTTGATGCCTTATTCCTTGGCTCTTGGGCTCCACACGTAGCATCTGTGGTCCCATCTCTGCCTCTTAGAGCTGTACTGTCCTCGCCCTTATGGCAAGGGCATTGCCTGGGAGGGTTCACTGGACTGGGTTTGCTGGGCTGGGCCTGGAAGGCTCCTGACTCCTCATTTCTCTCTTGCAGCACCTTGAAGCTGAATCTCTTCTCCATCGCCTACCTGGAGCTGGAGCACCTGGTGAGTAAGCCTGGGCTGCTCTGGACATGTGGAACGAAAGTCTAAAGCTAGGCTGAGGTTTTTGACCACCCTTCAGGAGGCAACTGGTTGTTGAAAGCCTGGAAAGGGAGCAATCCAGGGAAACTCTCCATCTTTCCCTGCGTGCCCATAAAGTGACTATCATGCGCTTACTTGACCCAATGGGTCTCCTGAAATGCCACCCAAAAGGAAGAGGAGTCCCCTGAGCTGACCCTCACCCCATGTGTCCAGAGAGCCCCTACCAGATCAAGCCTTCCTGGCCAGACCCTCACTAACAGCCTTTCCCCCCCTTCCCTTGCTCACTGCCAGGTCGCGGAGCACGTCCAGGAGCAGCTGCGTGAGGTCGACAGCAGTATGTCCAAGCCCACAGCTGAGAGCCTTTTCCAGCTCTACATGAACCTGCAGGAGCTCTGTCAGATGAAGGACTTCCTCCCAAAGAGGTATCCAACCCAGAGAGAGGAAAGATGCCAAAGTGAAGGAACAAGCAGTTAATTGAGAGGAACTCCAAATCCTTCCCATTCACCTACGTCACTAATTACACACAAGGCAGAGCAGGCAGTTGGTGTCTGGTGTTGATGTGAGCATCAACAGAAGGGTTTCAAGTTTTTCTCTGCGTGGGGTTGATGAAGACCTCAACTTCCAGACAAGGGGAGGTTTCCCCTCAGCACGGTGCTACCTGCTGCCTCCGCCTTGGGGCAGTTTCTTGTATGTGAGAGCAAGGAGGGGTGATGGCCCCGTGCTGTTGCTTGTGCAGTTGGAGAAGCTGGTGCCTTCATCCACAGGGATGGACCTCTGGCTCTGAGCAATTTCCACCAGTGGTTCAAGGAAGCTGTGCCCCAGTGGCTGCAGAAGGCCTACACCATCGCACTAGAGAGGGCACAGAGAGCCGTCCAGATGGACCAGGTAACCCGGGGAGGAGAACATCGCCCTCCACCATTTGGGGTCACTCCACTCCCTCTGTGCCTTACTGTTGTGTCTGACTCACAGCATTGAGACCACCATGTAGGTGCCTCTTGCAGCCCAGGAGTGGGCTGGTTCCTCTCCCAAATGCATGACAAAGGATGTGGTCTCCTGGACCAATTGATCCCACCCTGGCCCCACACCACGTCCCCGTGACCCTTCCCTCTCTCTGGCAGCCCGAGTGAGCTGATGAGCCTGCATTTGGGCCATGCTGTGAGCATCCCCTTCACTTCTGACCTTTAGGAAGAGGGGAGGGAAGGCAGCCATGGGGCCACGGGCTCCTTGCCGCACTCTTCAGTGTGGGTTAGAGTATGATGGGGCACAGCCTCACGTGAGGAGCTCAGGACGCTCCATCCATCCTCATCTCCCCCACTCTCCAAAGCAACTGGATGATGACATCGGGATATATGGAGCTGATGATGGGCCAGAGCGCCCCAGAGTAAAGGAGCAGCTCTCCTGTCTGGGGTGGCTCCTTTCCATATGAGCTAAGTCGCATTTATTTCCTCTGCCCTCCCAGCTGACGCCCTTCGGGGAGCACAACAAGCACAGCACGTCCACCGTCGACCTGTCCACCTGCTACGCCCAGATCGTGAAGACCTGGCAGCAGCTCAACTGGCCGGACCCCGAGGAAGCCTTCATGATCATGGTGAAGCTCGTGGAGGTTTGTATACCGGGCATCAGCAGCTGGAGTTTCCCCTCCTGCTCTTGGAGATGTGTGTCCATGAATGGGGCCAGTGTCCCACGCTGATGTGGTGGGGTCCCCTGGCCCCGTGGTGGTCCCCATGCTGCCCAGCTCAGTCCTGTTGGCTGCGTCTCTATCCTGCAGGACATGTGCAAAATTGCCCTGATGTACTGCCGGCTCATCAAGGAGAGGGCTGAGGCTCTGTCACTGCGCGAGCGGAACGAGGGCGAAGCGGCCAACAGGGTTGGTGTCGGGGCAGGGTCCACTGCTTGGGGACAGGCAGGATTTGGACATGGTTTCTGGGCAAAAAAGAACATGAGCTGCTGAGCACTCAGCTGACATCCTGGGTTGGCCAGTTGACCCCTGATAGCCATAATCCTGGAAAATCAGCTGGGAAATGATGTGAGCAGGGGGAGCGGGAAGGGGATGGGGATGGGGATGGGGATGGGGATGGGGATAGGGATGGGGATGGAGACAGTGATGGGGATGGGGATGGAGCTGGTGGGGAATCATTAGGGGGTGTGGGACTCCCTGAAGCAGACCCACCTCTCCCAGCTCTGCATCGTGGTGAACAACATCAAGCAGCTGCGGCTGCTGGTCCTGAAGCTGCCGTCGCAGCTGGACTGGGAGCAGCTGGAGCAGCGCACGGGGGCCGTCATCGACCGGCAGCAGATCCAGCACACGCTACACCACCAGCTCGACAGCGCTGTCTCCTGCCTGGATCACGAGGTCCGGGATGTGGTACAAGCCCTGGCTACCAAGGTGACCACCTGCCACTGACCCCCCCTTGCCCCCTGGCTCAAAGTGGGGAGGTTTCACCCAAGGGGACCTGGAGCCCACAGTGCTCCTGGGATGGAGATGAGGTGGACCCAGGCATGGGGAGGCTGGTGCAGAGGGCAAAGCCTCCGTGCATTTCTCCCTGGCAGCTGGAAAAGGGCATCGCCAGACACATCCAGGAGCTCTCATCTTCCAATGACACCCGGGAGCCTGAGGACGTAAGTAGCTGGCCTAGTCCCTCCTGGACCATCTGTTTCAGGTAGCCATGAATAATCCTTGCCTACTTGGTGAAGGTCCCCATCACCCTTCCCCACCTCTCCCTGCCCCATGCCTGGGGTTTGGGACACACCGCAATGGGGTGCAGACCTCCATGTGCTTCGTTTGATGCCCATGTTGGCAGCAGGACCAGACTGGGCACAGCCTGTCCACATCCTCACCGTGGGAGGGAGCCCCTCTGGACCCCGCTCTGCCCTGCTAGCTCCGGCCAGCAGCACCCCGCCTCTCTCCTCGCTGTGCCCTGCTGGATACGCCCCGCCTGTGCCCTCCCTGACACCCCTCTCCTCTCGCTGCAGTCCATCATCCCACTCATGAAGTTTCTGGAGTCGGAGCTGCAGTATCTCAACGAGCATCTGGTTCACGAGAACTTCAAAAGGTGACCGGGGCCCTGGGGATGCACCATGGCGGAGGCCAGCAGCGTCACCAGCAGAAGTGTCCCCCCAGAGCTCGGGGACATCCCGCTTTGGGGCTGGCTGCTCAGCCCAGCGGGATGAGCCGGTTCCCTCTGGGGCTTTGCAAAGCTCCTTGGCCGAGGACCAAACAACCCAACCCACCCCTGCTGGACCCCCTCTCACAGCCTTCCTCCCTCACCCCGCAGCCTCCTCGCTCTCCTCTGGCATCACACCTTGGCCGTGCTGTCGGCAGCCGCGGGGCAGCAGGTCCCCTCTGCCCAGCGCTACAAGAAGCTGTACTGTGCCCTGAAGGTACCAGGGCGGGGGGAAAAAGGGGGGGGTCCCTGGCAGGGACGGGTGTTTGGGTGCCAACTAATCGCATCCTTCTCCCCAGAGCCTGGAGCTGTGCTTCTACGCCGAGGGCTGCGGGCTGCCGCTGGAGACCCTCCACACTGCAGCCTTCCTGGTACGGGGCGCTGGGGGCGGCGGGGTCCCCAGGGTTTCCTTTGGGTGCTCTCCGAGGGGTGGGGGGGTTTCCCCAGGCTGCAGACCCATCCGTGTGCTTGACCATCACCTTCTGCACCTTCTGTCCTCCCTGCAGTCGCTGGACACCCACCTGGCCCTCTGCTCCACCACCAGCCGCAAACTCATCCAGAAATACTTCAGCAACAGGATCCAGCAGCAGGTAGGAGCCAGGATGGTGCCCCCAGCCCCTTCCCACATCCCACCCCTGCACACGCGAGGCTGCCCGGCACAGCCCGCTGTGGAAATGGGGGATTTCCTCACCGCCCTCCCGCTCCTGGGGCTGTGGGGGCTGCTTTTGCCCCAGAGGTGGGCCGGAGGGGCGTGAGTTGGATCCCAGAGGATGCCCATCACCCCCTGGTATCCCGAAATGACCGCTCATCCCCCACCGGACCCCGGGCATCCCCTCGGCGAGCGTGCCAAAAGGCACACCCTTATTCTTGTACCCCACCGCTCAGCGGGACACCAGCTCGGAGAAGTACGGGGCCGTGACGATCAAAGCAGCGTACCGCCCTTCGGAGCAGAAACTCCGCGTGGAAGTGCTCAACGCCGTCAACCTCATCCCGCTGGACTCCAACGGTGGGTGGGGGTGGGTTGGGGAGCCCACTGCCCTGGAACCCCGCTGTGGGTGGGCTGGGGAGTCCCAACCGCCCCGGGATCCCCTTGTCCTGGGGCCCTGTACGCCCCTGGGTAGGAGAGGTGCTGGCAGTGCTTGGAGTACCGGGACTCTGTCTTGATTTGCTTTTGCATCCAAGGAGGTGGATTTGGGGAAGAAGGGGGTGAGTGCATCCATCTGGGGTGGTCCAGTGGGATGTGGCAGGCAGGACCCTGTGCCCACATCCCGCTGCCTTCACTGTGCAGCTCAACCCAGCAGCCAAAGCTAGCGGGTTTTTTCCACCGTGCAAATCACGTCTCAGACAGAAAAATATGCTGGGGTGACAAGGGACAGTCTCTCGGGTTGGTTGTCATTTGGGGAGGTCTCCAGGAGAGGTCACTCCCTGCAGCCACCCGTGTCCGATCCACACATGGGCAGGGTCGGGATGCTCCTGCACTCTCAGAGGAGGGTGTGCTGGGATGGGGGTGGAGGTGAGGGTTCCCTGACCCCCCCCAGCCACCCCAGTGTCCGACCACCCCAGCTGGGGCTGGCGGGAGCTGATGTCTGCACCCCACCAGGATCGAGCGACCCCTTTGTCCAGCTCACCCTGGAGCCCCGGCACGAGTTCCCCGAGGTGGTGGCCCGGACCACCCAGTGCAAGAGGAACGAGCTGCACCCCCTCTTCGATGAAGCCTTTGACTTGTACGTAGGGGCTGACACCCACCGGCCCCCCCTCAATCCCTGCAGCTCCCCCATGTCTCACCCAAACCCCTGCCATGGAGTTGCTGCTCCAGGAACTGGGTCGTGCCCTGGGATTTCACCCCCTGCACCCCCCAGGGGCTCAGCTGTGGGGTGCCATCGTGGGAGCTGGGGTAGGGGCACCCCAAACACCTACATCTCGCAGGCTGGGGGGGGGCCCTGTGCTTTGAAGGGACTGGGCGGGGTGGTGTCAGTGAGGTGGTGGTGGGGTTGGGGTGGGGTTGTCTTCCCATGGAGCATCGCCTGGGGGAACCCTGTTTGGTCCTTGAAGGGAAGGTTGAATTTCAGGACCAAGGGGGTGGGATGTGATGGTCCCCTGCATCTCATCCCCCCCCTGCAGCTTGATCCCCCCCGAGAAGTGCCGGCAGGAGGGGGCCTGCCTGCTGCTGACCGTGTTCGACTATGACACGCTGGGGGCCAACGACCTGGAAGGCGAAGCCTTCTTCCCCCTCTGCCACCTGCCCGGCCTCGATGACGACGAGGACCAGGCTGACACGGGACGAGTGCCCCAGACCCGCCTCCCCCTCACCCACCCCAAACCCACCGGTACGTGGTGCCGCAGCCAGGCTGAGCCCCGTCGAGCCCCCACCGGCCCCATGGCATGGGGAGGGGGGGCCACGGTGAGCATCTCCCACCATCCCTCCCCTCCTCTCTGGCAGATGAGATCCTCCAGCTGCTGGAGTCCAGGAAGGGGGACAAAGAGGCTCAGGCCTTCGTTAAGCTCCGCAAGCAACGAGCCAAGCAGTCCAAGGAGACAGAGTGAGGGAGGCGGAGGAAGAGGGTTCCGAAACGAGAGGGTCTGGCCAGTGGGACCCCGGAAGTTTTGCCAGTGCTGGAACCAGAGGGACCTGCGGGACAGAGGGGGGTCCCTGTGCCCCCCTGCACCTCCCCGCACCCATCTCACCCCCGCCTTCGGGCAGCAATGCTCCCGTGAGGCTGGGGAGGGTGGGCACACGGTATTTTAGGGGATTTCTTCGCCTGTCCGATCGAGCAACACTACATGGGGGATGTGAAAGTGTGTGGCTGTCCCTGCCCGTCTCCACGAGCTTGTCCCTGCTGGTGCCGCATCTCCTGGCCGTGTCCCCAGCCCTCCTGTCTGCGACACTGTGTCAGGGCGACGCAAACGCATCGTCACTTACTCAGGGTGGGGACAACCCATGGCCAAACCTGCCTTTTTCTTTTTTTTTTCTTGTGGGTAAGCCTCTTATTTTAAATTAAAAGCAACAAAGCTGATGCGTGGGCTGAGTCTGTGCGGGGTGGGGGGATGCTCTGGGGCAATGGCCAAGGCTTGGGCGAGGGCTGGGCTGTGCTGAATCGTCCGCGCTGTTTTCCTCTGCGGGGCATCAGGTAGCGTTGTTTCGAGTTACAGGCCACTGCAAAATGCCACCCAGACCGAGGTATAAATCAAAGGGCTGGGAAAGCTGCCACCGCAGGCGGGGCTGAGGATGCAGCACGGCCGGTGCCCGTCATCCTGGCAATGGAGCCGGCGGAGCTGGGGTTTTGGTCTGTGAAAGAGCCTGACGAGACACGTAAAGCTCAGGTCTGGCTCAGGAATGGCAAAAGGCTCCTAGGACGGGCAGTGGGTGGTGGTTTGGTGATGACAAAAGGGCCCCAGTGTGCGTCCTCGGGGCTGCGTGATGCTGGAGCCATCCCTGCCCAGCCTGGCACTGCTGGCTCTGGACCTGCCACCTCCCTCTGCAGACGGTCGGGCTTTTTGTTGTTTATTTTTTTGTTCGTTTGGTTGGTTTTTTTTATTCTTTTTTAAAATGTGCACAGTTCTTCTGTGTTTTTGTATTTTACCACCAATCTCATCAACCCCAGGGAGCTTTACTGGAGCGGAGGGACTCCGGGAGCTTGCTGGAGGCTGGGCAGCCACGAAGAGCATCGTGGCTCCTTCGGCCAAACCAAAGAGCCCAGAAGCAGCGGGCAGGACCCTGGCATTGCCCCCAGCCTGGGCCAAGGACCCATGTCCCTCTGCTATAGCACACAGGGGACAGGTTGCACTGGCCCAGGTTGCCCAGAGAAGCTCCTCCATCCCTGGAGGGGTTCAAGGCCAGGCTGGACGGGGCTTGGAGCAACCTGGGCTGGTGGGAGGTGTCCCTGCCCAGGGCAGGGGGTGGCACTGGGTGGGCTTTAAGGTCCCTTCCAACCCAAACCATTCTGTGATTCTATGATTCTATGACAGCGGTGGGCACACAGGGGACATTGGTGGGCAGCAGCTCTGCAGGGTGGGGAGGCCCAGGTGTACCAGCAAAAATGCCCAGCACGGCGGCTGGTTGCTAAATATTTGCTGGCTATTTTGGAGCTTGTTTTTTAGCTGCAGCTATTAGTAATTCTAAATCTGGAGCTCCCTCTGTTCCACCCCCCCTAACGCCCTCCACCCCCGCCTTTACCCCGCAAGGGGGTGGCTGTGTGTGAGCTGCAACGGGTCCCTGGGAGCTGCTGCATCCCGGGGAATTAAAGCATCACCTCGTCCCCCTGGGAGCCGGAGCACCAGCTGCTCCTGGGGGGCTCAGCAACCACTGGGTCAGTTCAGGCCAAGCCCTCTATGCGGGGGTGGGAAGGGGGTGGGGGGGGGGGTGGGGGAAAGCTCCTTTGGCATCGATATGCCACGGCCAGGCTCATCCGAACCCGCAGCAGGAGGGATTAAGGCGCTGCTCGCTCACAAGGAAGCCATTTGCTGGTTTAAATCACTCGTTTCGGTCCTTGTAGCTCTGCAGAGGAGTAAGATTCCGGCGCAGGGTCCTTGCTTTGCTTGTGCTGCGTTACTCAAGGTGGTTTAGCTTAAGTTTTTGCTCAGCTCCAGGCAGTTGTGTAAGTCTTTTCCCACCTTTTACAGAGAAAGGACTAATAAACCTTTAACAATCAGAGTGTAACTCGCCCTGTGGACCAGAAGGAGAGTCGCCTAAACATTAAGAAATATGGCTTGAGACACACAAAACCAGCTCCTAGCAAAGGCAAGCCTGAGGAGGAAGAAATCCCCATCATCATCATCACCCTGGTGAGGAACCCCAACACAGGCAGATTGCCCTCAACACAAGAGGGAAGGGGGCAGGCACTTACATCTACCAATTTTATTGCATTACTAATCATCTACATTGGGCGATTTGGATTATTGTTGTGATTGGACTAAGGGTGAGTGAGTGGGTGATGCCTCTTTGAAGCATTAACTAGACCAAAAATTAAAGGTAATTTTTGTATCCATACGTAAGGCGCGTTCTTTTGGGTGCCAACAGATGAAACTCTGTGTGTGACGCTGTAAATGCTGGTGTCCCCCGCAGGATGGGGGGGCAGGGAGAGCCCCCAGCCTGGCTCTTGTGGGAGACGCCGAGAGAGAAATTCTTGTCCAGACTCAGAATCTGGGTGACAAAACACTCTTTTCTCTGTGGTTCTACCATTTCCAGCGGAATTTCAGCCCTTCCCCAACCAAACTGCAACGACTCTCCCCCTCTTCCATTGCGCCTCCATCACAAAGGTGAAGGGCAACCGCCCCCAAAACAGGGGCTCGAGTCCGAAGGGAGCTCAGGAAGAAATTATTGGTCGTGTTAAAGGCAGAAGGCAAAATTGGCCACAGAGATGTATTCCCTTGTGGGCTCCGTCGCACAGACTTCTCCGCTCCTCCCCAAGCCCCAGAGCAGGGCATGGGGCTGCACATACACCCCGGCACACATGCACGCACACACTGCTTTATTATATTATTTTTTTTTTCTTAGCAAAAAAATAAAAATTTATTGTCCTCTAAAAAAAGAAAAAATCCATCCTGCCCTTGGAAACTGTGACACAGATTGAGTTCTTTCCAGCCCCACATGCAAATTCACTCTGCCAAGAAAAGAGTCTAAACCAGGTTTCCGACAGCCAAAACACATATTTACAGAGTACGAGAGAACGACAGCTGAAATCACAGTTCTATACATGGAATCAACAACACGTTTTACACACCACCGATCACCATTCTGCCAACTTCTACAAGGACTAGGGGCGCTTCTGGCCAGTGCCCTTCCTCCTGGGGAAAGCGGGGAAGAGACCTGGTCAAGAAGTGCCACCAGAAATACTGCAGTGTGTATTATTATTATTTTTTAAAACGTATACTGTATTTATTTTGTTTTAACATTGGAAACTACGGAGTGGGGAAGCCCCAGAAACCTCTCCGATGCAGTCACTAGTTTGCAGGAATACTTCACCTTTAAAATACTAGGTTTTACATCAGTAACATCTATTTTGCTGTTGGCCATCGCTCCAAGGATTATTATAATTCTGGAGGAAAACACTGGTAATATTCTTCCTTCTCAGATGGGGGAAAAGAAGAAAGAGAGAAGGTTCGGAGGCTGGTGGAACAGCAATGAATTACTGAGTCCATTCAGCGTTACGGGCTTCCTCCCAGGGGAAGGACTTCTCTTCATCGTCTCAGCTGCACAAGCCTTGCAAGCGGCTCAGGTTCAGCTTCAGAGATGTATGGAAAGTATAAAACCCTTTGGCGGGGGATCAGCTGCAGCGATTCCCCTTTGGCGGGAGGGAATCTGCTTAAGGAAAATGTTGTGCTCCAGCTCGGAGACTTCCCCCGGTCCCTCCTACGCCACAGCTGGCACGTGGCTACAGCAGCTAAGGCTGGAGCTCATCTAAAAGTGGTCCTGTTAGCCCAAAGCGATGCCAAAATTCTCCAGCTCCTGGCTATCCTCTACAGCTCTAGCCTTGCTTTTTGATAACTATTTAACCCAGGCTGGTGTTGTCTTGAGCCATCTGCTTCTATATTGGTTCTCCATAATAACCTAAAAGTTTAGTGACCTTTAAGATGCTGCGGTTTCACAGCACAATTAAGACTCCCTGCCCCCAGCTCTTAGCTCAGAAGCGTCCGATCTGCACAACTAGTCCCCAAGGTCAACGCTTCCGCCGCTCCCAAAAATTTGGGGAGGAAAACGGCATGGTCCAATAAGGAGTCTGTGTGAAGAGGCAGGACCCAGGCACGTTCATGGGCTGCTCAGCGGAAAGCCTCATGGACCAAAACTCCGTTTTGAAGCGTGACTCGGCCAAATATGTGTTACTGCGTGTCCTGTAAAAGGGAGTTCCTGCTTCAAAAGGAAGCGTGACAGTACATTACAGGGGCTGTACATATTAGCACCAGGTTTATTTCGACAAGACTCTTTTTACACCATACAGAAGCTGACCCCAGACTCCTAAGCCTTAAACGCAGTGCTGCGAGCGCAGTTCATCCTCCCTGCGCAGGGCAGGCGGGAACAACTGCTGCAGCGGGTCAGAAACGCTGCCCTTTGCCCCTGCTCTCACCTCACTCAGGTACAAAACTGTCACACGACTGGCCCCCCCCCCCCCAACATATTCACAAAATAGTCAAAAATGAAGTTCTCTTTTCCATCTGATGCTTAAGAAAGTAATTCACATTTCAGATATTTTTATTTCTTTTTTTTAAAGCAGCAAACGAATTCGTAGAAACCTAAATTTAGAAAGTGTTTCTTAGAGAACCAGAGGAAAGCGAGAAACAGGCAACGTGCTTGTGCAAAGAGAGTGCTGAGACAGGCTGGGGTGGGGGCAAGGGAAGGGGCTAGTGCTAATTCCTTCAGGCTCTTCTGCCAGTGTGGCAAGGGAAAGTTAAAATTTGACGGCCACAAACAGGGGAAAGTTTTGAATTCTTTGGTCCTTCAGTATAAGTTTCAAAACAGAAAAACTGTTTTACTCAAAACGGAAAAAAACGTGCTTTCTCTGGTCTGGAATTTGCCTCGTAGCCCCCTGCCTAAGCAGTGTATCGCCCCAGAAACTGGGGGCACATCGCTCTTCCCCCGAGACCAGACAGCCCTGCATCCCACCGGGAATGAGTGTCCCGCCGAGACAGACTGAGCTGCCCTCAGGGGACACGGTTCATCTGAAGAGAAGGGACAAAGTGAAGAGCCCCTGGGGGAATCAAATGCAGTCAGGCAGCCGGGTGCCGGAAAGTTCTGAAAACAGAGGATTGGCCAAAGGCAGCGTCACCCTGACCAGCCCCGCGGAGCGGATAAACCACCACGCTGATAAAAAGTGTTACAAACCAATAGCCAAAACAGGCTGATCAGCTCCGGTTCTTATAAATATTAAAGACCTGATTCAAGAGTTTATTTCCTATGATTTAAGTTAGTTACAAAAACTTTTTAGTAAATTTTTTTATCTTAATTGGGCTTTTTCTCCCTCCCCCCCCACTTTTTTCTTTTTTTTTTTTCCCTAAAAAAAAGAAATGTTCACGTATCTTAATAAAAGGTCTTTCCTTAAGATCAGACCAAGGCAGATGTGCTGCCCCATGGCACAGACATTCAAAGGCTATACCCAAACAACATAGCCACAATAATCACTCAACAGTGTCTCTCCATAAAAAAAAAAATTAAAAAAACTGATGCTAGTTACAATAAAATACACATGGAAAAAAAAGCATTTTTACCAAAAAAACCCAAAAACAAGTTAATGGGAAAAACATAAAAAAGAACTACACAGAGCTGCACTTAAGAGATCATCTGGGAATGCATATTAACCCCTTCCATGTAAAGGAAAGGTGGAATTATGGAAGCAAACCTAATTATGTCTTTGCATTAAATATGAAGCTTTCTGAGAGGCTCCGGTAAAAATTCAGTTTTCCTACAACAGTGGGCTGCTGGAGGTTCCAGTGCTTTTCCAGGTGAGGGAGGGGTAGCACAGGCACCATTCCCTGTGCAAAATAAAAATGTTTAGTCAACTGAGTGGCCTTTTGGTTGAGATCCCAGCAGGTTACTGCAATCCACCTGATGTAAAAACCTAATGGACACACTGGTAAAGAAAGTCACAGGAAAGCTCAGCTACCGGTATGGTCTAAACTGGTGGCATTTCTTTGTCACGCTGGACTTTCTCTGTCACCAGAGGCGTACGTGATCATGAAGCATGAGGGCTTCTGGGACCCAGCATTCCATAACCCATCCTGGAGGTGCTGACACAGGAAACATCAACTCTGTTCAACAAAAGCGTCCCGACTACCTGGAATTGTTTCATGCGTTTCAGCAGTGACTACGAAACAGGTCCCTCTGGCTAAAAGAAAACTAATCTGGCCTGAAACAGTAAAAAGTCTCTAGACAAAGGGGTGCCTGGAGACAACTAATCTGTGCATCCATATTCCTTTCATAAAGGGCTTTAGCTGACCCAAGGGCAATACTTCTAAGGCTGCTCAGACCTGGAACACGTTAGCTGTATCAGCAATGAACACTACTCACTGAATTTTGGGGCTTGGCTTGCTCTAGGTCCAATACTTCCCCCCCTCCCCCCTTTTCTTCTTTTCATACAAATATACAAAGAGTGTAAAAAAAATTTTAAAAAGCGAACTTTGCTGATTAAATGGCAGACAAAGTTCCTGCACATTCAGAGATCGGCAACGTGAGGCCCACCAGGCAGGCACCCAGCAGAGCTTCCATCAGGGAGGACAGCTTTAACCGAGCTGGGTCAGTGAAAGTGAAGGGAGACTGAAGACATGAACGAGTCGTTTCAATCCACCTTGATCCTCCCTGTGATCTCAACTCTTCCTCTGGAAAGCACATGGAAGCCCCTCTTGCCCACTCTAAATCCTTCTGGAAATAGTCAAAAATTTGTTATCACCTAAATAGAAAAGAGGAGAAACACAGACTCTTTGCAAATGGCCCTTTGATCTGTATTAAAAACAGCTCTCAAAGTTCCTCAAGAGTTAGAATTAGTGGGGCACGGGTGAGGGGCAGTTTAGATACGGGATGTAAAATATTAAAAAGTGCTCTGCAACTAATTTTTGTTGTATGTGTGTATGTGCGTGTGTGTGCATATATATATACATACACAAACATGCACATACACACACATATATACATATATATATACACATACATATATATATGTACACATACATATATATCTACGTATGTATAAAGTTAAAAAGTCCTATACGATATGATTAGAACAAGTGTCCTTGGAAGGTCACGACTGGAGAGAATGGGGCCTGTTGGGATGGCAGATGGGGCACTCGCCCTCCTCGGCGCACGTTTCACACAGCACTGCGTGTTGGCACGGTAACACCACCCGGTTCTCCTCCTGACACTTAAGGCATTTCACTGACTGCATCTGAAATACCGCCTGAAAAAGAGGGGGACAGGGCAAAACATAAGCACAAGAGTACTGCATGCAGCTCTGGAGTCCTCAGCACAAGAAGGACGTGGACCTGTTGGAACGGGTCCAGCGGAGGGCCATGAAGATGATCACAGGGCTGGAGCCCCCTCTGCTGTGAGGACAGGCTGAGAGAGTTGGGGGGGGGGGTTCAGCCTGGAGAAGAGAAGGCTCCGGGGAGACCTTAGAGCCCCTTCCAGTCCCTAAAGGGGGCCTACAGGAAAGATGGGGAGGGGCTGTTTGTCAGGGAGTGTAATGACAGGATGAGGAGTAACAGTTTCAAATTGAAAGAGGGTAGATTTAGATTGGATATTAGGAAGAAATTCTTTACTGTGATGGTGGTGAGGCGGTGGAACAGGTTGCCCAGGGAGGCTGTGGCTGCCCCATCCCTGGAGGGGTTCAAGGCCAGGCTGGACGGGGCTTGGAGCAACCTGGGCTGGTGGGAGGTGTCCCTGCCCAGGGCACGGGGGTTGGAACGAGATGATCTTTAAGGTCCCTTCCAACCCAAACCATTCTGTGACTCTATTCTATGACAAGCATCGAAGTCACAAAGCAAAGGGGCTGCCATCCAGTGCTACGCAGCTTTGGGAACAGCAGGGAGGCAGCAGGGCAAGGACTTGCAGCGTCCCCCCATTCATCTTCAGAAGCAAAAGCAAAGCAGCACAGCATGATGTCTTTTAGGACCTTCAGGTTCAACAGAGCAGCTTGGATTAACTTAAACTCTGTACTTTAGGCACAAAGAAGAGGTAGGTATTTTCCTGTAAGCTGGCTAAAGCTCACTTTGGCTACATCCACATGGAATTGCTTTGAGAGGCTGCTGATTTCTGGCTGTATTAAAGAAAAGGGGAAAAAGCTGCAATCTGTAGGAGCAGAGAGAGCAAAGCCCTGCCCAGCAAATCCCTGGCACTCACCTTATCGACTTTCTCCAGGTTTGCCCGCAGTTGTTTCTGAAGTGTGTAAAGTGAAGAGAGTGAGAGTGTTTCCAGGTCAGAGAAGGAGCGCAGAAACTGAGGGTCCTGGCCTGTGTGGATCCTCTCCAGCTCCTCCTGCAGTTTCTTCACTTGCAGCTCCAAGGCTTCCCTCTGCTCCCGGGCCAGTTCACATTCCATGTTAGCTGTGTTGGCGCGATCATTTGCTTCCTCTGCCTCCTTTTTCCAAGCATCACAAGCCTACAAGTTCCAACAAAGAGGGTTAAACGAAGCAGTCTGAAAACTCAGTCAGGCTCCAATAGAGAATCACAGGTAAAACTGGCCATTTCCATACACTCCTCACCAGGAGGGTGTTGCGTCCAACCTGCCCTGTTCCCAAATTATGAAATATCCTTGGAGCTTCACATCAAAGCACTGCTCATTCCAGATATCCCATCTGGTTGGGCTGCGGTTCTACATATTTGGCTCACACCGTTAAGAGGATGAACTTTGCATACCGGCAAATTGTCATGGATCTAAGTCAATTGCCAGATCTAAAAGACTGTGAAGCACCTCAGTGCATCTGTTATGACACCTGGCCTTGCACATCCAGCACCTGAACACATCAAACAGTGATTCATCCCCCCTTTCCAAGGCATAAGAAAAAATAACAATGTTTAAGAGAATGTTTGTAAAACCTACAGCTCTTCCCATCACCTCACTGCCTGGAAAGCTCCTGTTGAACGGCTGACACCCTCCTACTCCCTTATCCTTCTTCCCAGGAGCTGCCCAAGTACCTGTTTGGCTTGTTTCCAAGACTCTTCCCACTGCTTTATTGTGCCGTTGGCTTCATCCAGTTCTTGTCGTAGCCGTGCCAGCTCCGCAGCACCTGGACCTGACAGAAATGCAGGTGAGGTACTGGGCGAAAAACTCCCCGAAGCAAAGTGTTCCCATATGCTGCTGTTCATCCCATTTAAACCTGTTTCACAGGGAAATAGAGAGGGTTATGTCACAGGTGCTGGCAATTTCCCCATTTCCTCCCTACCCCTGTGAAATCCAGGATTCAAAAATTTGTACGTAGGAAAGAGAAGATCACCTTAAGAATTACTTTCATCCCCAGGACCCAGGAGTCCCATCACAGAGGGACTTTATAGGGGATGTTTTACACCATTAGGCTTCATCTTTACTGATACAGGGAGGACCCAAGAAACTGAGTGGAGGCAACCTCTGAACCAGGCTGTTTTTAGAAGCATCAATTTTAGAGCAGAGCTGACTCTCAGCCTGAATCCCCCTTCTCATACGAGAACCTCTGAACTGCTTACTACCTTCCCACTTTTCCGTGCAGCACAGCCATCAGCGTTGGTGAACGGATCAGTTCACAAACCAACCCAGGTGGTGCCTCCTCTCACACTACACCCTAAGAAAACTTCTGCTTTTGTCTCCTCAGCTTGGTCTCACCTCACAAACAGCGAGACTAAAACGCACCAACGTCATTACTCTTTGCATATGCAAGAGACAGCACTAACTGGAAAACCCTGTCTATAAACACGTGGAGGTGATAGTATATATATCAGCTTCATCCCCTGCAGAGTTGTAGCACAAAGCTAGCAACTGGCACCAGAGACAACTAACTAACCACTTCTCTAATGTAGCTTGTTCAAATAATTTCTCTTTTCAGGAAGAGATTCAAGGCTTAGGAGACAAAGGAGTAGAAAACCAGTTGTAAACAAAACTGGCTATTTTCCACAGACTCCAAGGCTTGTACTCTTAATAACAAAATTATTTTTACTTAAAATAAGCATCCACACTTTGCACTCAAGGAAGAACTAGTAGGAGAAGCTCATACCAAGACAGAGCTACTGAGTGATGTGGACTCTTACACACACAGACATGCACCAGTTTGATGTAGGAGTCATCAGGTGCTCACCACTGGCTGTGGACGTTCACAAATCTAGTTGCACTTAATAATTCCGGTCTTAGAGCAGCCAAACCGTCTGTGTCTGGAAGCAAGCCAGCGGCCTCTCACTAACCCAGCCCCACTTATGTCTACGTTGTACCAGTCAAGACACAAACAGTTACAAAAAAATATAGGTGAAAAATAGTAACTTGTCTTAACTAAGGGCTTAGGCGCATTAACAAGTCATTTAGCAGAGCAGCAAGGGATCTTTGCCGGCTCAAGCCACTTACCATAGATCCATTTCAGCTGCTCTGAAGTGTGCTCAGTTGAAAGCAAGAAGTTCTAATGGAATCCCAACTCACACTTTGTTTTTAAAACTCCAGTTTTCTTGAACAGGAATCTATCACTAAGCAGGATGCTGGCGAGCCACAAATTCCACCGTAATGCTGACCAAGCTTATCTTGTCAGTTCTTTTTACCCCTTCTTTCTACCTGCTGTTCTCATGTCACATTTGGAGTAGCAAGCCCCTTTGGTCAGGAATGCCTTCTCTGCACATTTGGCATCTAGCACAGTGGGAGCTAGCCCAGGACTAGGTATTTTTTACCTTAATTGCAATACGAATAAGCAATAACTACATGCACTACATACACACTAACTCATGTTCATTCAGCAAGTCACATGGAATAGAGAGATTCCAGATTCCCAACTGCTAGGTTACTATTTAAATATCTTACCAAAACCTCAGCAAAAATGGTTTTGTTTTATTACAGGAAAATATCTAACTTTTTCTTAAAAATAAGTTATTTAAGTGCATTTGTGAATTTCCTACATTTCTTTGGCTTTATTTGTATAACTACATAGTCAAGACAAATATAACTGCTTAACTTGTTTCTTCTGAAATTAAAAGCAGGCCTTACCAGCAAATTTTCCTTTTCTTACTGAAACTGGGATGAATAGCCAGCCTCAACACTAATTAATAGCAGAGATGCCCTCTGAGGTCTCTTTCCTTATTGCCTTAATTGTAAAAACTGTTAAAGCCAAACGAATAGCAACCGCGAGGCATGGAAGCATGGTTTTGGCCTACGCAAACAAGGGATGCAGTTACACAGATAAGTGCATGCAGAAACAGATCACAAAAGCATGTAATCATTTTATTAGGTTAAGCTGAATATTAAAGATTAAAGTGTATCTCAAATTTGAAGAAGCATTTACATCTAGTATCAATAGAGAGAACTAATATTTAGTGTTACTAGGACAGAAATCAGCAGAGCGAGCATCACTGTAGTAGCCTTGAGCCCATCAAACAGTTTTATTTCTCAAGGTAATCCTGCATCAGGGTAATAAAATAGAATTGCCCCCTCAGTTCGAGTTCTGCCTGATACAGCTGAAGCTTCAAGCAATTTCTCTTCCCTTCACAGTCCCTTGTACAGGAAACGGATCCTCAAGAGAGGGAAAGAAAAAAGGAGCAAAGGGGACAAAGCTGGAACACTGTAACTTTTTGCAGAGTCCATACTGCGAAACTGGGTGCAGGGTGCCAAACAGGAGAAAAAAAAAAGTACGATGACCCAAGTCTGCTCTAGAGCTCCCAGAAGCCAATCTGACCTACAAGGAGTCCCAAGGGCAAACTGCAATCTCCCCCTTAACTAAGCAAACTGAGGACCCAACTCTAAGTTTTACGTAAAACATAGCATTGGTGGCAGGAAAAGGCAGAGCTCTTTTCCCTGGAAGTCATCAGCAGAGCAAGTCACTTGACCCATCTGTCCCTTTTTCTCAGCCTAGACACATGGGACGCAGAGGGAAATGCTCCCTTGTTCACAAAGTATTAGCCGATTTTCGGTAAAGCAGCTTCTAGTACTGTTGCTGTTCTCATGGAAAGAAAAGAATACAAATGGCAGCAGTGAAATAATACATTAAAATTAAAGCTAACTTAAAAGAAAATACTTACATGGCACAGACAGGCATGTACATGGGACACACACACTGTGCATTTACCTAATGATCCATGAGAAGCTGATGTCCCCAGGAACGTGTTTTCTGATTGGCTTAAGTGTCCCTGGGGCTGATGAAGGAAATGCGATGAGAGGCTGACCGGTGGAGAAGGAGAGGCGGAGTGAAAAGAGGCAGAGCTTCCAAGGGACCCGGGGATATTTACAGGAGCAGAACTTTGCAGCAAACTCCCACCTGGACAAAGAACACACAGAGAGGATGGCTATGTATGACCGTGAAGTATGGGCACAGTGCAGGAGTTCAGAGCAGAAGGCATCAAGGTTCCCTTTCTCCTCCCTAAGCCCCTCAGGATTCCCTCCGCTCCTTATCACATTTCATTCCCTTCTCAGCCTTTAAGAGGAGCACTGAAGCTGCTGTCCCATGATCCACGTAGGTTAAGACCCTCCAGAGTTCAACAGACTACTCTATCATCAGCCAAAGCAACAGAAGGTTTTCTGAGCAGAGTTCAGTCCCTATCAGGCTGGAGAAGATTAATTTGGTATCTGGTGAAATACTTTGTAATGAAAAATTCACCTCTAAAAATAAGTGCCTCTGCCTTTAATACTTCCAAACAACCTGTAGTGAGAAGAGACTAACGCTGGGTCAGGTCATGATCTTAACCACCAAAAATCAGTGTCTAGCTTTAATCATTTTAGACATATTTGAGAGCCTGGATCAATCAGTAATAAGAAACGCTAAATAAACAAAAGCCCAGCCTCCAAAGACATCACACTTCCCTTACACAAGAGGTCATTTTGCTTGCCACACAGATTGAGGGAGATGTCAGCCCTGCTCCCCACTCTCTCCTGACCTCCTTTCTTAGAAGATCACCAGGTACCACCCAGACCTGACGTGAACAGAGGCAAAAGCAGCGAGGAGGATCTCTCACCCACTGCAGATGGGTAGCAGCAGAAGCAGGGCTATCAGCAGACATGCACAGCAAATTCCCCGACCGGGCTTTTATCTTTGGCAGGGAAGTGGAAGCGATAGTCTGTAGAGTTCCTTCCACAGGTCCCTTCCTACACCTCAATACAACTCCAGGCAGTGTGGTTCCCTTGGAAACCTTCACACAACCAAAGTTAGCTCCCATTCAAAAAACCTGTTTTACACAGCAAGGGTAGCCAGAAACTACAACCACTTCCAAAAAGTTTTTCCCTGGACACTCATTAGAGACAGGTAGAAGAGGCCTTAGCCCACCTCCATGTATTAAAATGAGACAGACATTACAGGAATCAAATCAGCAGACCTTGATGACGCTCTGTGACAGATGGATAGCATTACCAGGTCAGTGAGTTTCCTGTTACTGCTAGGGAGAGTTTTCTGCTTAAGATGTAAATCGTTATACTTTGGCCTGTTTTTAAAGGTATCAGATGCCTTCCAGAGTCTACTTACACATTTTTAAAAATATAAAAAAATAAAAAAAAAAATCAAGCAAGTCCCATTCAGTCTCAAGAAACATCCCCAGGACACCTGGGCCCAATGGCAAGAACTCAGCTCTGCTAGTCAATAAGGGCAAGCTTTCACTTCAAAGATGCTCAGCAGTTCCCAGAGTTTGTTATAATTACTGTTTTAGCCAATGTTATTTTGGGACTGGTTTTAGAGCTCTGTTGGGCTGGCTCCACTGAGGTGACTAGGCAACACTGCTTGGCAGAAGATAAAGAAAGCTCTGTTGCTTTCATGTACCTATCATGATGCCACTCGTGTGGGGCACTGTGCTGCTGTCAAATGTCTTCTCCAGGGCAGCCACTCCGAATTCATTCAGGTCCAGGTCATCCAAGGCAGACTCTGCCAGACACAGAGGTACCAATTATGTTATAAAGGACCAACAACTTCAAGAGATAGGATGGCCCAAAGAGCCTACATGCAGAGGAGCCTCCGCTCTCTATTTGTCAGTCTGCACGGCCCTACTCTCCGCCCTGCACAACGCTGTTCTTAAATGGTTTGGCAGAAGTGTCATGGGCAGTTTTTCAGTTCAGGTTTTGCCTGATCCGATTTCTTTTTGTCTCAAAGTATTCCCAAACGTTATAAGAAAACAGATGTTTGATGAAATAACAGCAGTTCCCATAAGTCTTCCCCAAACTGATCTTTAAATTCTGTCCATAATATGCAGTAACGCTGGCTTATGACATGTCTGGGTCTGGCTTGTGCTTTGTCCCTGCTTTGCTGAAGAACCACTCAGAAAAGAAACAGAAGTAGAAGGGAACACTTGAAAAACATCTGAGGTTCAAAGATAGGGTAAAATAAAGAAAGCTTATGAATGCCTGCAGTTTTCTATCTATTTGAACATGCCTCATCACTAATCATGATCGATATAATTCCATCCCACACATGCCCACTCGTTTCTATTATTATTCTTAACAAATTAGTGAGATCACCTCAGAAATGTTGGATTAAAAAAAAAAAAGAAAAAAAAAAGAAAAACCAGTGACCAAAAAAAACCTGTGCCCATCTAAGAGCAGTGATTCCACTCTCTGGACTTTCCTGGTCTTCTTTTTCTTATGGCCTCTGTCCTACACTCTATGAAGGACAAGTCCTTACAATCTACCTGGTGGTAGCCCTCGCTATAAGACTGTCGTTTAGAACGTAAGGGGTTGTAACTGTGGAAAATGCCCCTGTGATTTCCTGCCTACTCCAAGACCTCTTTGTCACTGTGACAAACCTAAAACTAAGGCCCTTTACACCATCTGACATTCTGAGTAAGTGGCTCAGAGGCCTTCTGTTGGTCCTGTGGGTGAATTTCATCCATAATGACCTGCAGAAAACATCATATGCGTCACAGTCACAGAAAAAGCCTCAGGAATCTGCCAACGCTGACAGAGACGAAAAGCTGGAGTTCACTGGAACACCCATGCTATTCCAATTCTCATACCTGGTGATCCACGTCTGAGGAAGCCCTATTAGCATAAATAAAAAAGGCAAAGTTACCTATGACAGACTCAACGGTGTCACTGGTTGGGTAGAAAGGAAGGGCATTGGCATTCATGCCTGGGATGCTGCTGGTGCCGGCGGGGCTTGGTGGCGTTGCAGCCAGACTGGAGGTGATACTAGAGGAGATGCTGGATGTCAGTGGGCTCCCCACTGGGAGAATACCCAGTATGTCCTGAAACAAGAGTTTTAAAAGGGAAAGAGGTAGGAAATAAAACATCTTTACAAAAGAATCCCTCCAGAAACATGCAGGAATGAGCCAAAGATCAGCAACAAACCTGTTCCTGCCTGCTTCCAACCTGACAGATGGCTGGTGCCACTACTGGGCTGGGGGTGGGGGAGAGATTAACAGCTTTTCTTTAATTTCTGCCGACTGTTCTCTGTTCCATTCCATCCGTCGTGTGTGTGTTTCCCACCCCCCCAGTATCACAAACATCCTTCAGGCTGCCCCAGAATTAACTCCTGTGACCCACAGGTTGCATGCAATCATAGGGATGGGTCACACAATCACTCACTCCGACATAGCTCAGCACACGACTTAGAACCTGATATTAAATTCTCTTTGCTGAATCCTTGAACTTAGATGACTCCAGAGATCCGTTCCAGCTCAATTTTCTGTAATTTGGAGACTCTCGCCAGCATGGTCCAGGCCTATGAATCTATCCTGAATTCACACAGGTCTAGCCATTCAAAAATAACACCTCTAGCAAATCATCCCACCTTCATAAAGGAATCCCTCCAGCTGAGCATCCCTAATGGTGTCTGGACTGTCATTTACTCCCTGCAGAGTTGTCTGGATCCAGAGAGATTTCTCGTGTCCTTGTCTGTGGTGGTGTGAGCACCGAGCTAGGTTCAGAGCCCTGCTAGCAGTACCGTACCTGTTTGGGCTGTAACAAAGGTTGCTCCTGGCTCCTGTGTTCCAGTGAGTGGGACTTCATTTTTGCTTGCTGCAGTAAAGAAACAGAACAAAAGATAAGCAGGGGGATTAGAAGCAAAATTAAAAACGGCTTCGGAGAAGCCATGGGAAACACAGTCCCCTCCTCTCTGACAGCCTGCTCTGGGTACTACAGAATTCAGAGAGCGGGAAAGCACAGCAAACTGAAAACACCCCAGATAATTTGCTTTCTATATACAAAGACATCACCCCTAGAGTTATGCAAAGACTTGTCACAAATAGCAGCACTGAAGGCAAACGTAGAAGTCCTCTGCTAGCACAAAGGACATCTTAAGAACGAATACCAAAAAGGAATTATTTTGCCTTGCTATAAATAACTCATCGGCCCTATCAGTATCTAAAAAAAGGGCCAGAAATGGTGGGAGGCATACTATATTTTTAAATTATGTAAACATTTTTCAGCTTTGGAAAAACAAAGTATGTACATTATGTTTTCCCTCAAACTTTTCCAGCTCTCAGCTAGGATTGCAAAGTAAACTACAGATAACCAACCAATTTTAAAAGCAACATCATCAAAACTGATTTAAAAAAAAAAAAAATAAAATCCTTCCCCCATCCATTAACACAGAGAGCTCAAAGCTATAAAACATCAGTGAGTACAAGGCTGTCTGGAATTGTAAGACTGCACGGAATGCCAACATACATTTAGAATTCAACTACCCAACCTAAAAATTCAGCTTAAGGACCTTCCAGCACTCTATCCTTAACGGATATCAACCCTCTTGCCTCACAACTTCGGTCAGTTCTGAGCCACAATAACCAGAGTTGGGAAGGAAGTAGCCTCATGAGTTTGCCGGCGTGTAACGGTCTGTTCCTCCCATGCTGCTACAGGCGTAAGGCACAGGCAGATCAATCACACCCTCCAGGCACAGAGAGGGAGCAAAAAAAAGAGGTGCGGAGGGTCAGGGATGCTCGTTTACTCGCTCTCCAACCGCCCCCCAGTCTGAATCAGAGATATATTCCAGGCATAAAGTCCACTCAATTGTTTTTATCACAAATGCAGGCAGTCACCATCTCTACAGGGGAGATTCAGGCATGATGTACAACAGCAGCACGTGAGACGCCATGCTGACCTGAAGTGATCCGCCTTGACTTTTTGGCTTAAACAGTCTTACGAAAAAGATAAGTGATGGCTGGAGAGGGATGACATAACCAGACAAGCGAAAGAGAAGCGGAAGAATTCATCCCTTGGTTTTACTTAATTAAATCATTTTCTCTGCTCAACTGTATGCCTATGGGCAGATGGGGAGGCCAAAGCCTGGCAAACAGGCAGTTGAGATATGGATGCAAAGATCCTTCTGTGGTGGGTACCATTCTCTCACGCTTCCCTGAACAACATACAGCGTGTTTACATACAGCAGAACTACCACTGAACAGACCACAGGCTTGTTTTCCTTTGTGTGCAAAGGATGCGTTACATTAGTGCATCTGTGTGTGTCTGATAACACGCCTGATAGATTATCCAACACATCCCTACCCTGTTTGACACTCATCTGAACACAAGATGTGCTATCGACAGACGTCACCAGCTAAAGTGAAGGCACATACGCAGCCATGTCCCCCCTACCGAGAGGCTTCCTGCCAATGTAGCTAGCTGGCTCTGCTGCAGTTAAGTCTTACTGGAAGGGTTTTTTTTCTTTAAGGAGGAGAAAAACTGAACGCATTTCTAAGCTACTCCCAATTCCCACTGCCTTGAATTCACGTAACACGAGTGAAAAATAGAGCAAACCGACTGTCACCACTAAAGCCAGTCTCCTTTAGCTCTGAATAACATTAAAAAGGGCATACGTCAAGACAGAAATGCAAAGGGCAGGCTGAAATTCTCCAGCTCACCCTGTTGCAGTCAGGGAAGAAAACAGGGGACATAAATTATGGGTGAAATTGAGTGTTTTCTGACCAGCATGGGACAAACCTACTGTTCTGTGTGTCAGGACGTAGGAACACCTCCTGGTCGTGGCACTCAAGTCCTTCCAGTGCAGCCAGCATTTTTCCGGCTTGCTAAATCTTTTGGGACTCAGGAAAAGTATTTTTAGTTTTAACTGCTGGCTCAGCCTTACCACAAACTATGTGGAACCTATTAACACAGAAGGTGCATTTTTCATTCTAATAAGATAGAAACCATTTGTACTAACTCTACAGAGGAAAAATGACAAGCGAATTGCAGAGCTGAGCCAGAGTGTCTCTTATGTTTTCAAATATGAGTGAACAAAATTAAATGCCTAATTATTGGACTAATTTACAGGGTATATGAGAATCTCTGGTGCCCATTGCAGCCAAAGGGAATTACAGAGGATTTAAAAAGTAAGTAATTATAGATTAAAAGAAAATTAAATCAGGACACTTATGAGACACCTAATTTTGTCTGTAGAAGCCTAGCATAAGGCAACTGTAATTACTTCCGTCTACATCTTAACAACTATTTATGTCAGTCATTTAACACAGGTTTTTGCTTAATTAAAGCCACATGAGTAAGAAGCTACCTGAATACAGTATCTTTGTAGCACATCCTGGACTTGAGACATAAATGCTCATCATCTGGTCCTCCTTTTAAAAGCCCTATTCGTGCTCCATCCCCTTTCTCCTCGGCTTAGGCTTGCTGCCCGTTTTCTCCAAAGCAGGGCCTCCCTGGCACCCTGCCTCTGCTGGCAGGAAACAGGGGTTCTCTCAGTCCTTCGGCTTTGGGTTTGCTCCTCCTTTGCGGCAGAGGCAATAGAGAACGAGCACATGTTTTTTCTTTTGTTTCTAAACAACTGCTACAAGCTGCTGTACCCGCAAGAAGTGCCAGGATCACAGCATGGTCTGCTCTTTACCCCCAAAGACGTGTTGCATCAATTTGCAATTTCCTAAGCCACATCCACGTTAAGCAAGACAATGGAAGCATTTATAAGAAAGCATACATGCATAGAGCTTAATCTGTATTTGTCACTAAATCCTTTTAATTAGACTAAAGAGCGTTCAAGACGGGTCCTCCTGCACAGTTTGGTCATATTTTCCCCAAAGTTGTAAAAATAAATAAAACAAAACCCACAGAGTCTGCTTCTAAATCCAACTACTTTATGCAAGATCTTGTCTGGACGGGATATTTCCACTGTTTTCTCACAGCGGTGCAATAGTAACACAGAAATATAAGCTTACTAAGTCTAGCTTCTTTAATACTACAGACAAGAATCTAAATGTAGCCAGGTTGAAAGCAGCATTTTTTGCCACCTTTGTTTTCAAGCAGTGTAGACCAGGTATTTTTATTCCTTTTTACATATATATATATGTAAATATATATATAAAATTATATACCTCATATATATATGAGATATATAATTTTTTTTTTTTAAAGGATTTGTACAAAATATTTTTGCAGGCACCTCTTCATAAAAATAGCTGTTCCTTCCCCTAAATCGAGATGTTCTATTACATTTACAAGCCCAGTGAGGAATAAAAACCAAGATCCAGGCTCTGGGTTGGACTCAGCTGACTTGGAAGGGATGGTGCAGAGAAAATATTAATTGTAACATCAAGAGAGGAAATTCACAATAGGAATTTGACCGCGGAAAAGCTCATGTGTGGCAGAAGAGATGGAAGAGACTGTTCTAGGCTGAGGGAGCAGTCTGAGTAAGGCATGACACCAAGAAGGAGAAGACTGAGGAAGCAGCAAGGCAAGACTGGGACATCCAAAAGGGGTAAGAGGGAATGTCATTACAGATGTGGGCTGGGTAAGATTGCAGAGGGTTCTTCAAATGAGAATGAGGAATTAAAATCTAATACGGAACCCACAGGACAGAGTCAAGGATCAGAATGATACAGCCAGAAAAGCAAGAGACAACCAACATGATGTTTTTAATACACCCAAGAAATGAATGGTGAAAACAGAAGACAAAACAAGTCATGGAGATCAAGGTAAGAGTTCGGAGTGAGAACAGAGAAGGAAGGATGAGTTCCCATGAGACACACAGCAAGAGAAACAGCAACTCTTGGCGTGGACCTAAATACGGAAAAAGAAAGAGCAAGAAGTGATATGTGGAAGCTACCCGGGGTCAACACAGGACAGAAGTTGTGAGGGATTAGGAAAACAAGCAGCAGCTTGACTTGTACAAACTGAGTGCGTGATGGCAGCTAGGCAGACAAGAACAGATGGAAGATGGAAGAGACTGGAAAGGAGGCTGAAAGCAACAGCAAAGATCTGAGAGCTGCTAACAAGAACAGGGCTTTCTCATTTCTGTTCCTTGAAAAATAGAAATACATTCAACGCAGACTCAGCAATTTCTCCTTCTTCCTCATCCCCCCAACTCTTCCAGCCGATATTCCCTACTAACCTGGCATTTGAAACTCTTCAAATACTCGGCCCCCACCTGATCTTCTCGCTCAAACCCCGGTGCTTTCTTGTAGCTGCCAGCTGCCGTTACTGAGTCTGGTGGAAAACCAATGGTCTCCAAGCTGTGTGGCTTTCCAATGGCGCCAGGAGGAGACCCACATATATTAGATGGGCTTCCGAGACTGCTGTTCCTACAAAGAATCTAATAGAAGGAACAAGTGTCAGGAAAGTACAGCCAGCAGCAATGACTTGAAGAGGAGAGGCATCCCACAGAAGAGCTCATTCACTTCACTGTTTGTGCATCGATTATACTGACAGTCAACACAAGCATAGAAGCTTCTGGTAAACAGTAATTAAAAACCAGGAAAAAGTTCCAGTAGATACTAGATTTATACAGCCCCACAATTATAGTTTTATTGTCATTACTTTGTACTGGAGTGCAGTCCTATAAAAGCCAACCTACAGCTCTAGTCACATTTATTCTTTCTGAGGCCTTGGATGCGACTGATCAAATTTCCAAACCTGACCAAAACTCTCTTCGCTTTCCTTAAGCTACAGAGGATCCTGTCTGCACTCTTGAGCAATCGTGTGAAACCTGGAAACGTGCTATGGCAGTCGGGACAACCAAGCATATCTGAGCTACGTGTAATACTGTATCTTTTGCTTTCCAGTTGGAAATCTGAAAGTTTTAATGCAGGTACAAGCCAAGTATCAACAACTGCGTTAAAAAACCCAAGGATTTCCAACAGGTCCATTCTTGGGACTATAACCAGGGATCACAACCACATGCAACAAGGCTAGTTTTGCACTGTAGATGAAGCCATAGACAGCAGCAAAGGATACTAGGATGAGTTTTAGAGAAAGCACCAACATGGATCAATGCAGATATCCCATTTCTCTGGGACAAGGAATGATCTGCCTGCACTGGCAAGCGTGACTGCTTCAGACAACATTTAGACAGCTACTGCTACCACAGATTCAGCTGTGGCACAGTCTGGGCTGGCATTAGAAGGAAGGAGCATCCTACAATGTTTTGATTTTATTTTTATATAGACATTCTGCTGTCCACGCTTCCCTACAGTCGCAAAGATACTACTCACTGTGGTGGAGGTGGGGCTAGTTGGCAGAGTTCCTGATTTATTCCACACCTACAGTACAAATACAAAACAGAACAGGCCACGTGAGGCTGGCTGCTAGAGGGACCTTTTTCTCTGATTAATTCATCATGTAAAATGATCACCAGCAAAGCCATATTTGTTTGCAAGCTACATGCAGATGCCCTGTGGAGTGATGAAGTCACAGAAAGACATGTGTTGCCGTTTGGCACGTGTCCAAGGATTAGTAAAGACTGTTTAAAAGACTCGAGCTTGAGATAAAAAAAGACCTAAACAGTCTACTAAGGGGAAGATATCTCCCATTTCATCGCAGTTTTCAGAGAATTTAGATGATACATCCCTAAGATGAAGGGGGTTTGGCTTTTATGGCTTTACACAGCGAGAGAAAATATTACGTCCAGACTTTTCAAGATCTGTTTGGAACTCTAGCTGCAATCAAATTCAGGAGAACTATGAACTGTTAGGTTGGCTCTGGCACTAATAAAATCAAACTATCAGCTTCTCTTTTCAAGGAGGGGGAATAAGAGAAAAGAGAGGTCCTAAATGAGTTCACCTCTTTCTGACCAGTTTCAAATGAGTTAAAAATCATGTCATTTTACCTTCTCAAAACCTCAACCAACCATTTGAAAAGGTTACACACCTTATCACCAGTAGTGCAAACAGGAAAGACTTAACAAACAACAAAAAAATCGCAGCAAAAATGAAGTGATCTAGCATTCCACGGGCTTCTTCTCTGTCTGTGTGTATCTGTTCAGCATTTAAAGATCTCCCTTCTCGTATGTACAACTAAAATAAAGTACTATCAACAACCATAGTTATTACTTAAAAATATTACAGAGCTTAGCTATCTCCAGAAGTAGGAGAGGGAAGGAATCAAGGATATCCTATAATGCAACACACAATATGCGCAGGTTAAGCCTCTGAGATTACAAATGTAAACAAACTCGATTGTGGTTATGTACTTTAGACGTTATTGGCTCACAGCCTTCAATTAGAGTACTTGGAAACTAAGCCCAATATGTACCTCCAGACAGGAAGGAGTTGGACTTCATGTGCGGATGTATTCCACTTTCCTGAAAGTACATCAACAAACTCTGCACAGAAAGGAAGGCTTAGAAATTTTATAGGTGAGAGGACAATACTGAAGCCACTGAATTGTATGTTCCAAACAAACAGATCCCTCTAAAAACTGTGGAGCTGAGATCCAAAAGAAAAATGCGATATCCTTTGGGCTTTTGGATTCTTAAGATTTCTCTTCTTGGGAAAGAGAAGTACAGAGACTCAGAGAAACCCAGATTTATAAAATATGGACAAAGCTTCCCCAGAGTGCTACATACATTGCTAAGGTCTGGGGCATGTGGACTGGAAGGGCTGACCGGAACAGAATCACCAGCCGCTGACGGCATGTACATCACAGGGCCTGTCTGTGTCGGGCTAGACACAGTCGAGGACTGCTGTAAATCTTCATTGAGCGCAGGCTCTGGAAGAAATGAAAGCACATGGAACGTTACTCAAAGCTGTACATTTGCAATGGAGCTGAAGATGTTTAAGAACAAGAATACCCAGACATTCTTGAAAGAAGAAATATTCCACAAGCATCTACTTACAAGCATAGAAGCTAGGAGAAATCCTATCTAGCAAATGGCTACTACTTATCTAATATTCCTTTACATTATTACTGTCATCACTTGTCCACCTTGCTGCTCTTTAGTCCATTAAAGCTGGTCCAAAATTATCTTCCCTGCATGAATTGTGTTATTCATTCAGCTGTCTTGAAAGAAGCACTTTCTTCGTTGATGGGTGCATTATAATTAGCTGAGGGAGATAAGTTTCCATCTGCACTCAGTACAAAACATTACCCAAAAAAAAGTAATGTACGTATAAAGGCATCCACAAAAAGAAAGTGCCACTGGTTTGGAAGGTAAAGTAGACGTGCTGTAGACTCGTAATATTTACATATAACACTACTCAGCATCCTTACAAAAACTATATAACTGACACTATGCCTGTATCACGGTATCTTTAAGCTACTGGTTTCAACGCATTTCTTGCTAACAATCAGCAAAACTCATGCTAAGAGCAGATATAATAAATGGACATCTATTATTTTAATTGAATTGGGCCCTCAGTGTTCACTTTGCTAAGAAAGTACTAAAAGATACAATTCCGTAAGACAGCACAAGAAATCACCAGGTTGGAATGACTTAGGTGCCGCAGAATGGCCAGTTTATCTGGCTTTAAAGTAGTATAGTATCAAGTGCAGTAATTTTGGTAGGAATGCGGCATATCCTAAACAAAAATACTATGTTATACACAAGGGAGTTTGAAATCTTGATAAAGAAACAGTGTTTAGCATTCTCTCTTAAGCTTCCCAGATCATACTGTGGAGTTGCACTACTGTCTTTTGGGCCTTTATAGCCCACAGCTCTGGCTATAATTGCTGCTTGGCAACAAGGGTGCCTATAAAAGGAACTGCATAACCTGGAGGGAATTTACTCTCACCGTTCCTTGACAAAGGCAGCAATTACTAATTCCACCATTTACAAAGGATAATCAAATAACAAAGAGATTTGCTCAAAGCCACATAGTGAGTCAGTATCGGAGCCAAGCTATTGACTTCTGAGTAACCTGCTCTAATTGCTGCAAATTCAAGAGAGTGAGACTGGAGTGCAGAAACTCAGCAGGAGCCATAGGATCAGGAGCTAACCATTTTTCTATGGATCTTAGTACCCACCTGAATACAGAACTCCCACAACCAAAACAGCATCACTGGTTTACAGATGATCAAAGTGAGGATTGAAATAATGCCCTATAAATCAGGGAGCTATTGAGAAAAGAGGATTTGAGGAAAAGCAGACCAAAAAAAGCTGCATATTTTTCTTCTCCAGACTGACTTAAAGATTTAAACTCTAAGTAAAACTTCATAAATAGTAAAATAGTATTTAATTTTTAAAACGGATCAATACATTATCTATAATTAGCAATTTTATGCTCAGCTTTTTAAAATACAACGCTTTGCAACTTAGCTAGGTACAATTCATCCATGCACAGAAGGGAAGCAGCTCTCTCTGTTCCAGTCCTCCCAAAGTGACATAGAGAGAACTGAGCGAGTGAGAGGGAACACAGGGAGGTGCTTCGAGAGACAGTGCAGTGGGAGCTAAGGGCTGAGCCCTACAGACTCCTACTGCCTTCAGCTCTGCCAACACCTCCCACACTAGCACGGTTTTATAGGAATTAGCAAAGGTAATACTTTCTTTTTGAAAATCCTTCACAGAAGCTCTAGTTTAATGGCCCTATATTTTAAACTATCTATTTTGGCCAGAAGCTCTCTATAGCTCAAATATCCAGGAAAGACAAGAGAAGCAGCCCACGTACGTTCTACATGTGCAAAGGCACAGAAGGGTCCTCGGGGACAGCTGCCAGACTGCTGCATATCATTGCACTTGGTGGATTTGTAGATCTAAGGATGGGGAAAAAAAAAAAAAAACAAAACAAAAAAACCAGACATGAACAGGAAAAAAACAGTGACCGGCAGCTCAGGTACAAAAGTACTACAGAGAGACTCGACAGCAAGGTAGGAACATAGATAAAAGGCGCAAAGGCCAGCAGAGTTCAGGGTGACCATTTCAGTGCTTTGCTTCAAAGAACAGAAAACCCACTATAGTTAGGGAAACACCGGAATATGCCCATCGCAGCTAAGCTCACCCAAAGATCATCCCATCACACATCAGCTCACCCAAAGGTCACCACATTTGCCATAAAGTGCCTCAGTCTCACTGGAAGCTCCATGGATATTGCAAATGGTAAAAGGTAGGAAACGGCTGACAGATGAGAGGACAGAAAGCTACAGCCACACATTTGCAAGGAAAATAACAAACCGTTGACAATGACTGTAGGAAATGGATTATTCCCCTTCCCCCCAGTTTGACAGGCGGTGACAATGGTTACTTTGCCGATACAGGCCCAACAAAGCTTTTCAACACTGTAACATGAAGCAGACTAGGACAAGGTCTTAATTACACTTTTTGTAAGGATATCGGAATGCTCTGGGCACGCTCACAACTAAGAGCTTGGTGGTTTTTAGCACCAGTTCATGGGATTCTACGGTTTAGGGTGATCATCATCAACCAAGATTTTTTCCTCAAGGAAACAGGAGCTGTATGCTCACCTGTAAACCCACATCATGCTTTCAAAAGGACACCCATACATGAGACCACTCTTACACTTGAGTTTTCCCCTACTTTTCTTACCTCCTCCCATGTGGCCTACCTAACGAAAAGGTCCCCCTGTCAAGCAGCTGAATTTCAGCTTACTTTCAACATGCAGTTTCTCTGTATCCCAGGACCACGCTGCAAGCAGCCCACATACTCTCCCAGCTGGCACACTAATTTACTTCATAAGATTGGAATGCTTTTGCTTTTCTAGTCAGCTACCAAACTGAGTGAGCAGGTAACTGTACCTCTGGATGGAACTGCTGTTCTGTGCGAGTGTGGCAGTATTGGCATGAGTCTCCATTTTCACACTTACTGGGATCTCCCCACTCATCTCCATGTTTCACACTGGGACATGGTGAAGATCTGTGTAAATAAGGTAGCAGGAGAAATGCATCAGACCCATAAATGTGCTTTGAAGTTTGCTTCCTCGATCGAGAGGTAGGTTTGGCTGTCCGCCTTCAGCTGTACAATCTGTTTGGCCGGCTGCCACTTCCCCAGCCCCCACCCTGCTGCTATTGCACCTTCTTCCCCCTCTTCCAATTTCCCAATGAAAGAAACAGGGCTTAGCTCTCCACCTGAAACCAAATACAACCTGAACCAACATAACTTAACAATATTAGCAGCTGATGTGATTAGTGTCAGAGATGCTGGGTCTGGTTTCTGTTTTGGAACTGTACATTCATAGAAAGCTAATAAGTTAATTGGCTAATCCTAAAACACATAATACCCTTACAGTGGTATGTTTCCAGGGTTATAGTATGGCCATGTGGAAAAGAGGCTGAGTCAGGTCACTGGGGAAAAGGCAAGTCCATTTTCTCTCTCCCAGCCAGGAACGGTTCTTTTTCCCCAGGTCTGAATTTTTGCCGTGACCTACTTCCCCTGCTCTTTATGCTCTTAACCATTCCCTCAAACAACAGCAGAGGGAAGCAGATAGCAGCTGCAGACGCTTGCATGAAAGGCAGCCACATCAGCTGGGGGTGGGGAAAACAACACAGAAATGAGTGGAGATCAGGAGGGGAGAAGCTTTCACCTCTTCCCTTCCCAAAGGGCCCAGGCAGGGGCAGAAAGCACATGGCTGCTGCCTGAAGACTGGCTTAGTGTTTCTCTTTCTCCTGAGACGTTGAGATTAATGTTCCTTTGATTTTTATTTATTTAATTTTTTTTAATATGGGATTTCAGTGCCGATTCCAAAATTTCTGTGAATGTCAGGGGTGGGGAAGGGAAGTGAGAACATCCATGGTATTTTCTCTCCTGGCTTTCTGGTCTGCTCTTATGTTTTCCAAAAAAGAACTAAGGAAAAGCCCCACTGAGACCACAACAAAAGCTCTGTTGTGTTGGAGGAAATGAGGGCCTATAACTTAGATGAAATGCATTCAGGGAGACGCAGCATGCTGAAAAATCCAGAGACAGCTGAGTGACGAGAACACCCTGGTGCCTCAAAAGCACGGTCTTCAGCAGTTGGTTAGGAATGCATGTCCAGCTACAGTACTGGTCACACTGTGCCTCACGATCCCCATCACCAGGCACACACAACAAGCAGCTTGATGATTCTGAATCCTTTACCATGAAAACACTGCTGTGCCAGTTTGTTTCTAGATGGGGATTAAAACTTTCTTTGCTTTTTCCTGCACTGCTTTCTAAAGCAGGAGTTTACATGGTAAGCGGAAGCCAGACACAGGGTCTGTATGCCATAAAACCAGAGTTGTAACATAATTTAGCAAGAGCCAGTTGTTAGGAGACATAGCAAAACTCCTTATTTAATGAGTTATCCTGTCTCCTAAGCAGAAGTAACAGTCCATCACATCTGTGTGACACACCTTGGAGACACACCAAAAACCTACCTAGTGGACAAAATCCTAGATCCTTCATTACAGACTTCTACTGCACCTCAGCACTCAGCTGGGAAATAGAATATCCAGGACTACGGTACCTGTATTTGTGTTTTCTTGGGCTTCTTCTTCTGTCTTTGCTATTGTGGTAGTAGGGACAGGCATAACCCTGGCGACAGAGACGAGGGGGTTTCTTACATTGTTCTGTCTTGTAATTTCCCAACACGTACGTTGTATCTGCAAAAGAAGCAACCAGTTAGTGACAGATGACCATGATCTGCATTTACTATAGAGAAGTTTTTGACAGGAGCGTGCACTTCACAAATACCAGACTTCCCCAGCCCCACAGACCCTAAGTGACACTCACCTTGCCACCTCGGCTCCTCACTGAGTATTTTCTCTATCATAGCATGGCTAGCAGCGACTGCAGACTGACCCTCTATGCCACCTTCTGATGTAGTCTGACCATTCTGCAAAGCCTCCATCGCCTGAAGCTCCCTTCATGGACAGAGTTAAATGAACATACAGACTGAGCAGGTGAAGAGACAGATAAATGTGTGTAAAAACTGACATAGTGGAGCATAGTAACAATTCCTAAGTAAGTGCATTTTATTCACGCATTTTTTGTCAGAACACCTTCAGTCGAACAGCAACTGCAATTCATGTTCTCCACTCCCTGGGAATTCCAGATGCACTATTTGGAACGCCCCCCTTAGACTCCAAACCACAGCACAACTGGTTTAAAGTGTGCGCCCCTCCTCCATTTTGCATATCATCCCTGGAGATTTTATAGATTTGCCTTCTTGGGAAGGGATATACCACCATCACTCCAACACTAAGCGTTTCACACTGAAGCAGTACTGTCCTTCAAACAGCTGACTTTTCATTTAGGTACAGAAATCACCCTTTTCATACAGGGCCTCAACCTCTACCAACCTGATGTCGTACACCGGAGAGCGTAGATCATGGGGCCCGTGAGCGAACGCGCAGTGGACTCCATTCTTTGTGCAGTTTCCCTTGGAGTCTGTCTCATGAATGCAGATTCCAGTTTTGTAGTAGCGCAAGTGATACCTCCTCTCTGTGTCTCCAGTAGTTCTGTGCAAGAAGGGGCACCTGAGGTACAGAAGGAGTGGAAGAACAGCCAAAGTTTAGTCACACAGCTGACGGACTCGACACTACCAGAAGACATACTGCCATCACAGGATGCTGCAAGTTGACAACACCTTTGCTAACTCTGCTTTCTCTTACGCTGTGCCTTCCAAAGCTCCACAGAACCCCTAAACCTGTCACTACAGAGTATATAATAGTCTCCCTCCCAAAAAGACAAATGGATTATTAAGCCAGCAGCAGCTTATATTATTCTAGTCTAGTGACTGCCAGGGATCTGGAAAAGAGCAAGGACACTGTCAAGGCATTCTGATATACTAGCCATGATTGAAGGGACATCACATGGCACATACCATTTCCTCAGCAGCCCATCTAGACTTCAGGCTGTTACTGTTTCCTGCTGATGTACTCCTACAGGGCTGCGACAGTCTATCTATAGCCAGATGCATCCTTTATGCAGAGCACGGGACAAGAAAGGAGAATTACAACACTACTATTTTAATTTATGTTTTGTTTCCCCTCTTAGGCAGAAAAAGAACAATCTGCACTGAGAAATAAAAAAGAACAAGATGGAGTAGGTAAAGTTTAGACATGGCAGCATCAAGCTAGAAATACAAATCAGCTGGGTTCCGAGACAGCAACAGTTTTCGTTCACTGAGTTTGAGCCAGATATGAACCAGTGATCTAGAACCCAAAGACCTCAAATATCCCACTTCCAGTCCCTTCCAGTTCTCTTTTAACACGGAAGAAAGTATTGAAACTGAGGCTTCAGGCTGGGTGATTATTCCATTCTGCTGTAATCACAAGATCTTTACTTGACTGGGTAAAAAAAAAAAAAAAAAAAAGTTGTTTTCCCGATAAATAGCATTTTTCTTTGTGTTTATACTGGCACCATGAAAGGGAACTGAAATTCCATCTTTCTATAGCATATCTATATAAAGCACTCCTTATGTTTGACCACAGTTTGGCTACACTATTTATTCTTCCATATCTGTCACGTGGCTGAAGTTCTGTTACTGGGTTAACCCTTTAATTGATGGAGCCTGCCACATCCATCTCTGCTCCAGTTAAACATACTGCAATCGTGTGGGAAGAAGTCCCAATAAAACAAACTCTTTGTTATGTTGCCTTATTCTGGGTACCTGCCATTTCCCTACTGGCTTCTTAAAAGTTCAGCAAGACAAAATACACTGGCAAGTAACCAGTATGATTTAGAAAGCTGCGGACAGATAATTCAGGGGGTAGACTAGAGGACAGAGTCTCCTCTTTCAGCAATCTGTTAAAAACGAAGCTACCTTGCTAGTAACTAAGACCTATTATTTGACAGTCAGGGACTTCTGGGAACAGAGTCTTTCCCAGTCCATTCATCAGTGAGCTGTTTTTCCCACCTCAACTTTGCTGAAGATGCCAAGGCTCATGAGGACAGTGAACAACGCAAGAGCTGAATTCCCATCTAAGTCACCCTTAGCATCATCTCTGCTGCAGGCCTGGAGCACATGGGCTGCTATTACAGATTTTTACATCTGTTCTCATGTTATGTATGTTACAAAGCTGCTTTACTGCTGACTTGCCTCATCTCTACAAGAACTGGCTGGAATCATCACCTGGACCGATCCCAAAAGCCTAATGCCTGAAAAGCAGGGTGCAGCCTTTACTTACTCATCTCCTTCTGGGCAGATTCCTGTGGTCTCGTCATACTTGGTACAGTAAATGTCAGGGCTGTAGTTAAATGTACCATCCCGGCGGCGGATAGATCTGCGACGACGCTGGTTGACAAAGTGCCAGTGGAAGCAAGTGTAGGGCCGGTGCTGAGTGCACTTGTGCTGCACGAAAAGGGGACACTGCTCCGTGCGGAACTCCTTCAGGTAGCTGCAGGGGGAAATCCAACAGGAGATTAGGACTGGGATGCTGGTCAGAGGCAATATCCAATCACCCCGCAGAGCCCAGGCCAACCCGATCCGCATCCACCACCAACCTGCCTGCTATCCTTCCCACACCCTCCCCTGGAACCTGCTGGTTGTCTGTAACGGGAAGGTATCAGTTACCAGGCCACAAACATCAATGCTAACAATAGCTGAAACCACTTTCTATTGTGCCTTTCGGAATCATTTTGGAGAAAAGAGGCTTTTCATGACATTAGAAAATAGTTTGTGAGAAACTCCGAAGTACCTTTTTATCCATTCTATCTCTAAATCTGAGATCTATCTGGGCAAAAGGAGAAAATATGTTCATTTTAAAAAAAAAAAAAAAAAAAAAAACAAAAAACAAACCACCAAATACACTTCCTTGTAGCCATGTCTGAAGCTTCAAGTTACTGAGAGAGATTTTTAAAGGCTCCTTCATGCCTTGTCCTCCTGGTTTAACTTGGCTTCTTCAGTACACAGTCAACTATGAAATTAAAATTAATCAATTTCTCTTGCAATCTTGTGAATTCAGGACTCAGTCTTGAAAAGTGGGATAACTATCCTCAAATTCCTGCATGTTTATGTTGCTTTAATTTTAATATGTAATTCTCTGAAAGTACGTGTCTTCTTTTATCCCGAGAACTAAAGAAGGCACAAGCTTTTATTTGTGACACTAATAACAGTCTCTAAACCCAGATTGTAGAGGATTACAAAATGGTTTAGATCAACATAATGATCTAACTGTGATCTGTGTGTAGGTGCTTACAAAATCCACACTGCCCGAAACCCAGTAGCTGCCCTGTATTTATAGGGAACATACGAACAGTTCGAGTAGCTCAGACCCGAATCCCACTGGGTTGGGTCTCAGAGACACCTCCAAGAACATCCCAGCCAGCCCAGAGCAAGCAGCTGTGGGGAACTGCCTCCCACAAGTCACATTCCGGTCTCTTGTGTTTAAAAGTCAGTTTAAACAGCGAGTAACAAAATTTGTCGGTCAAACTCAAAGTGCAACAGGATGATCTAACAACAGGTATGGGCTCCTTTTAAACTGCATACGTATACTCCAGGCAACAAAACAGAGTATAGGAATTTGTCAAGTATTCATTCCCATATCAGACGATCTTTCTATCACGTTTCTAAATAAATGGAAAGATGTCTAATGCCCAAAGACGCATTTACAGATAATATCATGCAAGATTCATTCTGAAAGCAACATCTGTAAATAAAGCCTCCTTTCCTTTTTGCCCCTGGCTGAAGAGAAAGCCTCAGGAAAATGCACAAATTCAACCAAAGTGGTTTTATTTGTTTGCTACGAAGAGAGAATATCACTGGCAAGAGCTTTCCTACTTTGGATTTTGCAAGCATGAAAGGATAAAAGCTCTTCCTCCTCTTCAGCCTCCAAATACGTGAGACTTGCAGGTTCCACTGCTCCTGCTTGGCGAACGCTCGGGGCTGGAGAGGCTCCGCAGCCGCTGTGAGCCCTTTGCAACCCCAGCCCATCTGTCCCCTGCAATCCAGCGTGGCCAGAACAGTATCTGCATTGGGGCCCATGGCTTAAGATCAGAAAAACCGGAGCCAGCTGCAGAAACTGGTCTGTTTGGAGTAGGTGAGGGCTAACAAATCACTCTGATCCTTTTCGCTTTTAAAAAGCCGACTCCATTCAAATGGAGATCCCTGCTCCAGCCACAGCAGCAATGCCTCTGAAAACTGAATGCCGCAGTAAAATTAATCCATTCTTGAAAAGCTTTCTAAGCTGTTGGACCAAGTCACGTTTTACAACTGTGAATTCCACAGATTATTTTATCTTATCAACACACTAATAAGACCTAGAACAAAAGTGACTATAACATTTAGGTTAGAAAGTGAATTAAGTAAACTTAAGCAGCACGATACTTAAGTCTGCTGTCCAGAGATACTACGCAGTCACCAACCAGACCCTTCCACCCATAACGTCTCCACGTACACCTCAGAGACATGAGGTTTATATTACTCCCATTTTACACAGGGAGAAACTGCAAAACAGCTGGCTACATGCCCTGGCCAGTATCATACAACAATCGGAGCCGGCGATAGAAACCAAGAGCATCGAAACTCTTCCATCTTCACTGAAATGAATCCTGGGCTTAATTTGAAGAACAGCATCCCGAACCACTTCCATGCTCTGGAAACGAAGGGGAGATATATCAGGCCTACACAACCTGGGTATCAAGCCCAGCACTCCAGACTTATAGTGATAGGTGTGTATGAAATGCTGTTAAAAAAAACCCTAAAATTTAACAACTGCACTATCAACCAAGCTGAAACAGCTTCCCTTTAGCAGGAGAGTTTAAAAACGTACACACTGACTAGGGATTTTGGTCTCTGGAGTGTCAATTGTTGCTGTAGAGCATTTGAAAATTAATTGCATTTCATGATTGGCTAAATTCCCCGGAGAAACATTTATTATAATGTAAATGAGAGATAATTACATAAGTAAATGGTTCACCTGAAAAGTGTTTAACACCTAACTTGCTTCATCAGAAACTCATTCTTTAATGCTGTCTATTAAATAAATGATCTCTCACTCTTAATTTCAAAGCAAGTCCTGCAAACAGGTACCAGTGAGCTCCGCACGACACATGAACTGTGCATGATCACCTCTGCAACAGACCTGTCAGAGGGAAAGGAGAGTTGTCACATTAACTCAGTCATTTCAAGCCTTTCAATCACTGCTTTGGGTTTTTCTTTTTTTCAAGCCACTACAGCGTTTTAAATCACTCTCCTCCACAATAGCCCGAATGGTAAATTGCTTTATAGCCCTTTATTTTCTTGATCCATGAAGCGATTTTTGGCTCCTCTGGGAGAACATGTACCACTCAACCAGCCACTTTGTATTAAAATATATGAAAGGCATCTAAACCACATGTGTTTTGGGAACATAGAAAGGATACACAGACCACACTACCGCAATGTGATGGCTCACAAAGCGGAAAGCTATTAATATTTCAGTAGCCTTTTTGCAAAGGCTCTAAACAGAAACGCAGAAAACACTGTCATGACAGATTCTTCTGGTGTCAATGGTCTCTATACGTTTTTTTCTTTTTCCCCAGAACAGCTGAGAAAAGGAATTTTTGAACGACCCTTGAAACTGAAAACATGTTGATAACTGGTACATATTTCACAGCGTGTCAGCCAAACACTGTGCCTGTACAGGAAGAGGAAATCCAGCAATGATAACTTACATTTCTCAACTCCTCTCTAAAGATCTCAGGAAACGCTACAGTCCCCACATGAGGGACAGAAGAATTATTACCCCCATTTTATATAGGGGTTACTTTTATATTTATTAAAAAAAAAAAGTTAAACTACTTAGTTTGTGTTGGTCTGCTTTACATGCATTTTCTTTTGTATTTGTGTATATGTCATATTTTCAAACCCATACAATTTTTTTTAAAAGTGCAAAGCACGTAGCACGGTCTTCTTCTGATACTACATTAACATCAACAGCAACACCCGCATTCCTGGAGGAAATGTTATCATTTATGAGTTCTACTAAACAAAGACAAATGCAATTCTAAACAAATAGGACAAGACCGGACAGAACAATGCAGAGCAAAGTCCCCGGGCTGAACTGAACTTGCTGCTGAACAGGATGGACGCTACTGGAAATGAAAGCTTTTCACTAGGAAGACGAGAGGTTCTTAGACTTAAGCTTTGGGAACTCCAAGGGACTGACAGCAGCAACAAAGAATTAGAAAAAACCCAATGCTACTTCACTGAAGTTCCACTTCCTCTGGGGTGGGCTGCGGGAAGGGGCAGTAATTACTGTCCGCAAGAATTTACGCTAGCGCGGGCACTGCTAGCTGCCTTTAATTGCCAGTAGCAGCTCGACTCCCCAGGGCAGGGCAGCAAGTGTTTACATCTGCAACTAGTCATTGCAGCTAGTTCCCCCTCTGCCCTGGAGGAATCAGCCGCAAACTGCTTTGGGAGCTGCAGGAAAAAAAGATGAGCGGGGTAGGGGGGAAAAAAGAAAAAAAAAAAATTGTATTTCCAAACACCACCACCAAAAATAATCAAACCTAAAAAGGAGGAGTTAAAAAAAAAAAAAAGAGAGAGAGAAGCCAAGAAGAAACTCTAACCTAGAAGCTTCGTTTTTAAACTCAACAATTGCAGCCTTGTCCTGGTCAATTCATTGCCCACTGCTGCAGAGATTTCTTACTTTGCTGCAGCTCTACTGGTTTGGCTCTGTTCACACCCGGTGCACTCACGCAGCTCAGCACGGGAGGATACCTGCAGCCATAGCCTGTTCCAGGGCTGCAAACTTCCTGCCAAACTTGACATAAGTCATACATGCAGTGGCGTGAGCTCAATTCAGGAAAATGTGCCGGTAATGCACGAAGACAGCTGAGCTCTAAATTCCTCATTAAAAGCCTTACCCAAAGCTCCCTGAAATCACTGGGAGACGCACACTGACGCCAAGAGAGAAGTCTCTGCTTTGTAACAGAGGAATCAGGAAGACTGGGGGGGTGGAAACAATACCAAACTCTTGTTGCTCTCATAACACAAGGCCGGGCCCTCCTTTGCATCCGACACCCCCTGCGCTATTTGAAATCTTAACGTAGGCCCCAAGACGAGCTCCTTTCCTTCCTTGCTCCTCCCAGTCAATCCCCTTTCTGCAAAAACTCCTTTCGGGCCCAAAGAGAACGTGGAGGCTCATAAACAGGATCTGAATCTTCTGCAGCAGTACGGCATCAGAGAGAAAACCATTAGATAATTGTTTGGCTAATCCCGACTAAGTCACTGTCTGTAAATGTAGGACAATAGTGAGATCTAACACCACTCTCATCTAGATTTCACATGTATGTGGGTGTGTGTTTACACCCATGAAACTATGCTACAGCACCCGTAGTAAAGTGCCCGCGTTAAGTGATTGGTACCAGCACTGTTTATCTGGGGTTAGAGCAGTGTGAACTACGGACACCTTTTACACCAGTGGGCAAGTGCACGCTCAAAGCACTGCCCACTGTCAGAGGGGCTCCAGCCCTGCAGCTGCTCCTTGGTCACGAGAAAGCTAACTCAAGAGAAGGCAGCTCAGGGCATGTTCAGACAGCAGAGGCTCTGGTCACTTCTGTAAAGTCCAGCCTTTGATTTATTATTAGCACTAATATTAGGAATTACTAGGTCAGGGCTGTATAAAGATTCTTAGTATTAGCCACCATCCAAGAGAGCCCACAGAGACAAATCTAACCAAGAAAGCTACAAATAAAGTGTTTGTGTTTGTTTTGTTTTGTTGTTAAACGAAGGCTTAAGTTCCTGATAAGACTTCAGATATCAGGAAAAAAAATGCTCTGCTGCCACTACCATTTATTTTAGTCCTGTCTGCCTTCTCTCAGCAGAGGATCATGCCGGCAAGGATATTTCATCGGCACAAGAGCACACAGGAATACAGGGGACTTTTGCATCTGTCATGTCCTGCTGTTTCAGACAAGACTGCACGAGGCCATAGACTTCTGTGTGAGGTTTCAGGTAGTCCCAGTTCACCTCACTTGTAGACAGACATCCTTCCTGAATATTGCAGCCTGAATGACAGAGGTCACTGCTCTCAGCTGCTCATCAGCTCCCATTGGCACCAATCTGTCCAGACAGCACGCTGGAGAAAGTTTTTCTAATTTAGTTTAGGTGAGAGAAAAAAGTAAAAATTAAGAAATCATCAGCTTAGCTTTTAAATTAGTGTTTTGAGCTAGCACAAAATTATCTGAAGTAAACCAGGGTGTGTTTACCCAACAGACTGCCTGCAAAGCAGGCAGCACTGCAAAACCCAGGAGAAAATATCTAACTGTAGATATAAATGTTTCTAATTCAATAATGCTTATCTAGCTATTGAAAATATTTTCAAAACTGCTGTTTTCTTCTTAAGCTCAAAGAGCCACCCCAACACAAGAGGAAGAGAGCTGCCCATATTTAATCAGCGCTCTAAATTCATTTCACCCTCATAAAATTTTATTGCAGAAGATGATATCAGACACACTTTAAGTAAGAAACCCATGACTCAATTATTTTCTTTTACTGAACTGTGGTATTCCAATTGAAATGAGTCAGTGGTGCATGACAGAATCTACTTATTCCAACAGGATACTCAATAAAAATCCTACTAATGCACCTTTCGTTTAACATATCATTACTGAAAAGCAAAGAGAAAACCTACGATATGCAGCTCTGACATTGCTCAGGAGTTTTTGCTTTTAGGACAAAGAGGATATTCCAGAGTAAGAAGGAAAAAAAATGAAACGGAGATTTAAAGAATAGTGTTGTTCCAAAATAGTTAGTCCGGAACGGATATTCTGTTAACAGCTATTCAATTTCTCTGCGTTGACAATTCCCTGTAACACCCTTACACATCTCTTAGCAAATCAACAGGGCTACTAGAAGGTTGGGCTTTTTAAGGAATCTCTCAGTGTAGCAGGGAGTTCGGCAGGTTGCCTACCTTGGGGCTTTTATTGCTTCCAGTCACCACGGAGTCCAAACCCTCTGGGAAAAAGGGGTTGAAACCAGCATTCCCACAGCATCTTATAAAATGCTGGCATTTCAATGCAAAGCAAGCTTCCCGACAGGGAACATAGCCTTCAATTCCCAAGATTTCTTGGGATTTGGGGGAAAAAAGTGAAATAAACAATCCAACTTCATAGGAGTTGCAGTACCTTGTTCCCAGGGGTGGGCACAAGGCAACCAAATCCCTTGCCGACAGCTGCAGGCCACCAGCAGCCTGGTTTGCAGCCTGCCTAAACCTCGGCAAGGAAATGTCTAACATCCGTCTAGTAAGAGCAGTAGTTAGGACAAGTCTGTTTCAATAAACAATATATTTTACTTACTGGCAGATGTCATCTAATATTGAAACAGAGCCTCACACGAATCACTGCTGAATATCAAACAGTAACAAACACTTTCAACGACAACCTTGAAGGTTTTCATCTTGATTTCAGGGAATGTTCTGACCATGTTCTACCAGTAATCTTTATTGGTTACTGTGGCTCACCACGACTGGATATTTCTCATTTTCCATATGTAATGGTATTTTTGTAAATAACCTCAGAGACCCGACCAAACCCTCACGCTTCACACCAAGGCTTTTGCATACGCTTTGCATCACTTGACACAAAATGCAAACATCTCTCTTGATACATCTCAACAACTATCAGTCTATTTGCCTTTCCATACCGCCAGCAGCCAGGTGCAGTTTTGTAAACCCTGAAAAGATTAGAAAGCATTTAAACCTCCAAGAAAAATATATGGATCACTTCAGAAAAACAAAAGGCTGGCTGTGAATGTGGAGAAGGAGAAAAGGATGAGGAAAAAGTTTCAGTAAGCTCACATCTGTCAGGAAGATAGACTTCACATGCCTCAGTGTTTTCTTTATCACCTAAATAAATTGAACCATCAACTGGAAAAAGGTCACACAGCAGACAGCACCGTGCGATTTTAAAGCTGTTAGATTTCCCCTTCTCCATTAGAGCTTGACAATAATGTCAGTCTAAGGGCAAATAAAGAAAGTGAGAGTTGGAGAGACTTATTGCAGATGCATAGACTTGGGCTTGTTTGGTTGTGGAGGTGGGTTTTTTTGGTTTAAGGGTTCATATAAGTCATGGTGTACCTTAGTGATCGCAAAGACAACTGCTCACATCCATAGCCCATGGCTCCCACACTTTTCAATACAGAAATAGGTAGGCAGCACTTCCAAGTTTTCCTTTTTCTAGGCATCTGATCGATTCGGTAAGTAAAGCTGAGCTGGAAGCTTCCAAACAAATGCTAAAGGATAGTGTGTGCTGCAGAAGCTAAAGCACAAACTGCTAGATTACAGAAAGCTAAGGATAGTGCATCAACAAGTACAATAGTCATATTCAACAGTAACCTGATCCCTGCTTTAACTCTATTTCTGGATCTCAAAGCAGATCATGGGGTGCACAACAATGCAATTAATTCAGTTCAGCTGCGAGGAAAGAACTATCTTCTACCCATACTTCAGAGATAAGAACTTTAACGGAGTGACTGCAAAAGTCCATGCTAAAAATAACATGCGTTGGCAACTATCAGAAATGATGGGGACATTTTTCAATGAAAAGGAAAACGTCAGACACAAACAGTTGTGTCTTGTCTACACTGAAAAATAAAGGAAAAATGAAGAGAGACGCTACGGCATGGTGCCAGCACATCACGGTGAGACAGCCTCGCGCCAGTTTCAGGCAAACATTTTTTAGTTTCCAGAGTTATTGCAAAAATAGCTTTGTTTTAAGAGAAATCCCATGTTGTATGTAGCTAAGTACCTCACCAACGCTTTGGTCTTGATGAGGTAAGAAAATCAAGGCTTTCAAATTGGAGCTAACTCAATAAAATGAACATATATCACCAGCCAAGACGCAAACTCTGCTGACTTCCAATTGTGTTACAGTCTGCAGCTGTCGGGGGAAAGGAGGTGCTTGTTCTGACTCCCCTCAAGCCGTGCATCCCGTCGGCTTGGCATACATCGAGTTGTGTCATTCAAACCCAACAAATAAAACAACTTGAGTCAGTTTTTGGCAGTGTGCTCTCTTTAAAAGGCATAAACTTGTTGCATCAGTGGACCATGAAATATATATGGCCAAACCATAACAATAAAATCCATCTTAAACATAACTGTTTGTTTCCACAGAGCTTTCACCTTTTTTAATTAAAACAATCCAAGCACAGGTATATTCAAACATTTAACTGCACGACATTTCATTAAAAGCCATTCAGCAGGATCCAGAACTCTGCATAAAGTCTTGAGTTTACATTTACATTTCCTTGGGTTTGATCTCCTTTTTCCCCAAATTAGTTGGCCATGAATACGTATTACTTGACATGCCCTCAAAATTAACTAAGCGTTTAGACAGTTTGTGCAATGTTTTAAAAACACAGGCAATTTTTTCCAAGTTTAAATGACATCTTTTCAATTTGACACGACTAGTTCACATAAACAACACAGCTGTCCCTAAAGTACACCTCCCTGTTTTCAAACACGGATCACCCCAGTCGAGATAACCCTCATCACTCTCTGGCTTGGTTTCTACTCTATGAACTATTTAGTTGCCATTAATCCTTTCCTACAGCACCTGTGTAAGTGCCGAGTCTATGAAAACAGATCATATTGAAATAATTATTTTTCAGTAACATGTGGGTTGAGCCTAACTGCTTCAATGAAAATACCGGAGCTTGTTTCATCCAGACAGCTGTACACTGTTGAAGGTTTATACCCCGTTCAACTGTCAGCACAATACATCGACATGTGCTCAAATATGAGCAGTTAAATATTTTACTACTAATTACACGCAAAAACATCCATTCACAGGTTTGTCTATTAAGGGCATTTATTCAGCTTATATCCAGATAATTTGTTCTATCTTATGTTAACTGGATCGGATAGACGATGCTTTATCCTAGCGTTAGTGTTTGTAGCCTTAGACACGTGGAGAACGTCTGCAGAAAGGTAGAGTTCAAATGGACTTAACACACATCAGACAATGAATTAAGGTCTGAGTAACACACTGATGTCCTGGGCTGTAAAAATTAAAGTTCCAGCTTCCAGTAAAGTTTTTCCACACTGTACTTCTCTCACCATCAATTCAACCACTAATAAAGCCTACCCAGGGATAGCAACTGTAGAAACACTAGTGAAGGCTGGGAACAGGGCTGGGCTGTTTTAAAACTTGCGTTACTCACTCTGCTAGTTCCCTAAAACAAAACATCCCACATGCAAGAATTCATAAAGGCTAATTCAGAAAAATATTATTTCCATACAAGCCATTACATAGCTCAGGGTTTCAGTTACAGATTTTTATGAGCATTTTTATGCAGCTAACCTTCAACATCTTGTCTCGCAAGAGGTGCTTCAGAAATAGAGCACAGTAACCTTCCTTCTCCCAACCACGCCGAGAACCCTCGTGATTTACCAAACGGCTCGTAGATCAATTGCAGCCCCATACTCACAGCACTTTTAAGACAGTATGTGAACTGTTTGAAGGTCTGTACTTACATTGGACCAAAAAACAGAAAACCAAAAATCCACAAGAAGTGACGGATCTGTAGTGCTCTCATCCAGACCAATCTACATTTGAAAATGAAATGGCATCTGCTTCTTCTCATGTTAAATGCCAACCAGATTTGCAGCAGCCTCTTTGGAAAGGCTTACATTTGTGAACAGACATTTTCTGTCGTGAGTTTGAAACAAAACACGGTGATTATCTAACAAGCATGAACCTGCATCCCATAACACATGTGCCAGCGCAAAGATAAAAGCCAACTCTTACTGGTTGACTTTGAACAATCAATGTTACCCATTCAATCGATTTTCTTTTCCATTCAGCACTCAAATCAGACTTCCTCTGTGTCTGCTACAGCCTAGCAGACCCTTTCGACACTCCATAAGGCAGGCAGACCTCAGAATAAGAGTCCTACACACACAGATAAGTTGGTCCAAAGAAGAACCATTATAGGACCCCACACCAGACTGTTTCAAGCAGGTATGCTGTCATCGGGATGCGTACCAGCTCTCCACCAAGGGGAAAGCAGTCAAATAAATCCCAGGCTACACCACAGCTTCTCGTTTTCCATTTTGACTAATCAATACATGAACAAATCTGGTGTCACTCTCAAGATATCTTAAACGTGCAAACAATATTTTTTGTTGTTGCTGTAAAGCTGCACAATTGCCCTGAGGCATCTGCTGTTTTTGTTTCTGCTATGATGGTAACGTTCAAGTGCTATTAATGAAAGCTCACAGTCTATTGAAGGCTGGAGGAGAAAAATCACCTCTGAGCATATTGGGTGTGAATTGACGGCTTCTTTTTGAACTGTGGCGACACGCTGAAGATGAAGGCTAACAAGTAAAACAATATTGACTTTAATTAATTCAGATTTTTGCAGATATTCGTCAGGTATAGTTTCAAGAAACTATTTCTCTTTCCATATGTGCACGACTGCTGGTTAATCTAAGGAAGTTCTAGGCATACGATGATAAAGAGCAATCCAGCCTTAATTTCTTAACTGTAATTAACAATGCCATCATTCTTAATAAGCTGATATGCTCTACTGAAACGTATTTGCTGGTTTTGACCAACAGATAGCTAAGGATGGCCTAAGATTTTTCTTGTCTGACCACAAGCTCAGTATAAGTTCCTCTTCTGTCAGCGTTCTGACAACTATATTAAATGTCTGACTTTTTAATAAGAGATAAGAATCAGGCCAGTATCAAGCATTTCGGTGAGCTGGCACTTTTATTGCCATCACTGCACTTTAGCACTTAAAACTGAAATATTTCTTTCAAAGAAAACGTATAACTTTTATTGTTGTAACAATAACCTTGTAAACCTGAATGAACACTGGGGCAGGGTGAGAGTGTATGAGTCAGAAGGCAGCTTACAACAAAGCTAAAAAGAAAAGAAATTGTTGGTATTCATCTTAAGGGAACATTCATTCCAACTGATATTTCAAATGTCAAACTGGTATTAACTGCATCAAGCACTGATCAAAATACACAAGACGGAGATTGCCAAGAAAATTATCACAAGCATCTAAATTGGCCGTCATCACTAGGTGGAGTTTGAGAAAGCAGAAGCCTTTTAGCATCTCCTCACGTACCCTTCTGGTGAGGCTTTTGATTGACCTGATACAGAAGACAAACTATCTCTCAATAAAGCCCACAATTTCACCAAAATCTAGTTTAAGGAGTTTTTAAGAAGGAAAATAACTGACACAATATGAAAAAAGCAACAACAATTGGGCAAAAAAAATTCATAGAAACACTTTAGCTGTCGGTGATTCCGTTAGGCAAAGGGACGGACCAGGTAACTTCTCACAATCTCTTTCAGCCCTGTCTCTTGTGCTTTCAAAAAGATTTATAAAGTTTTTAAAAAGCAAAAAGTTAACGGCAGGAACAAAACACCACCTCGGCATCCCCTGAAAATGAACATGCTCTTAGGGTCCTGACAAGCAGGTTCTCACGAGCCTCGACACAGCAATTTAAGACATTATTGCTCCAGCTCTTTATTTTGCTCCCCTCTTCGAAATTATAGCTCCTTATAACAGGGTTAACAGAAGGGATCACGTGCCTGCTCTCCGGCTGCCCCAGTTCACAGCCCGGTGTATTAATACAGTCTACCAGTGACAGTTAGCTCATGCTAATACGCTACACAATAAGCGTGATTAACTGATGGACTGACACATCCCCTCCCGCCACGCTGTACAGGGGCGGCAACATCCAGCAAACAGCAAGGCAGAAACGCTGTCATGCTCCGCAAGGAAATTTTCTGGGGGACATTGGTCAGACCCTTTGTAACCAGAAGGCTGAACATTTCAGATGCTCACAGAAGTTAGAAAAAGTCTTATTCTGATAAAAAGAATAGATCTAACAATAATAAAATACTGAAGTCCAACAGACTTTTCCTTAAAATAAAGCCACCACACAATATAAAAAAAGATAGACAACACATAAACCTACAACGTGAGAAAAATGGATATAATGGGAAACTCTAAGCTCTGAGGTTTTCTAAAAGAACTATTAATTTTGTTTCCTCTGCCACAAAAAGTTATCCTATATTCTCGCGTAAGCAGTGTATAAAAATAATACTTTTTTTTTTTAAATAAAAAAATTGAAAGAACTGTTTTCCAAGTTGGAATAATTCTGTGTGACTGGATCCCTCTCCTCTTTCACAGAGTTTTGGATTTTTGAAATACCAAGCCTAGCCAGATCAAAACTAATTCTGAAAACATCAAAGCACTACACAAAGCTTTTCACTCTGCAAAATATTTATATGCCACTTACATAGCAGTTACCTGTATGTGAACTCCATGACACTTTTAGTATCTAAAAATACTCGTTTATTAAGTGAAAACGTAGCAAGTAAACCACAGCTCCAGTCCCACTTTGAGACAAGGGAGAAATACCTTATGGCCTCAACACGTACATTGATCAGCAGGACAGCGCAGCCCCACACGGAGCCTGTGCTGAGCCCATCTCTCAAGCTGGAGGCTTTCACCACTCAGCCTTTGAAGAACCATAAAATCTAGAGTGTTATTTTTCAGTGGTATGTATTCGGTGGTAAGCACATACTGTGAAGGCAGCCCTTCCTGTTCACACTCCAGTACTTTATATTTCCAACTTCCTGTAACTATTCACACTTCCTAATAACAGCTTGCAATGGACTTGTATTCAGTGAAGTTCACACAAGACTTAAAAAACAGCAATAATAACCAGCTTATACTTGACTGATAAGCTGACATTTACAGGTAAGGATGTAGTAGACTGCTGGTAAATCCCTGGTTTAGTAGTATTGACTTATTCTGTGTTTTCCTACTTATCTCCAAAGTTATTACCAAATCTGAAACCTAAAAACACATGCGGGTTGTTGTTGTTGTTTCCTGGGTTGTTTGTGGGGGGTTTTGTTTGTTTTGTTTTTTTTTTGGTTGGTTGGTTTTGGTTTTTTGTTTAAACAACAGGGCTAGTTTCTATTTTTGTATAAGTCCATATCAGCTTATTGATCTAAGGGTTGTCACCAGTAAAACCAAAGCAGAATTAGGGCAACGGTTTGCTATTTTAAGAGTTCTGATGGTTTAAAAAGAACACGAAAGGTTTCTAAAAACAATTTCAAAAGCTGAAATGTATTTGCCAGGTTGTGAAGACCACCCAATTCAAGCACATCAGAAGTATAATCCAACAGACTATGCACACAAATGCTAAGGGTCCTACAAGAGTAAGCCACTTACAAAAAAAGCAACAACTCTGAAAACGCATTAGCTACACATCTGGTTTCTGGTTTTTCTTTCCACAGACAGCTAGTCTGCACATTTGAGATCAGACATGCTGTGTTCGCCCTGCCAGCGATAAGGCACTATCCACTGATAAGAAGATAAGGATTACTCTCTTGCTACTACAAATGCTTCAAGGTGCATTTTTGCGTGCCATTGGTTTTGAGTAAGAATTTAAACATAAGATTTTAAGATAAATAAGACTGTGCGTGCAAGCTCTTTATTGAAATCCAAGTCCACCTATGATCTTGCCTTTTTTATTTCTTCACCGGTATTTCTATCGCTGTCCCAATCAGAGTTCCTATTTAAGGTTGAGAAACCACCAGACAAGGCACTACCCAGAAATATGCAGATACAAAAAATGTCTATGATTTGAGCTGTAACTAAAGCATTGCACCAACGTGATTTTCATCCCCACTTAAAATGCCCTTCACTCAAGTGCACTAGTCCTTCCACCTCTAAATGGCTGGCATCAAAGTGGTTGCAAGATAAAGCTTGGGCCAGTGCAAGCCAGCAGTCGCTAACACGACAGCGCGAACAGTCAAGCGGATGCAGTTCTAGCATTACTTACAGGGTACTAATCTTTCAGGAATTTCCCACAATCCTCCCCTCGTGCAAAAGGAAGGACAAGTTTTGTGTCTTTTATGGTGCAAAGGCATAACCGCAAAGCTTATCTTGCTGTTAGGAGGACAGGATGCTCTCCCAGGCATCTTGGTCCAGAGCTCAAGTGAGGGTAGAGCCTGTGGGGTGACAGAAACCTGAATTTTATTTACAGGACGGCTGCTCGTATTTCAGAGGCACACTCAAGAGAATTATCTTGAGTAGCGATGATCTGGGTTATACCCAACAAATCTGCGTCCCAAAGAGTTTATCACCTAAATCAGAGTATTTTCAACACTGCTTTTGAGCATGTGTGTTTTGAATAGACTAGAATGAACGCACTCTTTGTTTTTTATTAAATGGGTTAATTTATCTTCACTCAAATGTTTGCTTTCCTGCAGAGTTATTAAACTGTCTGACTTTCAGGTGAATGCACAGCGAACAAAGGACTGCTCCACTTTCACTTATCTAAATTCTGCCAGATCAATAAACACCCAAGCAGTGGATACGATCTTTACAATTCACAATTAAAGAGTCCAGTCTGACTGAAAACCAACGAGGACGGCAACAGTGGAATGGGTAGACTGTACCAAAACAAAACTATACCACAGTACTCGGTATCTACAACTCCAGGTGACTGATCACTTGCTTTCAGTTTCTTTGAACTCGGCCTCTATCCACATTTGTAGATAAAACATTAAAGACAGAGATAGATACGCACAAAAATAACCATGCCAGCTAGAGCTAAGAAACAGTGCAAAGTCAATACTTAACTGAGGTTTGACAGAGCATACCCACACCAAATCCACTTCCCACTAGGAGCAATCAGCTAACCCCTGTACAGCTCATGGCCCGGAGCAGATCAAAGCCACGCCAGCCCGCAGGGGCCCCAGAAACGAGCCCAACTCACCCCTCTCGTCCGAGGAACACACTGACCTCATCCTGCTACGGGAGCCGCGGGATCGCAAGGAACCAGCCACACGCAGAAACCTCTCATCCAGCAACCCAGAGAGAACACAACAGCGGTTGTTGAGTATTTCAACACTCACTTGAATTCCACAAACGGAATACCGGATCCCCAGATGAGAAACACGCCATTCATAATTAAAGTTTGGCGTCTACCAGAATGACTTGGTCTCCAGGAGTATCAACCTGTACGCTGCAACTGCTGCCGAGGACACAATCAAAGGGGTTTTTTAGGCTCTTCATCTGCTAGCGAACAGTGCCAAATGTGTGAAATACCATCAATAATTCTATTTTTTTCCCCCAGATATTCTTTTGCTGTACATGTAGAACAAATATAAAGGCTTACTGACAGGATCTAGAACTGCAGTTCAAAGTACCCAAAAATCTCATGCAAATAATATCAAGAGTTTAGAAATCAACACTAATACAGAAACCGGAACATTTCCTAACGAATACAACCAAAACTTTCCAAGACAGAGATCCCCAGCACCAGATTGCCTGTCCCCAGGGAACAGCAAAGTATGCAGATAATTAAGCTTACTTGAGTTTACAAGTTGTAACCTTCGTGTCATTTTATGGAAACAAACTATATTTAAGGGAAAAAAAAAAACCAAAAATATTTACATTTTGACAACATACAACTTGTTCACATGAAGGACCACCAAATAAGTTCCCATATGTTATCAGAAGGCGGTTTACAGTATGATGTGACCTAGTGTACAAATCCAAGACTTGCAAAGTATGGCTCACATCCCGCTGTCAGCACTCGGCAGCCCCCAAACCCATCCTTCACGTACGGTTATTCAGCTTCTCTGCAACTGTTCTCACTGAAGTATTTTTAGCATCCATCTGAAAATGCATGTTTTGCTTACTGGAAAGAAGCTAATTAACTGCACCATCACCTTTGTTTCACACTGTCCCATTTTCCACCTCTGTCCCTTTCAGCTACCAGGTCCTGATCTTCCTTCTTCTCCTCCCAATTTCTTGAACTCTTTCTTCCACTGTTTCCTTCCTAATCCGTTATATCCTTGTTTCCACAGTCATGCTTAGCCACATTATCACCTTTGTCTTCCTCTACGTAGTGTACTTACAATCTCTCTACCTCATCTCCTTGTCATCCAGGTTTTCCCCCTTTCGTTTTTGACCAATTGCTTCTGTCATTGGTGTGACAGCACCTCCCTCTGTACTCCACCTGTACCCTCTTTTACCACTACAGCAACAGTCCTAGCAGACTCCTTCATCCAGTTTCTCCTATAAAGCTGTCAAACTTTAATTCTAGACACCACCACAAATAAAGTAACCTGCAAGGCCGTGACTTGCCAGCTCCCTGAAGATGACAACAGGATGTTCATGACAGACATAGAACCTAGAAGCCGTCATTCTGCCATAGACCTGGTATTCTTAACAGCCTGAAGGAAGATGACGTGAAATAGCCTGTGATCCCTGCAGCGGGCACACGGGTTGTTTGGGTCTGTGCCTCGGCATTTCTGCAGCTCTTTTTATTCCATGTATCACAGTGTAAAGGCAGGGAAGTTCATCACCAACTCTGTGAAAACACAAACTAAAAGAATACAGGCCACGCTCTAAACCTGCCCTTCTCATTTTGGGTGGGGGCATCAACACAAGTGAGAGATACGGGTAATTCGTACATTTTTTTCTGTATGCGGACAACACCCTAAAATGATAAGGGCTGACAGTTCAGCACACGTATTTTGTTCGCAAAGAATGGTCCCAAACTTTTTTCTTTTAAGGAGGACAGGGAATACCTGACCTATTTGCACCCCATCACACGTCCATTGCTAGCCCATCCTCACAGAGACACCACTCACTCAATCCACCCCGTTATCCCTATTGCAAAAGAACAGAGCTTGCAACCCAGACAACTTATCACAGGCCAAGTTCACTCAGCACAGGCTCCAAGAGGCTGTGTACATCCTTGGGACAACGCAGTGAAATGGTATTTTTTGCTCGGGAAGGATACGTTCCAGCAATAAGCCTTCACTGAGGCAGCGTCTCCAGCGACGGAGGCGATACCAACCGAGGGGTAACACACACCGCCCGCCTTTCCTTCACAGAGACGTCGCACCCGGGCGATGTGAGAAAAGGCGGGAAAAGGACAAGCACATCTCGCGATTTCCATGTAACATTTCCGATGGGGGGGACGTTTCTCACACCCATGAGTAAAACACTCCCGTAACTTCCCTGTGGGCAATGTCTCAAAGGACCCTGCCTGGATGAGGGAGCCCACTCGAGCCACCCCTCACAGAGCGGCTGCACGCGAGGCACGGGATGGGAAGGACTTGGTCCTTGGGCGCAGCGACACAGCATGGCACCCATCTCCTCACGACACCTCCCTCCTCCACAAGTGCCCACAGACACCCCGGGAGCTCTGAGGGGGACGCAGGACCGGGGTGACAGCCCAGCGAGGAGCCCAACACCCCGAAGCGCCACTTCCACGCCTGAGGCGACACACGCCTGGGCCGCGGGGAGCCACAGCGGACGGCGATGACAGCCAGCCGGCCGGCCAGCCCCTCGCAGGGGCCGGAGCTACCATGGCGGCCGCCCCCTCGCAGCGGCCTGGCCCCCCGTACCCCGGGGGGAGGCCGCGGCCGCCGGTGCCCCGGTGCATCACGGGCGGCGGGAGAGGGGGGGAAGCCCCTCATCCCCCGCCCCTTCCCTCCCCCCCCCCCGCAGGCGGGTCCCGCCGGCCCGCGCCGGTCGGGGCCGGTTCCAGCCGGTGCGAGGCGGGCTGGGCGGCGGGTCTCCGTGCGCGCGTGCCGCACGCTGCCCGCTGACGTCAGGCGCGTGTTGGCGCGCGGGCGGGCGGGCTGGGCGGCGGGGAAGAAGCTCCGGCTACGTACGTGTAGTGCTGCGGCTTCTCCGGCTGCGCCTGCAGCGCGCTGGCGGCGCTCGCCGGCCCGGCCGCGGCGGGGCCGCCCGCCACCGGGCCCTTGGACATGCCTCCTGCCTTCCGCTCCCGCCGCCGCCGCTCCCGCCGAGGAGACCTTTATTATTCACTCTGCGCGGTCCGCACGGCGGGCGCCGCGCGCAGGCGCCGCCGCCGCCATTGCCGCCCCGGTGCGCGGGGCGGGGTGGGAGTTGTAGTCCCGCCGCCCGCCCGCCCTCCGCCAAGGCGGGAGGCGGCGGGGCGGCGGCTTCCGGCCGGCGGGACTACAACTCCCAGAGGCGGCCCGCGGCGGCGCGGCCCGCACTTCCGGCCGCGCGGGGAGGTTCGGGGGGGGGAGCGACGGGACTTGTAGTGCGAGGGGAGGTGGGGGGGGCGGGGCGGCAGAGCGCCCCCGAGCGGTGGGGCGGAATGGCGTCCGCGGCCAGGCGCCATCACCGGGGCCGGCCCTGAGGAAAGGCCCGAGGCTGGTGAGGGCACCGAGCCCCTGGGGAAGGCACGGCCCCTCCAGGGAAGGCCGTGGGGGAGGCTGGGCCGGGAGGCCTGTGAGAGGACGGGGAGTTATTTGTGGCAGGCGTCCTCACTTCCTTCCTCCCCCCCCCGTTCCCTCCTCCTCAGGGACTGAACATGGACGCGGGAGCACGGCGTCCTGGCCAAAGGCTTATTTTAGTGTTGGCATCTGTCGTGGCTCCGCAGCCTTCCCCACCCACGGGACAACGCCGGCCAGGAAGTGCCTGGGAATAACATAGGAGGAGGAGGAAGAGGAGGAGAAGGAGGAGGAGGAAGAAGGCCCAGCCAGGCACCTGGAGAACCTACCTCCAAGAAGGTGACACCAAAGGCCCCAGGATGCCAGGTCATCAGAGGATCGCACAGGCCTCCCCTGGGAGAAAATTCCCCCCCACCCCCCGAAGAAGCCGTGTCCAAGGAAGTGGCTGAATTCCCATGCGAAGAGCTTCCTCCATAAATTAACTTCTCTCCCGGGGAGGAAATGATACGAGCTTCTTTTAATAGGACTTTGATCTCTCGGGCTCCACACAGGACTGCGTCCCTCGCTGGGATCCTCCAGCCGCGTGGTAAAAGGGCAGCAAGGATTTATAAGGCAAACACCTTTTTTTAACTCTGCCAACACGCGCGGGGTGAACGGGGTTAATAATAAACTTTTGGCCCTGGTCTGCGCGCTGCCTGTGCAGCCGTTTTGGGGAGGGAAATAACTTTTTTAATTCTCATTTACATTGATTGCGCACCGACTGCGGGCAGGCTTTTACTGGGGTAATTTAATAGCTTATTCCCCTGCATTTGCAGGAATAAGTCATAGGATATCAATACCTCCTTATTCATCTAAGAACCCTCCGCGGGAGGCTGGAGCACTATAATTATGCAGCTCTTGGTCAAGTAGGACAACTTTTCGTAAGTCAGTATGTGCGGAGGTATTTCAGTTAATATCTACATATACACGCCCGTATACCCAACAGGAAATCACTGTCAGCGATGAACCTGCGGAAAAAAACCCCTTCAATTGTTGACGAATCACACTGAAAACACCATCAACGCGCACTTCATGCTCAGGGATTCGGAAACCAGGGACTCCAATCCTTCCTCGCTGATGTTTAACTGACAATCTGGTAGTGACACTGTTTCCTCTTCCAGTTTTCTTCTGTTTCACGCTCTGCCAAGCAACAGAGGAACATTTAGGACACACCAGCTACATGTGCTCAGGGTGCATTTGCTTCCATCTTTGCGCAGGTCCTCGTACGTGCTCGTTTGCGCTCTCCCACTTTGGCGCGTTCACCTTTCCCTCAGTTCATTGCATCCCAGAGGGTGCACAGCTTTTCCCCGATCCCAAAGAGAACAAAAAAAATCAAAAGTATCTCTAAAATTAGAGGCGTAAGCAGCCATCACTGCGAAACTATGGGAAAGGAAACATCTAAGGTATTTCAGCTCCTGGTAACAAACACGAAGGAGCGGGCTCCTGCCTTTGTGACAGCAGAGTACGCTCTTAAAACTATCAGATTTAAAGTCTATGCTGTTACCATCAGAACAGGTTGCTAGATTTCTTCTTCCTAAGCGTGAACGACTCAGATGAAAGGGGAATTCTTTACTTCAGATTTTCCAAAACATGTGCAATGCAAATGGTTGTTTACCTACACCTCCCAAGTCACGCCATTGATATGCAGCTTTCTCTCTCTGATAAATAATTAACATTTTCCTTTACAAGAAAGGAAATTAACCTGAAAATGAGGACCAGAGGCAGAGGAGATGCGCAGCAGACGACATCCCTCCGGCAGCCCCGGCCCGGGCACACGTGACGCTCCTGTCGCACCATATTGGCGCGCGTTTGCTTGACTTACCCGGGCAGGCGGGGAAGCGGGAGACACGCTGGGTACGTGCCGAGCTCCAGTGCCGCGGCAATCCCGGCTCTGCCCGCCGTGCCGGGTGTTGGCCCCAGAGACTTACGTGTTCGGGGAGGATGCAAAACCTCATGCAAAGTCTGCATGATTACAGCTGGGCTCCGGCTCGTGGAGCTGACGGATACCTTTAGGAGCGGTGGTTTAGGCAGGCGTCTGTTTGTGTTCCCTATATGTTCCGCGCACTACAACTGCAGGGCATTTGGGACCTGTTCGTCCTGATCCAGGTACCCTTCCTGTGGGGGCAGGGACCTGCCTCCACTCCCAGCAGTAGATACAAATACAATGACAAAGTCATATATAACAAGGTATAAACTCTTAAGGCAGCAATCTCCCCCAAAAGAGAGTCTTGTTATTTATCTTCCTAGATGCTACCAACAGGCAACATGGAATTTGGATTTTTAGTCACCATGAAACTTTGCAATTCGCTTTAGTGCTGGAGTTTGAAGGCAACCCACAAAGTGGGTGGGACTCAGGGAATGGTGACCCAGAGGGGCGCAGCCTCGTCCCCTGCGTGGCCACCACAGGGCCAGGGGTCAGACTCTGACTTTTTTGGGGGGGGGGTCACAGCCCAGCAGGGACCACCCAAACCCCGTGACGAGCCTCCCTTAGGCTGCTGCAATGGTAAAAACAGGCGAGACCCGCCGCAGGCGCTGCCTCTTCCCTTGCGAGGGGCTTCACTCGTCCCCGCTGTCACTCAGGAGCGCGGCGGGGGCGGCGGGGGGGGCAACACACGGGCCCCGAGGGACCCACCACCAAAGCGGAGCCTCCCGCTCCTCGCCCGAGGTCTGCCGCCCCTCGGCGGCCTGCGCGCTGCGGCTCCCGGGGGAAGCGGAGGCAGTGGCGCTGGGGGCGGGGGGGACGGGGGAGAACGGGGACCCGCCGGCCCCCTCCCCGGGCGGCCCCGCGGCCTGGCCCGGCCCTCGCCGCTCGCAGCAGTCCCCCGCCAGCCGCCTCCACACCACAGGCCGGGAAAGACGCTTTCTGCCCGGGGGAGGGCGGGTCGGGGGGCGGCCGGGGCCGGGCGGGGGGTGCCCGGGGGAGCCAGCCGCCCCGCCGCCGCTAGCCCCGCTCCTATTGACTTCCCATTGTGGAGCTTCGCGACAAAGGGTAGGATCCAAACCCTGCCCCGTTTCGTCCAATCAGAACGCAGAGCGCCCGCCCGCCGTCGATTGGCCCCTTCTCGCCCCACAGTACCCAATCGAGCGCCTACTTTAACAACCAATCAGCGTCCGGGCATGCGCCCAATCAGCGCCGAGGAACCGGAGCACGGCCTTTGTGTGTCGTGACGCCACGGCGCCGGCGGAGGTCCCGGCCAATGGTGCGGCGCGCTGCTTCCAGGCATTGTGAGGTCACCGCGCCGTGTGCCGCCCCCACTATAAAATGCGGGTCCCCGCGGCGGGGAGGGCGCAGTGAGGGGGTGGTTGGCTGCTGAGCGGCTGTGGGGCAGGAGACGCGCAGGCTTCGGTGCGCAGCGGTACCGGCAACCGGTGCTTCCTTCTTCGCCGAGCGGTGAGTGGCGGGTGGCGGGCGCGTTCCGCGGCGGGTGGCGGTGCTGGATGGCTGTGCTGGATGGCTGTTGGAGGCCTGTATTCCTCCTAGAGCTCGGAGGGCAGGCAGGGCCTTGCCTACGTGCCCTGAGTCACGGCCGGTTCCCATCCCCCATACCCCTCCCCCCCACCTCCCCGGGGCGGCCCGGGAGGAAGGAGGAGGCGGCGTGACTCAGTCCCCTTCCCCCGGGGAGGGGAGCGGCCGGGCCACGAACGCCGAAGCGGGGGCGGAGGGGGGAACCGTGACTCCTCCTTCCTCCCCCCCCTTGTCCTCCCCGGGGAGGCCGCTGGCCGCCTGCCCGCCTCGGCGGCGGGGGAGGGGGGCAGCTCTCCGACATCTGCCGCTTCTGGGGCTTCAGGGGATTGGACGTAGAGGGGAGGGGGAAGGGCACGACACGACACACGGTATCACCGGGCCTGGCGGGTCGTGCTGGCACGGGGATGGAGAGAGCCGGACCCCGTGTCAAGCCTGCCTGTTCTCCGTAGGTAAGTGAAGAAAAATGGCCCGTACAAAGCAGACCGCCCGCAAGTCCACCGGGGGGAAGGCTCCGCGCAAGCAGCTGGCCACCAAGGCGGCCCGGAAAAGCGCCCCCTCTACCGGCGGCGTGAAGAAGCCTCACCGCTACAGGTAAGGCCGCCGGCACGGCACGGCCCGGCGCTGCCGCAGCCCCTGCCCCGCCTCACCCGCTCCCTCCTTCCTCCTCCAACCAGGCCGGGCACTGTCGCCCTCCGTGAGATCCGTCGTTACCAGAAGTCCACGGAGCTGCTGATTCGCAAGCTGCCCTTCCAGCGGCTGGTCAGGGAAATCGCCCAAGACTTCAAAACAGACTTGAGGTTCCAGAGTGCAGCCATCGGTGCGCTGCAGGTATTGCTCGCGGCCTGCTGGGCCTTGGCGCTTGCGGTGCTGAGCATGCTTCGCTGAGGGTTTCTAACGACATTTCTTCTTGTGCTCTTGAAACAGGAGGCCAGTGAAGCATATCTGGTGGGTCTGTTTGAAGATACAAACCTGTGCGCCATCCATGCCAAGAGAGTCACCATCATGCCCAAAGATATCCAGTTGGCTCGCAGGATACGGGGGGAGAGGGCTTAAGTGAAGGCTGTTTTTATGGTGTTTTGTAGTAAATTCTGTAAAATACTTTGGTTTTAATTTGTGACTTTTTTGTAAGAAATTGTTTATAATATGTTGCATTTGTACTTAAGTCATTCCATCTTTCACTCAGGATGAATGCTAAAAGTGACTGTTCACATAAACCTCAGTGATGTGAGCCTTGTTGCTCAGGAGTGACAAGTTGCTAATATGCAGAAGGGATGGGTGATCTTTCTTGCTTCTCATGCATGTTTCTGTATGTTAATGACTTGTTGGGTAGCTAAACTTGTAAGGTACTAGAATTGATATAAATGTGTACAGGGTCCTTTTGCAATAAAACTGGTTATGACTTGATCCAAGTGTTTAACAATTGGGGCTGTTAGTCTGACCATACATCACTGTGATCAAATGTGGACTTTTTCAGAGGGTGAAACTACAAGTCTTAACCACAGTGTAACTTACAGTTTCCTAAAAACGTAAACCTGGCAGCTATAGAATACACTATGTGCATTTATAATAGCTATTTTATATATTGTAGTGTCAACATTTTTAAATTAAATGTTTTACATTCACATGTGAGGAGTCTTTGTCATTTGGTTTATATGGGCTGGAAGAAGCTTCCTCCTCCTGGCTCCTGTAGCTTTAGCAGTAGGTGCCTGGAGTCCTGCACTGCTGCTGCAGCAACTTAATTTTATCTGTTGAGAGAAGGGAGAGCTTGCTGTGGCCGCCCTCAGAGTTTTTTTGGAGGCTTTCTGTAGCTTGAGTTGTTGGTCTTGACCAGTGAGCAGAGCTGAGCCCTGCAGCTATGGGGCAGAGGAGGAATAACCTTTGTGGGTTTTCTTAATTAATAAAGCTTATCTGCTTATCAGTGTCAGCTGTTGAGGAGATGCTAAGCTTTTTTTTTTTTTCTTCTGCTTTCCAGTAGATGCAGGGGAAGTTTATTTTGGTGGTGTGAACCGCCACCTTCTTCCCCAGCAGTGTCTCAGCATGGGTTGTGTGGGGCTGGGGCCCACCAGTTTCTGTGGGATCTGGCTGCATGACTAAGCCCCAGTTAATAACAGCAGCCAGCGCAGGATGGTATGTGAGGGGAAAAGCTAATTATACAACCTGAGAGCATATGGGCTGCTGAGCAAACTGGAATGGGCGCTCAATAAGATTCTCATTTCCCATCTAAGCTTTTTTGATGAAACAGGATTATACTCAAACCTTCACTTGAGAACAGCTCTTCAGGCCCTGGGCTGAGACAGCTCTGGCTTTCCCAGCGGTGCCTCTGGGAGCAGCTGGCCCCTGTCAGGCTGTGGTTGAGGAGAGCTGTCTGACTACAGCTGAAACACAGGTAATTAACATTTAAATTGAATTGTGAGGCTGGCTCTCCTCTCCTAAAGAACAGGCTGCACTGGTAAGGCTCAAAGTTGGCATGGAAAAGTAGCACAGGGAAGTAGTTTAGCGAGCCCATCTTGATTTATTTCAATGGAATTAGAAGTGCCGTGGCATTCCAGGAGGAAGAAAAGCAACAGTTCACTCTGGCAAGCCAGCGGTGAGTCAACACGGAGCCCTCTGCGCCCAGTGCTTGCAGACTGGAGGCGTTTACAGCATCTCCTTCCACTAGGACGGCCAGGGAGAGGTTTGAAAACCACCCTGCCCCCAGCTCCAGGAGTCAGGGATAGCAGCTCTTGGGGGATGCTGCATCCCTCGGGGGCTGCTGAGCATCCCTCGGGGTCCTGCATCCCTCGGGGCTGGTGCCAGGGCTCTCCCTTCTCAGACAAACCACTCCGTGTGCTTAAATCCTGCAGCTGGAGGAACAGGCGCCCCTTAGCCTTTGCTCTTACACAACTTCCTCGCCGCCCTTCCCTACACCGCGCCAAGCATGCTCGGAACAAACACGGCCCCCCTGGTTAATACCATTATCATATCTGCCACAGAGCTGCTAAAAACATGTTCAAGATAATCTGAGATTAGGTTTTAAACAAGTATTTTCCTCGCTGATAAACCTGTAGGGAAAAAGATCTCCTTGCAGCTAAATTGTCAACTTAATTGCTTTAAAGTTAAGCACCACCTCGGTAACTTTAGTTGATATTAAGTGATCTCGGGTAGATCAGCTCTGTCCCAGGGGGGCACAGACATGGGGCAGGGACGTTCCCACAAGAAACCTGGGGGTCCTCGGTGGCCCAGGAGCCACGTAAATTGGGAAGCACCACGCAGCTTGCGTTTAGGCAGGTTAAAAAAAAATAATAAAAAATTCCAAGTGATGGGATTTATGAATGCTCGACGTGGTGCTCAACTCCAGTAGCAGGCTGGGCTCCTGCAGGAAAAGTATGTTTTAAAATAACATCCCTCGAAAACAATGTTTCCTCCAAGTTCTTAGTGGAAACAATGAACCATCTGGGTATGCCTTGAAGCTGTTTCTTAAAATAAAATCATTGTCTAGCAGTTCTTACAAAAGATAAACCAAGGAAAAAAAAAAAAAAACCCAACCAAAAAAACCCAACACACAACGCAAAAACCAAACCCACCACAAAACCATATCAATTTGTCTTAGTAATTTTAACAAAAAAAGAAATTAAGCTAGATCTTGCATGCGGTGGGCCAGAATACAGCGATGCGTGGTATTCCACGAGCTCGTTGTGATGATATCTGAAGACGGAAACCCTTCCCTTACCAATTCTCTTGACGATTTCTTCGCATTCCTGCTCAGAACTCGCTGCAAACACCAGGCAGTCGAACGTGCTCCCGTCGGGGCTCTCCGGGGAAGCGCTAAAAATGGAAACGCGTACATTAGCTGTCAGAGAGAGCGGCTCTGGAAGCCCGGCCCTGGCTCGTAACCACACCAGAGACCCCACGGCGGGTCTGGATGCCGCTTGTTTATTTTCTAAGCCCCACATCCCTCTATAGCCACACACCCCCCCCCCCGCCAAGCGCCCGCGGGCAGCACTTACGCCACGCAGAAGGCGAATAAATTGCTGCTGTCCACGCAGCGTCCCACGCAGGAGATGGTGGGGTAGGGGTAGCGGCACAGGAGCTGCGCGGGGGACGGGAGGGAGAAGGCATTAAGGGGCTGCAGACAGTCCCTGTCGTCCCAGTTCCTGGTTTAAACTGGCCCCGCAGCCCCTCCATCCCCACGATGGCAGATCGGCAGCGTCGGGGGGTCACCTGGAGCATGGGTGTCGCTCGCTCACCTTGGAAGAGGTCTTCTCCTGTACGAGGACTTCTGCTTCCATCACATCAAACAAAACATCCTGAATGGGGGATGGAGGGGGGAGAAGCCCCAATCATCACAGCGTCTGAGCTTGATTTTTTCATAAGACACTTAAAAGAGGGAGATAACTCAAAAGCAGAGGTGACGAAGCACAGCCAAGAACAGCTTTTTCAAGGCATTTTCTCTGTGCTGCCCTTTTTCCCCCCCCAACTCTCGCACTCGGAGCTTTTCACAAACAACCCCCCAAAGGCTCAGACAACGGTGTCCTGAGCCCTGCAGCATCCCTGGAAGCAGGCTCAGCCTCCCCGCAGTTTTCCAAGTACTTTCCTGCAGGTGGTTGTATTTTTTCTTTCCCTTAATGCACTTTCCTATCCTGGCCGCAGAGAAGACAAAAAAAAAAAAAAGAAAAAATACCCCACAGGAGTGTGGGGGGGTGCCAAATACTCAGCCAGGCCATGTGAACCTGGAGCCAGCAGGAAAAAATATCCCCGGGTAGAGACCACATTTCCCTGTATTTCTCTCGTCAAGCCATTCCCGGGATGCCCCCAGCCCCGTCGCTCACCCGCGCTGCCCGGTGCCTCTCCAGCACGGCGGGGATGGCCCGGCCCAGAACCTCCTTGCCACCGCACTGAAATAGAGTGGGAAGGAAGGAGTAATTCATGGGCACGTGAGAAGAAACCCAGAAAAGACAAAAAATGTACCCCAGGGCACGTCTTTGCCCCATCGCCTCACCTTCCCAACGCTGGTCTGACCCAGGTACTGCAGGTTGTAGAGCAGCCTGGGGGGAAAAGGGCTCGGGAGCATCAGAGCAAGGACCTCGCGCATCCTCCTGACGCTCTTTGCCAGGGAAGATGCTTGCAGCCCCCCCTACCACCCCCAGGCCACGGGGACAGCTTTGACCCCACAGCCTTGAGTCGAGACGGGGGACAGTGTGGGCACGGGGCTGCCTCGATACTGGGAACCCCAGCCCAGCGCTGGACCTACCTGCCCCCCTGCAGCTTCCGTGGCTCCCCCTCGCCCCGGTGCCGGGGGCCTTGCTGGAGCTGGAATTGGGGCTCCTTCTCCTTCAGGACCTTCAGGTAGGGCAGCAGCGGCTCGTAGAGCCCCCCATCATGCCACCGCCACCGCAGCAGGCGGAAGACGAGCGGTTGTCCCTTCAGCTTCTGCAGCACGGCCCCGGCCTGGAGTTGGGGGGGGGAGAGAAGCAGAGCTGGAGGATGGGGGGGCAGGAGAAGGGGAGATGGGGGGGACACGCCAGCCCTCCATGCCCACCCACCTGCCCACTGTAGGCGTTTCTCAGCGAGCAGCCGCTGATCTCGTCGAGGATGTCGCCGGCCAGCACCACCTGGTCCACCTCCGCCTGGCTCTCGGGGAGCACCTTGGTGACAAAGACTCGGCCATCCACGTACCTGGGGGTGCGGCCGTGCCCCAGCTCAGCCCCAGGGACCCAGCCCCGCTCCTCCAGCCCTCCCGTACCATCAGCGATGCTTCACCAATACACAGAGGCAGGGAAAACCCACCCCCTGGGCAGTTTATACCAGCGAGGCTGAGCCGATGGGGAGAAAAAGCACCTGAGGCAGCCCCAATGCTCTCAATGGGGTGTTCATCTCCCCTTTTTGGGGGGGGGGGGGGAAAGGGGGGGAGGCACGGGTTGAGTGCCATGGTGTCCAGACCCCGCTGGAGAGTGAAGAGGAGGATCCAGGGCTCCTACCTGAGCACCATCCCCAGCTCTCGGCACGGGACTGTCTCGTAAGTGACACACACCTGGAAGAGAGTGGCCAGTGACAGTGGCCCTGGCAGTGGCCACAGCACACGCAAGGAACATGACCAGGACAAGGGGGAGGATGAGGACCCCTTGCCCTGGATCGTTCCTGGCACTGGTGCCAAACCAGGGCTTTGGGAGCCCAGGGAGAGGCCGGTCCCCAGCGCCCCAGGCTGGGCTGAGACCATCAGTGGCTGCTTGTCCTTGTCCTTTCCAGGGATTCGGCTGTTCCCAGACCCTGGAGGGACAAACCTGCCGGATGGATGGGATGGCAAAGCAGCAGGTGAACCCCGAACTCAGCGATGAGCCCTCCTCCCTCGCTGCACACGTCCCCCTGCAGCCAGGGGAGTGCTGCCGTCCCTCCCCAGAGCCGCTGCCGTTTGCGGCAGCACTTACTGTCACATCGCATTAGCCAGGGACCCGAAACCAGCTCGGCTGGGAGCACTCGCTGTTAGAAATGCCCAAAAGCCAGCGGCATCCCGGCCTCCGCAGCAGCACGCTGTAACCAGCCCCAAAGTCCCCTTCAGCTTTTCTGGGGATTCTTTTGGGTTAAGGCGGCAGCGGAGGGATGCTCTTCGGTTTTAAAAGACATCAAGGTATCCCCGCTGCTCTCAATAAACGCCCCGATTTTTCACCAGGCAAAACCAAGAGCGAAACCAACCGATGCGTAATCTGTGTCAGCCCAGGGAAATGGGGATTTTTTTGGCAAGAAATCAGGGGAGGGAGCAGGGGAACACTTGATTTATGTCAGCAATTTAGGCCTGGGTACTGCTCTTGCTTGGTTTTACTCCCAGGAATGCCAGGATCTGCTGCCTGTGCCAGCGCAGGCACCCAGCAGGATCCAGCCTCGGTGGCAGAGGTGGGTCTGGTGGTGCTGGGGAACCTGAGCCAAGTCACCCCTGGCTGCGGCCGGGCGGAGAGGTGCGTGGCGATCCCTCCCCACCAAATCCTTCCTCAGCTCCCTCGTTTGACTTCCCAGCGAGGGCCAGGTGGCGGAAGGATGGCTCTGGGGAGAGATGAGCTCTTACCGGCAGCAGCCAGCTTTCGTCCAAGAAGCTGCAATTCTGCAAACAAAGGAGCGTCAGCGCCATCGGTCCCGGCGAGGAAGGAGCCGGGACACTGCGCTGGCAGCCATATGCCGGCCACCACCCTGCCGATTTGTCACCGTACCTGCAGGTCCAGGGAGAAATCCATCTCTGTCACCACCAGCAGCAGCGAGAGGAAAGGCTCTGCAGAGGGACGGGGATGGAGAGGCAGAATCACCGCCAGGTTCCCAGCAGCCACAGCCTCGCGGGGACATGGCAGAGGTCCGAATAAAGCCACTTCGGGCACAATTAATGAGCCCTGGGGAGCGAGGCCCTGAGAGCATCCCAGCACCACGGCACCCAGGCTGCTGCCGGAGGCTCATCCCGGGCTCCTGCTGCCGGCATGGGGAGAGAAGTGCTGCAGCTCGACGCTTGATTTCCCCAAATTCAGACCAAGGCTCGCAGCAAACGCTGCTGACAAGCAACTTTCTCTCCATTTCTCCCCTCAAACGCGAAGTGAAGCCACTCCGGCTCTCCTGCACGAGCCTTGCAGTGACACTGGCGGAGATCTGCAATCTGCTCATGCACCGGCAGCGCGGGTGATTTACAAGCCATCTAGGTACAGGTTTAACATGGGCTTATTTATCATAATCAAAAGATTAAAGTCTTTCACCCTGGCCTGCCCCCCCTCCAAGGAGCACAGCTGCGGATGGAATGGTGCAGCCTGTCAAGGAAATACAGCCTTTTACCACACCGAACCCCCCGTGTGACCACAGCCTGGGCACGGCCACCAAGGGCTCCCCTCCAAGCCGGACTGCTGGGTCTGCTCAAACCAGCACCCTTGGTACAAAGCAATAACTCAGAAAACACTTGAGAAGCAATTTTCCTAGCTCATGACACTAAAACCAACCTTAGATGGATTCAAATTGTGTTTAAATATTTACACCTGATTTTCCATCACTGCAGCAGCATATTTAGATTTTACCACTAATTTGGGCTTAGAAAAATCACAGTGGACTATTCCCCCCCCGCCCCCCACAGCAGCATGGTGCCATAACGCCTGCGACGGCCACCCCCGGGACAGGTTACATCCGGCCTCGGAGGAGCCACTGTCTTACCCAGGAGGTTTTCATTGCCGAGGACGGAGCTCACTGGATCATAAAACTGAAAAACAGAGAAATGCCACCATCACGCGGCCATTTTGCTGCCCGTGGCCCACGGGTAGTGGGGGTCCCTGCTGTGAGCTGCACCTCCAGGAGCCGGGGGGTCTGTGCCAGTCCCTGCACGGCCGCCGCCAGCACCTTCCCCTGCAGAGCCAGGCGCAGAAAATACCGCCCACGGCCCTGCACCGTCCGCGTCTTCTCACAGCCGCCGGCTTTCTGAATGCTGATGGAGAGAGAGGTCGGCCTGGATGGGGAGAGGGGAAGCAGCTCACATCATAGAATCATACAGAATTGCCTGGGTTGGAAGGGACCTTTAAGATCATCGAGTCCAACCATTAACCCAACACTGCCAAAAAACCCACTAAACCATGTCCCTCAGCACCACGTCGAACCGTGTGTTAAATACCTCCAGGGATGGTGATTCCACCACTTCCCTGGGCAGCCTGTTCCAGTGTTTGATAACCCTTTTGGTGAAGAAATTTTTCCTAATATCCATCCTAAACCCGCCCTGGTGCAACCTGAGGCCATTTCTTCTCCTATCAATTATTACTTGGGAGAAGAAACCAACCCCCACCTCACTCCAACCTCCTTTCAGGTAGATGTGGGAGCATCTGGGGTCTTTGGGACAGACCTCCTCCCACCTGGGGTCTTTGGGATGAGCACATCATGGATGGACACCACCATGGCTTAGATTGTCACTCCCAGCCCAGCTCGGGGGCCACTCACCTGCCACCGTCCCCCGTGGGAAGCTGCTCCACCCAGTGCCAGTAATCCCGTCTCCTGAAGCCCCAGGCTGGCTCTGTGGCAAAAAGGGAGCACAGGGCCCTTTGCTGTGGGCACCGGGAAGCTGCCACCTCCCACCCGGGCACAAAGAGCTACTCACGTCGTAGCCCCTTGCGCAGGATGCTCTCCAGCAGCTGGCAGAAGGAGGTGAGGTGCGGCGAGGCGTCCGTGCAGGGCCCCCCGCCCTCCCGCAGCCGCAGCACCCCGCCTGCGGTGGGGGGAGCATCAGCGCCCATGGGTGCCCCAGCCCGGAGCGGGGGGCACCCACGGGAACAGCCCTGTGCACGCCCCCAGGGCGGGTCGCTGGTGCTGCGGGAGGTGCCCGACACGGCGCAGCATGCGACCCCGCGGCCGCAGCGGGCAGAAACTCCGGTAAACTTCCTCAAAGCCAAGGCCGGGGGCTAACACCCGGTCAGGCGGCGGGGCTGGCCCTGCCACGGCGGCTCCCGGACCGGGAAACCCCCGCCCGGCCCCGTCGTCAGTCCGGCCAAACCGGTGCCGCTGCGCAGCGAAGGGCCGGGCCCCGGGTGGGTGCTGCCGGGGGAGGCGGGTACCGACCCCGGGGGGTGGTGGGGAACCACGCTCACCTTTAAGGGCGCTCAGCAGCGGCTCCTTCCCGGCCATGGGCTCGGCCCCCCGGCCCGGGCGGTCCCGCGGCGGCGGCTCCGGGAGGGAATCGGCAACCGGGAACGGGCCCCGCCCCGGGAGCGGATCGGCCCGGCCCCGCGGGGGGGGGAAACCTCCCGGCTCACACCCACCTGCGGCTGCCTGCGGGCCGGGCACCTCGATAGGTGCAGCACAGACATTGATGCATATATACATACATGTACACGCATATAAAATAAATACATTGGTATATATTGGCATCAATCACATACATAACAGAGACACAGGTGCATACATATACATGTGTATCTGCCCGCGTATCAGGAGGTGATTCTATCCCTCTCCTCCACTCTGGTGAGACCCCACCTGGAGTATCGCATCCGGCTCTGGAGTCCTCAGCACAAGAAGGACATGGAGCTGTTTGAGCGGGGCCAGAGGAGGCCACGGAGATGCTGGGAGGGCTGGAGCCCCTCTGCTGTGAGGACAGGCTGAGAGAGCTGGGGGGGTTCAGCCTGGAGAAGAGAAGGCTCCGGGGAGACCTCAGAGCCCCTTCCAGTCCCTAAAGGGGCTCCAGGAGAGATGGGGAGGGACTCTGGATCAAGGAGCATAGTGATAGGACAAGGGGTAATGGTTTTAAACTGAAAGAGGGGAGATTTAGGTTAGATATTAAGGAGAAATTTTTCACTGAGGGTGGTGAGCCCCTGGCCCAGGTTGCCCAGAGAAGCTGTGGCTGCCCCATCCCTGGAGGGGTTCAAGGCCAGGCTGGACGGGGCTTGGAGCAACCTGGGCTGGTGGGAGGTGTCCCTGCCCAGGGCAGGGGGTGCCACTGGGTGGGCTTTAAGGTTCCTTCCAACCCAAACCATTCTATGATTCTATGATCCTATGATTCTAAGTTCGAGCCCGGCCGCCGGCGGAGCGGGGCGGGGCGGTGCGGGACCGGGGGCGGAGCGGAGCGGCCATGGCGGAGGCGGTGGCGGAGCCCGGGTCTGTCCCGCTGCTGGCGGCCGCCCGCCGGGCGCACGGAGAGGCTTTCGGGGGGGCGGCGGTGCTGGCGGCGTGGGCCCCCGGCCGGGTCAACCTCATCGGCGAGCACACCGACTACAACGGCGGCTTCGTGCTGCCCATGGTAAGGGCCGTGCTCCGCCGCCCCGGCCCCGTGATCCCTCGGTGTCACCCTTCCGGGTCCCCCTTGCAGCCTCCGGGGGTTCCCGGCCGCCGTCTCCCCCCGCCTGCCCCAGGGTGTCCCACCGGGATCCACCACCCGGGACCCTACGGGATCCCCTGGGATCCCCCTTTCACCATCCTACCCCCGGGATTCCCCCGCCCAGGACCCTGCGGGATCCCCCTTTCAGCATCCTGCCCCTGAATCCCCCGCCCAGGACCCTGCAGGGTCCACCGGGATCCCCCTTTCACCGTCCTGCCCCTGGGATCCCCCTGCCCAGGGCCCTGCGGGATCCCCCACCATGCCCGGGACCCCGGAGCATCAGGGGCAGCACCCTTCGGACCGGCTCCTAACTCACTGCAGAGGGGTGCAATTCCCCCTCCCCAGCCACCTCTTCAAAGGGTTGAAGCCTCTTTTCTGCAACCCCATCAAAAATTTCCCATCCCTGGAGAGCAAGGTTTTGGTGGCAGAGATGGCTTGAAGCAGCTGGGGCTTCCTGCCCTCCTTTGGCTTGGCAGGGAAGCCCCCTCTCAGTCCTAAATCAAACCTACAGCTAATTATTTTGAGGCCGAGGAGCGTGGGAGCAGGTCAGCTGAATTCCCCTGCAGGCAAGACAACTTCCCGAAACCTCATGTCCTTGTCATGGGTTTCCACTCCCCCGGAGCCCAGCAGCGGCTGAGCTGGGGTGGTTGATCACAACATTTTGGTGCTAAGACTGACCCTGTGTGGCATGAAATAGCCAGAACATTCAATGCTGTGACAAGCCGGAGCGTGCGGTGGCAGCTGGTGACTCTGCACGGGCAGAGTTAAGGGTAACAAGTGTCTGGTGCAGTCACAGCTGTCCCCTGCCACCAGTGGGGATGCCTCAAGGGATGCCGCAGGGTCTGAGCACACCTTCCCCCTGCCTCCCCAGGCCCTGCAGCTGGGGACGGTGCTGGTGGGATCCCCCACGCAGGACGGGACCATCTCCATCCTCACCACCTCGGCGGAGGCGGACGAGCCCCACAGGGTGCAGTTCCCGGCTCCCCGCCAAGGCAGCCCTCTGAGCCCGGGGCAGCCGCGCTGGGCCAACTACGTCAAGGGCGTCATCCAGCACTACCGGGGTAAGAGCCAGTCTGCAAGGTGGGTTAGAGCCCCCTTCATGCGGGGCCGGTGCTTGGCACCAGGCTTTTGGCATGCTCCGGGGGTTCTTCCAGTGCCGGTACAATCCCGCAGCTGCTGCAGGACCAAGCTCCAGCAGAGATGCTTTCAGCTCCAAAGACCCCTGTGTTTGCGGGGGGATGCCCGGGTCACGGTCTGCCGTGGATCTCCCTGTGTTTTAAAACGGGATATCAGACAGGGGTTCCTCCATCGGGAGCCGGTTCCCCATGAGCTGTGGGGCACGGCAGCCTCCAGCCCTGCAGGGGCTCACGGCCCCCCTCCTCCCTTCTGTTCCCGCAGGTGGTCCCGTGCCGGGCTTCACCGCCGTGATAGCCAGTGACATCCCCCTGGGCGGCGGCCTCTCCAGCTCCGCCGCTCTGGAGGTGGCTACCTACACTTTCCTCCAGCAGCTCTGCCCTGGTAAGGCAGCAGTTGGTCCTGGCCCCAGGTGCCTCCATTCCCGGGTGGGAGCCGGGATGAGGAGGGTGCCTTTAGCAAGACCCCGCAGCCCTCAGGGAAACGCCGCTGTGGGGTGGGTCACAACCGCTTAGTGGAGCTGGCGCCACTCTGGCTGCAGGGCTGCTCCGGCTCACCTAGTAATGCCTCTAAAGCCCATGGACCATCAGGGATGAGAGGATGTTCTCTTGGGAGCAACTTCTCCCCACCCTCATGTCTCCAAAAATCTGAGACATCGGTGTCCAATTATTGCATCCAGCTGGATCCAGGGACCCACGCAGGCACAGGAGCAAGCACCTGCAGCTGATGCTTTAGCAAACCCCCATTCCATGGCAAAGCAACCCTTTACCTTGGTGTTTTCTCCCCTTATTCCAGGCAAGGGGCAAAGGTCCCAGAGCTGCTAACCTGCCTCTCTCTGCTCTGGCACAGATGACGGTGATTTGGTAGCCAAGGCACTGGCGTGCCAGAAAGCAGAGCACACGTTTGCCGGCATGCCCTGTGGGATCATGGACCAGTTCATATCCGTGATGGGCAAGGAAGGCCATGCGCTGCTCATTGACTGCAGGTCAGGGCCGAGCCCCGAGCTCGCTGTGCTGTGCCCGCCTCCTCGGGCAGGTGGGGACGAGCTGGTTCCATGGCCACGAAATAAATGCAGGAGTGCAGGGAGGGGTTAACCCCTGTAGCCAGCCCAAAATCTCATCGGGGGGCTGGGGTTCCCTACATTTTAATTCCTATGTCTTGATTTCTCCTCCTGCATCTTTTCTGCTACTTGCCTGGGTTGTCTTTCCCGCAAAGCTGATAGAGTCCATTATGGGACTAATAACTGGGAGTGAAATGCTCGAGCGAAATCCTAAACCGATGGACTTTGCATCTGCGGAGGCAGGAGCTGCCTGCCACGTCACTTGGACGGCCGATGGCCGGAGCAGGCGGGGGGGCAGGCGCACGGCCCGTGCTGAGCTCTTGCTGCAGGTCCCTGGAGACCATCCTCGTCCCGCTGACTGACACCAGCTTGGCCGTCCTCATCACCAACTCCAACGTGCGGCACACACTGACGGGCAGCGAGTATCCCACACGCCGGCGGCAGTGCGAGGAGGCAGCGGCGGCGCTCGGCAAGGCCAGCCTGCGAGATGCCACCATGGCTGAGCTGGAAGGTGGGGACGGTCCCTCCCTCGGCTCTGACCGCTCCTCGGGGCAGCAGGAGCTCGGTGCTCTATGGTGTGGGCTGAGACTGCGGGGCAGCACCCGGGGTGGGTGGATGCATGCACCGGGACAGGAGCATGCCACGAGTGGAGAAGCGGGGTTGCAGGATGCGGCTGTGCTCACCCCCAGCAGCATCCCGCAGACCAGAGCAGCTTCGCTGCAAGGATGTGCTTATCTCTGCAGCGGCCAGGAGCCGTCTGGGCGAGGAGGTGTACCGGCGGGCCAGGCACGTCGTCGGTGAGATAGCACGGACAGTCCAGGCAGCGCAAGCACTGCAGGACAGGGACTACAAGACATTTGGGAGGCTGATGGTGGAGAGTCACAACTCCCTGAGGTGAGGATGTACCACCCCTGGGCAGGGCAGGCTGCACTGGGGGCACTGATGTCAGGTTCTCAGGGGGTTCCCTTGCCAGTGGGGACAGCACTGGGGGCAGCCAGAGCCGTGTCCTGCCCAGTGTCTCTCACGGCTCAGTCTCCCAGGGAGTTTTAGGAGAAGCCCCGCAGGCTTCTGCACTGGGGGGTACTGGGATGAGGCAGGCAGTCGCATACGTTACAGAGCCGTGCTGTTACGGCAGCCCCCAGCCGGTCCCTGACGCTCGCAGCCTCGCTCATGTATACATGCACTTATAGGCAGGGAGCTGGACCGGGATCTGTGGCATCCTGCGTTGCTGCGGTTTGCTATGGCAATGCATGCACCAAGGCGCGTGTTTCAGCCGTTAGGGGTGCGAGGGCTATGGCTGGGGTGCAGGACAGGGCTGACCCTGGGTCTCCTCTCTCCAGGGACGACTACGAAGTGAGCTGCCCGGAGCTGGACGAGCTGGTAGCGGCAGCTCTGGAGGTCGATGGGGTTTACGGCAGCAGGATGACCGGGGGAGGCTTCGGAGGCTGCACGGTGACATTGCTGGAGGCTGGGGCTGCAGAGAGAGCCCAGCACCACATCCAGGTACGCGGCAGAAAAGTGCTGGGAGAATTGACTCAAAGATCCCAAGGAAACACTCGGGGGCATGGCCCGGGGACGCTGTTGGAGCTGTGCTCCTGAGGCACTCAGGGTTGGCGTAGCCCATCTGGTGCCGCGCAGGGATAGCCCCAGGTCTGTCGATGCTACTAAGCTCTTGCAGTTCAGCATCGTGCTGGTCGCGCAGCACTGCCCAAGGACCTTACTACATTGAGAAAGTGAGCAAAAAGGTGCTGGGTGAGCTTCAGGAAGGCTAAATCTATCTAGGGAAAAGCAATCCAAGCTGAGCTTAGGCAATGCTGAGCTTAAACCGGCACTTACAGCCCAGGAAAAATCTCAGTGCTGTCATCAATGTTCTCTAAATCAGCAGCTCAGCCTGCGCCAGGAGCTGAAAATGCCAGCAAAATGGGGGTGTCGGGAGATGGGGGCAGTGAACGAGGCAGCGCCTTATTTCGCTGCTGTATGAGATCATGGTGAGCCCTGTAAATAGTGGGGGGGATAAAGAAGGGGCAGAGGAAGGTGTCCGAAATGAGGAGAGACCGAAAGGACGCTGCCTCTGCCATCTGATGAGAAGCTGGGAGAGAGGGAACGTGACCAGGAGTTACAAAAGAGCGAAGGGAGTAGATTGGGTGAGTGTGGGACTGACCCTCGCATCCTCCAAAATAAGAACCAGCGACCGCTGGGTGAGTGAGGAGGGAAACAGAGCCAAGGAAGCCCTGCGCAGGGCTGGCGGTGAGTTTTCTGCTGTCACCAGAGGCCGTGGAGGTTGGTGGCATCAGCAGGGTCAGAAAGGGGTTGGAAAAAGTCACAGAGAACAGTCCCTGAGGGGCTGCTGGAGGCTGAGCTTGGGGATGTGTTGATAGCCTCCCTGCCCCGTGCTGTGGATGGCCCAAGGGACCCCAGGCAGTGGCCAGGACAGCACGCTGTCCCCCCAAAAAAACATCTGGAGGGGCAGCTGGGCCAGCTGCACGGCTGGGCTGGCCAGCAGGGCCCCAGCTCCGGCAGGTCTTGCCTGCACCAGCCCAAAAGCACCCCCCAGCCCAGGCACTTACTGCTCCTCTTGTCTCCTAGGAGAAATACAGCGGCACAGCCACCTTCTACCTCACCAAACCCTCCGGAGGGGCAAAGATCCTGCCCCTGTAGAGGAGCGACCGCCTCGCCTGGGCCAGGATCGCCTCCCTCCGAGAGGCGGCTGCTTTCCTGCCTTCACAAGGGAATCAATTTGTCTGCCTGCATCGTTTGCCTAATAAACACAAAACATTTGCACAGTCGTTCTGTGCCCGCCTGGGCTGAGCTCTGAGGCCAAAGTCACGGGGGACCTTTCCCCAGAGGAAACTGGTTGAAATCCAGTTTGCACCGGTGTAATGAGCCATTACCAGGGATGCGGGGTCCAGTAGTGCCTCTGGAGCTGCAGTCGCGGGAGGGGATGGCAGTGGAGCAGCAGCAGGCACTGATGCTTGGCAGAAGCCCTTGCTTTGGGTATCTGCTTCTTCATCTGTGTCCTTCACGTGCTGCTGCAGATGGAGGGGGGAAGATAATTTTTTTTTTTTTTTTAAGAAACAAACAGGAAGAGGTGGACTGTAGAGAAAACATTTATTGAGTGCAATAGGAAGCCATCTGATCAAAGGCCCGCTGTCAGAGCAGGCTGCTGGATCCGCCCTTGGAAAGGCTGAAACACCACCAGCCCTAACGACCAGATGAAAATTAAGAAGTGAGGCTGTTCTAGTGCGAGGCATGGGGTTGGTGCGCAGCCGCCTGGTGCGTGGGGATGGCGTGACATCCTGGAGAGCAGCAGCTGTGCTTGGATAACAGGATACTCTTTGGTTAAAATGCTTGGAGGTGGGGGATCCCTTTTTAAGTGGTTTTCAGTGTTTACCCTGGACCACAAAGCACAGGGAAAGGGGCCTGGGGTCCTTGTGCAGGAGGAGACATGTCAGCTGGAGAGGAAAAACCCCGACCACAAAGGTGAGATGGGAACGGGGAGGCAGGCAGGCTAACACCACTGGTACGTGCTCAGGAAAAATAAGTGCTTCTTGAAGTCATGGTAGAACCACAGGGTTGGGTCAAGAGATACTTCACCAAGTTCAAAACTGACCTAGCTCCAGCTGCAGTCCTGGAGACTCCGGGGGACTTTACTCACCCATGCGCATCTTTGGCTCAAACATGGACAACCCGTCCCGCTCAAGTGAACAGCCTGGAGAGGAGAGGGAGCTCTCGGTGGTGTCAGTGCTAGAAAAATCTTCTTCCGGGTCAAAAAAAAGCCCCAACAACCAAACAAAGAAACCCAACAACAACAGAAAAAGAACAAAACAGCCCAAGTCCAGCGTCAGATCAAATCAGGCAGGCTACACTGCCCGGGAGCCCAGGCAGCTGCTGTTTTGGTTGGAAGCTCTAATCCGGAATGGTGGCAGCTGCTGCATGGGGCGGGATCCTTGCTTTCGGCAGGCTCCTTGCTGGCTCCCGTGCGGCTGAAGCATGCCAGGGAAACACACTGTTCAGCAAGACACGGATCCCGATTGTTCTTGTTGGCAGAGGGCAGCGAGACGCCAGGTGTCATGCCCAGAGCCAGGAAACGAGGTCCAGCAAGGTCTCAGCTCAGCCCTGCATCCAGCACCGTCCAAGGAGAGCGAGAGCCGAGGGCTGAAGGGGGCTCAGAGGCTCGCTCAGGATGATGAGAGCCCCTGCTGTTCTCAGGCTTGCTCCTCCCTCGTGTTTACTGAGGGATCACAGCTCCCTTTATAGACGTTGGTGTTGGGCAAAAGGGCTTTTTAAAGACACACGACATCTTCTGCCACAAAACCTCACGCTCTCCACATCAGCCATGTAAGAAATCCCAGGCACCATTCCCATCCCCGGGCATCACGGCCTGGGCCATCCCCATCCCTCACCTCCAGGCAGCTCCCAGCCCTTCTGCGCCTGTGCTGCGGCTGGAGCGCGCTTCGGCTGGTGGGTGCTGTGCAGGGAACCTTCTGCTGGAGGACATAAGGCCCAAGGCAGAGCCCAGCAGCTCATCAACAGGCTTTCCGCAGGGTTTAGTGGCCTTTGGATCAAGCCCTTAATTAATTTCTTCCAGTTATTCATGTTTCTCAGCAGCCACAGTCCCAGTGTAGCCTCAATATTCAGCATAGATCTCATCCACTTCAATATTTTTTTTTATAAAATAATAAAATACATTTATATATATTTATATATATACTACGAAAACTGTACAATGTTTATGCAAAAAAAAAAAAAAAATGCATCAGAGGCCATCCCGAGTAACGCTATACAAATGAAAGGCTATAGTTTGCTATCGTGGTACCAAATCTTAGCAGCGAAGAACAGACACAACTAGGTGCAGTAAGAAAGCATAGGTTACCCCAAACCCCCACCTTGCAGCTCTCATAAAAGACCAAACAGAACAAATCACCACCTCCAGTGGGCAGCCAAAGGTGCCGGAGAGCCCGAAGCAAAGATGGAAAGGATGACCTTCTGTAAATCAGGATGTTGTCAGCTGGGATCCTCTCGAAGCTGAGGACCTGAGAATAAATCATTCTGTTCCGTTTACATGGGGACTGGAGCCACTGAGACACCAGAATTTCTGCAGTTGCAGGTGTATTTGGATGGGGATGGGCATTGAAGACTGGTATTGGAGTGAGTGGTGATTGTTCATGGAAGACATCCCCGTGGACTCTGCAGAACTGAGTCTCTGGAGAGCAGGACAGGGTGAACAAGCCCTGAAGGATGAGCACACACCTGATGACCCAACTGTGCCAGAGCTTTGAGTGCGCTGGGCTCCAAAGGAGACATCCAGAGCTTGAAGTGCTGCGGAGGAGCGCCCACAGGAGGAGCTGGCCAGGCAGCACCTGGATGAAGCACCCTTGGGTCATTCCACAAAGTCCTGCCACCTGAACGGCAGCGTCCCGCTGGCAGATGGCCTGCCCTGGCTCAGGCCTCGTAGAACTGCCTCTCCATCTGTTTGCTGAGGGTCCCGCTGGACATCACTGTCCGGCTCACGAACTCTTTGGTGACCTGTTTGGTGAGGGTGCTGCTGGCGCTCTCCACTCGCTGGGTCGTCATCAGCATGCCGTCTGCAGCGAGAAGCTCAGTGGTCAGGACACCGCGCAAAGTACGGGGTTACAGGATAAGGATCTGCTCTGCCTGATGATTCCTGGCAGAGATTCCTCCCTAAATACCGCTTTCACCGATGGAAAACCTCTCCAGATCAAGTGATTCAGTACTTTGCTATGTCAGTCAGTAAGATGGATTTCCTAACGGCTCCCAAACTCTTTGTATTTCAGTGATTCCTTGAACTCAATGGGGACAACATGGGACAACTACACTGATGTAGTTAAATATGATCATCACACTTTTCTGTTTTTTCCTGCTCTGAAGAGGTCTAACCTGGCAGGAAGAGTTATGATTTGGTCCCTAGTGGTAGTCCTGGTGGATTTTGAAAACTCAGCATTCCCCTCGTGACTGGGCGGCACATGGGAAATGACTGCAACTGCCTCTGGGGCAGAGCAGGGACATGGTGCAGGAAAGAGTCTGGTCCTCTTCATCCACCCCACCTGATGGACCCTCCCTCCCTGCCTTTTACTCTTGAGGTAAAAGCACCCTCAGACCTTTGAACAAGTAGAGTTGTTCTGTGCTTTCCAAGGGTTTCAAAGCAGACAGTGAGCCCCTACCTGTGAAGTGGGGATCCAGGGAGGAATGGCTGATGCTGGTTTTGGTAGTGTATTCGGTGGGGAAGTTATACACTTCTTCTCTCATGTACTGCTGCCCTCCAAACTGGGAGAAAGTGCCTGGGGAGAAGGAAAAGGGACAAGTCAGCCAGGAAACAAGGAAATTCCAACTCCTCAACCCTGCACAGTGAGTATCAACAGTCATCTCAGGAGGTTCCTCTTGCTGACATCAGAGACAGGTTTAGGAGGAACTGGGAGGACTGGGAAGGTCTTACGCCTGTCCAGTGTAAGAAGTTGCCTCCAGGTATGTGTACAACCAGGTATGAGACAGAAATTTCATAATAAATTAAACACAGGCAGGTTCTCACGATCCTCCCTCATTCAGTGTATCAGGATTGAGACGGTGCTCACAAGGCACAGCATTGTCTTCATGGAAGACAATGTCTCCATGTCTTTCATGGAAAATGGAGTCACCACCAGAGCTGGAAAAGGACTCTGGGAGTTGTGTTCCCTGCTCTAAGATGTTTATCTTTCCACCTCCACAAAGCCATGGTGCTGTACCTCCATCCTGAGATTCGATGGTGATGATGCCTTCTCTCTCTGGCCCAAAGCCTTGGGTGGTCTTGGCTTGCACTTTGAACTTGTATGGGACGTTCTCACTCAGGTGGGGCACAGTAAGGGTAGTTTCTGGATTGTCTCCTTCAACATAGATATTCCTGGGCTCCCCTAATCCACACAGAGATACCAACGGTGAAGACAGGCAGGAGCAATGGTCCCTCCAAACACACACAACTCTGGCTGTTGTCTTTGTTTTCCCTAAGTTTTATGCCACCAACAGACTGTACAACCTCATCACCCAGTTCTATGAAGGGTTAAGGCACGGCTATTTTAGTACAGTGTTGATCCTCAACAAACCTCCACTGGGTTTGGGTTGTAATATGCTACCTCCTCCCACTACATTTGTTACACCAGGCCATGCAATGACACAAAGCATTGGGGTCCAGCAGCTCCCAGGCTCATGGAATCAGCCTCATGTCCCCAGTTTGTCCACACCGATGTAAGCAGACAACTTTGTTGTTTGTCCCAGGAAAAATGCAGCAAGTTGCTGCCTTTGATGGAGGTATCTTGTGTTCTACACAGCAAACTGGTCTTCCAGAGCCTGATACCATACCTCCTCCATGCAGCATCTCACAGGTGACCATGTAGCCCAAGATGGACCCATTGGGCTTGCGGGGTCTTTCCCAGCTGAGCTGCAGGGAGTCAGGGCTGAGGGCAGTGAAAACCAGTGGTCCGGGAGCACTGGGTGTGCTCAGCGTGAAGGGTGAACCTGCAGGGGCATGAGTAAGAGGTCAGTATCGAAGAAGGTGGTGAGGAGGCGCCTGGGAGGGGTCTGCACGCAGCATTTATGAAATGAACTGGAAAGTCTCAGCTATCTAGACAGCTAGTGGAAGGTGAGTGCATGGGGAAAATGTCCTATTTCAAAATGAAAGGAAAGAAAGGAGAGCTCAGCATGTAGTAAGGAGTGAGAAAACAGCAAGGCCACCACTATAGACAACAGCAAAGACATCAGTGCCCCCTTTCCCCCTTCCCCCATCCACCTCACCTGGTACAGGGCTGAGTGGGCTTTGCGGGTCCACCTGAGACTCTATGGTGATGACTCCTTCCCTCTCAGGGCCCCAGCCTTCCTCGCTCTGTGCCTTCACCTTGAAGATGTAGGAGTGGTTGGGCAGCAGGTCCTCCACCACCACCGAGTTCTGGCAGGGGTTGGGAATGGTGAGTCGGTGCACCTCTCCTGGGACACACAGGGAAAGGAGACATCAGCTCCATGTTGCAGGCACAAAGGCAGCACTGTGGCTTTCACCTACACTCTACCTCAAATGAACTGCCTGGAAAAGTCATCCAGGGCCCTTTTCCTCAGTCACATCCATCACACCTCGCCACCAACAACTGCTAGTGCAGGATGAGATGTTGTTCCAAAAAAGGCTTAGGGCAAACAACAGCTTATTGAAAACTCATGAATTTTCAGCCAAAGAGAATTACATTTTCACTAACATTGCCCCAAGTTTCATGTAAAAATAAGAGATTTTCATTGCAATCCTTCCTCCAGGTCCAACTTGACAAAAAATCCTTCAACTAAGATGTTAGGGCTGGTAAAGGAGGAGTCCAAGGTTTTTTGGAGGAGGGGTGACTCCACAAGCAACGCCAGGAATTGTCGCTCCCAGCAGAAATGGGGAATGAGAGCTGTGGGGTAGCTGAGACATTTCCTCAAGGCTACACAAAAAGCAGAGTTGGGACCAGTCGGTTGAGGTTGGAAGGGACCTCTGGAGGTCATCTGATCCAACATCCCCTGCTCAAGCAGGGTTAATCCAGAGCCAGTTCCCCAAGAGAAGACCTGGGCCACACTTTCCGCCCCCAGAAACTCCCACCACCAACTGCCCGGTGGGCACCTGCTGACTGTTCACTGACCTCCATTGAGGAGCTGGTACTGCACGCTGTAGCCCTGCACCTCCTTCTCGCAGTGCGGCTCCTGCCAGCTCACCTTCAGGGAGGTGGGTCCCAGGGCAGAGAACACCAGGCGTGTGGGGGTGTCGGGGACGCCCAGTGGCAGCCTGGAGTCTGAGACAAAAAGGGAACGTCAGGGTGGAGATTTGGAGGCTGTGGGTTAAGGGGGCTGAGGGAGAGGAGGGAGTGGCCCGCGCAAGCGTGGGATGGTCCTGATGGTCTGGGGAAAATGTGATAAGATGTCACCTCTGCAAGCTGGCCCATCACAAGGGGCAACTGGCTGGCTCTGCACACCTACAGTGACGTGCCATGGCCTTGGGGTGCTAACCTTGTGTGGGATAAGTCAAGGCAAGCTTCGTGCCCCTGTGGTAGAGAGAGCAGAGCAGGGGCTCAGGTGCTGTGTGTGGCCCCCTCACTAACCCCGAAGCACCCTGTCCAGTCTGCCAGGAGCTTCACAGGCATCTTCAAATGTTGCTCAGTTAAGATTGGCCTTAGTCTATAGCTAAAGCAACCCGACACCTCCAGGGACTGTTGAAGGGGATGGAGGCAGCTGGGGCCAGGTCTGGGTGTTCTTGTTTCCTCCCAACTCAGCCCACTGGGACACAAGGCTCATGGCAAGCACAGCAGCCTCCCAGGTGACACTCAGGGACTGAAGCCTCTCATTGATATGGGCTTTGGCCAAGGAGCTTGCAGAGGGACATCTCATATGGAGCACACGTTCTCCCCAAGAGTCCTCCAAAGGCCTGTGGGATAAGACTGAGAACAACAAGCTTGTTAGGAATGAAGAGGACGGAATCAATGAGCTGATCAGCCCATTAAAGCATGGTGGCAGCAGTGGTGAGTGTTAATCAGCTCAGGTGGGTTGAAACACAGCTGAAGTCACCTGCAAATGGAAAGGTGGTGTGATGGAGGCACGGTCCAGGTCAAGAGGAAGATCAGTGCGGCACACAGCAAGCCATGGAGAGAGGGTTTAGGTGGAGTAGTGAATGGTAATAGCTCATGGATGGCCGGTGGCTTGGCTGTTATGGGATGCATGGCTGGGAGGAGACACTGGACAAAGCTGTACCTATGTACTTGCAAATCCCCGCGGACCCATCAGTCATGATTATAGAGTCCCGAAAGCCAGTGCTGGGGTAGTAACCCTTCACCTTTGCCCTGCTCCTGAAACCCACATCCCGGGGCCGTGGGATTGTCCTCCCAGCATCTTCATGGATGGGAGGGAGGAATCTCCCCGGGTAATCTACAGAAGCGGTGCAAAAGAAAGAGAAAAACACCATTGGAGACTTCAGAGCAGGTTCAGCCCGAGTGGTGGCTCCTGCAGAGGTGACTTTTTAAGGCTCAGATTTGAAGAGCCTTTTAACAACCTTCTGTCAGCACCAGCTGATGTACACGTGTGGAACTGAAAGGCAACCATGCTGCTAGTGTTAGAAGATGACACATATGCTCTTCCCAGAGTGCTTTGCGGTATGAGAATAAGGATGTAGCTCCCTTTCCCTAGCACTCTGCACATGAGGGATGGGAACCCTTTCCACACTGGTCTGGGAGCAGGGTGGCCTTAGCAAAGCACCTACACATCAGTGGTGAGGATATGACTTTCCAGATCTGTGGTTCATAGGCCCCCTTAGCTGTGAGCACAGTCCTCACCCTAACAGGACTTGCAGGGCATGGGTCCGAAAACAGCCGTGGGGGTGGAAGGAGAGGACAGGTTCCATCACCACAGTACTCACCGTGCCCCATTAGCATCGTGGAGTAGTCTCTTGTCAGTGAGGAGCTCCCCATCACCCTGTGCTCCTGCTGCATGTGTGAGCTCAGTTGGTGGTAGCTGGTGTTTGTTGTCCTCGTCAGTGTGCCACTGCCACTGCCAGGGAAGGAGAAGTCCACTCGGCCATTCAGCAAGTGCTCTGTGAAAGAGGGCACACCATGAGGAACGTGACTGTGGACAGGGCTGCTGCTCCAGTTTCCATGGGGAGGAAGCAGGAGGCATCATGGTGCGCCCTGCCTCGGCTGCATCCCAGCTTCAGCATCTGGAAAGTCACTCTGGAGTGCTACATCTAGAACAAGCCACAACCACCCAACGCAATGACGGGGAAACAAATAAGTAAACAGAGACTTTGTTCTACACCCAGCACCAGAGACACCCATGGTGCCCAAAGTAACTCCAGACCTCGGCCTTGCTGGGGCACTGCCTTGTGGATCTCACCGTGTTCTCTTACATCTCTCCTTTGACGCAAATACAGGTATATAATTTCAGATTTAAAAAGAAAGTGGAAGAAAAACAGCCCTTTATGGAGGCTGTTTCTCCAAATCTCACTCTGGATCCTGTCTCAGCTGGTTCTGAAAAGCAAACTCTGATCCATTGTTCTGGTCCTTGACAAACCCCCATCCCTTCCCAGCAGGCCAGGAGAGATCAGCTACCCACGAGAGAGTGATTTCTGTTTAAAAGTCCAGCAGATCTGCCCCAGAAGCTCGGGGTGCTTAATTAAGGTGAGGAGCTGCCCTTGGAGGTGGCACTTAGTAGGTATCATCTGAGTTTGCTCCTGCCTCGAAGGTCCAGCCTTTTGTAGAAGCAACTTGCTAGCAGGCTCCCAAGTCCGTGCCGAGATGGGGGTTACCTTGACACTCTTGTGAGGAGACACACCAGGACAAGGTTTTGAAGCAGACTACATCATGTGAACAGTGCATCATGCCAACACAAGGATGGGCACACAAGGAGAGGAAGGGAACATGTACTGGGCCCCATGGCTCGGAGCAGGACGAGACAGGACACTCAGTGCCATAATGAAGCCGTCCTTCACCTGCTTGGGGCCGGGGCGTCCCACTCCTCCTCAGGCTGCCAGTAGCCATGTCACTGTCCTCCTCGTGGAGGAGACCCTCGGTGTCTGAGGAGAGGTGGCTGCTGCCAGAGAGGCGGGGAATGGTTTCAGGTGGCAGCCTCCAGGTGATGCGGCGAAGATCCAAGTCTTCTCCCAGCAACTGCACATATTTCCACCTGGAGCCTTTTGGGACAACGCAAGCACTGGTGTTGGCATGATCTGCAGGGCACAGAGTGGGCTACCCACCGCTTTTGTGCCACTTGCTGGGGAGGGGAAGGGGCAGGCGCCAGTGGGAAAGACACCCCTTCACAGCCCATCTTGCCAAGTGTTGGCTGATGAGTTCAGGCAGTGCAACCGTCGTGTGACTGGTAGATGGAGGATGGTGGGAACATGACATACACGGGGTTCCTCAACCCCAGGGATGTTTTCCAGCCCCGTGTCCATCATGACAAAAGGTGAGTGTCAAAGTCCCACCACACGCCTGTCCCTCTCATGAAGAGTCTGTGACAATTGTCCTCTGATCAGGAGAGGTTTCCTCACTCCTTAGTGTGCACTCAGGATGGTCGGACTCTTGGTGTTACCCCTCTGAAAGGACCAAGGACTCACTCGTGGATCTGGTGAACCCCCCTAGGGAAGACCCTCCAGATCCTACTGATAAGACTCATCATTTCACTTATGGCCCATCTTCCTCTCATTGTCCCAGTACAAGACAAGAGAGTCAGCCTCATTCAGAGAGTGAAGTGATGGAGGAAGAGAGGCCAGTGCCTTCCCAGCACTTGGTGAGTTCCCTCCTGTTGGCTTGGCCAAGACGCTGAGCATCCAAGGGACTCAGAGATCTGTGCCTTGCCAGTGCTTGTTTGCTGACGGTAACTCTCGTGGTCCAGCCAAATGGCAACAGGAAGGGAAGATGAGCAGGGAGAGCCATGAAAAGCTCCTCTCCCACCCCACGTTGAGATTTCTCCTTGCCTCATGGCTAAGAAAAGGAGGGACTGGTCTTATTTACACTATGACTAGTGAAGACTAGTCAAGTGTTCCCATAGATGCAGCTACTGTGCTTTGGAAAGGCTGATCACCATCTCCATGACTTGGATCTCCCCATCTCCCTGAGGAGGAAAGGAGCAGTGAAGCTCATTGCTGAAAGCTGTTGTTAAAGAAAATGAATGTTAAAAATGACCTTTGCAAAACTCAGAGCAAAGTACCTGAATCGTCAGAGACACTGGGATGCTTGCTGCCAGCTGGAGAGCGAAGCACATCTGCACTGTACATCAGGTAGCTGTCGTAGTCCTCACCTCCCTCTGCATCAATGATGGGGACGTCAGGGATGATGGGGACTGAAGGAGAGGTGGAAAGTGCCATTAGACAAGCAGCTCAAAACCACACAGGCCTCCCACGCTCAGGCTGGCCTTCAGCATTCAGCAGGTTGGCTGGTGCCGTAGAGTGAGCAGGATGTGGAGAAGCAGCTGGGATGATGCGGAGCACTCCCCAGCACTGCTCCTGTCCCCCCATTCCCACCCAGGCATGGCAGTAACTCACTGGACATCGGGCGCTTGGGCTGCGTAGCAAGGTTGATGGTGGCTTCTCTCTCAGGTCCCCAGCCAGCACCATTTCTGGCCTTCACCATGTAGCGATAGGGCTGGGACTCCCGCAGGTTTTCTATCAGCACCATGCGCTTCTTTGGGTCTTCAACCAGCACCTTCTTCATTGGGCCAATGGGTACTGCAAATATGGGTATGCCTATCACCCACAAGGTCACGAGACACAGAGGACCCCCACAGCACCCCACCCTTGGCCAACAGGCTCGCTGAGGTTTGGTGTCAGGACACAGCCTGGCTCTGGGACAAGGTGCAGCAGCTATTTGGGCCGCTCATGACAAGCATGACATCGTCTCGGGGAAATGTCCAAACTGAATGCTGAAGTCAACCTACAGCAGAGGTCTCCTGTTACCTGTGTGTCACCAAATAACAACTTCCTGGCACCCTAGCCCTAGGTCTAGACCTATGAACTAAGTTTTTAAGATGAAAAAAAACACAAAACACTATGGAAGTGAATGGGAACCGAGTGTGCTCTGGGCTTTTCAGGATTAAATCCTGAGCGGTGATTTTTCTGTACTCCTTCCATCAAGAAGTGACCCCTCCAGATTGCAGTTTTCACAGGAAACATGCTTGGAGCTGTTCTGGTTCTGCTGCTGCTTGGGATTGGCCCATCCTTTGGGAAAGTGTACTCCAGCCCCTCAGCCTGACTGGACTGCTCTGGTCAGAAAATGAGCTCTTACCGTTGTCCTCGTTGACGAGTCCATAACTGACTTCATAAGCCGTGATCTCCCCATTGGTTTCTGCAGGCTCAGCCCAGCTCAGCTGCGTCACGGTGGAAGACACGACATTGAAAGCCAAGCGTCCTGGCTCGCTGGGGACTGGAAAGGCAAGAGCAAAGGATCCAGGTTACTGAAAGTTGGGAGCGAGTGCACGCAGATGCCCAGATCTCCCTGGATCACAGCTGGGACACAGTGGGAGCCGCTCCATGCTTGTCCCCAAGACTATCAGAAGCTCAGGGTCGGAGCCCTGACCCCATGCTGGGTTCACAGGCACCAACTTGCTCCACATGGTGGGAAGCAAAGTGCAGAGTCACTCACCCTCCTCAAGTGTGCGGCAGTGGATGATGTCGGAGTAAGCCCCTTCACCCATGGCATTGTAGGCGCAGACTTGCATCTCGTAGTCACAGAAGGGGTAGAGGTTACTCAGCTCTGCTGATAGGGCTTTGACATCGATGAGACGGGCTTCTGACTCGGGGTCTCCTTGGATCCAGTATTTCACCTGGCAAAGCAAGAGCAAGCCATGATTCCTTCAGATCCTCACCATAATGGGTGAGAAATTCCCCATCTCTTATTAGATCTGCTCTGGGAAAGCCAGGGTGTTGTGCCATTCTTCTGAAATGGGAGGCCAGAACAGTCTGGGTATTTCACGGTGTGTGATGGAAAGGGAGAGAACCCACCAGGAATCTTTCCTGCAAATCCCACATCCACCCAGCCATGGTCCCTCACGGATGGAGGGGGCCAGAAGGGGTGAGCTTGCTCCCTCTCTTGGGCGTCTTCTCCCCATCCCTTCAGCACAAATGACTGCATGTGTGTGAAACCCACACCCTCCCCCGGGATTCACTCCCCCCTTACCTTGTACCCCAGAGGTTTTCCCGGTGGAGGAAACCAGTTGAAGCGGATTTCCCTGGAGCTGAGAGCGTCAGCGTTGGGATTAAGCGGTGCACTCAGGCGGCCTTTGGGGGACTGCGAGACCTGTCCCAGGCCAGTCATCAAGGGGACACCATCCACCACCTCTGCAGACACAAGCAAGAAAGGTCACATCAGTGCTAGCGCCCCACATGGAATGAAAAGAAGGAAGTGTGCCTCTCTCCAGCACCGCCCTGCCATCCTGAGTGAGCCTCAAAGAATTTCTGAGGGGTAGATCCCCATCATAGGGAAGGGAAACTGAGGCACTTGGTGATGACTTCCCCCAAAGCCACGCAGCAAGCTGGCGTGAGAGTTGGGCTCAGAATTCCCAAGTCCTGCACCTCCTGCTGCTTCTCACAGGCTTCCCAGGTACGAAGAAATGAAGAGACCACCTTCTTGCCTCTGAAAATCTTTAGCTTTGTCTGAATGTATTTAATAACTTCCTGATCAGTTGCTTTGTGCAGCCACAAAAGAAGACAGAGATTGGCAGAGCCTTCTCGAGTCACCCAGTTGCTTCTCCTGGAAACCCACCAACTCCAGCCGAGAGCTCTCTGGAGCCTCTCCAGCCCCAGTGCCTGCCCCTGAAGTGGTTCTGGTTGTCCAGTGACAAGGGACTTTCTTGTACCTCCAGCATTCATGTCCAGCACTGTGATAAATACCTTTACGTTATCGACCCACTTGATGACAACCTTTACAGTTTTGCTTGTCCAGCCCCAGGAAGCACCAAGCACAGCTCCTGGCAAGTCCCGCCTCTCCCCTATTTTTATAGCTTTTTTATTCAAATCCCCAAGGAAAATGAATGAAGAATCCACTCTATTCCCTTTTGCGAGGTAGATTATCCATCTTCTTCCCACCCACTGTCTATACCCACTAACGCCTCTAGAGGGAGGCCCAAATCTACTGCTCGGAGCTGGAGGAACGTCCTCATTGCCGCTTTTTGGGTGAGGAGCAGGGCTGGAGCTCTGTGCACCACTTCGGGCTGAGCTGGTCCGGTGTGGGGGTCCCACACCCCCTGCTGCCATTTCCCACCACCTGGCTGCCAGCCCCTAACCTGGGTCCGCGATGGTCACCGTGGTCTGGGGGTATCGCCCGATCTTGGCGCCGTGCTTGGGATGGAGGAGGTCGATGGCGAACTGCTTGAGCTGGCAGTTGTGTAAGAGGGTATCTATTTCGGTCAGCTCCAGCAAGGGGACCTGCACCTCCTTTCGGGTCTCTCCGGGCTGGAAGACCAGGTCACCCTCTGTGAAGGTGTAGTCCTGGAGGAGAAGGAAGAGGTGAGTGATTACAGCCCACAGCATCCACAAGAAGGCTCCCAGAGATCTCCCCTCATCTCCCAGTGAATCCCCACTTGCCTCCCAAGTGCCTACAGCTCAGGGAGCAGCCAGTACCCTCTGCCCCTGGTACCGGCAGCCTCTCAGGCCCCTGAGGCACAGGGAACAAAGGATGGAGGGGAATTAGCCCTTGTGCTAACTTCAAGCCCTGGGTTTCCTCTCTCCCACATCCCCCTTTGAGATTGATCAGCTGCTCCTATGCAGCCCCAGGGTCGGTTCCTTCCCACCGCTCTGTGCCCGCTCATTCCTGCCTGCCAAGGCCAGGAGCATCACCCTTACCCTGCCATTCTTGGCGGTGAGATCCCGGGTCCTGTAGGTAACTTGGGATTTCCCGTTTTCTATGATCTCCCGGAGGACAGGGATCTTGGCCAGCTTATCAAAGCGGCTGTGGGAATAGGCTGGCTGCAAGAAGGTGATGAGGCTGCTGGCTGGAAGGGGCAGGAGAGAAGGAACATGTAGAGAAAATACATGAAGAATCGCACTACAAACACACAGGTGTCCTCCCTGAACAGAGTTCCTATCACCCGTGGGTCTGAACGGTGTATGAAATATTACTGCATGGGCTGGAGACTTTACCACTCCTGACTCGAGCTCCCTGCTCAAAACAACCAGACGGGAAGCAGAGGCAAACTGCTGGGGCCGTTCACCTGCCCCAGGCACAGCATAACAGCAAAGAGGTTTTACTTCACTCCAGTGACCTATGAACCGGAGCAGCAGAGACATATGGTCAAACCTGGATCTGCCATGGAATTGGTAGCATTTAAACTTGTGATGGTCAAATATTTGGTCTCTGTCACCAGGGATGATGACCCTTCTTTAGAGCTTTAAAAGATTCCTTAGTTTAGACCCAGGTGATTTAAGACAGGAGTCACCAAGCAAGTCTCTGGTCTGTCATCTGGGGGAGCTCAGATACACAGGCTGTGCCTTCCTTAGAAACCACCAGAGTCCATCTGGGCATGGGACATTCAAACACAAACACCCTTCACCTTGTTCTTTGATGATGGTGATGTTGACAAGCCGGCGTCCAATCTCTGCGATGCCAGTGGGGACATCAATGGCCTCCACCTGCAGCTGCTTCTCATCGTCATCATCCTCCCTGATGAAAAGTGGGACACGGACATCCACCAGCTCCACAGACTCTTGAAACTCCACCATCCCATGAGCATCTGGGGGAAGGATCAATGGTGAGAGGTGGGAAATGTCCCCCCTGCCCAGCCAGGAGGCAGCGCTGGGCTCTGCTCCCTACCTTGGTCTGAGGTCACGGTGTAATAACCCGGTGAAACCTTCAGGTCATTGAAAGTCTCGTGGGAAACGTGCTTTTCCACCACTTTGATGATCTCTGGCTTGGCTGAGCGAGGGGCGGTGAGCACCGTGTCCACAATGGTGTGGTCCTGCCTGTGACGGGTGGGAAGAGAAAGCCAGGTAAGAGCTGAGGGCAGGGTTGCTCATCTCACATAGCAGCCGGAGGGGCTAACGAGTGCGTGGGACATTCAGTCACCCCACGCGTGTGTGTACAAAGAAGAAGACGCAGCACAAGAGGGGGCTGCTAGTTCCTCTTACCTTTTCCCAGAATTGGGCTGTAACCTGGGGTGGGAAATAAAAAAAAAAAAAAAGAAAAAAAAAATCAGAGTGACTAACACATGTGGGGAGACAAAGTTCTGCGTGAATCACAGCCCTGTGCAGGTCTGAGCTGTGGCAGCTGCCCTGCGGGCGCCAACCCATCCCGCAGAGCCCGTGGCCCCATCACATGCTCCCTCCTGCCTGGCAGCTCCCTCCACCCCTGGGTTTCCCAATGTAATGAGAAACGTGCCCACAGGGATCACATCTGGTCAGAGCCGTGGGGAAGGGCTAACACTCCCTGCTCAGCGCTGGCATCCCCAGACTCCTCCGTCCTGCCCCAGGCACTCCTAACTCTGCACAGGGCTGAAACTTGTGAAATCAGTGGGAATTTTCCCATTGAGTAGCAGGTGACAGGGATTTGTCCCTGTCTGGAGGAGTCTCAGGTCTAAAGCCAGATGCCACTGAGATCACCAGCACAGCCGGGTGGGCTCTGCTCTGCAGCCCTGGGCGGGTGAAGCACCACACACGAGGATGTCTCACAGCCCACGCTCCCTCCCAGCATCCCGGATTTCACACCCCAGCCCTCAGGTCCGCTCCCTCACCAGCAGCGCCCTGGGGGAACACTGCCCTGCAGGAGGTGTCTCACGCTCTGACTCACCTGAACTTGGTCTGCTGAACCTTGTGGCAGCCGGGGATGCGCTTGAAAACCTCGTTCAGCTGCAAGGAGCAAGAGAGACTTTCACAACACAGCCCTTGCGGAACAGGGATGTGTTCGGCGAGCAGATGTTGCTGCCAGCAAACACGAGAGCCCTCTGGCCACCCCTGGGTCCTCCCCGCTCGCCCTGCCGCAGCAGGCAGAGACCGCCACAGGGCTTCTCTCCAGGACATGGCAAGAAGCTGTGAACTGAAGCCAAACAGGAGCTTCAGACCACGTGCTCCGAAGCAAACCTCAGATCTCATCAATGTGACGCTTTGATAATTCTCACAATTGTGATCTTAAAGGTTGTGCTTTCTTTGAGAAAGAGGAAAAATTGCTTCTTGCTTTCAAGAGCTGCGTGGACGCACAGGGATGGGGCGCTCCCCCTTCCCCAGCATCGCAGACACCCCACAGTGTGGTGTCCCCCAGTCCCACCCCAGGCCCCCCTCGTGCCCAGGCTCGTACATTCTCATCGACTTCCTTGCGCAGCTGCTCACACTCCCGGGTGTCCGGCTTCACCAGGTTCTGCGTGAAAAGCCGTGTCAGCCTCAGAGACAGCCCATAGGGAACTGGAAACAGAAATTCCCAAGTCAAACTCCTTCCTTCTTAGCGAAATAACCCAGACGAAAGCTGGAAGCATGGGGACACGCATGATGCTCAGTGTCCAGATCCTGCATTGCTAGCACCCAAACCCCATATCACCAACAGAGAAAACACGTGGAGAACTAGAGGGATAACTGGGAAGCTCTCTGCCAGACACAGCAATGGAAATGGTGCCCAGTGGTGGCTCTGGACTGATGAGGCAGCAAAATCAAGGCTGGGTCACTAAGCTAATGAGACTAAGACATGGCCAGACTGTCAGGAGGTCTCCAAGGCTACAGGGCTGGACGCAGGAAGGTGCTGCTCAGCTTCCCCCAGGATGGAAGCAGATGAAGGGACACCCCCCCCTTTGCAATCCGGCTTGGAGGTAACACCATGGCTGCTGGAGCTGGGGCCACCACCGAGGGTTTGTGTCCTTTAAAGCACCCGGAGCACCTCCTCTATGCGCTGTTCCTCAGACGTGGCACTCACTGAGATCTTTGGGGTTGGCGGCAGCGAGGGAGGTTAAGCCCTGCTTGTGAACGTTGTTGTTGATCTTCCAGCGGATGGTGTCCCGACCTTTGAGGGACCCACTGCGGACCATAGGGGTGTCCAGGTGGTCGGAGGACATGAGGCTGTGGCGAAGCATGTAGTGGTCCTCCTTGAAGCCAACGGTGCGACCTGCAGAACCAGGGGCAGTGTCAGAGTCTGGGCAGATCGGGACAACACTAGCCATCAACTTCCCGACACTGGAGACTTTGTTCCGGGGAATTTTTAGGGCTTGTTTGGATGTCAGGAGTGGAGTGGGGTGGAGAGGGCAAAGGCCGTCCATGAGTGAGGAGAGCACATCACACCAGCTAGGCATTACAAGGGACACTGGTCAGGGGAGAGCCAGCAGTGGGATTCCCAGCAGGGCACACCAGGGTGTGGGGCAGGGGGGAGCAGTGGAGCAGCAGCTCAAGGGCTCCCTGGCTTAGGCTCTCTTCTAGGAGCTTATCCCCCGATCCACCTCCCCAGCTAAGAGAGGAGGAGGAGGGACACTTATCCCAGCACACACACCCCCACATGGATCCCTCTCCCCCCAGTCCCAAGGGCTGGTACCTCGTGCGCAGCAGGGAAGCAGGGCCAGGCAAGCCTAGAAAACAAGTGGACAAAGACACAATCACTTTGCGGCCCAGGGCAAAACCCCCCACGTCTCCACCTGGGAGGATTCACAGCAGCAGGGAGGGTTGGGCACTGGATGGGTAGGGGTCTGGAAGCTGATTTTAGCCAGATATCACTTCAGTGGGGAAATCCCACAGCAACTTCTGTCGACAACAGCAGACATGCTGGATACAACTGGGATCCAGCCCCTGCCAATCTGGCCATGCTGGAGGCTGGGTGGATTCTGGAAATTTGTCATGGTTTTGGCCTTTATCTGGTCCTCTCCCCAGGCTGGGGCAGTCAGCTGAGGCACTCACCTTGCAGCAGGCGCAGAACTTCCAGCAGAGCAGCAGCAGCAGCCCCAGGAGCAGGATGAGGAAGATGAGCAGAGGGATGAGCCAGAGGAAGCTCCCCGGCGGGCACTCTGCAAGCGACAGCAATGTCACTCCCGGGCATCAGCCCCCTGCCTGGGGCGTGCAGGGAGGGAACAGGCAGGGACAGAGGGGAAAGGCTGGACCACAGCTCTTTGAGGGATGGAACAGCCCGGTTAACCTTGGGAATGGCTTTCTTGGCGCTCACAATGAAAAGTGCTGTTCAGGGAGAACTATCCCACCTCTCTGCTCGCATCCAACCACCCCAAGGGGCTCTTCAGCACCTCACATCTCTCCCCGCCCATGCCGGCAGTGGGAAGGCACTGAGCTCTAAAGATGCTGGTCTCTGAGGATGCTACTCTCTACACTCTGCAGTTCAGGTGACAGCCAATGTCACTCACCCCTGACACTGCCTGCAGCTGACCCTGCCCAGGGACACAGCAAAGGGACAAAGCGGGGATCGGAGGTGCTGTGGAGCAGGTCACTGCTGATCCAGACCCCAGGCTAAGCATCCCCTCCTGCCGGGTCCCTGCTCACCTTTTTTCTTCTGCACGTGGACGGTGGTGTTGGGGAGGATGGTGGGGTCTCCCTCCAGGGTGTAGTGGTACGTGCAATCGTCCTCCTCATCCTGGAATGAGCAGTACTCGCTGGCCTCCTCTGCAGAGCGAGGGGACATGGTTGCAAAGTCATCAGGACCAGAAAAAGCTTGGGGACCAGCCCCACATGCACACACACATGGGGCAGGGCCCATGGGAGACACACCGCACCCAGCTCTGCTTCTCCCAGTACCTTTCTTCAGCTCTTCCACCATCTGGATCTGGAGGTGGCACTTGCTGCAGTTCCCTTTCATGTTGCCGGTTCCCCAGGCCTGGCAGCGAACGCAGTCCCGGATGCTCTCACACACCGCCTGGAAGCCCTGGACAGAGAGGTGGGATCGTCAGGAGACAGCCCACGGGGAGCAAGGGAGGACATCGCCTCCAAAAGGCAGAGCTGGAGAGGCAACGCTGCATCCTCACCGCGGTGCCAGGGCAAGGCCAAAAAGGGGAATCACTGAGAACAAGCAGCTAACGAAGGCTTTACAAGCCCAGGAGCCCAGCACAGCCGTCTCCGAAATCTCTTACACCAACAGCCTGCATTTGGGCAGCAATTAGGATCTTTCTCCAAGGGTTTTAGGTGGCCTTAACAAAATAAAACCAAGCCAGCTTTCTCCACTCCTGCTCTGGCATTAGCCCATATTTGTCAATGGGGAGACTGAGGCACCAGACCATTAAATGTTTTTTTCTAATCTTGAAACAAATCGGAAGGAGCCAGGAGCCGAGCCTCAAACCTCTGCCCTTCTCCGGTGTGCAGATAAACACAGGCAGACGTTCAACAGATGCTGCCAGTGAACCGGGGGGCAAAGAAAGCCCATGGCTGCAAAGCAGCTCCCATACCAGACCCTTCCTGGCCACTGAAGGCAGGACAGGCAAGACTAACCCCTGCTCAGGATCTTGCTCCTGACCGAGATGTGCCTTCATCCCTGCTTTGCTTTCCTCCCCTGGATGCTCTGCATGGGAAGGAGAAGTGACCAACCCAGAGGGGACCCCAGGCTGAGCCTCACCAGGGAGTAGCTGATTTCGCAGGTGGAGCTGGTGTACAGCGAAGCCTTGTCACAGATGCATCTGCCGCATTCGCACCTCCCATGGTTATTGCAAATGCCCTGGGAAAGAAGAGGTGACAGTCGCCATCCGAGAGCAATCGTAGACACCCAGCGGCACCAGGAGTCAGCAAGGCGCCAGCTCCCAGTGGTCCTAAGCCTCGGGCATCAGGGCAATTTGCTGCAGCCCTGCCTTGTCTGGGTGTCCCTGGTGCAGGCAGGGCAGGACCTACCCCTCGGCTGTCGATGCAGGTGTCGTTGCTTGTGGGACATTCACAGCCCGGACCCTCCCAGCCACTCTGGCACACGCAGGCGCCCTTGGAGCAGCGGCCGCGATCTGCAACGCAAGAGGAAGCGTTACCCAGGGACTGGTGCTGCACCTCTCCCCAGCCCTGTCTGTGCCTCTCCTGCTTTCTTTTGGGGTGCAGAGGGGCTGCAGACTCCATGGCACCCCCCCTGCACATTTGCAAGCCCAGAGTCCCCACAGCCCACTGCTGGTCGCTCAACCCCCCACACCACCAACCAGGGACACCCCGCCTGCCACCAGGATGGAGCAAGGCACAGTGAATCCCTCAGCTGGGGGATGCTGGGGGCGGCGGGGCTGCTCTCACCATTGCAGAGGAAGCCGGAGGTACGCGGGCACTGCAGGACGTCGTACTGGCAGAACGGCCCATCAAAGCGCTGCGTCAGGTCCTCGGAGTAGCACTGGCACTTCCCACACAGGCACTCCCCCCGGCCCGAGCACGGCTCCACATCCCCGGGGCGGATGCAGGCTTCGTTGTTGGGGGATGACGCTGGGGAGCAGTCGCACGTGTCCCCTCGCCTGGTGGGGAGGAGATGGCGCTGAGAGAGGTGGGAGCACAATGCAGGACAGCAGGGTCCTGGGCAGGATGCTCACGGCATGAGCGTGTGTCACTGAGGGTCCCCAGACCCAGCAGGAACCCTGGGAGGGACAAAGTCCTTACCAGCCTGGGTGGCAGATGCACTGTCCGCAGGCAAAGTCCCCATGGAAGCTGCACTTGGGTGAGTTAACCTGTTTTTGCTGCAGGAGAAGAGAGAAGAGGTGTTGCCGAATGGGCTCAGCTGCCCGTAAGACCATTGCTGGAATCAGAAAGGCAGATTTAGGGGAAAAGTTTTGCCCACAAGACCGAGTTCTGCCATAGGACAACATGCCCAGCTCGGTACAGGCAGTGATGAAGATCTTTTTGGCCAGGCTGAGCCTCCGCTGAGTGACGGTGACGGGTTGAGCAGGACCTACACGTGCCGGCCAACGCATTCCTACCCCAGGATGGCCAGAAGGAGGATATCTCTCTGCAACACGCACCCCCACGTACCTGTTCACAAGGACACACGTCACAGATGACAGAGGCTGTGACTTTGAGGCTGTCACTCAGGGACGTGGGTTTCACGTGGATAACTCCCTGCCGGTCTTTCTCAGGGAGGCTGCAGACGTGCTGCCCGCCGATGTACTCAAGTGCTTTCACACGCACGTTGAACTTGCCCTGGAAGGAAGGGACATGCCGCAAGGATGAGCCAGCACCGCTCAACCACAGCTCGGCCAGACCAATGCTGGGTGAAGAAGGAAGGAGGGATGCAGCGGAGGGCTCAGCCCCTCACACACACCTTCCCTCTGGGGCCATCCAAGGACTTACCACTTCTCCACGGGTGATGTGGAAGGAGCCAGATTCTGTCTTTTCATACATCAAGGAGGTGAACTCTGTCTTCATGGCTTTGGGGACGAAATCAGCTCGGATGTCCATCTTGGAGCGGATGCGCTGGGTGGCAGAAGATAACCACAGCACTGATTTTTCAGCAGTACACCTGCGAGCACCCCGTGGCCTGCCTCAGAGGGGCCACATCCCACCTCCTGCCGGCTCTCCTGAGTAGGAGGTGCCCACCCTCTGCCTTCCCTGGGAGCGAGAGTGAAGACCGTTACCTCAAAGGCTGTGCGGAGCAGCTCCACGATGTTGGAAGAGTCCTCCTGGAGCACCCCGATCTCAGAGATGGGGAAATACTTGTGAAGCTTCTGCAGAGAGACAGGAGCCGCCTGAGCCAAGGCCTTGAGAAACCTCCTCTAGCATTGAAGTGGTCTCTGCTTTGAGCAGGGCTTGGACCAAAGGGGCCTTCCAACCTAAATTACTTTCTGGCTCCATGTCCCCACTGCTTTATAAGAAACAGACATCAACACAGGGATACGTCTAGGAAGCCAGATCTCCACACCCCAGTAATACACCCTGAGACTTCCCATGATCCAGAGCAGCCCCCCAACACACGGCAGCACCCTCCCAAAATGTCAGGGCATTGGTTTAACACTTGGGGACCAGAGACGGGAGAACATTTTCTCGTCACAGCTGAGCTGCAGGCAGAGGAGGAATGGTCCTGGAGGAAAGGTAAGCCCACGTGGCACCACCACAATGGTTTCCTCACCTCATAGTAACTGTAGGAGTGGTTGGTGACAGCAAAGATGGGGATGATGTTGTGTTGGCCCAGCAGGCGCACCAGGGTGGGCACCGAAGGATAGTCCTGCTTGGTGTCATACGCGTAGGTGCCGTTGTCGTCGAGGTGACACTGCTCATCATTTCGCGCCAGGATCCCTGCCAGGACGTTGGTACCGTCAGCTTCATAGTGAAAGGCGGATTCAGTGGAGAACACGAGCAGGTGAGTGCTGTCCTTCCTCCAGCCGATCTTATCCTACAGCCAGGGAGGGGGGAGAAGGAACCTTTATCTCCGTGCCCGCCAAACCACTGCAGAGCATTTGCAGCCGTTGGCAGGCCAACACTGGCGGGAGCTGGAAACCCAAGGGGCAAGGCACCACCTCCACTTGGCGGCACACACAGCCAGCTACGGGGCCCTGGGAATCTGAGCCAGCAGGTCTCTGCCTCCCCCATCCACAACCCCAATTTATAGGATGTCTCCCAGCAGCTCGGTGCCAGACACGTATAAATATGGGGGGCAAGCCCATGCTTTTCTGGACGTGTTTGGAGCTGTGCTCATCCCACAGCCAAACGGCCAAGCCCAAGCAGGCTGTTTTCCAGGGAGCAGAGTTTCACCACCGCAGGCACGAAGGGGAACAGAGCAAAGAGTACACGCAGGGTGCCCAGCAATCAGCTCCTGTGCTGGGGGTCAAACACCAGAAGTACACACACAAATGGCCTAAGACCTAGGAAAAATTGGGAATGCAAAACAACTCGGCACCAGGAGCGTGTGGCTGGGAGGGCAAGAGCCGACTGTAGCTGAACATACAACCTGGGCTCCCTGGTTGTCTCGTCAGTTGCCCAGCATGCTGTTCTTTCACTCATCACCCAGTATCAAGAAGATCTGCTCATTAAGAAGAGAGCCACATGGCTCCTGCAGCCCTGGCCACTATCACCTTGCAAACAGCTGTCTGCAGGATGGCATCAAAGCCACCCTCAGGGGCATCCAGGTTGCCAGAGATGCGCTCTTTCCTGAGCTCCTTGCTGAAGCTGTCGATGTTGCTGGTGAGGCGGATGACGTTCTTGAAGGAGAAGGGGGAGTCGGCATTGTTCCAGGGTTCGCGCAGCCTAGGAGAAAGGGGAGAGCAGGGTTTTTGCTGGGGGACAGGAGCAAAGGGACGCAGGGACACCTGGGTGCAAGGTTAGGAAGTGTGGGTACAGCATCCAGGGCCTGGAAAGTCCCTCAAGGGAAGACATGAAGTTGAGTTGGCAAGCTATCAGCACTGAGAGGTCGAAGGGATGAGGGCAGAGATGGAGAAGAAGACATGCGATCTGTTGTGGCAGAACCACAGATGGAGAAGATCAGGAAAGCCACAGAGAAACAGAAGGCACCTGCCCTCCCCTCTGCTCCCATCCCATGGACCCATTGGCCTCACTCACTTCTCAGGTCTCATGTCTGTCTGAGGGGATGAGACTTTGTCCACAAACTTGCCGAATCCGATGGTGTAATTGGAGGTCAGGGCTTGCAGGAACTCCGCTGGGAGGAGAAGGAGGGAGGGAGGAGGAAACATGTGAATAAAGAGATGTCTGTGAGGTTGCTGCTCCAGAGAAAGAAGTCCTTTCCTGGTCATCTTCTCTGCTGGTCAGGTCTTGGATAAGACTCCTGAACTGTCAGCTTTTAAGCTCTCTGGGATAGGGGCTTGTCTTTTGGGGTAGAAACCTCTGCTACCTCTGGTAGCCCTTTCCAAGACTGGAGCTTATGCAATAGCACGCACCACACCTATGGGTTCAAGATGCCAAAGCCACTGCACGGATCAACTCTGCCAGCACCAGCCCCCACACTGGGCTGAAAGGGGAGAGCACGAGGAGGAGGAGGAGACAATCCCTGCGGGGCCAGGAGAGACATCGACCCACAAAGCTGCACAAAGCAGCAATAATAAGAAACTCTAATTAAAACAGACACCTCTCAGCCCTTTGCCAGTTGCATCCCCTTTCTCTGGGGCTGGCAGAGAACTCGTAGCCGTGGGCAGGAGCGAGCTGCCTGCCCTCATCAGCAGCACAGCTCCCCTCTTCTCCCAGCTCTGGTCTCACCTAGTTTTTCGCCCATGCTTTTGAGGTTGTCCAGATCGTCAGACATAGAATAGGAGAAGTCCATGAGGATGTAGAGATCCACAGGGCTCTCCAAGGGCTGGAAGACATCCATGTTGAAGCTCATCTCCTCCCCAGCTCGCAGCTGCATGAACATGCCCTGGGGGGACACCTGTGTCCTCTGCAGGGACGTGTTGATACTGAAATTCTGTGAAGGAAGAGTGACATGAAGGGGATGGACTCCATCTCCTACGCAGATGCAATGAGGAGGAGGCAAGAAGCAGGGAGATATATGGGAATTGGAAAGGCAGGAATGATCACGCTCCCTTCCCTCACGTACAGCCGGGAACTGGAGCAACATCCCCATGTCAACAGGTGCCCAGCTGGGCACCTCCTCCAGACCTTGGCATTTTGCTTACATCTGTTTGCCTGAAAAGCCACCCCAGCCCTAAGCGATCAGTGCTGGTTGCCAAGAGGTTCATCAGCTAATGAGGGCAGAGCATTGTTTTTGAGTAGACCCTACATAAACAGAGGTCTGGACTTCATATTTTTCCTGCTAAAGACTCTGAAGGAGGATGAAGGACATGAAGGACATTGCGAATGGTGGGACCCCTCAGGAGAAGCCGAGCAAGGGCTGTCTCCCCAGCACCCACCTGCTGGGTCTCCATCTTGCCCCTGGTGTAGACAATGCTGGTCTCCCCGCAGCCGGACCGCAGCAAGTTCTCCCGCAAGTTGCAACGAGGCTCTTCAAAGCTCTGCCAAAGGGGCGAGAACATCATTACAACCACAGAAAGCAGCAAATCCTCCGTGAAAGGGGGAAAGCCTCTTGTCAGGGTCCTCTGCTGAGACCATTAGTGAGCCTTTGGGAGCAGGAGCCAGGCAGAGAGATGGGGGCGAGTGTCATACAGAAGAGCCGATGTCACCCAGCACCAGGGAAATACAACCACCAGTGAATTACTGGGTTGTCTGGGATAAGACTTTCCCTCCATCCCTTGCACCCACTGTTTCAGATCTGGCACATGGGAATTTTCTGATAAACCCCTGTATTCCTGCAAGTTTGCCCTGGACTCCCGTTCCTCCCCATTTGTCCGCACCAAAGGAAACACAAGATTTGGCGCTTCCCATCCAGACCAGTTCTTTGCAGAGAGAAGCTGGAGCCAGAAGCTGACCCTGCTCTTGGGTCCCTCTCCCAGTTTTAACCAGGGGTGAAAGAGGGGAGATTTAGATTAGATACCAGGAAGAAATTCTTTACTCTGAGGGTGGTGAGCCCCTGGCCCAGGTTGCCCAGAGAAGCTGTGGCTGCCCCATCCCTGGAGGGGTTCAAGGCCAGGCTGGACGGGGCTTGGAGCAACCTGGGCTGATGGGAGGTGTCCCTGCCCAGGGCAGGGGGTGGCACTGGGTGACCTTTAAGGTCCCTTCCAATCTAAACCATTCTGTGACCCCTCCATCAGCATGGTGGGAAGCACATCACCAGGCTCCCCTGAAAGGTCTCACCTCATCAGTGCAGAAGGAGCAGTCCTTGTCTACTCGGAGGCACTCGGTGCAGCTCTTTGCCCGGGACAGCACACAACGGTTATCTACCAGGAAAGATCAGGGGATGAGGAATGGAGAAAACCAAGTGAGCCATGGGAGGGCATGAGAAAGGCTGATCCCACTCCTGGGGGAGTTGGTGGAGGTTCTGCCTGGGTGGTTAGTAGAAGCTGGCTATAAAACAGCAGTGGGGTAGCAAGAGAGGGGTCCCAAATACCAGGGTGATAGAAAACAGGAGGAAAGACACAGAACATGTCTTATCCACTTGAGAACCAGCGTTTCTGGAGCCCAGGAGAGGTACGCAGAGTCCCCATGGGGCAGCACCAAGGGGAGACCGCAGACGGACCTACCGCGGCTGCGCTCACCTTTGCTCCTTTGGCAGAGGCCGGTGGCACAGAGCAGGGACAGGAGGAGCAGCGCGGCACATGCCCGTGGCAGCACATCCATCCTCATCCTCCTGAAACACATGGATCGCTACGTTGTAGAGAGCCGAGAGATGGAAACGGTCCCGGAGACGATGGGAGCGGCTTCGGCAGAGCCCATCCAGCCCTGCCAGGGTGGGACAGCCCTGCCCGCCCGGAGGAAGCCAATGCCTGGAGGCAATCTTTGATCTCGGCAGGGCAGAGCACAAAAGCAGAACCAAGAGCAGCTCATTTTCTGCTTGGGCATGTGCCAAAGGCTCAAAGTCCCCAGCAAATGCCAGGGCAGGGCAGCTGCCACACCACAGCACCCATGTCCCCTGGCGTCAGGGTGCCCGGGACAGTGGGGCCGTGCAGGCAGCCGGAGCCCAGCGTCATCCACACGTGTAAGCACTGATTAGGTCAAGACCTTGCTTTTCCTGGCAGGTTAAGGGAAAAAGAGGGGAGGAAAACAAAGCGACCGTCTGCATCTCTCCCCAAAAACAAAACAGACCCCTCCCTTCGGCTATTTCCTATCGCGCTAAGAGTTTCCAGGATGGTTGAACCAATAATAAATAGAGGGCAAGGCCTTGGGAAATGCCAGGTTTGGAGCTGTTGAATGAATCCGTGGTCTTGAGAGCCCAGCAGCTCCCCTCTGTCCTCTCCAGGGCAGCAGGACCCCTCGCGTGGACCCAGAGGCCAAATCCTAGACAGAGTGAACCATTGTCCCTGCACCCACGCATGATTTATTAGCTGGCCGTCAGAAAACTGTAAGTGCCATCCAGAAGTCGGCATTTGGACGTGGTAAACACAAGAGACAAAGCTGGAACTCGAGCTCTGCGGCTGCTGTGCTGGAGGGTGGTCCTGACCCCAGCACCCCAGCAGGGCAAGCGGGGACAGTTGAGGCAAAAAATATCGTGTAAAGACATCATTAAAGCATCTCAGCATCTCCTTTCTGAGAGATGCAAGTGTGAAATATAAGATGCAAATGAATTGTCTTACAGCTTCTTGCTCTCCAAGTCCTGACTCTAGAATAAATAAAGAGAATGTGAAAACCACCTGAAGCAGGGAAGGAAAACGGGAATAGTTGTTGTGTGCAGTGAAGATGTCCGAGTTCCCAGGGGGACAATCAGCAGGCAGTCGGTCACTTGGTGATTTCGCTTCTAACAACCTGACCTGGGGCCCAGGGAAACCCCTGGGAAGACCCGTTCTAGTATCAACAGCGTTGGATCGCGCTGTGTCCTGCATCGGCCACTGAAGCAATGCAAATACATTGAACGCGCAAAGCTGAGCACTCGCAGAAATCGCCGCAGCACAGGGCTCCGACCAACACAGCATCAACGCCGTGGGGACACCTCCCTTAGTGTTCGCACGTTGTTCTCCATGGCGGTCGCTGGATACACAGGTAACATGTGATAAGATGTTTGTATCTCAGTTATCTTGTCAGCTGTGCTCAGAGGGATTTGGCACACAGTAATTAAACCTCCATAGCTGAAACATGAGAAATATGGAAACCTGGGGGCAGCATCTCTGCCAGGGGACACCCAGGGAAGCTTTGCTGTTCCTAAGGACCTGGTAACCAATGGGCTGATTTTCCAACAGGTAAGAGGGACCAGTTGACCAAGGGAATCTCTGTATTTTCCTCCCGCGGCCCGTGAGCACAGCTCCCTGCAGCACCCACCATCCCCAGCTCAGGTTCTTCACAGCTTTGGCTTGGGGGGGTCCCCCAGCCAAGCCCCAACGCTGGCTCTGAGGCCAGCAGTTATCCTCATCCCTGGACATGCCCGTGATCTCCTTCAGCAAAAGTCCTTGTGACACTTCCTGGCAAATGCTGTGTCCCTCGCCACTCAGACGGGTGGGTTTTGAAGTCAGGAAAGTCCCTCTCCGCCTTGCTCCGCCCCAGCGAGCCGTGCCAACCACAGCCACCAGCACTACCGAGACGTGGGGAGATGCCAATTAGAGGTGAGATGAAAGGGTGGGGAAGTCCTTTGAGCCCATCAAGGGAAAAAAACAACGAAAAAATCCCCTGAGCACTCGACAAATCTCATCTCCCATCATGGCAAAGGTCACTAGGGAAAGACTGAATACAGGGGACTGGATTGCTCAGCTCTCGCACCCATCTCCCAAGGTAGCCTCAGAGCACAGACCTCATTCATCTTCCTTTAATCTGAAGTCAAGAAAGAGCGAACAGATGGATGAATGGACACACCCTGGGCCTTAGATACATAAACTGCTGTCATGTCTTTTCAAGTGCTGAGATAAAAGGGCGTAAACCTCAATATTAACATCATGCTGCCCTGTGAGCCACCGACCTCTATGGATTTAGCTGTGCAGTTGCCAGCGCACAGGGCGTTGGTGGCCCAGAGCATTGTCGCTGCCGGCCGCAGGAATGCAGCCCGTAATATTTGTGCAAAAACATGTGAGTGACCATCCCTTGATGTCAAAAGCGTCCTCTGGAAGGAAAACACCACTTTCACTTCAGAAAAGCTGCAGGGGTTTGGTTGGATTTTCATTACGATAACCACAACAAGAAGAAAAGCAGCCATTCAGTTGTGCAAACACAAGGAACGCAGCAGAGCAGCTCCTGGCTGCAGATAAACATCCTACCCCATCCCAAACCACCGCTCCGGCATTTCCTCCTGGCCTCCAACCTCTCCCCCAGCCTTTGTCTGCACCTCGGCACAGCCAACAAACCTGCTCCAGAAAGACCCCAGGACCCCCCCGAGCTTGGAGAAGCCTGGGCTGGGTAGTTCATCCCCCCAGAACAGGGGATGCTCCAAAGAAACCGCTGGAGCAATGACACGGGGGACAGGGCTGGAGCAGCAGAGCTCTTTCCCCCTGTCCCCTCCCTGTCCTGACCCAACCACAGCAGCTCCATGCTGGGAAGGACGAGGCTGAAGCCGGGCATCGCCCTGGGGCGGGTGAGGGAGGGGAACCAAGGAGACAAGGAATGCCAAGCAACAAGCCCGTGGTAGAACCCTGGTCCCAGCTGCCATGCAGGGGACACCGAGCAGGCTGGGGACACAGGAGTGGGAAAGCCAGGGAGATGCTCAAGCTCCCGGCGCAGCCATTCCTCCCTCAGCAGCGGACATCGCCCCTCCCGTGGCTGCAGACCCCCGTCCTGACAAGGGGCGCATCATACACCCATGCACGATGGGGCAGGACGCGTCCTGGTAGATGCGAGGCATCTAGAGGACCATGTGCTTGCCAATGTGTGCCAGGGACAACCACACGGGCAGGCTGCGCTGGTCACCATGATCAGCCCCAGCACGGGGCCGGGGGTCCCGAGGGAGAGCTGATAGCGATGGAGGCAAAGCAGAAAGGCAGAGGGGTGCCTCCCCCGGGGACATCAGTCCTGCTCCGGCACCAGCAGCACAGCGACAGCCACGGCAGCTCATGCAGGCTCAGTTCTCCACCCAGGGCAGAGCTGCGGGAACATGGATCAGGGCCACAAGTCCCACTCCCTCACTCCCTCCCCGGGCTACTCCTTCCCCGGCACACGCGGCAGCGCAGAGATCCCGGGGTCTGTGCTCCAAAACTTGGAAAAATTAGCAAGCCAGACCTCCAGAAAACTATCAAAAGCTTGACCTGCAAATCAAAGCACCACCTAAGAACGAAATCGATTTTCTTTGTCCCCCTTTTTCCCCTTCCAGCCCACCCCTGTCAGCTCCCTCACCGCAGTCCATCTATTTCCCTGTATCCCATCCATCTCAGATCCACCAGCTTGCAAATACCTCGACGCCTGCAGTCCAGCAAAGGCCTTTTCCTCCGGGGACATCCCCTCCCCTCACTCCCCCCTCGCAGGGGGTCTGCATGCAGCCACCCATTCTGTGAAACAGCCCCCCCCCGGGTTCAGCGAGCCGGAGCCACCCGCGGCCCGGCCGACCTCGGGCTGTTTGACCCGTGAAATCTTCCCCGGGCCGCCAGCTCCGAGGCACAACTGCCGTTTTCCCTGAAAGCAGGGCAGACGGAAGGGGCAACCTTTGAAACCTGCAACAACCGGTCCCCGACAGGCTCTGCGCTGCCTTCACGCGCTGCTGTACCCCCACCTCCACCCCGCCGCCCCCCACCCAAATACCTTGGGAGAGGAAAATGGCCCCACGCAGCTCTGCAGAGCCCCGCTCTGTCACCAGCGCTGCCCTTCCCGGCCGTCCGAGAGGCACGAGCCGGCATCCGACCGCCAAAACCAGAGGAAAAAGGGGCAGAAGCAGGCGGGGAGCCAAGCTCCTGAGCTCCGTGCCCTGCCTACCTGCCCACCCCCACCCCCCCTGGTTAATCAACACAACGAAATTAAAGCAAGCTGGACGCTAAAGAGCGCAGATGAATTAATTCCACAAACCTCATTAGCGCTGGATCTGACTCAGTGTCCAAATCCTCTGCTGCAGCCCGAATAACAGGCACCCACACACCAAGCCAAGAGATTCTTCCGAAGGCAGAGGGGGAACGCGCTGCTTCGCTGCTGCGACTTGATTTCCAGCCTCAGCCTTTTCTTTCTTTCTTTTTTTTTCCTTTTCTTTTTTTTTTTTTCCCCCTCCCTTCTCTCTATATTTTGTCCCTTTTCTCTTTCCGGTTAAACGTCAACTTCCAGTCCGGCGGGGAGGGCAGGCAGCCCGCGCTCCCACATACCTCCCCGCTGATTTCTGTCCCCTCCAGTCAAATATCGACTTTGTTCTCACTCCCCTCACCAGCCCGGAGCTGCCCCCTCTCCCTCCCGGGGGACTGGTGGCAAGGAAAGGTGGGAGCCGTGATAAATGAGATCGGATCCCAGGTGAGGACGAGCTTTATCCCAGCCGGGGAGGGAGGCGGGGGTGCCCGTGACTCAGGCGTTGGCATTCCTCCCTCCGCACACCTGGACGGGGCAGGCACAGCCCGCACGGACGCCCAGCACCCTCCCTCTGCACAAGAACCGTCCCACAGGGAAAGGGCTGAGCGGGTGGCGGGACGGTGTCCCCCCTTGGAGAGGGCGGTGGGAAGGCGTCCCCCCGTGAAGAGGGCGGCGGGAAGGTGTCCCCCCGTGGAGAGGGCGGCGGGAAGGTGTCCCCCCGTGGAGAGGGCGGCGGGAAGGTGTCCCGCCACACAGAGGGTGCATGGCGGGGGGCTGCGGGCGATGGTCAGCGTCGGCTGCTCAGCTTCACCCCGTCGCTGAGGGTTTCTCCTCCAAATCTCCCTCGGGCACCAGCAGGGGCGTTACCCCAGCCCCCAGGGAGCTCCCAGCTGAAATACCAGGTAAGGTCCTTCCACAACCACCACCCCCAGCCACGGTACCTGCCTCACAAAGAGGATGGATCCCCATCCCGCCTTATCCAGGGCACGAGCACGACAGCCCAGTCCTCACCTGCGATAGATGCGGCTGCCGGGGAAACACAACCCCTTGTAGCACCGTAACCGCAGACCCGTCCACCTGCTCCTGACGCAGCCCACCACGGTCCGAGGAGCAGCAATCCCACCACTGCAGCCAGCCCTTCCGCTGGGCTGGATCCAAAACCCCTTCCCCAGTCAAACAAACAGCAGAGGAGGGTTTAGAATCCTGGCGAGGTTATTTTTTTGTTGTTGTTGTTGTTTTTGTCCCACAGCACCTTTTTGCTTTAGAGTCTGTGGTTTATCACAGCTCAGACCCAGTCGCACCTCTCGTTGTGCAGAGTACACGTACCGGAGCAGACGCGATGGCAGAGGCTGCGTTTTAGCTTCCCAAAAAATCCTCACCAGGAAAACTGCATCCCCCCAGCTTCAACACAAACAATAGCAACAGCCAGGAGAAAAAGTCGCATATTTCCGGCCTTGTTTGGAAAGTAAAAATACGAGCAGGGCAGTTTTGGTCTCTTTATCATTAATACAGCACCACGGTGGCTGCTGATTGACTCCCTAATGATGGCGACCAAGCATTGATTCAAATGAAAGTAAGGGGCTGGACTCCTTTCACTACAAGAAATAGGAAGCTCGAGTAAATACGAGCAAATGAATTAAGCCCCAGGAAAAAGGAGGATGTGCTCGTGCCATTACAAACTGCAGCAGACGGGAAACAGGCAGGGGCGCAGCTGAAGGTGGCCCGGGCAGCTGGAGTCTGGTATTTCCTAGTTTCTGAACATTTGACTTGGCAATCTCATTACCCTGGAACTTTTGGAGATGCTATTTCCTATATTTAAACAAAAATTCTGGAAATTAAGGGGCTGTGGTTTTCGGGGTTTTTTTAACCACAACGGACATTTACTGCAGCACGGGAGCTGGGACACGAAGCTCTGATGCTCGAGCTACAGCAGCGGCTGCTGGCCAAGAGCAGATGGTTACCGTTGGGGGGCTGAAGGCAGAGGCACCTGCAGAGGCAGCAGATGCTGTAGGAGGTTGCGCGTGGAGGAAAGCTGGGCTTCAGCTCCCAAGGCCAGAGGGGAGCACGTGCCGATGCTGGCAGGTGCGTCTGCTCCACCCACCGGCACCACCCCAGCCTGCCACAGCTCTCCTCCCTCGGCGCTGGGGTAACCAATGTTGCCAGGTGCTGGAGTTACAAAAGGCAATTTACCATACGAGCAAGAAATATCATACTAAAAAAAAAAATTAAAAAATTAAAAAAAATGATGGTTCCCCAACAGGAGGCCTGGAGCCAACCAGAAAAGCTTGGGAGCAGGCAGCTTCCATCACAGCCTTTGGTGTCCATGGTTTCTGGATGTCCTCCTCTCTCCACACAAGGTGGAGGATGCTTATGTTGCCTCCTGTCAAGCGTCTGGTCTCACCTACAGACGCTCTGACAGCCCCAGGGCCGCCTGACACCACCTCCCTCCCCTTCGTCCCAGCAGCCTGGAGGCGCAAGGGCCAGGACCAGCACCTCCAGCTGCGAGGAGGAGCCGGGTTACTCACCGCGGGTGCTACCAGAAGAGACCAAGGTGTTCGTTTTGCACCTTTCCTTGAGAAGTATCCCCCCAGCCCCTAACAGATCTCCAGGCAAACGGAGCATGGGTTTTCCCAGAGGCTTGTAGCCGGGCTGCATTTCAGGAGACGGTTGCAGGGCTGATAAAAGGTGCTTTTCTCACATCAAGACAACCCTACCACCAAACTTTAAGGCACCAGAGCAGAGAGGAATTATAAATTCACAGTAAACAGTCATAAGAGTTTAACAAGTTTTCACTTAATCTTGTCTTTAAAAAATTTTGGTGTTTTATGAGCTGCCTTTCAGGCAACTTCTCCAAGCTATTCCCGCGGAGAAGAAGAATACCCAGTGAGCTTGAGTTTTTGCTGTGGTTTGGTACCTCGTCCTCAGCCTGCTGGACCAGGCTTTTGCCACACAAATCAGCTGTTTTAAACTGAGGATGGGGACTTGGGAGAGGAAGGCTCGGCAGATTTCGCTGCAGACGGCTCCACCAAAGCTCCCAGCCGCACACGCGGTGGACCTCACGTTTATAAACCAGCGATTTTCTGCTGTGGCAACGTGGCCTAAAAACTTTTGCCCCAGGAGCGAAAACAAGTCATTTTTATAGCTGACACTAAATCATTGCGCTCTCTGCTGAAACTACCAGCCCCAGTGCCAATTACTGATAATTACAAGTGGTTTTAGGGTTAATTCCTTTCTTCTTTTTTTTAATGCCACGCCAGCTTGTACAAAACCTTTCTTCTTTCTGTCCTGCCACTGCAGCGTGCCCAGAGACAGCGCTGGGGCTTTTTCTAGGTCTCTGCTGAGCGGCTACAGCCAAGAGGCTGCTGCTGGAGCACATTTATTCTCTTTTTGAATTCTGTAACAACACAGGCTGCTAAAAGAAAAATAAATACTTGATCCCGTAGCCGCACTGTACCCTGTATTAGCGATATCCTGCTATCTGGCGTAAATTTAAGGAATGCTTAATAATGTACTATTAATGTACATTAATGTGCACATAATTTACTGCACAAAATTATGTTTGATATAATTACCCAGGTAATTAAAAGTGCAGGATGAAATCCTCACATTTTCTCTTCCTCAGCCTTTCCCCTAAGATAGCATTGGCTACGCGCGTCTGCTGTTTTGCAATGGATGTTCCGTGTCATAAACACGTACCTAAAAGAAAAATCTCGTTTCTTTGCTGAACGCCCCCGATGCCCATTTGCCCCCGGGATGGACCGGCAGCGAGAGGTCAGCGGGCCACCAGAACAACAAAAGAGGGAAAATTTTGTAAAGGACCCAGGATAAAACTTCAGCCTACGACAGTGCTAACATCCATCCAGGGAAAACAAGACCTACCAGGGTTACATTAGCATCTTTACCCAGCTGCCAAAGGGCTGAAAGCACGCTGATGTTATGTTTGAAAGATTTAGGAAGATAGCCCACCTTTCCTCCCAGTTTGTGCTGGCTGGGCCCAGACAAGACACTCGATGGCGTGGGCGAGAGCCTCCCGAGGAGCCAGCCAACAGAAACCCGGAGAGAAGGTGGACGGTCACCTTTTGTCATGGTTTCCAGGCACTCCAAGAGGTTACACAAAGAGGAGAGAGGTTAAAAATACCAGCAACTTCACCTTCTCTCGCCGCACCAAAAGGCAGGCTTGTTTTCTTCCTAACGCCGGACCGTACAAACATGGTAGAGGACAGACAGACAGACGCCTTCTACGTGAAAAGGCAAAACCTTTTCTTGTGAAATCCTGGTGCTTTGCTGTTTATTGGCAACCGAAAGCAGGAGCCCAGCCCCAGCCAAAGACAAGTTTCAAATAAACAAAGACTAAATATTGGAAGTCATCGGTGTCCATGGTTCTCGCTTAGAACAAAAGGAAGGAAGTTGAATATAAACAGTCAGAGGAACGGCAGCGCATGGCGCGGCTCGGAGGTGGAAAGCTGCTCTGTAAGAGACGCACGAATACGCTGGTGTAAAGGCTCACCAGAAGGAAGAGGAGACTTTGGGGGAACCTCACAGCCCCTTTGTGGGTCTTGCACTTTAACAGCAGTTGATTTATTTTAACCTTAGGCAGCCTTAGAGAGCCCTGCTGAAAAGCATCTCTCTCTCTCTGGAGGTGAACCAGCTCCGGCAGCGGGTTGGACCGGACAATCTCCAAAGGTCCCTTCCAACCCCTACTGCTCTGTGATTCCGTCACAACTCTGGGCTTTCCTGGGTTCACACATTTAAGAGAACGAGCAGCCCATACCCTTTGGTAATTTTCTGGGCACGTTGGCAGAGACCGTCTGTTTGAGGGGCTTCACAGAAAGCTACAGCTGCTTCTCCCCTGCGATGGAGGAGAGCTGGACAGGAGCTCACGCAGGTGTCAGCTGGCCGGACGCCGGCTGAAGCATCACCTCCACGTGGCTCCAGCCGCCCCTCTCAGCGGCAAAACCTTGGCATGGCCCAAAGCCTTGGCAGGGAAGACTTTTTCTTTAATTTTTTTTTTTTTTTTTTAAAGTCTCAGTAAATAACTCTCATAAAACAGGCAGCAGAGCAGCAATCCAACCAAAACATAGCTTCAGGTGCTCACATTTTACGGTTTGAGGTGGGGCTGGCAAGCGCTGCCCCTCCCCACCTGCTCTCTCGGTCAGGCAGCGCCCAGCCAGACGCAAAATAAAAGCAAATCCCGAGCACACAAAATCCCTTCCCACAACAGCATCAAAGGAGGAGAGGTCTCCAAATCACAACAAGCAAATGGGAAAGAAAATCAACACCTCAGGGCATGGAGGTGGGAGAAGAGACTTCAGAAGGGAGGGCGAGAGCAGAGCCAGCGCTGCCAAGGATGACTTCATTGCGGCAGCTCTCCTCCCTCCTCCGAGCAGCCCGGCCCGCCAGAGACACCCTTGAACGTGGAGTTTCAGCTAAGACAAACCTACTCGAGCTAGGAGACAGCCGCACTTGCAAAGGTGGTGAGCAGAGAGAAGCCTCAAGGCTTTCAAGGAGCATTCTGTAATCCTCAGTCTAAGGAACAATGAAAACAGACTGGTTTTACTCTCCCGGGTACGTTTAGTCTCCCCTAGGGAGGAGAGGTAAGAATGAGTATCTACAGCTTTTAGGGGTCAGACGTGCAGCCTGAGCAATCGCTATCGCAGCAGCATAAAGAACCTTTCAGCCACATAAGCTGGGAGTTTGCATTAGTGCAGCTCGGACACAGCTTGCAGCTCTTGGGGGGCTATTTAAAACACAGCAGGTCACACAGCCCCTAGAACGATCCCAGCCGTACAGATTTCTAACAAGCCAACTAGTCAAACCTCCAGTTGGAGGGCTTCAGGCCGCGGTTTCATGGGCCAGGAAAGGATCCTTTTCCCCCCTTGCGCACCAGCAGCCCCTCCAGCTTTCCCTGGTGCGCTGCCTGACCACAGCCAAGCGCAGCCGCCAGCCTGCAGGATCAGGTTCTCGGAGGTAGGAAAGAGGCTTTTTCCTAGAACTGTAGTTTCCAACCTGTGTATCTGTCTATTACTTCCGATAGCAACACGCAAGATAAACAAGAGCGGCGAGCTATTGTACTGCCTGCGAGTTCGTTATACAATGGTTGGCATCTCCACTACTTTTTTTTTTTTTTCCCCACTTTTCGGAAAGGCAAGAGAAAAAAAATAATTAAAATAAAATAAAATCATGCATGTTTCAAGTTGCTTTCTCCGCTGCGGACAGCAAACAGTCATGAGAGCTCAGGATTTTGCTGCCAGAGCAAAGCCCAGCTCAGCCAGGTCTCTTGCAGAAGCCTGTTACTGCAGGGGTTTGAAATCTGCTGCTCCGTGGCCTCAGGGCCACCCCTGCTCGGCACGCTTCAGCAGCGCCAGTTTTAGGAAGTTTTCTCCTTATCCCTCTATGCAGCAGCATCAAGTCCGGCTCAGCAGCATTTTCCCGTTGCTCCAGAGTTGCCGGGCATTGTCACTCCCCGCCTGCGCAGCACGGCAGGAGCTGAACGAGCAGCGTTTCTTGGCTCTGGTCGTTAATTCTGCAGAGAAATCCAGAGGTTTGGAAGGACTATGGATATTGCAGAACAAGGAGGAAGAGGGCGCATGGAAGAGGAAGGGGTGGGGTGCCAGGATGTGTGATATGAATAAGATACTTGCATTTAAACAATGTGTTCAGTGGCTCCTGGAGTTAAATGATTCATCCCCAAGAACTTCAGCCGTTGCCCCGTGTGAGGTGCCAAGCAGCAGCCTGGAGCCCAGCTTCACACGGCACTTTCTTATTTTATTTATTGTTTTTAATCAAATCCTTTTTCTCTTCTTCCAAACCTATTTCTCCGGTGTATGTTCAGCTCCAATCTGGTAGCAGCTTTCAAAAAAAAAAAAAAAAAAAAATATATATATTCACACACATACTTTTCCTTTGCTACTCCTCTCCCCCGATACGGCGGGGCACACACAGAGACAAGCGCTGACACGCTTAACAAGGTGGATAAATAATATTTCCCTGTAATCAAGCAAATTCATCCAGCAGAGTTGTTCCCGGTTAGGATCAGGAATTACTTTTACTGCATTATCTGTCAGATTCAGCATTTCACTTCCATGGAAGACAGTCTTCCCAAATTACTAAAGAGTCAGGAAGGAGTTTCTCGTCACAGTGGTGGGATCGGTCTGAAAGAGACACACAGCTGCAAGGGGTTTTTTTTTTTTTTTGGACTACTGCTGATCCAACGTTACAAGGACACAAAAAGGCACAAAATCTTAACATTATAATTTACATTAATATTTAGGGTTGACTGGTGAGATTGGTTAAATTAATGTAGTCTCATCAGACTCTCCCACTTTGTGCTTCCCCCCCGGTTCAGTTTCGGACAGGACAGGGGAGGTGATGCCCAAGACCAGCTGGTACCTCTGGCACGAGGCTGCATTTCTGTGTACTGGCACCCATCTCGGTGAGGTATTTAACCTCACTCAGCTCCAGCACACACATTAAGGACACTCATCAGAGGAATGTTGTGCTAGAAGCCCAGACACACCTCCCAGCCCTATTCACAGGAGCAGACGATTGCGGTGATCCTTCTGGTGCCCAAAGTCTGTCACCAAGCTATAGTCTGAGAGAAAGGGCAGCAGCTGGTGCCCCTTCTGCAGCAGTTTTGCTGTTGTACCTTGATCCACACATTGTTCAGCAGGACTTCAAAAGAGATATTTATACAAGTTTTAAACAGGCTGGAATTGCAGAAGATATTCTAGACTGGAAAGTCACCTTAGGGAGCTGCAAAGCTACCCAATGGCTTGTATTTCCCACTACAAGGGGCACCCTGGTCTATGAACTCTGATCCTCAGGGCAAGGAAATAAACACCTTGAATAGTTGATGTGAAACGTGTCACCCTCTGCAGAGTACGTAACAGTCCCAAAGCAGAAGATACCCTCAGCCAAGGGAGCTGTTACCATCTTCCTCGGGATGAGGATGGAGCTAAGGCTTGCAGGAACGAAGGCGGCAGCCCAGCGCAGAGCACTTCAACAGGAGAAATGTTTCCATCTTGCTATTTTCATGCCCTTCAATATCCCACTGCTTTAAGAAAAGAGCAATCCCACCATCTCCCCAGTCTCCCATGCTACAGTCTCATCCTGGTTTCTCCTCCATAAACATTCCTAGAATACGTAATTATTTTTTTTAGAAGCAAAAATGACTGCCAAGATGTGTTTAACACATTTTACAATTATTTGAAAGCAGGAAGCCAACGTCTTATTTCTTCTTTAGGCCTCCATAAATGTAAAGCCTGGATCAGGAGCGACATCAGGCATGTAGAAAAACTCTGAAAAAGCAACACTGAATTTTAAGAAACTGACACTTTTGTTGATCTAGCAGCCTTCTCTCCTATCACTGCTTATGCATGAACACACACAGGTTCCAGGTAGGAATTTAACTTAAAACAGTGGGAAACAGAAAAATTACTGAATCTGAAAAATCATGATCTCAGAATTAAAGACCATTTAAATAACCTGGAGTGACCACTGTAAAGAAGAAAAAAGTCCAGGTTAGCGTTTGTTTCTCTGCACAAACGGAACCATTCAAGTTATTTATCCCACCTGCCCCAAAACAATGAACAATTTGCCGTTGAGCTCCTTTTTAGGAGACTGGCCTCTATAGATGAAGGTTTTATGAAAGACCCAGCTGCTGGTACTAGACAGTAACTTCTGAAGAAGTTCAGGATGCAGGAATAAGTTTGGAAAAAAAACCAAACATTAAAACCAGCTGAATTACCAACTATTTCAGAACATCCTCTACAACAGAAGTATTTCCAATCGAAATCAGTTTCATGCCTTCTCACTGCCCCCCTGCCCCGCGTCTGTTAAAAAAAACACCCGTAATGTGAAAAAAAAAACCCCTTCATGCCACTCCCACTCTCACGGAATTATTATGCACTGACCTAAAGGTATCTGTAACAAATGGCACAACAAATGGCTACTGATTCTCCCTCACCAAGATGAGAAATGCAGACACATCAATGACACCAGGGCTTTTTTTAAAGACTTTTCCATTTTTATAATAATTTTTTGCTACACAAGTAAGAAGATTTATACAATAAAATTTTCAACTGAAAATACTTTTTCACAATAGTGGAGCAAGCAATAACTGCCATGTGTGCATTTCACAGTACAGCACTACCTAGAACAAAGATGGATAATACCACAATTAAGATCAGACACTCTCCTCTGCTCTCCAATCTCATTCCATGGCAACGGAAGAGTTTTCTGGACAGGTCTTCGCAAACGAGTTCACAAATCAAACCTCTACAGCTTACGGGTTCTGCATAGAAATCTCCACCCCTGCAAGACGGTAACATGACTATTTCAACACAGTTTCCTCAAGAGTGGAAACACGTGGTCACGAAGGTCTACACGGATATGCACACAGGTACAGATGTCAGTACTGTAACAGAGAGCGAGTTCTACATTCATAGATGTAGATCGCTTCAAGTCTCTGCTACACATTTGAAGACGGACACTGACCAACTGTCTCTGCTTTAATTCCCTTGGAACTAAGTTAGCCTAAGTGAGGGAGGTACATGCCACAAGCTGCTAGCAGCCTCTGAGCGTGACCTGCAATACAAAAGGGTAATACTGATATCCCTTCACTTACTTGCCTTTTTTTTGTTGTTGTTGTTTTTCCCCTAAACCAGACTTACAAGTAGGGTAAAACCCTAACGCAGTAATTTAATAAGCTAACTTTTACAAGCTGACTCCAGATACCATCTTCCTCCAGCACAACACACGCAGGCTGGTTCTTCCCACAGCAAGAAAAGACAGAGGCATTTTCGGCAGAGGTCCATTCCTGTGGGCACACAGCTGGCGTGCCTGCTCCTGCCCCCATTCTTTCAAAAGGGAACTGTGGTCTGTTTCAAAGAATCTTGTCATCTTTTACCAAAGGCGAAAGCTACCCCTCCCTTCCAAGAACAATGGCTTCAATGACAACTAAGTCCGAAAATCCAGGCCCAGCACACCAGTCACTGCTTTGCCTTTTTCACAATGGTGCCAACAGCTGATATGACTGTAGTTTTGGATCCACTTGCGCTGGTTGTCACTGTGACAACACCTGGCAGCGTTGCAGTAGTGGTGAGGATGGTGGGCTGAGCTATCGTTGTTACAGGGATGGCCGAGTCCCACTTGCTCTTCCTCTTCTGGGCATCTGTGAATTTGATTAGACAAAGCAAATGAGGATTAGCATTATGTTAAGGGTCCCCAATCCCTTTGTAACACCCTGTCTTGTCAACGCTTAATATACCGCTGCTTAACTAGACAACTTTCCCTCATATTAATTTCAGCATACGCTGGCAGTAAATGTTGAGGAAGAAAGACAACTATGTATCTCAAGAGTCAAAGGAAAACTCTACACCTGAACTCTAGCCAAATGGGAGACAGGTTCACTCCCTGCCCCAAAGCACATTTAATTTTAACAGAGCACACGTATCGCAGTCGCTCAGGTACAGGCACAGGTACACACTCCGCAGCCTCCAGTGTTTTTTCTCCCTTCCTCCCAGTTTAAAAGGCAGGCTGCAGGCAGGAGAGCGATTTTCAGTCTTTACAAATCTCTTGAGATTTATCAGCCCCAAGAACACCCTACAACCATAAACATCAGCAGGTATCTTCACCTGCTAATAAATCCTTTCACTATCCAACCTGTCTCCTGAGCTTTCATTGCGAGGCAGCCATGGGATATAGGGACTACAGAAAACCTAGTCTGTGAACTCCGGGAAGGAACACTATATACACCTCATGCACAGAGTCAATAGGGAGCCTTTAGTGTTTCCAGGAAGCGCTAATCCCAGCATTACTACAGCTTAATAGGTAGAGTCACAACTGTTCTTTACCTCCCACAGTGGTACTGGCTGTTGTGGTTGTTGTAGAAGCGGCACTTGTTGTTGTACCCTTTTTAGTGCCAGTCACGAATTCAATCTGGGAAGGCAGAGACACACAGGAGAAAGGGGAGAAGACAAACATGAAATGATAATATACATTGGGGTTTTTTTTAACCCCTGTCACTTCTCTGTGTTTTTAAGAACAGTTTTAATATAATGTAAAACATTGGCCTCCGAGCTGACTGTCACGCAGGAAGAAAGATGTAGACCTCAGGCCAAAGCGTATTGAAGTCATGATGATTAAGGATTCCTGCAACCCAGCTCCTAAGCCAGATACAATAAAAATGTGTTTGTTAACTGATATAAGCATTGGAATTTGATATAGCCCAGAAAGGATAGATCCTGATCATTAAAGAATGCATTTTTACAGTTAGAAAAGCTCCTGGTTTTTTTTCCTTTAAGACACATGCAAGACAAGTCCCTACCTGCACGATTTACTGCGACTGCATCATAGGAGGAAACCTAGCAACAAGAGCTACAACAGCATGCAGTCTCATATTTTCAAAACTGCAGATATGGGCAAGGACGTAATCAGATACCTGGGTTACTGTGCAAAACCCAAGACAAATAGCAAGACACAGCATGTACTTGAAAGAAAAAAAAAACCCAAACCTCCACGTACTGAATATGGCAGGAGCCTTCTGCAAGGTTAGATGTCAATCTCTAACATTAGACAGTTCTCTAATGCCAGCCACTCTCTTACAGGCAACACCACTAAGGGACAGGAACAAAATCTTCCAGAGCCTGTCTGTGTTCTTTTTGGGAGGTACGTAAGAACGTACATTTTGTGACAAGCCCATTTTAAGTTAAAATAGGCCCAATGTTTCTGCAAATTATATGCAAGAAAGCAATATCAAAGAGAACGGAAAGCAGATATTGTCTCCCAGTGAGATATGGTGAGGAAACTGAGCTACAACTAGGCTATGCCACCAGGCAAAGTGGCACAGACTAAGAAAAAAAGCTGTTCTTTATGCATTATCTTGCCAGTATCTGGCTTACTGAATATTGTTTTAAGAGCTCTGGTTTTAAAATACTGACAAATCAAAAGGAAATCCAGTGGAATAAACAACATGGCGAAACGGACCCATAAGGAAGGACAAACAACTTGATCTGTGCAGCTTGGAAAAAGATGCAAAGAAGAGAGGACAGAACCAGGGCAAAACATCCAGCGTTAGCGAAGAGCACAGTTCGTAAGAAACAGCAAAGCAACAAAATGAAATCCATCAGGGAAACAAACAAAACCCTTGCATCTCCATCTCTTTTGGTTTTGAATAGCTACCTTCGTGCGTTCCTTCTTGGCTTTCTCCAATTTGTCCATTTCAATCTTCTGGGCTTTAGCTGAGAAAGATCAGGAGTTACAAGAAGCTCTAGGAACAGTAAAAATCCATAGTTCTCTCTCACTCACACACTTCCCATCATAAACAATCAAAAACATCAAATTGTGTATAGAAAACTGAACTGCCATGAAACTAACTACTGCTCTTTAATCATCACAGCATTACTTCACCAAATTAATCATTTAAGAGCTGAAAACACTGAAGAACCAGTTTAAATGAAAAGGCTTTCCAGACTGATGAAGCATCAATAACATTCAGGCACCAGAATGAAGCCGTTAAAGAGCAGCATGTGATGACTTCTCATTTATAAAAGAAGGGAAGACTCTAATGCAGTTAATTAACTACAAAATACAAAGAGCTAAGTTAGGACAAAAGAAGACTTCCTGGAATTACCTAGTGCCTCATAATATGAATCCTCTGACCAGCCATGAGGATCAAACATGTCCTAAAGAAAAAAAAAAAAACATCAGATTAGGGCTATTTCCACATATACACAAAATCCAGTTCAAAACCGTTTTATGTATTTCTGTTCACTGGTGAAATTCATGACTCATTTCTTCTTGTATCCCAATGACACAAAGATCACATCAGACCTTCTTTTATCGGACCACGTTCTGTTGTGAATGAAGAAACAGCTTTGAATCCAGAAGGATGCTGGGATAAGACATGCGTTTTTCTGCTGCTCAGCTTCTATTCCCCCCAAGGAGTTTCACGTATACTTACACACCTCAGCAGTTTTTGTTCAGAATCATTATAGCAAAGTTGGAGGCACTGAGTACCACATAAAGATGGTACACATCTTCAATGCAGAGGATGAGACAGAAGTTCCCTTAAAGGACGCCTAAACAAGCAGGCTCAAGAAAAGGCTCAGGAAAGTTTACACCCCTATATTATTTTTTACCCACTCCCTCGCCAGTCAGAAGTATCGCACCTCACCTTTGGATAATTTGTACCAAGTTCATCAATTGAACAAAACTGGATTAGCTTTTCATAGATGCTGCAAAGGAAAGACAAGAGTTCAGAACAGTAAGTAAACAGAAGTAAACAGAAGCATTTCAGATTTGTTAGTAGAAAGAGGCCGTCACCTCTTTACATGGCAAGAGTAAAATCAGAACCTAGGAAGCTACGCTAGCTCTGATGGATGTGCCATGCCATTAACTGCATTTTCCACTTCCCCCAAATTCATCTCCCAGTTCCCAGAACAGACGCGTCTTCTAAAATGCTTCATCCAAAGCCTGTACATTTAAAAATCTAACCGCCACACCAACTCTCGTTGTTGCCTCACAGAACACAGAGAAGAGTTTTACTGTTTCAATTACAAGCAAATTATGTCTTTCTCATTTTTGTAAGCAGTAGTACTTCTTGATCAGGATCCTGTTTCTACTACAACTCCAACAAAGAGGAAAATTCTTGGAATTTGCTCTGTGGTGCTTTGGTCACAAAGGCAAAGATGATGGCTCACCTGGGGTTGCGGAACTCCTTTTTCCTCTGAATGATGTAGTTCATATCCATGCCCTCTTTTATCTTCCTCTCATATAGTTTTTGAATTTTATCCTAAGGGAGAAAGATTACAGGGAGAGCCAGTAAGAGAAGGAGGAGCACGTCAGCTGACTATCAAGAGTGTACACGTGGAAACAAGCCAACTCAACCAGTGGCCTCCCTTGCAGGGAGCAGAGATTCTACCTCTTCCTTAATGTCACGCAGGCTTATTAATACAGACGCTCCCGCCTTTAAGGTTCTGAACTTTCAGAACGTACAAACTGAAATTATCTTCATGAACTGCCTGGATGGGAAATGGAATTCTCTTTGCACTTTCTGAAGGCCTCAGTGATTAAAGATTTGCATTTGAGGCAGTAGTGCACACTCCTTCCCAGTCTGTTGCTTCCCTTTATAGCTAGGACTGTAGAGAAGTAGAAGCCAGCTCTGAGAGGGACAGGTGAACCCACAAAGGTTCTCCCACAGCTTACAGTGACCATCACACCCACCTTCAGACTCAGGTGTGCACCTGAAAATCAGCTGCTGGACTACACTGCACAGAAGTCTATGGGTATCTTACTGATGCCACAAGCCCCTGCAAAAGGCAACTTAACTGACTTAGGTTGGAAATGTCAAGCAGTCTACTCTCCAAAAACACTGAAAGATTTAAAAGTAAACATGATTTTCTTTCTTCCTCAGCAAGGTAGTGAAAAACCTTAAAAGTATTTTTACTCTAGTGATGCCGAAGGGATAGCAAAAGCAGAAACTTTGAGATGGAACATATACTTAAGTGGTACTAGGAGAATATTCTCAGTAATTTCCTTTATCTTTTCTTTTTGACACAAATCTCTCAGGTACAGGAAGCATACAAAATAAGACCAGAGGCTAGGCCTTCAGTCTTTCAGGATGGAAGAGCTGAGTCAATTTTCCTTTGTTGCTTCTGGATAAGTCACTTCATGTCTCCCTCTGTATGGACAGTCAACTTGAATAAGGAACTGACTATTGTCTAAGGGTTTGACGATGCTGGAATAAAAGAGGATTGTTAACAGCTGATATGAAACTCCTATTTCATCAACTTAAAAAAAAAAAAGCCTTAAGATAAATTTTCACCAGGTCCTCCCAAAATTAGCACGAAGAAATTACACAATCTTCACATCCAGCACACACATCGTGAGGTTTGAAGAAACAACTGAAAAAAGGTGAATTTGGGGAGTAGAAATGATTGAATAGGTGTTCCCTTTTGTCCCCTCCCTGTGCAGGTAGTGCTATAGTTCACAAAGTCCAAAGATGGGGAACTTCTTAGTCAACTTTACAGTAAGAAATACACCCTTCGGCAGAGTTCAAGATATAGTTTATTAGAGAAGAATCTGACAAAAGGAAAGAGCAAATCAACAATGAAAAGCCTAGAACATTTTGCCTCTCTAAAGAACAATCTCATCTCCTTGCTCAAAGCGTTTAAGATGTGGTTTGACCTGCTAACAGAGGACAAGTTCTCCTTTGATTTAACACAGTAAACTGTTGTCAAAGGGGAAGAAAATCTGCTTTATTCTGTCTACTCTCTCAAGGTCTCTGCATTCCTCAGATCTAACGCACTCTGATTCATTGATGTCAGAACGGCAAAATCCTCCTGCAGCACAGGAGGAGGAATGGGTGTGCCCAGGTACACGGCGGAGAAGAAGAAAGGGTGATCTGGATGGCGAGTCATTCTGAATCACCCATTGCACATTGATAGCTTATAGCGCATTGCAGAAGTGATTCTTTACTTGTCTTTCTACTGGGCAGATAGCTGCAGTTAAAACTCAAATGGGTGGTAGGAAACAGCAGTCCCTGCTTTTTCGTTTGCATCAGGAGGAGGAGACAGAACAGAAGGTTATTGCAAAGTTGGTTACTGCAATTATTTGGGTGTGCACCAGAGAAAACATGCATTTGTTTTCTTTTGCTGCCTCTAAGCTACCAGCCTTCCCTCTAAATGTTTATCATCTACAGATACGTAGGTGGAAAAGGAATCCAGTCAATGCTGCCTCAACTATTCCAGTTAGGGGATTCTCGGGCCCGTATAAGAAAAACAATGATTTGTTCTTTCCTATGGAGCTGAATTTGCTGAGGTAAGAGGATAGCAGCCTTCACAGTAAACATTGCTTCTGTGTCACTGGTGGGATCAAGAGCCATTTTAAAGCCTAAGTGACCCACAGAGACTGGAAAACAGCTTTAAGCTACTTTGAGATTCCTAAACTAGAATTGCCCTAAAGTCTAAAGCATTAATACAGTGCATTCATAAACTCAGTGTGGTAAAACCCCAGCTTCAATGCTGGGTTGACTTGTGCAAAAATACTGAGCAGAATTCCCAAATATTCCCCCTCCCTACTGAATTGCGAGCCTTTTTTAAAAAAAATTAAGTGGACTTATACCAACCTGCAAGTGGTTAGAACATCTGCCAGGAGGCTCAGGAGGGATTTTGATCTCATCTGGAGACATGTTCCGCACTCTCTCTGAAAAAGAAGCTGTAGAGAGCAAACTGGGCATGAGTTCTGGCAATACTGAAGGAGTTAACCAAAGGAAATTACATTTCATCCTTAAGTTAACGTTTTCTTAAAAGGCACTTTTATCTTTGCTTACAGAGTCAGACTACTGCTAGAAAGAACAACTCGTTCTGCAGGACTGCAGATTGCCAGATTTCTATAGCTGTTTGTGTTGCAATATACTATTAGAGTACCTGATTGCCCTGTAAAGATTAGTTTAACAAGTTATCGGCAAAAGAAACTGCCATGTTACCCCCTATTGCTTGCTGCTTTACCACTATCATGGGAAACTCAGGCAGTTTTCTAGCCACGTCTTGGAGCAGAGATTTGTGCCACATTTAAGCAGCTGGGATTGTTTTCAACCATCATTTATACAGGTAACACATCCCAGAGTCATAGTCTGTAGTGGATAAGAGACCTGACAGCAGCACAGATGTCATATCAAGAAAGCCATTCACATTTACGGCTCCTCAATTAGATATTCTTCAATAAAAGCTGCCAGTAAAAGCTGGAACTGCAGTTCCAGCATGCTCAAATTCAGCTCCTTTGATGATAGCCCAGAAGGGCCCAAAGAACAGACACCAGCATTTGAACACAGCGTGCTCTCCTGCCTTCCAGCACAGGGCGTCAGATAGCTGAGCTTACAGATAATCAACGCTACACACGTTCAGTGCTGCTACAGTTTCCACTTCTTTTGTACAAATGTAAAGCACTAAGGACAAAATCCTTTGGAGCTGCAAAGCTGGCAGGCGACCACTCATTCTATTTGATCAAGATGTTGCTGAGGGTTAAATTCTTCAGCAGTTGTGAGTAAGGAACAAAAAGTGTCCTTTGGCATTTACTAAGAGGGTGCCTCTATGGAAGAAGGAAAGCTTGCCAGAGCCCCTGGAGAAAGGCAGGCAAACTGGAGCAAGGCAGACATTTGCTATAGCTTACAGCTGCTGGTGGGATGGGGAAGCCTCTAGTTTAATAAGAGTTTCAGGAACCCAGAGAGACAGTAGCAGATAGACAGAAGTGTTCATAATAAACAGCACACCAGGCTTTCCGGAAAAGGTGAAAGCTGATTAATGGCTTAAGAGATTCACAGCATCAGCAGAAACCTTAAAAAAGAAAAGGCCACCAAGCCTAGACTTCATAAGACAAAGAAAGGACTTAAAAAAACAACAAAATAAAAAAAACTCAAAAAAAAAAAAAGCCTAGCTCCAAGTTCAACATCTCATACGCTCCTTATCTTTGCGGATGACCAGAAGAGACACAGAGAAACAAAACATTTATGGGAAGGGGAATTGTGGGTTCATATAAGCTCAGGAACTATGGGCAAGAACTCTGTCTGGCAAGAGGTCAAAGTCATAAGAGTATGTTTGGCAATCAATTCAAAGCTCCTTTGAAACAGAAACAACACTGGCGGAGGAACAAGAGCTCCCTATGAGACAATATATTTTGACCCCTGACTTTTCAGGTTTTGGTGTTCATTTGCTCTTTTATTTGAGCCATGTGAAAACAATCATTTATCAACGTGATACTGATGGGGGAAGGCATCTCTTAATACCTTACAAGGAAGTGGAACCAAGACATCTTTGTCTACTGCAATCCTGCCATAGCTGTACGCAGTTGAAAGCTGAGTCAGCAGCGAGGCTACGTGCACCTCGCTCCACCTCACAAACTGAGCACAGACAAATATTCACCATTACTCAGTTATTTCATCTCATCGCAGCCAGACCCAGATGCCACATCATTAGGAAGAAAAGGATGAGTTTAATCCCTTCAGGCTTATTTTACAGTAAGGAAGTGCAAATTATCCATGCCCTCAAGCAGTCCTCAAACTTCCTCCCCAAACAGCAGAATGGCCGACGCCGCAGCCTCTTTCCACCCCTAGAAAATGGGGCAGCTGGGATTATCATTCAAGGTAATCCTGGAATTTGCAGGTATGGCCACAGGCTCCTGTAGAAGAGACATTTTCAAAGTTGCAAGCACAGCCTTCTGCTGCCTACACAGCAATAAACGCAGATGGACAGCTAACAACAAGGTGTGTCCTGACAGGATACATCCAACTGCTTTGTGCATCCTGTTATTTCTGCCAAGATCAAAGTTTTACTTTTACATGAGTCACAGATAGTGACACTGACTGCAGTCTCTAACAGGGCTTGTGATTTGCTGGAACACAGCCTAGAGGATCTCCATGTGGGGACCTCAGGAAATTAACCGTTGGCACGATTAATCACTACGGGCACACCCAGATTCTGGCTCACAGTAAGTAAATATCTTCCCCAAATCAGATTCACATTCCGGATAAAGAACTAAAGCCATACAGCAGATCCCATGACTCAGATGGGGGTTCAGGAAAGTAGGAGCCAAGGCACTGCCATGTCTGCAACTCAAAGTGTCCTGCTGCTGAAGGACACTGCCACTGGTGCTTAGCCTGTGTATTCTCCTTCTGCAAGCTGACCTAAAAGTTAAGAATTTCATCAGCACAAGCAATAGGTGCTTGTAGCTTTCTGTGCAGCCAGCACATGCATTGTGGCAAGGCAGATACGTTCAGCTGCTCCCGCACTCTGCGTAGAAGACAAAAGCACAGCCAACTATCAGGGTGCACCTAGCATTCAGCACCTCAGTAGTCAATGGAGGATATCTGATTGCCAGATCTTGGTGAGGCAGACCATGGAAATGCTAGTTTCACATAGATGGATTATTTGATGAGTATATCCAACAGCACAAAGATGTGCTGCGTAGCAGGAGAGAAAGTGCCATAGAGCAAACTGCCCTCAGTTCCTTCCAGGGGGAAATGACTGCTCACAGTCCAAAGGTTCTGCTGGAGACACGGACTGGGGGCACACAGGAGCTTTGTTTCCTACAGATGGGTAGACACTTTTTCCTAGTGCAGAGAAAATCAAAAGAATACAGAACATAGGAACAGAGAGCTGGCTGTACCTGGACAGACTGGCATGTGGATCAGCTGAGATCTGGTAAAGCATTTTGCCTCGGCGCGCTCAGTGAATAACACTGCTCCCCATGTAGGATTAAGAACTCCTGTCCTTTTCAAGGTTCACTTGTATGCTGCATCTTAAGCAGCCACAAGGGGCTGCAGGCAGCATCAGGTGCCAGTTTGTCTATAAAGGCCACACTAGGCAAAAAAACCAAGCAAAGACCTGGAAAGGGTGATCAGAGGGGCACGGCTTTCCCCTGGAGACATGCAAACCGGTGGTGCCTGGTCTCTAAAACTGCATTCTTTGGCACTCTAATCAAGTCTGCTTGGCATAAACCAGTGTGTGTGGGTTTCTGATTTCCTGGCACCAGAACAGCCAAATCAGAGGGAAGAACTGGAGGCAACAACATGCCAGTGAGTCACCCATCCATGGAAGGACACTAGTTCCCTTTCTGCTCTGTGGGCTGAGAAATGCAGAAAGAGACCCGCGACTCAGCCATATTTTCTGCTCTTATGAACACTGACTTTGTGCTCAGATATCCTAAGGGCTAGAGAGAACATTTCTTACAGTACGAAAGGTAAACAACCATGCTGCAAAGAGCTTCAGGGCAAAAAAGTGCATCCTAAAAGTATTACTTTGCAAGGCTGCAGGAAACAGCAAATGCAATGTCCGCCAGCACCATGTACTCTGCAGAGTGGTACAAAAAAACCTGAAAGGACAACACTGATGCAGAACGTTATCAAAATAAGTTTCACATATACTTCCTCCTCAACCGCAGGGCAGTTACTGCTGGAAACCTCCCCTCCCGTTCTTTGATTACGTGATCATTACTTCAGGACCATGCCCTTTCCCAGCTGCTCATCCCTGCTGCTTTCTTTGTGTCAACTCTAGCACTCACCTAGCACGCACTGAGCAGATCAGGGAATGGATCCAGCTGGAAGCCTTGCAGAAGAGAAGAAAAAAAGAAAAGAAAAAAGAAAAGAAAAAACCAAAACAACAACAAAAAAAAAACCAAAAAAAAAAAACCAAACAAAAAACCAAGCAGTGAAGGTGGATCTCAGCTGGCTCCAACTCCCAAATCAGCTCAAGGCACACAAACTTTAGCATGCGTCCGGGGGAGTTAAAACAGAAACATTACTTTTGGCAGGAGCCTACATTTATGCTGTACTTCAGCAACTACATAACCACGGACTTTAATAAAGGTGATGCTGAACAATGTAAGGTTATCTTCTGAGAAGGGCAGGCCCACAAGCTTCTAACGCAAAAAGCAATTGTGGAAAACTGTCTTAAGGACAACTTCGACTTCCACATACTGATATTAGACAAAACTTTAGATGTTCACATTGGAGAAGTTACTTGCTTTGTGTCAGAAAATTCCTGCACCTTTTTCCATTCAAGAATTCTAACTCTAAAAGCCCAAGTTTCCAGGAAGGGAGTGGTTCTCATGTTAGACCAACCATAAGGCTCTTGCAACAGTTCCATTTCAACTAGATAAGATAAGACAAGACACGGTCTAATGCAAAAGACCTACAGAATCCAGCACGGCAAGTATGCTGACCTCGAATAACTTGGTTCTGCACAAAGCTAGCCCACACATTGCTCTGTGTGTGCTGCTATTGGGAAAGGATATTAAAGATATATTGCAAACCTTAATCCAGGTCTCAGACTCACCGACACTGTCCACTCACAAGTGGGTGACGCTGTAGTAAGTGCCCTCTGTGCAGCTTTTAAGCTTGTATGCAAATCTGGGCTATTATGAGACAAATAAGATTCAACCTTCCAATCTCTTGTGGATGGGACAGCCACTGGGGGAAAGGGGGACTAACTAAACTGTAACCTGAGCCTTATACCTTAACTAAGAAAGGATTTCCCACTACATTGCTTTACAAGTGTAGAGCTTCACCCATATGTAAAGTAGGGAGTAGAAGGGCTGTTAGCTTTCAGATATTCTTTACTTTTTAGCCTAAATGCTGTTGTCTCATCTATGTTTCTAGTGGGCATTTTGAGGCAGATCAGTAGTTTGGAGAACAAATTCTGTTGCATTCTATGATGAGACTGGTTAAAGCAGTTTTACCCCCTAACAGCTGGAAATTCAACATACCAGTTGGGTTAGTGTAAAGTCTGGGCAGGCCAACTGAAAAGGACTTAAGTCCAAAACTCCTGAGTGATGGCTGTTGTAGGAGTCATAGCTTAGCATCCTAGTACTTACTGTCTTATTTTATGTTTATCACACTTTAGGGCTGATATTTCATGCTTAAGCCTTGACAAGCTGACTTGACAGATAATGAAGCAACTTCTAAACTCATGATTTTTTTTTTTTTATGATATTATTACAGGCTACCACACAACTGTATTAGTAGTCTCAGGAACAAAGGGTTAGTTCAAGATAGTCAGAGCTTCAACATAAAATACACTGTACAGCTCCACAGAGACCAAGCAGAGGATACTATTTCAAGCTGATGATCCTGGACTTTCCAAGCTTTTTTTTCCAGGTGCCATGAAAAAGTAACATGTCACAAAAATCAAAAGTTTCAGTAACCATTAGAAAACACTTGGCACGCTATGTCAACACAGCAGCTATAAATCGCTATGTGGATCTATTTAAGTGGGGATATTTTAGGTAAGCTTTTGAAGCCACAGAACAACGCATCTGTCATCATTCCTGGTTATACTGGCTCTGAGAGGTGTCTGGACAAAGCTACCGCTTTATTGTTTTTAAGCTCATCTAGAAAAACACCAACACTGCCCTTTACATATATGTCTTCGACATGTAACACGTGAAAACGTTTTCATATTTTTAGGCATGGTACCTTTCTTCCAAAAGAAAACTTCACTGAAAATATTCCACTGCAAGAAAACACTGCAGGCAACAACTCAAACTGCAGCATTGTCAGAACAGAGTGAAAATGCTTTTTACAAAGGGGGAGGCTATAAGGTCTAATTTGACAAAAAGATGTGAATAAATACTTCTGAGCAAACTTACCAACTAGCTCCTGAGGATCTCTTTTCTCCAGTTCTGAGAATTCCTGGGAGCAAAGGGGAAGAAACAGATTTTAGTCAAGGTATGTTTCCAACATAAAAAGCTATACTGTCCATTTGTTTAGAAATTTAAGCATTACTTACGAGACAAAAGAATAAAAATTAAGAATGAAATACAAGTTATTAGATAATAACAATTAGATAACAAATAGATAATTTGTACTATGGAAAGTCAAAGCCTAACAGGATGCTCCACTTCCTTTCAAAGCTAAAGTCTAAGTTTAATGAAAGAATTAAGGCTTTGTTTCAGTGAGTCCTGGACACTCTGCTCCTTTTTAATTCCATGAAAATTGCTATACTTGAAGCCTTTCCTCAAAACAGATCAAACCATAGATTCTTCCTTTTTGGTGACTGGCCCTTGGCACTAGCCAAGAGTCAATGTTTTAGAGCCTAGCTAGCTAAATACAAGCTGGATCCAGCCCACGAAAAGCTGCTTCAGCCCTAGGAATGCCTACCACAGGCCTGCGCAACTTGCAGTCCTCTATGCAGTCATCTAAGCAGGGTCAGCATTCACCAGAGTACCATAAAAACAGCTGAAATGCTCCCAGAGCCTGCGGCAGAGCACAGCAACTTCAGAGCAGCATCCGATAGGCACCTCCGCAGCCACCCAGGGCTCTGCAGGGTCCCGGGCTGCCGAGGTTTGCCAGTTGTGCGTGGTGCCAGCATTCACTTCTGTCATTGTGCCATTCAGGGCTTTGGCTGATAAACCCTCTACGAACCAAAATGCCATGAGCGTGGTGGTGATGCAGATCCTATTTCAGAAGAACGTTCCTCACTGTCAATTCTCTCTTGGCTTCTACTTTCCAGGAGTGATATAGCCAGTCTACTCTACAGAAACTCAAGGGCAACCTCCACTCACTTGCAATGCTCTGTTGGGAGATCATCTCAGCACAGCTAAGCCCTCCATAGTCATGCTGATATAAATTAAGGCTCCTTCGGTTGCAGGAGCACAGCAGATGTTTGCACCAGCATCTGCTGAGCAGGAGGTGTTATGTAGGACAAGACACTCTTAATTAAATACACTTTCACCATATTGAGACCAACGCTCAAATATTTTGGTGCTTCTGAAAGACGCCATGAGAGTCAGAAGCGATACCAAGTTCAGCACAAAGTCTCTGAAACAGTATCAGCTGTATCCCAACATCGCCCTCTCCCCCCGCCTCCCTCCCAAAGACCTTTTGTGACTCACTGGACTGTGCGTCCAAAATTCCTCGCTGCCTCCAAACACTGAAGCTATTCATTCAACCTGACACAGACATAATGCTGCCTCCTTGCTGCTTAGTTACCACTCTCGAAACCCCCCCCTTTTACTCCATTTCCAATCAGGTGACAGATGCAGAAGGTAAGGAGAAAGTAACAAGGTCACCAAGCCAGATCTGGGAACAGGCTGTGCCAAATTCACTGTGAAATGCCACCAATTTCCAGAGAAGCCAAAGCCTCCTGGAAGAAGAAAACCCAATTCTTTGTGTGGCACTAACTGCTACAAGGCACTTTTTATAGCCATTCATGGCAAAATAAAAAGCACTGTTTCTCCATAAGTACACTGGGATCAGAAAAATACAAGGCTAATGCTATTTGAGAAAAAAAAATGTACACGAAGGAACACGCATCTTCTCACTGGCCAGCTGGCGAGGCCCCAGGCCCCTTTGTGAGATGGACTGTAGTGTAACAGCTCCAACCCCTCTAAGCTAACGCACTTGGTGTAGGGCATTAACACCTCTTCTCCCAGGTCTTCAGAAAGAACAGTGCAAGCAGAAAAAAAATTAAAGCAGAAGCATGACGTTTCAAAGCAGAAAACTTACACCAAGAGAAGGAGCTCTCTTTGGCGAGAGCACTAGAGAGGAATCCAGGGAATCCAGGCGGTGTTCTCCACAAACCTACGCAGCCACAGCGTTAACGTGGCGAGCCTCAACCACATTGACATGGCACTGAGGTGGCGAGCATCACTTTGCCACCAGAGAAGCGGGGGCAATGCTGCCGTAACTAACAGGTTGTGAGGACAAATTCAGATTAGCGTGCAAATGTTGCACGCGGGATGAAGTTCATAGAGCTACAGATACAAGGGAAACACATGTCCCGGCAGCACACAGTGACTCACGAGGCAGTAAACACACAGGGTCAGAAGGCTGCTTTATTCCCTTTAGGGGGAGAACTTGCTAGATAAGTAATTAAAAGTATTTCTTGCCTTGGTTTGAGACAACATGAATACGTTGGTTGAGGTGAAAGGAGGGAACTGCTTTTGTTCCAACCTTGACCAAATTACATCCTGCACTCTTATCTTTTGAAAGTTTTGTTTTAAGTGGACTCTTGATCCTTCCTCTTACCCAGCACTGTATTTATTATTCCATTATCCCTCCCATCTTCTGCCCACTTGTCCTCTCACCATCCAAGAACACAAAGGCAAGAGGAAATAAACCCGAGTGACCGATATTGCCAAGAAGGCACTTAAGCAACCCAATGGCACAGTCAAATTCAGGTGCTTTAGACGTGTACTAAATGCCCTCAAGAAGATTGCCCTCTTATTTGGCCAGTTAACAGGGTTGCAAGGGTATTTGCTGTATTTCTGAAGTTTCCAGAAGCCCATTTTCAAGTATCCTGTTGGATACTTGCCAGCACCAAGCATAAGCACACAATTATATATGAACTAATATTCTGAGAGATAATTTGCCAAAACCTCTCCTGTTACGTACCTTACATTAGACAAATATCTTTGAAGTGTCAGATGTGTTAAATAGTATGTTTTATGAATTTCCAGAATCATTAGTAAGTTTACTTTCACCGGAACTAAGGTTGTTCTTTAATTTGTATTCTTTAATCGTAGGGGTACGGCACAAATCTGCCCCATTTGTGGCGGGCTAAATAAAGCCAGTGCTATCAGGCTGCCGCTGTGTATTTACCTCGCCTGGTCGCCCACACCCGTTCCACCACAGCCGCTCTAGCGAGTCTCATCTCCACATCCTCAGGCTATAGCCAAGGCATCAGAAACCCCAGCGCTACACCAAGCAAAAGAAAACGAGTTCACTAACATATTATAGCCACACCTCACTGCCCAGAGGATATGAATTTTGCTTACCAATGGATTATTGCGTACCTACACCCACTGCTCCATCATTAACAAGCTGAAGACATCAACACAGCTTTTCATTAAGTCGGACTACTTTCAAGCCTCTTAAACGCCTTCAGAAAACAAAGGGATGACCCAACTCCTCCTTCGGTGCTTGTTCACATTTGCTCAGTTTACTGTCTAGCACTATGGCAAGGCAAGTACCAACAACTTGACCAAAGACATGCAGTTTGGCAGATGCGAGCTTTAAGCAGTCTTGTTCAAGCCTCCGATATCTACTGAAAATCCAGAACTTAAGGACAGCCTGAACACCTTCAGTGGAGTAATCATCCAACAAGAACTGTCCTACACTCCCTTAGGCTAATTGAAGGGAATGCGTTGAGTACAGTGAACTGACTAGAAAAGACAGCATGTTAAAAAAAAAAAGAAATCACCATATTTTCTGCAGATCTAATCCAATATAAAGTTGAATGAGATAGAGAATCACTGAATAACAGGGTACAATAAACGCTGCATGCTTGCTATCTTTTCATTGTGAAATGGAAGAAGTATTTACACACAGACAAGAGATTTCTAAAGGAATTCAAACACATTTAATCAATGGAAAATTTGGAAGATAACTGAATTTTAATTAGAGAATTTACCTAAATCCATTCAGGGCAAAGTGATCATTTTGCAGATTACTACACCATCAATACCACCATGTTATGTATCGTTATCTCACATAAAAAGCACAAAATCAAGCAGATGAGTGGTTCCACGCAGAGGGGATTCATGTCAAATCTCTTTCTCAGAGTTAATATATGAAAGCTACTAGAGCCTTCAAGTATTGCAGAGCTACAGGCATCATTTCCATTTGGTCCCTGATCACTGAAAAATAACAAGGTTAAGACTTCACTAGTGGCACCTTCCAACCCGCCATAGTTTTCACAAGCCCGACTGCTGAAAGGCTGTACGGGAGCATCTCTGAATTTCCTTTTGCAGTCAGTCTCTCACTACTTGCACAGTCAGCCTGGAAACATTAGTTACGCTGAAAATTCTCTCTACCATCACAGAAATACAAAACTTGGGCAAAAAAAAAAAAAAAAAGCAGCTTCCTGTGTTCATTCTTTTTCTCTAGTCATTTTGTCCCATCTGGTATTACACAATGATCTCTAAGAATGGCTAGATTAAGTTAAAAAAAAACCAAACAAACAAAACCAACAGTACTGTATTTTATTCCTCTCATACACTCAGCAAGTTGATTTTCTGGCTGCTATCTACGTTGCAGCCGAGATCTCACAAGACCAACTGTCCAGGGGCCTAAAGCCAGACGGCCTTGCTCCAAGAGACCCACTGAAAGGCGTTGAGGGATGCCGTGGTGGTTCAGAGCCAAGTTGGAAGAGGACTGAAAGACAAGACGACAAGCAGGAGGCAGAGTCCTTTCCCCTGATCTGGGGACTAGCAAAGAGCAGCCTCTGAAGAGCGCAAACTGCTATGAGCAAAGACAAAGCGTTAAAAAAACAAATCAGAAAAAAAAAATTGACATCTAACTGGGCTACTAACATCAGTCACAATTTCTGTGTTTCTAAGAGCAATTCTACACGTTGCCTCACCATTCTATTCCTATTCCTGTATGCGTTCAGGAAAAGGTTTTCCATTTTTTCTACTTCCCCAAGACAAATGCTTCTCCAAGCCCTGGGCAAGACAACGCCGCCTACAAGAGCCTGACTGATATGAACCCAATTTGGTGCTTCAGTTTTCATGTATCATAACCAGTTAAAGAAGAAGAGCAAGCTGAAGGGGGGGGGGTGTACACACATAAGGAAAGCACCGCATTTTGGCTTAAGATTTCACCTTGCTGAGGTGAAATATAGACAATCTTTTCAGTCGTAGAGTGTTTCCATTCAGTTACATAAAAACCAGTCTCTGCTCAGGTTTCATGGAAAATAAAAACAACCAAACACAATCCTCACAGTGTGGAACAGAGATTAAAGGAAGGAAGCAAAAACAATATGAATCTGAGACTGATGAATTCAAGTTTGGAAAGGCTTGCCCAGAACAGCTTTATTTAATGGAAAGAATGGACTGACGTACAACAATGCTTGCTAAATCCTTCCTGAAACAAGATCCATAAATCCAGTACAAAGCTCACATCGAATGTAACAGTTGGCATTAACTGTCGCCAAAAGGTACAAATTCACCAACAATTTCTCATAGAAGCAGTTGCATATGTTAGCGCAGGTGTACTCCAACTACAAGAAATGGTTGAACAGGGAGGCAGAAAAGATAAAAAAACCCTCAAACTGATTGCTTTAAATACGATGCAAATTCTAAGTATCGGAGAACTCGATGCCAGATTTGCCTCCGCTCAATTGTGTTCCCAGATTTTACAGCCAACTTAGCCCTACACCATCATTTTTCCATTAACTTCCAATTAGTATCAAAAAAATTAGCTAGGAAGCTTCCTCAGTACCCCTCAACAACATTTTCTCTTTTTTCAGAGAATGCTCTTGCATTGCAGAACAACTTCTGTCCCACAACTATTTCACCTGATTGCTTGCACATAACGAAATTTAACACCAATTTGAACTGACAGCCACAAAACGTATAGACCAGTCACGCTGCTGTCATACTAGCGGGTTAGTTTGAAGATATTAATGCTGAGAATTTTTCAGTGCGGTCCTTCCACTAGCAGCCAGTGGACCTGCTGCTGCAATAGCTGTTACAGTGGATTCCTCTCATCTGAGCAAGCACCAGCAAGAAGGTTTTGTAATTTTTTCCTCCTCTACAATTCAGACTATCTCCTGGGGTCTCAACACATCAACAGTCTCATTTGGCTGAGTACGATGGAAAGAAACGCTGTAACTTAGCACGAATTGTTAGAAGAGTTGTCTAAGCTGATGGTGAAGATGGCTTTGCCAGAGCAAGTGGGTGAAACGTTTATATGCAGGCAGCAAGAGAAAGACCTCACCAAACCCTGGCTCACGTGTGCTTTTTTTGGGCTTATTTTTCTTGTCTTTTTTGTTTGTTTGCTTTTTTTCTTGTCTTTTTTTAAAGGAACATAGTAGCAATTATGTTCTTGCTTTTCTACAAACTCAGTCAGTGATCATACAGAAGTGCTCATTGGAAGAGAACACCAGAAACTTCTCATTTAATATTAAAAGTGCATGACAAGAACTATTTCATTTCTTGCTCACCAGATCTGCCTGATGTTGGTGTGCTCCCAGGCTGAGGGCAGCAAACAGAGTGCGTGTCAAGAGCCTGGGGAAGAGAAAGCAAGGGACCAGAAGTACAGCGCTTTTACTCCTCCTCCCCCCCTTTTTTGTTGTATTGTGAGAGAGGAGAATCCCAAGAGAAAGCCTGAAACAACCCCATTTCCTACAGCCATATCCTGTTTGCCAGCTCTGATACCTAGCTCCAGGCAAAGTGCCCAGCACAGGATAAGAAATTTAACTAAGAAAAAACTGTAGGGACCATGATCTAGGTACTAAGAGAAGCACAACAGCTCAGAAATAAGCCATGTATAGAAAAAAAATGATGCATCCAACCTTCAGTGACACTTACATACGGTCTGTACAAACCTACCTATTTTGAGATACTATTGTCACAGACAAAAAGGGAAGGAAGAACAAGTCAGGAAAGAGTCAACTCCCGAGACATTCCTTAAGCATCTTATAAAGCAAAGAACATGGGTAGATGACACTGTCTTTCACTTTTTAAGCCAACTTAAGTCTAAAAATCCACCTTCACTTTCAATGTCATTGAAAAAACACTGAAAAACCCCAACCAAGATCTGGCAAAACATTTCAGTGAGAAAATGCTTTAGAAGGGAAGCATTCATAGCATAAAAGCCTTTAAATAGCTTCTTTGAAACTTGATTCCGTTCACCCAACATATGCTATCTCAATATTTGACAAAGATTATTGTTAGAAGTAGTTTCCAGCCAAGGAACTGTGTGCCAGAACTCTCACTTTCCAAGTGGAGGTACAGTTAATAACGTCTGCCATACGACGACGGCACCCTGGTCCCAAAGCTACCCGCTTCGGTTGGCTGCTTTCTCTTTCCGTCTTCACCTGTGCTACTAGGGGACCTCCAAGTTTAACATTTGCAGATCACCCCGTGCACATGCTTTACAAGACCACAGAGTAACAACCTCTCCACAGCGCAGACACCAACCAGGGCGCAGTGGTGTAAATGTGCAAAACAGCTTGCATGGAAGACTGCACAGCCCATGGGAGCACACCAGCAGTTAACAGCTTCCACACCTTGAGCGCAGCCAGCAGCACAGCTCCCAGCAGTCTCCACCTGAAGCCATCATGGTCTGCAGAGCCCATAAATTCCACTTTCAAGTCACTTTTGCTTCCTACAGGGAAACAGGAACTCACAGGTGAAATATCAGCAGCATGTGACAGGGCTTGAGGTGTCAAGCTACTTCGATGATTTTATTTTTTTACAGATTGTTGTGGTGCACGATGAAGTAGAAGGTGAAGCTGGGCTGTGAGAAATCTTAAGCCTCACAGCAGCAAAGGAAAGGTTCATGAGAACTGACAAACTTAACTTCTTGCAAAAGATTTCTTCCCTAGTACTGAAAATTCTTCATAGTTTGGAGTAGAGGCAGGGCGTAAAAGCAAGTATCCTCACTGGGATATGTGCTCCTCCATGGATGGATCCCACAGAGTTTTTGCAGATTTTGGTCCTTCTGTGTGTGCTCAGAATGGGGAAGCTGGAAGAAGCTATTTTCAGATATTTGTTGGTATTTGAGGCAATCCTCCATCTGTGCTGACTGCTCAGACTCTCACTGACAAGCACCAACATGCAAATTCAGACCAGCCTATTTCAGTACAGCAGACAGAAATAATTGCAACAACAGAACTGGACTTGAAGAACTTAGACCTTTATCAGGTGAAATATGCAAGGGGAAGCAGCTCCAGAAAGGACTTTTCTTCAAGTTTAAAGACAAACAGAAAAAGGCTGGCTCTTCCTTCGGAGAAAGGCGAGCCACACCTGTGGCAATAATCCGTGGTATTTAGTACTGCAGGGAGTGAAGAGTCTGCCGCAGCATGTATGCCTGGCGGGGAGGAAGGAACAAGCATGTCCATGGACATGTCTCATCTTCCAAACAGCTCAAGAGCTGGATCGCAGCCAGCAGCTCTAAAGTAGGTAAGCCAGCTTCAGAGCCCAACAATGCCGTGATCTATCTCCCTCTCAGGCAGCCAGAGCTGGAGACACAGAAATATGTGGGGCAAGGGACAGAATAATCACAGATGCTGAATACTATTGTTTCCTGCATGCAAAACTGTTTAACTGCCGCTGATATTCTCCGGCAACAACTAAGGTCAACCACCTAGTTAAAAAATGGGAACCAGGTATTAACTGTTTTCATGTCTGAGCCCTCACTGTAATAGTGCAGAGGACAGCATTAGAAGCCGAGTTAACTCTGCTCCCCCTAAAGGCTCACGGAATGCTGACTGCTGAACTGCCAAATTCCTGGTTCCCTTGACAGAGTCCTGGAAAACAGCATGCCAAACCTAAACAGAGGGAAAACTACGTCGAGTCGGAAGCGCAGACAGCATTTTACACAATTCTATTAAAAGTAAGCTAGAATACAGAAAAAGAAGAATCCGAGACTGCAGTGCTTATCACTGGCACCTTCAGGCGGTGCTCGCAGGCAAAGGCATGAGTGGGAAACAAACAACTAGAGACCTAACCTTAACCCTAGCCCTGGAAATTGCACACTTCACAGTTTGAAAGTGTTTACAAAAGTGTACGCAGGACAGTCATGCATAACACAAGGTCGTTTTTAAAATACAGCTGCTCTTTTGCCATCAGAAGCCAATACTAACCCAGATAGCATCAAAAAGCCAGGGAGGAGGGACAGAAAAAAAAAAACCAACCCCAAACCATAATGATTATTTTTTATTTTTTTTTTTGCTTCTGATGAGACATTGGGAGCACCTTCCTACAACACTTACAAACCAGTCATACCCTACCAGATACAGCCACTGCAAGAGGACTAATACACAGCTACTCCAGCCACCGCAGAGTGCACTGGTTTTGGGTAAAACAGCAGTTTTAATACATTTTCTTCAGTTATATGACTTCTAACATATTTAAGTAGCAATTTTAAGACTACCTTTCAACAATTGAAAGCATCAAGGGCTCGTACTTCCGAAACAACATTCATAATTTGCCACCGCCAAAATAAAAGATTCAAATTCTTTTCTAAAGCTGATTAATGTCAGCTCCTTTTATACAGTTTGCTGTGGAACACCTAAACTGAACAGCAGTGCTTTAATGATACAACTTTTCCCACACACAATTTTTCTCCTTCTTCAGAGCAGAACAGTTATACTTGAGGTGAAAGTTACTGAGTAGGTTCAGGCATCTTTTGAGAAGCTGGCTTAATGAATGTGTCTTGAATTCAGAAAAATTAATATGCCTTATCAAAATAAGAATTAATTACAGGGATTACTGCACACACACACACCTTTACTTGTTCTGAGCACTTACCACTTTTACTTTAAATCAAGATAATTTTGGCATTTAAACAAACAGGTTAATGGGCAGGCAAGATAAAAAACAGCACTGAAAATCAAAAGCCTCTAAGTATTAGCACACACCTACACATCATAATACAGTAACATTACTTTACAGGTATGCTGGATCGATAAAAGCTAAACATAATAAAGAGCTGATGATTATCAAGAGGTGGTACTTAGACATGCTCAGAAACACAGTACTCCTCCGAAAATTTGACACCCTTCTGCTAGATCCCAGTTTGGCTGCCTCTCCATACAATGCCACACGGATGCAGAGGGGACCCTTAAAACAAAACCGGAAAAGGAACACATGAAAGTAGCCACCTGCTTTGAGAAAACTGTTACCATGCATCAGGCATTCACTTGCCAAGGGAGTGGCAATGTTTATCCACTTTCCTACACCAGCTAGTCCTGACACCACAATCAAGGCTCGAGAGTTAATGATTTCCCCCTGCGAAAACTCCAGTGAGCCAAGCTGCAGGGCTGGGCTCTGTCCTTGATAAGCGCTTGCAACCTGTTATTCATCCAGCCCTACAACGTGAAGTACAGAACCCCTCAGGTGAGACCTGGACCACAAGGTCGATATTTCATTTCAGGTTCATTTTCCTTCTTCCAGCAGAGCTGGTCCATTTAGTGAGCTCTGAAGGCTTGGATCTTGTTACTGCACCAAGGCTGTAACCACAGCCAGCTGCTGGCAAGAGCCCAAGCGACTTGCACTCACTGCACAGCCCGTTAACCCTCGTCACTCCAAACCAATACCAGCAGAACACCAAATTTCACACCCATTTCCACAACACCCTTTGTTTTATATCCACAGCTCCGTTATCTGAGGAAAAGACATAACCTGTCCGGGCTGTGGGATTCCATCTTTAACACCACACCTCTGCCAACAGCTTCTGTTGACCACTTCTTTTCCCTTCTAAGTAGAAGGCTTTGTTTCTGAAGTGCTTTTAAAGACAGTTGCTTGTTTACAATTGGCGACTGCTCACTTAAAACCTGGGACCCCTGAAGTGATTTCAGTCTCTAACAAATATGTCCTGCTCCAGAGCCTGAGCACATCCTCCCAGAGCAAAATTTGAAAGAACAATTATTTTTACCTAGATTTGAATCTCCTATTTTCCATGAGTCCCTGAAGTGCTTCAAAATGCAGTTACAGGATGAAAGGTATCTGACTTTGCTACTTAAAGAGGAGGATTCTGCTTTCTGCTGCAAGCACACAGTGTTTGAGACTCGTTCACAGGTGCTCGGTAACAGAAAATCCTACAGGCCAGAAGTCTGCTCTAGAAGAACACTTTCAGATGACTGACCAAGATCAACAAGGGTATATACTACCTGGAATCAAGACAAAAAACTGAGACAAATATAAACAACATAGGGTGAGGTAGGAAAACATCTCCCTGTTGGGGCTGTTTGAGGCAGGCTCCAAATTCCACTCTCCCCACCATCACTTTACCAGAAGATTTTCTCATCATTCCCCACTTTCACTCTCCTCAGCCTATGCCCACAACTGACACCAACTGAACCTTATGGAGGTTTTGTGTCTGGGCTGGTGCAGAATGAGGCCAAATCACAGGACGCACCAGCAACAAGGGAACTCCTTCTCCACACAAACTGGCTCAAGTGTCCTCGTCAATTATTCAAGACATAATCCCAAAGTAGTTCATTCACTATATGTACAAAGAGGCAAACACTAAAAGAATGCTGAATGTATAATCACAGTCTTTTCAAGCCCTGAATAACTGATGAATTGCAATGGTTTTACCTCATTCATGCATTTTAAAGGATTTACCTTCTGTGCACAGTCAGATTCAGACCCTGGAAAAGCCCAAGCCATATATAAAGAGCCCATGATATCTTTCTAAACATGTTTCCAGGTCTGTGATGTCTTACAATGAAATTGATACAGCAAGAACAACTACAGCACTCAGATGGGACAAAACAAAGTAAAGTTATTGAAAAGCATTAGCAAGTTATAATCAAATACCTCACTTTTTGCCGCACTTTGGATTTACAGTAACTACTACTCTTACTCACTAGTTGTTTGTCATAGATATTGCAAGCTCAAAGCCATGAGCAGGAACGAGGAGAACACTGCCACTTGGTGGAAAAGGGAGATAGGAAAGACTTGCAACTGCTCCAAGTGGAACTACTTCTAACGACTTTTACAATGATGGTCCATCTCCCCCCAGTCCCCAGTGAATTTCTTAACAGCATGGCTAGCGGAACTCCACCAGTGCCCCACAGAATGCTGTACAGCAACACGCCTGCCCCATTACCAGCACAGCACTGGGCCGCCTCACAGTATGCTGCGTAGCAAAGGTGTGCTCTTACCTCTCCCCCATGTGCCAGCTGGCTATTCAGCTAGAATTGAAAAAAAACCCAAAAGGCCAGAGAAGGCAACTCCCTTTTTCACTTACGTGCCATGTTAGGATGGCAGCAATTAAAAAAAAATAACAAAATGTAAAGTTTAACTTTAATTTACATTTTCAGTTCTTGCAGAGTTCCTACTGCAAAGTGTACTCAAGGTACCAAATGCTTTTAATACATTCACTGTTTCTTTGCTTCCACACTGAAGCTGAAACACTGCTCCGTGGCAGTGTGTAGCTCTTCTTCAGAAGGGCAAAAATGCATCTAGACAGTAGCACACAGAATCCACTGAAATCAAGAAGCTTTTTACGGAAGCCAACGCGAAATGAAATGTCAGCAACATATTAAAACAGTAGCCACACAATTAAGTGGTAAGATTTCAGTAATGTATCATTTCTCAGACAAGAGATACTATAACCCGATTTTGTTCTTTCTCTCTTTGCCAAATCTTTTCTCCATTCCCCTGACGTCCTAGAGCCCTTTTAGTGGAGACAGAAATCCACGTAGCTGCAACAGGGCCCTGGTGATGTACACCAGAATTCTCTTTTAAGGAAACCCCATCTATTCTTCTTTCACAGTACACACTTGAATCCAGCAGTTTTTACAATATCTTGCTAGCCTGCTTAGCAGCCACAACAGCAAAAATCTAGAAGTAGAAAAAGAATAAAAGTGAGAGATTACCTTTTCCTCTCTTCCAAAAAAAAAGTGTAACTTATTTTTATTGCAACAAAGAAAGGAGGCAACACATTCCACTCCCAAGTGCCTCCTACCTGTATGCCAAAGGCATTAATGATATTTCACACACTGATGCAAGAGACTTTACCAGCTGCTATACAGCTGCCAAGATTTTCAACTGTGTATCACTATAAATCCATTAAAATATTGCGGAAACTGGAAGAAGGTGCTGCTATAAAACTAATTTAAGCAGAATAGGTAAACACATTCATTTGCCTTCATCTTGTCCTATCAATGCCCTACACTAATTCAGATGCTCTACAGAATTTCAGTTTGTAGCACAGTCCTTTGGTTTCCTCAACAGAGCTTAGAGACTGTCTGCATCCTTGAGGAAGCTACTGGATAAAATAAAGGCCCTTGCAACTGTCATTCACTTGGTATCCCACAAGACTGCTTATACTGCATGGGATATTGAATTGCATAAAAATTTGAGCACAATTCTCTATGAAGTTTCAAACGGATTCGGTCTTTTGTCTGCCTTCCAGATTTTAGCCTGATGTATGTTTCTGTGTGCTGTTAAAACACCTACTGTTCATCAGAAACAAGATGTAATCCAAAGATAAAGATGACTTCAACTATTTATGATAGCTGTCATCTGGGGATATTATTTCACTTTTTAAATTTTAAGTACAACTTTGACAAAACTGCTTCATTCAGAGGGACAGAAAGAGCTGGAGACAACTGAATCAATTTTGACACATTTCAGGACATCTAGGAGCATAGTATCATTTATTCGTTAAGTTGTTCTAAACAAAGAAAGTATTCCAACGAACGCTGGCCATAAGAGAATTCATACTGAATACCACACTCCCAGATCACTGCAAAATAGGTGAGATGCTGTCGGAAAACCTACCTCAAATCTAATGCATAAGATGGATAAATTCACGAACGCACATCTTGATTGTTACTCAGCCCATAGCCTAACTGGTTAACTACCTTTGGCCAAAGCCAGAACTGAAGTCAAAAAAACATGTTACAGCTACAAAAAGGAAAGTATGAAACTAGCTACGGAAGGTCACAAACACACACCAAGCCATGCTGTTAAGACTTATTCCTCTTGTACTGAACTTCCCCCCCCACCACCATCATACCACACTTTCAAATACCTTTAGGTCACCAGCCTCAGGTTTTTCAGTCTCTGAATCGTCATCTTCCTACAAGACAAGAATTTACAGGATTAAGCTTAAAGAGCAGGCTTGGCAAGTAACTGCACTTACAGCAAAGGGCTTGCATTCAGCAGCCCAGCAGTAGTCCAAGACCCTTTCCAGAGAAGGCACTTTTGCCCCACCCACTCATGACCACAAAACAAGTCCTACAGTCACGGAAAGGAGTGGTTGGTTGGCTTTGCTTATTTTTAGGCAAAAGCATCACTCAGTAGCAGACATCCCCCGCAAAACTCATGCAGCTCCTGAGTGCTCAGAACTAGACAATAAGAAGCAACAGAACTGGGGGGAAAAAAGCATTTGTCATTTGGTAATTCTGTCTCTTCCAGGTGGCAGGTGGGCTTTTTGCATTTGCCCTCATTTAAGCAGTACTCACAGAAAAAGCAGCATTTGCAAGACCCGTTATACTCCCAAGCAAACATCGGCAATACACAGAGGACACACAGCTGGCCTGCCATCCAAACATGCAGGCTTGGTGAGGGTCTGGCATAGCACCAAGTTCCAAGGATCCGGTGATGCCAGGAGACATTGCAACTTTCCTATTTGTGTAATGCTCTCATAGTCTCGTTTGCAGATGACGCGAACTTGCACAGAGGGGAACCACTGACACATTTCCCTGGTTTAGGTAACAGACTCCATTCAGTTCTTATTTCTACCCAGAAATAAATGAAAGAAATAGGCAAATCTCTGGCCTGTGAGAGCTTAAAATGCTGAACTTTGCCTCTTGTAAAATCCTACACCATAAGAGAAGCAAGCTCCAGCTTTGGTCCCAACTGATAGGTAAGTGCACTATTCCACTTCGCTATGGGCAACTTCATTGGGATCGGAGAGTTACCTATGTTTCTAGACATGAATACATACTCTGTGTTCAAAACAAGTTTGAGGAGCAGAAAGTGTTTTTCATGCTCACACAACTCAGCAGAATGGTTTTTCCTCCAAACTCCAACACAAATTTCAACTTTGGCCCCAAAACAAGAACTTGGTGTTTCAGCTTCAAAAAGAAAGACAAAAAAGTGAGATGATTACGTGCAACTGAAAGGAAGAATTTACAACGAAATGCCCACCTCAGAGTATTAGCACACAAGCAAGTTCTGGCAAGGCAGCCTAGAGATTGACCGCACAATAATGTCAGTAAGTTTTAATTGCCTGAATTAACATGCCTATCCCACAGAAGTGAGACATCAAACTCCTTCACTTCAGATACTCTCCAGCTTACCTTTCTGAAAGATTCACTTATGCCAATAATTCAGTCTTAACTGTCAAAGTTTAACAACAGTAAGTTCACAACTAGAAAAGAACCATAGTACCAAGTAACTTGGTGTTTATCACAAGTGAGATTCCTCTCCCCTCCCAGTCCCACCTATACTGTAAAGATAAAAGTCACTTTCAACAACGCAACAATGGGTTGAATTGTTCGTGTTATAGACAGGCAACTGAAACAGCTCCCAAAACCTCCTAACCTAGCAGGGGACATCACTGAAACAACATCAATAAACAAAGAACAAACAAAGAATTACTGAGAACTGTCTTTGGAAAAAACAGAGGCTTTTCAGTTACTGTTAAGGTAGATAATATAAGCATAGAGTTTTTTTAAATAAAAGCCCAGGACAACCTTAGTCCAACTCACACTGCTTTCTAAAACCAGCTCATAACTAATACAAGCTACTACAACAAGTAATATCAAGGAAGCTCTCAATTCTGGCCAAAGAATATTTAATGCAAAAAAACCAAGCATAGCTCTCCTGCAACAGCACTGGAGAGAAGGCACCCTGTGTAACCTGCACGCATCTGGGCAGTAACCACAAGATCTACTGGCTGGCACCAGAGTGACTTGATCAATTGCCATTATTTAAACAGCAGTTGTACCTCCCAGATGATGGACAGCCATAACCTGCACTGAAGGTTGTGTATGCAAAAAAGGCTACTCCATTTACATGCCTATTTGTCAATGTAACTAAACGCAGCTGGTCCCAAGAACCATCTGTATCACACCTACTACTTTCATTAAACTAAAGAGATCTCATTGAAAGAGGGTCTAGAAGTTTTGGATATAAAGAGAAGAATCACTAAAGAAGCTTCATTACACCAGATACCAGGGGCAGACACTGAAGGCTATTGCTTGCACCTTCTTCAGTTAGCAACAGAAGAAAACCAAAAGCAAGAACAACAGACTGACGAATTTGTTGCCTGCTACTTAGGAAAACAGATGGCAGGAAACAGTGAGCATCTCATGAGACTGATCTAATGCACACAGAGTAGATTTCAATGAGGAAAGGTTACAGTAACATAGCTCTGGTTTTTTGGCTACACAATAGAGGAAAGAACTGGAACAGGGACAAGATAACACATTCTCAATGTGGTGGTAAGCAAAAGGTTGATGAGAAAGAAAGGAGACAAGAACCTTCCTTCTCGCCCCAACCTGTTTTGCTCCTACAGACACATGTCAGAACTATATATCCTTTTGTGTGTTATAGCTGCACTCACAGGTAGGGAGCTACGTGCCCTGTCTCACGATGCATGAGTTATCTTGGTATTTAGGTGATGTTACACGCGTGCCATGCACCTACGACAAGCAAAAGCCACTCACGTCTAGACAGGACGCCACTATATCAAGGTAACCTCATGTAGTGAACGTGTTGAGTTATACACAAAACAATAATTTAAAACATCACAGACCTTTATTCTTTTTAATCCTCCAGCTGACCACGCAACAGTGTGTTGCTCTTACAAGGTTTTCATATACGTCAACTATGCTTAAAGAATAATTTTCCTTTAGCATGGCTGTTGACCTGTACCAGCCTTTTTCCCATTAAGAGTGAAATGGCATCAACACAGTTAGTAACAAGCAACAGGAGCTGCACCAAGCTGCCGATAGGTTTCGAGGTGAATGCTTTCTACTTGAAAACAAAGTGAATAAAAGTATTTGGAAAATGCTGAGATCCACACCAGGAGTCAGATATTCTGGGTTCCAGTATGGGCTGCCACTCAGGGGCTTTCTTTGGAGAGAGAAAAGCCTCTGCAATGCGTGAAAGGGACCAGGACAAGCTCTTGGAGCAGAGAGGTACTTACTGACTGCCTGCTGTTCTCATCATCCTCCTCTTCATACCCTTCCTCATCCCCATCCACGCGGGTGAAGTCGTCATCCCCGTAACCAACCGAGACCAGGCCTCCTTTCTCGCCTGAAGAGGAAGGGGAAAAGAAAACCATGAGGAAAGGGGAGGCGGCATCGAGCGGGGCCTTCCCCTCCCAGAGCGGGGGGCCTGGCCTTCCCCTCCCCGCCGTCTTCCCCGATCCCCTCACCCGTAGCCGCTCCCCCATCGCTTCCCGCCGTCCCGGCCTCGCTGTCCGACTCCGGGTCCGAATCCTCGGCGTAAACCGCCAAAGAGGAGAGAACGCTCCGCTTCGCCGCCGCCATCTTCCGCCTCCGCCGCGGCGGACTTCCGGCGCGCGGAGATGACGCTGGCAGCGCAGTCGCCATAGCAACACCGCCCTCCTCCTTTCGCCTTAAGCGGGCTCCCGTCAAACCGGGACTGCTCCGGCGAGGGGAGAAAACCAGCGAGGCGGAGCCAGGCTTCTATGGGGAGGGAGAGGAGAGATAAAAGGTGCGCTGTCTGTTTATAGAAGTGGGGGCTGGTCCTTTAAGACCTGCTTCTGACGTCATCGCGCGGCGCCGCGACAGCACCTGCCGGACCCTGATCAAGAGTGAGGGGGGGTCGGGGCGAGGAGGGGTACGGCTGTGGCGGGTGGGACGGGATGGGACGTGGGGTGGCGGGGGGATACAGCCTGGGGAGGGGGTGAGATACACCCCGCCTCATCCCCCGGGGTGCGGGGGGGCAGCGAGGCCCCCTCGCCGCTATGGCCCCCTCAGCTGTGCCCGGCCTGTGCCCCATGGGTGAGGCCTCAGTGGGGGTCTGTCCTAGAATAAACGATACTGGGGTGCCCTCCGGTGAGGGGGCCTAGATAGCATCCTTGGGGGAGGGGGTGTGTGTCCTAAAAAAAGGGGGACCCTGGCAGGGCAACCACGGGGGAGGTCGTGTAGGTGGCAATGAGATGGCGCCACAGGAGGGTGGCGGTTGGGCTGTAGTATCGGTTCCTGTCCCTGTTCACAGCTTCTCTAAGATGAGTGGCGAGGCTCCCCCAGGCCTGGAAGGCAGGGTCCGGAGAACACTGCGGAAAGTCTTCGGGTTTGAGTCCTTCAAGACCTCCCTACAGGAAAGTGCCACCATGACTGTGGCAAGAGGTGAGGCTCAGCGTCAGAGAGATGTGAAACATGTCTGGTTTTCCGTCTTCCCATGAGGTGGTACTTCAGGAGTTGGTATCACGCCTGTTTTGAGGAGATGCATCACCTGGACTGGGCAGGACCACCCGTCCCTCCAAGCCTTCCTAGGCCTCCTCTGCTCTGAGGTCATTCCAGTGGCACAGGAGCGTAAGAATGTGCTGCACACAAGGTTTCTGAGCACGGCTTTGCCCTGACTCTTCTCCTTTGCGTTTGTTTTGTAACCCCACTATTGCATCAACCAGAAAATAGGAAACAAAGTACAGTCTTGCTGGTATCTCCACTGGAGGCATCTGCCAGGAAGTTTATGGTCATATGAGATCAAAACCGTTGACATTTATACATTTTCAGAGTCCTTGTTGTAGATGATGTTAGACAGAGATGATACCAGTAGAAGACTTGATTTCCTGGCATAATTTATATCTGTTCTCTGAATCATGTGGCCGCTATCAGAATGGTGTTAACATATCCACCATCATACCGCTGTTGGTTGGACAGGCAGATCACATACGCAAGGTGCCAACCGCCAGCTCCCCTGGCAGGTCTCACAATGCAAAGCAGAACAGCGTCAAACTCAGCACTCAGGACATAGTTACCATTTTTAGCTATCACCAGCAGCTGTGCAGACGTGCTATTGACAACAGACTGTCCAAAAGCGGTGTTCTGTCAGCAGGGTGACTCTGCCTATTAATGTTACATGCACTGGGATCTCCCTGACTTGGAGTGGACACTGCTTAGCACAGTAAAGTTATTGACTGCGTGATACTATCTATGTGGTTGAGATTTCCAACCCTTATTTCTTATGTGGTACCTTTTTGGGATAAGCTTTAAGAGGATGTGGTAAAAGATCTCTCATGGGGCTGGTAATTTGGTTACTGGAGGTTTGTAAGATGAAAGCAAGCAGCTTGTCTGCAAGAGAATTAGCATGAATAACTTGTTTAACATCTCTTTATCTTGGTTTCTGTGTATTTTTTGGTACTTTTGTAAGGCTGTTTCTAAATGTTTACAAAGCAATCAGAGATTCTTTGAAGGAAACCATTGCAGGCACGCAAAGTATTGCTGTGCTTTTAGAACCTAAAATGAAGTGTCTTTTGTTGGTATGCCACACAGTACGTGCACACATATGCTGTTTGTCACAGATTACAAGCCATTGTGCCCACCGCTCCAGACAGGGCCCTGGGAACTCTCCACCACTCAGTAGCCTTGAGCTTTCTTCTGTTGTCTTTGCAGGCGAGAAGGATGTCTTTGTATGCATGCCCACAGGAGCAGGGAAATCCTTGTGCTACCAGCTTCCTGCAGTTCTGGCAGTGGGCATCACCATTGTCATTTCACCTCTGATTGCACTGATTCAGGTAACGGTCTCCTGTTAGCTGTGGAAAAGCAGTCAGTGAAGGGGGTTGGGAGACGCTGAAGGCACAACTGCTTCTTGTCTTTCTGTCCGCGGATCTCTGCTGTTCTCATCTTGATGTCTTGGTGTGTTTTTCTTAACCTGATGATAGGTGAAGAGACTGCAACTTAGCTGCAGAGCAGAGTAACTCTGGTATAATACCATGCAGTTTTCTAAAAGGAGGTTTTTCTTTAATAATAACCAAGTGGTTTTTGTAACTGAGCCTTTCTCCATTTTCTCCAGTTGTCTTTTACCTCCGGTGTGCTATACAGAAGCAGCAGAGTACCTCAAATGGACCAAACTGGATCTTTGCCCCAAAGAAAACTGCTATTTTACTTATAGAGTAGTAACTCCAGGAATTGGAGTTGCCTAGTTGCCGTTGAAGGCATAATTTGTTCTGCATCAAAATGTCTTTTTGTTGCAGTCAGTCTTTCTGTCACAGGAAGAAGCTGGTTTAGCAGAGCTGCTCCTTGAGCACTTTCATCCGTGACACCTTTTTGTTCTGTATTTTGCCTTTTCTACTGTTTCAACACCTGTTGGGAGAAACACTTCCCTGTACGAGCAGCTGTAGCATTGCTTAGGCTTCTGTAAAGTATCTGATTAGCATTGCACAATATCTGGTGGTGTAGGCTGCTGTTTTGAGTTTCGGTTTTTGTGTATTTTTTTTAAAAAACTCCTTTACAGTCTCAATGAAATACACATTTAGAATTAAGAGCAGGCTTGGTGATATATCTCAGAAAGGTGCCATAAATAGTGAATTGGTTTCACGTGCGAGGATTTCTGATTAAGCTCCAGCAGAGGCAATATTTTATCAGTGAAATGAAGGTTAAAAAAGAATACCATCGGTAAAATTTGCAGATGAAGCAGAATGTGTCAGAGCGACAAACAGATTGACATGGGCTCAATAAGTCTTAGGGAAGAGAGCTGGAGTGAACCTTCTGAGGTGTTCTCATCAAGCCCTGAGATGGGGTGGCTGTGCCTGAAATGATCGTGATGTATTTCAGTGTAGCCAAACTTCAAGAGCTTAGTCTGGGTGGTTTATTACAGGGAAGGCTGAGAGCTGACTTTATGAATGGAGAACAGTGGATATTAAATCAGTCACTGAAAACGGTTATGGAGTGAAATATAAGATCCATTTTTCAGGACTATTGATATCTTCTGAAATGTTATGTGCTAGTCAAGTGCAAGTGAGCAGCCCAGTGTAAGGATAGGGAAGTGGTTTTTTTTGCGCAGGGTTCATCTGGATGTATCTGGCTGTGATGCCATGGTTTTTTTTTCTCAGTTTTCATGGCATGATTCTCATCCAGACTTTGTTCTGTTGCAGTGGTGATTTGCATGATTCTTGTATTTTGTCCTATCTCAGCTGTGTTTAAAACATCCTTCAGCTATTTTGGAATGAAACTCCTCTGTTATTGAAGGGTGGTGGTATTCATTTTCTGTCTGTGACAACTTGATAGTGTAAATCCTGAGACGCGTTGGTGGCTTGTTTCAGCTCACTGTGGCTATGATGAGTTATTTTGCATGGATCCTGCTGGTGTTCCCTAGCAGCAAAAAGACTGTCTTAAAGTGAACGGATGCACAAAAATGCAGTTGGATGTTACAGCTGGACAGATATGCTCACAGTTGAAGATAAAGGTACCTAGAGTTGAAGTTATAAATACCCGGAGTGTAGGTGTATGTTGTCCTGAGACTCAGTCCTGGAGGTGGAAGCTGGGGCCTCACCTGGATCTCCCTAGTAGTCTTTCTTGGTGATGATGAATCTTTATATCCATTTGCTTTTAATTTAATTTTAATTTTATATTTGCTGTAGGACCAAGTGGATCACTTGCTGGCTCTGAAGATCAAAGCCTGCTCTCTGAACTCCAAGCTTTCTGCCCAGGAAAAGAAGACCATCCTGGCTGACTTAGCAAGTGAGAAGCCCCAAGTAAAGCTCCTGTACATCACCCCAGAGATGGCAGCTGCCTCTTCCTTCCAACCTACGCTGAATTCTCTGGTGTCCCGAAACCTCTTGTCCTACCTGATAATCGATGAAGCGCACTGCGTCTCTCAGTGGGGACACGATTTCCGACCTGACTACCTACGGCTGGGCACCTTGCGCACTCGCATACCCAATACACCATGTGTTGCCTTGACTGCCACTGCCACCAAGCAGGTCCAGGAGGACATTGAGGCAGCGCTTAAGCTAAAGCAGCCACTTTCCACATTTAAGACTCCTTGCTTCAGATCTAACTTGTTCTATGATGTGCAGTTCAAAGAGCTCTTGACTGATCCATATGCCAACTTGAAGGATTTCTGTCTGAAGGCGCTTGAAGTGAAGAACAGCACTGGGGTAGGTTTTACATTTGGGGAAGAAGGCTAAACTGAACAAAATCTACCTGAATGGCCACTGACCTTCCAGTGGTTGGTATGGCCCCAACAGGCCTGTGGCAGGGAAGGTCCCTGGACGGAAAGTCCTCACAAATATTTTTTTAGTTCCTTTAAAAGTGCTCACGTGTATTTTTTAGTTCCTCTAAAATAAGTAGAATGTGAAGGCTGCGTTCCTTTCAGGGATACCCTCAGAATGGGGTTGGTCTAAAAGAAAATGGATTATGAATATGCGACTAGCGTTTCCGTCTTGGTTTGTCATGTCCCAGGTGCTCTTTGTATTTTTGATGGTGTTCCGCTCCTCTAGTGTGGCAAGGGTGAACAGAAGCATTCGAAGTGCTGAATTGGATTTCCTGCTCTAGCACTAATTCCCAAAATAACTCTCAGCAACTCAGTTGTAGCCTCTGCACCTGAGTTTATTTGTAAGGCGGAGGGAGACTGTTTCTTGCCTTGTGCCCACTGGGAGAGGATTGGGAGAGCATATTTTGTCGATGTTAGGCCCTGTAAGGAAACTCTTTTTATGTCTGATTTACCTTTGTGCTGCAACAGTATCTTTCAGTTGTAGAAGAGATGAGCTTTAGGCATCCCTCCTGTCTCTGCCATACTAACGACTGCAGCTTTGTTGATTGGCTTCAGACAGTGTCACGGACTTTCTCTCCTGTTTGCCCAGGTGTACTCTGGTTGTGGCATCGTGTACTGCAGGATGAGGGATGTGTGTGACCAGCTGGCTATTGAATTGAGCTACCGAGGAGTGAAAGCCAAGGCGTATCACGCAGGTATTGGAAGCTGCATCTGCATCTCTCAGTAGCTGGTAGAACTGAGCTGTACCACCTTTAAGGCCTGGGTTGGGGCTACCTAGAAAATAGGTTTCTAAGCATGGTCTGCATCACATGTCAGGTCTGTGAGATAAGTGCAGGGCCTCCAACAGAATGGCAGAACCCTTCACTCCAGAACTGTTGGTTTTGTTGGATCTTGCATGGCCTAAATATAACAACTGCTTTTATCCCCGGAGGGATCTGAATTTTTCTCTTTGGAATAGAAACAGCTGCTGCTGACTTCAGCTTGATCGCAGGCCAGTTCAAACACGGGCAGAGAGGAGTGTGTACATCAGTCAGTTTTAGTGAGGGGGTTGGCTTGCCATGGGGGAATGGAGGAGGAAGAAAATCCTCTTGTTTCTTTTCTTTTTTTTTTGTTGTTTCCTTCCTTCTTTTTCCCTTCCCAGGACTCAAGGCAGCTGACAGGACTTCAGTCCAGAATGAATGGATGGAGGAGAAGATTCCTGTTATTGTTGCAACCATCAGTTTTGGAATGGGAGTAGACAAAGCAAATGTCAGGTGTGTGAGGCTGAATGTTGTGCACCACCAGAGACTGAAACCTGAGCAGCGAGAAGGGAAAGCCTCAGTCTTTCTGTTACCTGATACATCTGACACAAATGCCTGATGAATACTTGCTAAAAACCCCAAAAAAGAGCTGGAGGTTCTTTATCTTAGAAGCAGCAAAACCAAACCTGGAAGGATTTTGTAAAGAAATTAAAAGCAAGGCACCAGAGCTCCTCTTTGCCATTGATCTTCAAAACCAAGAAAATTGAAGGAACGCTTGTTTTTTGCCACACCCTCCAGGATTTCAAAATGAGCCATCTTGATGCAATCACAGCTGTCCCTTTCATTTCTCTCAGTCCAATAGTTGCTGTTAAAAAAGCAGCGGGAAGAAAATCTGCACCTAAAATAATTCATACACCCTCTACTAAAATAGTCAGAGCCAGTTTTTTTGAGAGCTCTCCTTTTGCAATGCAATGGGGAAAAAAATAGCAGTTCACAAATGGCAATAGCCATATAAAAAATACAGTTCTAGTCCACGGACAGAAACTTTGCACATGTTTTCAATTGCTGTTTCTCTGTGACTTTTAACTGTCACCATACTTGCTCTGTGTTGCTAGAATTCCTGCACCACAATATAGCCGTGCTGAGTTAGTATTGTGAGCTGTGATCACTTAGTAGAGGGATAACTCGGGTGCAGCTCACACAACACCCTACACAGACCTGATCTTTACTCTCAAATCCACATAAAGCAATTGCTCTGAACGCCGCGGGAGAGCGGCAGCACATCATTGAGACAATCACATCAGTTCACAACTGTGCTGTCCTTCTGTCTGTGTCACTGTGCTGACAGATATCTGTATCCCATAGCAATGGCAGAGTATTTCACTGCTTGATGCACGTTACCCAACAGAGAAATGAGAAGTCTCCTAGGGTGGCAGGAGGAATCAATGACTCATTGAAACCACGCTGCCCTGGTCAGTACAGTGGTCACTAAAAAAAGGCGAGTAACTGGAATGCATAGGTCTGATTGATAGTGAAATGTAGTTGAAACATGCGTGAATTCTGGTTAGTTTCCAAGGAATGAAGTTAAAATGACTCTTTACAGGATTTTTTTAATAGTTTAAAGGACATTGTACCGAAGCTCAGGCAACAAGGTACTGCTACTTAACCTTGGCTTCTATGCTGGCAGAGTTCTGAGTATTCATGTGTATGTTATCAAGTAAGATCAGGTCTAACAACTTCTAGAGGTGACTCTTCTGGACAAAAGGGAAAACAGAGGTGTTGTCTCTTTTTCTAATGGAATCTGTGCCTCTCTCTTTCCTGCCCGTTCAGTTTTGCTTGAGATTATTTATCAATTTCTTCACTAAGTTTCCTGATGGGGAATAAATGTGTAGGTCTCTGATGCTTCCTGCTTGGCCTGTTCCTGTAGTGTTTGCGTTTGAAGAAATATGTTTTCTTGCTTTGGTCATTTAATATTTTGCCACACCCATATGCATCATACCTGCCTCTGGGACATGCTGGGTTTGAGGCAGAGTGGTATTTAAAACATTGTCAGCGTTACTGTACTGTAAAATCCTCCCAACACAGGGATAAGCTGAATTGCTGAATATTCAGGTACAAGCAGGCTTAAAGCAGTCTTGCAGTGGTGTGTTGAAAACCTTCCTTCAGAGATTACATACAGTTTAGTAATGATTCATAGTCACATTTGCTGTCTGGGAAGGATGCCCTCGTCTACAAGTGAGCTTGGTGACACAGAATTTCTGATGCAGACTTTGTTGGCAAAAAAAGTGTCTTTTTAAAATTGAATATTTCAAATTCTGTTCTGTAATGTTCAAATTGTGTTCCACAAAATAAATAGGACTTTTTTATTAAGGCTGTATTTTATGGTAAAATCTCCCAAACTCCTTAAGTCAATGCCCTTATTCTCACTCTTCATAGCTGTGCAATTGTATGCACATTTGGGATACTCGTGTGCCCATTCAGCTATTTGGGATATTCAAGTGCATTTGTTTTCTTATAGCTCTGCTGCTTTCCTTGCGTCTCATGTGTTAAGAGGACTTAAATTTCTCTGTGAAAAGTCCCTTGCTCTGCTAAATCCTTTGTCTTTTATGCTTTTGCTGCCCTATTTTTTATTGTTGATGTCCACAAATGACACAATCATCTACGCAGTGATCTAAGAAACCTGCAGCCTTATGTTTCCTGTTGTCTTATCACATGCAGATTCGTTGCCCATTGGAATATTGCTAAGTCAATGGCTGGATATTACCAAGAATCTGGCAGAGCTGGTAGAGATGGGAAGCCATCCTGCTGCCGCCTCTATTACTCAAGGAATGACCGGGATCAAGTCAGCTTCCTGATTAAGAAGGAGCTCTCTAACATCCAAGTAAGATCTACAGAATAGTATCCACCTGCCTAGATATGCTGCCTTTGCTCTGATCTGGTTTGCCTCTTGCCTGCGGTGACCTCTGAGTATGCAAAGATGAAATGAGGTTTTTTGGGTCTAGAGCTGTCTGTGGACCTGTTTCAAGGGACAGCAGAAGGGAGTGAAGCAGGAAGGGAAAGGGCTGCTAGACCCAGCTCCAACTCTAAAATAGAGAGGCGTGGGTGAGCAGAAGTGTGGAGCAGAGACAGGGTGGTGTGTGTAGCTGTTTGCCATATTGATCAGAAGGGTTGGATTTGGCCATTGCAAGAATTACTTTATCTGTTTATATTTAAATTGAAAACTATAGTTATTGTCCCCATCTACTTTCAGGAAAAAAAAGGCACCTTAAAAGAATCTGACAAAGCTGTGATGACAGCTTTTGATGCCATTGTGAACTTCTGCGAAGAGCTGGGGTGAGTGCACTTCTTTCAAACACTGTTTAATGTCGGGGAAAGCATACACTACCCCTTCTGAGGCACTGTTATGGCTGAGTTCTTGCATGTCCAGGAAAAAGAAAATACTGAATGAATTGTCTGATGTTTTGTTGTCTGGACTGAGGAAGGTGTCCCTGCGACATCTCTCTCTCACTCCCACCTCTGAGTTAAGTGAGATGTTTGTTGGTCTTGGAGCCTGCCGAGTGACATGTGATGTTAAAGCGTAACTCCTCTAGCTATGAATTTTACTGCGTTCTGTCTTTGATGATGGGTTGACTTAGTAGCATTTGCTTTTTCATGATTCTTTCCACCTTCACTACATCATCTCTCTTCTAAGGAGACAAACGGCCAGCCTAATCAGCATGGGATGGAAGCACTTAGATTTAATGTTTCCCTAAATCTCAAGGGCTCCACTCTGCAAAGTACTAGGTATCCATGATTGTCATGGACCTTAGGAGGAGCTGATGGTGCTTAGAATGTTTCAGAAACAGGCTCAAATTATGGACATGCTCAGTCTAAATGCAGAATAGCAACCGCAACATGCATTGTTCAGGTTTAGTTCATGACTTGTAAGATGTAATTGTACTAACTGCTATTCTATGCTGGATAAGACATCAAAGCTATAATTTTGCCAGTAAGAGAGCAGTATGTGTTCACTAACTGATGGTCAACATGTTTCTTCCTTTCAAGTCTGCATTATGTTTCATTCTTCACACCTGCATCTAAGGCAACTTTTTCAGTGTGAATGTAACACATGCTTCTTTTCTGATGCCTTGGTGAGCATGTTCTCTCCTTGTGACCACATTTAGTAAACAAATCCTGGTTTTATGGGGTTGCTCTGGGAAAGTCTTGCTTGTACTGAAGTACGGCACAGCACTGAGTCCTGGGGCACTTGAAGGAGCATTTCTTCGCCCAAAGTCAAGGTGATTCTGGGAAGTAGCTACTAGGAGGCCTCTTGCTATAGGAATTTGATCCACTTGGCTAAGCAGCTCTGCTCCTTCTGACCAGCTCACAGCAAGAGTGGCCAGATGGCTGTTTGTGTCTGGGTTTTGTATAATGAGGGCAGCTGTATCTACCTGGTTAGATGCTAACCTCAGGAATCCTTGTCTTGATATCTATAACCTAAGCTGGTTATCAGTATACTTAGTCATGACAGTTATTTCTTGGAATGGACACTAGTGCCATAAGAACTGGACTGGGATCGCTGAACTAAGCTTGCACAAGCCAGAAGCAGCCACAGGTGGTGTCTCAGTGAGGGTATGAGTTAACCTCTACGTAACCATCTTGCAGCATCTCCCACTTCATGCATGCTGTAAAAAGCCTGACTGCTACCTGAAGTGAGGGCCTTCTCTAGCGTTGCACTGTAGCAGTGAGGCAATGACTGAGCGAGGACAGAGAGAAAACCTTCTCCTTTGCTCAGATGAACAGTAATGGAAGTAGGATTTCACTGTGTACATAAAAGAGAGATTTCTGTAAGGGAATATCACTGACCTAATTAGAAGTCACGTCTCCCATAGTTTTTCTTCCCTCCCCCAGCTTGGTATGTTCTTCCTAGTGTATAACATCTCAGCTGCATCCCAGAGTCACTATCCCAACAGTGAAAATAAACCTGAAAATCTGACCCTGCAAGGTTCTAAATAAGAACAAGGTTCTTAATAAAGACAGACTTGGCAACCAAGTTTTTGCATAGTATATTTAGGCTACTGTCTGAGTATGGTATAAGCTGCTTTTAGAGAGTGGGTTTAGACAAAGATTTCTGCTGATCAAGAATTTCCTGTTGCCCATTTGCAAGATGGAAAAAAAAAAAACCCCAAAACATGTAACTGCAGCAGCAGAAGACATTTTGATCAGTTTTAGGTGGTGGTTGACCATTTGCCACCTCTAACCAGTGGTTTTGCTTGAAAGATGAAAACCAGGCAGAGATGAGTTGACTTTGGTATTTGGCTAGTGATGCAGTTCCTGAATTCAGATAGCCTTATGTATTGAGTTTGCTGTGGACTTGCAGAACAACTTGCTGCATTGCATTGCGGTGCAGTTGGTGCATTGCTCTTGATGCAGGAAAGTTGCATGGGAAGAAATAACCGCACCCAGCGAGAGAAGATGAGAAAGCTTTCTATGAACAACAAAATCAGGTTGTGGCTGGGCTGATTCTTGCTGTAGGGCTCCAGGTACTGCATCTCAGCTTCGTTGTTTATGCACCACTCTATCTGTGCCTTGGAGATGTGCAGCACCCAAAGATGGCAGCAAATAAAAGGAGAGCAACAAAAACAAGACAGAAGATGCCAATCACCACTAGCCCTCCAAGAGCCCAGTCACTTGTTGTAATTAGTCTCTTTAGGTCTTCCAGAACTGAGGATGCCTCTTGCACTGATGACATGCTGGCTTCCAATATGCTGGAGGTAGACAAGAACAATATCAGATGTTGGTGGATCCTCTCTATGGTCTGAGCCACAATCCCAAAACCAGTATAGGCATGCATGCTGTCTGTGCCTGCAGGCATCCCTCTTCCAAAAGAGAGCATCACCCTTCACAAAAATGGGAGCATAAACCAGAAGAAAGATAGCTGAGGCCAGTTTCACAATCAGATCTAGAGAGATGTAAAGCGGAAAGCTTCTGGCTTTACAAGATTTTGGCAGTTGAGATTTATTTTCACTATAGTTTATCAGTATTTTTAATAATATAATATAGTGTCTCTCCCAGCATGTTCAGTATGAACCCTTCATCTCTGTTAACTCTACAGCCTATACATGAAAGGTAAGTATTCAGTGAGAGAACTTGCTCGATATCATTGGAAAGATCCCCAAAAAGGAACTGGGCACTTAAACTCTGACACACACTGGAGATTAAATGAACGCTTCCTTTAAAACAAACAAAAAACCCCATCAACAATAAGCAAAGATCTCCATGTACAACCTGTTGCTCCCATAGGGCTTAGAATAGTCTAGTTTTGTAAAAAAGGTCTGCAGTTAACAGAGTTTGCTTTAGTAACACTTTCTGTTACTCTGCAATAGAAGCGTAAGTTTTCCTCCCATGAAGTACTTAGGTCCAGCAATTATTTAAACTGGCATCTCAGTGGGTTCTACACACTTGCTCTTTTACTGATACTTTGCATAATGACTTGGCTATCAGCTTTCTAAAGAACATTCAGTATCTCTTTGCGAGCATCTTGTGGCTTTACTAAAGCTTCCTTGCTTCTCAAGGGAAAGGATGGATTATTTCTCACGCTCTCTCTCAAATACGACTGTGCAGATGTAATGCAGGAAGTTGTCTTCATTATTTTTGAAAATTTGTTTGACTTGCTGCCCCTTATGTCTGTATCCTTAATATTGTAAGGAATGGGATTAGTTGTATAAAGCGTGTTTCATCTCCAGCAAGTCACACTTGACTAGGAACACAAACTCACACTTGAGTTTGCTAAATTTTTTGTTTCTTTCTCAGCAGCCAAATATATTCAGTTCATGCTTTGTTTTCTGCAATTACGGGAGATCACCATGCCCAGTGTCTACCCAGGAGGCATACAGGACATGAAAGCTGTTCTGGATAGCTTCCGTTGCCTTTAAAAAGGAGGCAGCCTAGATACTAGTTCTGTAGACCCAAAGACAGAAACCTTGCGTGACTGTACACCCTAGAAAGTTCCTGTCTCTTTTGCTAACCACAGTTAATCTTCTGAAACAGGAGAGCTATATGCAATTTTATAAATACCTGAAGCTGTTGTGTTTGTAGTAGGCGTTTCTTCTGGTGCCGCCTCTGTGCCCACTGAGGCCTTGGCCTGTGACAAGAGACCCCCTCGCTGTACCTGGAGAGTTGTAGAGTTAGTATGGAAGTTGCCTGTTTGTACTGCAGTAAATGATTAACAGCTGATTTTCCTGCAAAGGTGTGGCTAATCTAATCAAAGGCTTTGAGGCTAGTCAGAAAGACCTAGTTCAGCTGTTGCTCAGACATTTTTCCTCTCCATGGCTTTAGCCACTCGTGGACCTGTTCCAGTGCTTGTAAATGCCCACTACTTCGCCTGACTGGGGAAGGCTGCAGGTTGTGGTGTACAGAAGAGGGCTTTGTTTCCTGGATCCTGACTAGATCTGTATTGTAAGCTCCATTAGGAGATTGCCGTACCTAAAATGAGACTATGAACAAGACTGCCCTCTGGTCCAAACTTCATCGTGACAGTTTAGGTGGATACGCTCATTACAGAGCCTTGCGCTGCTATTAGCTGCAATAAAACTGACTCCCCGTTGCTTTCCTAACTGAAGAAGACCAGAGGGATGGTGCTGGAGCGAGCTGGGAGGGGAGAAGGAGGAGACTAGTGTGTGAGACTCTGTGTGTGTAAAAGGAAAGTTGTTTTTCACAAGCCAAGCAAATCACTTTGAAACCAGAGGGATAATGTTACAGAATAGAAGCTATTCCATTAAGTTTTCAGTTCAACCACTTCTGATGGGGAGGCTGGCCTTGCCGTCTCTTTTAGGTTCCTCGGGGAAAGAAACTATTTCAACACTTGTATCATCAGGACTGGAGTAACTGTATTCCCTTGCTGTTCCTTCTAGGCTCACTCAGGCTTTCACAACACCTACAGAAGTTGCTGTGTTTGAAGCAATCTCACCTTAGTCTGTGCTCTTCTGAATCCCTCTCTGCTTTTTGAAACTGAGAGGATCCATCCTCATTAGTGCTCAGGGCATTCTAGGTCCCTTTATATGGGTAACGATTGAAGCCAAAACCACAAAAGCTTGTGTGGGTGGTGAGCAGGGACCCAAAAACTGGCATGTTTCTTGTCAACAGAAAATGAAGAGCTGCAGTAAGCTAGGGATTTGCTGGGCATCTCTCAGGCCAACCCGATCTGTTGTATGCAATAAGGCGACAGACACCACCCAGCCCAGACAAGCAATTGGCATATCTAAATACCAAGTATAGAAATAATCCGGCTGAGTACAATGGCACAAAGCAGAACATCAGGCCTGTGAGGTCCAGGCAAGTATGTAGAATTCGGTCCAAGGACCCCTCCTCTACTTGTGACTGCTCCTCTGCTCCAGAAAGCCACCTGAATTCTTTAGAGAATTGCTTAATTTTCTCTCCTCTTTTTTTTTTTTTTTTTTTTTTTTTTTTCAGTTCTGTGTTTATTCTCTGTTTCTAATTCAGGAACTTAGAGTGGCAGAGATAAGACAGGAGCCATTTCTCTTGTCCCCCTGCCTGGTATCTGTCAGTGGTTTAACTTGTAACACCACTGGGAAACATGTATTTGTAGCTTTTCCTGTTGAGATAAGGCCTGGCAGCTGGGTCCAAGTGACAGCGACCTGTCAGTCGTTGGTATGTTTCCAGCCTGCTGAGCTTCCTCCTGACTGTTAGCACAGACTGGTTCCATGCTGCTGAAACATTTCTCAATGGGATTCTGTTAATTCCTGTAGCTGGCACTGTCTGGCACAAGCTGGGGAAGAAAGTAAGCTCTGTTCTTTTCACGGGTCTTGTGACTTAGATACAGAAATGTCTGTTGAGTCTGTCTCCTGCAAAAGAGGTTCTGAGACTTCCTATGTCACCTTGATTGCCACCTGTTTGTAAGGGAAGTGAGCAAAGACATACCTGACAGAGGTAGTGTGATGCATCTCTGAATGTTGATTAGAGCAAATTGATGCCACGCTTGAGCTTATCCTACCCTGACACATTGGTTGGGAGTGAAAGCTTTGGGACAGTGTAATAAAGGCCAGCGTTTTGTTAGTGTAACTGCGCATGCAGCAGCTTATACGAGTGCAGTCTTCTGTTGGCAGTTGTCAAGTCGGAGCTCAAATTTTACTTTCTAAGGAAAATCCTCATTTTCTGCTGGCAAGTTTTTCTTTTTATTAATTTAAAATTAACATTGCTGGTTTGAGGATTATTTTTTTTCTTAAATTTTAGACTGTTATTTTCTGTGTTATATATTCTCTATGGCTGCAGATATATTCCAATATGCAGCAGTACAAAAATGCAAAATATCTAAATCTAGTTTCTTTGCAAAAATTCAAGTGCATTAAATACATGAGAAGCTACTGATGTAATGTGCTTTTTACTAATTTGGGCGCTGGCATCAAAGAAGAGACGTTTCTTTACAAAGCTTCCATTTTTTGTCGCTTCTGAAGTGTGAAGAATATTGAAAAGCCCACTGTTATAAACTTGATTCTTTTCTCTCTAGCTAGATGTTGGCTCTGGTGTAATGGCATGTGTAATCCCTTTGACTCCTCTACACTTAGCAGTTGGAATGCAGGGGTAGATGATGACTTATCTGTATGCGTGTAACTTTTTATACCTTCTCATAAAGGTGGCTGGTTTCACATGTGGGGCTGAAAGTCCCGTGGGTTAGAGTTAGGTGCAGTATGATGTCTTTTGTTTGGCTGTCTCAGTTATGAAAGTCGTGGCCCGCGCCATAGCCTTGTACTTACATAAATCCCTTTCTGAAGTTCACTGAAGTGAAAACCAAACATACACAGTGGCTGCAGCATGGAAAAGGGATTTATTTGCACTTGTTAACTTCAGCCATACAGCCCATTCTTGGCTCTGCTTTGTCACAATGCCCACTGTCAGCTGCTGCATGTATACCCTGAAGTGACAGTTACCATACTGTATGTCACTCCTCTGAAATGCCTTTGTGTATGCTAATAAACATACCTCAGGCATAATGTTTATGTCCAGTAAAACAAACTGCACACGGTGCAGGGAGTCAGGCAGATAGGTCCCTCAAGTAAGGATAGGGATTTGTTCATCTCCTGTGACTCCCGTACTCTGTAAGTACCATTCACCTGCAATAAGCAGAAGAGCAGAACCACACGGGGAGTGGGGAGGGAGCACGTTTAGCAGCAGAATGGTCAAATTAAGCTGTAGCATTGGTGAGTTTTTCCCTTTTGCCTTCATCCTTCTGTTTACAAAGGGTATTGCACATGATCTGATTTTTCTCTTTGGCAATTTCACATCATTGTAACACTGATGAAATACAGGAGGGAGCATTTGTTACCAGCTGTACTCAGAGCCTCAGCTGGCGCCTCTGGATCAGAAGGTCCGCAATTTGTTGTTTTCCGTAGACATCCCAGCTAAACGTGTCTGTTGCAGTGGCTTTTGAGAGAGCAGGTTTGGGCTTGATCCAAGATGTACTGAGCATGTGAACCTCCCAGTGATGTCAGTGGGTTTTGCTAGCGCCCAGCACCATCCTTCTGGATTAGCCACTTGTGAAGAGAACAGGCGCTGCCTAGCATGCGGCAGTGTAAGTGTTCTCCGCTTTGGTCTGCGGCTCCATGCTCCCAACGGGAATCCTTGGCTGGCCCAGCTGCCGGGATGTCACTGGGAAAGCATGTCTGTTTTCTCAGCAGCATATGTCCATGCCCCCCCACCCCACCCTAGAAGAGGGAGGCAGTGATGGTAAAGTAGCGCTACCGTTCTGGTCACACCACAGAGCCCACTAGTGGCTGTCACAGAAAGAAGGAATTCCATGCTGTGATTTCTGGTCCTCTGAGTCATATTAATTAATATTGTTATTGCCATTTTCAGTGACCTAGTGTAGAAAGTCATTCCCATAGGACTGAATCATGATGTCCATGCATGTCCTTTGTAGTAGGTTGTGTAACCTCGTTGCACTTCATGAATGGGCAGCTGGGCGGACTTGGATCTTCCTACGTCTGTTGTCAGGACGTCCATCGCAGCTACAGCAGCTATAGCAGCAGCAACTGCAGGCAATGATCATGAGCAGCAGAACAGTAGCTGGGAAAGAGAAGCACAGGATATTGCTTCATGACGTAGATGCAATTACTGCAGAGTTACTCTATGTCTCCTCCAAGTTGTTTGGTGAGCAGCACAATGAACAAAGCCTGGTTTCTTGCCAATATTTTATTTATTCTTTTTCCCCTATATCCCCACCTCCCTCCTCCTAAGTTCCTGCTCCCTTGTATTAGTTATCCATTTAATCTAGACAATCATTACCAGATATTTCATGATGTTAAGAGGTACATACCCAACCATACGGGGGTATATCTTTACCTGCCTAATGGGCTGTTGTTTTGGAGATGACATGCAGTAACTAAGTAGAGCTGTGTGCCTGGAAAGGATGGAGATCTAACTCTCCCCATAGTTGGGTCAGAAGCAACTCGAGATGATTTGATTAGTCAAACTGCCAGTTCCATTTCTGAAGACCGTGTGCAGTGTACCCTTTAGTGAGGACAGATACTTGTGACTGGGTTGGCTTTACTCTTTCTTCCGTATTTAGCTTGAAAACATAGATATTTCAAATGTAGGGTTTTGTTTCAGAAAGCAGTGGGCTAATGTACTGTTATTCTACTCTAGGCGTAATGGTTGGTGTTGGGAGAGAGATATGTTAGTTTATCTGGAACAGAAAAGGATGACATGTTTAATCCTGCAGAACACGTAAGAGTGCGTGAACGTGCACGTGTGTGTGCATGTGTTCCTTAAAAGTCTGGAGCCGAGCTGCCAAGTTACCAGACCTGTGGGGAACCAGCTGTAGGTATGAAAAAAATAAAGCAGCAGGTGTGTCTCTCTGAATTCCAGCCCAGGGAGGAGTGTCCAGGCTGGATACACACCCTTCCTTTTGGCTGGGAGCAAATTGTACGGCTTTGAGGGGGAGGGCCTGCCTTCCTTCCTGCTTGTTTTCGCATTGTCTAAACAAACTTCATCCCCTTGATCAAGCAGCTCTTTGTTATTCCTTCCATGCCATCCCCACACAGAGCAGCAGGAGGGATCTTGCCATTACCAGAGGAGAATAAATAGGCTCATCTGAAGCATACTGGCTTCTACTGAACTAAGCACAGGAATGACACTCAGAGTCTCAGACTTTTAAGTGTCTTCTGTGTCAATGAGATGCCCTAATACCATTTGTGGTAAACAAATCTCCTGTGCATCAAAACATTGCAGCGGCTCTGGGTTGGTTAATATGCTGCTGTTTAAGCTAATGCTTAAATATAAGAGCTTTGGGGAAAGCTATGTTGTTGCCCATCGTGGTCTGCATTGCATGTAGAGATACACACTGTGCATTAAAAAATTACCTAGAAATTAAACTGGGCCTCAGAGCACAGCCCAGAAAACAACTGCCAACACCACCAACCCACCAACAAAGATTGTGGAGCAAGCTGCCCTTGTAGAAGAGAAGAGACATTCTGACACCCCTTTGCCTCCGCCAATAAACTCACCGATAAACAGGAGAACCACACAAAAGGACACAATCTCCACCGGGTCAGCCTTGGGCAGTTTCTGGAGCTTAAGGAGAAACTTCTCACCGATGGTTTGCATTTCCTTCAGAAAGCCTTCAGAAGACATTCTGGCTCAACCTCTCCAGGCTTTATGCTGTAGAAGAACCAAACAGAGAATACACCTTTTCACTGACTAATGCTAGGAAGCTGCCAGCCTTCTTATAGAGCTGGTGATCACAAGGAAAACAAGTTTATCTGGTCTCAGTCCTTGTTCCCAGTAGCTAAGGTGGAGGACTATTAATTGTCTACGTGTTTTGGCACTATTTTAATTTCAAAATCTGGCTTTGAGGGTGCTTTTGACAGCTGCATTGTTCAGCAAAGGCGAAACGGTGTTTCTTCTAAAAGGACACTTACTTCAGCAGGCGTAGAGTTAGAACTGGACAGTGCCTGCCTTGGCTTTCACCCAATGAAAGTCAATTATTTTTTTTTCCAGTTGTGCTAACTTGTCCTTCCAGAAAGAAATGCAATTCTAACTTGACTTGAATTCCAAATGCTGAACTCTAGTAGTTTTCAGTGGTCTTTTACCGAGTAACACAAAGTAGACCCCCTTGAAGATTTCTTGCACTTTCAGCGACAGAAAGCCCCTTCAAAAACCAAGGCACTTATTTCAACACCTCACTACAATACCATTAATAATGTTTTATCAACCAGTTTTACTGAATGGTGATATTAAGAGCTAAAGTCTGTGTTCAGTGGGGACAGCTGGATGCTTTGCAAGTTCTTACAGATGACTGCATGTTTTACATGGTAAGGTAAATGTAGGTGGTTTTTTCTTTTAAGCCACAGTTTGTTCTAATGGAGCAATATATGAATTGAACAGTGGATGTCCACCCATCACTGCTGGTGATGAGCAAAGGAAAAGCCCCTGGATCTGTCGGGGAGACACCTCCCTTGTGGAGCTAATCCCTCCTGCCCTGCTTAGTAATCTTACACTTTCTTCATTCTCAGAAAGAATGATCATCAGGAACTATTATTACTAAAAATATTAGCCTAGTCAAAGTTAGATGCCTCAGTTTTGCCACGAATATTTGCTGTTCTTTTGCCCTCTGAGCAAAATTTTGGAAGGTATTGCAACAAACAAACTGGCATGAGAGCTATGGAAGTTCAAATTTACTTCAGTCAGTAACTGGAACAGGATATTGTTGAGAGATCCACAGTTTCACCTAACAAACACAAGTGTTTGGACAGGTCAACGCTTGGATGGATTCTAATGCTTATGTCATTATTATATCAGAATGTACTAGCTCGCGTGTGTTCTAATAGTCAACACACTTTTATGGGACTTGAACCTTGCAATTTAATATCCTACTCTTGGTGATAACGCAAAGCCAAATGACAAAGACAGGGCTTCCAGAACAAGCCAGCTAGTTCATTACTGCACATCTGGTTTGGTTACTCAAACAAATGGATGCTTGGAGTTCAGTTTTTCTAAACACACTGAGGACAGAGAGACCTTGGATGTTTCTTTGCATGCTGGGCTTAAATACTACAGTGCCAAGTTAAATTACATTTTGTATGTTTATGCAATTCAAAAAGGGTTTTCTTTGTTCTTTTAAATCCAAGCTAAGGAATAAAAATCAGAACCAGCTGGTTTCTTAGGGATGGGGGTGGATGGAAAGCCTACATCTACAGAAAGATCTCTGTGCAGCTTAGCAGGGAGGGATAGCTGTGGCCTTTTGACCTGAAAAGGTCACTTTTGAGACTAGGGTTAAATAGTTCTTTCCAGATGATTGCCATACCCCAAGCGAGCTGCTCCAGAAATGGCTGCTTTGTCCTTTGCACAGTACTGCGGGATTCTGTGTCAGCAGGTTTCCAGTTTTGTTTCCATTCCAAGAGATGGCGGTGCAGGCAGAGGTGAAGTGATTTGTGTCTTCTTCTCTTGGCTCTAGACGAAAAACTTTTTTTTTTTTTTTAATACAAAAAGAGTATTTCTGGCTCTAACATTCTGAAAATGTTTGTTAACTTTGGAGGTGTTTCTGCCTGCCCAGAAACTCTCCTAGTAAGGAATCTGCTGTAACCTTTCGTGCCATGCTTTGGGCTGCACCAGAAGCAGCAATTATAAGAGCCAGGCTTCTGAAGTTTGGGTATATGGTGTAAAATTACTGATTAGGATTGTAGAACTCTAAGTGGATTAGCAAAGTGCCTAGCCTAAAATGATAAGAATTTGTCGTTTCAGTAACGGACATTCCTCCGCCCCATGGTACCTGATCTGGAGCTAAGTGAAGGAGTTTTTATTCTAAAACTTGCAAGGAATGTTGCTTGTTTACCTTGGTTTGAACTTCTTCAGGGACAAAGTCTGATGTTGGTGGTGCAGTCTCCAACCTACCCGTGAGGAAGCAAAAGGTTTTCTCCTCGACTGCACTGCTGACTGCACATTGGTTCTAAGGGCCCTCGCCGCTTTGGGATTTCTGCTTGTGGAGCATAGCAAAAGAGTGAAGAATAAATCACTTCTTTTAAAAAAAAAAAAAAAAAAGTAAAACTCCCCCAAGAAAGCTAGTTATATTCATGGACTTTTGTATCTTCCATTCTACTTGTGATGTAATGTCTTTGGTCAGGACTAGTTTTGATTGTGATCTTTTTTCAATTGATTTCAGCAGAACCAAGATCTTACCCTAGAGATTATCATACAGGTAAGGCTAGTGCTGTGTGACTTAAACAAGTTGTCTTATGCATCTGCCTTGTCTTCCTCGTGTACAACACAACAGTGATGACATTACGTACAAATTTCAAAGTGGAGCTATATGAATATTTTTTTTTAATCATACTGTGTTCAAGTAAGCTCCCAGTCACCAACAGTACTAAAGGACAGGTGGTGCAGGATTTTTGGTTGAAGCAGTAACTGTAATGATTATTATTCAAATGGGCAAGTCTTGAGAGATTTAAAACTTACGGTTGTAGGTCTTACCTGACAGTTTACTTTCTAAGACTGGAGTGCTGTTCCAGAGCCTAGAACAGGCATCCAAGTTCGTACCCACAGATTCTGTGCGGTTTGGAGCAAATGTAATTCTCTGCTTGTGTTTTTCTCAATTCTTCCTTGGTCGTTGTCCTTCCTAAAAACCACATATACCGAGGATAGGAAGCCTCCAGAGCAGAGGAGGCACGGCTGTGAGGGCAGCAAAGCTGGTGGAACCCGTTACGGAAGAAATGATGAATGACTGCAGAGCAGTGGAGCCTCCGTAGTGTGGTGTCGGACTATTGTCATGAACTTTTGCTCCATAGCTATAGCTAGACATCATATGAAGTGAAGAGAGGCAAGATGAGAAACTCACATAGAAAGGAAAGTGAACACAATGCTGATATCTTGTGACAGGCAGTTTGGAAGTTCCTGCTGGGGTGGCAGCCTGAAATTCGTGGTTTCAGCTGTTTCCTCTTCTGGCTGTTCTTTAAAAGATAACTAATCTATCCAGTGTTGCCAGTGGGACTAGATCATCGAATCTTTCTGCCCTCCTCTGTGTTACAAGGCCTGGCAGGGGAGGGAATAAAACAAATCTTTTAATTTGGGTTGGTTTGTTTTTGAGAAAAAAAGGGCGAATCTGCCACATGCCAGGAATTGTTATCCTTGTTGAAAAGTGAGAGCACAGCAATAATGCAGGGGGATGCTGGAGGTCTGCAGGTGTGCTGCTCAGCTGCAAGGATTCGATGGTCCTTTAAAACCAAAGCATGTCCTACATTTAGGGCTTCTGTAGAGGTAGATTCCCAGAAAGTGCTAATACTTGTTTTTAATGCAGATTCATCTTGCTGTACCCACTGAATAAAGCTGTGAAAATTGCCATAATAGCACTGAGATAATCTTTCTGAACTGTTTTAATGGACTTCTGCCATGCCGAAGCACTCAAAGAAGCTGGCTGCTCAGCCCTTTTGAGAATAAAGCCATTAAAAGGCCTCAATCTAGACATTGAAGAGAAGAGCCGTGGTCAGGGTTTCTTTGTACTGTGAACTGGCTGTGTGTGGTAGCTTCTAGTCTTCAAGCAAGAAAACGAGCTTTGGGATGACTATGGAAGGTGGGATCCCGGATCCCTCTGTCTGCCTTAAGCTAGTCAAGTTGCTGTAAGTATTTTGGAATTTATGTAAATGTATCATATTTTTTTGGTCCATGTTTGCTTTGGAAAGCTGTGCCCTATCTGTGTGTCTATGCAGGTGCGTCAGAAGTTGATCTGTAGGGAGTTGGTGATCTTAACTTTACTGCTGAGGGGTGAGACACTTGTTTAGTCATAACCCTGCTGGCATTTGAGCAGCCTATTTCAGTGCAAAGAACGTGGATTTGAGTTTGTGGTTTAGCCCCAGGACTGGAAGTTAGTAAATGCAGGCAGTCTTCTTGGCCTGCCAGTGATGCTTCCTGGTTGTGTGACTTCGGATAAGTCATCCCATCCCTCTGTTGGGTGACTTCATCTCTGCAAAGTGGCAGAACATGTAATCACCATCAGAGGTTTGTTTGCTAATTGTTGTGTATCCAGCTCTCTAAAATGCTCTGAAATCTTTACATAGAAAGACAGCGAGTCCCTGGTTTTGCTGCAGTTACAAAATGAAATGGCCTTTGCTTGCTAACTGCTTGTTACACTTCAGGCACTGAGACTGTTGAGGATGAAAGTAGATGAAAGCATGGCTTCTGCTCTTGGGTGCTCCTTACTATGGGGTTTATGTCTCTTGACATGACCTCCCGATCCATTGGTTTTACTGTGCTCCCTCTGAGAATCTGCTTGTTTGGGTTTGTTGCTACAGTAATCTAAAAATGGAGACAAAGCTTTGGAGGGGGGAATCTGTTGGTGGTGCCCTGAAGATGCCAATGCCTCTAGTCCTAATGCAGCGAGTCCAGTGAAGGTGAGTTCGAGATCCTCCGCTGTGCCCATTGCTCTTATCTGCAGTGCTCCACAGACCTTACAAAGTAGGACCTCCCTGATGTGCCCAAGCAAGTGGAATGCCAGGACAACGTTCTCATTGCAATGTTGTCTTTTTCCCAAGACTGTGGCTGTGGAGAAGCAAATGCTTTGTGTTGTTCTTACTCAGACAAGCCAAGAAAGTTGGTTGAAGGTGGACCAATACAGGGTGGGAAGCCTGTATGGACTGAGGTAGCTTATTTGGTGGGAAATCTTAGAAGGTAATCCCAGGCTCACAGATGGAGAGTGCTGAGCAGCCGAAGGGGAGGGGATGCTTTTTTTATTCTGGTCTAAAACTTTAAAATAAACTCTGACTGTATTTGGCCACTTTCGTAAGAACTTGAAGGCTTGGGCAGTTTCTCAGCCTACCAGCTTTGTTCTTGGTTCCTGAAACGTGCTTCTGATTTGGTACGGATAAGGTCTACAACGCTTCCTGTCCTCAAGCAGTGCTGGGCTGCTAGGTGTTGTTACATTTTAGCTGCATTTTGGCAGAACATGTAATAATTCTTGTACGATTGTTTATTGTTCTACATTTGTAATGTACTTTTGAAATGAAAAGGGCTATAGAAATGTAGTCCTATTATCAGTGCATAGTTTTCCCTCATCATTGTTAATGCAATGTTTGCTGCCATGAGTGTAGTTAACCAGCCATGTGAATGTTAACTATAGTTCAACAAACAAGCCCTTTTTTTCTAAAACAGGAGTCAACGGAGCCAGACAGACCTATAATTCATTCCCAAGCAGATGAAAATAGTTTCCAGTATCAAGAGAATTCAGCTTTTTAACGGCACACACCCAAACTGGTAAATTGCAGCTCAATGTCATGGGAGAAAAGCTTTGACTTTGTCAGCTGGTCTGGAAAAGGCGGCCACACATTCCTTCATATCATAAAGCTGCCCTGACTGGGTAGCCATTTGGCTGGAATACCCTGTCATCTCCACCACCCGCTATTTGGAGATTGGGTTTGAGGCAGCACCGTAAATGTTCCTTCCCTCTGCTACAACCTAATATTAGATTAATATAAAAAGGCACTGAATTCCCTGCAATAGCAGTTTGAGAAGCTGAGGTACCCATTGGGGCACTGAGCTGAGTCTCTACACCTCTACAGAACACACTGGTTTTCTCCAGTCCATCCCACAAACAAGTCCACAAAACCCCATAAGATAATTCCTCCCTACTAGTCCCATTTTTAAGAAGTAGGGAAACCAATGCACAGAGCCATCCAGTGAAAGGAAAAGGTCAATTTTAAAAATAAACCTGTAGCTCTTCTACAAGAGAACTTTTTTTAGGGTTGCTGATGCTTGAATCTAGCCTGAAAGTCTATTCTAATATTAGCAAAATAACCATTTCCCAGGAAGCTGACAGAGAGGTAGGTGTGTGCCTGTGAAAGCCCTGTAAATAGTTACTTCACAAACATACTGGGATCTGTCAGAAGTTTGGTGTTTGAGGTAAGGCAGGTGGAGCCCCCTGAGAGTGCTGGAAACACCATCTTCTTTCAGCCACCTTTGTGTCCTGTCCTTGACTGGTCTTAGACCTACGGATCTTAGAAATGACACGCATTTTTGAGTTTTCTGAAATATGCCGGTCTGTTCCTAGAAAAGATGTCACTTGGCTGTAGGAACTCAAAACTGAAGGCTACCACAGCTGCTTGCCTCCTCAGAAGAAGCCGTTTTGAACTGTATCAGCTGTGGTTGCTGTAGTGGCGAGAGCCTGCATGGAGGCAAGCCGCGGGTGCCGCTCTCCTCGCTCAGCTCTCTTGCGGTCTCTTAGGGTCTCTGCTATCTGCTCACTGGCCGACGGCAGGCTGGGTGGCTCAAGGGCTTGTGTTACAGAAAGGATCTGCTCTATCAAACTTGGTTTATTTTGTACTTCCACTCCCATAACCACTTTTGCATTGCAGTCAGGCTAAGAGGCCCGTGCACTATGACAGCTGTAACACAAGCCATGTCCTGCTTCTTTTATCCAGACATGTGTTTCATATTGCTTATTCCCCGCCCCCCACCCCCACCCCACCCCACCCCCCCCCGCATATGTACAACACGGCTGCGGCTGGACAAGCCCCCAGCCAAACCCGTTAAGATTTTCTTTTGGTGAGGAAAACTTGGCGTGTTTCTCTCCTTCCCTGCCTCCTCTGCCCTTCAGCCTTTGCTCCTCCCTCCACCCCCTTTTTTTTTTTTTTTTTTGTCCTAAACTTTGTTTTTCCCCTACTTTATTTGAGAAACCATCTTAACAGCAACAAACAACCTACAGAAGACCCTTCATTAGCAGGGTGGAAACTTCCCTCCGTCCCCTTTGAACCTAGGGTTAGACTGGAGGCGTGTGGGTCTTAACTACTACATATTCTCGCACAGGCAGTTCCAATTCGGTGTTTGTACAACAGTAAGTTAGACAGACCTGCCCTCCCTTCCACATTAATGGGAATGGAGAGAAGTGGAAATACCTGATCCTTAACATTCCTCCCTACAGGCATGTGTAAGATCGGGAAGACATCTTTCTGTGAGACTGGCTTTCTGCCTCACTCCTTACCTGTTTGTAAACAGCTGACTGCCCCTGCACCTCCTGGGAGATGCAGGGGGTCCCAGCTCAGTGCAAGAGCTTCCAAACAGTAATCAGCTTCCGATGGCAGAGAACGGGGGCTTACATGGTCAGTCTCCTTGCCAGCCCCCTTCCCACACCCAGCAGCAAACAGAGATGGGAGTACAGGTTGTGGGGCATCTCCCTATATAAACCCAAGGCTTACAGTGGGTAATTTCATGTATTTGGGGGATCCCTTTTTTCTTCCTTCCCTTCTTACTGCATTCAGACCTAACGGTCTTGTTACTGTAAACCATAGACCATGTATGTGTACGTATGTGTTCTCTCAGAGCAGTGGTTTCTCATGCTGTTTTGAAACCAGCATCTGTGCCTGACGCACTAGCTGATTTTTAAAAATGCTCTTGTTAGAAGCTGTGTAAAATCTTTCAATTTATTTCTATTGGTCACAGATGCTTAACTTGCACAGTATGCTAGTTCCCCAACCAGGGTTTGTTTTCAAGCTCTCTGTTTGCTTCAGGATTTGGGGGATAAAACTTAGCTCCAGCTGCGAGGAGCTCTGGAGAAATGCTGTGGCTGGTACCCACTCGGTTTCACACGCGCTTGCCTGTGCTGGCAGCTACTCGCTAATGGCACATACGCTACTCATACAGAGGAGCAGACCAGCTCTTGTCCACACTAAGTATTAATACATCAAGTCATCACTGTGGAGAATGCCCTGTGCTAGACCTGCTTATCAGCTAAGGTCACATTCTGTAACAGCAACAGAAAAATGAGCAGGCAGCCTTTCTAATCAGCAAAGAAGTAAGTTACTCCTGCTCTGACTGCCGAAGCAATGCAAGACTGCAGGCTGGATCCTTTTGTTAGCAGTACGGCTGCAGCGCAGCTCTCTGCAATCCTATTAAAAGCTTTTCCCACCTTTGCTCCTGAGTGTCCCTTGCAAACAAATTCAGGCTAGCAAGCTCTGCTCAATGCCTGATTCTGCAGTTCACCGTACAGAGAGCTGCAAAAGCTCCAGCTACTTGCTAACTAGCTGAATGTTAAGGTGCTACGGTTGACCGAACACCAGCAATAGCTCAGCCTTACCCCAGCCGCGCTGCAAACTCTTCTCCTGTTGTTTTTCTTTCTGTCTTCTTAAACTCTCATGTCATCTCTCCCCTCATCCTGGCTTGTGTCTCGCTCCTCGCTCGGCTCCTCTCTGCTCCGCTGCTGACAGCCAGCTGTTGTCTCTGCCTTTTTTTTGTTATTGGTTGTCCTGGAGATATGAAGTTTCGTGTTACATGTGTGCCAGAGAGGGAGGGCGGGCGGCGAGGAGCCACCGCAAGCTGAGCCAGCCGCTGGTGCAAACTCCCCGAAGCACTCAAGTGCCAGCACTTGTTGCTCGCTTCCTCTGTGCATCTCCTCCTAGCAAGGTCTTTTCTTTTTTTCCTTTTAATTACAGCTTTTTCTAGAGTGGGACTTGAATTGATTCTCTCCTTGCGATAGTTTGGGTGTGTGTTAAAGCAATTAACTTTTCTTTCTGCTGCCCAGTTTCTTTCTGACTCCCCGGGGAAAGGAGTTTTTCTCTTGTGTTCAGCTTTGAAGGGGCACAGCAAGAAATGGCAAGGATGGTGCAGCCCGGTCTGCCACTGACAGGGGAGCTGGGCTGGTGCTGGGGTGGTGAATTTGTTCCATGCCCTTGGCCAAGGAATTTGCTCTCTTGATGCTGTGGGTTTTGCTTCTTGTATACTGGGGACAGCTGGCACCCAGTGTTCTTGTCTGAGGGTTGTTGAAGGTCAGCTGATACTACAAAGGATACAGTCCTTCAGACAGGTGCAAAATTATCATTCCTCATCAACCTCCTAATTTGTTCTTCTCTTCGATAAAGCTCATTAAATGGCTTTTGTTCAGCAACTGGCCTCTACGTAGATAATTTGTCCTCATGATTTTTGTCTTTTTAATGCTTTAATTTCTTGCCTTTATTCCCAGACTTGCTGGGGTTTTTTTGGTGAGCTCTTCTGATGTGGCTGGGTACCCTTCCTTGGCTCATATGACGGAATGCTTTTTTCTGGTATATTTTGGGAGAGGCAGAGCTTCTCTTGGGATATGTGACTTTCCTTCGTTGACAGTTCATCTTTTTCTATTAATTGCACGAATAGGGCTTCTGTTTTACCTGGTGTACAGAAGGAAGGAGTAGCAAAAGGAGGCATGGTGTGGTCAGTTTAGCAGTTTCCTGAAATTTATTGCCACAGATAAAAACATCTTAATAAACACGATTGTTATTTGCTCTTCATCCTGTCCCATGATGTAAAACTAAGGTGGTATGTCTCAAATTAAATAAGGATTTTGTTTAGACATTTTAAAGACCAGTGGTCAGCTTATACATACTCCTGTTGACGGGTGGGGGAGGAAAATAATACAGTTGCATATTTAAAAGATGAAATAATTTTTGTACATGTATAATAATACGAACTACCATTAACTTATGTAAATCAGCTCTCCATCTCATGGGCATTAGTCAGGTGCTCATGTGACGTGGGAAGTTTTCCCACCACATGTGAATGCATAACCAACTATGGTTCAGGACCTCTTGTGTTCAGTGAAGCATTAATCCAATGGTTCCCCCCAGCGTCCCTATCGGTAACTCTGGTTTTGGCCTTTTGACTCTAATTATAGGACTGCAATGTTGGTTCTGCAACTGGATTTCCGTTCCGACCCAATTCACGAGCACCGCTGGCTAAAGTGGGGCTGCGGCCCCAATTTGGGTAATTCTGTAGGAAGATCCAGGCAGTTACTGGAGGCTGGACGGAAAGGGCTGGGCCTTACAAGCCTGGTGGGTTAGAATCTAGAACCTCTCTAAATTCCAGTGACTTCAGAGCTGATCTCTGCTTCCAGCAAAGCCCTCCCTTGGGGCAGCTCTCTTGTTTGCATTGAGAGAGGTGTGTGTGGATGTCCCTCCCCAGCATAAGCCTGGTGAGTAGGCTGTAGAAGTGGGGAGAGGGCTTGACCATTACTGTATGCCTCGGTTAACTCTAATACAGATCAGTGTGTGTGAGAGAAAGAGACGTGGACTAATGAGAATGCCTGCCTGTTTTCTTTTGGGGGAAACAAAAAGCTGACTTGCAGCTCGCTGACATTTCTATAGTCACGTTGCACTGGCAGGACAGGCAGCACCAGTAGTTCTTTTGGAAAGGCAGGACAAGGGGATCGAATGTGTTTTCCCTATCCCGGTCCCCCCACCCTTCCCCACCATGTGAAAGGAGCTCTTTGAGTGCAAGATGAGCGTGAGTCAATGCGGCTCTGCAGGGGGATATAAAGCCAGCTTTGTAGTAACCCTCTCTGGGCTTTCAGTGCCCTAGACTGTGCAACGTCACCCTGTTGCAGCCCTCCTTACCTGTGCAGCGCCAGGTCCTTCACGCTTCAGCACACACATCTCATTGCTCTGGCGGCAGTAGTCTGTAACCTGCTGCTTTGCTGCTTCACTCGCTCTCCTCCTTGGTGAATTATCCTCCCAGGCCGTGGGAACGAGCGAGGCAGCTGCTGCTGCAGACCCTTGCAGGGTTTGTTCGTGATGCGTTGGTAGACATGCAGTTATGTTCCCCCCAGACACACACACAAGTTAAGAAGCAAACTGCATTTGTTAGATCTCTGGCAAGTTCAGACATACCTTAAAGGATTTATAATAAGAATAAATGAAGCGCTCACTCTCTTACTTTTCCCCTCTGTGACCCGTTTTTTGCAGATGAAGTTGGTAAGCCAACTAGGGCACTCCTTGGTAGAGAAGAAAAATCTCTGCTTTTGTTCTTTCTTGCAGTAAAATAATTATCTCTAAAATAACTCTTGTTGCTGCGTGGCTGCAGAATTTGATCTCCAAATACCCTATGAACTGTTTCTGTGTATCTAGTATCAGCATTTTGATTAAGAGACAAGCAGCCACCTCTGCTGTGAAACCCAAGTTTTAAAAAGCTCCTCTAAATTCTGCCTGCTTTCTTAGAAAAATAAAAAAGGAAAAAAAAGTAACCCCCTGATGATTCTTTATCTAGTGAAATCAGTATCTTCACTGGCTTAAGTTAGGAAGTGTTCTAGAAGAGAAATTGCTTCCTGCCTGTGTCGCTAATGAACTCTGTCACCAAACTCTTTTTTACATACCCAAAAGCACTGAAGTCTGCCAGAAATCTTCTGAAGATTCCTGGAAGAAGCTAATCATCTTCACATGGCTAGTTTGCTAAGGCTGGTAGAACTGGTTGTGCAATACTGTATGACCAAATGGACTGGTTTTCATGGATGTAGGATACTACCCGAACTTTGGCTGCTGATCTGAAGCATGTGTTAGCAGATCAAGACCCAGGCTGTATTATCTGAATAGTGCTCTCTTGTGACCTCAGTCTGGACTCTATTTCTGTGACTTAATTTACATTCCTGTTTTTTCAAGGGTAGATTTCTTCACCTTCAAACCACAAACAATAACATTAGAAGCCCTCCAATGTGAAATATAGAGACATACTCTGAGCTCTGAGGTGTAGGGATCAACAGGACCTCTTTACGTATTTATCCTTGAGCCATTCTGATTGGACATGGAACATGTTTGGCCAACGATGCAGAATTAATACCCGCATATTTCATCCACTGTGCCTTTTGGAGATCTCAGAGATCTGAAAGCATTTAGCAAGAGATTGACACCACTGTTTGTTTTACATGAGGGGAAGTGGAGGCAGAGACACTTTAAGCAGAGTGCCAGAAACAGAACCCCAGTTCTGCTCCAGGGCGTGATCCCTGCGATTCCTGCTAGAATAGGCATTGTCTGGAAAAAAAAAAAAAGAAGACTCAAGTCTTTCTTTATCAAAAGACACCTTGTATTTGGAGGGTGGTGCTCTTGCCAATAAAAATAATTACTGGATTGTTTTCTCTTCTGTTTCCTAGATGTCGCCATGCTGCCATAGCGAAGTACTTCGGCGATGTCACCCCACCTTGTAACAAGTGCTGTGATTACTGCAAGAACCCAGGGGCAGTGAAAAGACAACTGGAGTCACTGGAGCGCTGCAGCAACAGCTGGAGCAAAACCTGCATTGGGCCCACAGGTTCCTCCTGGGATAGCTATGATCCAGAGCTCTATGAAGGCGGGAGGAGAGGTTGCAGAGGTTTTAGCAGGTCTGTGCTTGGTAGCTCTAACTCAGCTCATAGAAGCTCTCAGAGAGAAGAGAGCATCTCCCAGCTGCAGGCCCAGCCACTCCTATTTTCAGCGCATGTTTCTGTGTGGTGGTATTTTCCTGTAACTTCCTGGCAGCAGGAGCTGGAATTTAATTTTCCACACACTTTGGCAGCCTTGATCACATTCATGTCCCAGAGAGCCAAAAGCTGTTTTGACTGACCTAAGAATTGCCCTGCAGAATGTAATTGGTTCAAGAAACTAGCCTGAAATTTTTTGAAAGCAGTAAGTGGGCTCAGCCCGTTCACTGTCACAAGGATCAAAAATGTTTAAATTGAGACCAACCTGACGGCAAAGTATGACACGATCCAGAGTTCATTCCTGACTTAGTATGGCTGTCTGTGGGCCAGCAGGCTGGGGGGACAACTGACAGGACTTAGTCTATCACAGAGGATGTAATGGAGTGCCAGTGTCAGCTGCTTCTGCAGATTGCTAAATTTTAGTGTTTCCCTATCAGGCTCACAGCAAAATGAAGATGTGTGGTGGGAAACATAATTAATTCTGTAAAAGGCTTGGCAGTGTGGAGATGACAACTTCTCTTATTCCTTGTTCTCTGGCTGAGTTGCAGCGATAGTGCAGCGCTGCCAGGATGCGAGTTTTGCTGCCTGCGCTGCCCTTGCAGCTTTGCCAGGATGCGCAGCGCTGTCGACTGGCCTAGGCCTCTGCTTCAGCTTAAACAGCTTCAGACTGGTAGCTTTGTTCTTCAGGCAAGTCCAGCTGAGTGGAAGGGAACTGGTGTCCTTGTGACCTAAGCCCGTGTTTGATCTCAGGACTGGAGAAGACACGGCCAGCGCTGTTGTACAGCACGCTGTTCACCATTTGATTTATTGAGCCTCTCCATGACTTGGTTGTAGCTTTGCCTTGGAAGTTGTAATAGTCAACAGCCTTAAAGCTTTGATTTGTGATACCTGTACGTTTGGGCTGTGACAGCTGTGGAAGGCAGTAAACTCTTGGGCTACATCTGGCAAGAATCAGCTGCTGCATTTCAGTGTATTAATGATGAGGATTTCATTTAATACAACAGTCTCTGAACAACTGAGGCTGAGGAATGGATGCTTTGCCCTTTCTGCCATCTCTGCTCCAAGGGCAGTAATGACTGACAGATGGGGTACATGACACAAGGCAGTGACGACTCAGCGCTGTGGGAGAAGCTGGCAGAGCTTCGGAAATAGTGTCCTTCATTCTCAGAGCACTAGTCATGTGCTGCTAGTTCATGCTGCTGCTTACTAGTTCAAGGGATTTGTTAATCCCATGATTATTTTTTGGAGGACATTCACTACTGTCCAAATTGAGCAATGGCAGTGAAACTGAAAGCTAAGACTTGTTCAGAAAGGATGTGAAATACATCATCTTCTGTAAATACTGGGGTGACCTCGGCTCTCCAAAGCCTGTGCCCCAGTTAATGCTGCAGCTACAGAAATGTTTGTTCTTGTTGTTTTCCTGCCTTATCCAGCTATGATGAAGAAAGCAGTGGGAATGGGGATGAAGCCAGTGAGGAGAGTCGGAAACGGGAGTGGAACAACTTCTACAAAAAGCAGATGAGTCTGCGCAAAGTGAGTTGGTATCCCTTTTTAAGAGATTCAGATCATTTGCTGTGAGCTTGTCTTACAGAGATAAAGGCCTCCCGGCACTAATGAAAGGAAATTATTGCATCTTGTTATTGCTTGTTCTGTTTTTTACATTTTGTACCTCTGCTTTCTATGTTCTCCATATTCTGTGTCAGTCCCATAATATAAAGGAACGCAGCGTATTCATGTACTAATTTCTCTGCAGTGCTAATCAAGAGGATCCTGTTGTCTTTAGTACATCTGATATTAGTAAAAACAGATTTTCCCATTCAGCTTCTCTTGCATATTCCTGTAGCAAGGGTGAACTTTTGGCTTTGATTCTTATCCTTTGTCTCCTTTCCCCCATTTTGGTCCCTTTTCAGTACCTTTGTAACTTCAGCGTTAGTTTTCCCTGGAGCAGGGGTATAAAATATGTCTTGTGCTTCTAGACCTGCATGTGTGTTGCAGGAATGGAAATGTTTGACTTATCTTTGTTTTCTTTCAGGGCAAAGAACCAGAAAAGGAAGATTTTGTTCCTCCAAGTAAATATCTTTTTTGATTTATAGTGGGATTTCTTTGGGAGAAGGAAATCCTGTATTTTGCAGCTGCGTGTAATTTATATAGCATCAACACTGGAGGTATCAATCCCTAGGCACAGAGAGGTTAGGCTTTTGGCTGTGAAAGCTTGGCTGGAGGAGATGGATCAGAGCTTAGCTTTGGTTGAGGTGAAGATATGGAATGCATCTTTTTGAACAACTTTTCCAAATAAGCAAGAGAGAAGGAAAATTCTGTCTAACCTGGCTATGTAGGCTATTTCTGCAGTGGTTATGCAGCATTATTCAATTGGTCTATAACAAAACTGCTGAAAAACTTCACTGTTTGTAACTGCGCTACTTGGGGTCCTGTCTAGCAACACAGTTCTTACATTATTGTAAAAGAATATGTGGTGGTTCCTGTTACTCTGTTCAGCCTCTTTAATGTTGGTTGGTATTGTGGGGAGCAGAAAAGGGTTGCGTTTCTTAAGAGCTGGGATTCCTTGAAAAAGGGTTTCCTGAGATGGGGAGGTTTTGGAAAGCTGTTAGTCACAAACTAGCAAAGTTGATGTTCTCACGCAGAGAGAAAAATCTCACTTTGGCTTCTGCCGATTCTTTTGGAGTTTGTAGCTTCTCCAGGTAAAAAGGGTGACTGTGTGCTCCTTGGGGTGACTATGCAGGGAGGAGCATGCCAAGCAGTGCTGGACTGGCACCCTCCCAGTGCCAGTTGAGATGTTCTCCATCAGCCCCAGCCCTGCTATGATGCCTTTTCCAAATGTCTCTTTTGTGGTAGGTGCAGACTGCCCCTTGAAGGATGCCTTCAGCAGGAGAATCTCAAAGCTCACAGTGAAGGTAAGAAAGGCCGGTTAGCATTTAGTCTTGTTGACTTGCAAAGAACAACAAAGATTCTGCCTGCCCTGTTCTTACTCCTTCAGGGATGGAAGCCTGAGGGGCAGTAGGACCTCTGTAGAGCATGTCTGAGTATCCCATGTTTCCTAGGGACGGGAACACTGCTTGAAGATGCTGGAAGAAGCTTTGAGCACCAATCAAAAGGTTCCAGCAGCAGGAGAAAAAGGGTACGAGATGAGAGAAAAGGAGTAGCATATTGAGTCCCTTAACACAGGGCCCACTCTTCCCTGAGCAACATTGCCACTCTCAGGGAATGCCTTGGTCCAAGGATGTGGTTTCACTTAACAGCATCCTTCTTGTAGTGATGTTCAGGATCAGGTATGAGGATTCCTGTGTCCGATTCTGCTAAATCAGAGTGATCCCAGGAGTCGCAATTATTCTCTGTCCCACAAGATGGGGATAGTGTACTTCTTAAACTGAGCAAGGGGACAAGAGGGTTTGGATTTAAGACTGTTTTCACCACCCTTTCCATTCTCCAGCAATTCACCGCTGCATCCGTTAGGACTTAATTGGAAGTTATCACTTATTCTTGCACCAGAGGAAGTGAATTTTCTACTTTCTGGGAGATGTTTTAGCATTAGTGTTCCCTTTGCAGATATAGAAGTGTGTCTTGCCAGAAATCACCCCAGCCTGTGTTACAGGTCAGACCCTCATGCCTGTGCTGTGGAGCTGGAGTATGAAGCTTTCCGAACTAGTAAAATGGCTAACTCATACAAGGCAACTGTGCTAAAGAAGGTAGGGCCATACATCTGCTGTTATTCCCTTGAATGTGCTGTGGCCTCAGCTCGAGGGGAAATAGGGTAGAGTTTGTGTGGGAAAGATGAAGGAGAAGCTCTGCTTTGCCCTGGATGCCTTCCAAATCTTTCTTCTTGGTTTCGTTTCCAGGAGGGCCCGGGCCCAGAGTCACGTTAGTTTCACATCTTTGTTGCCTTTACAGGCTTTGAAAACCTACATACCAGTGCAAGCTTATCCAAATATCCTCCAGGTCTAGCAATAAAGGGAATGGGAAGTTCCTCAGACTGTCGCTGACAATAGAGAAGCCTTGGTTTAGGTTAGCTGGTTGCAATAAATCTCTTGGAAGGTGTTTCTGTTCTTGAGATAGGTGTCTATCCATAGATACATATGTTTTGCCACTATGGCTTTTAGTGTGTACAGAGGCAGGAATGCATAAAGATTTCTGACCATTAGAGGATATTTCTGTTCTCTTTTCAGGTAGCGGAAATCAACAAAGCCTCAAAACAAGGAGAGCTGTTCTCAGTGTTTGGGTCCGGAACTGGTGGCAACAGCAGCTTTGAAACAAAATCTGCGTCTCCAGCAGAAGAGGACTTCCTCCCTGCATCCCAGGTTTACTCGGTGAGTGAGTACAGATGGGATAGACAAGGAGGGAATGGAGTGCTTTGTCTATCTGCTGTTTAATAATTTTATTTTAGGTCCTTTGTGTGGCCATAGCTGTGTATTTCTATAGGAATTGCTTTCCCTGTCTGTCCTTTGGTTTTGGAGTGACGTCAACTAGTCCTGCTGGTTCCTGTTAGTGAATATAATCTATGTGCAGGCCATATATCTAATAAGTTTTTCTCCTCTTGCTCTGACCAAGGATGCTGTCTGTTTCCTTACTGCAGGCCTGTGACTTTAACCTAATCCATTTCCTTGATGTCTCAGTTGATGATTATGATGATGAGTAAGTTTTAGAGCTTTCCCCAGCTTACGGCTGTACACGGTGGTGTATTGTATACAGAAACTTAGCTTCTTTCAGGGTTCTGCACACAGGGCTTCCTTAATGCTCTCACATCCAAAATTTCTTCTTCTTCCTTTCACCCTAGTTCAAACCCAAGCGTGTGGGAGCAGGATTTCCAAAGAAATCCAGCTTGTTCCAGACAGCTTCAGAACTGCTGAAGGTTCAGGAGAAGAGCGATGCAAAGCCTGTCAAAAAAGAAGTAGATTGTCCAAACAAGCAAGACAACAGCAACTGCAGTCTGAAAATGGACACTAGAAACCCTGTTCTCCAGAAAAAAAAAAGAGCAACTAAAGTGATGTGTGAGAGTACTGGGGTAGAAGTACCCCTTCCCGAAAAGAAAGGACAGCAACCCAGTCCAGACACAAAAGCAGCCCTTTGGGATAGCCCTACTAAGAAGTCCAAACCTAGCAAGAAGCAGCAAATGCTCGCAGAAGCAGCTAAAAAAGAATCACAGGATATTTCCAAATTCTTCTCCCTCCCCAAAGGTGGGTCTAAAGCTAAAAGCTGCAGCTCAGCAAAGGAAGACGGCTGTTCTGCAAACACACTACCTCAGGTTTCTTCTAAAAGCATGTGTCAAGAGAAACCAATACCTCAGGAAAACAAAGATGTCTCTGGAGAAGATGTGACTGCACAGTCCCAGGCAGAGAATGAAGAGCTGGGAGACACAGAAGTAATATTGACTGAGAGAGAGGAGGGTTTTAAGGCCCAGCAGGCTGCTAAATCTGAACTCCTTCAGGAAGAAATTGATGTAAAATCCAGGTAAAAGCTCTGCCTCTCTGCTCCCTCTGTTGCCCTGTTAATGAGCTGCAGAGCCCCACCAGTTTCCTTGTCCTGGAAATTGGGAATCTGTATTAGATTTCTTAGGCTGGTGAGGAAGACTCTTGCTTTACCATGGCAAGTCTTGTGGCCACTGACAGTGTATGTAGTAATATCTTCACTGTCGAATGATTAAAATTGGCTTTCTCTCCACTCTTCCCAGTATTGTTGCTGAAAATGTCGCAGAAACTGAGCTAACTGTTGTTGGGGAAGGTGACTCTGGGAAGCGACCAGGATCAGATGAGGTAAGACTTTAACAGATACTAACTTCCTCTATTTGTTCTGCTCATCGTGTGCCAAGTTTCTCTCTGGGAATGATGCTCCTGGTCTGAACTTCACCTGTTAGTGCTATTTCTGTGGGGAGGGCCCAGCTGCAATCGCAGCAGAGGAGAACTGTAGTTGTGTTGGATTCCTGGTGTCCCGCTGCTGCCCTCTGGGCCACTGCCAGCGACTCAGAGTGCTGTAGAAAGCTTCCCCTCTGCTCTGCTTTGTTTCCTCTTCTCTGCAACACATGCGACTATACCCTTTGCTGATGACTTGCCTGGAATGAGTCTCTCCACCCCCTCTAGATCTGTAACTAACTATAATTAGCAAGCTGCTTTCTCAAGTCAAGGGAACAACTACAGGCCAATGACACAGAGGACCATGCAGAAGTAAACTATGCTTTCAGCCTTCCTTGCCATTCAGTCGCTGGTTCTGCATTTGCCATCTGAGACTGCCTGGTAACTCTCTCTACTGAACAGTGCAGTCTTCTCCTTGCTCTTTCAAATTGAGCTGGAATGTGACACTCCTGAAGTGGTTGATTCTTCTTAAGAGGTGTATTCTGAGCAGACATCCTGAGAAATCTTTTCCTGTCATGTTTTCCTGTATAGGATAGGGTCTAGTAATTATCTGCTCTAATAAGAGCATCGGGTAATTCTAAATGTAGTGGTCTTAAAGGGTTTTTCTCAAAGTCCCTTTGCGTGGGAAACAGCGTATTATGTCTGCGCAGCAAAATGGGTACATAGACTCCTACATGGTATTCACTATAGGGAGAGCCTGCAGGATGCTGCAAGGATACATGTTCTCAGAAAGTAGTGCTGTTTTGAAGTGTAATGCTGCCACAGGAGTTGGTGGGTTTGATTTTCCTTCTGTCCTGTCTCCAGGATATGGAAAGTCCTGCAACAAAGCGGCTACGGACAGTGGCAAAATCTTCTATTCTGTCCCAGCCAGAAAGCAAAAGTGTTTGTCCAACAAAGAAGAAGGTGACTTTTGATCCAAACTTATCACAGTGTGATGAAGAAGGAACCAGCAAGACTGTACAGCCAGTGACCAAAGGCATGTCCCTCAAAGAAACAGCAGACATCGTTGTCAAACATTTGACCCCATTCTACAAGGGTGGCAAATTTGCTTCCAAGGTAGGGCACAGCTCAAGACTCCCTAACAGAAGGAGACTGCATCTAGGGAGGAAGGATCACTGCATCTAGTGATCTGGGGCTCTAAGAAGGGGAAGACAATCTGGATACCACATTTCATTTCCAAGTCACATCTTGGTATGTGCTGTTTTAGTGACCAGGTGCACCTCTCCCCAGAAGGGGTTTGTGATTTAGAGTGGTATCATCTTGGTTCCACACTTGTTTGTGATTGTTGATGTTTTCACACTAAACTCTGGCATGCTTTTAAGAACTCCCACCTGTGGAGTGGCAACAGATCAGGTTCAGTACTGGTGTAGTTTACTTGACACTGCAAGGCAGGATGTGTGTGCATGTGCTTCTCCAGCACTGCAGGGTAGTTGCAGGTTTGCAACACTCCTGTAATCTACATTTATGAGTGGTCTGTGCTAGAGTCAGCCCATGCTGAGGGCGAGAAAAACGTGGAAACAGTCTGGTGAGGTAACCGATGTCTGCTTTCTGCTCTTAATCTTCCCTAATTCTGCAGGATCTGTTTAAAGGCTTTGCTCGGCACCTGTCTCACTTACTGGCTGAAGAGCAGAACCCTGCCCGCAAGACTGGTGAGTTGGTACCTGAGAAGAGCACCAAGAATCTTGAATTCTTTTGATGCTAAATGGTCTTTAGAGGGGGCAGATGTCTTAAGTATTCATCTCAAAGGTGGTGCTTCCTCTCTTACAGTGAAGGAGGAAGCACAGAGACTCATCAAGGAGTTTTTCAAAACAAGAGTCAGGTGTGAGAGTGAGACAGACTGGCAGGAGCTGCAGAGCTCAGAGAGCTGATCCTTGCATCATGTCAGCTGTCTTCCTTCCTCCAGCTGTGGGACCAGCGGATCTTGAAGAACTCAGCCATGGAGGGTTTCATGAAACTGCAGAAGTGAGCTTAATTTTTTCCCACTGCATTTTTGCTCACTTCTGTCCTTAGCGACACGCACTTCCAGGAACTGGTTTCTGTGAACTTACGGAGGAGTTTCTCCAATAACCAGGGCGCTGAAGCCCTCTAGTACCTCTTGCCAAGAGGTGTGAAATCTGCATTGGCTCTGTATGTTTGGGGCTGCTGCCTCAGCTGTTCTGCAGTGTCTCCAGTCTCTGCTCCCTGCAGCAGTCTGTGAAGGGCTCAGACTTTCCAACTGGGACTCTGCTTTGGGATGGCATCTTGCTTCCTAGACGGCTCCTCCCCTAGTTCCTCCCCGCTGCCTGCCCCCCCCCACCTTAGTTCTTATTTCAGTGGTACCGATAGAAGCCTTATGCTACAAGTTCACATGCTTTGCTCAGGGCTGCCAATGATGAACTTGATGGCTGAGTTCCTGGATGGAATGTTTTTCCTTGAAGGGCAGGAGGGGAGCATTTTGTTTTTACCACGCAGGCAATGTCTACTTTCTGAAGGTGGAGAAACTCTGATTCTTTTTCTTTTAATCTTAACTTTTTTTTAACTTTGTCTAGTTCTGCCTGCCCTTTAACTTAAGCAGTGATGCTCTTTCAGTATTAACCTCTCCAAGAGTGGCACCAAGGTTGCCAACACTTTTCCAGCATTTGCTTGTAACCCCTAAAGCCATATTTGCTCCCTGTGCCTCACCCACAGCCTGCAATACAGAGGGTAATGCTGCTGTTGCAACTGGTTAAGGTACTGCTGTGGCCCTCAAATTGACACTGTGGTGCCTCTGCTGCTATATTTATATAAGACCTGAACCTTAGGGTATCAGTGGGCTTGAAATAACCTGATTCCCTGGTACAAGTCCTTTTTGCTGAGTTTTTGTTGGGTTCTGCCTTTGTTCCATGCCTATAGAGGCGGGTGGCCTCAGGCACTAGTGCTGCTAGAGGAATCTGCAGCCTGAGAGGCCATCAAACAGGCTTTTGGGATGACTGTACTCAACAGATGTATTTTTTTTAAATGTACTGAAGGGTATGTGCGGAAATGACAATAAAAACAATGTTATAGCTGCTGTGGACTCTTCCTGAAAGCTCACTCTTACCCATTAACCTGGTCTAAGATACATTAATACTCCATCATTGTGAACATAGACATAAAAGCTCATTTCTTATCTGAACAGACAGCTACTAAACGCAAGCCCGGGATGGGATGGAAGGGAAGCACGAGCCAGCAGACACCTCCACGCCCTTATAGCTGCAGGACTTCTCCATCTAGAACCAGAAGGAGAACCTGGAAATATTTAACTCAAAAGTCACTTTCATCTTCAGCTTGCTCTGCTCACTGGAGGACAAAGGGCTTTATAGGAAGCCTTTTACACAATAGAATTATTTTTCAGCTGTTGCCTGCTGGCTTCTATTTTACCTTCCTATTAAAAATCCCGTTTCGTCAGCCACTTAAGTGAGGTTACTATCTTTTCAGAGTTCAATGCTTACAAAGTTCAGCTGCTGCCTGGGTGAACTTCTCGGAAACATTTTCTTTATCTTGTAAATCAGGGGGCTCCAGAAAGGGCTAGTTAAGGCATGGGGTTGTGTGACAAACTGCTTTATCACAACGTGGGGCACTTCTGACTGTATGAGTTGTGCTTCTACGTAAGGCAGCAAAAGCTCAGAGAAACAGAAGGGGAATAAGGATAAGTTAATCTTCAGATATCTTCTCTCTTCCTTTCTTTCATGTTGCTGTGGTGCTTTACTAGCCATGCAGTAGCACTGCTGAAGGGAGAGGGTGGAACATGCTTCAGCTAAGACCTCACCAGCCCCAGTGAGCAGCACTTCAAGGGAAGATGCTGCAGTTACTGCTGGCATCAGCTCACCAGCAAGAAAGTAGCTGTGCATTAGGGCTTGGATTGAGCACCCTCAGATCTATCCCATTCCCAGCCAACAGTTGCAACCTTTTCCTCAAGCTCTGCCAGTTACCTGCAGGCCAGTCTTCCCATGTTAGATGTAAACTAGTACCTGTCACATCATAGCTTCAAAATATCTCTATGTGATTATTTTATTGGAATCTCCTAAAGTGCAGATACTTTTCACTTCAGTAGGATAGCTGTAGCAATAAAAATAAAGTAAGCATTTTTGTACAACCCAAGCCACTCTCCTCTAATGTAATACAAATTCCATTTGAATACGTTTTCTCCATAGGCATGGAGACATTTAAGTATGACAGCTGCATGGACACGACTGACTTCTTTATAGTAGAGGGAAACATATGCATATAATTATGTCAGTAAGAAATTAATTAACAACAAACTTTCTTACCATTGCAGCTCAATCTGTGCCCCAGCATATGTGTTAATTGTATCTTAACACTGATCTGCTTTGCAATTAAGATGCTTTCTACAAGCTCCTGCTTCACAAATCCTGCTATAGGGCCTCTTGCATATCAATACAGAGGAAAAGCTGGCCTATGGAAAACACCAGCAGGCAGTAAAGTAATTTCATAGCCTCAGCTGTGCCTTGTGTTACACAGATCTCCAACAAGCATCAGTCTTTGCTCATGTTAATTAACTCAAAAAGAAAAGAATGGTCCACACTGCATAAGCTTGAAGGCAATTGCTTCTGTCTGTTCAGCTGCTCTGTCTTAGAACAGGCTATGAAAAAGCAATGTTGTGAAAAGGGTGTCTTGTGGTTTGTTTAGCCAGTGCACACATCGCTTCAAGGAAGAGTACTTGGGGACTGAATGGTAGGTCAGGAGGGGTGAAATTATGGTCCAGTCCATCAACAAACACTGTGGTGGCAGTCTTAGAAAGCAGCTGTCTGAGGTCATGGATGTCTTTCGGAAGAGTCCTCTCCAGAAGACAAGGCAGGGAGCACTGAAAAAGCTCAAAAAAATTCAAATGGTGGTGTTCTGCTTGGTCATTCTCCTCCTCTTAGGCTCTAGTGGTGCCGCTCTGTTTTTTCCAGGATGACAACAATCGTGTGATACATTTCTTTAGCCTGTCAAAAGACAAATCAGTATCAGTCATTCTCCATCCCAGAAATGGCTGCTTCTCCTAATTAAATATTCCCATAAATCACTTTCCATAATAAAATACCAGCTGGGACAAAGCTGCATTTTGGGGCCTGGGAAGTGCAGTGCCCCCATTCACCTCTGAACAGAAGAGAACAGTAGTACTGTCTCTTAGCAGAGGCTAAGCTGAGCAGGGCAATTTCTGAATTGCCAGGTTGCCAGGAGGAAGCTGTAGGTCCAGGCTCAACTCACCTGTGATAGTTCGAGCCACATAGTGTTGGGGCTGGCAGGCGAGCCATAGTTCAGTTCTATGCCGGGAAGCCCACCATCAGAGATAGGCCGCAGGGTTCGCATGCTCTGTAGCTCTTTCAATGGAATGACACACAAGACTGCCTGCATAAGGAAAAAAGCCACAAAACACTCTCTGGTGCAGTCCTTACAAATAAAACCATGTGATTCTCACCCAGGAGGATTCACTTCCAAGAGCCTATTGAAAGCTGAGACGAGGACTGGGGCACAGGGCAGTGTGTACAGAATGCAGGGCAGGCTCCTGCTAACCGCCTGTCCCTAGAACTCTTACAAGACTGGGACAAAGAGGAATGTGACCTACTCTTAGTTTTACTGTGGAGCACGCTTGTTAGCATAATCACTGGACTTACAAAAGAGCGCATGGCAGTACTAACTGTTCTACCATTCTTGTCACCTGCTTTAGGCTAGGGCTGTTGGTAGAGTGGCTGTGATGCAGGTAAATAGAGTCTCTTCCTGCACAAGTTCTTCTAAGAGTCAAAGTTAACATCTGACAGACATCAGGGCTCTGAACTCTACAGAGGAATTGTCTGGCGTACCTGGGTAGTGCCATCCACCACAATGATCTCCTCTTTATTCACGCCAAAGAAACAGGGCACAGGAATGGTCTCATCGCTGACTCTCTCTACAAAGTAGGTGTTGTAGCCAAAGAATGGCAATTTCATCACGTGCTCTGTAAGAAAGCAAAAGGTGGCTTTCAGGCAGCAGCTTCCAGCCAGCAATCTACTGCACCAACCTAAGGTAGTCAAAAACTACAAGTGTTCCCAAGCTTTTCTATATTAAAAAGTAAGATTGACAACTCCTTTCCCCCCTGGCTGCTGATACTCAATTCTCAGCAGCCTGAATGGATGTCCTGTTTTTTTCCAACCAGAAAACAGACATGCAGCCAGAATATCAATTAAAACACAATTTGTAGAGAGCTCTGAAAACATACTGCAGGCTTCTACGAAAGAGGTGGAATTTCTACTATGATCACCATGCCTGGGAACAAGTGCCAGTCTGCAGGCGGAGGCTGTCAGGGAGTCATATGTCATGGCCCACTCCAGGCTCCAAGGATCCTCGCCAACCTCATGAACTGTCCCAAAAGCACATTCAGAGCAGCTTCCATCATGCTCAGGATAGACAACTCAAGCAGATCTGGATGTCTCCTCACCTACGAACTGGATTTTTGCATCCAGTGGCTGCAGGGCCTGCCTGGTTCTCAGCAGCATGCCAACGTGGTTCTGCAGAGCCTGGGGATCGATGGAGGACTGCAGGGTCTTTGGCGTGTACTTCTTCAGGTCTTCCCTGTACCAACAAGCAGATACTAATTTACCCCTTGCCCAGCTAAAATCAAAAGATCAACCAGGGGGATTAAGATGTGCCAGCAATTTTCAAATTGCATGGCTGGGGGCAAGGGTGGAGGGAGAGGGGAGGAGCACAACAGGTTGTATCTGAATTGGATATTGTGGAGGGAAATATCAGAGAGGCACCATTTTGCACACAGAAGGTGGCTGTGCACCACTGACTAGCGCCCTGAGAGAAATCCCTCCTTTCTGGAGACAACAGGAGCTCTTCGAGCAAGGACTATAGCATGGACATAAGGCCACAGGGTGTTTCTTTCACAGGCAGTCTGAGCTGAAAAACGCCTGACTAGATCTGCCTTGCTCCTGTGCCTCCAAAGCACTACACAGAGCAGAGTTCCCTATGCCCAGCAGGGTTATGCCATTCCACCCTGCTGCTGGTGGTGTGAGGGGATCTGATGGAGACATTACCTCCACTCTAAGCGCGTAAGGATACAGGAAGGAAGGAGTGTGAAAATACAGCTCAGAGCTGCAGGACAGAAGCTTTCCAGTACCCAGAGACATTTTCATTCCCATTGGGCAACACATTACAGATTTCAAGTGCCCAGGGTTGAAAACTCCAGCACTTGTGAGAAAGAAAAAGAGAGCATTCATCCCAACTATAAGCTCATGCACCTCCTTCTTGGTATTACAAACACATAGCAGTCAAAAGAACTGTCCATGGCACCCTCATGACCCTCAGCTCAAGAGAAGTCACAAAAAGAAATGTGGATCAGAGACAGCCACCATTAAGAGTTCGAACAGGAGGTAAACTTTCTTGATTAAAGGCAGGAGTCAGTCACTGAGTAGTGAACTTAATTAGTAGCTTATGTTCTCCAGAACTGTCCATTCCTCAGTTATCCAGAGAGAACTTTCAGGCGCTAACCCCTGTGGTGCCAACAGCCATTAGAGATCGAGACCAACCCTGAGACAAACATACCCAGAGGGAGCAGCGTTCTGCCGCTCTGTTTTGGCGCAGTGCTGGAGCATTGCCAAAATGCCCACCTGCATCTTCATTTCTTCACCATGGCCCAGCAGTATCCTTCCATTCAGGTAATCCCACAGCACCTGAGAGATAGCACAAAAACACCTTTGTTAAACTCTCCTGAAGCTACAGGCAAGTGTGGGCAGCACTAGCCTGCAGAGAGCCACATCTTGCCTTGCTGATACCACATCCAGCTCAGGCTGATAACACAAAAGCAAAAGTAAAGTTCATGCAGAACTGCACAAACCATGTCTGGAACAGTACAGCTCATAGTCTAGGGCTACAGGCACACTGCCTTCCTTCCATCCATAGCTTCAGTTATTAGTCAATCCCAGAAACAACATACAGAGCCAATTAGCCAAAGCCCTCCCGCTGCTTCAGCCCCCTTGGGATATTCCCATTGGCCTGTATACTAACTCCGCCCGTGCTAGGGAGGACCCTGGTGGGCACTGCCCTTGTTACTTACTTGTCCATAATGAACATCAGTGTAAATTTTGTTCTCAAAGTGCAGAGGTGTTGTCCAGATGAGCCTGCGTAAAGTCACAGTGATCAACCTGTCCTCCAGCAGGTAATCATGAAGATACTCCTCCGGTTTTATTGGCCTCACCATTTTACCTACATGTTTATGCAGAGAGAGGGTCATCACTTTTGGGGCTGAGACAGTGGGCTGAGCTCCATGGCATGGGACAGGAGCCTTCCTTCACACTTCTATTCCACCCTGCCCTTACGTCTCCCAGCATCAGCCATTCCAAAGGGACACAGACCTATGCAGACACACACACCTCATTCAGGAACAAGCAACACAGCTTCTGAGAAGGCACAATCCTGAACCCTAGTAACAGAGGGAAACTGCTGAAGAGGAGCAACCCCAGAGCCAGCCAAGGGCAGGGGAACTATTTAAAACAGTAGTCATGGTACTCCCTGTTGGAGAAACTGCTTTAAGAAAGAATCTAGATGCTAGTCTTTACTTGCCGAGATTATCACTGACACTCCTGGTGGCAAAAAGAACAAATTCCTTTATCTCTTCTGGTTCACTTGCCCCAATCTGCTCACAGATCTCCTGCAAGAGCTCCTTGGCCACCTAAAGCGAGGAAAGAAGCAAATAAGTACCGTGGCTTGGCAAGCCCAAAACATCCCCAGAGCAGTTAGACATAGTGGGCTTGTTAGAGGGCAGCAGTATGGCTTTGCCCATTGCAGAAAGAAGCAAGCTGGGTGAGGCATCTCCGCATTGTGTGGGACCTGCAGAGATACTTTGCTACAGGCATTCCTAGGAAGTGAGTGGGAAACTGTCACAGCGCTATGGGAAGCACAGGCCAAGCCCAAAGTTTTGGCAGATAAGGGAGTTTCCCTAGTGTGACTCAGAGTCCAGATAAATGAAGAAATTAAAAGCAGAAAACTCACAGTGAATGTCTTAATTCTGCTGAGGTATTCCATGCCTCCAGGCATCAGTACCACTAGCCGGCGGGCACCATGCCCCTTCTGCAAAGGACAGTCTTTAGGCAGCAAGACATGCAGGATCCCATCAGCCCCATAATTCTTCCTCCCTCTTCCTTCCTCCTCACCTCCACCTCCCACTACTTGTCCATAGTACCTGTCTCTTCCCTGCCCACCCCATGGCATTGCATGTCCCAGTCCCCTTACAGACACATGCCTCATTTCCTTTCTTGGAACACTAACCGCCCCCGTAACACTGCACATGGCACCTCCCGACAAGCCTCTGCCCCCCCCTCTTCCCAGCATCCCCACTTCTCTGCCCCTCAATACCAGCAATGCCTCTAACTCCACAGGGAAAGGAAGGTGGCGACGGCCCCCATACATGAAATTTTTCCGCAGGTTGCTCTGACAGATCTTGGCTATATCTGCAGGAAGAGGAAAAAGCTTCATGTGCTGAGCCAAGCAGAGGACTTAGCATTGTCTCCTATGGTGTTGGGTCATCCTGGCTGTGTTGAATCTAACCCAGGGCCACTGCTAGGAGAGGAAAGAGACTTGACCTCATCTCCCACTCTGCCAGGACACATCCAAATCAGGAGGGGCCAGCTCCAGACAGTGTCCAGGGCAGTAGGAGTACACAGGAATGACAGGATGGGAGAACTAGAACCCTCTTCTCCGTCAGGATTCCAACCCAAACACCTCACAGCTGATGGCTCTGGAAGACCACAGCCTGCCTTTTCCCCAGGGTCTAGCTGTCAAACTGGGCCTAAGCTAAGCCTCAGAGAGACACACAATTCCAACTTGCCCAGGTGAAGATGCAATGGGAAGTTACCTCTGCAAACAGAAAGACTAAAGATACAAAGCAGACTCTTGCCTGCAGGCTCAGGTCCCTCAGTGCCCCACTCATTTATCCTGCCTAACAGGGTAAGGGAGATTTCCCCATTGGACCATGTCCCCACTTGGATCCTGTCACCTTTCTTTAACCCCCAGACTTTAGTAACAAGGGGTCAGCCATTTATTTTACAGGTCACAGAAACAGTCATACCATGGTGGGTGCTGGATGGATCACTGCTGGCTAGCTGCAGAAACTTGGTGGCATAGGGCATCAGGACATTAGAAGGGAGGAAATACCCAGTTAGCAGGTTTAGGAGCAACCAGCCACGCAGCACACTCTCCCTGCAGGACAGAAAGAACTATGGGCACCTTGGAACAAGACAATTACTGCTCCAAGCAGCTCAAAGTAAACCTCTGCCCTTCTGAACACCTATGGCACTTGGCAGAAAATCAGGTTGCAGCCTTGGTCAGAGGTTTCTTCTGCTGAGGAAGGGTTTGATTCAGTTATTCTAACAGCAAACAAAGAAAGGGAACAGTCAAGGCTACTCTGATGCCACTACTGCCATATCGCAGGGCAGTATGGGATCAAGCTGGTCCTAAATGTTGCACCAATTCCCCAGGGCTGTGAAGAGGAAATAGGGCTCTGAGCAGCACCACTACCGGAAACTAGCAGGAATGTTTACCGGTGTCCAGATATATCAGCAGACAGAGATACAATGGACAAACATCCATTGAAGTGAAAAAGTCAAACCCAGTGACTGGCTAAATTCCACGAGTGCTCAGCAAAAAGCCCTGCAATTGAGCAGCTGGGGACAGCACATCATTAGGGGGTAGCCTTTCTCCTGGCCCTGCTGTCTATGCAGCAAAGCAACTGGTTCCCCTCCAACTGTGCACACTCGGGAACTGACAGTGCTGGTACTCACTGGTTATGGTTGTGGGTGACCTGTTTGATGACCTGGCAGTAGACCTCATCATGCAAACTCTCCTTCTCCTTGCACAGCTGCATTTAGAGAGAAGACATATCAGAGAGGGCATAAGAGCATCATAGAGGCCCCACGTTTCTCTGTGCCCTTTCTCTCCTAGCTCCAGTACTCTGCCAATGTGGCTTAAAGCTTGGGCTTTGCAGCCTCTGGTCTCTGTTGCTATCTAGGTGCAAAGAAGGAGAGGCAGGTGGTGCTCTCATCCAGACAGGGATATCCAGGAAAACCATTTACATGCAAGCCCTCCCCGCCATGTTTTTTAATCAGCCTCTGTTTCTGCTCCCTTTCTCATGTAGGAGGTTGCATTATGGCTCTCCTTGCTCTCTCTCTTCCCAGCTAGGTCTTAGCCATTCATTCCCATTGGTGCTTCAGTGCCTTGCCCAGGGGAAGGTCACAAACCTGAAGGATTTCACAGATGCATTCAACCTCATTCTGGTTCTTAAGTTTTGATTGATCTCCCATGAACCGCATCAGAGCTGCAAAGCAAAGGCTAGCATTTAGATGTAAGCAGAGGTGATCCTGCCATGGGGCAAGCAGTAGACTGGAAAAATATCCTGAAAGCTTTTCTACTCCACAGGCTACTATGAGGCTTGCATGGGACGTGTAGTCAGTGGGGCATGAGCCCAGGCAGTGGGTGTTCTTGGGCACTTTGCACTTGAAGCAAAGCGCATTTTGCTGGACACTTTTAGCATGGGCACAGGTGGTTATTAAGTGCAGAAATGCCTTAGGAGAGGCCTTCCTCTCACAGCTTTCTTTCCCCACTCTGGGCCCCATAATGCCTATGCGTGGCCACTAAGGCCATCCCACTCACCCCAGCTCCAGCCTCTGCAGTGTTGTGTCCTAAGGAGGTACTTACTCTTGAAGTTTTTTGTAGCAAGCTTATTCAGTTCACTATCAGAGAACCGCAGCAAAGATTCCTGGATTGGGACCTGCAGGGCCAGAATACAAGGGTAAGCTGGGGAGGCAGATTGCACAGAGCTGTGTTACAGGGTTCATGACAGACACAAGCTCCCAGTACGTTCCAGGCAGCACTGAAAAATAAGGGGCACCTACACTTCAGAGACTGCAGCCCAGGATCTGCCCTCTACACTTTTGCCATGTGGGGACAAAGCTAGAGGCAATGCTGGAGCTGGGATTCTGCCTATAGCCATGGAGAGAGACTGAGCTCACCTTGGTGTGCTGGACCAGTTTAGCTGCACTCTTCTTTTCAGAAGACATCCCCTTCAGTCCCTGCCTAGACAGAGGAGAAAGAGCATGCAATCTAAGTAGTATCACCAGAAATGGCTTGGTGTGTGTCAGGCTACACAGGTCCTGTGTACGCCTGTTCAGGAAGGACCACAGCCTACTCACATGGACTGAGCCTCTCGGAAGTAGGCTGTGGCGAAGTCCACCATGGTATAATGGTCACCAGCAGGGACTAACATGACGTTGTTGAATTCTGATGCCAGGCTGGGAACAGAAGTCTGCAGGGACAGGCACCAAACCCACCCTGAAAAGTCAGCTGAGGAACTGCAGTGTGTATTCTCACCTGTCAGACCTAGGAAGGTCTCATCTCTGTGTGGTGCCTCCCCCTCCCACTGTGATAGTATTTGAGCGCCTCCATCTGTAAGGATTAAGCAGACTTCTTCCCTCTAGCTTTGGAGGTCAGACGCTACGAGGGCCATGGACCCACCCTGTCAGCTCCCACAGAACTCGGCCATGTTGTCTAGCAGTTCCCCAAGGACAACTCACCTCCTTGCTGGTGTTCCTGCTCTCCAGGGAAGCTTTCACACTCTTCTGCTGCCCTCCATGTCTGTCCATGCTGGTGCTGAGGTAATCAGGGGCTGCAGCCAATTGCACCAGGCTGGTGGGGAAAATACCACAGCGGCCACCAGTGGAACCGAACTGCCAGCCTGCAGAAATGGGGGAGAAAGAGTCAGAAACCATGGAAGCTACCAAGAGAAATAAGCAATGAGGCATCCTACTGGCAAAGGAGAGCACCAGACTGACCAGGCTTTCCTGCATCCTAAGATAACATCCGCTATAACTATGGCAGGTGGAACAAGGTGAGTTGCAGTAAGAGAAGAAGAGCAGAGCCGAAGGCTGACTATGCCAGCCCTTAACAGTCTACTTTCCTCTGGTTTACCCAACAGCAGCATGTAGGGCTTCTGGGCACCATGGGCCCAGGAGGCCTTTGAAGCCAGTCCCCACCTTTCCTGCCAATCTCAACAAACTCCCTCACCTGGCTCCACGCCTTGCATGGGCAGTAACTTGATGAGGTCACCCTTCTCGAAGCTAAGAAGGCTCTTGTCATCCACAATGTAGCTGCGCAGAGCAACGACGTAGTTGGTATCCTGGGGAAAAAGCGATGGGGAGGTCAAATCTCGTCCCCAGGATGTGAGGGACTCAGACCATGTCATCCCATGAACCCCCTCCAGTCCATGTGGGAAACCACCTTCATTTCCTACTGCTCTAGAGTCACTCCCTCACCTGCCTCAGCTCTTGGATGAAGACTTCCACCATGGCCTTGATGCACGGAGCCTTTGGAGAGTGTAGGAAGAGCTGCTCTGTCTTGAGAGAGAACTCCAGGGCATTGCTTCCCTTCAGTTCCACTGACAGCACATCTGCAAAGCTAAGAACACAGACAGTGTGCTCAGGCTCCTTCTGCCAGAGCTAGGGATGCAGATCATGGGGATGGGAGCTTGTTCCAAGGGCTGAGAATAGAGACAGGCCTCAGCATATTCCAGAGGGTGGCCTTTCACTAGCACTGTATTACAAGAGTAATAGCACCATAGGCCGCTCATGGCTTTCACCGTACCACTCACTCTGAGGACCTCCTTTTTGATGACATGCATGGAGCTGACTCATACTACTACACTCACTTATTGTGAGCAAGCACAAGGTAGGAAGAAAAGGAAAAGGCCAAACTCATTAGTGTCAGTGAGTCACAACTGGCCTAGGACAATCCTAGAGAGCACAGCACAACCAGACAATTTTCATCTCACCTGTTCAGTCTGTCTCCTACACTCTGAAAGCATCCTGCAAGTGACAAATTATCATCCTGCAGCAACCAGTGCCCTTTTTCTCACCTGTAGCTGCGAAGAATCTTCAGGTGCTCAGGATTATAGCCAGCTGCTTTCACCACCTTCAGCAGCCGCATGCCCCGGTGAGAAACACCCAGGATCTGGACATCACTTCCGTTTTCACCCTGTGAGGAAAGTGTGGCAAAGAGCATCAAAGGCTCCATCCCACCTGGACAGGATGAAGCAGAATAAGATGATGCTACCATATGTACCATGAAGGCGGCCCTGGGCAGACAGAGGTGTCAAAACCATCAAGGTACAGAAGGCGCAGAATAATGAGTGATGCGTGGCCAGGGAGGGAGACAGAAAGAGATTGCAGGTGAACTACAGCCCCATAGCTAAAGCAAGCCCAAGGTCCGGTGAGAAGATTAAGACTCACATGAACTGGAAAAAGGCGGGAGAAATAGTTAGCCCAGTTATCCCGTGCAGCCAGTACAATCCTCTTCTTTATCCCATCCTCCTGAATGGACTGGACATCGTTGCCAACACGGAACTCCACTAGCAGGGATAGAAAGCAGACACTTTCTCAGCAAGACAAAGATAGCCAAGTCTTCCTCTGCCCAGGGATTCATTCCCATCAGTCCTCCTCAGTGATTACAGCACAAGTGACATGCAGAGGCGAAAGGATACCATGTAACTTGCACACACCAGTCTACTACTAGTTTCTCTCCCCCTCTCTACGAAGCTCCTGTCAAAGAAGACAGCTGGATTTTGAGACAACTCAAAATCCCATCCTTGGGCCTCAGTTTTCTCTCCCCACAATAAATATAGCAGAATTAAGTTTTTCTAGCTCAGAGAAATTTCAGGGCTGTTTTCTGGCCATTTGGAATAAACAAACATTCCTCCACTGCACTACACAGGACACACAAGTGTGCTTTCTTGCTGCAGTGACAAACATTTCTCCTCTGCCTTAAGTCCTGCCTGAAAAGGCTTGAAGGCCGGTTTCTCATTTCAAACCAAAAGCTGGGATGGGCACAGTGAGGAAGAGCTGTTAATTACTCAGCAGGTCTTTCATCTTGCGCTTCTCCTCCCTGGAGAGCCGAAGGCACGAATCAGAGAAGGTGTCACGCATGATCTGCGGAGGAAGGAAACACAGAGGCTTTCACTGAAAAGGCCACATCTGAGCGTGTTGGAGCATCTCAGGCTGTTAAACAGACTGAGTTCCAGAGATGAGTGAGCAGGAGCTTGACTGGATGGACCTGGAGAAGAGACTAAGACCGCTAGGGATACAGAAGTGAAAGTAACTTATGCATTGTAATTACGGAATGTTTTGTTACAGAGAGACAACAGGCCTTGAGTCATGTACCAGTACATACCTGTTCACACAGCAAGTTCAGACAATAAGGGTGACTGAAATTTTCTTTGGGGTAAAACACCTGCAAGAGGAAGATAAAAACAATAGTAACATTACAGATGTTGCAGAAATAGCTCCTCCAGGGATGTTTTGTAATCCATATGCCCTACTGCCAGACAAGAGTGAGTCCACCTCCAAGGACAGGCAGGGAAGAGAGACTGTGAATGTAAACAGAAGGACCAGGAGTGGAGGACCAAAACTAAAGTGGTGACTCCATGGAATGAACCCTGGTCTGTTCAGTGCACTCTCCAGTACTTGGTTTTAAGCACATTTGTCCAGCTCTGAGGTCCCCAACATAAGAAGGACATGAACCTGTTGGAGTGAGTCCAGAGAAGAAGGTCCACAAAGATGATCAGAGGGCTAGAGCCCCTCTGCTGTGAGGACAGGCTGAGAGAGTTGGGTGTGTTCAGCCCAGAGAAGAGGAGGCTCTGGGGAGACCTTATAGCAGCCTTCTAGTACTTAAAGGGGGCCTACAGGAAAGATGGAGAGGAACTCTTCATCAGGGAGTGTAGTGATGGGATGAGGGGTAATGGCTTTAAACTGAAAGATTTACATTAGATATGAGGAAGAAATTCTTTGCTGTGAGGGTGGTGAGCCCCTGGCCCAGGTTACCCAGAGAAGCTGTGGCTGCCCCATCCCTGGAGGTGTTCAAGGCCAGGCTGGACGGGGCTTGGAGCAACCTGGGCTGGTGGGAGGTGTCCCTGCCCAGGGCAGGGGTGGGGAACTAGATGATCTTTAAGGTCCCTTCCAACACCCGAACCATTCTATGATTCTAACAGGAAAGCACCAGGTAACAACAAATTTACTTTATTTGTAGATTTCTCAGTGCTTTACAGAGGAAGGAAAGGTCAGGTAGGGAAACTGAGACACCAGAGTCAGTAAGGCAGAGTAGGAATCAGATCCCCTTTGGGATGATCCCCTGCCTCCAACTCCTGTGTCATGTGACCTCCTCACAGAACTGTCTGTGTGCTCTTATCTTACACTATATGCCTATGACAAAAAAGGATTTTAACCAAATATGGGACCACTCCCCTGCCCCCATAGCCAATCCTCAGTGAAGGAACTGTACCTCTTTGCGCAGAAAGATTTTCCAGGCGGGGTTGTCGTAAGAAAAGCTGACACTGTCAGTGAGCTTGTACAGCTGGGTCTTGATACCATCATCTTCTGCTACAGTTACAGTAGAGTCTGTGTGAGGAAAGAGAGCAGTGAAGATGGGCTTTGCTAACTACAGGGTCACCTTCCCACCTGCCAAAGACCTACCACGGGAATGGGGACAGTGCCATGGGCCTGACTGAAGATTACTGTCAAGAACCCTCTTGAAGGTCAGTGATCAGCTAATATGAATGCACGCACAAAACTGTTATCGTGTAAGTACCAGCATTTCTGATGGTATTTATACTTGCTGTATTAGCCACAAAGTTCAGTGCTCATAATAGAAACACTCCAGAGACAGGGAGCACACAGCATGCCAGGCAAAATACTACCCCAGTGCCTAAGCTTGAAGACACAGTTTCGCTTTATGTCATTGTAAAAAGGCTTCTAAAGGTTTCAAAAGGACTTAAAAGTTCTTCCCCGAGCTTGCAGACTGCAAGGTTCTGGTACAAGGCACCCAGTACTTGCACTGGATTTTCTCTCTGCAGCAGATCTATTAAAGACAAGCTCAGTCTGAAGACAACCACTCAAAGGCATTGCTTTACAAGGTAGTCTTGTATATCTTTACTTAAGCACTCCCAGTTTTCAAAACTTCAGAGCTCATAGACAATCAAGAAATATAGAAGATTCCACATGCGGTTCAGCTGTTTCTATATTCCTATTCAAAAGCACGTAGGCGTTTTTCAGACTAATCCAGTAAATCTGATTTACTTTCACAGGACTTCCCAAAGATGCATTTTTTTAAAAGGGAGGGGGAGTGAAACAGGGAGATTCTTTTATGCCAGGGAAGCTGATGCAGGATGGAGTCCTGTGGTAATGTGCTTGACTGACTGTTCCTTCCTTGCATGTTATGAAATGTGATGCTGATGAGAGTTTTAAACAGCTTGAAAAACATTGGTACGTGTATCCAAAATAGCAACAAAGGCTCTCACTGCAATTCAGAGGCAAAACCTAGGACTGAGTAACATTTCTAAACTCCTGCTGAGAAGCATTAGCTATGCCATTTTCTAGACATTCCTTATGTGGCCACTGTGCAAGGTCACCCAGGCTCTCATTCACCCCCTGAGAAACATTCCCTCATTCCTCAGCCTGTCTCTAAGGACCCTCCAGAGGCTCTAGAAGGTAAAACACTTGGCTCCTCATTCCTCCCTGGTCTAAAGTCCATCTGTTGAATTGCAGCTTTGATAAAGTAATTATGCTTCAGGTAGGTAATAAAACCTATTGTGAACTGGACCTTGATAAAGCCGTAGCCCAAAGGTCCTTTCTGGTTTTATCTGCATTTTTCAGAGAAACCCAGCCCCTCCATCATTTGTGCCTGTCAACCTGCACTGAACTGTGAAGAGAGCAAAGAGTTAGAGCTGGGAAGTGCCAAGCTGAGTGCTGGGCCAGACTGGAACTATGGTGACAATCTCTGATTTCACACAACCCCCTCAGTCTTTGGCCAGCTGGCTGATGACAGAAAATGTGCCATGACTCTCCCGGGTCACCGGGCTGATTCTGACCCCATCCCCTCCCTGCCCATTACCAAATCCCACTTGGGTGAAGTCAATACCCACCCTTCCCTGTGGATTCCTGCTCGTCTTGGTTCACAGGCGGGAGAGGTGAAGGCAATGGTGGGGGAGGAGGGGGAGCAGGAGGGTCCTGGGAACCTGCTGGGGTACTCTCCCGGCTGAAGATGGACAGGAGAGGCAACTGCTTCTCCTTGATAGTGCTGGAAGCTGAGCCTGTCTTGGGCTTGGGAGGTGGAGGTGGAGGTGTTCTCTTCTCTTGTGGCAGGGTGTTTGGCTGCAAGCAAAACCATTTGACCCAGTCATCCTCTACATTACTGTGCTCTATCTTGACATTGCTGTTATAAATCATCCCTAGGGCAGCAGCCCAATCCTAGAAGCAAGATCTGTGTGAACAGGGATACCTTTAAACCAGCACATGATCTACAAACAGATGAAGATCAAGCAAACACAGGTGCAGAGAACCAAGTATTTGAGATTGAAGCCTACAGTTGGGAGGGGGAAAAAATACATTAATGGGCCAAGACCTTTGTGCCAAATGTGGGGAACATGAGTTGCTTGCTTCCAGATCAGCCTTAAACATACCACAATAGGACTTGCTGCTCCAGAGCCCTTTCCCCAGGACCTCAAGTGACTTTACAGACTGGAACACAGTCTAGGACGGGCAGCACCATGGTATGAGCTCAAACTTACAGCTATCTAGTAATCCAACAAGGAACCACCTGGCTGCTATGGCAATACCAGGTAGCTCCCAAGCTGTTGCACACTGGATATACAGGCCCTCTCTACTGAGCTCTTAGGTGACTGGAGAGCAAAGAACTCACTGATTTGGGAGATGCGAGGTTCATCATTCCCAGCTTGGCCAGTGCCTCATTTTTGGGGTCGTTCTTCTTTAAAAATGGCTTAGACACTCTCCTGCAAGGAAATGGGGAACACAGTCACAGGGGCTGCAGATGGGGTTGTGGCCACAATGAAGGCATGTGGCAGTGCTGGGATATAGTCCCACTCATCTCCTTCCTGCCCACCTGGGTGGATCCAACTTCTCACCTGACAGGCTCGATAGGCTGGGGTTCAGGGGCTGGCCTGCTCTGGTACATTTTGATGATGTTGCGGATCTCCCGGCTGGGTGCAGGCCGTGACTCAGGGCCTGACGGCTTCACTACAGGTGGTTCCTCATTCACTTTTGGTGTCTGCTTTTTTGGCTTTGGCTCAGGAGGTGGCAAAGGGGGAGCAGGAGCTATTGGGGATGATAGCTTTAACCAACAGACCAGTAACAACACAGGAGAAATCACTTTATCTCATTTGAAGCTCCCTCTCTTTCACCACTAGGCTGACTGGCCATTGTCTTCCACTGCCTTGCTTTGGGATCCTACTTCCCAAAGCTCAGGCCTTTGTCTCTCCCCTCTGCTGTCAAGATGCAAATTTCCAGAACAGCCAGATCCTTTCCTCCTCTGGCTATATCCTGGCCTGATGCTTGTCAGCCCGCCTGGCTCTCCACTGCACGTCATCTTACCTGCCTCTGTTTTAGGGCTGGGCTTCTCTTCTTCCCTCTTCTCCTTCTCTGCTTCTTTCTCCTCCTCCTCCTGCTGTGTCTGGAGATTTGCTGGAGGGGTCCAGGTTTTGGAAGGAGGCCTGACTTTCTTCACTAGGATGTGTTGCTCTCCTGCATAGAAAGGGGGACCTGAGCTAGTTAAACCCACAGCCAAAACCTAGCACTAATGGCATGCTTCCCACTCTTCCATCAGTCAGCAGAAGCCTATGCTTTCTAAGAGGCAAAGGAGGGTGTGACAGTCAGAAGCCCAAAGATTTCTAGAAAAAAGGCAACACAGCACCTCACAATCTGAATTGCTGCCAGCTGAGCAGGCACTCAAAGCTATTGCTACACACAGCACCAGCAGCTCCTGCAGGGATTAGCTGGATTCCAGACAGGGAGACAAGAACCACCTTGTTACGCCAGGGAGGCTGCAAAACAAGGTGTTATGATGAGTGGAATTCCCAAAGTGGTAGATGCTTACCCATCTTCTGAAAATATGCTCTCTTCTGCTGGAAGGTTTCCTGAGGATAGTCATCATCAACATTGTTGGATAACTGATCCTCTGTGTAGTGATAAACCTGCAAGCAATTCACAACATGGTTAGTTAGCACTAGCCAGCAGGTACCATAGTGCCCTTAAGTTCAGAGGTGATCTTCCCTCGCCAAGTTCTGATCTAGAACTTTTCCCCATCTGGGAGAGTCCCAAGAGATTAGTCTCTGACCCAAGGAATCATCAAGCAAGTCCAGAGAAGGAGAAGTATATCAGAAGCCCAAGAGAGCTTGCTAGAAGATAAAGAATTCAGAGAGATTAATTTTCCTATAGTAAAATTCATATCAGCTGGAAATTAAATTGGCCAACATTACAGCCAAACCTCTGCAGAGCTAACGCCACCAAGGTTTGATCCCACGTCTTAAAGATTCATCAAGCAGAGTTTGAAACATCTCAGTATCATAGGTAAACATAGCTCTCTGCTCTCCCCTCTGCCAAACCACTGCCACACTGGAAGGGACGCAGAGCAAATGCAAATCATGAAATTCAAACTGAATTCACCCCCACTGTTTGTTTCTCATACCGGTTCTTCTGCCTTAGGTGGCGGTTCTGGAGCCTGTGGTGGTGGTGCAGCATTCTGGCTGCTGGGAGGCTTCTTGGGTTTTGGGAAAGTGGCTGGGACTGGAGCTGGAGACGGTGCTTGGGCTTGTGGTGGACTTGAGACTCTTGGTCTTGAGTTCTCAAGAGACTGTTGCCACTGCTGCTGTTGCTGGGAAATGCTCAGGGCTTGAAGGGTCACCTGCTGGGCCTAGAAGAAGGAATTGCAATGTCCATGAGCTCTAGGCTACACAAAACCACCAGCCATCAGGCAGGCTGTCCCTTTCTTTCACTAGTAATCACAGAACATCTACATAGTCCACTGCAAATTTCCCAGTGTAAGGGAAAAGGCATGTCCACGGAGTCTGCTCTCCCCTGGCCAAGTATGCAGAGCTCCTAACAACACTCCAGAGACTCAGCTACTAGTGAGATAGCCTGGGACTTCCATGCACTCACAAGACTTTGTACAGAAAGCAGAATACTCAGATCTGCATCTGTAGCAAATCCCAGCTTAAAAACACATGGGAATTACAGCTGAGGCTTCTTGGGGCCTGCTCCCGTCCCTGCTACTCACTCACCTATGATGCCTCAGCGTCCCCATGTACACAAAGGGACAAAAAGGGAGTTCTCAGTTTTGCAGTCTTAAATAATCCCAACTTCATACAGCTAACCCCAAGCACAGAGTAGGCCTAAGACAGAAGGGGAGCATGGCTAACCTCTTCACAGCACACACACTAGTGCGTTGTTCTTCCCCAATTCCTGGGCCCCTCCCAGCCAGTCCCTTCCACTCACCATGAGCATGGCTTGCTGGTTGATAAAAGCTTGCTGTTGTGCTGCTAACTGATTGGGATCTACAGCTGGAACCACAGGCTGGGGCATAACCATGGCTGTGGAAAACACAAATATCTGCAGACACCCACTGGCAATAGCTCCCCACAGTGCTTGAGCATCAGCCCAGAGCTGAGCGTTCACTGTGCACCGCACAGGCTCCATTAGGACAGCCACCCTTCCATACTCTTCCCCTGTACAGTTACTGAAACACTGTTAATACCTGGCACAGATGCAATCCCACCAGCCGCTGGCATCATAGGCATAGCTGCTGGCATCCCCATCATGGAAGGCATGGGCTGGTAAACTGGTGCTTGAGTCATTCCAGAGAGGCCTAGAGGCAAAAGGCCACATACACAATCACAGATCAGACAGCCCAAATCCATCCCACAGAACACAACACATAGGCTGGGTACTCTCTCTCCACATGTGCCAACCACAGGGACATGTGAATGGTCTATCTCTTCACACACAGCAGGACACAGCAAAACTCAGGTGGAAAAAGGAAATTTACAATAGCAGGATCCAGACCCTGCTTCTGCAGCGTAACTTAGGACACCACCATCCTTCATGACTAAGTATATAACTAACTCCTGCCTATGTATGATTACAGAGAAGGGTTTCTCTTGAGGGTTGGGCAAAGATCTCTGGGACTGACAGATCCATATCAGCCTCTTTGCAGCAGGTAGCAAGGGCGAATTAACAACAAGCCCTGGCCTGGGTGGCATTTTTTATCATCTGAAGGAACTGTGGGGAGAAAGGAATTCCGCCACTCCCAGCAGTCAAGTCCCACATGAGGCCACAAAACAGAAATCCCACTGAGGGCAAAGCCAGCAGAGAAAGGGGCATGGAGATCAGTCTCAGCTAGGAGTAAGTCAGCACATAGCATGGGTCTACTGAATCATGATGTCCTTGCCAGTGAGAATGGACCAGGATGCCACAGAGAGACCTTCACATTCCTCACTGATATAAGTAGCCACGAGTAACAAACTGGCCTCAGGCCAGTGATCTGCAATAGGGCTTGTCATGCCCCAGAGCTTCTACTGATGTAGAGGCTATTGCCAAAAATAGTCCCAGACTCAGTAATGACCTGAACAGGACATTCCTCACCTTTCTGAAACAGCTGGGTATGTTTCTACACATGCAGATTTCTTGGTGCCATTAATATATTGGTGTTTGACTCCATTCTATTGAAAATACCTGAGTCTTAGCTCCAGACAAATGAAGAAAAGTAAAGAAACCAAACACACAAACCAGAACCTCTACAGGCTTCAGACTTACTAACCCAAGGAATAGCTAGAGATGATGGGAAAGTCTGTAAGGAAGCAATACGAAATATTAAAATCCTCCCCTGAGAAAGGCAGCAACTATTTTGTGAAAGCATAAGGTAAACAGGAGGTGAACACGGGACTTAACGAGTATTGGCCTAGGGAAGAGGTGGCCTGGGTCAGAAGCAAGCTACTTGTTGCCTTGACCCCAAGACCAACTCAAGAGAGAAATTAAAAGCAGACCAAAGGTGGTACCCTTACCTACCACCTTCCCCAAAGCATCTGTCTCCGAGCACCTGGGAGTGAGGAGTACAACTTCCGATGACCTACACTAAAGACCAGTCTTCTTCATGAGTTGAGCCCATGCAATAATTAACTTTTAAGGGACTCCCCTGACTTGTGCTCACTGAAGCTTATGTAGCCCCACAGGTGTTCCCAGCTGTCCCCATCCCCTTACAGACCTGTAGAAGGAAAGATTCCTCTCTGTGTGGGTCCAATCTTCCCACCTCCTTTCATGCGTCCAGTCAGATTCTCCCTGTTCTCCATATCCTGTATCAAGAAAAAAAATAGAGTTATCCAAGCTCAGAGAGATAAGACTTCAAGGGGAAGAGCCATTCAAAGGCATATCTGAGCTGAGCAGAGGCAGAGTGAATAGACAGTGGCGTGCTTGAGGGAGTCACAGGGACAAGAGAGCTGCAGAGAGAAAGTAAGAGGGAACATCAAGGACTTACTGGTACTCTGGAGCCTTGATGCAGCACAGTGCTGAAGAGATCATCCACATAGTGATCCAAGCCCACCGGCATCCTCAGGTCATCTCTGGATCTTGTATCTAAGAGCAGAGAGAAGTGACAAGGCACTGGCGTCACCTGGCTGGTGACAAGGCAGGTAAGGAATATTCCCCTGTCTCCAGTCCCTATTAGACAGTTTTGGAGTGGAACCCCTTCCTTGCTCTACATCAGGAAGAATCACTTGTCTCCCACTCTGCTCTGATTTCCTATCTGGGACCGACCTAGCCCCTCCCAGTGCCATCCACTGTCCTGGGCAAGAACTTACCTGGATGGAGATTGTTGAATTCTGGAGGCAGGCTAGGTGGTGGGAAGGTAGGGGCCTGGATGCCTGGAGCAGGAGGGATCCTGTTGAAGAGGAAAATGCGATGAGGACAGCACAAAGTGCTGAGAGAAAAACGAGTCACTGGGTGACAGGGCCACAAGTGGTGGGGCAGGAGGATTAGGTGACTTACGAATCCAGGTCAGAGTTCTGGAGGAAGCTTCTGTCCCTTGCAGGAGTGATGGGGTACTCAGCTGAGGACTGAGAAGGGCTGCTGTGGTTACTGACCTCCTCTATCTCTCCAATGAGGTCTAGGACAAAGTCACAGCCCAGCAAGTCCTGCCATGTGTTGCCAGTAAACATGGAGACAGACCACCCTCGAGACTTCTTATCACAGCCCCTGGTGACAGGGAAAGGAAAGAGAGAAAAGGTGTCCAGGTAGGCAGGGGAAAGGGAGAGAAAGGAAAACATTGCCTTTGATTTCTTCTTGCCTTCTCTATCCTGGCTTAAGTCGCTAAAGTTTAGGGTGTGAATCAACTATTAAGTGCCCAGGGTCAGGAAAAAACTAGAATCACTCAAGATTTGTCCTTTTATTTTTTATTTTTTTTTTCATCTGTTCTCTGAAGCTGCTTTCACAGATCACACAAGTGATTCCTCTGTTACTAAAGAGGCCTACAGTTTATGTGCACAGATGAAAGTGCACAACACAGGAGTGGGTCAGGAGATAGCACGAGCCAGAGTGGGTAAGGAGTGGCCATATAAATTCTAGCCTGCAGCCCTGACCAGTCCAAACCTTAGAACTAGTGACAGTCTCTTTCACACCCCTAGATCTTCTCACATCCTCTGGCAGTACCTTGCACTCAGAATCCAGCTTGCATACTGCTCCCCAGTCATCCAGGACTCCACCTCAGCTGAGAACTTCTCCTCTAGCATAGAAAAGAAAGTCAGTACACACAACCTCCCCAGCAGGACCTAAAGCTCTACAGGACACACAGAGTCCAGCTGGAAAGCCTGACACGCTCCTGAGCGGCCACAGGAGGACTGAAAGCACATGGAGGGCTCCACATGAACACATTTGCATCCCAAATAACTGTTTGATGGCACAGGTTGGCATTTCCAACCGGACAGCTGAAAACCCACGCAGTCTGCTCCGGCCACCACTCCACTCACCAAGGAGCCAGAGCAGGGATGTTCTGCATTCAATTCAGAGCTTCTGATCACTCAAGAGGCAGCACAAGCCAATATTTGAGAAGGGAGAAAGGCAGAAAGTCCCTGTAACAAAGGCAGCAGTTGCTGCTGCATCGGCTGTGCATTAATGGGTAACAGGAAAACTAGAACCGTAGAGATGCCCAACCAGAACAGCCCTCTGTTGAGATGGGCCCAAACCCAGAAAAATCTCATCCCTCAGCCTGAGTAGCAGGTCTCACCAGGACCAGACTTTGGGAGTTTTGGGTCTAGATTGTACCAGCCAGAAGCAATTGGTGTTCTGATCCCTTTTTACTAAGCTGAGGGAATTATTTTCTGAATTCTGATTTCTGCACTGGAAAAGTCCTGAGGGACTAGAAGATAGCAGAAGGGCAGAAGCACAAGTTACCATTAAAGGTATGAACATCCAGCACCATCTTTCCTCTCCTCTGGTTTGCAATCCATTCCAGCTGAGTGGGAGGGTAGGCCCGAGAGAATGTAGAGTCTATCTCTGTATGCTGCGCTGCTGTCAAGATCTTGTGCTGGCAAACAGCATTGTAGCCCTCCATGCCATGATCTGACACAAATCTAGGAAAAGGCGACTGCATTTAGCACACTGATCATCTCTCTTAACCGTAATGGAAGCATAGCTAGGTCTTTTCTCCTCCTTACTTCAGCAACGGCTTCTCCAGTGCTGGTGAAGGGGCAAAGCAGCTCAGCAAATTCGCCATCAGGACCCAAGCTCGCTGGCTGTGCTCCATGTCTGGGTTTTTCCATGTCTGGGTAACCACCTGACTGAAGATTTCGTTGCGCAGAGCCACACTATTCAAACCTCTCCCAGCAATGTAGTTGCCCAGAAGTACCTCCTGCCAGCCATGGAGATTCTTGTCACCAATGAACCGTAAAATCTAGAAGCATCCAGGGGGAAAAAAGAGAGAGCTCCAGCTGTAACCCTCTGTCCCAAACTGTATTGTAAGGTGACAACCTGGGCTGTAGATACCAGGGTGTCTGTCGGCCTAAAAAGAGTAGCCAACGCTCAGATTGGGATCTATTCTCAGATTTTGTGCACCACCTAAGTTCTGAGGAATCTGGGAGGCAGCGTTCATAGGGATTGGACTCTGACTAAAAGTCAGAATGACTTCAGTCTCTTCTTAGTTATGCCTCTGACTCAGAATTTGTTCTTGGGCAAAATGCTTCCCCTTCTTTGGGCAGAGCTCAGATACACAAGCAAGTTACTGTAGGCTATTTGTTATCGTGTCTGAGCCAACAGGCTGCCTAGCAATAAAAATATGTAAAAGAAATTGATGCTTAGCTGATCTTTGTGAAAGGCTCAGGGAGACAGACATGAGGAAACACTGTCTAACAACTGAATGTTGAAAAGACTTTGGTGTAGTTAATATTATACCAAGTAGTATGAGATGTGGTACCTCGACCAACTCACTTAAGCAATGATTCAGCTTCTTGGCTATGCATATCAACATCTTAGATGCTTTTGTAATTTGTATTTCTCACCCTTAGGTACAGAATAATGTCTTTCAGCCTCTACACTTCAATATGTCGTTAGATTAAAATTTTTCTAAAATGTGCCATGGACAGCTTTGGAAACAACATTTATGAATGATGGCCTATTTTTTCCTCAGAGAACACCACTTCTTAAAATGGTTAATGGTAGTAAGCGTGTCAGAGATTCACTAAGAAAAACAGGAGATGGTGGTTGTTTAGTTCTCATGGAATTCTTTGTAGTAAATCCCTATGTATTACAGCCTTTGCCAAAGTAATAGCTTTTTTTATTATTTAGCAGTGAAGAATTATCTTTGATCTTTAGGAAAAATAATAGTAGTCTGCTTAAACACAATCCTATTCACAGGATTTTACTGATGCTTACGCTCTTCTATAACTGGGATCATTAGGGAAAAACAAGGGACTGGTTTTAGGTATTACCTTTCCTAATGGGCTTATTTTAATTACGTGTAATTCTCAAAAGAATTGCCAGATTTACTTAGAAATTATCTGAAGTTTCATTCTGTTTTCAGAGAGTCAACATCACCATTTTTAAGAAAAAAAATCTATGTTTCACATCCGCAGAGACTAAGTGACACCATCCCCCTCGTGCAAACAATACAGACTTAGGGTGTGGCTCCTGGTGTTGTTTTCATGATGAGAAAGTCCCTGCCTTTTTCCAGCCTTTGTACAATAGTTCATTGTACCCTGTAGTGTACTGACACAACTGTATGCCTGAGATAAAATTTATAAACCACATCATGGAAAAGATTTGTGTTAAATTAAACTTTTTTATGACTGATTGATAAGAATCAGTGCTTGAGAAGACAGATCTCCCTTATACTGTCATTGCTCCTGAATCTGGAATATTGAGAAACTGAGGCTTAGCAGTCTAATTCCTATATGTCCTGCCAAATTCTGTGGCTACATCACCAGGCAATTCACTTTGATCCCATCGCTCTATGGCTGATCTATGCCTCACCAAGAACACAGCAACCCTAAGGGGCTGCATGTGATCTCTGCCAGACAGCTCCAGTGCCCCTCAGAGGAGCAATTTATTCTGCTCTCCCAACACATCATGTATTATAAGAACAGTACCCACCACCAGCATCTTGTATAACAGAATTAAAACATTGTCTTATGCCCACCTGTTCTTCAACAAAACCCTGGTCAAGAAAGACGACTCTTACCAGTTTGTTGATCTCAAGCGCGCTCTCCTGGTATTCAGTGTCCAGACAGGTTAAGGGGTGCTGCAGAGGCTGACCAGGAGCAGGGAAATCTGTCTTCTACAAAGAAACAAAAGGACAGAAACACAGAGTTTGTTCCTGGTGTTACTAGAGGTTTTGTGTGTTCCCAGTGGGGAAGCAATGAAAAGATATAAAAAGAATTCCCACCTGGAAGTGTGACTTAATAAAGGAGGAGAAAGGATAGCTGTTGATGGTGGGTGGGAGGGAAAGGTCATCTTTGACCTTGACTTCTGGAGGCAATGTCTCTGTTATGTGGTTGGCCCGTGTTCGGTATTGACCTGCAAGAGAAAGAGGTCTTTTGTGGTAGCAGTTGGAAAGACATCCAGAACACATCTGACTCACAGTGCAACACATGGCTAACATGCATTTAACCTTGCCTGAGCACCTGTACCAGCACCCTAGCTCCACGGACACCCAAACCACCCCTGCTGCCTCAGATCCCCAAGCGGGCACACCCTCACTTCTCTGAGGCCACAAGGCCTAACTTCAGGAGAGCGCTTTGAGAGCGCTGATCTTTCAACTCGTACCCTGGGTAACGCCAAGAGGACAGTCAGCACCTGCAGTTTCAATTCTGTTATGCAGAGTTTACAAGGCAGGAAACACTGAGCCTATGCAGAGATAGGACTGACAACCGTTCAGTCAACAAGTAAACGAGAGGTCTTTGTGACGAGGCACTGGGTGAGGGATTTATCATGGATAAATGGAGGAGCAAACATCTTCCTAAATGAAGAGATTTCTCAGTGAAGCACAGCTTCGGTGCATTCCTCTCTCTCCAAACCAACGTGTCCCCTCCTGATGCTCTCCTCCTCCTTCCTGTTTACATCCCATCAACTTTCATTTTCAGCAGTTTCGGTGTCATTTGTCCCCTGAACTCCTCTAAGTAACAACGCTTCCTAGACCAGCCGATAGTCCCTGCGCTGAAGTATGAAGTATTTGGGAATCTAACACAGTCTGCTCCAATTCACAAGACTCTTCAGCTTGATTGTATCTTTCACTGTACTCTGCAGAAGGCCAAAGATACAGCTGTCATTTTGTTAGATGCTATACCAACATAAAGAGGCAAATCCTCTTTATGTATATTTGCAACTTAAATATATACATTGCACAAAGAGTTACAGAGGAAAAAAAAAACTGCAAGTAACTTAATGCTCAAGATCAGGTCAGCAATTCAGGAAGTTATTTCAGTTGGTGGTATTTTGGTGATTTGAAAACAAACCAAAAAACTTCCCATGCCAAGCAAAATGTTTCCTTTGTTGTTACATCCTTAAGTTGTTACATTGTTTGTACCTACTTCTATTTTAAAATAAATAATTATTTTTTTAGAAGTAATTGAAGTAATTTTTAATGAAAACTGAAAAATATTTCTTTGAAAGTGACAAAATTGTAGTTTTGACTTCTTCACCTTCAAGTTCCTTAAAGATTTTTGAGCAGAAAAAATATGGGTTTAAGTTCTTACTCTGCAGATATCCACCTTTGCAAGACACCTGCGTTCATTAAACAGTTTGCTGTCACATAACTTTGACCAAAAAGTTTTGCACCATCACTGTCATCAGTTTTATCAGCACAGTTCAAAAAATGAGCTGAAAAGGTAACAAAGACACTGAATTTTAATCTTTTGTTCTGTTCGGTGGCCCGAGGCGCTTTTCCACCCTGTTGTGTTGGGAAACAATATACATGACACCATTTGCCTTTATCATATTTACACTGCAATGATAATAAATCCAATGCAACCCAGGTGACAGACAGCAGGTAGAACGAGCACGTACTTAAACTGCTAGAAAACAAGGAAATAAACAGTAAAGTAAAACGGCGCAGGAAAGGGAGGGAAGGAGGGAGGATTTCTCACTTTCAGCTAACTGCAGGAGGACAGCAAGCTCTGCAGGGATCTCCAGCAGTCCCACATCCTGTGGAGAGAGTGAGCAAGTCAGTCACTGGGGTACCAGAAGTGAAACAACATATAAACCCTGAGCTGTTCTCTTGTGACCAGGTAAAGCTGCCTCGAAAAACTGGCCAGAACAAGGATTGAGCATCTGAGCAAAACCAGTAATTTCTGCCTATGCAACATTCAGAAACATCACAAACAGGGAAGTATCACATTAACACAGGTATATGACATGGGTCAGTAAATGAGAGAAAGGTGAGTAATTCCTAAAAAAATCAACTGCCACAGGGGGAAGTGACAGGAAAGTTGACTTTCTTTGACTCATCTCTCATTACTAACAAGTTTGGCATATTGTACAGAAGAGATTGCGGTTGAAGGGTAAAGGCCATTTCCTCCTGCTCTTTTTTCTGCCATTTTTATTTTTATTTTTCAGTATCCAAAAGTGCTATAGCATAAATAAAGAGAGACCTGATTCTAACCTTTGATGCAGGCCACTATTTTGGAGGTTCCTAAGGACGCTCAGACCTGTACCTGGATAATTCAGATGACAATCTGGCCAATGAACCTTGATTTTTCACTGGTTTGTATCTTGCATGATGCATGCATTTGTGCAAGGTAGGATGTAAATGGGCCAATGCAACACAGTGTATCAGCATCAATGTCTGCATATAATATAGTTTGGGGTATTTCAGACAGGACTACTCAGATTAAGACACCGAAACCAAGCCAAAGGCACAAAGCCTGAGCTTTTGGGTTTTGTTTTTTTGGATTTTTAAGATCTGCATAGTAAAGCCTCTCCTCAATAGCACACCACTCTGACATCTCTCTCCACATAAACTCTCAGCAATGCTTAAAGATAGGTTCACAGCTTTTTTGATCAGTTTGATTTTTCTCATAATAAGATACTTGAATTTAAATATAGCTTTCAATGGCATATTCAGGAAGTGGAGTGTGAAATTCCACAATCCCAAATCCACACCTGAGGAAGCAGGTGATAATAAAACAGCACTAAGCATTCCTGTTGTAGTTACTGACAAATCTGTGGATGATGTAAATTCATATTTCCTTGCTACACACATCATAGCAAATGTATGCCCAGTCTAAACATACAAATAATGACACTAGTTAGCAGCGTTACTTACAGTAGTTGATACAGCTTAAACACCCTGTAGACTATGCAGTTAATTTGTTATGGAGACTTTAACACCCCCCTTCCTCTACAACATCTTCATTATTATATTTGTGCAGAACTGCCTCATTCCCAGCTCTTCACAACAGAACATGATTATCAAAAATAGCCTTCCTCCCAGCTCCAAAGAAGAGGTCCGGAGCTGTGAACTGATACAGTACTCTGCCTCAAGACCACTTTATGATGCCTGACTATGCCCAGAGACTGGAAACACTGAACTAAAAGCTTTTTATACCGGGCCAAACTGCATTCTTGCTGCTAGGTTTCCAGCATACATGTGGTCTGTACACACTCCAGACATTTTGCTGGTCCCCAGCAAACCTGGGCTGAGGAGGCATAGGGGAGGGGGAGCATGCTGAGAACCTGGCTTGTTTTATCTCAGACCCTCCCAGACTATTTGACAACTTACCATTCCTTGGTTGTAACTGTTCTCTGTGTGACCGCTGGCCACAGACCACTTCCTTTGTTTCCTTTCCTCTAATTCGTTCTGCTAGAAGATGAAAGGGGAGGGGGATAACGGGTGGGAAAAGATATATATGAGATCCCTTACAGCTACTTCTGGGGGCAGACTGCTTGGATAAGCAGGAGCTGGTGTCCTGCTCCAGCAGCTAAAATGACAGAACAGCTGCAGAGCCTTCTTGGGACTCAACACAGTGTATTGAGAAGGGGTTGCCCTGTAGCTTCACTGAAACACCACCTGCCCTGCACAACACAATTCAACACCAAGAGCCTCCACCACCCGCCCAGCATTCCTGCAACACCTTTCCTCCCTTGCCGGCCATTTGATGTGTCTCAGGTCAAAAGCACACAGAAGCTGTCAGAAATATTCCCCTGCCTCCTCCAGCATCAAAGAACATGGTAACACAGCCTGAATATGGATGGATGAACTCATCCACGGAGAGGGACTGCTTTAGATGGGGTGGCAGGGATACCAAAAGCCAAACTCTGCAGCTCTGCCCTTTCCTATCCATTCTATTGTCCCCCAGCCTCACCACTCACCTGATTCCTATGCCGAGATGGAAAAGGAAGGTCTCTGTCTCTGCTCTCTCTCCTGTTTGTCTATGTTGCAGGATGGTGTGACTAGATGGGAGGTTATGAGGATTGGGCTGAGAAAGACAGTAGGCATGCTAAAGTCCAAAGGGCAGGGCTGTGGGGCGGGGGGAAAGGAGGAACTTTGCAGCAGGTGAACTTTGGGACCTTTATTGTTGCTACTGCATGTACAGAGACCTCAGCAAGCAAACACTGGAGGAATAGAAACAGATTCAAAAGAGCTGTGCTGTTGTGGTTACCTGGGAGAAAGAAAAGCTGGATCCTGTCCAAGTAGGAAGGGGCAGGAAAAAGAACAGAAACACGCACTGCTCTGGGTGTGGCATGGCAGAAAGAACCTTTGCAGTCTTCCAACAACACTGACCTTAACCCTCCACCCCATCCTTTGCTAGTCATGCCAGCAGCTGTACTGGGTCCCTCCCTCCCTCGTGAAGCTGACAGCTATAGGGATGTTAGTTGCTACCCTAAGGACAAGTGGTCTGGTTTCCTGTTTTCAATTTTCTTTTTAACAGCTTGTGCAAAATGCTTTCAAGCCGTTTGACAGAACCACGGGTCTCCCCTGCACACAATTTTCCATCTTCTCAAACCACTGTCATCCTGTTCTCACCCCAACTAAGGGCCCAGCTGATTTCCAAAAGGCCAAGGACTTCAGCACACTGAGGTAGCTGTAAAAGGTCAGGGAAGGATCACTGCAGACTGAAAAAACCTTGCATTTCAGTCACCGTCTGGGAAAACACCAGAAAATGAACTGGACAACTAAAAGAGCAAGATGAATGACTCCTTATAGCTTGAACAGAACAGCAGCTCTGGAAGCCACAGATGGAATAAGATCACGTCTTGCATGGGGCAACTTAGAGAAGCTCACATACACAGACATAAGAATGGGCTGCATTTGTACTACCTTTCCTAATTCTGAACTTCGTGTACAAAGAGAAGGCTCCAGCCTCTGTGGTTCTGTCTTTTGACATTTATGTCAGCCAGAGAGTGAAGGACACCTCATTGGATCGTGTCCAAGAACCTTCTAAAGTCATCTCTGCCCTGGCCTCACCCAGTCACCAGCTCTCTCAACCTATGGCAGAAATAGCTCCTGCAGAACACCCTGGTCCAGAGAAGAATGTTGTTACCTGGAAGTACTTTCTCCTTTGAATCAAAGGTCTGGAGATTAAAATCATGGTATTAAATTGCACCAAAGTCTTCTTCAACCTCCTGTAACGCTTCCTAGGGGGATGTGAAAAGAGTAGAATTGCTAATGAGGGAAACATCAACAAAATTTAGGCAGATGGCGGACTCAATTCGAGGGTATGGGCCACACAGAACATTAATACAACCAGCCAGGCAGAATTTGGTCTTTCTGTGCTCTCTTGGATGTTTTCCCTACAGTCTTTACTCTAGCTATCACAGTATCAGCCTTGGCACAGGCAAGTTACTATAACGGTTTTGACAGCAGCTGTATTTCCCCTGGAACCTCTGCTCAGTGCTGGGAAGTCCCTCATCCACCATTCCAGTAACAGGATTCCCCCTGGCACAGCAGGGCAGGAACCAACATGAGGAGGGTCCTGGTCAGGCACGTTCCCACCTTGCTTCCCTAGGCAAGGACAAAGGGGCTGCATCTTGCCTGGCCTTTGACTCCTGACCTTGCCTGGTAACCTCGGAAGTGAGCCTGAATGATTGTGGCTTTCTCCTGGAGGACACGGAGCCGTCTGCGGCGAAGAAGGCATCGGAAGTTCCTCTGCAGGGTAACAATGGCCCAACTCTGCCTCTGGTTCCACCGTCTCTCCAGAACCTGCCTGGCCTCCTCCTTCAGAAAGACCTGGGCAAAGGGAACAGCTGCTAACCCACAAGAAAAGCAGCCAGCTCCTCTAAGAGTTGATCAATAACAAAAGCTGCTGGTTTATTTCTTTGTAGCACTTAAGGCTCCCTGCTAAGGAAAGTGCACTCTCTTAATTGGGGAGGGCAGGAGGCACAGGTGCAGGTGACAGAGATGGATGCATTTGTGGAGGAGAGGGAATCAGGGAGTGATGAAGGTTAGTAGGCAGAAAGGTAGAAGCCCAGATTTCCATCAAGGAATGTTGGGTAGACAAAGGTGTTGGCTATGCTACTACAACAGCCTGGAGCCAAGAGTCTAGTGTTTCTTTATCTGAAATGCTAAAAATCCCTCCTTCATACTTGAGAAAAGAGGCAAAGCAAAAGGAAGGTGAAGGCATGCTATGTTCTCCCTCTTTGGGCAGAGAGCCGAGTTGCTCCCTGTCCATTGACAGCCAGTAGACAGGTAACGGAGACTGTGCAATTAAGATGGTGTTCTCTATAGGTATCACCTTTGTTACTCCAATCTGATAGAGATCTGAGCAGTTCCCCACCACATGAGATAGCACAGCTGCGCAGCCTTCTCTTTCCTCCAAGCAGTTATGCCTTCGCTCAGCCAGGAGGCCATACCTGGAAGATGAGATGTTGTTATGACGGAAGCCAGGGCTGTAACTGGAATCCTCAGAGGAGAACAAATCACAATGTGCTGACAAGTTCCTCCAGGCTTTGAGTGGCTGGGGAATCCCAAACCAGTACACCACTGTACCTGGCTAGGAAGTTCCGGAACGGAAGACGGACTGGGTATCCCTCCTTTCTAATGTGGATAGCCTCCAGTATCCCAGAATGTCGTAACTGACAAGTGACATACTCCACATCAAAGATATTTGACAGCTGTGAAAATAAGGCAGAAGAAAAATGTAAAGCAAGAAATAAAGAAACAAAAAAGAAAGGAGACAGAAGGCAGATTTTAGGAAGGGTCTCCTATTGTCCTCTCCTCAAGTTAGGTCTCGTCATGGTCTATAGGCAATGGAACACAAAACCCAACACAACTTTTGGTGTCCAACTGCCACTGGCTTCTTATCCTCCAGCATGTGGTCAGCTCACACAGCCACGTGGAACGGTGAGAGACAGAGAAAGAAGAAAAGCTTCAAGCTATCAAATGAAGGAAAGACGTCCAAACCCCAGCTGTGAAAGGAGCGCTGCAGGAGAGGACTGGACTTCAAGGAACTGAGGGACCCCATAAGGAGCTCTGGGTGCCGCCCTACCTTTTTGGGATTAGGGGTGATACACCGAACAAAGAAGGTATGACTCCTGTAAAATAGAAGGAAGAACCTTTGATCATCCTCCTCTCTGTGCTGACCAGGGAAGACTTCACACACTTCTGGGTGCAGCTATCAGCCCAGTGCAGGGATGGCACCATAACAGTACCTCTCACCTTCTCAGCTTGGCTGTGAGGTCCTGCAAAGACTGCTGGAATTTGGACACCAGTGTGAAGGCCTTAGGCTTGAGCCCTTTGCCTCTGACCCCCAGCTCCCTTTGCTGACTATAGGCAGCTTTAGCCTTCTGGAAAATGTGAGACACCACCTGGAAAAACAAAGAAATGACCAAAGCTCCCTGAACTACATGGAAAGAACAATCTCTTCCAGCTGAAACTGGGTGGGGGACCATTTTCCCTTGCCCCTATCAGTGCCAGGAACCCAGCTGCATTCTCAGGCAGTCTGTGCCATTTATATATAAAATGTATCAATTTCAGGCAAAGATGACTCTCTTAATTCCCAAGTGTCCTTCAGTAGAACAAAACTCCTCATAGTCTCTTCAGGTTCTCCTGACACCTGACAGGATCCTTCTGCTTCTTACATGGAAGCAATGAGTGGCTCGTTGGGTGTCTGCAACAGAGATCTTCATCCTGAACCACTACAGTACCTTAAGGTGGCTCTGAGAGAAGATATCCAGCACCTCTGGACGCAGCTGGTCACGGTTTTTGTTAAGAAACTTGTGGACCTGCAGAGGCAAATCCTGATTTAATGCACCATTCAGACCACCAGACAGGCAAACATCCCTCTTACACACACCCTGACTGGTGGCAGACAGCTGGAGAGGTGTAATAAGGGGGAAAGTCGCAGAGAATGAAGCTTGCTGTTCTTGCTGACACTAGGAGTAGAGGGGACAATGACTTGTTAGGAGGGATTTTAGGAGGGATTGCTCCTTTTCCCCTTCACATTACCCAATTGGCTTTGACCCCTCACTTTCTTTCAGCAGCAACAGCTTTGCTGGATTTCCAGGGCTCTGAGACAAGCAATGTAGGCTGTTGTGTAGCTGAGGCCATTGCCTATTTTGCTTCTGCCCAGAGGCGGCTTAGTTGCCTCTACTAACAAGAAGCTCCCAATTTCTTATAAACGGATGCTCTAGAGGCATGTGCAGTTACAAAGAGAGGGCTTTGTTCACAGGACTCGGAGCTGGTCCATCAGGACATCCACAGCATGTTTCCAAGCTGGTCTGTTGCTCTTGCTCCAATTGCTCAGAGCCCTGTGCCAGCTCACCTGATAAGTGACAGGGCCTGCATAGTGCTTCACAGTGAAGACTGGCAAAGGCAACTTGGGCTTGGCATACCAAGGGCTGTTTCCATGATGATAATGACACTTCTGGAGGAAAGTGTGGTCAGTGGCCTGTAAAGGAGATGACAAGCATGTTTTCTGCTGCTGCAACATATCCAGTAGGCCAAAAAGCCGCTGTTGAACTGAAGGCAAAAAGTCTAATAGCTCTGCGAACACAGTCCCTGTTAAGTCTGTGTATCTGCCTCACCATAAGCATCCTGTGAAAGGGATCACATAAGAGGGTAAGAGCTTCTCACCTGAGTCAGTGAAGTCTGATCATCCAGGATACGCAAGATGCCATGGGGTTTTGCAGCAATGAAATCTAAGCATGACTCACTGTACATCTTGGAAATAGGAATCCAATCTAACTGCTCTTCTCTATATTCCTCCTGCATATTAAAGACCAACCAGTCAAATCCAGACATGCAGACAAGAATAAGTGGAGGGAGTGAGTTCCATTTACCTCTTCCTGGGCGATGACAGTCTGGCTGAAAAAACGCTGGAGATGCTCATTGGCAAAGTTGATGCAGAGTTGCTCTAAGCTGTTCACACCTAGATCCTGCAAAGACAAAAAGGCATCATCACTTCCAATCCGCAGCCCTCCCAGGAGACTGCGTCTTCTTGTGAATAATGCACAGCACCAGATGGCGCTGAACTGAGCTGCTGGTTCAGGCAGCTTGTTCCAATCAGTAAGTGTGAATGAACCTGAGAAGTTCAAATCATCTTATGACTGGTTTGCAAGATCTCAGCCTGGTTTATTGATGAGGCTGAACAGCAAGAAGCAAGACAAGCTGTGAAGAAGCACAAAGAAGAGATCTACTCTCAGATGCACATCCCTACCTGTACAAGCTCCATTGTTTTCAGCATTCATCAGAACACACAGATTTTAACAGGAATTCTAAGTATAAAACTCACAGGCTTTGATGAGCACATATCACTCTAAGCCCCTGCTCTGCCTGTTTTTTCCTTACTGCAAGTCCGCAAAGCGCCCAGAAGCTCACTGGGGCAAAGACATGGGCGTATACCTGCCACAATGGTAACAATTCCTGACCCAGAACTCTAGATGCTAACCTAACATCAGTTTCAAAAAGTATCACCTTGCAGGGCCTTTGCTTAAAAAATTATCTCCTGTTCTCCTGTCCCTGGCCCGATCCAAAGCCCAGTTGATCAGGGCGAATCTCTTCAGATTCTGGACTTGTCCCTATTCAGGCTGGGAACAACAGAAAATCAGGCTGTTGCACATGAAGCTGAAGCACGTAAAAAGAAATGAATTGTGAAAGATAGAGTTAACATATTCCCAGCTTTATGCTTTATCCAAGTCTCCAGGAAACAAATAGGAACAGTTAGATTAAAACTACATTAAACATGTTTTTCTTACTTCTGTTAGTAATAGCATCAGAAATAATTAAAATGTGATTCATTAAGAATTAGCTTGTTCAGCTCACCTCATCAATACAGCAAATATTTACTAGGTATTTTTCCAGCTTTGGACCATCAAAACAGGCTGATGGCTGGAACCATCAAATCTGGCTCCCCAGGCCACTGCTGAGCAGCAGAACACGGGCCACAGGGAAAGGACTCTGAGTTGCTTTTTATAGGAATTTGTGTATAGGTGAATATTTTAAGAAAATTCTGGAGGTTTTGTCAAACCTTCTTTAGGTGAGAATCGAACCATGGAGTTAAAATCCTCATGCGTCCTTCCAACATCACACATAACTTTGTTTCTGAACTCCAATGCACTTGCTGAAAAGACAGTTTGATGTGTATTTAAAACAGCATATGAGCTAATTCAATAGGCCAAGTTGGCTCAAAGTGCTGGTTTTCTTCCTATTTAAAATCCAATCATTTTCTTCTTCCTTACAAGGACAGAACCAAAGCTAGCTATGTGTATTATCTATGCAGCACCATACTGGTCAGTTCATGCAAAGGTATCAAACATGCAAGCCTGACATGGTGGGAGCACCAGAAACCACTCTGTTTGACACTAGGTTGTTAACTGCCTGTGATTGTTAGGACTCCACTTACATACCAACACTAGTTGCAGTCCTATGTACCTTAGGATTCTACCTATGCCACAGTCATGAAAGACTATGGGCTCCTCCAGATAGCATTTCATAACAAGAGTCTATGGTAAAAGTGTTAAATCACACCCTGAAGGAGGACTTCTCTGCTGCATCTGAAAAAAAAAAGTACCCCTCTGAATACAGACATCTACGTTACATGGTACAATTACTGTCTCCTTTTGGGAAAAAAGAAAAAACAAAAATACCCAAACAAAACCAGAAAGAAACCCCACCTATCAGATACCTTCCCGTTTCTGGCAGTGACTAAGGAGAATTATCACATGTGCTTGCAGCCCAGACAATATCAAAAGAATCAGAAAAGCAACCTCAAAGCCATGTATGTCCACAATGCCCACAGCGCAGTCCGATTCCCAGGGAGCCAACCACTCATTGATTCTCAGCAGCAGCCACTCAAAGAGCAGGTAATACAGAGCCTTGGCAATGGAGTCTCTGAGTAGGAGAGGGGAGTAAAATCAGTTACTGCAAAGACAGCACCCTTGGGTACATCTCACCAACCCAGACAACAACAGCAGAAGTCACCTGGCATCGATGGCTCCTTCTACAGACAGAGGGGTGAAGATCCGATCATAAGATGTCACCTGGATACATAAAGAGCTGGAATTTACTGTTATTATCTCACAAATACACATATTTTTTTAAATAAGCAAGGAATTCAGCCTGATTAATAAATGGATTTTTTTTTTTCCATTTGGCCTGAGAATTTACCCAGGTATCAAAGGAGAAAGTAAAAACAGAATTTTGCTGACACATTTCAGGGTGGGAGTCACCTGGCCAAAGCGTTAAGCCTGAAGGCACCTCATGTCAAGAAAAGCCCTCCTGGATGTGAGTTCTGCCATCTTTACAGCACTGCCTTGAGGGGTTCAGCCCATCCCCATCCAGCACAGGAACCATTTTACTTCTGCTGTTACCTCCCAGATTTGGGACCTTCTAAGATGGTGGCCCTTCTGTTGACAGAGCACTGGGCTAGGGCGTTCCATGCTTCAGGATGAATGAGAAATTGCCAAAAAGGTACTCACAGTGACACGGTGAGTGACAGCACTTTGCAGGTAATCTGCTGAGACACGCAACAAATTGGCCACAATCTGAATCTCAGTGTCACTGGCGATGACTGCATGCTCATAGGATTCTTTCTAAATAATGGAGAACAACAGATTCAACTATGGATGTGTTACTAGGTTCCACTAGTATTAATATTCTCAACAGCACCTCACCGGCACAGAGCTAGTCACACACAGCCTGGGCAAAACACCAGCATCTAGGTTCATTTTGGCTCCTCAAAGAGCCATCCAGGCTCTAATGACCTTTAGTTGCCTCCCATCTTCTGTACCTGCCTAGGTCAGTCTAGAGCCTAATATCAAAAGAACAGAATGGTCTTCAAGGGATCGCCTTCAGTCAAGAATAATGTCCCCAGTCCCATCACATGGGGTAACAGTAATGTTTAGCACAAATAGCCCATTCCCAAGCTGCCAGGAGTTACTGTACCTCGTAGGAGGTAAAGCAGATATTCCCCAGTTGCAGAATGGCAGCCAGAACAGCCCAGGTGGAGGTCAGTTGATCAGACGAGAGGCTGATTCCCTCCAGAGCTTGCACCAAGACCAGAAAGTCCTGACTGTCCTCCTTCCCCAGGATGTCACATGCTCTGCCCTGAGAGAATAGGGACAGATAATCGTGGTCAGCCCATTTTGCCAAAGGCTGGAGCTGAGCTACCAGCAGCAATCTTCAGAGAAGGATTTCAATGTTTTAAGGACTGGAAGAACCTGAAATAAAAAGACCAAAGACACCACTAGTGGGAGCTCAGCATTCATGATAGAACAGTCTCTTCTTCTCTCTGGAGTTTTTGAGAAAGATCTCTCTTGCCCACACACACTTACGGTTCCACATATGGTTCCAGTACAGGCACCCGAGCTACCCTTTGCCCACTGCTGGACTGCAGCTTGAGGAAAGAAGGGATGCCAGAAGCTACTCCCAAGTCAGTCACGTCAGAGTTGCTACCCCAAATGGTACCAGAACCGAATGTATCAAAGCAAATGGGTTTCTGTGCACCCAGAGAGCCATCCTGGGTTATAGTCTCACTCACCTCTGCCACAGAGCTTCACCACAACACGGGCGTATCGCTCTTACTCTTCTTGTGATTTTCTCTACAAGAGGATACTCGTAACAAATGCCTGTGATCCTAAAGTTTACTAAATCCTGGGTCAAGGGGGTCTGTAGAACCTGTTTGTTTACAAGTGCATTCTTTGACAAAAGTTTCCAGCTGATCACTAGATTCAGATGAGGACAAGAATGAGGTCCAGGCAGCCCTTGGGCTTCTTCTTTCGAAGACCAAGATCCAAGAGAGATTTTGTCAGTCTCTGTTAACTTCTTTACTCATGAGCTGATCTTTTTCCCTTTTCTTCTCTGCAGCAGGCTGAGACACTCCTGTTAACTATCACCTTGAAGAGTTTAGTTTACAATACAGATCCTTCGCCAATTAGGAACATAACTCCACTAAGGGATGGGCCATTAATTGCCCTCCATCCTTGAGTCATTAATGGTACTTGTCCATTCCTTGCCTGAAGGGAAGATGATAGCAATCATTCCTCAAGGATCCCTCACATGACCACAGCTGCTGTAAAGAGTTTGCCCACCCGGGAAAGCTGACCCACACAGCTGAAATAGCAAAGACATCTTGCTATTGCTGTGAACTCCTTGAGTATGGAAAACATTCTTAAACAAAAGAAACCGTGCTCTAGGGTGATGGCTTGTCATAAGTCTGGCAAACAATTTTCCGATTTAAATAGATTGTAATCAGTAGTAAATTTCAGGGGTTTAAAATTTACACCCGTTGACTCAGTCAATGAAGCGAGTGTTTTGCCAAAGGTAGAAAGAAATATCCCCTATTCTTCAGTCCCACAATAAATTGCAAATGCAAGGAAAGGCAATGAGAAAAGGATTTTTTCACCACATGGTGGAGTCATGGGCCCACACGATGACTGCTTTTTAAAAAGGCTTTCTTTGGGAGCAGAAGGGGCCTGAAAGGTGAGAAAAAGATCACATAAGAGACAAAGGTAGTCCTTCTTAGGTCAGGTGTGAGAAGGTGCAGAGCAGACTTTAGCATTGTCTGTGAGGGACGCAAAGTTATCAGGTGCCTTACTAACCAAACAGAAGAGATGTCTTGGCCATTTCACTCTGCTGCAGAGCATCCTCGCCTCACTCACCTGATTCAGGTAAAAGTAAGACTCTGCCTCTTGCAAGTACAACTCCTCTTTCTGCTCCACAGGCAGCCCAGCCAGTAGCTCATAAAACACATGGTAGTTCCTCTCACCATGGGCCTGATGGGGACACAGTTTATAGACTTGACTCATATCCAGTTCTAAAACCCTACAGAATACATGTTGCCATGAACCAAACACTCAAAGAGCAGGACACAAACTCTGAGGTCAGAAAGATGGGGCCAGAAGCCACCCAAGAACTATTTCATTTGCAAAGTTTCCAGGGTTTCTCACTGACATCTGAAGACCATTCCATTTGAGAGCAGTCCCTTTCACACAGCTCCAATATCTGACCTTTTCCACACCCCAGACATTAAGAAAAAGTAGTCGAGGAAAGATTTAACTTACAGTAATCTCTATTAAGTCACTTAATTCACCCTGTTTGGGGCAGAGCAACCTCCTATTTTATTCAAATAAAATAAGTGATCACCTTGTGCTACACAGAGGAGTAGGAGGCAATTCTCATATTATTCCCATCCCTGTTATTTAACAGTAAATTTAAGATTAAATATGAGTAAGGGAGACAGGGCCCCCCTAAGAGGAAGGGGATTCATTGGTCCTCACCTGAAATACCACACGAGACTTCTCCAGCAGGTACTGGGAGATGGATGTTCCCACCACGACGCCACTGAGCATAAGACAACAACAGGTGCTGTCAGAAGCTAGTGACAGGTTTTCTGTAGATCCATTTCTCTGAGAGTTTAGCAGACGGCACTGTTGCTGAGAAACAAGGGTATGACCTGACCAACTTGGTCTGAATTTTGAAGCTTTCCAGCACTGGCATTTTGTATCAGACTAGTACAGAGAAAGCAGCTATGAAACATACAGATTCGAGTTTCGGTTCTGAACAGGCTCCAGAATACAAAGGAGCTTGGACTTGAACGATCCTCACAGGATATTGTCCTGAAATTGGTTCAGGCCTCTTCCCTTCAGCCGTAGCTGTTGCATTATCACTCCCCCATCTGACCTTACCCACTCATTTCATATGTCAGAATACCCCTACTGTATGTCACTTTATATAAATGTAAAGTGATGCATATAGGCCAAAGTAATCCCAGCTTCACATATAAACTGACAGGCTCTAAGTTAACCGTTGCTGCTTAGGATCAAGACCTTGGGGTTGTGATAGACAGTTCCATGAAAATATCAGCTCACTGCTTGGCAACAGTCAAAAAAAAAACCCCAAAAAACAAAGGGAAAAAAAGCAAGCAGAAATTAGAAAGGAGGCAGGTTCAAAACAAAAAAGGTGTTTTTCATAGACCTGGTTACGCCTGTAGAACACTTGCGAAAGACTGCTGCAGAGGCATGAAGTTTCTATGCATCCAAGAGGAAACTGGAAAACCACAAGAGTCTCAGAAAAGCTCCTGAGCTGCTGCAAATGGTTAATAGCTAACAGAGTGTTAAAGAAAACAATTATGTATATTTTGCCTGTTCTTACTGTTGCCTCAGTGAATGCTTGTGGCCAGTGTTGGAGACACAACATTGTATTAGATGGCTCCTTTGTATAAACCACTTGATCCATTTTTCTGTTCTTAATTTATCACCCATCTTAAGAGGTGAAGATCTATTCTTTCATGGAGGAAATCTAAAAGCAAAATAGGGTTGTAAACTCACCCTCTTCCTATCCTGATGACGACAAAAGTATAGGGGAGGGGGGGCTATTGCAAGAGCTCAAAGCACTGTTAGATCTTTTCTCACACCTTGACAATTGGGAAGGACAGCATCCCAAGATGCTCCTTTAACTCACTGTTGCAGGTAGACATTCAGAAGCTTTCCAAAACGGCTTGAGTTGTCATTGAGGATGGTTCTGGCATTCCCAAAACTCTCCAGGATGGGTAGGACATTGCAGGGCTTGAAAAAAAGAGGGAGGGAACACTTCAGTAGCAATCATGGGTTTTAAAACCCAAAAGGAACTTAAGTAACTGTTAGCTTGAAAATACAAGAAAAATGGGACTCCACTGAAATAATTCTTGCCTGTCTAAAGAGTAACTTTTTAAATTTATCTTGGTATCATTACCTCTAGCCATTTTTGAGTTACTCTATGATGTCTTTACCTTCACTGCTATGATCTTTCACTTTACTTCTGCTCTGTGTTTGTTCAGGTTCACCTCCCAGACAATGCTATAAGGTCTCTAATGCAAGTATCATCTCTCTGTTCAAACAGATACAGCCCTCTATACAGCATCAGGGCTCCCAGATACTAAAATACAGAACAACAATACATCAGCTCTCCTCATGTCTTTACTGGAGCTTCACCTTGAACCGCAAGCCATCCAAAGTCCAGCTCAGTTAAACAAGAACAAAGAAACAACATTAACAGTGTGGCCTCTTTACCCTGTCTTTGGCTTCTACTCCTTGCCTAACTATCACAGCATAAAGCCAATTTCAGTTGCCTCTTACCCGTCTGATCCCATGACTGTCTGATCTCTGGTACAGCATGGTCAGATATCGCACAATTGCTTTGGCAGCTTCTGTTTTACCTGATCCACTGTGTCCACTGGAGGAACAAGAGGTAAGAAAGCTGGCATCAAAATAGAATTACCTAATTTAGACATATCAGAGCACCTGTTGCAGTAAATCAGTGGAGTTGTACTGATTTACAACACATGAAGATCACATATTTTTGAAACAGTGAGACAATTTGAGAAAATAGGCCAAATAAAATTCCACTGTGGAATGCCAAACGCTTTCTCCTCCACTCCTCCAAACTGATGTGAAGATAAATTCAGCTGTATTTGCACAGAGTGAAATAACAATATGTCTTATTCATGTTCTCTACTGACAGCCTTCACAAAAGAGCCAGAATGATAAACTTACGGACAGTGAAAATACAAAGATTAAAGTCTTACATAAAGAAATTAACAAGCCTTCAAGAAAGTACCCTTATTTCCCACCTGATGATGATACACTGCTCTTGCTCTGATGACTGAGATAGCGTGTAGGCCATTTCTGCTATGGCAAAGATGTGTCTAGATGTACAGAAAGAAAATCCCAGTTAACTGACCTCACATTTCTACCTCAAAAATACAGGACCGAAAGGTTACTCATCAGTGATCTACATTAGAGATGGGCCAGTATCTTGATCTGAGAAATGTAAGGAACCAGGGAAATCTGACATAAGGTTAATACCAATGTTACAAGCTATTGGCAAAGTTCAGGTTCCTTCAGGACCTCTTCAGCCTAACCTGAGTAATGCTCTGTGCCATGGTGTTTAATAAAAGGGACAGCAACAGTATTATCTGCCCTAGAGGAACCTGCCTACATTGCTAGCTCTAGTAGGGCTGTACCAGTGTTTGCAGTGGGGAGCGCATACTGCCAAAACTCCTCAGATACAGTCCCAGCAGGCATTGAATTCAGGACCTTCAAGCAATACTGAAGAAACTGGACCTAAAGAGTTTAGCTCTGTAGCATTACAAGTTCAAGCAACTACAACTTTGCCAAATGGATTGCTCACTTCCTGTAGCATTCCCCCTGCTCTATCAGACAACCGGAGGAAAATAAAATACTTTCTGCAGCACAAACGGAACAGAATCTAGGGAGTTATTTGAGAAAGAGAAACATACGGGGCATTTTTTGAGAGAGTCCCTTGGTGGTACTGGGTAGCCACATCTTCAGAGTAGATACTGAGGTCTTTGAAAGGATTCACAGAAACCAAAATTTGTCCAATGTAAGTCTAGGAAAAAAATAAGAAAGGGAAAAAATATCTGGTGAGTTCTTAGAATTTTCTGAATGAGGAATGCAATTGAACACATATATTTATACAAAGATTAAAATAATCTTTTAAGGAATACTGTCTATTCTGACTATACTGTCAGCTTATTCAGGGCATAGCGCAATTTTTCAGTGGTCATTTTCAAAGCCCTATCATTAATATTTTGGGATAAGTGGGCACTCACTGGTCCGTGGTCATCTTCACTGGTCACTACCTATTTTCCAAGCTTCATATGAAATTACAGGCACAGGTTTGAACACCTGAGCCAGTAAATGAAAAAGAGAACAATTAGCCATTCAGAAGTAGCTCTGGACTGCAACACTGTGAAATGTTTGCAGAAACTCTGAAGTTTCTTCTTGAGATCCCCAATTTTTACTCAGAACTGCTCCGCTAAGACAGGAGAGTTCCACTTGGAGCAGCTGAGACTAAAACCGAACCCAAGTATACTTGTGGGTTGTCAACAAATACCAAAATTAGAGAAACTCTGTGACTTTCAGATTTTACCTCAAATATTTCATGCTACCTGTTTTCTGAGCAAAAGCGGTGTGAGTATCCATCTTATCATTGTTCCCAGTAATGAGTGAGCTCTTGAGCTACTTGGTGCATCATTAAAGCTTGATGGAATGATAGAAATTATTTTCTCTTAAAGCTTATTGCTCAGAATGAATAAGCACTGAAAAAACCAACCAAAAAACCAAACATCACTACCCATACATAAATAAGATTGCGATGGAACCTCTTCTTCAGACACAGCAGAACTGAGCTCTCACAGACTTCCCTACAAACAGAGGAAAGGACTTGTCAGCCATAAGCTTCACTTGCATCTGTTAATATTAACCGTTCCTCCCTCCCAAGGATTTTGTAGGAGGCTGGGATCTGAAACTCTTCACTGCATTCACATGATTCCAACATGTCCAGGATTAAACACATCAGAGAACAGAGCAGCCAAAGCTCAGAACATCCAGCTCGTCCATCTCTGTGTGATCACATCTCCTTGCACACAGCCTTCACAGTTGTTTATCTCAACAGGTTGTAAAGGGTTGAAGGTGCAGGACGTGTGTGAGAAGCAGTGTTAGGTGCTTTTCTTTTAACAATAGCAGTGAACTCATGATTTAAAAGCTAATAAAGATGTAGGGCCTGAGTTTGCCATAGATGAAGGCAACGGGAGTTGCTAAAGCCACAGATGCCAGTGTCAGTAGGCAAACAACATAGAAATGTGCCTCTCATCCTGCAAGTCTTCCTGACCTACCATTCACTTCATGCAACAAGAATGGTATGTCAAATTCCCAGTTCTGTCCCTCTGCAACACCACAAAAGTCACATCAGCCTCTAAACTGCATTTCCCCTACCCATAAAGTATATTTGGTTTTTTCAAAACCTATTTCAGGACTGGGAACCATTTAACAGGAGAGGCAGAGTTCCGTGGATGCATCTGTAAGAAAGTCTGCTAAGATGGGCTGCTCTCTCTGGTGTGTGACTGCAGAGATTCAATGTGCACTCTCCGTGCAGCAGAGCTTTGGGACACGCTATACACAACAGTCAGGAGTTCCCTCCACAACTGTGCTCCTCCCCACGTGATTCGGTGTAGGTCCAGAACTTAAACAGTGCAATTTAGTCTTTTATTTAGCTTTACCGCGGAGCATCAGCTACTCAGCTATGACATGCATCAAATTAATTCTATTTTCTCACATGGTAGCCAAGGATCTATAAAGTGCTTTCTGCTGTTGACCCAACAGTAGCTTTGAAAGATAACAAGTAAACCCCTGTGACCTTAAATTAGCTGCAGAATACCACTGACAACACATACTCCAGTCTGGTTAGATCTTCAATCTCCTCAACTTCACAGTGGTCTTCACACATGTACACCTGAAATGCATAGATACATTACTGAAAATCAGGAAAAGTTCAGCTTCATTACAATACTGGAGGCAACACCTGTACCTGTTTCTGCATGAATTCCATCTCTAGCATATTGTCAGTGATGTCTTCTGCCTCCCACTGATCCTTGCAGACCTTCATCACATGGCCGTTGGCAAGATGTGGGTCCTTGTAGATGGCCCATTTGCTTAGGTTCTCAATGGTTAGTCGTGGCAGTAGCAATTCAGAATTCAGCCATGCTGCAGGATCACATCCCTGAGCCTGCTGCTGAGACCAGTGAACTCCAGGTGTGACTATGGACCCTGCAGTCTGGAGGACACCTGAAGCCTCTTTGACATCTACCTCACTGGAATAATCTGATGTATGTATTGGATCCTCTTCTCGATGTGCAAGGAAGCCCTGTTCACTGTTTCTCTGAGGGCTTTGATCCATCAAAGATCTGGGTAGGTCACACTTGAATCTGCGACCCTGTTGCACAGACACAACAGATTTTCTGTCCAATAGAGATCTCAGTTTCTCTAGGGAATAACCACTCCCAGAGCCCCTAGCCAAGGACCTATTTGTCTTAACGATGCTGTGGACTCTGGGGAATACTATAGCAAATTTGGCATCAGTAGCATTGTTCTTCTCCTCATCCAAGTTAAGTAAGCATGGAAAGGAACTGCTTTGAAGAGGGGAATCACCAGAAGGCAAATCAGCGTGTCCCACTTCTCTTCCCTCTGCCATTTTAGGACCACCTTTCCCCTCCACTAATGGAAGAGAAGATTCTTTGTCACTCAACTCAGCGCTCCCTGGCTGTCCGTCTGTATCAGGGAAGGCTTTGCCAGACCGACCAAGCCACCCAGCAGTGCTTACAACCCGGATTGCCACTCTGCTTCTGAATCCAAAAGGTTTGCTGCTCCTCTTCCTCTTCCCGAATCTCTTCCAGAGCCATCTTGAAATTCCAATTGCACGTGCCACGCTCAGAAGACGAGCTTTCAGTCTTGCTTTCTTGGCAGGTTTTTGACCAAGCCAGCTGGTGACTTTTCTAAAAGCAGAATGGGTGTGCAAGTACTTGGATCCTTTCCCATCATGCACACTTTCTTCTTCAGAAGGTGCCTCTGCAACCACTTCTTCTGCTTTCGCTTTTTTGGCCTCTAAAGTCTGGCCTGAACTCAGTTTAACGTTTCCAACAACTTTTCCCACTTTCTTCTTCTTGCCAAGGAGCTGTTTATCAGATGATTTTTTTGTAATAGTGGAGCAGCTTGAAATATTTGAAAGATTTAATCTTTTCTCTCCAAAACTCTGAGCTATGTTGAGTTCTTTCTGTGTACTGAGGCTTTCTAGAGTTGTGGGTTTTGAATAGATGCTTTCAACATTTTTCAGGTCTGAGTTAGTTTCCACAGCCATCTGGATAGGATTTGGTTTACAGCTTGTTGATAGTTTGGTCTCAGCATTTTTATGTTTGTTTTTCAGATTGAGAAGGATTTGGGATTGAGAAGAGTATTTCTTTGTAAGCATCATTGCTGCTAACTCCTGCTTGCTGCAGTCTGAAGAACTGTCCCTCTGTGTATGTCCTACCACTTTATCTTGTTCTACAGGCTCACACCTCCCAGATTTCTCCTTCAATGTCATCTGTTGCTTGGAGAGCAAAGACCTACCTTTCAGCACTCTGCCTTCATCACACACGTCGTCTTTCTGTTCAGTTCCTTGAAGTACTTTGCTAAGGCGAACGTGGAGTTTTGCTTTCACAGCACTAGGCAGTGGCTGTTTTGTTGCATTTTCTTTTCCTTTGTTAACCCTCTCTTCAGTGCTGTTCTCTTCATTGCTGTCCAAATTATCATATACATCTTTTGACATAGCTTGAACTTTGTCATTTTCTAATATATTTTCCTTGCCTACTTCATTATTGCCATCTTCTCTGTTCTTAGGACTTTTAAGTTGGAATCCTGAAATGCTTACATCATCATCTTCCTCACTGCTCTCAGCTAGAATAGATTTTGGTTGTCTTGGCACGTCATCTTGCTTCTTAATTTTCTCCTCTGCCTCCAATCCTGCAAAGTCAGTTCCTTCGTCCTCAGATTCATTCCTTCCATCTGTGGTCACCTTCTCCCTTTCAGTTTCATTAGATGCTTCATTGCTTTCATCAAGCGGTTCCTTGTAGCCTTTTCCTTCAGCCACAGGAGGATCTTCAAGCATGGCTTCTTTCTCACTGATTCCATCTTCCTCTGAAGAACTACTCTTCTCTTCACTGCTTGCAGTGCTGTCCATTATAACATCTTTTGTACCTTTGTTATGGGTCAAATGGCCTTCACTGCTGGAGTCAGAGCAGGAGTTATCTGAGGTTTCCAGGATACTTTCTTCTGCACTTTCAGTGACAATAATCCTGGTATGTTTTCCAACTTGTTTTTTCCTAGTTCTCTCACCCTTTCCCTGTGCCATACTGCCTTGGGACTGAGAATCTGACTTCTGCTCAGAAGCTTCCTTAAAGCCATGATTCTCATTGTGCATTTCCCTATGCCTGGCATTGTGTGCCTTCTGTGGCGAGTCATGTTTCTGAAGACAGCCTTCAACACTTTGCTGTGCAATTGACTTCACAGACTCTGACTCGGTGACTTTTTCATTAACAGCAGGATGCTTTCCACACTTCTTTTTAAAACTGTGTTTCTTGCTGTTCATGGTGGCCTTTTCCTCCTTACCACTACTGTCCTCACTGTCTCGTCCTGATGTCATTTCCCGTTGCTTGCAGACCTTTCCTTTCTTCCCCTCCAACTTGGACACTGATTGTTCTCCATGTTTTCTCCCCAAACCAGATTCTCTTTTATCATTTCTCTTGTAGGCTCTTTTCCCCCGGAATAACTTTTTGTTGCCATTTTCTTTGCTTCCCTGAAGCCTCACCAGCCTCTGGCTTTTTAAGGGGTCCTCTTCAAGGCTGTTATCTTGTTCAGGCAATGACTCCTTGCCCTTCAGCTGGCCTTTACTTTTACCTTCCCACCATCTCCCACAGTGGATCTTTGAATCTCCTGGGGAGCTTGCATTTTTCTCACAATTCAACACTTTCTCTTTTCCAACCTTTTTGTGCCGAGCCTTGGATCGGGAAGGAGGCATTTCTTCAGTGTTCAGGAGTATATGAGGGCTTATCTCAATTCACCTGTGAAAGGAAACATTGAGCATTTTGCTGTGAAATAAGCTACAAAGAGAGGCTAGATCCTCCTAAGCGGTAATTTACCTCATTTCTACAGAGCCAAGCAAACATTCGCAGAACCATACCTGTGCAGCTGAGGAGTGCCAGAGTGACTGTCCTGTTCCAGGTGAATCTGTTTTATTTGTCACGAAGCACCCTTATTTTCTTCTTTTATTAGGACTCTTGCCAGATGCCAGTCATATACAGGCAACTGAACAAATGTCTATGATTTTCCACAGTTAACAAAGGTTTGGCCACATTGTAGTTTAAGAAAGAATGATCATTTTATTTCAGTTTTTGCTTCTCCAATAACCTTCTTTGTGCTTAAGAAGAGAGGAACACATCTAATGATCTAGATCAAATGAATGAACAGTAAATACTTAGTTTCCTTAGTATCCAGAATCACAGCTGGACCTATATGAACAATACTGACCTGCAGGTTGAAAATATACAATACTGAGTAGAAGCTGTATCACTGAATAGAACTGAAAAGACCACAACTGATTAACAAAAAACCTAAAAAATTAACTCAAACTGTACAAGTTGAATGGATACTGCAGTACTAGCATCTGTACAAGCTGAGCTGCTACGTAATTAATAGAAAGGATGCAAAAATATAAGTCCCATTTTTTGTGTTTATTTATTATTATTCCCCTTTTAATTGAGCACTTGTCTCTTAACAAGCAAATAAGTACTTGGTAAATTTAAATATATATCGTAATTACAGTTAAATAGTATCTGATTTTCCAGGCGATAACCTTTTAAATTTTCTGCAGTGCAAGAGAAGGACATTAATGAACAGATCATACTCAAGATTTGACCTGTCATGAAAACAGTGTAGCCCAAATAGCAAAATTTATGAGGAAACTAGCTCTCATAGCAAATAATGTCTGTCCCTGAACAGCTCTCCTGAAATCTTACTGGAGAGAAGCCTACATAAATAAGGAAATGAATGAGAATTAGGAAAAAAGTGAGGAGAAATAAAGTGTTAAAAAAAGAAATATAATAGAGTAGACAACAATAATATCAATCCAATCACGTAAACCGATAATTTCTGCAGGAAAAGGCAATTGAAACTAGTCTAAAATTGTAGCATACGTCCACATTTCAGAATTGCTTCTGAAGACATAAAATATTGACAGTTTTTTGACATATGACAATTTTTTTTAGGGTAGTGTATGTTAGTTGCCCACAGCAAAAGGATTTTCAAACAATTATAACTGATTTTTGTTAATACATAACTATACTGCAAAAAACACACTGCATAAATCCTGGTAAGCATTTGTACACCAAAGAATATTCCTAATACAGACCCAGTGCACATCTGTGGAATTGCCTCACTCCATCTTTTCTCTTAGCATGATGGGGCTGGTTTTGAATACTGTGTTCCATGAACAAGCGTTCAATGCCTTCCAGGATCTGGCTAAACTGAGCAAAAATTCAAGAGCACAAAGTACTCAACTATGTAACAGCATCTCCAAACAACTCCTCCTGAGTGCACAATTATTAGCTGACAGTCTAGGAAATGCTCAGTATTCTAAGTACTAATCATCATTACTTATCTCTTCATCTTTCCTCTCATCATAGGCAGGAAATAAAGGATGTAAAAGTGCCCAAAGGATTAGTCCTGACCTTTCAGCCTGTTAAAAAATATCACTTCTATCCTTTCCAGTCATAAAGATCCTTTATTTTATTAGTCAACCTCTTGCTGCTTCAGACATACCAAAACACCACTTGGGCTCCAAACTCCACTTCTACACATTTGTCTGAATAAAGTGCTAACAGCAGAGCCTGGTTTTGATTCCCTGGTCACTAAACACTTCAAGGCAAAGGTCCAAACCAGAAAACAGTTAAGGGCTTAACTGCGGAAATGATGAAGCAGAGAAAGAAAAACTTGGAGGTGAATGGAAGAGGAGAATGGAACTAAGAAAAAAATCTTATAGCAGGGAAACCCAACAGTCTTCATCATCTTTAAAATGAAAAAAAGGTAAAAAGTCTCCTGTTAGGGGCATTTGTAACTACCTTAGAGATTACATTAGCCAATGATAGGTGAAGAACAAACCAGCACACAGGACACAGGGAAATTCCGTTACATATTTTGTCCTCTCACCTCTTTCCCTGTTAAACTCTTCTCTCCCTTTGCTCCTTCTTTCTCTTTCAGCCAACTCGATAGATTCTCTACAGGGAGAAGAGAAACTTCCACCCATCATAGCCTTACAGTTTCTTTCAATAGGTAAGAGAGGACCTAGCAGTCAAGATTTTGAGTAATTACTAATTCCCACCATCATCATAAATCCACAAAACATTATTTATTTAAAGGCTGAAATACAGTGTCTGTAAGCCTTCAGTCAGATGTTGGACTATTATGGGACGCTGGCAACTTATCTACTTGTCTCACAGCTCTGAACCCTGCACCTCAATAATCACGGTTGCCATGTACAAGCTCTGACAGCCATACCCAACAGTAATGGGGACTATGAAGACACACAAGGGCCAGTGGGGAACTCCTGAGAGATGGGATTGAGCCGAGAGGATTAGCTATACTATACGGTACAAATGTTTTCTTCCCTATAATGAAAAGTAAACCCTCATTGGTTATTGTATACATGCCACAAGCCCAAAAGAGTTCTGGCCAAGGTTTGTTGAAACTTGCTTCCATCCACACGCCTCTCCTTGCCCTAGGGTAGGGGGACAGGGGAAGAGTACACAGTCAAGATTGCAACTCAGCATAACGCTTTCAATCTTTCCAGCTATTATGAAGTCTGACAAGGAATGAAGATTTCTAACATTTAGTACCTCAAGAAGGCAGCCTACTCTGCTGGATGGAAATCCACCAACTCTCCAGTCTCCTCATGTCTTTCTTGCAGACTAAAACTTGTCCAAGCATCCTTAAGAGTCATTTTAAAAAAAAAAAAAAAAAGAAGCCATTAAAACAATACATTCCAGTGCCCTGGGAACAAACTGGTAAAGAACAACTCAGTGAATCAAAGTTTGCCTCACCTCAATCACCCCAAGGAGGGCAGCAAAACCACATTTGAGATTTACATAGTCCAGTAAGGCTGATGCTCTAAAACAAGCACACTAGGCATATGTAAAGCACATGGGTCTATCGCAAAAGGTGGGATTTTTTTCATAGTATCCATTTTGTACTCTTCTGCATGACAGAACAATCTTCTGCAACTGGAAAAAAAAGTATCTCCCTTTTCCCCAGTTGCAACTCGGATGCTGAGCAAAAAGCTGCTGCCCTGACAGCACTGTTATGTACAGTAAAGGGTCCCTCAACAAGCATTGTCTTTAGTGTTCCCTCTAAACTTGCTTTTTTACTCTCCTCTGGAGTTGACACTATTCAAAACATCTTCGACACATATGTTGCATAGTACAGAGTTCATCTCAAATCCTCTTTTTTTATCCCTCTCTTTAAACAGTACTCTATATAATATGTAGGTGTTCGGTCACCTTAATTCAGCCTCCCCTCCCCACTTAACACACCAATACTAGTGGCCTAGATCTCTAAATCCTGCAACAAGAGTTTTGTTACTGAGATTAATGGTAGCTGAATTAGACCCTAAATCCTAAATACAGAATAGTTGTTAATATTCTATCCTCCTGGGGGCTTAGAATTGATACTGCTTCTCTACAATGCCAAATGCAGTAGAAAAAAAAAAATAAATTAAAAGTCTGCCTTAATACACTACTGCTAGATAGTTGTGTGTTTGGAAAACTAAAGCCTTCCACAAACCAAAATGCTGCAATACTTGGATTATGAGGAAGAACAGGAACACTGCCCAAATTTGTAAGGAGTTTAGACACAGGACTTCAGTTTGACTCACTGTAAAGATAGGACCCCAGACTCTGAATCTGTGTTAGAACGTGAAAACCTAGAGTTTGCAATTCTTCAGAGACAGGGTTTTAGAGCAGATTGTTTTGTAACACCACTGTTATTATTGGGAATGGTAAGATGAATCACTGCTTATATAAACAATTCCTTTGACATCAGACCTGCTTTGATTAACTGCCCTGGACCATCTGCCTCCTGCACACACTGCAGCAGGTGAAAGATCCTTCTCATCAGTTTTTCAACTTCCCTCACTATACCAACTTTATCTAAATCACTACAGTAAAAAGAACAATTCAATTTTGTTTTTCCTTTTTAGAAGAAATAAAAATATTTTATTATCAGAGAAAGAAGGACCTCAGTGCTATTAAGACACACAGCATGAACCCACAGACAAGAAGAAGAGCGGAGAGTGCATGCTATTATTTTAAGACCAGTAGAAAAGGGAATCTCATCTTCCCTAAGCACGGTGGTTTCTCCCAACTCATACAGAGGAAAAAGTACAATCGTTAATCTTAAAGGGAAATGCTTGGAACTTAATTCTTAACTGGTTCTGTTCTCATTCACCCGTACAAATTCCTCAAGCTCCTTCTTTATCACTTTGCACAGTAACTCTATTTTAACGTACCTATGCCATCCATCCTGATTCCAGCGAGCTTCTCAGTACTGCATATTGTAGGTCATATTAATGCATACAGTAACATATTCACCCTCCTGTACCTCGTTTCCATGCAGCCTAGAGTCTGTTCCAGCGTCCTTGCAAGCCTGCCCAGCTGTGGAGTCTAACATCAATTCGGGCTGGGCTGTGCCCAAGCAGCAGACGATTACAGGCATATGGAAGGAAAGTGGCATCAATAATTCAAGCTTTCTCATGGCACCTCTGAACTTTTCAACCAGCAATATCACCAGCTGGTTGGCAGAGTTTTGGATAAGAGAAGAGGTGGGATTTCACCTAGGGAAGAGGCAAGCTTAGATGTTGTATGACTAGGTACATCTCCAAAGGGAGACTGAAAAGGAGAGGTCAATTCCAATACCAAAACATGCCTGGTATAATCCAAGAGGTTACCAGACAAGGCACAGTGAATACCATCTAAATAAGAATTTAGGCTACTGAAAAAGATTAAATCGTAGGCCTTTTTCTTCTGCACCCCTGGAGTTTTATTTCAGGGAGCCAAGCATGAGTAGCTTGGCCTCTGCCCTCTTCTCCTTGCCAATACCAAGCACTCTGCTGACAACGGGAAAGTAGTTTCCAGCTCAGTACTGAAAAGACAGCAAAATTGGCACCATTTTTGTCCTCATTATGCCTAAATCTCAGTCCAAGTCAAGTAGAATGACTAAATCCCCTTTCAACTTGAATTTCCGATAAAGCCATGCTCCCCTTTAAGCAAAGCTTTTGCAGACAGGTCAAGATTACTCGCAGCAGGTGATTACATCCATGCAATGTTGCTGTCTAATTCAGTGACAGTTTTCTTCTTCCTAGATTTTTCTCAAGGAAGCAGGTAACAGAGGAAGTACAAATGCACACAGTGTAGTCTGTACATAGACTCCCTCTGCACTCACCAGGCTGTGAAGTGACAGCATGGTTAGTGTGTGATTTAACTACTCTAAGGATGACCCTGGTTCTTTAAGGCAAAGTCCCCTTCTACCGCCTACCCCCTCCCAAAAAGGCTTTTGAGATGAGTTGGACATTAAACAAGATAAACTCAGGTGTGGCCAGCAACCAGAACAAGTGACCCGAACATAAAATGCAATGAGTGCTGTTAAGATAAGATATGAGATGCTTACCAGCATTAGTTTGGGTGGGACCTGTTTTCCTATCTCCTACCAAGAACCCCCTGGCTGTTATGTAATGTACTTTGAGGGCTCCTCCACTAAGAAGCAAAGATAAAAACTGGGTGCTGAGCTGGAGAACTTAAGAAATGAACTTTACCTAAGCTTTCTGTCATTGGATGGTCCTCTTCTTCTAGCTCATAAGAAAGAGGCTATAGAGCAACAGATTAGTTAACTATTTCATCATGTTCTTTTATCCATTATTTATAAATAAGTCTCTATCCCTCTCTGCAGAGAAGAGAGATTCCTTTTGGAAAGCCCAGAATGACTGATGTCATCTGGATCACTAATTCCTTATTCAATCTTGAAAAACAAGCCCTGGGGCTCTTACCTCTAAACTTCAAATGTGTGCATGGCAGGGAAGAGAAGCTTCTCTGAAAAATCCAACTCTTCACAGATCCTGAGGAGGAAGTGGCTCTAACAAACTCTATGTCGTTATCAGCTGGAGCCTCTTCAAGGCTCTGTATACCCCAGGCAGAACTTGAGCCCTCTGTTTCTTTGATTTGATTTGTCAGAAGTCTCAGACGGTATGACTGGGTTTTGCCCGAGGAGCATAGCCAAGATGAAGGCACTGATCATGTTCACTTTCTTATCAGACTACTGTCTGCTTTGAGCTACACTAAGATGAGAAAGCTAAATTGATGCTGTGCAAATACTCCCTCTCCACCTCAGTCTCAAGCCTGTCTGCCTCAGCACCTCTAACCTGAATTTTCTGCACAGACTAAACACTGCATTTGTTTGTCTTTTAAAGTGCTCCTAGCAAGATGCTGGCAGTTTGTTCATATCTTTTTAAGGGAGCAGGAGATAAGTGTCAGGAAAGATTAAATGCTTCCATGTTTCAGCTCCAGATCCCTGAGCAGACTGGACAGTGGAGGTTGTGGACCGAGACTTGCGTCCAATGCCCACCTCAACCACTGATTTACCGTGTATTTTTGCCCAAGTCAGTGCTTCAATAACAAGACAGATTCGTTTCAGATAAGAGTATGAATACTGACGCAACTTGCCTTTGTGCACAGCACCCTCAACATTTGGTACATGCAACAACAATTAAGTAATTTTTTGAACTAAAATCTTGTTTGCACTTTCCCAATTTCACTGCCCTTCTCTGTGCATTTCTGTCTGGACACGCAGGGTTGAGAAGGCAATGCTGGGTGCAGTAAGGAGCTGGGAAGTACACTGTCTTTGCCAGCTATGTGCTACTCAGAGATACCAGTACCAAGGGGAATTCCCAACTGGCCAGCTCCTCTGACTTAAAAGCCCTTTTACTTTGAAGAAACTGCTTTGACAGGGGAATCCAGCAGCAGATGGAAGGAACAGGAGGCTTTAAAAAGAGGCTACATTCCTTGAGAAAGCAGAACGCTCCCCAGTTTCCTAAAGATTCTTTCATTTACACAAAATTTCAGGTCCTGTCAGCTAATATTCAGCCACTATTACTTTAAAATGTTATTAGGGAGTGATAACACATCAAATCCACCGTTTCACTGCAAATTCTTCTTAAGCCAACTACATAAAATGAAAGCATTGATGCTATTGCAGAAAAGAGAGATAAGAAGGTAACTCAATTTAAAAGAAATGGCTAAATCACATTACTAAAAGAGTAGAAACTGGTCATGATTGATCAGAGAAATGATACTTCATAAATGTACAAATAGGGTCTCCTGTTGGTCTCACACTATAGCAAGTAGAATTGACAATCCAGTCAGCACCATGCAGCCTATAAGGCTGGTTTAAAAATATCTTCATCTTTTTTGTTATTCCCCCCTGTCCCCTAGGTCTCATTGCGTTAATATAAGATATCTACACTGTTCCTTCCATACCACATGCTGCCTCATATTGACAGAAAACATTCTCCCTTGAGCCTATAACCCAGGATATTGAGAAAGAATTCCTGACCTCTCACTGTTTCAAACTGGTAAGGCCTCTGCTCTCTTCTTCCAGCTATTTTAAGATGAGCTAGAAGGTCTCCGAGGTCCTCTTCCCCAGCAATAACCTGAGGAAGCCAAATAAAGTATTCATGACTGCAAGAAGAAACCAAAACAATTAAGTTACATACGTTTGAAAACAGCCTCCTTGAATATTTCAGGAGCACTTTGTTGCACAGTTATCTGCCATTCAATGAGGCTGGATGATCCTGTTACACTGGAAGCCAGCATTCCATGGCCCCTACCCAGAGGTCAGCCAAAATGACAGACCAACACACTGTACAGATGGTATTACACCCTACTGGAGAGATGGGCTTTATCTGGGTTTGAGCAGAAAGACTCTGCACTATGCTAAAACACAGTTCAGGCTTCCTCCTTTTAATTCCCTGACCTACCTCTGTAGTTAATGTCTAAAAAGAGAAAACTAAAGATGCAAGGCCAGGCAAGCCTGTACTAACTTTAGTCTTGCTGGTTTGGTAACCAGAGCAGGTAACAACAGTGAATAACCAGCAGAGTAAAGACAACAGCTGGAACTCTGGCATGATTAGAAACCAGCAAAACGGCCCATAGTCATTCTACTGCATCTTCACTGCTGTTGTGTCGTGTGCTAGCTAGAGTATAACTAAAGAGCATATGATCTTTGTGCTTCCATCATACTTACTTTTTACTGGGCACACTGACATGCCTGGGTGGCCTCAAATAAGGAGCAGTCCTTGTTCCCATTCTTCCTTTCCTGCGTAGCTGTGAACTTTGGGTTTGATAGACAACTCAAGTGAGTCAGTGAAATCCCTTGGATTTGAACTGGTTTTCAAACCAATTATACATGAATGCAAGAGTCTTTCCAAATGTGTGGGCTACAATCCTGGTGTGTGGCTGCCAGCAGGGCCTGTTCTCCCATGAGAAATGACTTCTCTGCAGAAAGCATCATAGCCCCTGAAGTAAAAATCAAAGGATCAAAGTGGAAAGTTAGATTGTCCAGACTGAAATGATTACACCCAGGTATTTGAAAATCCCCAGCAGTTGCTAATAAGCTTGCAGAGATAAAGGTAGAAAGATTCATGCAGCTAGCGGTGAGGTTTCATATTACAGCTAAACTGACTTCATGACCACCATCTGAAAGGATACACTCCTTCCTTCCAGTGTCTTCTATATTCTTCAGTTGTTTCCTTCACCAGTTCTGGTGGTCATCTTTGTGTAATTTGACCTTACAGCTAAGCTGATCTAATGGTGTGCTTCCTGTTAAACAAGTGGGCCCACTTGCCTGCAATTCCTTTTGCCGGTTATTCCCTTACTCCAGATCATAAGGCAAGATCAAAAGGCACTGGTTCAGTTGACTGATTCAACAAAATTTTAACATAGTTAAAAATAAAATTGAAAAGTACAAATATGTACTAGGAGAAGAAAGGAAGCAGGAGCAAGTAACACAGGAGGGCAGAACAGCTCTTAGCAGCAACACCACAGATGTGAAACTCTCTTGGGGCTCCTAAGGTCTGGGAGGGAACAGGAAGAAGAGTACAGGGAGGTTAGAGTATGCAGAAGAAGGTTTGGTTTTGAAACCATGACAGATGCTTTGACAGATTATTCTATAGTGGAACATTAGAAACTTTAGTGTGAGGAGGAACTTCTTTACTTTGAGAGGAGGAACTTCTTTCCTGTGAGGGTGGCAGAGCACTGGCACAGGCTGCCCAAAGAGGTGGTGGAGTCTCCGTCTCTGGAGACATTCCAAACCCGCCTGGACGCATTTCCTGTGCAACCTGCTGTAGGTGACCCTGCTCTGGCAGAGGGGTTGGACTAGATGATCTCCAGAGGTCCCTTCCAACCCTATGATTCTATGATATTGGTCCATTCATGCTTTTCGTGACACGTCGTATTGTCTTTACAGTTTTGCAAGCGTAGGCGCTCTTATTATGCTTTGCTACCAAAGATCAGTGGCAAACTGGGAGCGGTTTGCCTAGCCAAGTTATTAGAAGACATTCTCAAAGGGATTGCCTCCAAAACTTGCCATTTATTTTATAGGATGATGAACATTTTCTCCCATTTAATGTTAACAAGCCTATCAGTATCTCGTGCTCTATTCCATTGCAGATATTTAATTTCCTTAATCTTCTGTAGAAAGATCACTAGAAAGGTCTCTAGAAAGGTCTCATCCCTCCCTATGCACAGGGGATATCCTCATAAGTAATAAATACCTCTCAATAGATATCACTTTAACAACGTTTATAGAATTTGAGTCACTTCCATGCAGTTTACATTGTAATGGGAAGTTCCCTTTCTGTGCATACGCAGTCCTAAAACAAGCACATCAGTGAGCAACTTAACCTGCTGAATCAAGTCTGTTCAGCCTCATGAAACAAGAAAAGATGACAGTTACTATCTGCTGCTTGTCATCAAAGAAAACCTAACAGTATTAATAGTACTACCATGTTACTAACTAACGAGACACATGGAGTTCTGATACATTAATTCACGGCTGTGATGCAAGCTACTAAGAAATTAGCATTTTTCTTGTGTGCTAGAAAAAATAAGACCACTAGATGAAGATCTTACTCTCAAACAGGGTTTTCTAATGGTTTAGCAAACAAACTTCTACACAGCAGTTGAATGGGCACAGAGAACAGTAGGGATGAATCTGCCTATCCAACATCATTAAACAAAGATGAAACAGACTAGGAGTGGTTTATATCCAACCCAAAGTTCCCAAAGGAGTCTTTGAAAGTGCAATGCACTTCAGAGAGATGACATGATATTATTTGACTTTGAAATGCTCATGTCCCACTTACCATAGTCAAAACAAGCCTTTTTAAGGATGAACCCTGAATGTTGCACAACAGAAGTCATAGTTCCTGGACTCTCAGACTGCTTTTAGTAAAAGCTTCTTTCTGTGCTTCCTGAGCCTTTAGGACTGAGGCATTGCCACCTGCTGTGCAGTCTCCAGCAAGTCAACTAAGTATAAAATTAAACCAGTCTTTTTTAAAGGTTAATTCCATAGTAGGTGACTACCATTTAATGCTTAAGTTTTATTATTTCCAGAAACCATGCCTCATGGGCGTAACTTGACAGAACTGAATTTCCTTCCTCATTACTGTTCATTGGCATTCAAACGGTCTTCCTATAAATAACTTCAGGTCTGAACTGTGAGCAAACTGTCACAGCACTGACACCATCACAGGCCATCAAATCAATTAAGGGCTATCATACCTCCTTTGGTCACAAGCCTGCATTTCATCTGCTCCTATCTGTGTCAGGATAAAGACAGGAGGATGTACTCATCTGTAGAACAATACCACCCTTTAAGAATAATTCTCCCAAATTCCACTCCTTTGGCTAACAGGACAGACACTCCTCCAAATCCAATAATTTTCAGACTTTGCAGTTTGGAATAAAGCTCCCTCAACAATAACTTAAACCGCTTTCAACTCAATATACTGCCTAAATTAGCAGGTTCTCCTGAAATAACAATAAGCCTTTACGTGAACCTGCTATATTCTCTGCTTCCTTGGGACTCTTACCTCCATTAAGACTTGAGCTGTATCATCTGACTTTGGGGTGGAATTCGGCAGCTCAGAGATGTCTTTGTGTAGCAGATTTGGTGTTTTTTTATGAGCTCAGCCTGTTTCTCAAGGGCCCAGCACAGCAATCTGATAAAGGTAAGTTCCCTTTAAGGAAGGAGAGTATGAGCAGAAATCAAGCTTCATTTTTTGAAGTCCCTGCCCTGAGCATAAGCAGAGAACAGGAGATTGACTTTAAACAAATGAACAACATTCAGAGTCTCTTTAGGAACAAGCCCATAATATACAGACTCATTTGCCACAGGAACACACAGGAAGAAGAGATCCATATCTTTTGAAGGAGAAGAGCCAGCCACAAGCTGGGCTCTGACCATGAAGATACAGGTCCTTCCAACCGAGGGTGACTCTTCCTGACTGCCGTCAACATGGGTTCAGGAACACCCATCTTGAAGAAAGCCCCCTCACCATAAAAATATTTTAAAATATAACTTACCCCAGACACAAAATCTATGTCACAAAGAGCTGGAGAGCAGTAGTCTCTACACATTTAGCTCGGGAAGAGGTGTACAGTGGTGACAGATTGAAGTACCTCTTTAGCTACTTTCCTCTCTACTGAAACAGACCACAAGTGCAAGGAGCCTTTTAGCTCTCCTGTCTTTGTTGTGTTCCTGGCAACCCTTCTCCTGCCACCCCCATGGTTCGGTTCAGTCAACATTTATAAAAAGCTCATCTTCATGAGATACAAGAGGAAAATGAGGAGTTTGTTTACACAATAGTGTTCATTACAAGGAAATCGGTCCCTCCAGAGTCCCTGGCAGAGCTGACTGACCTTACAGGGTATGACATCCCACAGCACCAGTGCAGGAGTTGGTGGTGGCTCACAGTCGTTGGTGGAAGAGATCACTTGCTTGAATTTCCCATCTCCCACCTTTGTTGCTCTGTAGCTTTCACAGTCCTATCTTAAGTGGCAAAAACAGAGGCTGCTGCAAAGGCAATATAAGGAACAGCATTGCTGACCCTCTGCTAAGCAGGGGATGGACACTGGGGCCCAGCTTGAGGGTAAAGTATCAGGAAGGTGAAGTATTTTATGCATTTACACCGTGCTCAGAAGGCATGCAACGGTGGCAGCCACGAACAGGACCCCACCCAGGACACTTCAGCATGTTTCTAGGGGACATAAGTGCTTCCCGGGTCTTCCCTGAACTCCTGCAGCCCGTTATCACAAAAGAGAAACATTTTCGTGCCGTACCTCTCGAGAAGGCGGCGGCGCTGCGGCTCCAAGGCACGGAGGAGGGCGGCCCTGCGCGGAGCCGCCTGACGGGAGCCGCCGTGGCGGGGGGCAGCGCTCTCTGCCGCCGGCACGAGACGGGAGAAAGGGCGGGAAGAGGCGCCGCCTCACGCTCTGAGGAGAGGGAGGGGCGCGCGGGCGGCACTCGAGGGGAAGGGCTTCCCTCAGCACCGACAGACACCCTGAGGCAGGAAACGTCACGGCTCGGAGTAGAAGCAGCAGAAAAGGGCGGAGAACCCGCTACAGCTGTGAGAGGGCAGGTTCAGCCCTCCTGCTCTGGAAAGGCATCTCTGAACAGAGGTTGTAGTGACAGGAAGCATAAAAAGCTGTGAAGACTCACCTCTCAGGAGGCTGTAGAGCACCCAGCCAAGAAGGGAAGAAACTCACCCCTCTGCTGCCACCCAGCCACGGTCTCAGCCCTCTTTCGTGACGCATTAAGCCAGTCAGTGGAAGATGACCACTTGCACCAAGAAGAGCATTTACTTCAGTTGTTTACTTCCCATGCCATGGGGAAGACTAAAGGATAAAGTACTTAATTGGAGAAAACAGAGCTTGCAACTGCCACCAGGGAAAGCCAGGCCACCTCAGCCTACTTATCTCCACAGGCACAGCATGAAGAAAAGGCCCTTTTTCGACCAGAAACCAGTACCCAGACATGTTTGATAAGGGGCTGTTCTTAAGAGGGACAATCTCTATCTGAGCAACAGTTGGAACAAATTAATCAAGAGCAGGACGATCTCAAGGGCCATCCTACTGCTGCAGTAGCTTTTTCACATACAGGTTTCCTGGTTCTCTTGTAAATTTTGCCTAATCTGGGGAGCTCGTCAAACCCACTACCGCACCAGAGGAAGAGGTCAATGTTTTGCATGGAAATAATCCAAGCACTTGGGGCTTGCAGCTGTTAATGAAGGCATCGAGTTTTCTGTGACCAAGGGCTTGGGGCAGCTATTGAAGGAATCAGCCTTCTCCACCTGGCTTACCTCAGAGAATCAGCTACAGTTGCAACAGAACCTTGGCCTTTGCTTGAGAGAGATCACCAAGTCAAATAGTGTGGCTTAGCAAAGACCATTGGGCTTTAGAAGATGACTTCCACTAAAGTCTGTCTCACTCTTCAGCTGTGCCAATTTAACAGCAGATCCCAGTCCTGCTCTTATTAAAGACACCCCAATTCATGAGGCCACACAGATGGTGACATGCTTTGCAGGCTGAATTTAGGACTACAGTCCAGGCATGCATTTATTCTAGCTGCAATAGATACAAACCATGTTCTAAGAAACAGACCAATTAAGCTGTAAAAAAACCTTCATTCTTGGACTAACCAGACATGCCTCAGGCCTTACGACTAAGATGAAAAGTACTTTTCCTTCCAACGTTATGTTCTTCTAATAGAATTGTTAGACAAATTCAGAAAATATTCAGTTGCTAAACATCTGAGGAAAGCTTGCATTATTATTGGAGGGCGGGGGGGGACGACGGACGGACTCCAAGCCAAGCTTTTCTAGGACTATAGAATTTTGGCACCAAATATGCAACCATATAAAAAAGCTCACATTACAAGAAAGCATTTGACCTAAAATTCAGGCCACTATAAAACAGCATCCCATATAGGTACCCAATATGTGTATTCAAATGTGGAAAATTTGGGCTGTTCTTTCATTGTGATCCAAGACTTTCCCCTCTGCAGAGAAACAGGTCTGCAAAGGTTAGGGAACATGCCAACAGAGCTGTAAAGAAAGGGGTTTTTTTTCAAGCACTGGCAGCCAGTGTTAACAGTGGCTCAGCTCCTGCAGTGAAGGGGCACTTGACAGTGCCAGACCCCAGTGAGACTGCATAAAGCAGGAGACAGGGAGAGCACTGCCAAAGCCTGACTGGCAATAATGTTAATAAGGGGCAATGAGCCCTCAGAGTGCTTCCAAGCATTAAGCTCTTGGAGGCAGCAAGCTTCTATCAGATCCTAGACAAGGGGAGTTCAAGTGGAAAGTAGAGGTAGGCACAAAACTCAAGGAGTTTGGCAGCAGCTGAATCCTCTGATCAGAAACAGGCTATTGTTATTACTGTCAGCTGATGGGCAGACTAAGGGTAACAGCAAGACTCAGAAGGCAATTCCTGAAAGGGAGAAATACAGAGGTATTTTTTTTCCCCAGTTGCATTCAAAAGCTGCTTACAGACATTCACTGAAGACTGCATCCTTCGTGAACACCTTATCCCATCACCGATTTTACTTGCTAGTGGTTTTCTGACAGCACACAAAAAAATACATCCTAGTTCTGAATGTCATGAGGCTTTCCATCCTCTCCCGCTCAGTTCAGAATATAACTGAAAGCACAACACATGAGTTCCAGTCTTCTCCTGCTTTGTCCTCTTGCTATTTCTCATGTATTTTAGGCATGGAAGCTCTAAAAGGATTCTTAATGCCTCTGCTCACAACAATAAGCCAAGCACTTGAATCCAGTGAATGCCTCAGCTATTGGTTTAAAAGCAGCATCGCTAGGAAAAATCTGCCAAATATCAGCACACATCTTCAACTAATCAATCCCATTAATAGTCCGGCTTGTGCTTTCAGGAAAATAACAGGAAGCCTGGATAAAGTTGTTTTGGTTTTAAATTTAAATTCACTTTAAGGTGTACGAATTATGATAGCATTTTTGTGACTTGTCTAACTCTTTCAGTGGACCTACTGGATTTATCAAGTTATGTGGGTGAAAATGGGAAGAAGTTATAAATTGCTTTTGCCCTTTCTGAGCAGGACTGCCATGTCACTTACCCCAAGCCTGCCAGCAAATTAAATACTCAGAAAAGGCATTAGAATCAGCCCATCTGTGAGGAGCAGAAAGAAGCAGCTGGGTGCACCAGGATGATGCACATGCACAGGATCACACCAGGTCAGAAGCTGCTGATTAAAGCCCAACTTCCTGTAAATTTGCAGCATCAGTGCCTGGCACAAGAGGTGGAAAACAGCAGGCCACCTTTCTGTAAGCCTCCATCCTGCAGCAATAGAAACAAGGAAATAATGAAGCTAGCAGAAATAAGGAAATAGAAACTAGTTTGTGAGACCATGTTGAGTAGGAGAGACAGCTCTATAAACCTTATTAGCAATAAATTAGGTCTCAAAAGGAGATACTAATACTTTTAGAAGTATTCTAGAAGAATACTTGTAATACACCTGAGCAACAGCTACTGCAACCATATTCTCCTGCAGAATAGAAAGTGCCCACCCTAGTACTCTAGGAAAGAAAGGATCCCTCCACATTGCTGAGGAAGATAAAGACAGAGCTCGAAACAAGCGGGCTTCCAAGGAGAGGTTTCTAAAGCATGCCAAGGATGACAGCTCAGCACCCAGTCTGAGAGGTTTTAGTTCTTTCTCACTGACTCTCATAGTGCTACAAGCAAGTTACAGGAAATAGGAGAATACGCTGTTCTTTTTCTTAGCTGGAAAAGAAGAAAGTGGTGTTAAGTCAGGTACAAAGGAACGAAAAAGTTTAAAGAGTAACGAACTGCTCTGCACAGCATTGCACCAGTTTGGATTCAAAATCCATTGGCTGACGAGTACAGCAGATTATCAGATCAACTGTTTCTCCATTCAGTGTGTTATTTCAAGTTATTTATGGACAAGCTAATAGATGACCTTCCAGGGACTATAATCTGAACCGATGCCCTTTTCTGGCAACACTATGTATGAATTGCAGGACAGTGATACAATCAACTTGCTTGCCATGTGCATCTTCTCCAAACCACCACCTTGCTTAACAAGGCCACTTGATCTCCAGGAGTGCTCTTTGCCTCTACAGCTCAGAGAGGGACAGCTCCACCTTCTTCAACAGGTAAGCGGACATGAGCCTGTTGCCAATGTGAAAGAAGCAACTGATGGAAAGAATAGATATGAGAGCAGACAAGGATCACAAAAGGGAATTCAGAGTTTTATTTCCAAAAAAAAAAAAAAAAGCAATGTAGTGTTGAAACAAAAATCAAGTTCAGTTAGTTTTCCTCTGATTTGAATGGCTACAAAAATAGATTCTACCCAAATCCATAAAGCCAGTTAACAGTACCATAACAAACAAAACCCAAAATTACTCATTCAGATACCACATACAGCAGTCACAGGAATCTAGCATATATTATTTAATTTTTTTTTTTAAAAAGTAAAGTTCTAAAATGTTTCTGTTAAAACTGAAATACCCATACGATTTTAAAAAATTGTACAAAAAATAATTTTAAACCAGTTGGAGGTAACAGTGTGCGTTTATTAAAATCCTGCACCAAGGCAGTAACATTTATAATTTAAAACCCAGCCCAGTAGAAAAGAGAAATGTGCAAACATTTAAAAGTTAGATGTACTCAGAGGCTTGTGGTGCATCAGACCTGGCGATCCACTTCTGTCCTAATGCAAGGCGGGCTCCAAGAGGAGATGTCTCAAATGAGGCACTAAAAGGGGAGGCAGAGGCCGGCATGCATATGCATGCAAGTTGCAGCTCACTAGCCTGCAATGCAGGGAGCAGTGGTGCCCTCTCCCCAGGGACGGTTTGCCCAATCAGTAGTGTTACAGCACTCAATCCAATGCCAGAAAGTCCTTGATGAATTCTGGTCAATCTGCTTTGGGATAAAAGAATGCAAAAGCCATTTTAGAAAACAGAAGTTGAAAGCTAATGAGAGCTAATGAGTTGATATACTCAACAGATTATTGCTATGAGCTCTGGCTACCTCTCCATCATGCTTCATGGTAAGATTAAGCATCAGGCAGGAGCCTTCAAAGGCTTTTTATCTCTTCCTTTAAAACTGATGCAGCATATTTACTCTTGTGGTACAAGGTGATGAACAGTGCTAGTACATCACACAGCGAGCAGATCTACATCCTGAAAATTCAGACCATAATTCTGCACTATCACAAACCATTTAAATAAGCTGTATTTTACAAACAAACTCCATTCTACTTTCTGCTTCCTTTGACTGCTTCACTGGGCCTGAAATATCCTGAGCCTCACCTACCTCCTCCATTACTTAGTCCATGTCCTAATGGATTTCTTGCCAAATTTCTTTCTGCATAGCTCCTGCAATGACACAAGAAAAGATTCATTATTGCAATGCAGTATCATCCCATCCACTCCCAGCTGCTAACGGAAGACCAGGATTAGGTAGTGTCCAGAGGAAGTGCGCAGAGCAGAGCATGTCAGGCAGTCACTTATCCTTACACACCAGCAGTTACCAATCCCACCAAGCTTCCTGCATCCGTTGCCAACAGTATTCCTTTGTCTACACTTCCGTAGCCCCTGTCACCTGAACATCAGTATTCTAGGGAGACAAGGTAAAGCCCCGCACCCATGGTGGTAGCTTAGCTCTATTGTATAGACAGAATGGGAGCAGAGATACTGAACACGTCCCAGTGACAGTGTCAAGCCAGGATTAAAACTCCAGAGTCCCATCCTCGACCAACTAAGCCCATGTGGCCTGCCCTTAGATCAGTATGGGTTGACACGAATATAAACCTGTATGCGAATACTCAGAGTCCTGTTCCTTTGGGATGTGGGAATGTGATCTCTCCTGCTTTTCGGAGAGAAAGAGACAAAGCATTATTCATAAAAAATGTCAAGGGACAACACGTGAAAGAGAACCTGCCTCTCTTACTATTTCCCTTTGATAGTTTGTGGGACACACACAACCAGATTCCAGCACAAGGATCCCTACCATCATGTTGGGCATCCCCCTGCTTTCAACTAGAAATGCCCTCCCTTGCCAGACCCAGCCATTAACAGCAGCAGTTGGTTAATACTCACCCTCTGCCCCCCTCCAGGGTACTCTGGATCTCCTTCAGGACTTCTGGAAAGCAGAGGGTTAAAGCAGTGAGCCAAACCAGAGGAGATCTGCTTTCAGGCAGCAGCCTAGCCACATTCCACCTTGCCTTTAAAACCTGCCTCCCACAATACGGAGGTCAGACCTTAATAGTTTCATTGCCCCTTCAACAGCATGAAGTTTTTACTGAACAGGCTGGCATAAAGGACTGAAGCAGTCATTTGCCAGAGGAAATGTTGCCAGTCCCAGTGTACCAGAGCCCCAAAGGAACAGTCTGTTCCAGCTGTCATTTTACACAAGTCCTACTGGAAAGTAAAGATCCTTCTCTTATCACAGCAGTGAATGCAGCTATGTGGAACAACCCCTGCCTGAGGGTATGACTGTCTGTCCAACCTCTCACTTCTCCCGATTCACGAAAACCCACTGTTTCTACCAGTCTTGCGTAATTGCAGATCCCTCGAAACTAAGTACTGGAACACACAAAATTCCCAGCAGCTTTCTTCCTTTCCCACCCAGAAAGGCACCTGCCCTGTCAGTAGCAAGACTTCATCTTACTCACTTTCATCATTGAGTAATGCATGTTCCATCAGCCTCCCAGACTTCCTTTCTAAAAAAAAGAGTAGGAAAGCATCTGTTACCTAACAATATTTTCCCCTTTTCATGAAAATGTGCAGTTTTGGAAACCTGCAATAGAACTGGATTTATTTATTTCCCCCTGTTAAGTACCTTTTGACTTTACTGAATGCTTCACAACTAATCCTTAAAGCCTCTCCCATACTGAACTGTATTTTCCAGCAATACTAGTTTGGCTAACAGAAGATCTCATCTGGAATTTCAGACCTTATCCTCCTACAGCCTCTTCCTTCCAGCAGAAACTATGTTCCATCCTTTCAAGGCAACCTTACCACACACAACTTCCTTTAGAGCTAGCAACTACCATGTCCAGGCAGGTCACAATGTTTCCCTCCTGTCCCTCCTTACTTTCCTCTTTCTTAGGTAGAAAATATCAACTGTAGCAATAGGAAAGATGTTTCAGGTTTACACGTCACCATTTAGTACCATTATCGTTTGCTTACCATCTTCTCCATAGTCTCCTGAACTCCTTCCTGATCCCCTAGAAAAGGAAAGGAGACAGAAAACAAACACTGACTCTGAGGCATAGGGGTGCAGAGAATTCACATATATTCTTGGCAGCTACAAGAAGCTCCAGTGCATGCTAACTAATGGTTTGTTGAGCAAGAACGTAGGAAGGGCTTCACCACATGTTGGTGATACAGAAGCCCGCAGGCATCAGAGAACATTTCTAAACTTTTGGAATAAAATTCCTATGGGATCTCCATGAGCGTCAGACCTACTGCTATTTGCTTATGTTCTAAGAGGAGAGGAGGAACACTGGATTTCCCATCACAGAGCAACAGTTCAGCCTCATCAGTAACACAGAAGTATGCAAGTGTCAGGTGTCAGTCAGACACATCGTTAAGGAACAAGTAAAGCCAGCCAGAGCTTACAGTTTACGACTCTAGCTTAGGGATACCAATTCCAATGCTTCACTACTTTGTCCCACCCAGCTGTACTGCAAGTAGGAAAATCATCAGGGAGAAGGTTACATTTCCTCATGCCAATTTCTTGTAAACAAAGACTTCAAAGTCCTTTGGTTTTGGCTGTTGTTTTTTTGTGATTTTTTGGTTTGGTTTTTTAAAGACAACATGCTCTATAAAATACAAAACTTTGTTGGAAACAGTTTGGAAAAGGAGACAGACTTCAAGAACTCAAAACACAGGCTTGCTTCTATAACACAGAAGCAGATCTCACTACTCAGACACAGTCAGTGGGCAAGAGTTTTACAGACTTTACCTGGATTTTCTTGCAGCATTCTCTATGCCAGACTTGTTGTGCATATGATTGTTGCTTGTAACTTCGGGCATGTCCACAATGCACCGGGGCTCCACTAACCATTTGGTAGAAAGGGAAAACCTCTCAAACTCCGATGGCGAGATCAGATAGAAACCTACAGATGATTGGGAATTTATAAGCAATTCTCAATTCCAAGAATCCAAAAAAGAACAGATCTCAGCATCCTCTATGTCTGGCAGAAAGGGCATGCATTTCCTCCTATGTAAATGAGAAGGAATCATTGAGGAAGATATTATCCCAGTTTCCCAAGGATTATGTTAGCCTAGAGACTGGGCAATTTAAGATTATGCTGAGTTGTAATTGTGTTGTCCTGTGCTGACAGTTATGAAAAGCAGCAGAGAAAAATGTAAAAACTGAACTACAAAGCAGCAATCCACCTTCATCAGCCATAGGATGTTAGATCCCAGTTTTGCAATTTGAGCATTGAGCCACGGGCATGTATAGGAGGCACAATGCAGCCATTTCCACAGTGACTGCTGCTTAGAGAGCCATTCTCTTGACTCCAAACAAGAGGAGAGTGGCCAGATGAAAGCTTCCTATGGGGCACATCCAACCTGTTAGCTGAAAACCGCTGTATTTATTAACAATAATGGAATAAACTCACTTCTGTTAATTCTGATAATTCAAGTGTAAGTACCTGTTGGCAACTGGTACTGGCCAGAAACATATAATGGATATATTTACATAATATTCACATGCATACACAGCCAGTTCTAAACACTAAGCCCTATAATCCCTTTTCCACTGTCTCAAACACACAACAGAGGCAGATGATATGGGAGAAGCACACCTTACCTTGGCCATATTTGGTGAAGACGCAGGATGCAATGCCGCTCACATCTTCTTTGCGGATGCAAGGGTAACGGATCTGTAACTTGAGGAAGGGCAGCGAGATGATCTGAATGTCTCCCAGGTTAGTCAGGACAGCCAGGTCATTTTCACTATAATCGTCAGTCTTGCAGCTGCCAAAGTTCGCAACCGTCACCTTTCGTACCCTACAGCCTTCCAGGGCCGTCAGCTTGAGCTTCAGTTTGGAGCTAACCTTGGGTAATGTGAATACCTGTCAATAGAAACAAGGCGCTGACATCTCTTTCCTGCACAATGGCAGCTGCCGCACCCCAGGACATCTGCTGCTCCCTCCTTTAACAATGCTTTGATTCACAGTGAATACACACAGGTGTAATCTGAGTCAACCTTTCCCCTGCTCATGGGACAAGAAGTAATCAGCCACAGTCAGTGTTAGAATCTGTTTCTGTTCTGATATCAAACAGTTTTACCCTTCAGTCTGCAAACTGTATTTCTCCCCTAGTTCTTTCAAAACCCCTCCATATTTGGCTATAAATTATTACTGAAAGAGAAAAAGGTTTACACTGTGTGCTCTTCCTCAGTAAAAAGCCAGGGCCAGCTTATAGCAAGCTACTTCAAGTCTTCTCTTCTACGATGACTAGTTAGTGTGCAAAACAAGAAGCTTTTTAGTTGCTTCACAGAAATGCTTAACAATTCCTGCTTATATACTAACCACAGCAAAAGTCCTTTCCCAAAAGCAGAAGCAGCCTTGTCCAAAGAGTATAATGTAATATAGGAATACAATTTCTGTGATCAGCATGTGCATCACTATGCTGAATATCCAATTTGTCAGCACACGCCTGATTTATGGACACCCCAAAAAGAAGCACTGCCCCAGGGGTGTTATTCAGGTACAGCAGAATGAGCACTCCCAAGTGCACCTTTCCACTGAGCACTGCCCAGTGCTTTCGCAAGTTTTATGCACAATCCATACACACCTCCTGGGTGATACTTACCTTAAATTGCTCTTCAGAAACCACCAGCAGTTGATGGCTGCCTTGCATATCAGGACTCTTAGAAAGGTCATGTGCTACTTCTAGGGGTTCTGGGAGGGGAGTGCTGCGTCCATCCAAGACAAGTATACCCACAACAGGAGCCCTGTGCATCAGCTGAATCTCTTTGGCTAGACAAGCAAGATAAGGAGGAAAATAAACAAACAGAAAAACCAAACAGGAGTCTAATCAGAGACACTATGTTAGAACCTCACTCATATTCTCTCAAAGCTGGAGACCTATACAATGTGGCTATTGAAACCCTGCCTAAAAAGATTTAGTAGTTAAAGAGTATTTGGACTGAACTGGTTCATGTTAAACAGTAACTATTACTACATAAAGATAGCAGGTCCAGCTGTCAGAATAAGGTACATGTGCACTGAGGCTTGATGGTAAACTTCAATGACAGCTGACACAAATTGAAATTTCTTAAGTCAGTAGGAAATGAGGCTAAGGTATATCAGGCAGTGCTGGAGCTCACTTACCCTTCAGTTCAGTTGCTGCAGTGAGCATTGCTTAGCTCAGACACTGTTACGTTTAGCTCCACTGATAAACAGTGGTAATTGAGCTACCTTGCTTTTCGTATGCAACTCTTGGTTATACTAGTGATAGCTCAGATCCATTAGGATCTTGCATTCACAAGGCATACTTACCCTGCTCTGCCCTGACAGGTTCATCCATCCTCCTCTCTGCTGGAGGAACACGTAAACAGAAGGCGTAGACTGTACCTCCATTGGTGCCTGCCCACAAGGACGGGCAGTGGCGCGAGCCTGGAGCAACAAGAAGGCTCATGAGAAGGCACTACCTGTGACATCCTTGGATAACTGCTTTCCACTAGCTATACACATTCTCCCTCTGTTTATACCCTAAATATCTTTATATTATGGCAGACTTGCCAGGGAAACGACAGGCTCTTAGCACTTCTTTTCCCAATACATCTCCATCAGCAGCTTTGATGAAGGACATGGCACGTGAGTAAAGGGAACAGAGTGCTGTTTCCATCAGAAACCACAATTGCTGCATCCATTTTTCATGTATTTATATCACATATGAGCAGAGTACATTTGTGCATAATATCAGTTTGGGCTCTGATGCACAACCAGCCACCACCCTCACCAAAATTAAAAGGCTCTGCTGGGGGGAGGGGTGAACTTTAGAGTAACAAGACAAGGAAAAGCTTATACAAAAGAGTCAGATACCATTCCAGCACATTTGAAAACCATACATAAAGGCTGCATCCATAGATGAACTACTAATTGCCTTGGATTAGCCAGCAGCCAGAACAGCTAGATAACAATTCTGCATGACAACATATGCTCTTGTTCTATATTAGTTTTTCAGCATAGCACAAAGTAGGACATAGGAGGTGCCAAATTTTCCTGGCAGTAAATTCTAATACCTTCCTTGGCAGGAGGAGGAAAAACCCATTTGGAAGAAGAGAGAGATGCTTTTTTCTACTCACTGTCTCTCAAGAAGGTATCAGCAAAATATAAGGTGCGCACAAAGCCAGTGAAAGAGTCTTCTGCAGACCGGGCTTCAATCTTCCGCTGGACTGGAGCCAGTTCCATTTCCTGCAATGCGTCTTGGTCAAATTTGGCATTTGCTTCTTGCACCTTCAAAGAGAGGACACGTTTTATCAGTCAGGCAAAGACATGGCGGGGAAGAGAGACAGTAAGAGTGGCAGCAATAGAAAGGGAAAGCACCATCATACCAGTGAACAGGTATATTCTGCATAATTAACTACAGACAATACATTTTCTCTAAAAGTGTGACTATTTTATTAACAGATAGCAGCATCAGAAGTTGCTAGTTTTAACCCTTATACCAGTAGCTACTGATACCATAGCAGGACTGCAAACCACTTCCTGCTCCAGGACCCCAAAAAGGTGGGCCCCTCACCTCTGAGGCATTTCCACTACCTCCTCGTCGCTTCCTACTAGACACCCGGCTTCTTCTGATCCGCCTGAATGATTGACGGAGGGACTTCTTCAAGGATTTCACCCGAGACAGTGGGCCTTCTAAGGCCAGTTGGTCACTGGGATGCAGTGTACACCTGAAAGAGGGAGACAGCAGGCAGGTGGTCACTGTCTACTGGGTGGCAATCCCTCCCAAGAGTCCAACAGGACACATACAAATGTTGGAACATGCTTATATATTCTTGAAGATCTTGAAGGACAGAGTCCAATGAGGCACAGCTGCTTGCTACACTGACTGCTCTTAAGAAATCGCTTATCATAACTTGCTTTGTTAGCAATTCCAGGCTATCTTTAACAGAGGATTACCACAGACCTCCTGGAAAGGGGATACTTACTTGACAAAGACCAGTCGTTTCTGCTGGTGATCAAAAAGCCCAAAACCATGACTAGTACCAAAGGCCACAAGCTTCCATTCAGAGTGAAGGGCCAATGAGGTGACCACAGCTGGTGGCTGACATTGGACAAGGACAAACGGCTGAAAACCAGCTTCAAATCGAACAGGTCCATCTCGAGTCTTTAGTTTCTCGTGACCTTTCCATCGATAGCCCTCTTGGTCCTGCAGGAGATCTGCTTCAGCATGGTCCACAACATGTTCTGCATCTTCGTCATTCAGTTCCATCACCAGTACCTGAAAGGAAGAGGACACTCTTTGCTACAGTTTTTACAAGTCAAGCAGTCCTCCAAGCTGCAGCCTTCTCAGCAGCTGCAAAACTACAGTATGTCTCAGGGCTGATAAATAGCATTAGATAAAGTCTAAAAATACAGATTAGAGAAAGCAGAGAATTGTGAAACAACTTTTTCAGCAACTAGATCGATTTACCACTATAGAAGTTAGTATTTCAAATTTTAACACAACTCCAAGTTGCACTGTGATGACCTGTGCTAAAAGCAAGATTTACAATGACTGTTTATATTTCAATACCTGTCCTGCTGTACCAGCTACAGCCAAGTACCCACTGTATTTACACAGGTAGATCTTCTGGATCCCAAGTCTAGGATCATCACTGTAAGGGTCGAAGGTACCAACCTAGGTAAGAGAAAATACACAGTGTCTGGTCTCTGCATATGCATTAACTGGGACAAGAATCAAAACACCTCAAGTTTTCAGAAAGCTTCCACAAGCAATAGCTATCTTACTTTGCGAAGTGGAGGCCATTCGTCCTCACCCAGGGTGTTCATATTGTCATTGGGATCAGCATCTGTGAGAAATACTCTCACTGTGCTTAGCTTATAAAGGAGATGTAAGCAGACACCAGATGCATCCCAAAACCGCACAGTGCCATCTTCATGCCTGTATGGGGAAGGGTTACAGAAACACACATCATACAGGAGAACAGCAAATCACCCAGAGGAGGATGATAAAACAGAGGGGGGAAAAAAAAAAAAAAAAAAAAAAAAAACACAACCAAAGACTAAACCACACTGCTTACAAAAGCCCTGAGCTGTGCCAACTTAGAGCTTCAAGAGAAAGATATCTGGGGGGGTTTTGTTGTTTTTTTTTGTGGAGTTTGTTTTTGTTTTGATTTAGGTTGTTGGGTTTTTTTAATCCAGTTTGTTCCTGATGATCTGACACCAGTGTACAATTTAAGATTACTCCAAAAAGCACTGAAAAGGAAGAAAAGCTTAGCATACAGAAGAACAACTCATCCTGACAAAAATACTATTACTGGGAAGGAGGGAAAGAACTCAATCTTTAATCTTAGTTCTCCGGGTGAAAGCTGGTAACATTCTTCCAATATAAGGACTTCCAACGACTTGCTGCATCAAGAGTGAAGTCGGAAGAACGGCCCACTGAAATTCTTAAAAGTGCTTTGAAAAGAAACTGATACATTTTTATGCAATGAGACAGTCTCTTGCTAGCTACTTCCACCACTTAGCTAGATCTGTTCATACTGATCAAAGCAGACAGGAGTCCAAGCAAACCTCTTTTCTGAGATTCAGAACAGTGTAAGGTAACAGGGGGGTAAGCTTCAAAACCTGCAAGACTAAGCTCCGCTTTTACATTGCTCCCTTTGAACTAGTCTGGATTACTGCCTGGACTTCTACACTGATGTTTGGTGGGGGACATGGTGGGGCAACAGATAATACATCAGAACTACAAATAAGCCAACTTTATAGGTTAGCTGTGGACATCACAACCTGTTTGCTCAGAAGTAGTAGAACCAGGTAGCTTTACAAAGCCAGCAGCCCAGCTTTGAGAGGTTTTATTGTGAAGCTGCAGTCTTCTTCCTACAAGATAAGCCAACTTTAATCTCATGGGAAAGCCTCAGTTGGTTCAAAAGGAAGAACAGAAACTGGAAAGGGCTCCTTGATTGTTATCAGTTAAGTACATACCCTGTTAGAAGCAAGTCCCTCTGCGGAGGATCTGGAGCTACATTCGTGCCACCATCAATCGGCCATGGCTGCAAATACATTAAGGGAAGACTGTGACTTCCTGGGCAGTGACAGTGTGAAGAGAATATGCAGTCAGCAGGAGAGCATGAACTTCAGTGCAAGGGGCAGTGAAAATAGTCCATGCTGTTAGCTTTTGTTTGGATTAGATGTTCCCGTTCTGACACCAGCTGTGCTTTTTAGAAGATATTCTACACATTTCCTCAAGAAGCTGTGCAGAAAGCTTCATGCTTCTAAATGAAAAGTTTGTTACGACTGACAGCTGGGAACGCTCAGACTTTCCTTCTAGCTTGTCAAGGCCTGAAAAAAAAAAATCACATTTTAATCCCCCAGTGTGAGTTACTGTATTGGTGGTGCTCTGGGAAAAAGCCTTTCTCGACCCTATTAAGAGGCAGGACAACGTCTGTTGGGACTCATCCCTCCACACGGAGTCAGCAGTGCAGACCACCCACATTCTGAGCAGTCATGCTGTTCTTAAACGCATGGGAACACATGTACATTTAAAGCTGCCATACCATATTCGAGTAGTGAATGTTCTGCTTGCTCCCAGCACTGATAATCCTCTCCCACAGTTTCAGTGGGATGTTGGAGACATGGTGCGAGCAGGTGATGGCTGAGCAATGGAGAGAAGCCAGGTACGGAGGATGGACTGCTGGCCAGCCTGCAGTTTTCAAGTCTATAACTACCAGCTCTTCTTCTGCCAGCACCACCATAGCAGAAGGGTCATCAAACTCTGCAGAAATGAGATTCATTGAGGCTGAGAAAAATGACCATCCAAGGTTAATAGAAACAAGCTTCCTGTAAAGCTTATTTGAAAAATGTTATCACAGAGCTCTACACAAACATTTTTTTTGGCAAAACCTCTAAATGCTTCTGTGTTAACCAGGCCTATTGAGGCACTAATATTAATAGATTTCAAGATACTAGCAGATTCACTGCAATTCATGTTTCTTTACACCACTCCTGGGACTGTCAGAGTGACTTTTTATAGATTCCACTGCAGAATTAAAAATTCGTTAACAACATACACGGCTAAATAACACAAGCTCATGTTCACCACTGTAACAGCCACAATTCAAAGGACTTTACCTATGGCTAATTAACAACATGGGGTGGACAGACATGCATACACCCCAGCAGTGACCCATTTAGTACTGTGTTAGGACCACAGTCCATCTAGGCTAAGCTGCTTAAACACAGTAATGCCTTGGGTTCTGCAGAATGCTTCTCTGCTTGAACTGACAAGTATTTACAGTTCAGCTCTCTTACTTTTCATTTTCCTTACTTTTCATATGTTGTGACACATCCTCTGGACTTTTTTTAAAGAGTGTGTACATCATTTAATATATAGTCATGTGTATATTAGACAAGATTACAAAAAAAGAAATTTGTTAATGTAACTTTACAGATGACACCTGACACAATCAATAATTAAGATTTTTCATTGTAACTAGAATTAAACTGAAAAAAAATTAGTCTACAAGGACACTCTTGAATAATGTTTGCAAGACAACCACAACAGTAACTGGTGCGGAAAATCAAAACCACAAATCAGTTCATACCAATAACGATTAACACAGCTACAGAAATCTAAGTGAAAGCATAGCTATAGTGTGTGCGTGGGGGGGTGACAGTGAGCCATAAGTAAACAAGCAGCTTTTCACTGACCTTCCTTGCTAACCTGTACTTTTACTTCCCTTCTTTAGTTGTTCGATTACCTGGAATATACTTGCAAGAAGGCACGTCTATAAGCAAGCACATACCAACGCTGTTCACTCAGCAAAAATTGACTTCAAGTAATTAGTACTTGGCACCATTCTAGTTAGACAGCCAAAGTTTCACCTCTGACTAGCCACTGTCATAACACAAAACTAATTAGTTCAGTTTCTTCATGGAAAAAGTGTTTTATATACAGTTTTACTTTGCTTTCTTCCATGCAGTCATTTGCAGTTGCCTACAGGACTTCTGAATAGAACAAATAATATCATACCTGTACTGTATTACGTACGATCAGCCCTACATTCTGACTGCTACCAATATTAACCAAATATACTGTTTTAACAATATTCTTTTTCCTGCAAAGGCACACATCCAAGCTTATTGGTTATGGCAAGAATCTGTTTTAAGCTGCTGAAGTAACAAGCATACTAAAATTTGTCATGACTGCCATACACTCATCCACCTGCTAATTTAAAAAAAAAAAAAAAAAAAAGAGAGAAAACAGGAAGGGCTGGCCTTTTAAAAATTGTTTCCACAGCATATTCAGGGTAGTGGAAAGTCACCAGCTACCACCATGCTGCAATGCATAAGCTTTGTGCTTATTAAATTAAGTGGCTTTGGTACACAATTAATACCTTCGTATTGCCATTGCAGGGAAGACTGCTTAAGGGCAAACAAGGCAAGCTACGTAGATCCACTAAGCTTAGGCAATCAGCCACAAGGAAGCTTGTCAACCACAGAAACCTCATTTTATTGTAAAAAAACTTCCTCATCTAAGTGCAACAGCTTCAGCTTCCTGTAGCAGCTCCTGTCTGTATGCACTAGAAGTCGTGTTAACTAGTTAATTCAATCCTTGGGAAGTATAAATATAAAGCCTGTTAAGTTCAGTTACTTCATCCTAAATGACTTCTAATCATATCCAGGAACTGAACTTTAATTAGTTAATCTCTTACCTAAAAAAACCCTCAGATTTCTTTCATCTTTAAGACTTTTGTTCCATCATCTAGAATCTCAGCTCTGACAACTTCATAGAAAGCAAAAGAGTCTAGTTTCTTTAATGATAAAAGCTAAACAGTATCTCAAGTTTAATGGCATTGTTAAGCTTGAAGGTTCTGCACATTTGGAAGACACTTATAAAAGGCAGCGTTGTGTAGGGAAAATCTAGAATAACAAACATATGTAGGCACTTCATCTCAGTCACATTCTGTCTATTTCTTTACTGGTTTTTCAGTGACTTGCGAGGGTCTGTTAAGGTCTGGGGACAGAGGCGGGGAGGAATCCAAAAGCTGTTTCTTTATGCCTACTTTCCCAAGATGGACATCCCCCGGATCCATGGTCTGCTTTGTACAATAGGCCAGAAGGAGCCAACGTGCATCTACGTATCTGAATGCCAATGCCTGCACAGTGTGTAGCTGGGAGCTGTCACCACCACCCCTGGCAGTACACAAGACAAATAGGTTTGGAAACTAGTCTACTAGGCAAACCAGAAAGCCTGAGAAGATTCAGTAACAGAAGATTTGTCTACAAGTTCCTAAAAAGCATCTGGACTTCTGTGATTTGGTCTGATCCAACTTCCAATACTGCACATTTGTGGAGCTTGAAATAGCATTTTATACCAGAAGCAAGAACTACACCAGCATTAGAGAAACAGTTCTTGGGGAAAAACCTTTACAATTCCATGAAAAGAAAGAATATTACAGCTACTGTGGAAATAAGGGCAACAAAACTCTTCAACAAAAGCAAGAATCTGACAAGCTCTAAGCAAGCTGTGGAACGAGTGCTATTCAGTTTTAGAACTGTTTACATTCATGTTCACCAGCAGTAAGTAAATTAAGTTCTCTATATACTGACCCTTGGTTCTATGTCACCCTTTGCTGATTTATTACCCAGAGCCCTAGTCATAAATACAGATAGTAATTAAAAGAAACAGTGTCTCACTGGGAGTAGATTCTGCTTTTAATTATTGACTCCTTTGAAGTGCTATTTCCAAACAGCAATATTGAGATCCTCATTTCACGACCTGGTTATGTCCATCTTACACAGACGTGAGCTTAAGTGATCTTTTCTCATTAATGGCGTAAATTAATTTTTTGAGGAATGTATGGCATTTGTAGCTAGCCCGTTTTACACTTCACTTTTACATCTCAAATCTCTTTTATGGTTGGACTCAATCTTAAGGGTCTTTTCCAACCTAAATGATTCTGTAATTCTCTGTTAAAGTCTCAGAAAACCCCCAAACAACTGACCTCCTTATCATTTCATATGCTATTTATTCCAGGCAGATTTCCACATGCTTACACAGCTATTCTAATTCCTCAGTAATGCTCTTTCATCACATACCTGCAGTAGGCTCTGAACTGAAGATTATAAAGAAGTCTATCACCCGTGATGTGAAGTCAAAGGCTGTTTGCTGACTGCCATGGACAACAGAGATACTGTGCCGGTCACCATAGCTAGCCCGGGGCATCCCTCCTTGGAATATAATGTAAGGAAGCCTTAAGAGAAAGACAGAGTTAGAGTGGTGTATGTTGAAGTAAGGAGTAAGCAAAATTTCAAAGACATGAGGCAAGTCAAACTGCGACAAGAAATTCTTATTATGTTACTCTAAAGGGCTCTTACGATATTGCACACTGCACCGTGACTGACTGTTTAAATGACTTTAAACAGGTGAGACACCACGGACTTACCCATTTTTCGTTGTCTGCCAATAGATCTTGGAGATGGCCTTGCAAGGAAAAGGACCTAAGAGAACAGAGTTATTTGCCATAATTCAAGAAGTGCATCTTTATATTAAGAAGTTTATTATTCTGCTTCACCTAGGTCACCTCAGCCTCCAAGTCAAGGGGAGTCACCTGAATTAGTAGGCACCACCACCACCTCCCCAGACCAAGCCACATCAGACAACAAGTCTTCTGGGACACATTGACCACAGTACTCCTCAGCAAAACAAGGCTTAGACTCAGGGTAAGTTTTGAACTACATTGCCGATGGCTAACAGGGAGTGGAAGTGCTGTTGTAGAAGCTGATTAACTAGAAAGGATTGTTAAACACACAGACATTCCTGAAACTAATGTAAAGGTGATAGAGCTTTAGAAGCTTCTATATGCTTAAAAAGATGAGGTCATCCCCATTGGATGGGTTTCAGCAAAGAAAGGGCATCATTTCATCACTGCTCAGGTCAACAAAAAGTACACTTAGCTCACTATTAATTACAGAAGATCCAAGCAACTCCTGCTGAACAGAACACTTGAACTAAAACAAAGAGCTGAATCACCAAAACCCTCCTTCATAAAGGACATAAATTAGTGTCAACACATTTTCTCTCCATATTCAGGACAGACCTCAACATTGTAAAGGAGTTTAAAATCCAAGACCAAAAAAAAAAAAAAAAAGAGTGAAATCCCTTAAGTCTAGGCTCACAATCCTTTCAAAAGGTAGCTCTGCATTTTGCCATTAGAATTAAACAGTGGCGAGAACACAACTTAAGTGTCCCAGACAAGCTCAAAATGAGTTTGCATTTAGATGAATACGCAACCGTTAAACCTCACTTACTGACCATAAGGCACAAGGTTTTCCAGAGGCTCAGGCTGCCTGTTGTCGCTGGATACTGGCCACTGGGTGTAACTTCCATCGTAGTGACAACTAATGAATTTACTGCCATCCCTCTGCCAGTAGAGGTTCTCCAGTTGCTGAAGAGAAAGACATACAATGACCGCTCTCCAGAGGGCTGTTAACCCCCCCAAAACCAACACATTCTTACTAAAAAAGAAGCCTTATCTGGCTCTCCCTGCACCTACTTGTCTTCAGGTGCCCTGAGAGGAGAGCCCTTCCTCCTCTGCTGAACTGACTCTGGATTGAATTAATACCTGGCTGCCCAGGAAATGGTGTGTCACTTTGTTATTCTGCAGGTCCCAGAGGACAATCAAGCCCCTGCTATATCCAATTAGGATCTGGTCAGGGTTCTTAGGATGTTCCCGAAGAGCTTCCACCAGTTCACATGATCGCCTGTTACAATAATCTTCCGGTACCCTACAGGAGTAGAAAACCAAGAAAAGTTTATTCCATAACCTAATATGACTGTAATAATACTTAAGGTATAAGAATGAGAAATTAAGCAACAAAAAGTTCAAACAGATGAGAATAAGTAAAATCTTTCCAAAAATCCTTCAACCAGCAGAAAAATTTTATGTAAGACATCACACCAGGCCTGACACATGAACATGCATCCAGTCCCATTTTCTTCAGGGAAAACCCAAGGTTTACAATGAATTCCAGGACTGCATCCCAGGAGTATAAAGACAGTCCAAATCACCCACCCTATTCTCATGCGGCCCTTACAGAATAAAGGTAACATGGAAATGTTGGTAGGAAGCAACAATGATATGAATTAGGACAGTTTTTAGCAGCACTTGACTCTCCAGAGTGACAAGATCCTCATTTGGACAAAGCAGTCTCAGAAGTTCTGCCAATAGTCAAAAAAAAAAAAAAGGGTAATTACAGCTAAGCATAACAATTTTTGCAAAAGTAAACGAAAGGGACAGAGCAGAAGGTTTGCAGATTTACTCCAAGTGTCTCCTGCATAGTTCTGCCTATATGCTATACCTCCACAGTGGCAGTACTGGGTTGATCAGGACAGAAACTGTTACTTAACACACACCAGGACAAAAAGTTACTTTCACAGGAGTCATGCAGATTTGGACAATGCTTAACACAACAGAGAGGCCCCAGTACATAATCTAGGGTGACATTTTAACAAAGGATATGCCTGCTAATGGGATTCCACCTCTACACAGCAGTGCCTGTTTGCTCACTCACCGCTGCAGCACAGCCTCAGAGGTTATGGTCCTGTCCTCTAGCACTCTGAATGATGGAAGCTCCACTACAAAGATGTTGCCACTCTCTGTGCCAAGATACAGGACTTCCCGTGAGGAATGGGGAAGGACAGCTGTTATCTGCGTGGCACTCGGTGGTGACCTGGGGAGGCAAAGAGACTTGTCAACGGCATGCAAAAGACTATCGCTACTGAACTTGAGAGAACTAACAACTCAACAGCAATATTTCGAGCCAGGCATGATTTCTTTGAAGAAGGCAAACACTAGTTTGAAGATAAATTATGTCAGAAGACTTTTGACCAGTGTGTGGACAAAGACCCTGGCACCTTTTTACAGAAGCCTCTCTTATTAAGTGTCCCCACAGGAGCTAAAATTAGCTCACTCAAAACTGGCAAACAATATTTTAAACTCTGACTTAAGGGATGCTTAGATTTACTTAACATTTACAGCTCCTGTACACACAGAAGCGGATGCACAACATTAAAAAAATATATCATCCCTTACATCAGTACAACACACCAAAAATGTGGTCTCCCGGGCCCTAGCCAACATCCGTTTGGTTTCCATGGGTGCCCCTTTAATGGATTCACAGGAGCAAGAGTCTGTAAGAACAGGACAAACTCTAGCTAGAATAGCAGAATTTTCTTACTTGCTTATCCCCAAACTAGCTCAAAAACACTCTTCCAGATTACCCAGGTGGCCCTTTCAATGTGAAGCGGTGCTCCTCCCGCAGCTCAGATGCTCCACTGTGCTGCTTCAAACTCCAGAGATGCAAGCTGTTATCATCTAGCAATGTCACCAGCTGGCACTACAAAACCACAAAACAAGGTTTTTTTTCAGAATCACAATATTAAATGTAACACAGTAAATCTAGCAATAAAGTTGCTGCTGTTCATAATTCTCTGCTAAAACAGCACTGAGGAGCCAGACACAGTTCTTCATAGCAGTGGGTATATACTGCAGCAATGCTGTTAGCTAACAGCGAGGGATGGTCGGGTGAGACACGAAGTAGCCTAAGGGCTGAAAACCCTCTTACATAGGACAAAGGCACAGGTTATCACTGAGGGGGATGACAAGGCTTTAGGCTCTTGAAAGAGATCAGCCTGTGCTGTAAAGCTGAGCCAGGCAGCTGCAGCCTGTTAGCTCACCACCTTCTCGCTCAGCATGGTTTGCTGAAACACACCCCAGCTTTGGGTGGGGCTGATACAGTCTACTACACCACACTCCTTGCATTCTTCATGTCCAACCTCATTCTGGAGGGTTGTGTCAGAGTCCTTTTATGAGCCCAGCCCTGCTGGCTGGATGTTCAAATTGAAGCATTTTACCTGCTGAAGCCACACCTGGTGAAACACTCCCCATGGGAGTTTCAGCTTATACCATTAGTTAAGCAAACAGACACCCAAAACCACCTCAAGAATTAAATCCCTCTCATAGAGAGGCCACTCATGCTATACTGGGGGCATCAGGCAAGAAAGCATGTGGCCAAGACACCAATCTGCCAGTCAAGGGAAGGGAAAGTGGTTAGACAGCCACCAGACATTTGGAAAATTGTGCCTTCTTATTTTTAGTTTGTGGCAATAACTGTTCAGCAATCCCCAGGAGCAAGATTCAATACCCCAAAACACAAAGGCAACAAGCTTAACAGCGGGTGAGGTCACTAGTACTATTCTGAACTTCTGAAAGTAATTAAATCAGTTCAGCAGCAGCTACTGTTCTATCTGTTCTGCAGAAGAAAGACCACTCAGTCCTACTGAAAGAATAGGGGCTGCAAAAGGTGAAGGAAGTTCTCACTTCGGCAGCAGATTGCCTGAACTATTTTGGCCTTATTACCATTCCCAATATGTTGCTTGAGATAAATGACTAATAGTTACAAATAAAGCTACTCCTAAGTTTTACTGAGCATCTCCACAGCAACAAGTGCTGCTGAGAGCACAAAATACACTGGGATAAGCATTCCCAACCAAGCAGTGTTTGAATATACTTGGTAATAAGAGCTCAGTCGCCTGGGACAAACTCAACACCTGTTTAAAAGAGGTCTACATAAGTCGCAGAGGGACTGAAAATACACTTACCTGATCAGGTATAAAGTGAATCTGCATTACAGTATTGTTTTCTTCATGTAAACCCATGAACTCCACCCCAGGAGCACCATATCTGAAGAATTTGTTGAGGATCTACAGTATTTAAGATGACCCACAGCTACAATTAATAGATAAGAAGCTTGCTAGCAAGCAAGATGAAAAGAGATTAGTTTGAAACCATGTTTTACTGTTAGCAATCTGGACTGAAAAGAACCAATGCAAATCTACTTTGATTTTATATGCTTGTGGGCTGTTACACAGGCTATAGGAGAACACTGAAGTTTACTTCATCCTTTGAGCATATGCAGAAGAGGTTCCTGGACCCTGTTTTTTCTCAGAGATGTTTAGTGGTTTCCCAGACACTACAATCCTGCTTAACTAATTTGTAACCAAGAGACAGATGGCTACCGCCCGCATGTGGAGTCCAGCCTCTGAACACAAACAGCACCAGGAATGAATGATTAAGCAGGCAGAGAGAGCACCAACTTTTCCTTTCTGGGCTGAGTGATATCCCTGTTTTACGGCTTGCCTAACTGGTACTGTGCCATGGGAATCATCTTAGTGCCTCGCATATACACAAAAATCGGGCTAGACATCATTAGCTAAAAAAAGAAAAAAGTCACTACCTTCAATGTTTAGACCTTTAATGCCTGGACAGTCAAAAACTCTGGAAGCTGAAAGCATTTCTGACTTCAGTTTTACCCTTTCAAATAGAATTGCTTTAAAAAAAAAAAAAAGGAACCCTGCCCCAAATATTTAAACAACCCTGGAATTTACAACATGAAGGATTGCTAAACTTAGGCCAGATCCAGTCTGACCTTCTGCATAGCAAGAGCAAAGAATTTCTAAATGCATCAGCTCAGCTTCTGTTTGAGCTATAGTTCAGCTCTTAGCGAGATAATCCCATTCTGATCAGATCAAAATCACTTCAAACCTAGGCAAACTGTTCCAATAACCCTTGATTGCAAATTTATACTTAGTCTAACTTTTCACAGTGTCTTCAAAGTTGCATATTCTGATGGGTCAGAGAAATCTAGCCAAAGTTGTTCAAAAGAATACAGTTTGATGGCTCCTGATCGTGTTCCAATGGCCATAAGGCGGAGAAATGGGCTATAGCCCAGTGCACTGGGTTGATGAGGAAATCCATGTTCCACAGTCTGGTAGAGAGAAAGAAAAATCAAGATCAACAGCATGTTACATGGGCATTATTTTATACAGATAAAAACCAGAAGTTAAATATGGCAGTCAGAAATAAAGCACTGAATGGCAGCTTTTTCTGCTGAAAAGTGTTCAAACACAGGTTAGATTTGCTGAACAATTGCCTAAGGTTTAACCTAATCCAAGAACCCCTGGCTCCGCAGCCAGGATATGCACGAGTGTAAAAGAAATGAAAGAGAAATATTCTGAAAACAGTAACCCAAGCAGCTCTTTATGTTAAGATTATAACTAACTCTGCATAAGCACAGCTTACTCAGTCACCACAATACTTTTCATCACTCCACATCAACTCTAGTTCTGTAAACCAACTGCTCAGCACAATTTCAAAGTCCGACACAAATACTGCATATTGTAAGGTCAGCTTTATCTGCCAAATTCCACACAGGTCAGCCTTCATGACCTCCTCTTGTTGATTGACATCAAGAAATGATGCAAAGCTATGAAGAACTACTGAGTGAACATCAGTGCTCATCAAGAAAACTAAACAGATTTCCCCTACGGGGCAGTCAGGAAAACTAATGTAACCGAAATCCATTTTCCAGACGTAGCACAAGGAACACTGGAATTTAATGAGAGCAAGAGCCTGCTAGGCCACCTCAGACTAATTCAAAGCCATTTGGTAATAAAGAGATGTCAGTCACTATCGTAGGAACCAGTGTGGTCTTTGTGGCTTGGTCTTAGTGGCTTCCCTAAAGTAGAATTTACGCTGCACCAAGAGCAAGATTTGGACCATGTTGTACCCACCACACTTAGCATGGTCAATGCATTTACACACTATGGAATAATATTCTGCCATACTTGCAGGATGCAACCAAGCTGCTTGTAAAATAGCTCAGTCAAGTTTTTAGAAGTGCTAATGTACAGCTATTATCATTGTTTAAACAAAACAAATATGCACGAGTGTTCAACAACATATAGCCACGTAAAGAAGGATTTGTGTGCCCAAAGATTAATAGGGCTACTTCTTGGGAAACATTGTTGTCCTTACAATCCCAGCTTCTGGAAAATATGTTCTTCTAAGGCAAGCTGGTCAGCTACAGAAAATGAATTTGTTATAAAACAGCCTGAGGACCACTCACACACAAAGAAAAAAGAAAGAATAAGCAGAGAACCTTCCATCTACAGAAGCAAGCACTTGCACCTCACTCTCATCATGTCTTTGAGACAGAGCTACCACATCACTTGGCTTTATGGTTTATTCAACCTAAAAGTAACACCTGGACTTTATTTCCTGCATAGTGATTTCCCAACTTAATCCCTTGCAGGAGAATCAAATAAAGCCAGTTTCAGTTCTGTGGTCACGCCATTAGCCTGAGGTGCTCCCAGCTGCTACAAAGTAGTTTAATGCCCTTTTACTGGTCCTGCTCAAAAACACAGGCACAGGCGGATACATCTGACTCCATAGTCTGCCAGATTGCTTCAGTTTTAGCCATTTGCTCGTAAATTGTAAAAATAGGCGTCCTTCCTCTAAACCATCATTTATCCCAGTCTGAGGTCCTATTAGGGAAAGATGAGCCATTTTAGAAGATATAAAATCGGAAATACTGAAGCATTTCCCAATTTTCTGCTTGCCAACTCATAAGACTGGGCAAAGGAACGGTTACTCATTTTTAACCTTTTATATGTAGTAAATCAAGATTAGTGCTCTGGCTCCAAGATCACTGAGTTTATTTCCCTTTATGATAACTTAATCTCCAGCCTTACTTATTTATATTCTAAAAAGGTAATTTAAGTGTTAAGTTTGTGTTATTAAAAATAAATTTTGATAAGTCAATCTTTTTAATGTCACCCTTGAAGTTGTTGCTAAGCAGTCTTTGCTTAGCTATACATATAAAACTTCCTAGAAGAGACAGTATGAAATTAGGAATTTATCTATGGACTCAGAATTGGAAAAGGACAGTTTTCTAATCCAGCACAGGCAAAGAGGAATTTCTCTGTACCATCATAGCTACTGAGACAACACAGAAAAGCTTCCTAGTTGTCAAAGTTGTGGGAGCATGATACTATGGTAACACAGTTCTGGGAAGAAGATTCAAGGTAACACGTTATCTTAACAACAAATCAGACATTTAAGTGAATCAAGTGTAGGGCAATAGACACCATTCCACTCGCCCCCAAAACAGAGTGAAGAACTCATCAGGGAGACACCAGTGTAACTCCACTGTTAGTTTTAGCTTCAACTTGTTCACAGTTGCTGCACTGTCATGTCATCAGCACAACTAGGTGCCATTTTCAATGAAACATCAATTAGAAACTGTGTTTATTCTGAGATTTCTTACAGCCCAGAAGATAAGGCTTTAGCCATAATTCTCATAATAGAAAACCATGATTTATACAATTCTGTAGTGCTTGTTAGGATGCCGTTAATACTAGCCTTAATATTGGCCTAACTGTATCTTGGTTTTTATGTGTTAATTTGTAAATACATTAGACAAGTCAATAAAAGCTTTAATTTTCAAGTAGGAGACCTATGAACTGCATAACCAAGCACGTACCAATCAGTCCTGATAATAGGAGGGTAATTTTTTCCACAGGTTTTCCTTCAACAGAAAATTGGAAGTACCCTCCCATCCCATAGACAAATTTGCAAAAGCTACAGTAACTATTACATCCAGGAGTAAACTGTTCGTAACAGAAGACCACTGCAGAAAAATAGTACCACATGCAGAAGGACAAGAGGAGAGTATCAGTAACAACCACAGTGCATTACCCAACTGCTTATGCAGTAAAGTAAACGTACGGGCGGCTTTTTGGCTGCATTTGACACCACCAGGGCCAGGCATTCACATTCACTGTACTGATTACCCAGATCTCTTTCTTGCACTTATTTATACACAGTCGTTAAATCACATCAAGTCAGCTTTTCAGCCGGCCTCCTTCCCTCCCCTCTCTCAGGCAGCCTTCATCAGCCAATCCTTTCACCTGCTCAGCAGGTAAACCCAGCAAGGGGGAGCAAGGGGGGCAGAAGAGGTTACAATGGAGGCTTTCAGCAGAGCTGAAATAAGAAACTAGAGTGCCCACAGTGTGCCTTCGCTCCTCAAAAGGGCCTTTGTTTCTTTGAGGAAAGGTAGGAGCTTTCGTTTTCATTTTCCTCAGACCACAGATATATCATTCTCAGTAAAAGTAAGCCTGATGTCAGCAGCATTAACTAACAGAAATGCTTCATGTCAGTCATATTTACTGCAGGAGAAATGCGGCCAAACCTAACAGTTGCTCCCAGCCCACACTAAAGCTGTGCAGGTGAAATTCAGTGCTGTCTTCCTTCTTTCATTTCTCTCCGCTTCTCCTCTCTGATTGTTTTATGACAAAGCAGAGACAAACCCAACCACAGGCAATACAAACCCTGTACCTTTGTTAATGTGCCTTTTGAAGAAACAATGAAGCCTGTATGTGTTAAATCTACTTTGCATAGACACTAATTCAGTATTTAAGGTAAGCTATCCATCACACCCATTAGCAAAGAGTTAGGAAGACTGAAAACGGGAAAAAACACAAAGCCATAAATTAAATACAATGTTCCCAGTTTGGTAACATTCAGCTGTAAGACAGGCTGGTTCACCTGTGCGTTACCCATCCTCTAGTCTGACAGTGCCAGCCTGAACATGTTTGTTCTGCAGGGGTTGGACTGAGCCAAAGGCATCCAAATACTACTTCCAAAAGCAGGATAAACTTAAAGAAGTAGACTGCCAAGTCCACATACCTTATCCTTCATTCTATCCACTGAGCTAAAAACAGATTCTTGCAACAGGTACACACAAGTATGGGAAGTTCTTACTCATACAGAGAAACAGATATGCAAAGCTAAGTGACTAGCAGAATTTAGGAAGGTGTTTGTTGAAACAAACACAAGTTTGAGGACAGTTTGAAGAGCTAGTCCAGTGGTACAGTCCTTCAAAACCACCTGGACCACCTCTTATCTGGAACAGAAATGCAAGAGGGAAACAGTAAAAAGATCACAACCTATTGAAACTTCAGGGAGTACACAAAACAAAAAAATCCACCACCACCACCAATTAAAAAGACTTTTTAAATTGAAGTCCATTACTAGGTCAGCATGGCAAAATATATTCCATTATGTTAACACTAAACTTGAATATGAATGCATGATTCTACACAACTTCAGTGTAAATAATAAAATGAGGGCAGGAATCCCCAGCACTTTTAAGGTACATACCTTCCATTTAGTCACTACCAGCATCACAGGTAGTCACCAGGCAATTTCTCTGATCAGCAACTTTACAGTCACACAAAATATTTCCCAAGCAGGTTCTTAACCAGAGGTGTTTCAAAGACCTCAAATAACAAGTGTTTACAAACTTGCTCACCAGTACTAATGTGCTTGCTTTACAGGCACAGGACAAGACAAGGACGGTCTTGGCACAGAAAGTACCATCTTTCTTGGCTCCTTGAAACGACAACCTTCAACAGGTCAGAATTAAGGTCTGACTTTCCCAGATCTTCTCAGTCTACCTAGCTGTGAGTAGATGTTTATTTTATCAAAGGGTTCAAATGATCCATTATCTCTGGAAATACTGCAATGGGCACACAAGACTTGGGGAAAAAAAAAACTTTATGCAAGAGAAAAGTATAATGTAAAAGATTCTGCTATAATGTAATGGTCTAATGTTGACTCCCTTTCCAATTCTTGTTAGAAAAGAACGAGTTACTGTGGCTTAAAAGAGCAAATGCATTTTGCAAGGCCTTTAATTACCAAGTTGCTAATGAGAGTAAACCATTAGGAAGTGTCCAATGCAGTTGCCTCCCTAGAAACGAGATGCAATTTTTACCTTCAGGACTAAATCAAATGGAGTCACAAATCCTAATGCCAACTTCTAATATATTTGGAAGTTTCCCTCTGCTGCAAAAGCTAGTTCTTTCAACCCTGTTTTGCATCATCCAAATTAGTCTGTCTCTGGCAGGTAAAGTTTGGCCAAACTTTCTCATAAGATAAAGGCATATTCAAGGAAGAGACATCCCTGTAATAGCAAAAGTTTTTCCAAGGTATATACAATTTTATATGCTTATAAACAATTCTGACCCATCTCTGGGTTGTCTTCTGAAGCTCTCTGGGATGTCTTCTGAAGCTGACACTGCATTCAGCTAAATGCAAGCGACTCAATCCTGGTCTTCATTTACTGAAATTTTTATTGCATCTACACTAGCGTTTCCTCATGCTAGCAAGCAGAAAATAGGCCTGAAGCACTCAAGTTCTTTTTGTCTCCCCAATAGGAGGGAGGTATGCATGGAAATGGTGTGGTTTGGTACCAAATTACATTAAATCATTCATCTCAAATATCCAAAGTTCCACTTTAAGTATGTATCTACACTAGAATTTTAGTGAATCAAGGAGGTTATTTCACAGGCTGACTTCATTTACCCATTATACTTTTCAGAAAAATTCCATTTAAACCTTGGATATAGAAAACCTACAAATATTTCTAATACCCAATGAAGGTGTAAGTAGCCATTAGCCTAGCAATGAATTAATACTAGGCATTTACAAACATGAAAGCACTATGTTCCTGGCCAGGGCTCAAAAGAAAAATGCCCAGAGTGTTGGATAGCTAACACAGCCACTGCCGTTTCCTCTTCAAATAAGGAAGGAAAAAAATTAGATACAGATTCAGGCCAAGATAATACCAAATTCATTATTAATGACCATTGTGCTGCCTAGGTGCTACTATGGTTCTACCACAGAATTTTAAATTCACATTTACAAACAGAGGTACACTTATAAACCCGAAGTAGAATCATAGACAAAGAACTGTGGCTTCAGCTGTATCACAAGCTGTGGCTTATGTGTATCTTTAGAAAAATGTTTACTTTCATAGCAGTACAGCAAAGACTACCTGTAACATAAGTAGTCACAGCACATAGCAGGACAAACTACAGAACACTCAGAGTATATAAAAGCTGCTGCGAAGATCCCTTCTTTCAGCAAGTGCCACTCAACAGCATGACAATATCCTTTTTCTTAAAAACTAAAGCCAGGATTGAGAACATGCTTGTGAGCTTGAAGAAAACTAGTCAGGCACATTGGGGAAAAAAAGGACAGAACTGAAAAGAGAACAAACCACCCCTCCTAAATTTAACTTTTCCACCCACACTCAAGTAGTTTTCCCTTCCCTTTACACTGTGCAGTGGCTCAGGATAGATTTGCCTTGCACGCATATGCCTCGAAGTTTGAGGAAAAAAAACTGTACCTTGTTAAACTGGAAAAGGTCGCGTTTAAGCCTCTCTCTCACTGGATCATGTCCGGGTCTTAAGAACCTTCTCATCTTCCTCGCTGTAGTATCTTGGCACTAAAAATCCTAACAAAAAAAACCAAACACACAAAAAACAAAAACACAAAAGCAAAGCCATATAAACAAAAGCAGCCTGAGAAGAGAAGCAAGCAGAAGTAGGTTATTTATTTTGGTTTAGCAGGTAACACAAATCAGCCAGAGCAGAATGAGACATCATCGCTATCAAGTAACTAAAACCTGATACCACCACAGAGCGGCATCTCTGGTGCAGGACTCATACAATACCATTTGACAGTGCTAGAGCAAACCAGTACAGATAAGCCAAGAGCATTTTAGAAGAGTTTTTACACTTGGCCGTTCTGCGATCACTTCAGTTGACCTTCTCCAAAGAGGAGGCAAGCAAAACTGCAGCATTTGCATAAACATTTAGACAAACCCAATCTAAAGGCTAACTCACAGGCGTTATTGACTAGTATCAGTTTTCACCCCAGGTAACCCTCCAGCTATTGAGCTAAAATGAGAAAGAATCACATTTTCAGCTCACTCCATGGGTACGGCAGAAAGGGCGCTGTGCTGCCTGCAGGGTAGCTGCATTAATTATTAACTTGCTTTTGTAAAATATCAAGCCTAACTCCTTGCTTAAGGTGGGGGTAGGGAAAGGAAATTTCGCACCTGCAGTTCAATGCGCAGCTAGAAGCGCAAGTTTTTCAGTATACTTCACTGCCTTGTCTCTCACAGCACCAGGGGGATCCAAGCAGGACAAATTAGACCTGACTTGCAACCTAGCGATCACACTGGGGATACCAGGCTACAGCCTCATATTCTGTACAGCTCAAGAGATTCTTTGTCCCATCTCCACCCCCACAGAGGTGCTAAGTGACAAGTAAAACTCTGCCAACTCAAGAGCAAAGGTTTGAATTGCATCCTGACAACTTGCCTTGGGATAAAGGCTCCTGCCTGCCCGGGCCATCATTCACAAGCTCCAGTTTCCAGTGTACAGAAAGCTCAGTTGTTCATGAAGCAGCTGCTGGACACTCCAGTCAGTATTTTATTTTCATTTGTTGGACAGGAAATTATAGCAATTTACCAGCTACTCTACACAACACACACACAGTGGCAGCCAGAACTTCTAAGATGCAATGAAGAATCAGTATAGAAATTGCATAGTAACCCATCATCAGAAGAGGTACATACACACGTACCACAAGGTGGGGAGCAGGGGGAGAGGGGCTAGTGTTTTTCCCAGAGAGGGACCAGGAGCGCCAAAGGGACTGTCAAGTGAACAGAGGGCCTTGGGCCCTTGTTCAAACTATGGGCCTGGAGGGTGATTGAGGGAAGAGAGCTTTCACAGCCTGTCTGTATAGACAGGGGTAGCAGAGCTGGCAAACAAAGTGGCTATCCATGTGCCCCTGCCAATAACAATGGTCTTTGGTTAATGACTAAATCAGCCAGCCATTCCTGAGGAGCTTGAACTGTTTTTCAAACAGTTTCTAGCAAAGCCTTACCAGCTGTGGAGGACCAAAAAAGGGAAATGGCATTATAAACAGGATACTCCATTGCCATATTTTGAGAAGTCCCTTTAGAAACTGCCTGAGCTAGAACTTGTACCCCTTTGGTGCACTACTCCCCTTTTACCTTTCCTGCTCACACCCCAAAATCTCCAGCCACCTACGCAGTACTGTCCAGAGTTCACTAAGAGGACTGCAATGCAGTCCTGGTTCACAGGACCAGAAGATCACATCAGCACCAAGAGCCTGAGTCACTTAGTCCCCACCTAGAATCACTAGCATCTCCACTCACTACGGAGAAAAGCAGCTCTGAGCAGGCAGCTACGGGCAACTGTGTTCATGAACCATGCCATCAGCACATGCAGGGGTGAAGAATATGCACAGAAACATGTATAGCAGGGGACCCCAAAAAAAAGAGAGGAAGAATAGAAGTGGAATATATATACAAGAGGATATACTTGGAAAGTATATCCTTCTATAATGATTTAGGTACCTCAACTGAAATTTCAAAAATTGTATCAGATCATAAGTCTTCTTGCACCAGACATTTCTGAGAGAGACATATGTACACAAGGCTATATTTACTCTAAATTAGCAAAAGCTTTAGAGCAGTGAGAAGCTGCTGTGCTATGCAAGGAGAGCATATCACACCCATGTATAACACCCAGTTTGCCCTTAGCCAGACAAGGAAAGGAAAGTGCCAGAGACACACCCTTTCCAGCTGTCAATCAATATCCTGGACCTGTTAAACTAGGCAAACCCACAGAGAAACTCTGCTAATTACCCTCTCCACTTTAGAAGAGAGACCTCAGCTGTGACAGCAGAGAGAAACTCACGGTTACGAGCAAAACAAGGAGAAGAGTGGGCTCGATTTGAGAGTGTCACAACTTTATATTTAACACCCTGCTAGAACGTTTTATCTTGAAATATTAATTGCCTCTAGAAGCGTGCTGTTTTAACCTGCTTATGCAAGAGATCTAGAATTCACACTCCAGCCCACAACAACTTGCTCAACTGGCTAAGGAGCACAGTAGTTCAAAATCAAGTAGAAACTCACTTGAAGAAATGTCATCCTGGCAAGCTGTGTCCATTACGATCAGAAGGCATGCTACAAAAGTCATCTCTCATTGACTTGTATCAGTGTTTCAAGCCTGACGAAAGAATTCCTGAGTGTCACAGCATGGGAAGAGATGAGAGGAAAAGCAGTTTTGAGGAAAGGCAAAGGAGGAACAGAGAAGAGAATGGCATCCACTGTAGCACAGATTATCCAAGCGAATTATTCTTACAAGTGTACAAGGCTCTTGTCAATGAGAAGAATTTTCTTTTTAGTACAATAAGCAAGTGCCTTTTCAAATGTTAGAAAAACAAAAAGATTCCATAATCTGTATAATCTTATCTTCCAGATGCACGTTTACATATTAGCAGACCAGTCTCTCTCCCACACACCTTTGGTGTCTTACATAAAACTCCAGTCCCATGTGCTCTGCGCTTATCTGCCAGTCAGCATTTACAACCATATGGTAACAGTTGTGGCTACCAGTAGCCAGAGAGGAATTCTCCAGTAGCCTCTGAAGCCATGCCAGGTCTGCATGTATTTAATGTTCTTATTTTCCAGGGAAACAATTCTTTAGGTTTTCAAAGATGAGCCTCTTACCAGAAACTATGTGCAACATTCTCTGCATTGAGGTCAGCTGTTTATAGGCAACAATAGCCCAAAGCTGAGTCAATCCCAGTGGCTCATATTCAGTACACGGACACCTGACAGCAAAGCTCAGAGTGCTCCATACATCAAGCTCCTGCCACTTAATTAGCTGAATGCTTAGCTAAATATGATTAGATCCAGCCACAAAACAAAAGCTCTTCACTATTCATACGGAACGCCAATGAAAGCATGAATCGCAAGATGATCCTGTTTCCAATCACAGACTAAGAAGCAGCTAACATCAAAACCAGATTTCATTCTGGATTCATTGCTCAGCTCAGTTCATTTTAGATGTTGAGATTTATGGCAAGTACACGTCTGTCTCACGACAGATACATATTCAACAGAAGGTCAAATGCTTCTTCCTAGGAGAAGCATTTTGTTCCTTACTGCTGTGTGTTAGCAATCCTATCAGAACTCCACATTTTGCCTTTGCACATAGCAATGTATCTTGATGCCCATGTACAGATTGATGATTTTTTCCATTAACTCTGGATTTTCTCCACTAACTAGGCATGGGCTGCAGGGGAATTATCCTTTGTAGAAATGTGTTGCAATTTTTGCTTATGTCCTCCCAAGATAGTGGAATTTCCAGTCAAAAGTATAAGAGAGCCAATGTTGTTAAGTCCCAATCACACAAGTTAATCCACTCTTACAAGAGGAGGAAGCCCAGGTCAGAAGTTTTTACTACATAGCCAGTATTAAGTGTGGATATGGTCCCAAGTTAACCCCACAACAAAAACATACCCATAATGAGTTTATTTTGCTCATGTAGGAGAGTTGCAATGTACCATCTGTGTGCTTCCTAGGCAACCTTTACTCAACTTGAACAGGTTTTCAATTGGGATACGGTCCAACAGCTTTCTTTCCAAAATGCCATCAAGAATCTCAAGAACTTTTAAATCTCGCCTTGCTTTGGGTCTCCTTTTCATTCCTTCTGCATCACCCCTTCCTGCTTACAGGTCCTTAAAGGCAGAACTTCTACCTATGCATCTGATAATACTTTATCAACTCTGCTAAAATAAAAGAGGCCTTATCAACAAGCTTTGTTTGAACTACAAGCAGTCAGTGCTTCTATAACAAACAGTCACCGCCATGGCCTTGTCTGAACTAGGTTTCCTCCTGCGCCCAGAAGTTTGCTTTGTTCCTGTTACCAACAGAGTCAGCAGCAACACAACAGAGGCCAGATCAAATGCACAGGAAAAAGCTATTCCTTAGCACCAACGATCTCACAACAAAAATGATCAAAGCATCATTTAAATACTAGTCTTATCAAGTTTATCGATTACAGGAGTCATCAGACATGACTCACTGTGAAGTTAGCAGCTTAAGAACACTTCTAGCTTGAAATCAATGAAACAACCCCTAGTTGGGTTGTTTCTGAGCCTGGGCAGTCACTATAAAGTTCATCTCTACAATCATGCTCAGCTGTAACACATTATCAAAGACAGATACTCAAGAAGAAAGCACAAGCCACACAGAGCAGCTACAGCAAGGGAAGGAACAGCTGTAGTAAAAGGAAAGCTTGGAAGTGGAAGATACCACCCCCTTTTCCCAGGATAAGGCTTCACCAGGAAGATGCTCTAACAACATTAATCTCATAGTTTAATGAGACCATGCAGAGATCTCCCTTACACAACACAACTGTCAATCAACTGCTAGCCCCCCAGCACTCAGTTTTATAAACTGGAGGGCATTCAGATGCTCCCTGGATACAGTAGTCAGGCACTAGCAGAGAGGTAAACTAAAAGATCCTCCTGTAAAAAGCATTTATTTTTGTGAACCTGAAGAGACAGACAGTTAAATGAACAACTGAACAGACTGTGTCAACACTACATGCAGGTGGCCACCCTCCCAAAACACAGAAAATATTAAATAAAAGATCAGAGATAGATCCCCCAAGAACTCTTGAAAAATAATTGAGAATCAATCATATAAATCAGGCAAGTTCATGTACTTTCACAGCTTTGCACTTGGAGTTACCAGAGACCGCCCACTTGCAATGAATTTACTAATTGTGCAAACCTTTTGTGTCATTATGACTCCTATTGTGTTCTCCTTGTCATGGGAGCATGACAACACAAAGTTTCAAAACGCTACAGCAGAACAAAGTCTTTGCACTGAACAACATTATTGCACATGATGCAAAACTCTTTGTACACTTCTACGAAGAAGCATGATTCAAATGGAAGGGTGGCTTGTCACTTTGGAACAGCATTTTACACCAAACATAGTGGGTCAATGGAGTAAACCACAAAAGCATTTGCTTCTTAAAGCAAGACAGAGAGATCTAGCTAGAAGAAACTTTTAGGCAAGAATTGGAGTTTCCATAGAATTCATGCACAGAAATCAAACCTTTAGCTGCTACCAGTCCCAAGCTACTAGCAGTATCACATAATTTTATTGCCATGTGTGAACTGCGTTACATTATATATGTTGAAAACTTCTTACTCTTTGACGTCTCTCAAGCCTCCATGTCAGCCAAGAAAAAACCCACACCTTTTCCATAAGCAATTCCCAGTAATAATCACATTACTGTATCAAAAAGCCACTAGAAGATATAGGACTCTCAACTGGTTTAAGTCCTTCAATAATTTTCTTCAGTCAGTAGTTACAGCAGATGCAATTTGTTCAAAACCAAATAAAAGATGTTCCTCAGCACCATTCTATGAAGGCATTTGAAAACACTTCTCCCTTTTCAGTACCATAAACTAAACGGAGCCCCTCGCTCAAGCAGCACCGAGCAGGATTAGGGATTGCTCACTACTTGCACAGATCATCCTTGTCCCCTCCGTGGGCAACGCTGTCTTTACAGGGAACGTGCCAAGATGCACGGAGAAGCCTTGGGATGTACCACCGCTTTGCATTCCGCTTGCCAGAAGCACCAGCTTCCCGAATCAAAGCCAAAATCACCAGGCAGCTGCTTTGGGCATTCAGCTTCACGTGGGACTTGGTAAAGCAAGATATTCCAGTTGACTGAAGTGCTCTCAGATGACTACAAAGAGCAGCATTCCCCACCAAGGAACACATTACAACGGACAACTTTTACTTTTATTATCTCACTGAGGCTGTCCTCCTAGCTTGTCGCTATCCGTAAGCCTTGTGCCACTACACTGCAGAAACACAGACCCAGAAGTCTACTTCAACCGCTCTACACCATTAACAACGCTAAATATAAAGACACAAACCTTTCTCCAAAGCCAAGGTTAAGCCGCACCTCCAAGACAGGTGTCAGTAACCAGCTTGTTCCCATGCCACAACTGCAGGGCAACCTGAGACAAAGGCTAATCAACTTGTTTCACCTTCATGTTCCACCTGCTCCCTGTTTGTTAGAAGTAACATGCTCCCTCACCCATCAAGCTCTTAAAACTTTGGGGAGGAAAAAAACCCAAACAGTAACACACTACATTTAATATGGGCAGGGATCTGAAGGAAAAATAAAGGAGAAAAGAAAATGCTAACAGAGTCCCAAAGGAGACATTGCAATTCCTATTAATCACATCTGCTTCGAGCCAGTTGCAGCAGATGGAGACCCACAAGGCCAGGCTGCAGGCAGGGACATCTCCCACGGCAGGAGGCGGCAGCAGCAGTGCGAAGGGACACTCCCGGGCGGCCACCGCTCTTGCAGGAGCTCCCATTACTGGTACCGGGCCGTGCCCGGCGCCTCGGGAGCCGAGGGCGAAAGCAGGAAGTTATGGAGCAGGGGCCACCGCCGCGACCTCCACCAGGAAATCTTGGAAGTTTTCCGGGCGGGCCAAGGCCGGTGTCCCAGGAAGCGCTGGGGCACGGGGGACTTCAGGTGTGGGCAGCCACAGCGCGGCCGGGCCGGGGCCGGCAGCCGGGCTCGCTGGAGCGGGACAGCGCGGAGGGCCCGGGCACCCGGCGAAGTGGACAGCCCCCCACCCCCGCCACCATGGGCCGGCGAGCACCTGCCAGCCCCGCCGGAGGGGTTCCGGAAACAAGCCTGCAGGGCGCCACAAAACCCCGAAGGGGCGGGCAGGGGCGGGTGCCGCCCCCGACCGGCAGCAGCGAGCCCTGCCCGGGGCCGCGCTGGCCGGACCCCCCGTGAGGACCGCCGCCCTCCCCGGAGCCTACCCCGCTGGGCCACCCCCTGTCCTGCACCCCTTCCCCCACAGAGCCCCAGCAAGCCGCGCTCACCTGCGGGGCCTGGAGCCGGGCCGCCCCGGCCTCGCTCCGCTCCGCTCCCGCTCCCCCCTCGCCTGCGCGGCGGCGGCGGCGGCGTCCTCTCTCCCCGGGCACCTCCGGGTGGGGTGCGGCGGGGCGGAGCCTCAGATAGGACCGCCCCTTCGGGGGCGGGCCCCGCCTATGCAAACGGCCGTTCTGGGGTGGGGCCTCGTATGCAAATTAAGGCTAGCCGTGGCCTCTCCTCCTTTTCATCCGGCGTAGTTATGAATAATTCAGCAGACCGCTCGCTCGGAGCCAATCAGAAAGCGGTCGCCGCCATGTGGGCGGGCGCGCTGCCTGGCTGCGGGAGGGTACGCCGCGGCCCCGGGCACCGAGCACCGGCCGGAGCCGGGAGTGGCGGGGCGGGAGAGCCGGCTCCCGTGCCGTGTCAGGGCCCCTCCTCCCGCTCTGCCAGGGATAGGGACTTGGCCCCTTCCTGCGAAAGAGATGGAAAGGCTTAACAGAAAGTTGAAGCCTTCATTGAAAAGAGCCACGCAACTGCCGCTGCAGACAGCTCGGTCCTGCTGCAGGGAACAACAGCTGGGCAAGGAATCAGTAGTTATGTGGAGTGCAATGACAGTCAACCTCTCTGCACCCATGCAAAAGCTTGACATTACCTCTGACAAGAGGCCAGTAACAGTCAACATTTCAGTCAAGCTTACAAAAGTGATGTTTTTCAATTAAAATATTAATTTCTATCCTCCTCTTGCAACATCCAGCCAATCTGCATCACAGGCCAAAATGAAGCAGTGGTATCAGTCTGCATCATAATCCCATCCTGGTAAAGGCACCGTCAGATGTTGTGGTGCTGAGCAAGGCAGCCACAGTTTCTCAATCCTCCCTGCAGTTGTTATTAAATTGTAATTGTTTTGTGCTGAATCAGGGAGTCTCCGCTCCAGCGAAACTCACTGGGTGGCTCTTGTAGAGTTCATTGATACAATTCCACCTTGGCATAAGCAGATGAGACTGATTGAAATCAACAGGAGTGAGTTTGACCTAATTCCAGGACAAACGTGAGCCTTGTGGGTCAGACTGGAGCTCTTCTGGCTGCGCCTGTTCTTAGAAACTCTCTTCCCACTGCATTTAATCTGCAAAACAGTCTGGGAGAATGCTGAGGGCACTGACTGGAACTACCAACAACCCGAGCATTTGAAGAGGACTATTAGAGCAAAAGCACTGCTCAGAGGAGGAAGAGGAAGGCGAAGGCGTGTGGGAGGAGCTCTCAGACCCTCACCTCAGCAGAGCCCTGCTGACTTCCAGCATCTGATAAGAGGGGTGTGTGCATGAAACAGGACCAGGCACAGTACTTGCAGCAGATCCCTTGCCACCTTGGGCTATGATACCTCTGACCACGCAGGAGGAAGATGGCAAACTGTCGGCATCGTGTGCCGACAGGAACTGCACGTGGACCTAGGGACTCCTCCGGGCTCTGAGTCACACTGTCCTCCCAGGGAACAGGGCAGCAGCTGTATCCAAACACAGATGGGCATCGGAGCGTGATTACGCAGCCACAGGGTTGTATGACCATGAGCAAGCATTCACCAGCTGGTGCTAACTGGGGTCCCAGTAGCCTCCCCAAGAGTGTCTCCCTCTGCATAACTTATTAACATTTCTGCAGGAATTAAGAACCACAGAGGACCTCACGCTCTTGGAAAAGGCTTTTTTATTGCTTAGCCTTCTCCCCATCTCCAAAAGGAACTGAAAAAAAAAAAATCAAATAAAATGCACCTAAACCAGTTGCTCTTACAGTTCTGAAGTACCTCAATACCAAACACAGCCATGCTCAGCACGCTTCTATCCACTGAGCAGACTTTCTGGCACCTGTCACTGGCACCTTTGCATAAAGGCTAAAGCCAATTTGGCACCTGGATATCCTGGTGGAAAGCTTCCACAGTAGGGCCTGGAAAGCAATGATGTCCACGGTTTGGAGCACAACAGCCATAGGACTGGAAGGCTCATGAGGAGTTTATAGCTTCTTTCTTTACTCGGGGATCTCTCACTTGCAAAAGACAAGACAAGGATCCATAGCCAGGAAAGAGGATGTCAGGCTGAAACAGAGGGGTCTGCCGTATAGCCCTGGTGAGAACATCAGTTACAATGTGCTGATATCAATGGCCAAACTTTAATATGGCACAATGCTGCATCGCCAAAACACATCTCAGTACAGCCACTACAGCATGATGCTGGAGTGCCATCTACAATGCTCTGGGGCTTTCTGTGACCTCCACCTGATGAAATTGTGCTCAAGGCACAGTTTCCTGCTCTCAAGTGCTGGGAAACTTTACCCCAGGTGGCTGAGTTTTATGGCTGTGCCTTTTTCAGATCAGAATCTGATCTGACTGCTGTTGGCATAGCTGAATGACAGAGGCTCAGGATACCACCACTGATCTGATCAGCTTATTCTGTCCCTGACCGACCTCAATGACCCTCCAACCATTCGACTGGTGTAGCACAGTGGTTCTTAACATGTGACAAGAGGATCGTCAGCAAACTGTTTTCTAATGGTCCACATGTCAGCCAAAGATGACACAGAAAAGGCAGACTAGCAGTCCACAAGATCAGAAAGCTGGAGAACCAGTGGCTTTAAGAACAAAGCAGCACGAATTCCAGTCCAGGAATGCCCAGCTAAGCCATGCATACTTGTTTGCTGCTACTTTTGCTATTATGCATGAGCCATCTGGTTGAGTGAAGTCTGTAACAGCAAATAAAGTGGTCAACTACCCAAGGTTCCAGTTATCACAGGCTCTATTTCTGTAATATTTCATTAATCAAGAAAACAAATCCTGAGTAAAGCTCTTCCCTTCATCCCATACCATTTCTGCAAGTGACAGCAAGTTCAGTGATTAACGTCAACTGGCAGCTTGAATTCCTTTAGCGAATAAAAGGCAATTTCTCCATGATCCACCAGTGCGAAGACCACTGGGACATCCCCACTCTGATACGTAACCTGCTTCAAAGCCCGAAGGGATGGAATCTGCTCATCAAAGCTGTAGAGAGAAAAATATCCTGTTGTTCTCAAAGCAAGAATACAGACACAAAGCTGTCCTGGCCAGTGATCACAACAGCTCACTTTGGATTTAGGAGTTGATAGTGACCCTTCCCACCCCTTTCAGTCAAAGCACAGGCTGCCAGCCCCGAGAGAGTACACTGCATGCCGGGAACTGGGAACTGCCAAATCCTTTGCCAAAAACAAGGGCAACTGCACACTGCTCCACGCTGGGCCTATTAGATGCGGCTCACAGGGCTATTGGCAAATTGCCAATCCAGTGCAATCTTCATACCTTTGTGCTAGGAAGATCTTTAGGTTGCCAGGATCAACATCTGACCTGCTTTTCCCTCCTTTTAATTCTGAAGAGTCTGTTTGCACGTAAATTAAAATATTTATAAAGCAAGGCAAGGATCACCCTACTTGCTCATGACAGACTTTTGTAAAACTGCATCACTGCCTTCCTTGCTCTGGCTACTACAGCTGCAGAGTGGAGGAGGGACAGTTTTAGTATATAACACACTTAGAAAAGGCAGAGGCTGAACTTTGTATCTGACTATGGAGTTTAAGTATCAGATTCTGGATCCAGCAAGAAAGGGAACACCTATCCTCTGTTCGTACTGATCTTAAAGTTACATTTGACAAAGATCAAAATACTAAGCCCATGGCCCTGAGCCTGTAGCAAGCTCTGGGGACGTACACCTTTCCATAAATCCAGAGGGATCCGCACTGGCTAAGGATTCAGGTACCATTTGGCTCCCTGCAAAACTGAGCTCTACCCGAGTTTCACAAGCATTGCATAAATACAGCCGTGGCTTCTTATTCCTCACTCCAGTAACACTCAGCCATGAGCAGCAACCAGATGACCAAATAGTGTGGGCTGAGTGCAAGAGCCCACAGCCTCCAACAAAGGAGGAACTGAAAGGAAAAAAAAAAAATTCTGGGCAGGATCACCCTCAAGGGAGGCACTCTGGTGATCTGTAAAGCTCACAAGATGCCGGGTCATTTACAGATCATTAGGTCTTCATTTCCGCAACAATAACTGCTATGTTTCAGAACACAGCATTAAGACCCATGGATACCTCCGAACACACATCCTGACATATGGCTTCCCAGGGTTTGTCTTCTTAAACTTGGCCACAGCATCTGCTTGATACACATTGAAGTCTATCTTCATGTTCTCTGGGTCCTCCTGCAGCCTACAGAAGAGAGAACACATCCACCAACGTACGGGAATGAAACCTTGTAGGGTATAGATATAGCAGAGGAAAGAGGGAGCAAAAGCTCTTGAAGCCTGGCTAGTTTGAGCCCTTTGAAAAGGCTTCACTCCTCAAAGGACTGACCCTGCAACTGTTCGAATTACTTTACAGATCTTTCCTGTAGTTAGACCAGAGCAAGCTCCTGCCCCACATCTGCCACACTCCCTTCTCTAGGGACCTCTTGCAAGAAGCACCACTAACAGATACAGAAGCAAGAGACTGCTCTGCCCTACAGGGACTCCACACAAACACCACACAAATTCTTTGAGGCAGGAGCAGAACCAGAAGTTCCAGAGCCAATCACTGCAGCCGGGATGGGAGCACACTCCAGGGATGAGGCATAGGTGAAACCCAACCAGACCTCTGGGGGAGATTACCTGGCTGGAGCGCAGAGAGGTGAGAGCAGGAAAAGAGAGCAACCCCAATGTTTTAATTGGCCTGGAATGCCCTAGCTCTGTTGCTGCACGACCTGGTACTTCAGCCCCTCACTACAGATGCAATGGGGTCATGGAGCAGAGTGCTGGGTTCTCTCAGCACCCTGGATGCCTGGCAGCTCCCAAACTGCTACTGCGAGCATGTCACAGACCTCACAAGCAGGGACAGTCACAAGACACCCTCACTCCCTAACAGCAATGAGCTGGCTGGCTGGATACTAACCGGGAGGCTCCATCCAGGATGTGGGAGGGCTGCAGCACGCTGATCTGCTGGAGGAGCGCAGCTGGAGGGAGAAGAAACAGGAAAGGATCAGACCAGCTATTTCTCTCCCAGGGCACTCCAAGCACTCCAACACCACCCACGAGCCTTCCTCCTCCAACAATGGCTGGCAGCACCACAGTCACTACTGGCTACTTCAAAGACCTCAACTTCCTCATCTCCTCCCAGCGCACAGCCCAGAACACCCTGCAACTGCTTTGCATCTTGCTGGCCCTGATTTCCCATGCCTAACAGCCTAGCAGGACGGACTGGAATACAGTAGGACATGGGGAATGGATTAGAAGACCTCCCAAGGCCCTGTTTATCCTGGCACTTGAGTGGGCTATAGAAAGAAATGGAAAGGCAGAGGACAAGCTTTCTTCTCTCTCCCCACGTCTGTGGGTGGGTTCCTCTGTGCCTGCTTTGCCTAGGCCTTCTAGTAAGATTCTCCTTCTCAAGGTACTGTCTCCTTAACTGATGTTCAATTTCTCCATGTCATCCCTTTTGCTGTTGCATACCAGGCAATGTTTCACAGAACTGGGGAGGGGGGAGAAGGGGGTCTCAGTCATATTCCCAGAGCCACTACCTTGTGAGGTAGCTTCATCTGGCCGCAAAAGCGGTGTGACAGCTTGGTCCCAGAGATGCGGTGGTCGTCTCCAAACCCTCTGCCGGCTCCTCTGCGCCAGAAGGGCTTTGTACTCCTGCCAGTTAGAGCAGCGCCTCACCTCCCGGTCAGCATTGACACTGGTCTTGTACCTGCTCTCCCTCTCTCGCTGCTCCCTTTCTTTCCGTGACAGCTTCTCCTGTTTCTGATTGATGCGTGCGCACCAGTACGCTGCATTAACCTCCCTCCCCGGCACATTCTCTGGCAGGAGCCCATTGTCAGGTGTGGGCAGATGTGTGCACAGCTGGTCTGGGGCCACGTTTGGCAAGATGATGGTGCTAAAATCCCAGCGGGGTGCATGGGTGCCAGTGCTGCCCTCCTCGTGGTCTCCAGCCCAGCTCCAGGAGGGGCTCAGGGAGTCCTTTTGCCCTGTATCAAGGGGAACCGGGTTTGACTCTCCCTTTCCACTGCCAGCATCTGATTCCTTTGGTTGCTCTGACAAGTGCTTTTCATCCATGGGAAGGCAGCTGGAGTCTTGACAGTCATCTCCAGCTTTTTTGGAGGTCTCTTCCGCTTCTGGAAGGTCGTCAGATACCTTGTGTTTCTTCTCATGTGACCTAAAGACAGAAGAAACAGCATAAAAGACAGGGAGAGCGCGTGGTGGAATTTTATTCCCTTTGAAGCATGCCTTCTCCCTCCTAACAAGAATAATGCAGTCTGACACACCTGAAGGAAGGACGGCAAAGGTGGCAGGAAGCCCCAGACAGGTCTGCAAACCCTTGACAACAACCTGTTGGCTGGAAGGAGGGCATTTGCTTGTGTGACAAAATGAGAATGGAGAAAAGCAGGCCAAAACCAAGCAGTGAATGCCAAAGGCAGAATAAACTTCTCAGCAGTCCTGCATGAGGTTTGACTTCAATGCCCAGGAGAATCCCAGCCTTGATTTGTATAGACCCGCATTCCCTAGTGCTGGCAGAAACCTTCCTGCCAGCACCTCTTACTGGTATGAGATTCAGTCCCTGGTCCCAGAGAAGATGGGGCAATTCTTAAATTATCAGTTTTATCTCCCAGTTCCTAAAATTTCATAACTCCTCATGCACTGATTTACTTGTTAACCAGAAAGGACTTGCAGACCAGTCTTGTCCTCCCTGTTTCTTAAAGGATGACGCCACCTACTGGAAGCTATCATAATTATTAACAAAATTACTAATTATGTCAGCTTCTGTTTGCATCTTGGCAATGTCTAGAAGCCACGTGCAAGGACCAGGACCCAACTATGCTCTCTGCTGTACAGTCCTAGCACAGGATGGATAAATATAAGATATGCGCTGTGCTGTCTGCGCCCCCTCTAAAAAAGAGCAAAAGGAGACATCTGCCACGGGTTTCTTCCGCGCTGACCTCTCTACCCTTCTTATTTTGGCATCTCACCGCTGCAGTTGGGAGGCTCAGGGGCAGTTTGCCTCTATTATCCTTGCATTAAGTACAGATGTGACAATAGGGCATACTGCAAAGAGTTCAGGAAAAGCACTGCACCGCTTAGGGGCAGCCCAGAGCAGCTGTGCCAGAGAGGTCACCCACAGCACAAAGGGCTGAGGATGTTGTTCCCAAGCTGCAGAGCCTGGGAGAAGATGGAAGAATGTGTTGGGCCACATCCTTACCGGGGGCTGGAACTCCTCCTTCTTTTGCGATGGTGTTTCCCAGAGCTCTGGCAGTGACTTTCCAGGTTTAGTTGCCTCTCGTAGGGAGACAGGACAGTGCTGTAAGGAGACACCAACACCAGAGGCTGACAGCAGGGCGAGGCAGTGAAACTACCATTCTGCTCAGCCCCCAGAACACAGCAACAAAAGCTTTTCTTCCAGGCACAGAAAATCCACAAGCAGGACCAGGATGGTCCTCAGTTCATGCCCCATTTCATGTTCCCAATCACCTCCTCAAGAGGGAGGAGCAAGGAAGGGTAGAGTGCCACTTTTAGCCTTTAATCCTCCCAAGAAACGGAATGCAGGGTCAAAGTCCTCTTCTCTGCCGTTCCATTGGGGCCATGCATTAGGCACAGAGCTGCTCAGGGTCTTCAGAAAGGAGAAAGCAGCGTGGAAAGAAAAAGCTGGTTACCTGGGGTCGAATCTCAGTACAATATAACCCAGTTGCTTCAAGTGGCTGAACACCTTAGGGCAAAGGAAAGCAAGAGGGTTAAATGACTACCCTAAAATCAAACAATTTACTTCAGTTCTGCTACAACTGGGTAAACACAGTCTGGCACTGGCAGAGGAGAAAACACCAGGGTAAAGATCCAAAGCAAAGCTGGGGAAATAGGAACTGATCATCTGGAAGAAGGCGAGTGGGAAAAACTGAGAACGACTCCCCTTCCCTCCCTAACTGTCCTACTCTGCTCTCAGCCACTGGAAGAGGTTATGTGGCAGAGGCTTGAGTCTCTGCTTCCTCCTCCCTGCAATAGCACACCCAACACACCTGGTAATGTGGCAGGCTCATCGCCTCCTGGCACAGCAGGATCTCGTAGGCTTCCTGGATTGACAAGGGCAGATCTCTGTAGAAGAGCTGAACAGAGCCCTGCAGGGCAAAAGCTTGGTGTTGAGAGAATCACGGGGAACAAATCTATGCAAACTCACACCAGTGTCTTCCCACGGGTCTCAGCACCCTCCTTCACATGATATCCACGCTCCCCATGTGCCACCTGGATTACTTACAGTCCTTCTGCCATGCCCAGTTCCCCCATGTCCTGGTTTTCACAGCCAGGTAAGAAGTTCCCTCTCTACAGCAAAGAAATCCAACTGAGCGCTAACTGGCATTTCTGCAAGCAGAGGAGCACTGAAAGCAACCTGGTCTCACGCCCCTGTGTGCCACATTTAAATTTCTTTCTGCCATATATACTGGGAAGAGATGCCAAGTAGCAATCCCAAAGATCTCTGCTTAAGTGTAAAGCATGTACAGCACTGGCTGCTACATAACTGCCTCCCATGCCAACACCCTTCACAAGGAAAGATCTGATTTAGTGCCTAAATGCAGCCCTACCGAGCTGGACAGAGTTTCACTAATTGCTATCAGCTTCTTAGAGAAGCACAGAAAAACTGCGTTAATGAACTTATGAACCCTGTTACTGCAAAATATCTAAGATATGCTGAATAAGGGAGGAAGTCAACCCATGACAGAGAAGACACTGACCAGTCTCAGATGTCCTCATTAACTGTACACCAGCTCTGAGGAAAAGGATTTCTCAGTATCAAATCTTTTATTCCAATTAACTACTGCAAGGAACAGAAGAGAATGGTTTGATCTCATTTCCAGAAATTCCCAGAACAGGTGGTTTTCCTAGACTGTGGAAGTTCAAGTCCCCATACCTATTGATTTCGGTAAAGAAGTAATTGATATATAAATGCATTTCATCACCCCCAAGCAAGAAAGTGGACAGAGATCTCAATGGAAAACTTTGTAACATGCTCTTCATGCTTCTCTCATTCTGATAAGAGAGCTGACTTATTAGCTGTACTAACAGAAATTCATATCAGCTAAAACTCTCCTAGTCTCTACTGTCATGTTTGACGTAGGAGTGGGTTAAACATGATACCAGTTGCATAAAACTGGCCACCGATCCAACTAACACACGCTGTCAGTGACACAGAGGCTGCTTTGGAGTACAACATATGAACCCATGGCCTGGAGACAAACAGCTCCATCAGCAAACAAGCTAAAAGAGACAATTCCTTGTGAACCAGGTGTTTAGCAGTTCCTCACACTGCAGCAGTGACCAACACAAGTCAAGCGATTTCAGACTTCAGTCTAAAGCTGCTACAGTTCCTCCAATCACTCAGGAAGGACCCAATGCTCCCACCCACACATGGGTATCCTACTTACACACTCCAGCAGGTACAGAGCTTCCTCGGGCAGCAGGCACTGTTTGCCACGCTCTGTGAACCCCATGGTGTGCCAGAACTTCCCCTGGAACAGAAGCACAAATCCATGATGGGCTATGGCTGCTCCCTGCTGACAACCAGGCTCCCTCCCATTTCCAGAAGCAAATTAAGGAATCTGCAATGGCCAGCAGGAGATGATGGCACTGAGTACACTCTGCAGCAGACTCACCGCAGGGGACCGCAGCTCTACGATGCCCTGTCCTGGCTTCCACTCAGCTTTCACCAGACTCCCCCTGAGAAGGTTAAAGATTAGTTGGTTATTACTAGCATGTCCTACTATGAACTCCTATTGTAGCAAGACAGCAAACCCAGGAAGGTACCAAAAGGCAAGCAAACTTCCAGGTGGCATTTTTACAGGGTAAGGCCTCAGAAAGACATCAATCCTCTGGATCTAGCAGTACCAGCTGAAGATTTTATCACCAACAACGAGTTAAGAGTGTCTTCAGCAGCAGCACTGCAGACATCTGTCCATAGGTTACAGCAGCCTGCTGGAGATGTGTGGCCATGATATTGGATGCTGCCAAGATTCTCAAATCGCTGTATCCCAGCCCCACATGGTGGAGGGCAACTTTGCAAGAATGCAAACATGCATTTTTAACAGCTGGCTCAAGGATGCAGAAGCTAAGACTTGTAGGGTCCACCATGGACTTGCTCTACACCTTTAGCTAGCACCTCAGTTTCCCCATCTGAAAGGAAACCTAAACCTACCCAGTTGCCCTCCCATCCTGAGAGTCTCCATTGCTGCCCCAGACATGCATTTATGGGTGTACTTGAACAAGCCCAACTATGACAACAGTGGAAGATAACGGTCCACCCTGTCTGATATGTCTGTCTGCTGGAGGTCACCATTCTCTCTCTAAAGTCCCCAGCAGTGAGATTTTATGTGAATAGCTTCTGCTGCTACTGATCACTGCAAAGTGTCACCACAAAACAGCAGGCTAAACAGGGAAAGTGTGTGCTGAGAGATAGAGGGTGAAAATCTCCCGAGAAATGATAAGCTCCAGAGACTGATAGCGCTGCTGAAACCAACAAAACTGATAAACCAGGGACACCGAGAGTCTGCTGAATTTGCCCAAGGCCACACATGAGCATCAACACGGGGCTGTGTAACTCACGCTGTGATCTGCAAAGGCTACGAGACTATGCACACATGGGAGAAAACAAGGGCCCTTTGAGGGACTTTCTGAACACCCACATGGAAGCCACCGGAATGCCGGTATGAGCCTCTGCTCCCGGTGGAACAGCCGGGGTGAGCTGCACCACTGCTGCTCCCACCAGGGAGCTGTGCGCAGGTGAACTGAGGGCACGGGTGAGGGGACTTACTGTGCTGACACCTACCTGCTCCATTCTACTCATAACAGCACCTGAACGGGCAGCAGCTGCTCACTGACCCCTCGGCACCGTCCCTCCCAGGGAGAAAGGAATTTACACCCCTGGACTCGGTGGCTTAGCACAGCCCTGCAATCCCCGGGCCGCCCCCAGCCCCGGGCACTTACAGCCGCTCCACACGCTCCTCGGAGAGGAGCTGCCACTGCTCCTCCCGGCACCGGCGCAGCTTCTCTGCCTGCTCGGCCGAGCCGTCGGGGATGAAGTCCTTCTGGCCGTGGGGACCCTGAGGGGCCTTGCGGCCGCGGGCCGCCACCAGCTCCGCCGCGCTGCGGGGGCCAGAGGGTGAACAGGGTGAGAGGAGACCGCCCCGACACCCGCCGGCGCCAACTCCCCCGTGCCGCGGGCAGCTCCCGGGGCCGGGGCCCCGGCGCTGCCTCCCTTCCCGGGCGAGCCTTACCTCCGGCAGCGCGACCCGCCGGGCTCCATGGGCGCGTCGCGGGAAGCCGTTTCCTTCCGCCGCCGGGCCCGAGCGCCGGCAGAGCCAGGCGGGTGCTAGGGCGCCCCCTGGGGGCTCGGAGGGCTGCGAGCGGCGGGGCGGGGACCGGCCCGCGGCTGGCTCTGGGGTGTGCTCCGGGGGTGGGCACCGGGCCTTGCACCAGGGTCCTTGCTAGGGCTGTGTCCCCGGGCCATCGCGGTGAGCTGACCGTGGCCGCTGCCAGTCGCCCCCAGCCGCTCGCACCCCCTCTCCTCAACAGGACTGGGGAGAAAGTACAGTGAAACAGTTCGTGGCTTGAGAGAAAGGCAGGGAGATCACTCACAGCTACCATCATGGGTAAAACAGACTCAGCTTGCCAAAAATTCATTTCTTGCCAATTAATATTAGAATCATAGGATAGTTTGGGTTGGAAGGGACCTTTAAAGGTCATCTAGTCCAACCACCCTGCCATGAGCAGTGACATCTTCAACTAGATCAGGTTGCTCAGAGCCCCGTCAACCTGATCTTGAATGTGTCCAGGGATGGGGCATCTACCACCTCTCTGGGCAACCTGTTCCAGTGTTCCACCACCCTCATTGTAAAAAATTTCTTCCTTTTATCTAGTCTAAATCTTCCCTCTTTTAATCTAAAGCCTTTACCCCTTGTCCTATTGCAACTAGCCCTGCTAAAAGATTTGTCCCCATCTTTCCTGGGGCCCCTTTAGGGACTGGAAGGAGCTCTAAGGTCTCCCCATAGCCTTCTCTTCTCCAGGCTGAGCACCCCCAACTCCCTCAGCCTGTCCTCACAGCAGAGGGGCTCCAGCCCTCAGATCATCTTCATGGCCTTCTCTGGACCTGCTCCAACAGGTCCATTGCTTTCCTGTGCTGAGGGCTCTAGAGCTGCATGCAGCACTGCAGGTGGGCTCTCACCAGAGCAGAGTAGAGGGACAGAATCACCTCCCTTAACCCCCTAGCTATGCTTTGTATTAATCCCAAGTGCAGATATCTGCTCCAGTAGGGACTCCTCTGGGGGCAACACCTGCTCCAACACCTGGACTGCCTCTTCTTTACTCCCATCCTTCCTCTCTGGCTGTGTAGCCCACCAGACCATTTCTCACACTTCTCCCACTTTTGGCAGGGTTTTGCCCTTTCTTAAATACATTTCCCCAAAGGCACCACCAGCACCACTGATGGGCTCAGCTGTGCCCTGTGGTGGGGCTGTCGGAGCCATCTGGAACCAGCCAGAACCATCTGTAAGTGGCTGCATCTGCCATGGGGCAGCCCCATCGTCTCCACACAGAGCCCCCCGCAGCCCCCCACAGCTGGTGCTGTGCACGCTCAGGTGTGTGCTGGTGCCGGTGCCATCAGGATGTGCAGAGTGTGCAGGGGGCTGGAAAATGAGGAACCTCCCCGCATTGCGACCTTGATTCTCTGCTGATGCAGCTGGATTTGCTGCCTGGGGAGGCATGAATGGACCTTACAAGGAAGCACACCAAAAGTTCAAGTTTCACCTCAAGCCAGTCTCCTGTTGCTGCGGGATAGCTCACAGGAGTCACTGAGTCTCAAGTAGAAAAAATACAGTTTTCCCCCCACCAGAGTCCCTGGTTCCCACCTCTTTTTCCCAATAATAGTCCTTTGACAAGATGCCAGCATAGGCAAATGAATACAAAAACCATTCCCCTCCATTTTCCACTGAATGGTTTAATTTTCACTTCCTGCCTGATAATTTCCTCCTTTTAAATTGAGCCTTCATCCTGCAAGGGGGTCATGCGATTTTGGTCAGCGGTGCCTCTCTGAGGCACATGGTGGGACGAGCACTCGTGGACGGCATGAGGGGCAGCCGGCTATGCAGCAGCAAACTTTTTCTCCCTGATTTCCGAAAAATATGTATTTTGGAGGCTACCCAAACTGCCTGATATTAACATAATCTCAGGATGCCACATCCTGCGGCTTTCAACTTACGGCCTGTCACCCCTTTGTTTAACTCAGTCTCTCCTCAAAATAGATGTGTTTAAATTGCTCTGGGAAAGGCTCTGATCCAGAATTTGCTTTTGTCACCCACTGCGATTACAAGACCCAGAAATGTCAAGACTAATCTCTGTTCAGGTTTCTTTTCAATACTGGGATTTTAGCTGTCATGGGGCAGGGTGTGGGGGGGTCCTGTTCCTCACAGGGGCACCAGCAGAGCCTTGTCCTTGGTAGGACTCGCTGTTCTCCCCAGCTGAAGCCTCTTAATCAGCCCTAATGTACTAAGTCTCATCAGCTGGATGTGGGTGGTCCTGGGGGGCTGCACTTTCTTTTTGCTGCTTAAAAATGGAGGGTGAGGTGGGTTTGTTTTTTTTCTGGGTTTAAGTTAGGATTTTTAACATTAAGTTTCTGCATAGCTGCCTTAAAACCCTGTTTGTAGTGCTCATGGTGGGGTTTTTGAGGTTGTTTTTTTTCTTAAGTTTAGGGTCTTTTTCCCTTTGCTCTGGGTGCAATCTTTCTGTATCTCCAGTGGAGCAGCTGTGTATGGCAGGAAACCTAAAAAGCAGTTCATGAGGACTGAACTCTCTGGAGTGAGTCTTTGTGGCAGCGTTACGAGAAGGTGGACAGCTGCAAGGTGTTCCTCTTAGAGCTAAAAGAATAGTTATCAAGCTGAGAGGTGACAAAACTTGGCTTTGTGAGTGAATAGTCTGCTCGAGGGAGTTCTGTGAGCTGAAATAAGGGTAGATGCGGGACTGCAAGCCTAGAGGCTACTAGGGAGGAAGGGTATGGGTGTGTGACACCAGGTAGCAGAGGAGGATCGATCTCTCACTGCCTGGGTGGCATGTGCAGCTGTTGAGCAGCTATGGAGGACATTGATGGTGGAGGCCATGGGAGCTCCTTGCTATCTTGTGGGATCGTGCCCTCACCCCAAGGGGAAATGGGCTTGATTTGACTGGAGAGACACAACACTGACTGCACCAGGACTGTGGGATCTCAGAGCAGGTAAGTGTGGTCACTTACCCTTTTTCTTTTCTTTTTTTTTCTCTTGGGTATGGGAAAAAATGTTGATAAAGTGTAAAAAGACTCTCAGGATTGAAAATGTGGGCTGGCTGCCTCTTCTGAATGGGGCCGCCTTCTCCCTTCTCTCCCTCCTGCTGCTGATCCCAGCATTCTGGGAGGAGTGGAGCAAAGCTGTGGTGTGAGTGGATGGATTTGAGCTCTCTCAGTCCTTTTCTGTTGTGTCTAAGTCGTGTTTCTGCAGTCCCTGTAATCATGAGTTCCTTGTGGTTAACTCCTGGATGAACTTGGTGTAAACAGACTTGTAATATTTTTTGAGAAAATAGAAGAAAGTGTGGCCTTGGGATTGTTTTTCTAGTTTTGTATAGTGTGTAAAGCACAGCCAGGTGGGAATTGTGTGCTCTAAGCTTGAGCTAAGCAGTGCTGCCAGGTATGGCTACCTGCTTTAATCCCTGTGTTAACAACTCCTGCAGTTCCTGGCATGGTGCTTGGAAATATTTTAGTAACTCTGCAGAAACCAGCTGTGCCTCAGCTGCTCCTGGCTTGGACTTTATCTATTTGCCAACAAATGGTAATGCTTGGAAAACAGTTTCTGAGATGTGTAATGTGGCCCATCCACTTCAACTTTGTTGCAAACCAGTAATCATGTCCTGAACCCAAGAGGTTTTGTGTGTGGATGCTCTATGTGATTTTGGACAGAAAAGGATGTTACGAACTCACTAAAACTGGCAAGTGCTTAAATTCTTGTGTATGTTGCAGTTCCTTGGCTCTGAGCTATGCTAATATCATCACTATTCAACAACCCTGTTATCACAGGTTAGCAGTAGTTCAGCATACAATTGTCTAATTATTATTATTATATGTAATTATATTCTAGTGAAAAATATCTCAACTCCAAGCTTCTAGAGCATCATATAGACAACTTCTTACAGCAGAAGATAAGAAGGAAGCATTTGGCAATCAATTTCAAGAGGATTTGGCAGACCTTAAATATGCACTGAATGCTTGGTTTTGGATGAAAAGCAGATAATGGTGTCAGGTGTCACAGCTTGTCTGGGAGGTGTGGGACCAGCCTGTTTTCTAGCCTCACCTGGGAGTTTTTGGCAAACTCCTTGGTCCTGTAGGATGCTTGTGATGCCTGTGATTGTTCCTGCAGTGTGTTACAGCTGGGAGCTTGGGCCGGGCAATGGAAAGAGACTTTTGCACAAAAAGGAGATTACTGAGGAAGGTTACTGGGCTAAACCTTTATTGTCACTTATCAGGGCTGGGGTTGTGACGTGTAAGGACAAAGTTTTTGAGGAAAAAAGCTATCTTTGAGAACAGGATTTTGGAGATTAAGCAGTTAATACTTCTATATAACAAGTGTGTGTGCTGTGGTTCACTGGCATCTTCTGATAACTGTAAAATGGAGGAGCTTAAATTTTGCCTTCTCTCTTCTGATAAGTTTGTTGTAGAAATCACTGTGATGTGACCATCTACAGACTACAGCACAATCTTTTCCTGCTCTGCAGCAGGAAAACTGATACAGTATTGCTATGCAGGCTTGTGGTATGCAATGAGCTTTCTAAAGCCCCAAGTAATGATCTGAATCTAGGCTTTCAGTCACCACTATGTGAATTTCTAGAGCTGCTGTCTGTTAGTCATCTAAGGATTTATTTGAAGTCATTTACTGGAACCTGCACATTGTTAATTACATGTGAAAACCCAAGCAACCGTGGACCAAATCCAGCAAGAATGATTAAAACAGGACTCTCTCTTACCTCAATGATGCACTGCACTGGGCTGGGAGAAATGCTGAATTATTTCAGTCTGAAGAGAACGGCTGAAGCTTTTTTCATTTCCCCAATTTGCCTTGGCATCCTGCTCGCAGTTCACTTGAACAGACTGAAGGTTTACATTGGGGATGCCTGGCTTGGGGTAAAGGAGCCTCACTGTTTAGAGTTCAAGGCAATAGATTATGCTCCTTCCTCAAGTTTCATGGCTTCTCCGGCAATGTGTTTGCACTCACCAGGTACTTTGAAATGTCTTCCCTGGGCTTTGGTCTGGGGAAGCACCCAAAAACCTGCTGTTTGTTGCTGGCCTTTCCATGAAAGGAGATGCCTGGTAGGGACATGCCTTTGGGTCAGAGACAAGCGACTGAGTTAGGACTCCCAGGGTGTCTTTGGCTTGTGCTGGGGACTGGAAAGGAGGAAATATTGTTTAAGGCAAGGAACTGGGAGATCAAGGATCTGCTCTGCAGTCTCTCAGTAGCTTGTGAAACTCCAGGCTGTTCCTTACCTGTTCTGGGCACCCCAGGCTTTAAACCAAAATGGGATGAACAATTGGTGCTGTGCTGCTTGTAAGGCTGAGTCCATAACCACGATGAGGCTGGGAGCAGTGGGTGATTAGATTAAGGTGCCAAGGAAGGGTGAAGAGCTCCTCAGTGTCTGCACCAGCAACCCCTGAGACTACTAAACTCTTTTGCTGCTTGCATTATGAAGGTCTTTGCATTGATTAGTTGGAGCACTAACAATGTGTGCTCTTCTGGGCTCTTAATTCAAGTGATACAGCAAGAGATTAAAATGATGAAGATATTTTAACAGCTCCACAAACAAATCAGTACTGTGAACGCTAAATCCCATCTACAGCACCTTGATGGTGACAGGTTGAGACAACTTCAATTACAGCACTACAGTATGTTGATTTGTTCTCCGTATGCAAGGCTAAAAAAAGGATGTTGCTTGCTTTCCTCTTTGCTTGTGGGAAGCAAGTTGCTGACATGGCTACCGGAGGGGGTGAGAAGGGATGAGTCTCCAGCCAACGGCTGGCACAAAGCAGGCACTGAGGAGAGGAGTGGGAAGTAAGATTGATTGTGATTATGCTTTAGGTTATTTGAAAACTGGGCTGCTGCTTGAAAGCTGGCCCATGGCAGCTGGCAAAGCACTTGCTGGACGGGTTGGAGTGGCTGGTGTGCTCTGCTCTGAGGAGGAAGGGGCTAGGAGGCTTCACATGCTTGTCTTCAAACGAGTATCGTCCTCTGCATTGACTACTTTGTCTGATGCCTCTCTTCTTGTTAGCTCCTGTGTTTCTGCACTGCTGCCTGCTGCTGGGTACCCAGCTCTCACTCCTGAGCATCTCTTGAATGCTGGGAGGAGGTTTGCAGCAGTATGACACTTGTGATACTCCTTAATATCTGTCCCTTTTGGGCTCCCTCCCTCCTGCATGTGTAGCTTCAGGAGCCAAGCTGGGAGTCTGACAGGGTTTATGAGATGCCCAGAGGGTCTTTGATCCAAAATGTCCCAGTACTGGTGGGATCCTGCAGGGTCTCATGGGGACCTTCAATAGATGTTAAAGACTCTGGCTGACTTCTTGCCACCCTTGCACAGGACTGACCTTGGCTTAAGGCCATTTCCCAACGAAGTAGTGGTTCTGGCATTTGAAGTTGTACACAACTTTCAGAGCCCACATCAAGGCCATAACTCCCTTTTGTTTTAAACTTGTAACCTGAGAACTTTCTCTCAAATGTGTACATGGTATTTTATGTGATTGGATTCCATTTGGACTAAAAAGGCAGATTTTTTGGAAGTGGTACTTTTCTGCACTAAAAGGGCTGTGTAAGTGGAAAAACACTCAGTGCCTAAGGGCTGTTATCTTTCTGCCAGCCACATATGGGTCTGGGACCAGCCTGTAAAGACAGCTGCCTGTTTTTTACTCTTCAACAAGGCTTTATGGTGAAGGATAGAGCAATTTTCACCTTACCCAGAAAAGGTGTCTTTTAGTCACCTAAAAACACTGTTGGCAGCAGATGTGTCAGATGGAGCACTTGAGGGAGGTGTAGAGTCTGCCTATGTGTGTGCAGTAGCCCTGGAGCATCCAGATGAGTATTGCATGTGGCAGCTCCTGCCACACATGCAGGGACTGTCCCATAAATCTTTTCCAAATAACCAAGCTGTTTTCCCCTTCTGCCCCCATAAAGTTGCTGCTAAAAATTGAAATAAGTTGATAGCCTGCTCCCATACTGGGCCCTACTCCCTGTGCTTGTCTGGCAGTGGGGGGAGCTCCTGGCTGCTTTGGGGGAGTAGTTTGTCAGCATAGCTGCTGCTCTTGGTCATCCTGGGGACACTGAGCTTCACAACAGTTGGCTGGTGCCTCTGATATGGAGCTGCAAGAGCAGCACTTGTTCCCTAGTGGTTATTGCAGCCCACCAAAACTCTTTTGTAAGAGGTGCTTCACTTTCCCTCAAACACCGTAACTGAGACTTCAGCATGAAAGATGTGTCCATAAGATGTCTTACAGGAGGAAGAGGTACCTATATATTTGTCTTTAATCAGAGCAAAGAGTTCAGTGTGTATCTGCAATGGAGAATAGAGGACATGATGGAAATGGGCCCTCTGCAGCCTTGTTGTATCCTGGAGTGGCTTCTTGGCTCCTGTGCCAGTTGATCCCTTTCTTGTGTGCTGCTGTGCATCTGGAAGCACAATTTAGTGGAAGGCCTGTGCCCCTTGATGTGAACCTCTGCCTCAGGTGTGGCTTGAGTAGTTCCCATTAGTATGCAGCTAAATCAACAGCATCTATTTCATTTATTTTAGTTGGGACCACTGAGGACTGGCATTATGAATCTTTCCCTGTCCATCTATGAGCCATTAAAAGCTAAAAAGTGCTTGGGCTGAACTTGAGGGACAGGCTGGGATGTAATCTTCATACGTAGTTCTCTGAACAAGGTACTTGGAAAAGTGAGGGCAATGCCCCCAAGTGAACAGAAGTGTTTCTTTCTCCCAAAAGCCTCATTTTCCTTCCTTTGGAAGTTCCAGCTGTTGCTGAGCTGTCAGTAGCTGTAGGGGTAGATTTAAGCAAGAAGCTGTTACAGCAGAAATGGCTGTCCAGTGACAACATGAGCCAGGTGTAACTTTGTCCAAATGCATCTAGAGACACTACTTTTTTCCTTGGTGCACTCCTAAAATGAGATTGGATTTATGCTTCTTCCTGAGCTGACTATGAAAGCTAGCAAGCTGCCCTGCACACAGGGGACAGCATCAGGAGGGAACGGGTTTTGTTATAAACCATCTGCAATATGGGTTAGCAATAATCCTGCCAGCCTAGCAGGATCTGGGGTGGGAACAGGCAAGGTTAAGCCCTTTGATTATACCTACACATCCAAAGGTAACCCTGGGTACGGAAACCCTTCTGTTATCAGCATGCAATGCTGTAACAGGATGCCTGCAGCAGGCTGATGTTACCAGTGTGCAGCACTGCTATCAAATGGGTGAAATACAGGAGCCTCCAAGGGGATGGACGATGGGAAAGGTTGTCTCCCTGCCTCATGCTGCAGGGTTAGAAGGAAGAATGGTTACAGGATGGTGGGCAGGGTAGGGAGGTGATCTGTTCCTCCTTTGAGCCGTGGTAAGGCCAGAAATGCTAAAATTGCCCATACAGCTTTGGTGTCAAGGTTTTTAAAAGGATATTGAAAGCTTGGAAGGCATGTAGAAGGAAATACCTTGGAGGGAGGGAATGTGAGAACTCAATCTGCTTAGTCCTTATCAAATGAAGGACTGGGTGACTTAATTACACTGCAAGTACTTTCCCAGATAGCAAAGAGCACTTTAATCTTGCAGAAAAAGGCACAATGAAAGACTGTGTCTGAAGGATAAAATCAAACCAATTGAAGCTAGAAGTACTGTGCAATCTGCTAATGACTTCCCCTCCAAGGGGGGAATTTTGTCTCTTGATGGGATGGCATGAATTGGCCAGACTTGTCTTGCATCTTGACTAAACCAAGCACCTCATTTGGCTGACAAGGTGATAGTCATTAGAGTGGTCAGATGGGAAGATGAGGTGTTTCCCACCCTGAGATGTGTGGAATGGGCTCCCTTGTCAGCACTGTGGGGCTGCAGGGCCCAAATTCTGGGGCTCCTGGTCAACCTTTAACATCTGGCCAACCTCTTTATACTGGCTGTGACAAGCCAGCTCTGCTGATGGTCCTGCCTTGGCCTCAGCCTTCACAAAATCTGGTGTCCAGAGCATGTTTGATGAACCAGTGGCAGATGTGGTCTTCTGTAGTGCTGAGCTTGCTGGAGGGGGATGGTGGAAAGCAGGCTGTGCTCGTACATGAGCAGAAAAATTACTTCTGCTGGCTCTGTTCTTGCACTTTTATCACTGCTGTTGGCATTAAAAGAGCATTGTATCCGGATTATTCATGCACTGTTAATAACTCTGGAGTGCTGTATGCTAGATCCTGCTTTCAGCTGTACCCAGCACTTCAGTTGCGCTGAAGCCAAGCGAGCTGTACTGGCAGATCTGAGGAAAGTCAGAATTTGATATTAAATAAGTTTGCATCCATTTCCAAAGCATGGCTACAGAACAGGAACAGCATGATCCCTGCTACTGGCATAATTCCATTTAAATGACATATCTGCAGATGGAAAAGCTGCCAGTGGGTCAGCCTGGTGCTGTAGAGAGAAATGGAACACCAGGATTAGAACACCTGATAAAATAAGTTTTTTGTCTTCTCTTTTATGAACTGGAGATGAAAAGTGTGTGGGTCAAGCAGATCTCCTGATGCGAGCTGCGAGGAGTCAATGGAACTCCAAGGGAGGGTACAGGGAGCATGGTAATTAATATCCACTGAAAATGCTGCTCCCTCTGTACCTGCCCTAATGCTGGAGGGACTCCGGGTCTGAGCCCTGTGTGTAGGGGTGCAAATAGGATGATGAAGCATTGGGCTATGGCACCACTCAGGGATGGGAAACCTTCAGGGAAGCATTGCTCTTGATGAGCTCTATTTGCAAGAAAATGGAGTGTCTGTCTTTGGCGTTGGAAATGTGAGCTGCCAACACAGCCCCGGGGGCTGCAGGCAGCTCGGTTCTTCACTCATCTCTCCCATGGCTCCAGAAATCTGATGGTGCCTTTGAGGAAGAATCCTTATTTAATTAAGCTGTATGTGTTGGGAGGTGACTTTGAGTGATTTCCTTTGTGAGCTGATGTCTTGCTTGGGGAATGGCTTGCCTTGTTCTTAATCAAACCTTTCTCTTCTGCTGTGCATGGAAAACTGGAGACTAATGAAGACCCAGATCTTCGAGATCTGCTTCTTAGGGACACCAAAGATGCATTTGTTTTTTGTGGGGAACCAGCTATCTAGCAGCAAGATAACCAGCAACCAGGCAAGCAAGTGAATAAACTGGATGTGTCAGCCCAAGGGGTAGATACTTCCTAGGGGCAAATGGAGAGAGCTCTGAGAGGTGTTGGGGGCCCAGGGGCAGGGTTGCAGGACTGGTCGCATGTTCAGCATTGAAAGGTGCTGGGTACTCTCATAGCAGAGCTGGACCTTTGCAAGATGTGTGACCAGTCATCTCAATCCTACATTTCAAAAATTGTATACAACTGAAAATCAAAACATACTTTGTCACTGCATGTAGTGTTAAAGGACAAGAGAGCTTGGACTGAGTCACGGGTGGAAGAGGCAAAGGCTCCACTGTTGCAAGATGAGGCTGAAACTACCCAGAGCAGGACAGAGAGTTGGGCTTGAGCCCTGGGCAGTCACTGCCATCCCCAGGGTGATGGACCCTTAGCTCCGGCTGTGCAACCAGGCATGTAAGGATTAAGTGCTACAGTCACTTGCATTGGCTTTGGGTGTAGAGCATGGAAAGCTCCTCTCTTGTGTTGCTAATAATTCTCCAACCTAATTTCTCTTTCTCCACTTCAATCAATGGTTCCCATTAGCTGTCTGCGAAATCCCAGGCAGGTTTTGTAATTGGCCCCATTTCCCCAGGAGCTCTGCAACAGCAAAGCAGCTTTTTTCATCTTTTCATTCCTTATGAAACTTTTCTTTCCTAGAGAAGAATGATTTTATTTTTTTCCTGCTGCCTTTGGTCCTTTCAGGCATGGCTCATGGGGCTCTCTGGAGGCTGGAGGAACAGTTTACCATAGCTCCTCCTGACAGCATTGCTAACTTCCTGGTAATGAAGACAGGATTAACTTGGGCCTTCTGTATTTCCTTTTTGGTGTTTTTAGTATTGAGAAGTAGATAGGGGCTGCAGCTGGGGCTCTTGGTGGTTTGCTGGGAAAGCACCCGTTGGGTTAAGAAGTAGAGATCCCTGGATGCTTTCAGGCACTGCCACAGGGCTTTGGACAAATCCTGATGCTCCGGTGGAGGGACCATGCATGCAACAAACACTCTTCCAGGGGTGTCCTGTGCATCAGGGAGACTGGTGCTACTGAGATGTGTTTGGGAGTTAGAGGGAAGGAGCATGAGGAAATCCTGTAGTTGTGGGCTGCAATGGTTGCAGAGCTTCAATGGTGACCTTTTTCATCCTGGAGAAGGATCATGCTGCATTTCTGTGCTTGTGAACCTGCTGAGAGACAAGTCCAGGTCTGTGTTCCTCTGCTTGCCTGCAAGGTCTGCCTCATGTCAGGAGCTTACTGGGAAATGATAGAGCATCAATGTCGGATGGATCCACTCCTACTGCAACTTTCAGTTTGGACAACTGGAGCTGGTGCCAGGATCCTGTTTACTGGGATGGGATGTGTTAATGGGGGGCTGCAGGCAGCTGTGCTGTGCAAACGTGCTGCTTTTTGCTTGGTGCATCTGATACAGGCAGGGTCACAGCCCTGTGAGTGATGGGGGTGCCAGAGGCTCCTGGCTTTCCCTGGCAGCTCACCCTGGCTGAATGCAAATGCAAGTTGCACAGTGTCAGGTAAGAGCATCTCCTCCTGGGAGCCTGAAGGCTTGCTCCACATAAATTGGCAGTATCAGCCCTTGTGTTGCTGAGCAACCCTATGAGCAGCCTGTGGTGAAGGAGGTGGCTGTGAATTGAAGAAGGATCCACATATCCTGCTGGCTATAATCAAGGTCCTGGCCTTGGATGCAGATTGCAGCCTGGTTCATCTGTTTCTCCTAACGTGAGCCCTGGATGAGTGTTTGTAATGCTGTAGTGTTCACAGCTTCCCTCCAACAGTGTTTGCATTTGTTCCTAGTCCTTTGATCATAGTAATAAATCCCAGCTCCTCTGGCAAATTGGATTTCATCTATGAGGCTACAAGGAGTGTTAACATTGATGCACCGAGGTGCTTTGCTTTATATCCTTGTTTCCAGTTTGTCCTGGCTTTAAGAAGATAACGCGCTTGGGCCTGCTATTCTAAAGCTGTTTCTAGTCTCGGGTGTCCCATGGCCCTGGGCTGAGCCTCTTTAAAAATGAAACTGAAATTCTGGTTTCTCAAAAAACTGAATCCCAAACAGAACTGAAGCCAGCTCCTGGCACTGCTGAGCAATGAGCCTGCAGCCAGCCAAAAGCAGGCAAAGAGAAATTTCTGCATGGGCTGTGTGTCACACTGAGGTTGGACATTCGCCTGTCTCTGCTCTGCCTCTGCTATCAGAAAAGTGCCAGCTAGGGCAGCAATTGTGGTGGAAATGGGCTGGTTCAGACCTTCCCTGGTGAGGGTTAGAAGTGCATTGGGTGTTAGCATTCATGAGAAAACCCAGCTGTCCCCTGGCCAGGGGTGGGACTTGGCTGGGAAGTCTCTTGCTTGTGTGCTCCAAGGTCTGATGGGCATGTATTCTGCCCCAGGCAGCTTGGTGGGATCTGTTGTGTCTCATTCCTGCAAGGGAATAGCTGTTTTAAGGGAATAGCTTTGCAGGGCTGGGCTGATCATGGTGAAATCTGATGGTCCTGAAATCCAGGTTTGTGGCATCCAGAAAGCAGTCATCTGCTACAGTCTCACTGTTGGTTGAAGGTTTTAATCTCCTTGAGATCTATCTGTATTGCTTTTCCCTAAACTAGTGAGGCCGGGGCTGTCCTGACCAGTGGCTCATCTCTCAAAACTGCTGTCCCAGCTGTGCCTGTGAGGAATTCCAGCAGCTTCCATCATAATTTGCAGGTCCCTGAAAATCCTGCATTGGTTTTGCATGTTGCTCCTGAAGACTGATTTGTATGGTGCTAAACACTTTGGTCTGTGTGTTCTTGTCTGACACTTCTTCCCCTGACCTGATTTGCACTGTGACTTTCTTCTGCTGGCTGTAGCCTGCAGTTCCCCAACATCAGTCCCCATTAGGTGACACCTCTTTACTAACATTTACATGCTCAATGTACAGTCAAGTAATTGCTGTGCAATTTTACACACAGGTGATTTATTGCAAGCTCATCCAGTCAGAGACTATAATAATTAATCTGCAAATTAAGCTTGCTTTCAAATTAAGCCATGAATTAGCAGGATGATGGGTAACTGCTAACTCCTTAGATTTAGAGGGTGGTGTCACTTGCTTCTCCCACCCAAACAAACTGTGATGGCTTTCATGTGTCCCATCATGCCAAAGCAAAGATCTTTCTCGGGGCATCAAAAGCAAAGAGTGCAGTGATGCAGCTTATTGGAAGCCATCAGTAACAGGAACTGACTGACATGTGAATCAGACCAGCTCACTCACCAGGCTGAAAACTAATCCTAATCCCAAACTTTGCCTCTAATCTCCTGATGTTGAATTTAAAATAACTTGAAGGGGGGAAAAGAAGATTTAATTTTTGCTTGTTTTGCAGCTTTCACAGGGCTACATATCCCTGATACATCCAGGAGAGTCAATAGGCCTTTAATAAGCAATGCTTGTATAAACACCTCAGTAAATACCAAATGCCTTTTTGGTTTTCTGCAGCTTTTAAGACTTTGGGAGGAAACAAGCATCATGTGGGTCCATCCCTCAAGGAGGACAAAAGCTGTTGGGAACTGAGTGGTGTCAGCTCTTCAGCATTTCTGCAAAACCAGCCCTTTCTGTGCAATATGTGGTTGGTCTAAACTTTATACCCTTCCTACCTTTCTCTTTGTTTGATTTCCCCTTAAATGAATCCTTTCAGAGATGTTTTTTAATTCATCTCCATTTGAACAGGGGTCCCCAAGAGCCCTTGGTGTCTGTAATGCTAAACACTAGCTGTACGGGTTATCTTGCTCAGGCAGTCCCTCACATTGTGGCTGGCTTCCCCCCTTCCTCCTGCAGCTGGGAGCTCAGGTCCCACTCATTCATTCATTAATCCCTTTCATTCCCTGCTCATTTGTTTGTATCCTCTGCAGCATGGGGAGAAAATTGCAATCCTGAGAACAAATAGGAATTCTTCTCCTCTTTGGAAATAAAAGCCAGTGCATTTAAATGGTTTGTTCTCTTTGAGATTTGCCTGTGTGCAGATGAGAAGGAGGTCTCCTATAATGGAGTTGAAGCCTCGGTGCTGAGCAGGGACAATAGCAGGGAACACATCCCTCTTCCTTTTGTATTTGCACACTCTCCCTGTGCCTCCCCCCCGAAAGGGGATCAGATGAATTTTCCAGTGCAGATGGATCATTTTAATGATGTACTTCTGTGCTGCTCATGATTAAAGCAAAGAGATTTGCTGTGGATTTTTTTTTTAAGACTACAAAGCTACTTCGTGGCTCCTGCTGTGCGGCGTGGCCACTGCTGCAGTGTTTCTTTTAGCCTGTGCTCTGTGAGGGTGCTGGGCTGTGGGTCCATGCAATTGCAAATTTGCCTGCCAGGACATTGACCCTTTTCCCGGTTGTGTGTGCGCCAAGAGCCCTGGCAGCTCTGGAGGGGATAGGGCCCAAACCCAGGAGCCTGCTCCCCTTCCACAGGCATGGGAAAGCGTAGGACCCTTGGCCCCTTGGACCTCTGGGAGGAAAAGATGGCGGTGACACCTCTCCCAGTCTCCTGCCTCATTCCAATTGATCCTTTCTTTTAAGCTTGTCTTATGCTGTGAAATCATAAGCCCTGCCTGTAACTTTGCTCGATAAGCAGTTTTAATGCCAGACAAAAAAAGCCACTGGAGCTTACCCTGTCCAGCTTCCCACCACAGCCAGGCTGGGGCAGAGAGTGTGTCTGTGGGGAAAGGGCTGTCCTGAGCTGGGTGAGCTGCTGTGACCTGGTGTAGGGTAATCGTGAGCCCAAGCTCCTGGTCTGCAGTGGGGACAAGGGACTTCCTGCAGAACCTGAGCCAGGCTGATGGCATGGGTGGGGGAGGAAGGTCTGGGGAGCTTGCTTTGTTGTTTGTGGGTGAGTGGAGGCTGATCTCTTTTTCCCTGCAAAAACAGAATGGAATAAGTCCTCCCAGGATGGATGTGAAAAAGCCATTTAAGTACTGCAGTCCATTAAGTGACCCTTAAAATGTAAGTTTCCCAATTTGCAGAGGTGTTAAGCTGCTCAAGTGTCTGAGATGCTCTGGAAGTGGTTGCTGCCTTCTGAAGTGTCTCTACTTAAAGCTGAGCAGATCCTTGTCCCTGTCTCGTACAAGAGACTTCTTTTCCAGCTTGAACAGTCATCAGCTGCATTTACTGTCAAAAAAGTTTGTGGGACTAATGAACTCCGGAAGCTGCTTATCTGTCTTTTGAAATAAAAATGGTTTTGTCCTGGAAGCCAAATGATATGTTTGATATGTTGCACTTAGCAAAAAGAACTAAAACATACTCAATCTCAAATGTCATCTGCTCACAAAACTGCTATTGAACAACCTACAAATCAGAAATTGTTTAATGTGTGACTGACAGGCTTTAGTTAATACCAGTTTCTGGAGGGCAATATGTGAATTAATTCCTGCAAAGTGAGCTTAGGATTCTGCTTTGGATGAGCCTGTTCACCCCCATCCTATCCAAGTGAAGTAGTGCTGTTACTTCTCCTGTAGCCTGTAGTGTACCTTATAGGATAAAGGAGAGCGTTACCCAGTGCTGGCAGTCCTTCACTGCCTCTCTGCCATTGCCTTCACTCCCCAGTGTGCTTGAAAAACTGGATAGTTTTGCCTACCAGTTTGGGAAAAATTTGTCTACACAGCACTGGAGCGAAGACCTCCAGAAACCTGTCCTGTATCACTGCCTGATGCTCATGCTGGAGACCCACCACCCCACAGAGACAGATATGTGATCTTCCCAAAGGGGAGTTTGTGGTGTGTGGAGCTGCTGTCTGCCTGCATGGCTGTTGGGAAAAGCAGCACTGCTGACTTTTTCCTTGCCTGAAACCTCTTGGTTTTGCTTTTTGCCACTTTAATTCTCCATAGGCAAAAACATGAGTCTCCAGCTTGAGCTGAATGATCAAATCGAACCCTTGTGAGCAGCTGTTGCTCAGCTCACAGCTGGGAGTGGGGTCCTTTCTGGAGGATGCAGCACACAGACCTGGGCTGACCTCAGCTGCAAAGGGCATCTGTGAAGTTGTGCATTGCTCTGACAACTCGGATGCTAAAACTCCCCCAAGCCTTGCTGCTCTGCATGATTCATCTGTTCGAGCTTTGCGTCTCAGTGCTCCTGCTCCTTGCCTCTGGTTAGAGGCGGCATGGCAACCACTGCCAGTAAATCAGCCAGAAAAGCACCATTTCCATTTCTTGTTTAAAAACAGTGGTTGCACTAAAAATACCTCTGCCCCTGCAACCCAGACAGTGAATGGAGGAGTTGTCGGGGGCCGCAGGGGCCCAGCGGACTGCTTAGCATGACAATAGATCTCTCTAATTGTTCATAGGTGAGGTTTGGTGTCGGGTGGATGAGATGAAGAGGCTGTTTGGTGATTCATAGCTGAGTCATGAGTCTCTTGGCTGAAGGGGGAAGTGTTGCCCCCCAGTTGGAGCAAGGGGAGAGGACTCAACTGAGCTCTAAACTTTAAACTATATGAGGTCAAGGGTGTCCTTCCACAAAGGTCTTGGCAGGTGCTTGCTGCTGAAAGGTGTCCAGCTGCCTTATGATGTGGCTGCTCAGCAAACTAGGGACTGGCTTGGGTTGGGTTAAGTGTATTCTAATTAATCCTGAGCTATTAACCACTGCACAAATGCAGCTCTGTTGCCCCATCTTTAAGGTAGGATGACCTGGCCCTGCTCAGATCTGAAGGATTTTCTGGTTTTGCAGCTCTTTAAGAATAAAGAACATGAAAGGTTGAGCCTTAATTGTGGTTTTAAATTAATTTAAATCTCTTGGAAAAACTGCAGGTAGAAGTAGAGATTTGGGAGGATAAAGTGCCTTGCTGCAGGGGCAGCTGGTTTGGCAGTCTGAAGACCAGGATTTGGGGTGTCTATGAAGCTCGGCTGCCTTCTTGCAGGGTTAAAACTGGTTGAGGAGCTGCAGCTGTCGCTGAGCAGGGTCTTTATTTCGGCTGGAAGACTAAGACAGCTGCTGAGGCCATTTTCCTCCTCTGCTGGCCTGCAACAGTGCTGCCTAGTTGCTTCTCCTCCACCACTTTAACTCATAAGGGAAACGAGTTTCTGGAGCTGTTGCTTGGTGTTTCTTTTGAGGAGAAGTAAGTGGGGAAATGCTAATGGGTAAATGCAGTGCTTTTCCCCTCACCAGTCCTCTTAGGTTTGAGTTAAAATGCATTCAGGCTCCTGGGAGGAAGAGGAGTGCCTCCAATGTGGTAGTCTTAGTCTTGGTTTTTCATTTAATTTAGCATAATTTTGTGGCCTGTCTCAAAAGGCCTTATTAGCAAGATAGGGTGTGAATTCAGTGTGAAGGCACTAGGAGCAGCACTGCCTACGGCAGCAATGTGCATGGTGATGTGGTTCATAGTCCCAGTCTAGCTGTCTGGTTTGATTTTTAACTGCTGCTGCCCTTTCCTTCAGAGGCAGTTTTCCTCTCAAGGTGGAGAAAATGATATGTGATCCTGGGGAGAGATTCATCACAGCTGGCGCGTACTCCACTGATGCTGACCCTGTTATGGCAGAATTGAAATGCCGGAGGGTTAGGGGCCTGTCATGCCCAGCACCAATAGTTAAGGATAAGAACCCAAAATGACTTGTGGTTATGCGTTGACAAGTGGGTGGGAAAGACCTCACAAGCACATCTTGCAGGCACCCTCCAGGTGTTTGGAGAGCTGAGAACTTGCTGCTGTCTATCCTTGTAGCCCCTGAAAAGGCTGGCTTCCTGTGCTGTGGGGCAGAGGAGGAGGAAGGATGCTGCCCATGTTATTGGGTTATAGATGGTGTCAAGTCTGTGTGGTGGTCCTGAATTCTTGGGGGCTAACGCACTGCAGGCATTTCATATAAGTCAGGTATTTATACTGGAATCATGCCCAAAAGGCCAGAACTGGAGATACAGGATGGGAGTTGCTGTGTCAGACACAATAAGACATAATGATTCTCTGGGCTTCCAGCCTTTGCTGCTTGAGGAAAAAGGGAGGGGAACAACCCCAGGTGTCTGAATTCAAACCAACAAATGTGCAGAGGCTGCTGTGTGCTGATGGGCAGGAGGCACTTGGTGCTTTGAGGTGAGCTTATGCTGCCAAGCCCTGCTGGCACAGCCCTCCTCCATGAGCTGAGCTGCCTGACAGAGCGGGTGAAGATGAGCCCTCGCTCACTGTGCAGATACACACAGGATGTCACTGTCAGGGGTTGCAGAGTCAGACTGGGGAGCACCTTGGCTGTGGGTTGGAAGCCCTGTGAGAAGCAGTGTGGCCAAACCTCAGCATCTTATGGCTGTATTTGTTAAACCTGATGGAAATGGCCTTTCCTGCCCTGCCTTTGTGAAGCCCTAGCTTCTGGGGAGAGCTAAAACTTGGTAACAGCATCCAATGGGAGCTTTAGTCTCCCATCTAATGACTCACTGATATAGCTATCAGCTCATTTCTGCATGCTGCTCTACCTAAATGGACAGTTAATTTGCTTGTAGCAGGCACTACTAGTTTTGACCCCTTATCCGCTTTGTTATTGATGTAACTGCACCCAGCCACAAATTAATTGGCTGCTGTTTTGTTTGCCCAGAGCAAATTGCTTGTAGATGTATCATAAATTCATAGATGGTAGACTAGATTGGTGGGGTGCTAGGTGTCTTCTACACCCCTGTGTATCAAACTCTGATTAACAACTCGTAGTGCTTGGAGGGAGGGAGGTGTGCTCCAGAGCAAAGTTGTCATGGCCCTGGGTGCCTACAGCCTTTGTCAGGGAGCTTGAGAAGAGACAAAAATAAGAGGAGGATGGTGCTGGGTAACCTTTGAAGTTAGCAGCTTTTTGTGGAAGTAGCTTAGTGCCATTTGTCCTCTCCCCCATGCCAGGCCATTGGAGTCTGTGGTGCAGAGAGATGCTGCGGGTTGGGATGAGCCCTGCAGAGCTGGGAGTGAACTGTGGTCTGCCTGCTGTCGGAGTGAGGGTTGGCTTGAGGTGCTGGGCTTGAAGTGCTTTATATCCTGCACATGCAGGCTGGTTCTTTCATTTGGTTTATCTTCACCCAGCACAAGCACAGATTAAGTGAAGTATTCCCTCTCTTCATGGCATTGACGGAAGTCTAACATCAACGATCTTAAACTAATGATATGTTGAAAGCTCAAGGCTAAGGGAGCAGGAATTAATATCCTTGAGACCTGTCTAGTTCTGCCTCTTCTGACACCTCCTAATTTTCCATGTAAATTGGCTTATGGATCTTTGGCTCAAAGGCTGTGTTGTATGCTGGGGGAGTCTGGCGTGTCTGCTAGGAAATTATCCAGTGTAATGGCAGGGTTATAATTGTGCTGTAGCTATTCAGATCTGCCTCCCCTGTGTGGACGCCCTATCTGTGACTATCTGAATAATCACTGCATTTATAGCAGTTTAGCGTGCATTTCTGGTTTGTTAAACGCTGTATGCCACTATGCGACAGGCCTGTGTGTGCACAGTTGTGCTCATAATAAAACATGATGTTTAATCCTTCTGTTATATTGACTCAACCATGGACAAACAGCAGGATAGTTCTTACGCGCACACACCTAGAAGAATAAGCTCAGGCTTTGGCTTATCCAGCTAAAGTAAATTTGCCCAGAATTTTGCAGGAAGTAAATAAAGGTGCGAGCACAGCTGCAGGGAAATCCATTCAAAAGGTATTGATTCACTCAATTCTGTATCTGTTACTGTACAACAGTACAGATGGAAGTCTGTTTCTGACTTCACAGAAAATCAAATGCAGATGGTGACTCTTAAAATTAGTTCTACAATAGGGAAAAAAAGCTGTGCCAGTCATTCAATCAGCTGAAATTTGTTCAGCTTTTAAATTAAAAAAGGCCTTTTGACTAGCTATGCTTTAAGTGCTGCTGATTTGAGCTGTATAGCACAATGAGAACTCGTCCCTCAACACAAATGTAATAAATAAAAACAAGGTATGGAAAGAGCAAGTGTCTCTTTGCTCTATGAGTTTGCGATTGGAAAATTCCCTCAATTTGCACACAGCAATGCTCCTTACTTTTAAGGGCTGAGCTGAAGATGGGAACCATAGTAACATCAATAACAAATTCCCAGAAGAAAGGGAAGTTTTGCTGAAAAATTGTCCCCATTTGACTCTGGAAGGTGGTTCTGGAAACAAACCTGCGTGAACCTGGAGGCACAGCCAGGCATGTGCCAGGCCTGGTGGCTGTGCCTGTGATGGGTGCTCAGGGGATGATGCTGCCCCTTTCTCAGGTGCAGATCCGCTCAGCAGGCTGCTGGGATGGGCTCAGGCTCAGCCCAATGAAGCCTGGCAGTTGCTTGCAGGTAGACATGTGTAAGGGCAGGGACCTTTCCTAAGTCTAGGGCTGAAAATGAAGTCTTCGCTCAGTTCAGTCATCCAGCTTCTAGAATATCTCAGCAGAAATGCTCTGAGCACCAGGTTCATTCTGACTAGTTAAAATATTTTTGTCTATCAGGGAGGAAATTAATATGGAAGCACGCAGACCAGAAGCTCTCACAGGCTCAGGAAGGATCTTTCATTGTTATATTAGCTGGTTATGTTGCCAACATCTCCTTGCTGACACTGAACACTGCTTTGCACTTTCATGGGTTTATTTAGTTTGCTGTACAGGGTGTTTTGGCAACAGCATGGCCAGGGCATGTCGAGGGACGGGAGCCAGAACAGGCGCTGAATGGAGATCTTGAAACCCCTATGCCAGCTGCAAAGCAGTATTATAAGCAGCCAAAATCAACTGTCCTGACAGAGCTACTAGCAAGGCACAAAGACTGCAATAGATTTTTATAAAACTCACCTCTGGTTTTAATTAGCTCAATAATTCCATTTTCAAAGTGTGGTTGAAAGATTCTGAATTGACTTAATTTTTTTTTTCCTCTTTAGTTTCATCCCTAGGAGAAAGTAAGAGGAACTAACTAGTGGAGGTGGTCTCTTTAAAAAGAACCAAATGCACAAATTCTTTCTTTCATAAAGAAACAAGATTGTTTCTCTTTGGCTACTCTTCCCTCAGTGCTGAAATTGTCTGTCTCACTGAATCTCCAGTGCCCATTGCTCCTTCTGAAGCTTAAAACAAGCACCTCAGACACTGGTGGTTTCTCTTGACTATTTCCTCTCCCAAAGTGGCACAAATGGTGCTGACTGGTCTCTTTGCCAAGTCTTTAGAGCTTCCTTGCATCTCTGTCCCTTCCCAGCACCTGTATCATCACCCTTGGTCATGGATCTTTTTTGATTAAAGATGTCTCGCTTCTAGTTATTTGATGAAAACTGACCAACTTTGTCCAGTTGACACACACCATCATGGTGTCCTGACCTTGGAGGCTGGTGGAAACTTCTCCTGGGAACCTAAAAGGAAACATCTAAGTAGAAGCTCAAGGGGTAAAAGTCAGGTCAGGAGTGAAAAGGAGGAAAGAAATTTATGTGAAACTATTGAAATGTTTTTTACCTTGTGTTATCATCCAGGGAAAAGCCTCCAAAGTGCCACTGGCCCATCTCACTTTAAGCCAGAGCGTGTGTGTGCATCTGTGGTTCTCCTGCGTGGGCAAACACTGCTAGACAGACTGAGAGGTTGCTGCTTCACATCACAGTCTGTGCAGAGATGTAAATACCCCAGGGTGAGCAAATCACAGTGGAACAGTCAGGATCTGATGGGTCTTCCTGGAATATATCACTACCACCATGAGCACCAGTTTCTCTAACTGTAAAACTGGGATGAGTTCATTTCTGCCCCCTCTGTAAGTTATGGGCATGGAGTTATTAATGCTCATAACATGGGCCAGAGGGTGTTGCAGAAGTGCCAGCTAAGACAATTTTACAAGCTTCAAAAGTAGTCCAGCATCTGCTAATCAATACTCATTTCCGCTCTCTCTTCTCCCAGCCACCTACGACTCAAGTAAGGCTCTCTTTTCTTTTTTTTTTTTTTCTTTTTCCCCTCAAGGTGTTTGCTGCTCACACTAATGCATCCTGAAATACAGCAATTGACACAAAAAATGTCAGGTGTGATGTGAAGGAGCAGGATGGGCCACTTGCAGAGCCACTGCTGCCAGCTGTGTCCTTGTTATGTGTGACACTGTCCAAGTGCAGGCAGATGTCTCTCAGGTCACTGAGTGGCTCCTGCTTTCAGACAGCAATTTTTCTTTGTGGAGTTAATAAAACCATCAAGCCATAAAGGTTCCAATTTGGATTTCATGAAGACCAAACCTGTTCTAGCTTTTCCTTTTTTCTGTTTCTTCATCATTTCATTTGGTTAAAAGGAATATATATTTCAAAATGTCTGTAGTCTTCCTATCGTCCTTTGTTTCATATTTCTCAAAGTTTCCTTTACCCTGAGATGTATTAGTTTTGCCCTTTTGGGAGTCAGGCTTGTTTGATTGAAAGACTAACAGTAAGCTGAGTTTTGTTTCCTGGTGCCCTGTGTTGCAGGAACCAGCTCTTGTCCCCTCACCGCTTCCAGTGCCATCTCCAGATTCCTCTCTCTGTCCAGTGCTTTACAAGTCAAACCTGGTTTGGACAGTACTGCCCTTCTTCTAGCTCATCATCAAGGTGAGGAAGGAGCCAAGTAAAGGAACTGCAGAATTTGCTTAAAATTTGATTGATATCCTCAGGAGTTACCCCATTCTAGTTGATGGGAGGGTGAGACAGAGCAGGTTTTCTCCTGTTGTGATCTGTGATCATTGCTGCTTCCAAAATGAGACACATCTTCAAAGTTTCCCTTGCAAATGAGTTGGCGGACATCAGCCAACAGCTTCTTGCATGGGGAGAAATGTGATGTGGATTTTCTGCTTGTGAATCTGAAAGTTGGTGAGGTGTCATGATACAATTGATCCCATAGCTCTTTCCACAGGAGCTGCAATGAAGGGTTTCTACTGATAAATCCCATTTCTCCAGAGCTTGAAGGAGCTGGACTGTGCCCTGCTGCTTTCTGTCCCAAGATGGCTGTGTTTTGGGGAATGTGTTGTGCAGATGAACTAGTTTCTGCAGTTTTTTTATGGAAAATAAACTCCAAAATATGAACTACTGCCTTTGTTGTCTTTGAGGCCTTTCATCACACTTGTAGTGTCTAACACAGTAGCAAAAGGGTCAAAGAATTCCTACGAAGACCTGATGCTCCTGCAGCATTATTTGAGTTCCTTTACCACATGAACAGTCAGATACAGAATTTAAAATCTGGGCTTCTGCACTGAGCTGTCACAATTGCAGTTCATCAGTTTTGATGGTTCATCTTTAAAGAAGAGATTAAACACTCCCGACAGTTCTAATGTATTGCAGCTTGTTACTGGTTGCAGAAGCTTGTTTTCTGCTAATAATTCTGTAAGTTGGCTGCATGTCTCTTAGCCAATCTCATACATGCCTGAAGCAATACTCTCCCTCCTGGGTCACCTCTCACAGCCCACAGGATGTATCTGATATCTTTGCAGCTATTAGAATACGCATGTTTTTAAAGAATTAGTGCAATGAAGTGATTTGGGGAGATTAAAGAAATGGAGGTTATGTCCTGTCTCTAATATGTCAAGGCTTGGCTGGTCTGCCCGATCCCCTGGCAGCTTTTATCTGTCACTTGTAATGCTGCAGACAAGTGTTTCTGGTAACTTTGTCTTTTCTTGAATCATCTGCTACTCTTTCCTGGTTTCCTTTCCTGCGCTAAAGGACAGAGTCAAGATAAGCAGTTGCTTTTTTCAGCAGTACTGTAGATTATATCTGAGATGACAGCCTAATGCTTTCCAAGGATCAAATGGTCATCATTACTATCCTGTCTCCAGCCACCATCTGAGGTTTGGGTCATTAATACTTGTAAAGCATTTGAGATTATTAGACTCAAGGAACTAGAGGACAGCAACATGTCAGCTTTCATTCTTGGCAGCTCATTTTGGTGGTGAAATCAGACCCTCAAGATGTCAAACTCCACTCTTGGGCAGCCACAGAAGAACATTCTGGCATGACTCAGACCTTGTTTTGCTTGGCTTTTCTCTAATCCCATGTCATTAATTTCAGTGGAGGCAGTGGTGTGAGTAAGAGCAGACTGGATTTCCTTCTGTGGTCATGCAGCAAAGGGGGTCTGAGGCTGCCTGTGCAATTGGCCTGTTTCCCTGTGTGATCACAGTCCATTCAATTGCCCAATGAGCATTAACCTCTTGGATGCACGTGTGCAAGGTGTGGGGTGCTGTCCCATTCTGGAAAGGATTAAATATCTGTCTGAACATAGATGCTGGGACTGGTCAGAGAGGGCATTGAGGCTGGGTGGTACCTGCACCCTTTTAACATGTCAGTTTGGTCATGGGACATATTTGGGTGTTCAAGGCAGCTTCCTGGGTTACAAGTGAGTTAGACCATATATGTGCAAAGGGAGATGTGATATGGAAACACAGTGGACCGCTTGGGATCTGGTCCACAGCTGCCCCATGTCTACCCTCAGCAGACTTTGTGGTGTCCATCACAGCTTCCACATTTACAGCTTGGTTTATAATCTCCTCCTGTTCAGTCTTTCAAGTCTTTCCTCTCTGAGCACAGATGATAACTTGTAAAGTCTCACCAACGTGTGAGTTGGGAATTATTGCTGCTATAGAAATTTCTCTAAGCTTGAGGAAACTAAGGCAGCAAGAAGGAAAAGGGAAGATAGCCATGAAACAAGGGACTAAGTCTACCTGTGGCCTGTCTGGAAACTTTTGTAAAGAAAGAGGCACTGATGTAAACTCAGCCAAGCCTCCATGTGCAGCTATGTGGCCAGCTCTGTGCAGCCTTGATTGAGACAACAGTGTCCTCCCTGATCTTACATCCACACACCAACACTTCTTCTATGTGCTTTAGCCAAATCTGGAGATGAGAAAATAACAGGGTATCAAACAGTGGAGCTCTAATCCATCCCTAGCAGCCCTGAGCTTGGACACAATGCCACATGGGTAGGAAAGATGATAAATCAGGCCGGTGGTGTGGAGATGTGGGCAGTGAGCGGCTCACACGGTAGCTGGCAGCTGTGATGTGGGCTGCAGATGCTCCCAGAGTACCTTTCTGGGTGAGGGGATCCCCTTTGGGGCTCCATAAACCTGATGGCAGAGGGGCTTGGTGCAGTTTGCCAGCCTGAATGTGGATGGATCATGCCTGGGGGATCATGACTGTAGCCATGGCATCTAGTGTAGATAGGTGAGGCAGATGGAGAAGTGCACATCCAGCTCCCAGGAGCCCTGGGAAAGGCTTCCATTTGTGTCCATTGCCATGGCAGTGTGTGATGCTTTCCTGCCCCAAAGGGCTTGCTGGAGTCTCTGTGGTGAGGAGGGGGTCTCTGTTTTCTGTGTGCCTGTTTCTGTGCACTCACATGTGCTTAGCTGGCACTGGAGCTATGGGGAAGATGCCTGCCTGCCCTTCTGCTCCAGAGGAGTTTGAAGATAAATAAGGGGTTCTCAGGTGCATTTAGGTCCCTATGCTGGCTCTTCTAAGAACTAACCACCCAGACTAGCTTCTTTTCCCATCCTGTAGCCTTCAGCTTACCAGGAGATCTTCTAGTAGGACTAGGGGTAAAGCCAAAACCTGACTGTACTCAGCATAGCCCTTTTTCCCAACTGCTCACAAAGCTGGTCTGCTCCTCTTCCCTCTAAAACCAGCAGTAATTAGCTATGCTGTGGCTATATAGTGAACAGCAGGCTGGATTTGCTGTGTGAAGCCTCCCTGAACACCCATGAGACATCCTAATTACCTTGATTGGGTCATTATGATACAGGGTTGATGGAGAGATGTTGGAAAGTTGTCTTGCTTTTTTTTCTTTCACCCTGAGTCTGAGTGTGTCAGGAAAAGAGGGGGGAGGTCTCATTAAGATCCCCCCAAGAAAGACGTGTAATTTATTTCACACTGAACAATTAATGTTTCCCATGCTGTAGAAAGACTGAATATTAATTCCAGCAAATGGGTCCCCTCTCATTGAGCTGCCAGTGTTTGTGGTGTTAAATGTAGAGATTGTGTCAGTACTGTCTGGGGGCCGTGGCTTGGCACAACACGCCTCAGCCCAAGAGCAAGTGTTTATGTGCTTTCTTCAGTGGCAGCAGTTGGCTGGGGAAAAGTATCTGGACTCAAATAAAAGCAAAGCCAGGCAACTTGTTCTCAATCTGAGAGGTGATGTTTTACTCTTTCTCTTCTGAAGCAGTTTCCATATTGATAACATGACAAATTTACATTGCCAGAGCACTTAGAGGTCTAAGTTGGGGATTATGGGCTGGGAGGTTGTAATGACTTGATCTTTAAAAAATAAAAAAAGGTGGGGGAGGGGATTAAATCCCTGAAAATGCCTTGTGCAAGTTGAAATCCAAAGTCTTTGTTTATGAGCAGACAGGAAGGAAGGCAGAGGGAACCCTGATGTGAATAGTCTTCTCCTTTCTAAACCTGTTACCATTTCTCAGTGGGAGGGATCCGGCTGCTGGAGAAGGTGCACCTCCAAGAACCAGACTCCTAGTGGAATAAGTCAATAATAGCTTTGAGAAACTCTCATCAGTTATAACTTCACCCACTGTTTCCATCACCATGCTTATCCCTATCAAATGCTCTATGCCAAAATGCGTGCAAAAATGTTAGTGTTTGGCTTTCTGCGGTCAAGTCCCATGGGAGAAAAGGTAGAGGACTGCATCCCTGAGCCTGCAGTGGGTGTGAGAAGCGCTGCTCCTGGATGAGGCAGGAGTCTTCTCCTTGCTGTGGATGCCTAGGGAGAGCTCAGCTTTCTCCTCTGAAGTGTCTGGTGGAGCAGGGCATGGCAGACTGGGATTGCCAAGCTGTTGTGCTTCCAGCAGCATGTGTAGGAAGAGAATCCTAAGAGCTCCTGGAGACTTAGCAAAGGCAACTTAATAACCAAACACCAGAATAATTAAAATGATGTCACTGACTCTCAGCCTGCCTATTCTGCGAGTGGAAACCTGCAGGGGATAGAAGAGCACAGGTTGGAGGGAAGGGCTGACTCATCTGTTAACTTAGTTTTAAGTGGAAGAAATAAGGTTTAAGGCCTAAACCAAAACCTGTGTGTGTCACTGTTTAACTGAAGCTCAAAAAGTCACTGCCCCAAAGGCGTTTCTGTGGAGCCAGACCCTGCAGATCTCCTTTTCTCATGCGGTGCCGGATGATGATGCAGTCAGTACCTGAGGTAGAGTCCTCTCCCTGTTGTGCTAAAAACCCACTGGCTGCTGTGGTGTAAACTGAAACTCAGCCTGGTGCAACGGGCAGAACTTGTCTCTCATTTGCAGGGGACTAACCCTGTATGGACCTGCAGGATGGGGCCTTCAGTCTTCAGTGGTGCTTCTGTTGTTCAGCTGCTGTGCTTGGGGAGGGCGATGCCGGTGTAGTCTGACTTTGCTTTGGAGGAGGAATCCTTTATACAAAGGCTTGCCCCTAGGGAGTGTTGATGTGACTCCAGCAGCATTTAGAGATGGTGAAAGGTACTGAGCTGACAACCCCGGGGGCTTTTCTAACATGCTTGTCCTCAGCATATCCAGAAGTGCTTATGAAAGCACCACTCTATGTGCACCATCATGTCTCATACCGAAGTAAGCCACTTCTCAAATGTAACTTTGGAGTTGTTGAAGCCTGGCTTTACCCTTCAAGAGAAGCCAGTGCTGCTGCTCTCCCATGAGCCAGACTGGGAGATCAGGAGTGATGATTTCCATAGCCAACACTACCATACGGGTAGAAAGATGCTGTGAGAGGAACAACTGGTGAGTCCTGTACAATCATAGGAGCTGTTTCCAAATGGGATACAGGTAGGGAACAAAGGTTCTAAGAGCAGGTATCATCTCTTGTGCCCTCCTGCAATCAGGGTCTACATGTCTTAACCAAGGTTTTGCTTCCAGTGGTGCAGTGAGTTCACTGTTCAAATGCTGCCCTGTAAATACAGCTTCAAAATACATCTTCTGTTGCTTGGAGGCAACAAAGGGCCCTCATCTGCTGGAGGAATCGTCCAATAGGAGATGCGGGCTGTAGACGAGGCATCCCTCCCCTTTTACTTCTCTACTGTTGGTGAGACTTTCCTGTGTCCTGTCCCCTCTCCAGCCCCACAGCAGGGATGGAGCAAGTGGAAAGGCTGCAGGGGTGTGAGGGTTTAGCTGTTTGCTTTGCTGATGGGAGGTGAGTGAGGAAGGGCATTGCTGTGTGATCCCTGCATCTGGCAGGAGGACTAATGCAAAATGAGTGGGCTAGGAACATATCTGTACCTGCTGTGTGGCTCCTCTCGCACCTGTGAGTCTGTTGAATGAAATGCATCCAATTAGCAACTCAGGAGGACTGATGAAACATGATTAGTCAGGTTCTGGCTGTGTCCCAGGGGCCAGTGAGTCACCCCACCTTTCCCTCCTCCCCACACAGCAGCTGCCAGCATTGTGCTCACTCTCCAATGGCTGCAGCTTACTCCTGGGCAGGTTTAGCTGTGCAGAGATTTCAGCTGAAGAATGGTTTCTGGGGAAGGATGCCACCAGCCTGCTGCCTGGCAGGGCTTTGGGGACCTCAGCTCCAGCTTCTAATTTGGGCTGCCTTGGCAGAGCTGTGACTGTGGGGAAGGCAGGAGTATATTTTACTGCCCAGTGTGGACATGGGGATCTGCATAGTGGAAAAGAGGTAACTTGGAAGGGTCAGCCAGGGACTGAATCCTGTAGCAACCAGCCAAGAAGGCTCTGTCGCTACCTGGGAAAGTTGGAGTGAAAGTAACTGGACCATCTGCCCCTCGTGGGAGTTTATCAAGAGCAGAGCTGTGACATGTGGCTTCAGTTGCACCTCTAAGGACAAGGAGGGGAAGAAGAGGGGGTGGAAAGTGAACCCATCTGTCTTCTTGCTGTCTGGCAAGGCAGCTCACGAACACACAGAAAAGTGGTGGCAGAAGGAGCTGAGGAAATTTGTCTCAGGCTGTTGATCTGAACCACCAGATTGAATAGTTTCTTTCTATCACCCCTTGGTTTTGGGGGTGTTTTCCCCCCTGTTATTTAGCTGGATTTCCCTGAGTTTCCTTCAAGCAAGAGAGACAATGGGCTGTGTATGGGGGCAGGACTGCAGGGAAACGTGTGTCTTATCTCTGTGCCCTTCTCACCGTGCCTTTCAGACGAAAGCGCTTCAGCTGCCTATCTCTGTACGTGTAGCTGTGTCCTTTTCTACTTAGATATGCCTTTTATTCAGGCTCTGCAATCAGTAACCGAGGCACTGAGACAGGGGGATCACATAATAAATACAAAGAGCGGAACAGACAAAGAGGTAAAGCTGAACACAAACCAGAACGTCAACAGACTCTCCAACTTAAAAAAGCCAGCTCTGAAAAATAGAGAAAAGGGGTAGGATGGTTGGAATAGGTCACACCAAGGTGCACAGAGACTGTATAGCTACTGGAAGTCCTTACCTTAATCCCCTAGGTAGGGGGACACCTCCAAAGGCCTTTGATCAAAAGGTTTGTGTTCAAAGGAGAGGCTTTTGTTCATCTTTCCCTGTGCTTTGGGGTGATTTAGGGAAGACGGCGAAAAGCTGTCTGTTCTTTGCTGGTTTCCTTTGTCTGTACCTCTCTTCCCAACATCTCAGCATCCGCAAGTATCTGCCTCCTTGTCTTCCCAACTTGCTACAGCTTTTATGGATATATACACGCATATATATATGGAAAGGGAGGGGAGCCCACAGCCAGCATTTAGACCTCTGGACTAGGAAAACCCTCGGGGACAGGCAGGAGGAACATGAGGCAATGGAAACTATGAACTTTTGCAGAGTGGTGGGAAGTGGCAGGTGCTTCTGCTGGGACAGCAGCTAAATGGGAAGCCTTGTCCCTGGTGTTGGTTCCAGGTCTCACTATCATGGCTTTCCTGCTCATGTAAATGAGACCTGAAGGGACTTCAGCCTGGGAAGATGCCTGTATACTGTGCCTTGACTTCAGTGTTATGAGATCTGGAAAAGGTCTACCCTGCAAAGACCCTTTCCAGTGTCACACCAGCTGGTGCTGACCACCCTTCTTAGCCCCCATGACTTTTAGCACATGTTTTGGCCACACTGGGTCAGACTGACTCACTTAAGACGGGAACAGACTAGTTCAACCATAAACACCTTTCCTGTAAGCAAGATACCATCTTCAATGTGCTGCTCTCTGAGTGCCCTGATAATTTAGTCTGTTTTCACTTCTCTCATGCTTTCCTCACTGCTACTATTAAAGGAGGAAAAAAACCCACCCAGCCATTACCACCTCCTTTCACAGAGGAGTGTGCCAGTCCTCCCCTTAACTTCCTTATGGGAGAAAGGTAACACAATAGCTTCCCTTGTGCTGAGAGCAAGTCTGTCTTGGCACATCATACATCTTCCTCGACCTTTGTGCCTGAGCCCTTTGGGGAGAGGGCTGACCAAAGAGCAAAGCAGCTCCCTGAAAACCAGCACAGGTGAAAATTCCTGGCAGTTAAAACAGGGCAAAGATTTTTCAAGTCATAAAGCTTGAAAGCTCCGTACATGTCTGGCTTTATTTCCCAGGGAAATGGGGGTGAAAAGTTGACAAGATACTGTGCAGCTGCAGTGTAGATATGCCGCTAAGGTTGGGTGCAGGTTGACAGAGTCTGGAATGAAAATACAGAGAGATACTCTGTTATAAAGCTTATTCAATGACTCAAAAAGCAGTGCACCACATCTGATGATGTCAAAAGTGCTGGTGCTGCACACTGGCCTGCTTTGATCACCAGAGGTGAGTGAATGGCTGTGTGCTCTCTACAGGGTGTAGACTGAAGTATTGGCTGTACTTAAAAACACCTGCGAGTGTGGTGTGTGTGTGTGTTAGCTGTGCCTGTGGCTGGGGAAGTCCTGTGCAGGTGACACAGTTTGCTGTGTAGCTGTGTAAGGGTGAATTTCTGTTCTGGGTATACCATGGGTGGCTGGTAGCATGAAACCGTAAGTACAGGAACAAATTCTTTTGTGCTGTTTGATGCTTTTAATTCCTCTTTATATTAAATTCATCTACAGTAACCAGTTCCTCCATGTTTGACAAAGTGTTGAACAATGCCTGCATGGTCCCCTGGGAGCCCTGCATAGGCTATCAGTGTAATCCCTCGTGTTTAGCTGATCTGTGCTGTCTTTTCTCTAGTCTTTGTAATGAGCAAAGTTATTTCCTAATCTGTGACTGTTAAAGCTGCACATACAAGCCATGGACATTTAATTTTTCCTCTTTTAACTTTATAAAGCATTTGTTACTTTGAAGAAGCTGCACAAGCAACTCTGCTTCCTCTGAGCTGCCTTTTTGCATCTTCTCGCTCCACAGATCTCTGCACATTGTGTTTTTTGTCATGTTTAAAACCCTCTGCCTGGGGTTCCCCAACGGCTGTGCAGACTGCGAGGCAGAAGAGCAGCATGAGGAACTAGCAGTGTGAAAATCAGCTCATTGGCATGAAAAGCCACAAAGCTGGTGTTAGTAGCAGTAGTTTTGAGAATTATTTGCAGTCCCTTGAAGCAGTGCAATTGTTATCTGCCTGATTTTGCTAGAAATATTTGGGATTAACATCAAAATTAGCCAGTCTTTTAAAATATTTGGCTGCCAAACAATACAGCCTACTGGAAGCAGATGGGGCTGGACCAAAAGGCCAAGTGTCAGACCTAAGCGAGACTTGTGGCCGCAAGACCTTTTTTGTCTGTTTTCTTCTGGGATATGAGCACAGCCATCAAAGTTTGCAGGTCAGATTTCTTACCAAAAATAAATACATGACACTGTGTTTCAGAGGTTCAGGTTTTGAATGAAGAAGCTCTATATTGACATGCTGCTTAGGTATGCTGGTCAGGCCAAGAGGCGGGGAATCACTAGGCAGTGTTGTTGATAGAGGCTTTATTCTTCTAGGGTGAACATTTCCCCCTTGAAATCCTCTTTCTGTCCTTTCTCTCTTTTCCATTCATCCCTCTGGGGGGACCAGTGTTTTGTGTGATAGAGTCCTCCCATGCAGGGGTGGAAAGAAGCAGCAGTACACAGCATCTCATAGGCCAGGGGCAGTGTAGGAGCAGAGCCCTGCAATGAAAAAGGGACGCACCTGGACTCTTGGAAGTGGAAGCTTGTGGTTCAAACGCTTCATCAAGAATTGCCTGAAGCTGCTGCTTTTCCATCAACTTATAGATCTGAAGGCTTTTTGCTGCAATCACTTCAGAGTGCCCTAGTGAACAGCCACAGGCAGTGAACGTGGGGAAAAGTCCTCCAGAAACTGAGTCTGCTGGGTGGATTCTGGTGCCAGTTTTAGACATACACTAGCCTCTGTTGTGCTATTGTTGTTGACAGAGCTGCTGTTGCGACATGGCTCTTTTGCAGGGCGGATGGCCACTAAGAACTGGCGCTTGAAGGTCTCACTGAGGGCAATGTAGAGGAAGGGGTTGAGGCAACTGTTGGCATAGCCCAAGCTAATGGCAAAGTTGTAGGCATAAAAGAAGGCCATGGACGGTGTGTCAATGCCGAGGTGAACCAGCTGGAGGATGTAAAAGGGAGCCCAACAAATAAAAAAGGCAGAGCAGATGGCAACTGCCATGCGGGTGACTTTCTTGGTACGTACCTGGAGGCTTCTCTGGGGCAATGGGACCACAGTGGTGGCCATGTGCTGAAGGATCTTAAAATAGACCACACAGATCACAATCAATGGCACAGCGAATGCCAGCATGAACTGATAGAGCGTGAACCAGTAGATATCAGTCTCTGGGTTGGGAAGCAAGAGAGCACAGCGGACAGTCCCATCCTCCAGAGGCATAAGACCTGCGTACATCCATACGGGAATGATGGTCAGGAAGGAGAGGAGCCACACCAAGCAGATAACTAGAGCTGCAACACATGGGGTTCGGACATAGGTAGATTTTAGAGGGTACACAGTTGCCAGGTAACGGTCCAGTGTCATCACTGTAAGGATGTTGGTGCTGGTGATCTGACTGTTGGTGTCCAGGGCAGTGATGATGGTGCACAGGGGAGCTCCGAAGTACCAGGAGCCATTGCCTAGGAGCTGGTGGATGAGAAAAGGCATGCCCAAGAGGAAGAGGAGGTCCACAATGGAGAGGTTGAAGATGAAAATGTCAGGCACGGTTTGTTTGCATCTCAGTTTCTTCTTCTTGACAATAGTGTAGATGACAATGAGGTTCCCCACAATGCCCAGGAAACAGATGATGCTGAAGAGACTGGGCATGATCACGTTGGTGTATGGTGCTGACTTCTCTGCTACTGCCAAAACAAACCAAAGCCATGAGTGCAACCCAGAGGCAACCTCTTTACATCTCTGTGTGCTTGCCCTGTCCTACAGCTGGATCCCCTTCAAAGATGTAGCTTGGAATGATGTTTAAGACCCTCCGCTGTACTGGAGAGGCTTAGCTGGGGATTTGACGCTTCCTCCTCTACCACCCAATGCATGCAGCACACCACCTAAATCTGGCCATGTGTAGACTTCTTTCCTAGGCTGCTCTTATGTACTTCTGTCTTGACCTGAACCTCCCCAGCTCTTTTGGGGGGACTAAAGTCAGGTTGGTGTGCCTCTGCACTTGCCAGTGTCTGACAGGGAGTTGATCGTATCTTTTCTGACAGGGTGTGTTGGGTGTCCACCCATTTTGAGGGGAGTGGGTAAGGCAGCTGGTGCTTTCTATATCAGAGAAGTACGCCTCTATGTGGGTGCCAAAATCTGGATATAGTCAATGCTCAAGCTGTTGTGTCAAAAGTTTCAGATCATCTCCTGGGTGGTTTATCTGTTGTATGGTATGAGACACAGAGTTCATTGACCATGCAGGCAGATAACTAATGCTTATCTAAATTGTGAGATCTGGGACTGTACCCTGGCTGTGTCCCACCTCTGTTGTCAGGGTTAGGGCAGTACATGTGCTCCTTTTCATCTTCCTTCCCTGTCCTTCTCCCTTCCTCTAGTTTCTTTTCTAAAAAGAAATCCATGTGTGTGGCCAGACAGGGGTTTGGGAGTATGTTTCAGAGTGGCCCTTCAACAGGGAATGTCCTAGTCGTACATGGAGGGGGGAAAAAAATAACTTAAGCTTGTTGTCTCTGGGTTCTGGATGTAAGTGCATTTCAAAGGTAAAATTCTTGCCTAATAACACATAGCTTATTAGCATTGATGCTTGACTGTTGATGTTTGGGGTGAGAGGCCCAAACATAATCAAATAGCATTTTGAAGCTGCAAGCCCTCAGTAACAACCAACAGGGATTTCTGTTCTTGGGTACGGAAGGTGGTGTCTAAGGCACTGATTGTGGTGTGCTCTGTTCTGCAAGACTGTCATGTGCAGTGTGTGATGGAGTCTTAAATCACCTTCTCAACTGAGGCAAATCTCATTACTCCTCTGCTATGGGACCTGATTTTTTTCTGGGGAAGGCTTTGTGTGAGTTATTTGTGTGGCTGTTACAAAGACATGCATGACAGCCCCCGAGCCTAGACTGCATGTGTCTTTCATTGAATTGCAGATGATTCAATGTGGTGTTAATTTGAAATACTTTCAGTCACTGTACTATTCCACCTCCTTAGCAGCCTGTACCTGTAGAAGTGGGGAGGTCTCCTCCAATAGAAACTAGGGGAATCTTGAAAATGAGATTAAGTGAAATAACAGATACTCATAAGGTGTTGTGTGCCAAAGCTGTATCTATTTGCTGAGGTGGTATTTGCTAACTTTGACCTCTAGAATTCTTGAGTACAAACTTCTCCAGATTTACTTTGGTGTGACATAGAAGCTTGACTGAATTGGCAAGACAACTGGGGCCACGTCACTGGCCTGGACAGTGGCTGAAAAAGTGTGTACCATATCAACTGTATGTAATATTTCAGTGCTCTTAAAGTGGCACCTGATGAGCTGCTACTGCCTCAGTCCTTCTGGCACTACAAAGCAGCCAGCTTAGGCATAAGCAAGGCCACGGTCGGAATCTGGTAGAGCTGTTGTAGCACTATTTTATTGTAAAAGCCTCTGGGCAGATGACAGAAAGCAGCCAATGAGGCAAGTACCTGAAAGTGAAAGCCAGGCTTGGTTGATAAGACAAAAAAGTGTGGTCCAGGCCATTCATGGGCTTCTAAATGGTCACTGTTCCTCCTGGCTGCTCATTAATGCAAGGAAATGCCCCGAGTTACGTGGCTTTTGGCAGATAACATACTGTCATCAGAACCCTATGGAAACTTTGATACTTAGAATCATAGATTCTTACTTATCTTAGAATCATACTTACTCTTCAGTATCCAGCCTGTGTATACCCTGAATGTCCAGACACATCCTGTGCCTCCTTAATGCTTGAAGATGGCAGACTAGAAATTGGAAGACAACAGCTGTGGTCCTGCTATTCTGCACGTAGCTATTATGAGTTCTGTTCTCCTCTCTAGTCCCAAACTTTGTTATGAATGTGATGGGAATCGTTTGTATGAGTGAACCATAAAGGCCACTTGTTTAGCTGGAAATTGGGACAAAATGTCCTGTTCCTGCCATGCAATCAATAGAGGGCTCATGATGACCCTGTAACACTTGGAATGAGCTCACCTGGCCTAGTGTGCAAGCCCAAAGCTTCAGGTGAAAAGCACTCTCTATAGTGCTGTAGCATCTTTCCTCTTGGTATTGGTACAAGCAGGACTTTCAAGTGTTATTAGCTGGAAGCTAGTGTGAAGCTGTAGTCTGTGTGTGTATTATGGGCTGGAGTCAGAAGTGCATGACTATCAAATACTCAAAAGTTATCTCTTTTCTAAAGCTTCTTTCATCTTGAGATATGGTTGAATCTGAATTTTCGATGCTGCTTCTGTGCACATCTAAGTGGCTGTACTTTGTTTACTGAAACAGCTACTTCAGGCATTGATTTGTCCTTGCTTGTAGATCTGTGGCTGCCTCTTTAAAAGTCCCAAAGTGGACTGCACTATGTGAACTGAATAAGGACTTTTTTTCTCTAAGGTGATTGTCCTCAGCCATGCCCGTATGCATAGGAAACTACTATTTTACTTTCAGAAGGAAGCATCTAAGGCACACTTTCAGTTTATAAAGGACTTGCTGGTGGAGAGGGAGTCAAAGATCACATTATAAAACACCTTCTGTTGAAGAGTTTCACCAACTTGCACCATTGAGAACTGGTCTGCCTGACCTTAAACCTTGATTTAGGAACAGTGGTAGTATGGAGAAAAAAGGAGATTGGTGGGGACCTCCGCTTCCCTTTCCAGCGATGTCTCACGTTCTGTGCCTTGTTCCCCTCCCTGTCTAGCTGGGCTCTTTCATCTCTTCTCTGCAGCTAAAACCAACAGGCTGCTGGAGTTATTACTGTCTCACAACCAACAGGTAGCGAATCGCTTCAAGCCCCTGGGCCGAGCGGCGGTGGTCGGGCTTTATTTTGGTGCTGTACGGTGTCCCGGGAGGGAGGTCGGGGGCGCGGGGCCCCTCCCCAGCCCCCGGCAGGGGTTGACCCTGTCCTGCCCGCCGTGTGCCGCCCCGCCCGGGGCCCGGAGCTGTCCGCCCTCGGGTGCTGAAGGCGGCTAGTTCCTGCCGGCACCCCGGGGGTGGGGGGCTGTGGAGGGGGCTGTGCCCCTGCCCTCAGCCTCTCCCACTTCATGGGGTACCTCCCGGGCTCAGCGCTGCAGAACAGCGCAAGAGGTATGTGCAGGCGGGCTTTGCCCCGCAAAGCTCCCCACGCCCCGGCCCCAGCACCAGCGCCCCGCCGGGGAGATGCGCCTCTGCCGCGCGCAGCCCCTGCTCACCTGAGCCGTTCCGAGCCTCCGGCGCGGTGAAGTTGCGGGAGGAGTTGGTGGGGGCCATGGCAGTGAGTCCCGGTAGCAGGGATGGAGAAAGTTGGGCAAGTTCCCTCGGCGGATCCGCGGCAACGATGGGATGGGGGCTCCCCCTCTCCCCGCCCGGGCAGACTGGGGCCGAGCAGAGTGTGGGAGGCAGGAGCCCTTCTGCAGCCGGCGAGCAGAGCCTGCGGCTCGGCTGTGCCGCGCTCCGCTCGCCCACTCCCGCCCCTCCGAGCCCGGAGCAGGTACTGACATCAAAGAGCAGCTGACTCCGCCAGCCACGTCGTCTGAGAGCATCCCTCCACCGCCGTCGAGTGGGAGGGAATGTCGGCGCTGAGCGGGGCCGGGGGGAGCTGCCTCCTCGCGTGGGAGGGGGCCGACCCCCGGCTGGGGGCTCAGCAGTGCCTCGGTAGGGTTGCAGCGGGTGCTCTTTCACATCGCTTCCCCATGCCGCCCCCGAAGGGATGGCTAGGATCTGTGCCTTCCCAATTACAGCCATCCTGCTCTCGCTATCGTCAGAAGAGGAACAGCAGATTTTGCCTTTTAAGTAGCTCTGATCTCCTGCCTTCAGTGTTTATCTTTCTTGCAGAGACACTTGCAGTTTTCATCCCTGAGTCACAGGCACATCCCCACTAGTGGGGCTGGGGAATGTCAAGGCACCAAATTACCCACTGAAAACTCTGTTGCTTTGACCCTCTGACCCCTCTAACTCCAACCTGAGACACTTGTAACTAATTCTCTGCTGTTTTCTGCTGTTCCGCTTCTTGCCACAGCTCATTTGCTTCCTAGCTGCTGAAATTAGCTCTATTGCTAGCTCAGATTCTATTTGTGTTCTACTTCTTGGCCTTAAAAATATTAGGCAAGAACCCCGTTGGGTTTTGAGAAACTGCTTTGCTCTTCTTCTGCGCCTTGCAAGAGCAGTAGCCAGCTCTGTTCTGTGGCTTTGAGCTGAGGATTTTGTTGTGCTTCCTGCCCACTGCTTATACATGATGAGTTAGGTTCCTCCATTATGGTTTGATAAATCACACGTTACCAGGGTGAAAGGATCATTCTGTACCTCTGAGCATTTCCTGCACTGGAAAAGCATGATGATATGTAAGAAGTCTGCAAGAAAACCAGCAGCAACACGCAGCTTTTTCTCTGTGGTTGAGTGCGGTGTAAGGGATTGGGTTTGCTTTAGAAAAACTACATCTGTCTGCCTGGAAATCTCTTTTTTTTTTTCTGTCTTTTTCTCTGTAATTGCAAAGGCTGGCATCAATCATAAAGATCATTTTTTTTTTGAGCTTCATAAGGTTGTATCAAGTGGGACTAGGAGTAATCCATACCATTAAAAATGAAGGCCAGCACACATACCAGCAACAATACCGGTATGGGCTGTAAGCCATATTTGGCAGCAGCATTTTCAGTGTGGGCCTCTTACTATGTAAGCCGAAGGACTTCATCATTATTAGGTTGTCCTCTAGTGGACCAGGGGTAGACAGAAATCTGGAGCATGCTTCGCCCAGGTATTGTAGTTCTTAGGAATTGGAGAAAGGCTGGGGCCAATTTGTCTGGTATGCTGTGAAGTTTTTGCTGAGTCTCTGGAGTTGCCTCAGTCAGTGGTTTACCCAAGAGGTTTTTCCCTGGCAGATATCCATGGTGTATAAGACACTTTTAAACCTGTGCAGCTTGTGAAAAAGTGGTGTTTCTCAGTCACTTAATATTTTCTTAAAAGACCCTTTTTTTTCTTGCATCCTGTGCAAATTTTAGTGCTCATCTATATGGTGTTACTACTGCAAAACAAGCTACGGTTTGTGTGCAGGGATTGTGAACCTAAGGCAAAAGAGCTTTGTGAACAGTTTGCTGTCATATGCAGTGAGTGCCTCCATGTAATTTCGCTTAATCCAGTTTTGAAGTACAGAGCATAAGTGTTTGCATGGGAAACGGGTAGGCAGTTGCTATTCCAAACATCTTCCCTGCATCGATAAGCTCCTACTCGCTTTCCCTGGAGAGGAACTAGCTATCTTACAGCTTTCAAAGAAAGAACCTGACACTTAAATGTAGCAGTTTCCAAAGCACAGCATTATTTTTAATTTGCAATCTCAAATATTGCTGTTCACTTAGAAACTGCCTTGCATTTGAGGAAGCTGTAATTCCCCCTTCTTAGCTCTAGGGGGATGATAAACCACAACTGCTCCATCCCTGATGCACACGTGTCGTAGCTGCAGTGACAAAGCCGTGCTCAGCACTTGAGATTCACTGCACAGCATAGCTATGTGACTGTTTTATTATTGGGCTTTTATATTCAGACCTTGACAAGGCTTGATTCTCCCTTTTTGCGACATCAATAATTTATGGAAGTTCTTGCCCCAAACAGGGGCTGGTGTCTGTAAAACCAGCCCTACCAAGTCAAAGAGATAGAGAGGAGGAGAGGAATATTAACTGCAGCAATTGGTGATGCACAGCGTGGCTGTATGTAGAGCTCGCTGTCACCAGGAGGAGCAGGCATAGTAATCGGCTCATTATCTGGCTGAATACTTGAAGACAGCAGCTCTCTGAAGGACTATTTCTGTGAGTGCTCATCTACTGGAAACTGCAGCAGGACGAGCTCTCGGGGGACTTGGGATATAGGTGAGGAGTTGTACTAACAACTCCATGTAGTGACAAGGAAGATTGAGGTACTAACCCCTTGAAAATGCATCTTAAAAGAGAGATATAGTAATTAACATTTAAGCAGGGAACTGCCGTCTCAACAGCCTGATGATGTAGATAAAGGTGTGTAAATGGAGCTCAGCCCTTGAACATAAAATAAAAAAAATTACTCTTCCTACATACTTGGCATCACCCCTATCCTTAAACCATGCTGTCTGCAACATCATTGTTATGAAGAAAGATAGTAATCTTCCAGAGCTGCTACTAGGCTAATTCTGCAACTAGGGAATGAATCTGGCTGGTCTAACAGTGGTTTAACCCTGAAAGGCTCTTGCATTTCAGTAATGAGTTATATTTCCTATGTCTGTCCCAGCTGGAGATCCTGTCTTACGCAACACAAGTAGAACCACAGGATCCCATGGGGCAGGACACAGCGCCAGCTTCTGTTACTGTGCTACTGAAACCATTTCCCCAGCTTGTTTTGCCAAATAATTTCTCATTAAATGTAGACTTTCTCATTTTCTCAATATTTATTTAGCACCTAGCTTACTACTCTGGTTTGTACTCTGGAGAGAGGAGCCGTCACTAAAAGCCAAGTTGCAAATCCTCCCCTCTAACTCACTGGTCTCCTTGTTCTCAACTCCAGACTTACAGAAGGGGTCTTTACTTTTATTGTGTAGCTCTGTCTTTGTTTATATTGATCAAACAGCCTAATGGGTGAAGTTTCACCTTTGCAGCAGCCTTAGGAGTATGGATGATTTCATTCAGGATGTGTTAGACATTGTGCATCAACCCTCCATATACTGGCTGAGTACTTGAATATTTGTTGTCTGTCTGATGGCTGCACATCAGTCTCACTTACCCCTTTTCAGGCAGGATTGGCAAAGTAGTTTCCAGCTACTCATCCATTTTTCCTCCCTTGATTCTGGAAAGTCTTTGCTATCACTTTTCACCTACAGGGAAGGAAAACATCATGTGCCAAAGTCAAATAATTTCCCTAAAGACACGTGCTGAGCTTGAGGTCAAAAATTGACAGTAATTCTCTCTACAACAGTGCTGGTTTAGGCAGCATCTTATCCATCTTCCTGCAATGATTATTACAGCACAACTATCCGTATCCCCACAGAGAGATGAGTGCTGAATGTAATTATTTGATTAAAAGGGGAAAAAAAACAACCACAAACAAAACAAAACCCAAAGGTTTGAAAGAGCAGCTTCATCAAGGCAACTTGATGGTGACTCAGGTGCTGCTGTCATTGATCTAGATGTGTGCTGCATATATGATCTGGCTGATTGGAAAGAAGCTGCTGTCACATCTTGATGTCCGATTTGATTCAGATCGGTGTTACTGTGTGATCTGGTACTGCCCTGAGCTGGTATTAATGAACATGGAGCCATGGCCTGAGACTGAGCTGTGAGCAAAGTCCTGATTTCCCAACTCCCAGACTCTGCTTTCTCTTATATGTGTGTGTCTCTAATGAACACAGGAGGGTGAATTCCCTTTCTCAGCTGCTTGATAGTCACACATGGCTTTACAGGAATGCTTAGCTAAACAATCATCTAAACCCTCTTGTTATCCAGGCTGGATTGCTAATTAATTAGCACAAAGTTTGGCATTTATCTGAAACCAGATGACCACCTCCTCTCTCCCCAGAGGCTTCCTGCCCTTGAAATGACAGGTCTGAGCTGCTTGGTCAGTCCTGGCTCATTCCAGTCCCACACTGCTAATTTGGGGTTTTAGACTTCAGCCCCTGCCCATCCCGGTTGCTCGCAGCAAGCCAAAGGCTAGGGCAGCAGCCTTCTGTGGTTTTGTTTTCATTGCTGAAGGTTAAAGGATCCCAGAGACAAAAGCACAGCCAAAAATAATAAGTGGCCAAGCAGGGCTTACCCTGTGATGGGGAAGCAGAGAGGCCACAGCTGTCAGCAGCCGATGTGCTGAGGTCAGGGATGTGGATGTGCGCTTGGTGAAATAGGCAGATCCCATTGTCAGACACAAGAAGTTGCCGGCAGCTCCCAGCGTCCAAAAGAAACAGCTGGGAGCCCCCAGGGAGAAGAATCTTGCGGCAGGGTATACAGTGTTAGTCACTGTGCTTCCCTTTTACAAGAACAGGCATTAGTGCAAGGAGGAGGTAGCTGTAACCTCAATTCCTTCTGTGTCTGAACAGGGGGAAAAAAAGTTTTGGCTCAGATCTGTAGCTCACAGACAATGTTGCACGGGGCTCAAGAGAAGGCAGAGCATGAGAATAGATGCAAGGGGTTTGATGACCAAGAATAGATGTCCGCCCAGCCCAAAATGAGTGCTCTGCCACCCTTTTCAATGAGATTGATGTTGAACTTGGAAACAGAGATTACAGATCTGAGAAGCGGCAAAACCGAAAATCCTGAGAGGTTCAAATCAGGGAGATGAGATAAACTCCAGTCACTGCCTGGAAAGAGCTGTCACATGAAATTGCAAATCCAAGTGTGAGGATTTATGATGGAGCTAAAAAAAATAAAAAGGTGGTGTTTTATAACCAGAGACTGCATTTCTGCTGCCTGATTCTGAGCAGGGGCAGGATGGAGGAAAACAGTAATAGCTGATTTTTGAGCTGTGGCACATTGAATCTACCTGAAGTCCATAAAGCATTTGACACAGCATCTCCCAGGAAATTCTTAGGTTGGAGAAGCACAAAACCTGTAAAATGAATAAGGATTAAATCACAAGTGAGACTGAATTCTTGTGTTGAGAGCTGTTAGCAGTGGTAGCATGGGATGGGAAACCCTCCTGATGTGGACCTGCAGGCCCCAGGAAAAGCTCTGCTCACTTCGGCAGTCGGGTTGTTGGAGCAGCCAGATGTTTTTTTCCTTTCTGCTTCCCCCCGGCAAATCAGCCAGCCATATGTGCCCTGTGCTGCCATTTGGAGTGGAGACATCTGCCAAGGTTGGAGGCAATAGCTGAGGGCACTGGAAGAGGTGGGAACCTTTTAAAATGGTAATGAAAAACTAAAATGATGCCTATTTATGAAAACAATAATTGGTAAAGCACTTGGCCCCTTGGGCTGTTAAGTGCTAAGAGCAGAGACAGATGTTTCAGCAACAGCAATCAGCATTTTTTATCAGCTGGGAGTTCATTAGTTGGAAAGATGGCAGAGGAGTAAGACATGGGCTTGGTGTGGGCTCGCTGTTTAACATAGCTTGAAAAAAGGCAAATGCAATTCTCAGAGGGACCAGGTGAGATGTTTCCCTGGCAGGAGTTACTGTTGTTGTGTAAGGCAGGGGTGAGGCTTCCTCTGCAAACCTGCATGATTTTCAGTCTTTTGTGATCGGGTCTTTATAGGAAAGTCGAGCCACAGAAAGACTAGGCGGGTCAGGGCAGAGCCAGGGCACAGGGAGGTGACTGGGGTGGTGCTGGGGATGGGCAGACCCAGTACCACATCCAGTTTTGCAGGTCAAGCTCACAAAACAAGATGTTCTCTGAGATGGTTCTTTCTTTCAGACTTGATGCAGGTTTCAAGAGAAGGGTTAAGCCAGAAGTTGGCCATTTTGCTCGTTGCCTTAAAATATTTGGAGAGAGTTCATCTGGATAAAAATCAACCCCAAATGTTATTTTTGATTGACTCAGTTCCTGAAGGGTTTTGTGGCAGTAGACGATGCAGATATATCAGTACGATGCTTTCTAAATGTCCCTGTTTGCCACTGGGCCTCTTTCTCTCCTCTCCCCCCGATTTTTTTGTGCTGTATGAGAAAGGCTGTTAGTCTAGAAGGCAATGGAGATATTTCTATTGCCTCCTGCCCTGGGTTATTCCTCTATGCAAAGGCTCTTTCCCACATCTTGAACCACCATAGCACTGTGGTTCAGTGCACTCAGATCCTCTTCCCGCTGGCACCGCACATGGTAGCCTTGCTCATGCCTGGATTTTTTTTTTTCCTCTGTGCCATATTTTCCAGACTGGGATGAAAATTTGTAAAGCAAATTGAAACGTATTGTGCAAAGTTTTGTGAAAAAGCATGTGTGTGTGGATGAATCTGGGCTGCTGAGGTTGCAGCCAGGGTTGTCATCAGACCCAAGAAACCAGACCTATTTCTAGGTCCAGGTTTCTTTCCTGACAGAAAAACATAGTTAGTTAAACCCTTCTTGTGAAAGGAATTTCTTAGCCACACTAAAGGGATAACAAAATGAAAGCCGTGTCCTTAATCCTGCCCTTTCATCTCCTGGAAATTCCTTCTTCTCCTGCTTCTTTCTCTGTGTCCTGATTGTTAAAAGAAATGAGAAATAATTTCCACTTGGAAAAAACCCAAGACAACAAAACTCCAGCCCAGCTGATCGCGGCAGAAGCCAAGGAGATAGAAGCTGAAAGGAGAGAGCTGTTAATGAAGCATTAGTGGTGAGCCAGGGGCAGGAGCTGGAGCCCATCCAGACGGCACCACTAATTCCCTGCATCCACTTTACCCGCGCATCCTCTTGGGGAAGAGCCTGGCCAAGCGGCTGCCCTTCTCAGCACTGGTCAGCTGCAGCCTCACCTGCAGCCCCAGGAGGGTATTTGCCAGGTTACTCCAGGCCTCCAAATCAGCTCATCTGAATTCCCTCTGTGGATGGGGAATGACATCTTTCCCACTGACTGCCAAGGGGAAACGGAGCCCCAGACTATGTTTTTTGGCATTGCATTCCTGCCAGGATGCATCAGTGCTCCAGTTACTGCTCTCCCTTCAGCCATCCCTGCCAACATGGCATGAAAGGGCTGGGAGGAAGCAGTGGAGGGTGCAGAGAGGCAGGGAGCAATGGGAATGGGGAGCGGGACTATCAGTCTGGGGAGCTGGGGTGCATCAGCATGGCCCTGATGGCAGAGCGTGCTGCAGCTCAGCTGGCAGCACCCCGTCTGCAGCCCGAGCGCCTGCAGCTTCCCTTCATCACCAGTCAACCCGGATATTCATGTTTCCTGGCCTGACAGATAAGGCGGCCTTGCCATTAATCAGGAGGCCTGGAGAATGGGATCAACGCGAGGCAGGCGTGCTGCAGAGTTAATCTCCTTTACTCCCTGATGATGGATGGAGCTCATTGCAGACATTAATCAAGTCTGTGTGCATGTACCAGGCAAAATGGATTAGACACTGTGCTATTGGTAGAGGCACGTCCCGAGTCCCTGGGCAATCCTGGAGGATGCCCGATGTGATGGCAGTGCTAGCAGCACACTGGTGTGGTGTGGGTGACAGAGGGATTACAGCTGCCAGATCCCGGGGAGAGCACCCAGAAGTGGTGTGCCTCCACTTCTGCTCTGCAAGTGCTGGCTGTGCCTCTCCATGGGGAGTGGGCTGGGAGGTGGGTCCTGTCCATGGCTGGCCTGTGGTCATCCATGGAACTGCTTTCCCAAATAACCTCCAGAAGCTGCTGGGGTGGTTCCAGTTGCAACCAAACATCTCCAGTTCTGCAGCCCCCAGACCTGCCTGTTACCCAGAGGAGGCCCAAGTGACCGCGCAGTGAAGCTCAGATGGGAACAGATTTGGAGCATGAGGCAGCAGAAACCACCTGCAAGAGCCTGGAGACTCTGGGAAAGGGCTGTCCTGGATGCACAGGAACAGCGCACACCATCAGATCCCAGCCCTGGTCGCGGCTCTGCAGAATCCTGTGTAAAAGGCTCTTTCCTTCTGGTATGAGACCAGTGCAGGACACAGATGAGAGAGATCATGCCCCAGCTCTAGACTGTGCTGCAGGCTAGTTTGGACATTGTGAACTCAAGGAGCTGTGTCTCAGCGGCAAAGCAAGACTGCCACAGATAGCATGAGAAAAAAGCTCTTTGTCTGCTTCAAACTGGTGTTGGAGGTACCAGCCAGTGACAATAACCCCAAGTCCATGTCCTCCAAAGGGAGAAGCTCAGACCCAAGGAAGCAGAGGGGAATCCCTGATTTTGGAGTGTGCTGTGGATGCTTTTGGACAAGTGTCACACCACAGGGAGCAGGGTATGAATTTCTATTTTAGTCACCTCACAGCACCTGCTTCTCCCTTAGAAATGAGCAGCTCAGGGTATTCCCAGTGGGGAGCCCTGAGCCCCGATCTCTATTGAAGCGATGCTGGTGGCCCACATGCTCCCTGCCGTGCGGCAGCTGGAGGTTGCAATATTCACTGACAGCCAACGAGTTGTGGTTTTCCAATGATTAATGACACCTCCCTGCTGATGGGAGCCATTCAGCCTCCACGCTGCTGGATGATAACGGAGTCAGGGTGGAAATTAGACATTTCCAGAGAAAAATGCCTGGCATAGAGACTGTGGTGCTGGGGCTGCAGGTCAGTCTGTTTCCACCAGGTTGATCCTGGAAGGGGACCCAGTTTCTGACAGTAAATGTGCCTGACCTTCATTTCCAGGATGGGTGCAAGTGGATGGGCAGAACCCAGGAGGTTTGTTAACAGACATTTTCTTTTTCCCCTCTCTGCCTTAAGTGCAAAACCCAACTGACATCAAAGCAACAGAAAGTCTAATCCCGTTTTGAATCAGTGCAAGCACACGCAGCGAATGTTAAACAGGGAATCTGGCAGCAAGAAAAGGGAGGATTATGTTTAATTTCCTGAGAGAGGGACTGAGTAAGGGAGACGGAGAGAAAAGAAAGGCACAGGACCAGAAAGAAGTGGCTGTCAGCACCGGGAGGCTCCTGGAGGAGGAGGAAAGGAGGTAGATGGGGAGGACAGTGCGAGCAGCAGCACACGTGTGCCAGAAAGAGGTGAGTCTGGCGAGAGCCGAACATTGGCATGTGGGAAAGCTGTTTCTGCCGGGATCCTCATGCCAGCGCCTGCCCAAGTTCCCACGCGGATGCAGGGGGAAGGGATTGTGCGTAGGGTTTGCTGTGCCAGGGCTGAGGCTGGTGCGGGCTGTAACTCCCAGCTCACACGTGTTTGAGCTGCAGCATTGCTTTTCGAGGGAGGTCAGAGCTGGTCTCCAGTGGAGTGATGTAACCAAGAGCTGGTTACCTGAGGTCACATGCGTGGAGGGGATTTCTTTGCTGTAAAAGACTGGAGCTGAGTAGAGCTTCCTAAATCACCTCCAAAGCCATGCTACCTGCTGGAGAGCTGACTCTAGGTGCAGTTTATATTGTTGCCTGCTGCCGGCAGGTACTACCAGCTCTGCAAAGGGCAGTCACTTCTGCTTTTCTTGCTGTGGCTGATGTTTGGCTTTGTGGGGCACATGCACATGGAATTGTGTCCAGGTTCTGGACTGAGGCTTCAATGCCAGGACATATTCCAGCCTGATGGTGGCGGTGGGCAGCCTGAGGCTGCAGAGAGTGGCTGTGCCGCACATAGTGCAGAGGCAGGAGGTGTCTGAAGCCAAACCAGCCCAAAAACTCCTCTGCCAACACCTGGTCCCTTGGAGTACAGCATCCTCTTCCTTGTGGGCAGAGCATCCTCTTGATCAAACCTCCTGGTTTTCCTCCTTGGGCTTCTTCCAGCAGTAGCTATTGCCAGGAGGGTTAATAAAGGTGATGGAGTAAATTCATACATAAGCACCTCGTGTGTCTGGATCCCCTGTCCTTCTCTCGCTTTGCCCTTGACATTGCAGCCAGCGAGGTGGAGTGCAGAGCCAGGTGGGAAATGCCTGTCCTGGACATCATAGTGGGGGGATGTATGTGCAGTGAAGGGACACCAGGGATGGGATGTGACTGCTGAGCACTAGGAATGAGAATGAGACTTGCTGGGCTGCTTACGCACAGTACCAAAGCCCAGCAGTGGGGCACTCGTTGCCTTTCGGTGCTCAGTGAGGCCAGGCACTGCGGGAATGAATGGGCTGGAACCCATTCTGGTTCCACTGGTTACCCATTCTGGTAACCCCATTGCTGGAAGGGCTCCTGGGGCTGGCTTTAAATCTGGGCAGTAACTTGCTTTTTGACGTGGCCTGATTCAGCATGGGAGAGGCTCTTCCTCAGCCCCCACCTTCCTCTTTGTGGGACAGATACCATGGTGCCATTGTGGGGTGCCACAGCCTCTGCTGTGGTGGTCTTGCCCTTGTGGGTGTGCAGGAACCAGCCTCCAGCCCTGCTCTGGCCCTGAACTAGGACTGTCTGGGCAGCAGTGTTTGCACACTTGCCTAGGGAAAGCAATCCCATCTGCCTATGGGGATCCTGCTCTGCCTGCAAGGCTGCCTCCACTCCCATGTCGGCCTGAGCCTCCCCTTATCCGGGTGTGAGAGGAGCTTTGGGGTTGCAGCAGAAAGTCTTTAGGTCGAGCCAGGCATGTTCTGTGCGGTTTTAAACAGCAGTGAAAGGAGGAGCATGAGCCACAGCTGAGAGGGGAGAAGCATATCTCCATCCAGCTGGTTCATAACATACTTAAAATGTTTTGGATGTCTGGTATGGGCCTTTGCAGACCTCCTACCCGCTTCTGCTGGGTGGAGATGAGATTACCACAACTTTCCAAGTTTGGCTTTTCACAAGACTTGGGAGAGGTTTTACAGTCTCAGGTCTTGGAGCTGTGTCTGTTGCAGTGTCACCTGGATCAGTGCTGGCAGCAGAGCTACTGCAGACACTGCTGTGTGCATCACTCCTGCCAGTGGGGCTGCTTCCCTCCCTCCCTGGCAGCAAATGCATCATTTTGTTTTGAGGATGGGAGGAAAAAAAGCAATTAAGGTAAACCTCAGAGCAGAGAGGAGGGGTTTGAACAGCTGCTGGGGCTGCGAGAAGAGCTGGGATGAGCTGTGACCAACAATCAGCAGCACAAGACAGGGGCTGGGGAGAGCTGGCAAAGGTGTTGTGCATTACATTTTGAGTCAAAAACATACCGACTGTAGGAGCAACTAATCTGCTCCTCAGCCCCTAACCCACAAAAGCTGCTTTCAAATGTTGCATTGAATTAAAAAAAAAAAAAAAAAAAAAAAAAACACCAACCAAAAAACAACAAAAAAAACCACAACAAACAACAACTTCCCAGTATTTTGCCAGGAGACGATCGTTGTAACAGGGGCCTCTAGGTGGCAACAGCGACCTGGAGAGCTGCAAGCAGGAGCAGGGGCCCAGCCAGACCCGAGCAGTCCGGCCCCGGTGGGAGCCCCCAGCCCCTGCGCCCGAACTGGCCTGGGGCACATCTCTGCAGGGGCTGGGGACAGGGACGGCCACCCAAGGGTGCCTGCACCCCAAAAACTCCCCCTAGGCTGCAAACTTCTCACCCCCGTGCAGGCAAGTAGCAAAATGTTAGAAGGGGTTTCTCTGCAGTGGAAACTCCAATCGATTCTCTCAGCACCTGCTCTGCGGACGCGGGGGAATGAATGTCATGGTGCGTCTGTCAGCTCTGCAAGGCAGACATGGCTGGCGCGGCTGGCCAGGCTTTGTGCTGGGATCACCCATGAGATGTTTAACCTCCAAGAGTCTGATGGAAAATGGAGAGATACGTGATAGGAAACAGGGGCTGCTGCCAGCTCATCCCCGCTCTGCTGCCTGCCTGTGTAAATGGAAGGCATTGGGCTTCGATGCAGAGTTGGGAGCACCAATACATGCTTTAATGTTCAAAGGCTGCACTAGAAGTTGTGCATTTACTAGTAACTTGAGGTAAACACTCCATTCAAAAGACTTGTGTGACCCCAGAGATTAAAGCTTAAATTACCCAATTTTAACCATGCAGGTGTAGCTGAAGTGGCATAACTTTTAAGTGGGAATATTGGTGTGGCGTGATCTTACTGCAGTGTAATGGTGTGCTGCTGGGGGTTGTTGGGGTGGAAAAGTCCTACCCCTGCCTGAAACAGGACGCACATTCTGTACAAAGCAGGGCCTGGCCTCCTATTTTGTGAAAGGGGTTTAGTCTGTGCTTGGGGAGCTGCAAAGCTTAATTAAGATCCTTAAAAGGACAAAAGGTGCTACATAAATTCAGGGGATTATTATAAATGTCACTGCGCTTTACAAGCTCTGGCAAAACTCACAGGAGGAATAACAGGACCTTTCACTTCACAGCCCTTCCTAGCAGGGCTACTTAGAGCTTCATGCTTCAACATAGCAGCTGTACAATGTTGACATTTATAATTAGATGTGCATAATAATCTCTTTATTCCCCAACTGAAAAGAACAGGGTGTGTCTTGAAACGTCAGTTCCTCCTCCTCCTTGCTGAGGATCCCCCTTATTGGGATTGCTCACGAAACCCTCGTTTGGTGAAATGTCTTGGGGCCTGGTTCAAAGAGGTACTGGATCTTTGCAACTCCCCCAGGGAGCTGTGGACTGGGCATTTAGTGAATAAAATCAAAGTCTCTGTGTGTTTTTAATCTGATTAGTTGATGATAATCCAGTGGTATCATGCAGCAAAAGCTGTCTAGCTTTATTAGGCAATCTCTTGTTTTAAGAGAACTGTGCTTGAGGGAGCACTCGGCTCTGGTGTTTCTGTTGAGGACTGGCAGAAATGGGTGATTTTTCGGTGGTTTTAGTGCTTTGTGAGAGTAGGATTTTGTGGCTTGGACAGATGGGGAGCGGTGGATTTTGGTCCTGTGGGTGCCATCAGCAGCCTGCGCAGCCTCTCTGCCAGGGTGGTCGGTGATGGAGGGGGCAAAGGGCTGACCGGGTCAGTCTGGGGCTGAGGTCAGGGGATTGCCCCCCGGGGCTGGTCCCGGAGCACCAGGTCGGTCCCGTGTCGAGGATGGGGGATCGTCCCCCCGGGTCGACGAGGGGGAATAGCCCCTGGGGGCTGGTCCAGGACCACTGGGTCGGTCCCAGGTCGAGGATGGGGGACCTCCCACCGGGGCCGGTCCCGGACCACCGGGTCGGTCCCGCCCCCCGGACCGCGTTGGCTCTCCGGTCGGCCCCGTTCAAAGCGAACCGCTTGCCCCAGGGGCGCCCCCGGGTCGGGTGCGGGGCGGGAGCGGTGCCGGTGCGGCGGGCTGCCGCGGCCCTGCCCCTGCCCAAATCTGCCGGCGCATCACGGTGAGTGACAGCAGCCCCGGCCCTGCCCAGCCCGCACAACCCGCCGGGCTTTTCCAATCAGGCCGGGCCGGGGAGGGATTTCCTGCCGGGACGGGGCCAGCCCGAGCGGGACTTTGCCGAGCGCCGCGCCGCCCTGCGAGCCGGGCAGCCGGGACCGCGCCGCTCCGGTCCCGGTACCAGTACCGGTCCCAATCCCGGTCGTGCTCTGCACGCCTGGCAAGTTGCTGCTCGGCTCTGTACTTCTCGGCGCGGTCCGGCACCGCACGGCGCGGTCCGGTGCGGCGCGGTTCGGTTCGGTTCGCCCCGGTGCTGGGCGGGCTGGGAGCGCGGCCAGGTGAGTGGGGACCGCCGGCTGCGGGACCCGCCGGGGTCGGGCCGCTGGCAGCAGCAACAGAGCGATTCGTCTCGATGGGGGTAGAAATCCCCCCGAGCCCTCCTCGAAGGAGGGAGCGGCCCCTGGGGGGTCCCGGGGCGGGGAGGCGCGAACCGTGTCCCCATCGCTGCCCGCCCGGCCTCGCCCCGCCACCGGCGGCGCGGGGCTTCCCGGGGGGCCTCCCTGGGGAGGCGAGCTTCCCCCGCCCGCCCCTTCGAGACCCGGTCTCAGTGCCTACCGTTCTTTTGCATCTTTCCTTCTCTACTTACGTAATTGTTTTGGTTTGGTTTTGTTTTGTTTTTCTTTCTCTCCCTTCTTTTTCCCGGCGCTCTCCTTGGCTGCGGGAATGTTTGGGATACTTTGGTTCTCCAGGTGGATTCCTGGGCTGGAGGCTCAGCTCTGCTCGGGTGGGAGGGATGTTTGCTGTTGCTTTTCCAGCTTTATGCGTTCCTTGAGTTTTACTTTCGCTGTTGCTCCTCTCTCGGGAGGCTGAAGAGGTGGAGATTGGTATTCGGAACTCTCGGTACCTCCGAGTTACTCGCTGACCCTTACAATGCTTCGGGAGAGGTAGGCAGCAGCATGGGGCTGCCTTCTAAGTGAGGCCGTTGGGGACTCTTTTAATAAATGAGTGAATAATCTCAGCGCCCTCGTGTTCACTTTTCACGACCACTTTTGAAGAGCAGCACAAAGTTGGATGCAGTGCACAGGGTTAAATGAAATAAAGTAGTTTTGAAGATGGTGTAATGCAGGAGGTTTCGGGAGGGCATGTGTTTGCAGCAAGGGGTTAGTCTGAGTCAAGTAGCTGAAACTTTGTCATAAGGTAGATAAGCCGGTGCCCGGGGACATGGGGAGTTGATGGCTGACCTCAGTGGGCACTGCCTTCGGTGCCTGGTACCAAGCCCCCCAGGTAGCCCTGGTGCTGAGGGGCTCATCAGCTGAATGAACCATCAGGGGAGCAACAATGTGGGGAGAGCCCCCCAGCCTGGTGCGGGAATCTCATCATCCCCTTGTCCTGGAAGCTAACCCAGCACTGGAGGATCACCTCTTCAGTTGTACTGAATCCTGCTGCACCCAGGGGAGGGCTGAAGCATGGGGTGTCCGCACTCATGGGTGGTCACAGCTTCCAGCTTTACCATGGGTATCTGAGCGATGCTGTGCTATGGCATGCCCCTTCTGCTTTTGCCCCCTGTGACCCAGGTGGGACCTCTCCTCCTGCTGTTGCCTTCTCTCCCCTGTGGTTTCCATCCTCAAAACAGTGACCTCAATTGCTCAGAGGAAGTGACACCTGCTATTACATAAACGGCTGAGGGTGAGCGCTCTGGGAAGGGAGATGGCATGCCTGCACCATGGCTGGGGGAACCGGGGTTGGTTCTGATCCAGCCTGGATTGGCATGTGGGGAGTCGCATGGTGATTTGGCAATGGCCTTGTAGCTGGCACAGTGCGTGCTCCCTGCCCTCCTGCACGCACGCTCCTCTCCGGGCGTCGGAGCAGCCTGCCAGACGCATGGCCCCAAACCAGGAGGGATTTTCTCACTGCCCAGTTTGGGCAGCCTGGGCACAGCGGGAGAGCGCAGGCTGGGAGGTGTGAACCGCTGCTTTGGGACCCCATGCCCTCTCCAGGATGCCCCAGCCGGCTGGGACATGGGCTTGATGCTGTTCTCCTGAGCATAGTTGTGCTGATGAATTATACCCAGCTCCTTACCTGGGCTAGATAAAGCTCGTGTACTGGTTAAAGAGCGTCTTGGGTCCCAGGGCACTGAGCTTCATGGGTAATTCAGAGGGTGAGGGTTTACCCCTGCACGGGAGGGGAAGGCTGCTGGCCAGGCTGACTCACTCCCATGGGCTGCAGAGGACTTTGGCTAAACCTTCCCAGCTGCATCCCTTGGCTGCTGCCACTGGGAGAGAAGGGGAGACACCGTGGTGCCCCAAGCCCTGTGTGATGCCTTTATGGAGGGGACTTGTGTGTGCCTGTCCCACTCCTTGCCCACCCCCTGACAGCACCCTTGAGAGGTTTCCTCTGCAGGTTCTTTCCTTTCTGTTTAACACGAGGACGAGCCAAGTCCCGCCAGGACTAAATATAGTCAAAGTATTCGTTCTTCGGCATGGATACAAAAGCTGTCGCGACGGAGCCGGGAGGTAAATGGCCTTTGAGGGCTGACGCTGCTCTTCCTCTCCGCAGGTCCTGGGCTGCTGTGCCGGGGCTCCCCAGTGTGGCTGCAGAGCTGTTGCCAAGAGGAATGCCGAAACGAAGGGGCTAATGAGCACCAGAGTGGGAGGATCTATAACTTCCAGATGGCGACGAGCCCGTAATCCCGTTGGGAAGAATTAGGGACTCATCAGCACAGCAGAGCCTGGCGAGGGGAGCAAAGCACGACACCTCCGGCTCTGGGAGTGCTGTGAGAGGCCAAGGGCATCCCGATGCCGACTGTGCCAGCTGCCCTGCCCCAAGCCGCCTGGCTTTGTCTCACAGAGCCCCGGTGCTGCCAGGAGCCTGTGCCTGAACGCTGAACTATTTCTTATTTTAATTGATCGCATGTTCTCCAACCAAACCCCATCCGGGTCCTGCTCCTCCCGACACAGAAAGAGACTTCTGCCCTTAACAGAAAGACTTCTTCCTTCTGGCTTTTATGTCCCGTGGGATTGTAAAGCATCTTTATTGCTGGATTTCATCTCCCATCAGAGTGTGTTTTGAGGAACTACGTGCTTATTCCTATGGCTTTATAAACCACCGGGATCTGAGGGTCTCTGCCTTCTGTGCCCCCGCCGCTCCCACCTGTCTGCCATGGGGCGAGAGCAGGAGTTGATCCAGGCCGTGAAGAACGGGGACGTGCCTGGTGTGCAGAAACTGGTGGCCAAGATCAAGGCGTCCAAGAGCAGTGAGTAGCCGGATGGCAAGCTACGGGCTCCCTCTCCCCCACTGGGCAGTGCTGCCTGTCCTGGTGTGCGAGTCCCGGCAGCGGGCTCGATGCCATCCAAGCCAGGGTGGGAGTGCTGTCTCTGCACCCTGGTGCAGGGGTTACACCGTGGCTGGAGGCGGGAGCACAAGCACAGACCTTGCAGATGAATGACCGGGCTGTGAGTGATCCTCCCGGCAGGGCCAGGGTTACCCTCGGGCTTGGGGACAGGGGTCCTAAAATGTGGGCTACCGAGAGGGGATGGGTGAAGGAAAACGGCAGCAGCTGGGGGTAGCAAAGCTGCTTGGAGGAGGGGGACACCGCTACAAAAGGTCTTTAGCGGTTGCCGCTCACTCCTGGCCATGTTTATCTTGTGAAAAATTATCATCCCAGCCAGTCGACTGGAACCAATCGTCAAGCCTTGAATTTCAGTCTGGTAATGTTTAACCCTTGAGCAGGGCTGTTTTCTTGCATGTGCTCTCAGAAAGGTCAGCAGCAAGTATGGCTCAGAGAGAATGTCAGGCTTGTGGGGGTCCCTAAGGGCACTGGGGTCCTGCAGGCGCCGGACGGTGTCTGGAGGAGATGGGGAGGGTGGAAAGGTGGAGGAGCAAATCATGGCTGGTGCCACGCTGCTCCTGTAGAGAGCTGAGCTCCTGGTTGCTTCTCGTGACCTACCAAAAGAAGGAAACTGGGAAAAGTAAATAAAAAGGCGCTCGGAGCGGTACATGGCTGGGGGAAGGTGCACGGCGCCTGCCCGGGCTGCGGGAGCCGCTCTGGGCAGGGGGAGGCTGGGCGGGTGCGGGACCCCCCTGCCAGGGCGGCACGTTGTGGGGGGTCTTGTGGGTGTGTGTGGGAAAGCTGGAGGGGAAAAAACTGTCCTGGGGAGGGCGAGGAGAAACTCAGGCAGGAGAAGAAGCTTTAAGGCTTCTTAGGAGCAGCTCAGGGCAGAGTGGCTGGTGCTGAGAAACGTGAGTTAGGCTGGGGATTATAAACGTGAGAAGGGGATAAACTCTCCTGGGTCAGCTGCTGGAGAGCTTTGGTTGGGGCCAAAACTTTTCAAATCATGAGTGCCAGGCCTGCAGGAGGGCTGGGGTCACCTTCTCCCCAGAACGGGGGTGTCTGGTGCCCCCTCCCCGGGCAAAGGGACTGGGTGCCTTTGCCTCTGCTTGCAGATCAGGGACTTGCACCCGTGCGGGGTCCCTGGGGTGAAGCGAGTGAGGTTTGTGTGCGCAGGCGGGTTGAAGGACACCCCCAAGGCAATGAATAACGTCAGGACGTGAGCGTCCCGCAGACTGACGCAGCCCCGTTCCCCTAAGCTGGTGTCCTATGGCCAGGCAGCACGGGCAGGCTGGGGTGCTTGCTGCTCTCCTCCCGCTGTGCACCCGGAGGAGTGAAGTTACACTTGTTTTCTCCAGTCCCCTCTGGTAACTCTCTCCCAGTTAAACCCTGTCTGCATTTTCTCTCTGGCATCTTCCCCTCCCTCCAGCCATGGGGCACCCACGTGAACGTGTGCGTTTAACTCCCCCACTGGAGTGGTGTCAGCAGCTCTCTCTGCTTATTTTCATTTTATTCCTTTATAAGAAGAGGGGAGCAAAAGGCTCAGACCCCTGCAAGGCCACCGCCCCAAGCCCTCAGTGGGGCTCCTCTGCTGGACCCACCATGGGGGCCTTGTTTGGCCCCAGGGGCTCATCCCCTGTATGGAGGGCATCGCTGCTCCCCATCCCCTATGGTTCCCTCATGCCATGTGAGTGAAGCATTTGCTGTATTTGCTGCTCATTAAAGCGCCTTTTCCATATGACAGGCTGCAATGCTGATTATTATTATTATTTTTTTTTAAATCCCTCTAAGAGTCCTTCTGCTGTCTCAGTGGATTGGGAGCTCGGTTGCTGTGATCAGCCCTCCGGGGCTTCCTGTGCCTAAAAAAGTCACCATACGTAAGCAAAAATCAAGCGCCAGTCCCGGCAGCGGGAACTTCAGGGACACGTTGTTTAATATTCACCGTGCGCAGCCCTCCTCCCTGCGCAAGCGCTGCCGTACAAGTGGGTCACAGCACCTATTATTATAAGGCGGTGGGGCGGGCAGGGAGAAAGTTTTAGGGGCAGGAGCTAGAGGGGAAGGGCAGACGTCCCACCTGTGGGAAGGGGACGTCAGGACGATTCTCTGGTCACTTCTGCAGCCGGAGAGGGGTTCTCCTCTGGGAGAGCTGGGCTGCTCCTGCTGAACCGGCTGCGCTTTGCTGAGGTTCCCCGGTGCAGTAGTAGAAACATCCCCCTTCTTAATTTCCTTCTCTCTCTCCCTCTCCCCTCCCCTCCGCGTCGGAGTGCTGCGGAGTTTAATTGAAATTGTTAAACGACCCATCACGGCTTTGGCCTTTCTCCCCGATGATCAATCACGTCCCCAGGCTGGCTGCGCTCGCCAACAATGCGCCAGTTGGCCGGGCCAGAGTGGCTGCCGCAGCAGCGAGGGGCTGGGGCTCCCTGGGGAGGTGAGAGGCAGAGCTCCCCGGCCGGGGCTCTCATCCCTGGGAAGGGGTGATGGCTCCTGGAACTGGGCCAGGTTTGTGTGTCCTCGTTCCTGGACGTGCAGGGCTAAGGGGCAGGGGATGGGGGGATGCCGGGGGAAGGTGATGTCCCCATGATAGTTGGGCGCTGGAGGAGCCGTGGAAGGAAAACGGGAGCTGGACTCACTGTTTGCCTTCCTTGAGGGAGTGGTGAAGGTTTTTGTTTAAACGTGCACAAAGTGCAAAGAAAGGGCGGCAGCTGAGCAAACTGGCGTTAAACTCTCAAGGACAGGGACCGAAGCCCTACCGGGGTTCAGTCGCTGCCGCAGGACGATGCAGCTGACTTGGGCCAGCCACTTGCCACATTTCACTACCTATGTTGGGACTTTCCAGACCTTGAGTATATCAAGGACAGGTGTGGGCGCCTGGGACTTGGCTGTGTCTGGGCTGTGACCTAGCAAGTTGTTAAATGCTAGAGAAGCTTGCAGGGGGCCTTGGCTTTATCCCCATACCTGGGCTGGTGCCCCTCATTGCTGTGTCCCAGCAGCACAAAGCACAGCATGGTTTTCACAAAAGTGGTGCTGGTCCTCAGATGCTGCTGTCACCCCTCCAACTGGGCAGGAGAAGGACGATGCTGCTCTGCATGCTATGAGACTGCAGCAGGCAGATAGGGGATAACTCGCTCCCTCCCCCTTAAATTTCCTCCTAATCCCTAGTAGCTATATCAGCTTAAGCCCCGAAGCGTGAGGTTTAATATCTTTCCTGTGATTTGTTAGCCTTTGCCACTAGCGCTCTGTGTCCCCGTCCTCTGCAGGAACACCCGCCCTTCCTCTGTGCCCTGACAGGCTTTTTCCTTCTCGCAGCGAGTCTATAGTTGTTTGGGGAAAAAGTTGCTCCTTTTTGTAGTTTGCGGTCTATTTTGCAATGATGTTGAATGCGCCTTTGTGCTGGCCGGCAAGCCCATCACGCCATCTCCCTGTCCTTCGCTGATGCTTGTCCCAAGCCCAAGGTGCTCCATCTGCTCTGCATGGTCTGGCTGCGGGGAACAGCCAGGACCAGCCTCGGGCATGATCCTTATCATTTCAGGCTCTGTTACACACGATGGCTTTCTCTGCTGGCGCAGGGATGTCTGGGTCCCCTGCCTGCTCCGCTCCTGCCCCGGGCAGTGCAGGCAGCTGGACCTGGCTTTGCCACTGAGCTCAAGGGTGGCCCTGGACACGTCCCTTGAAGCCTGAGTTTCGAGGACGAGTTCCCAAGCGTCCTCGGCCGTGTCCTCCCTTCCTCTCCCCGTGCGCTGTAGGTCTGACGGGCTGGACCGGCTCCGCAGCCGCACACTGGCTTGGAAAGGGCTGTGGGCACGCCTGCGGAGAGACGCTGAGAAACTCTGCCGAAACGGGCAAAACTCCCTCTTCCACCGAGACTGAGCCAGGAGTGGGGTGAGGCGCCGTGCCCAGGGGAGCCCGGCTGGCAGCAGCCCTGTGCCGGGGACCCCACCGCCCCACAGCCTGCTGAAAACTGCTTTTGAAGCAGCCTGGGGTGGGTGGGTGGGAGGGGGAGAAAAGAGGCTTCAAAGGCTCCGACGAGCACGGGGGCCGCAGGGATGGATGGCGGCAGGACTGCAGCTGCACGGCATGGTGGGGGTCCATCCTTCCCTCCCCTTCCTCCTCCTGTGGCTCCTGGCCTCCCCAGGATGGGGGTCTCATCTAGCAGCCTGGTGTTTGCTTGATGGGTTTTCCCACCCACATCGCTGTTGTCCCAGCTCATGGTGGGGTTTAGCCCCTTTTTTTTGCCTCCCTCCCCAGGAAGGAAGAGCCCCACGTGGGCAAAAGGAGCGAACGGGCAGTTGCTTTTCAAAGCCAGCCTCTAACGGGTGTTGTGTTTGGAAAGGGGCCCAGCTGCTGCCGGTGCGCCCAGAGCCGGGGAAAGTGTCACTGCGCAGAGCGCGGGAGATAAGGCACGAGCAAACAGCATTGTGCAGGGAGAATGGCCTCCTTGGGGTGCCCCTCTGCACCCCATCTCCCCATGTTCACAGGTCTACGTCTGCTTCCCTCCCACATCTATATTTCTCTCCTGATTCTTTAAAAACCCTTTGGCAGGGCAGCCTGTGGCTCCTTGCTGTCAGTCTGGGCCACCTGCTGCCTTTTCCTTGCTGGGGCAAAAGAGTGGGCAAAACCAGGCTAATTCTGGGGAAGAGGATGAGCATGGGCTCTCTTGGGGCTGCCCTGGGCCATGCTGCCTTCCCTCAGTGGGCAGTGCCGGGGCATCCCAGGGAGTTGCCCATCTCTCCAGGAATGCGGAGGTCCCCCAGGGCCATGGATGGAGCTGGGCTGGCAGCCATCCTCAGTGTCACAAGGCAGGACACTGAAGTTTGTGGCAGGAGTGGGATTTACATCCTTTGAGCACTTCCTAGTGCCTCAGCCCAGACCAGGGGGCTCAGCTCCCCCTTCCCGAGGGCTGCGGAGGCCGTTTGGGCTGTCTGACCCAGAAACACAGGACAATTTGGATGCTGACAGCTCAAAGGCAGACAGGGAGGGCAGCCCTGAGCCGTGGGACAGCGTGTGCCCGGGTACTGGCGGCACACGGGTGCTGTAACGGGGACGGTGCTCCCCAGGGCTGCACTCAGGCAGGGGAGGAGGGAAACGTGGCAAGGACGTTGCTGGCACAGGCATCCCGTCCTCTGGTTGGGACTGGGGACATGCTGGGGCATGGAGCTGGTCGCAGGTGGGAGGGAGCTGGTGGATAAAGACTTTCTGGGTAGCAGCGACCTGTGCAAAAAGGCAGTCAGCCCTGTGGGTTTGGGGATGTGGTGTGTGTGTCACCAGTGCTTTCTGGTGGCTTTCTGCCACCCAGGAGAGAAGCTGCTTTTAGGTGAAAACCTTGTTGTACTCTTCTTCCTCATGCCCGCGGGGCTGCTGGCTCTGAAGATCTTGGGTGTGACCTAGAAAGGGGTTGTGGCATCGTCCCTGTTTAGGACAAGCAGATTCCTGTGGACATAACAGCATCATAGCATCACTCCTGCCACCTCTCTGTCAGGATTCTGGTGCTGCAAGAAGGTTTCCCTGGGAAGTTGGGGGAGTGAATTATTGGTTCTCAGCAGCGATCAACAATATCCCCTGCGGAAGATGGTTTCTAGCCTGTTGGGAGTGTGTGGTAGCACGCTGCCGGCCAGCTGGAAACCATCTTCCATGCAGCGTCGCCCCAGCAAGAGTTAAAAGAGGGGCTGGGTGCCGTGCGTGTGTGTGTGCATGCACGCGCCCTGCTTTGTTTTTAAAAGCGCCTCGGCTGGCCTGGCCCCCCGCCAGACCCGAGGCCCGCCTCTGGCAAAAACTCCGGCAAAGGAGTATGAAAGGGGCAGAAACTAAATAACAATAAACCACCTTTTTCTGGCTGCTCTAGCAAGCGCAAGGGGGTTAGGGAGGAGCTGTGAGCTCTCCCACTCTCCCATATCCCATCCTGGCTTCCCCAAAAAATCGTGCCTGGGATGGAGAGGGAGGGACCTGCTTGAACCTCAGGGCTGCAACATCGCCTGGGCATTGCCGAGGTGTCCTGGTGAGTCACAGACCTGTCTGGAGATGCCCAGACTGCTTGGAAATGGCTCAGCCGGGATAATCTTTACCCTCCCAGGGAAGGGCCGGACACCCTCGCCCATCCCTGGCTCAAGCGGGATGCCCGGGGCAGCGGCAGCAGGGTGGGTGCACAGACACCCCGAGCCGTTTGCTACCCCAGGGGCGAAAGGCCGGAGCTGCAACCGAGTGCAGCTTCGATGGCAAGATAAGGGAGCCGGGAAAACCTGCATGCGCGGCAGGTATGCGTCTGCCACAGCATCCCAGGCCTGGTGCAACACGTCCGGCTGCGCTTCCGCCAAGCCCTGCCAGCACCTCTCCCTTGCCGGGCCCCAGCCAAGGCTGTGCAGAGAGCGTGCGGCACCCGGCACTGCTGCTGTCCCCGGACCCCTGCCCCAGCCTCCCTTGGGTGCGATCCCAGGAACTGGAGCCTGTATTGGTAGACCCCGGCTTTGTTGTGGGTGGAGAAAACTCCTGGGGTTTCATAACACCGCCCTTGGCCGTGGGTATGGCTGGTTAGGTAAGGCGTCCTGTCTGCTTGCGAAGGGAGTTGGTGAGCGTGGCATGGGTGTTGGGTGCCCAGCACGGAGGTGGCCCTGGCGGCAGGGCTGGCTCGGGCTCTCCCACCCGTTTTGCAGGTGCCTCTTGCCCCCTTGCAGCGTTGGTCCCAGGGTCTGGCTGGCCCTCAGCCCTCACTCTCCCCGTTGGACAGCCCGTCTTGGGGTATTGTCTTGTTTCTTTGCTAGGATGGGCATGGGTAAACCTGAAGGGAGTTTTCCAGCTGGAGCCGAAATGGGTGCAAACAGCAAAAGGGAGACCGTGGATTGTGAGCCCTACGGACCTTCCTCTCCCATGGGTGTCCTCTCTCCCTGGGCAGGACACCCAACTCACATCCCTCGGGGACCTCCCTGGATGCATCCCCACTGCAGTGGGGTTACATGAGCACCGCCCGCCTTGGTGGCCTCCAAAAAGGGCCAGAGTCCTCCCTGGCAGCTAATCATTGCCTACATGGGGGACATGGGTGCTTAGCAAGCCCAGCTGGCAGTGGGGATTGCTCTGGGCTTCAGCCCGGGCTGCACCTTGGGTTTGGTTTTGTTGGGCTGATGTGGGCGGGAAGGGCTGCGTGAGCCCTGCTGCCTTCCCTGAATGAGCACCCACTTATCCTGCCAGGTTAAAAAGAAGGGAAACACTCCTCCACGCAGCGGAAGAGACTCCTGTGGAGGAGCTGCGGCTGGTCCTGCTCCGTGGACAAACCTTGAAGGCTGCTCAAGCCTTAGGGGAGCCCTCAGCTTCCCCGGGGCACAAGCAGCTCCCTGTCTTGGAGCATCTGTCCCACTGGTTATATTTAGCAGCATGTACTGGACTGCACATGTACATCCTGGAGTTGCTTCTCCGTTCCTTCCACCCCAAACCTTGTGTGGCCAGCTCTGAGCCCCCAAAGTCATCGGTCTGCTCCATCCCGCTGCAGCCTCCTCTGCACACTTGTGGCTTCACGGGGCTGAATTCACACCAGGTATTGGTGTCACCCATGAGTATTGTCCTGCATAAACATCCCCTCCCAGGAGCAGTGCAAGTGGGTGCCTCTGCTCAGCCCCACCTGGGGACAACCCGGGCACTGGGATGGGGACCAGCACGTGGGCCCCTGAGCCCCCACGCGTGGCCAGCAATGTGCTTGCAAAGCTGGCACCTCATCGACCAGGAAGGGACATGTAGCTTCCAGTGCTGGTTCGCTCTCCCAGCGCTTTCCTAGGAGGGCTGGCACAGCTCGGAAAACCTTTTGCCGTTGGGGCCTGGGGATGAGGCAACCTACTGTGATTCCCTGGCTGGGGTGGGGGGCACAGGGTGCTGCAGGAGGGGTGGCACGGTGCAAGAAGGAGGTGCCTTTTTCTATGAAAAAGAGTTGAGAAAGGTGGGGGGACCCTTTTTCCCCCCTGTGCACCCCCTTCTTTCTCCCCGCCATTCCCCCTGATGCTGCAAGGCAGCAGGCGGGTGTTTCGGTGCTCAGCTCCCACGTCCTGCCTCAGCCGCCAACTCGGGCTTGCCGGGGCCGTTCCCGACACGCACCCGCCACGCTGGAAAGGCGTAAACAGATCAGGTTGCCGGCAGGGGTCCAGGGAGCGGGCAGGCCTTGGCTTGCGTCCCACCGCTGCTCGGTAGGGCTGGGGTGTGGGGAGTGCTGAGGCAGGGGGGACGACCTGGCGGCGGGGTCTCCACAGGTGGCAGGGTCCCTGCAGGAATCCAGGCACGACCTTGGTTTGACGAGGAGCCAGGGATGCTGCCTCTGCCTCAGTTTACCTCTGGTGCGAAGGTGCGCCTGCTCTTTAGGGGTTTGGAGTTATCAATGTGCTACCGCCTAACCCCCTTCCTCATCTCTGTGTGGGAAGCTGCTGACTAGAGCTCAGCCTGTGGCCTGGGGGTCTTCAGATCCAACACCCCCATATCCATCACAATTGTATTCTGATACCATTGACCTTGCTGTAAATCAGCCTTCGTCCTTTCTGTGGTACGTGGGGGGACAGGGCTGCTCTGTGTCGCCCTTGTCCCCAGCTGGTCCCCGAGCAGCTGCCAGCCGGCTCCGGCGCCTGAGCTGGGCAATGGGAGGAACCTGCTGCCCTCCCCGCTGGCCCCGAAGCAGCTGGGACAAGGGGAGGGGGGCAGGAACGCGGTGCCTGGAATAACTTGGCAGCTGCCAAGGCCCCCACAGGGACAGCGAGATGGGCGTGAGGTCCTGGTGTGGGTTCCTGCTTCCACCGCGGGGATGGGGAGATGCCTCTCCCGGGATGTACCATGTCACTTGCTGCTAAATGGATTTATTGGTGATTACTGCTTCCACCTGGGGACACACAGGCTGGTGCAGGGCATCATGGTGGTACAGCTGTTGTGTCCCTCTCTTGTCCCCTGCAGATGGGGTCCCACTGCAGACCAGGGTCCTGGGGGAACCCTTTGCTGCCACGGCTGGGTGAAAACATCCTGCTCCAGCCAAGGCACGAGAAAGGCACTACTGGCCAGATGCTCTGCTGGGTTTTGGCAACGGCTTCTCCCAGTTTGCAGCATTGCCTGGCCAGCCGGAAACCCGGGCAGGCAGCCGGAGGGTCTGACCTGGCTGGCAAAGAGCCCTTACGCTGGGCACAGGCAAAGCCACACCGCCTTGTCCGGCCTCAGCAGGGAGAGGAGAGAGCAGGAGCGGGTTCGTCTCTCGGGCTGCTTGTCCCAGGCTGGAAGGAGCTTGTCCCGTGCCTGCTGGGGATAGACCTGTCCTCACTGGTGGCAGTGTGGAGTGGCTGGGCAGTTCCCGCTTGCTTCAGTAGGTGATCTCGTGCAGGGGATGGGAGCAAAAAGGAAAGATGGGTCCCCTCTGCGCCCTGGCCATCACCGGAAAGGGGGTTTGGAGAGGGATCCCTCCCATCCCTCGTGGTTTGGGAGTGCCAAGCAGCTGCTGCTGGCTGAGATCGTCTTGCTCTTTCCCAATGCAGATGCCACAAACGGCTGCAGTGCCATGGCATCTGCGGGAGCAGTCACCCATCCAGCATCCCTTGGGACCAGAGGGATTTGGATGCCACGTTTTTACTCTGTCCAGAAGGGAAGGAAATAGTTTGCTCAAGCTGCTCAGATCCGGGCTGTGATTCAGATGGAGCCAAATAGTCCACTTATCATTCACTGGAAGGCGGCTGTAGGAAGCAGAGAGCCTCTCGTTTGGGTTTGGCAATAGAGGATAGAGGTAGGAGTGGGAATCCTTGGTTCACAGGGAGGAAAACCCAGTCCCCAGTCAGCGTCTGCCCCTGTCCTCACACAGACGGGGCTGTGTGCGTCCCAGGGGACCCCGCCAGCACGTCCCTGAGTGGGGCTGGCAGCAGCACCGTCTCGCAGGGTCAGAGTTGAGGAAAGGCATCCGCAAGGTATTTTTAACTGCATGTGACTCCAAACCCTGGCCACACGGCTGCCAGCAGCGGTTTGAGGTTAGTCCTCGGCTGCCGACAGTTGATTGCCCATGGGATGGTGGTGGGGGGGCGGGCTTTGGGGAAAATTTGGTTCCCGGCTGCGGGGGCCTCTGGAAGGAGTGACGGCACTTGAACCATCGACCTTCTGTGTGACCTCGAGCAAACAGCTTCACCTTCCAGTGCCTCCCCTCCCATCCTGTGTGTGCCTTGCCTAGATTAGAGCATCCAGGGTGGGGACAGCCACTCCGTCCGCCCCGACAGTGCCTGTTCCGGGTACATGGCAGCTTCCCTGGGGCCAAACAGGGAGGATGTTGCAGGATTTCCAGCCACCACATCGCTGTGTGCTTTGAGTACTGGCTCCACTGGCCAGAGCAGCTCCCAGGAGCCAGCTGCCGCATGTGGGTACCAGGTTGGCAGTGATGGGGGCAGTGCCATAGGGCCACGGCAGCCCTGTCCCCCAGCCTCAGCCTTGCCCTGCTTCTCGCAGGAGCTGCATGATTTGCTGCAACCATCCAAGCTGTGGCAGAGGGCTGGATCCTCGCTTCACTCCCTTGAGCTCACAGGGTTTTGCTGGCTGCTCTTGACTGCTCTAATTTTTATCTGGGGCTCATTGTTAGAACCATGAAATAAATAGCTACATGCTCCTCTCAAGCGTCAAAACCCTCCAGGTGTAGGTGGGTTGCTGCGTCCCTGCCCGCCCTCCCTAATTAACTGTTGCTCAGCAAATCCAGGTTTACTGACCTGCCCTAATCTTCCTGTGCAAGGCAAGCCCTTTGGCTGCTGGCTCCTGTTGTGTCCCCCCAAGTCTCTCATGTCCCCCGTGAGCCCATATCATGTTCACAGCCCTGGGCATACAACGGAAGATGGTAGCCTGGGAAGCAGCATCCCCCTGCGCAGGGTTGTTTTCCTTGCCGGTGGCTCCCTCCGTGCCTGCGCTGCACTCACCAACCCCCCGCATCCTGCTTCCCTTCTTTCTTCCTCCCATTGACCGTCTGCCGGTCGGATTATTTTTCCCCAGGTGCTGCAGCGTGCAATTTTCCCAGGTTGAAGAGGCCTGGGTTTGTTCTCCTAATCTCTTGTAAGTCTCTTTTGTGTTATTTCTGCCCTCGTCAATCTGTTGAGCATCCTCCACAGATTATATTAATGCATTCTTTGCTTGGTATCCCATTAATGAGAGGGCTGAGGGTGTCTGTAGGTGCAGCCCCTTTGCCTGCGTACTTGGGGCGCACTGGAGCCCTGTGCCCCCTTCCCTGACTCCCAGGGGAACCAGTTGGAACCAGTATGGAACCAGTTGAACGGGAGCCAAGGTGTGTTGTTAATGCTGGACCAGATGCTCTGCTGGTCACCATGTCCTGCAGCCCATGGGTGGCTCTTGGCCCCACGGTGTGCCCGGTGATGCACTGCGGGCACAGGCAGAGCTCGCCCTTGGCCGCCGGCCCCTGATGCTATCGCCCCATCTCTTCCCGCTCAGGAGGCGTCCTGTCCTTTCGGAAGGATGGGGGAAATGGAAAAGGCTCCACCTCTTCCCTGGGCAAATACAGCTCCTCTGAGTTCATATCCTGGAGAGTGGAATAGCCAGGTCCCAGCAGGGATGGTGACTTCACCTCCCGGTAACGCATTTCCCCGGCCAGCTGGGAAAGGAGCCCTTGTATCTCTGAAGGAGCCGCCCGACTTCCCCCACCCGAAGCCTTTCCCAGCTGTTTCCATCCTGGCTGGGGCTGGGGGATGCGATTTCGGCTCCATGGAGACGGGATATTACCGCTCCCCCTTGCTGGGGGAGCTGGGCTGGGGTGCATCGCTTTGGGGTAGCCGGCAGTGCGAAGCCCCAAATTATTGTGGGGAAGGGGCGTGAACACCATTCATCCCACTATGCAGCTGAGATCCTTCTGGGGGGCTGGAACTCAGAGCAGGAGCATGTGTTTGGCTGTTGCAAGGGGTGAATCCAGCCCCAGAGGACTTATGGGATGCTGTTTCCCCCACTTGGCATTTGCCCGCTCCATCCCCACTGCAAACGCCAAGGCTTGGGGACGAGAGGTGAGAACTGCACCTTCTTCCCAGCTGCGCGGATGGGGACAGGGTTTCCGACTCTGCTTTTCCTTTCATTGTTCTGGGAGACTTCACTTTGAACAAGCTGCCTGTTTTTTCCTGCTTTTCTTGAGGGGGAAGCGGCAGGGGGAAATTGGGGGTTTGGGCAGGGGTCCTGGGGTGGCTTGGCTGGGGGTGAGCGATGGATGACTGCGCTGTGGGGGGTGCCATCCCTACTGCCAACCTCTTTAAAAAGCTCAGGTTTTGGATTTTCCCTGGGATAAAGGCTCACAGCGCAGGGGTGATGGGTCCAGCCCTCAGGATGCTGTGAGGAGCCCCCTGAATTTATTCCTGGTGCCAAAACCAGGAGCAGGACTTGTGTGCCATCGTACAGCCTGTGCAGCGTCAAAGCAGGCAGGGCTCTGGCCAGGTCTGGTGTGTCTCGCACATGGGTTTGGTAGGTTTCTCAAAGGATGAAGACACCATTTATTCTCCAGAAGTTGCCAGACGCTGGTGTAGGGAAAAATTAGGGGTTCCCCACCGTGTTGTTCTCTCCTGTCACTGCTATTTGCCCTGCGTCGATGGGAATCTGTCTCCCCAATTGCAGCCTCCCTGTCCTTGCCAGTTAACCCAGTGGCTTTGCCCCAGTCAGACCCACCCTGTGGTGCCTGGCTTGGTGGAGGACCTGTTTGTCAGCGTTGGTGGGGAACCCATTTGCAGGGATGCCTCAAACCCCAGCACAGGCCATTTGCGGGCAGGAAAGCACCCGTGACGTTTGGAAACCTGTGGCATTTGGATGCAGGGATGGGTGCTCAGCTGGGTATCCCAGGCAACAGCACCCCAGCAGCCAAATTCACCCACCATAACCATGGAGGGAATGGGGGGGGGCCCTGCCTGCCCTGGGAGCTGGGCACAGCGCTGCGCTCAGCGTTTGGAGTGCAGGCTGGTGGCTGCAGCAGGCAGCCGGGGTCAGGAGCCCTTGGCTCGCACCCAACCTCTGTCTCAAGCTTGCTGAGCAACTTTGGTTGAGTTTCTTAAGGTCTCTGTGGCCGAGCTCCTTCCCTATCGAAGCAGGTGAATCGTTTCCAGACCTATTGGGAAACTGTACCTGAAGCAGCCGGTTTGCCAGGAGGCTGTGCCGGGAGGAGCCGGGTGTGGGTGGCCACAGCGGACATGCCTGTGGACAGAGAGGTGACAGCGAAGGGCGATTCCCGCAGAAGAGGGATCGACATCACCTCCTCTTGTCTTGATTTTGAGCAAGACATTGAGTTTCTCCTGAGTCCCAGCATGAACCCAATGCGTGCCGAGGCAGGGCCATCCCAGGCCATCAGTGCAGGTCAAGGCTGGGCTGGGCAGGGCAGCTCGGGTGAAGTTGCCACCTCCTGCCACCTCCGCCTCTGGGAGGCTGCCACTACCATCGGAGACAGCTGGTGCTCTGCAAGATTGCATCTGATTAGCTCCTCCAGCTGGTTTATTGGCTTAGTGGTGATGGTCCCCAGGTGTATTTTATTTTCCCAAGAGGTTATGTGCATGTATTTGGTCCGGAGCAACACGATTCTTCTCCCATTGTCCAGGGCAGCAGGATGGTGTTCCTGCAGTGCCCAGACAGAGCATCCCTGTGTGCGGGATGCTCACAGCCAGCAGTGCAGGGATGCTTGTGTCTGGATGTTCAGGGATGGTCATGGTGCAGGGATGCTCATGGATAGCAGTACAGGGATGCTCGTGGTACAGGCATGCTCAGACCTGCCGTATGGGGAGGCTCATAGCACAGGGATATTTGCAGCCAGTGGTGTGGGGATGTGATTTCCCAGGGCAAGTGGAAGTGACAAGGGTCTGTAACACAGGATGAGCAGAAAGGTTTGTTTTTTCAAGGTGTCTCTGACGAGGATGTTGGTCACCAGTTATAGATCTGTCTCTCCTGCACCAGGGTCAAAGGCTTGGACAAAACTGGTGGTGGTCATAGCAAAAGCACTGCTTTCTGGAGCCTCGCTCTCCATGTGAGCCAGGGCAGGAGTCTTCACAGAGCGCTTTGCTGGGGGGACACAGGATATTTGGGCATTTCCTTCCCCAGCCAAACCCAGGCGAGCATGCGTCACTCCTTTCCAGTGAGCAGTTCAGTGCTCCTGAGTGATCATGTCCACCTCCCAGCCCTCGAAGCGAAGCCCAAGGGTGTCCTTGGGGGGACAATGTTTCTGGTGAAGGGCGCAGGGACACAGGGTGCCCGGCATGCTGGCACAGGGGGTGCCAGCCGGGCTGGGCAAGGGCACGCCTGGCTCCACGCAGGCGGCACAGCCGGCGCCGGGTGAGCACCCCGAGGGGGTAAATACGTGTTTGCACCGGGCCGGCTGCCAGCGGCACAGGTGAGGCACCCGCCCTGGCCGGCTGCTCCAAGGGAGCCCCCTGCACCCCACAGGGAGCTTAGCCCAGCCTGGCATCCCCACCATGGGAGTGCAGCCCATCCCCACGGGGAAACTGAGGCATGGGGTGCAGCACGATAGAGGGGGCTGCTTAGTCAGGGGAGCTGGTTGGAAACGTGCCATGCAGGGCTGTGCCATGCCAGACCCCCTCACCAGCAAGTGTCCGAAAGGCCGAGGGCTGGCACTTTCCCCCCTGCCTGGGGCAGGATCCAGAGTATGCCATGGGCGAGGGTCTCGACTTTGGCAAGGGGGTGGCCATGGTGCCTCTGCCCGGGCCGGCGGCCGGCGCAGCACGCGGGCTCTACATTTGTAAGTAATTTGCCGGCGCGCTCCGGAGGTGCTTCCCGCCTGCTGCTTGGCAGCCAGACGCCGCACAGAAGCTCGCTGGCTCCCTGGAGGCCTCGCTCAGCCCCGGCCCTGCACTGCCGAGCCTCGTCCTGCCCGGGCAGGCGCCGGCGAACGCGCCGGAGCGGGGAAGCAGAGAAGGGTGGGCGCCCGATGGGACCCCCTGGAAGGGGTCGTGTTGGGGAGTGGGGCCGAGCAGGGGGAAGCCACGGCCGGCGTTAACCCTCAGGATGCACCAAGCTGGATTTTCTCCTGGAAATATCCCCTTCAGGGTTTTTTGCATTTCGGTGCTGGATCCATGGGTTCATCTTCCCTGGGATGTGGGGGTGCAGATCAGGCCAGCGGGTGCTCCCACCCCAGTGCAAACCCAAAGGAGGTGACGGTGTGTCTGTGAAGGGTCTGGCCACCCCACCCCAGTGCTGTGACTGGGTCGGCCCCAACCCCTCAGCCCTTTCCCAGCCCAGCTCAGCGGTCTCCTGGCTGGAGCCATGCCTCCAAACCAGCCAATATTGGAGGGCTGTGGGGTTGGGAATGGCTTGGCCCAGCCTCTGCCGAGCCCCAAAATGTCTGTGTGGGAAAGGCCAGGGAGCCTGGAGCTGCCAGGGCACTGACAGGGAGAGAAGGGGCTGAAGAAATGGGGAGAAAAATGGGGGAATCGGTCAAAAGGAGCATATGGATGGAATAAGGAAGAGGGATGCAGGGAAGCATCCCATCGCGTGCCTTCCTGTCACCGTGTTCGCAGGAGCACGACGGGAGCTGGTGGCACTCCCTTGGCAGCTCTTGTGCTGCCACGCTGCTTCACCCCGTCCTGGTGCTGGCTGCCCGCCGAGGCAGGGCTGCCTTTGGGGTTGGTTTGCCTGCCCTGCGTGCTGTACTGTGCAGAGGCGTGCGGTGGGACGGTGCTGGCGAAGGGGTTCTGGCTGCCCGGCTCTGCTCCATTTTCCCCTGCATCCCCCCGCCCTTTTCTTTTCTCATGCCTTGGTGCCCGCGGTGCCAGAGTGTCTGGCCCCTTTCCTACCCACGCGTTACCTTCCAGCCTGGCTGCAAACTCTCCAGCTCCCCAAGCAGTGATTTACCCAGCTTCAAACCAGGGATGAGCTCTTTCCCTTCCTGCCCGAGGTGGGATATGAGTGTTCCTGCTTTCACGTTCGGGAAGAGCCCCAAAGGGGATGCTGCCCCCGGCTCTGCTTTTTGGGTCTTGCTGCTTTTCCACCCACCCACGCCGTGTCTGCATGGTCCTGCCCCACGTCCTGACCTTGCAGGGCTGCTGGAGCAGGGAACTAATTTTAGGAATGTTGCTCCGGGAGAGGAGCAAAGAAAGACACAGACATTTTGCTGTACAGATGCTGACAGCTGCCTCCTGGGGCTGGGGAGTGGGCAGGGACACCCATTGCATCCCAGCCCTGCTTACTGGGCCCCACCGGCCAGCCCAGTCCCCTTGTAAGAGGCGGTCGGGGATGGGGTTTTGGGGTGAGCTCTCCCTCTTCAAATAGTGGGTATTGCTCAACTCCAGGACCAGCCCCCAGGGCTGTGGGATGTTTCTGCTTCTTTTGGATGTGCTTGTGCTCAGTGGGCATCTCCATCCAGCCCTTCTCTTCCCGATATTGCCCACCTGGCTCTGCTTTGCCCCTCCTGCCAAGGATAAGGACCCCATCTCTTCCTCCTCCTCCTCTTCCTCCTCCTCCTCCTTCCTACTCTTTCTCAGCAGCAAAACCCCTCGGCAGTTTTTGGCTGCAGCTGATGGGAGCAAATCTGTGTTGGCCTTCAGTTCCCACCGCACAGGGCATCCTTCAAAAATACCTATTTATAAACCCCGATTAAAAGGCAGGGGACCTGGGGGATCGCTCAGGGAGCGGGACATGGTGGCTTCATGGGTATTGCCTACAGCTTAGTGGAACCCTTCATTTATTTTTAATTTTATCTCGATTGTGTCCTTTGGAAATCGCCCAGCAGCAAATGCTGCCCAGCCCTTCCTGCTCCCCACTTGCAGGATCCATCCCAGGACTTTCGGAGGGGCAGGATGAGGCCTTTGCCCACCATAGCTGACCCCGTTCCTGGCTCTGCTGTACACCCTAAACGCAGTCCTGGATCCGTGAAAGGCACCGCAGGGCTCGGTGGTTATGGTCGCTCTATGACTCGGATCAGAAGTGGCCAGTTTAGAAGTGAAATGTTATTGTTTTCCTGGCTGGTGGGACCAAGAGAAGCAGCTTGTCCTTGGTTGAGACCCCAGATCCTGGGCTCTCGGGCAATATGGGCTGGGAGGGAAAAGTGGGAGCTCTTCTGAGCGATGGTTTTGGGAGCTGGTTCCTTCAGGAAAGGCTTTTGGGTTGGCAGAGCTGCTCACTGCCACTCTAAAGACAAACAGCCCCTGGAAGAGGTAATTAGGGTGATCCTGTCCTGATCCCTCAGCTGTGGTGAGGAGTCACAAGTCCTTCACCAGCAGCCACTCCAAGCCCATTTTGCATTAATTAGGCTGTTTACAAAACACAGTAAATTGCAGTAATGAACGCACTGATCCTTGGTTTCCTTTAATTACCATTTGCATGATGAATAAGTCGGCCCCCTCTTCAGCTCCCCTTTCCGGCAGAGGGGTCATGCAGCAGAGTATGGCTTTGTATAGGACCTGCCATGCGAGGTGGGCAGGGAGCTTGGGAGAGGAGGAAAAGAGAAGGGAACGGAGGAGGAGGAGGAAGAAGAAGAAGAAGAAGAAGAGGAGGAGAGGGGAAGAAGGAGGAGAGGGGAAGAAGGAGGAGAGGGAGCTGCAGCCCCAGAGATCTGCCCGGCTGCGAGGGAAGGGGGTTCCATCCCCAGGTTCCCACCATGTTTCAGTGGGGTTTGAGCAGCTGTTTCACCCCGGGCTCAGAGCCCGGTTCTCGGACTTTGATTTTCCATAGGAAACAGCCCAGAAACCTTTCAAAGCATTTAATCCTCCCCAGCTCGGCGATGGGGCTGCCTGGAAAGGCAGAGGAGAGCGGCAGCGTTTCTTGCCCCCTGCATACCTTCCCCTTTCTTTCCCTTTTGACTTAGTGGATGAATTCCAGAGATGTTAATCCGCTCTCAACCCCTCCGTGAAGAATAAAACGTCCTCTCTGTGTGGGAGGAAGGAATTCATTCAAATTAATTGCGGGAAGGAGCGGGGAGCTGGGGGCGCGCGTGAGGCTGTGCCGAGGGTGGGGTGAGCATCCTCCGCCGCTCAGTGGTCCCCGAAGGGGAGGGAGGGACGGACGAGGGGATGGGGATATCCGAGGTGGCACAATCCTCGCATTCACGGCTGGAGGCTTCAGCCTCTGTCCCGGCCGTAAAAATGCCAACCATGTGGTCTGTGGGCCAGGCCTTGGTGGCAGCAGTGGGCACAGGGAGCGAGTGGGAGGGGAAACTGCCCCACTCAGCAGTTTTGGGGGGTTGGTGTCTATAAAGGGGAGGGAAGTGCCATCCCACCGAGCCGGGGTGCCAGGAGCTGCGGGGTCCGACCCATCCCGGGGGCGCGCAGAGATGGGGCAGGAGGAACAGAGGGAGGAAAGGGTTTGAGCTCGAGCTGGGCCAGCTCATTGAGGGTTTGTGGAGGTGAATGTGGAGGGAGAGGAGAGGAGAGGAGAGAAGAGGCCACCGGGATGGGCCAGGCACTGTTCTGTGCGCTGGGAGGTTGGTGCAGCTGCGGGACGGGGTTCGTGTGGGGTGGTGCGGGCTCTGCCTCCTGCCCTGACCTTCACCTCTTCTCTCTGCAGAGCTCCTGGGATCTGCCAAGCGCCTGAACGTGAACTACCAGGATGCGGATGGGTGAGTGCTCCCCAGGCAGGGTGCTGGGTGCCGCTGCTGCCAGCGTGGGTGGGCTCGCTTTCCCTGATGTCCAGTTAGTTGGTCTGCAGCTCTGGGTATCATAAAGCTTTCAAGGGTAGTTGCTGAGCCCCGGAGAATGCAACAGCATCCCAAAGCCAGGGCAAGCCCTGCAGAGGCAGACCCCATGCCTGCCCAGATCCATCCTGCAAAATCCTTCGTAAAGCTCTTCTGCGTCCCCCTCGGTAGGGCTGGGGGTGAAAAGGGAGTGCAGCATGTCCAGCTGTTGCCCCATGTCCTGTGTGCTGGTCAAAGCATGGAGGAGCACTGGGCTGATGCTGGTGCCTGCACATGCTTGTGTCCATGTTTAATTTCCCAAGAGGAAAATCTCTTCGTTTGCGGGGGGAGTGGGGGGAGTCAGAGAAAGAAAAGATGAGGTTGCCAAGTGACCACATCATATTTATGTAGCTCATCACTTCCAAAATCCAAGCACTTAGTAAGCTGGGTACTGAGAGTTAAAGAAACCACAAAGACCCATAAAATAAATAAGCATGTTATTCTTATTGAATTAACTCTGACCTGTGAGTTATTAGCCTTGTTTTATGTACTGTTGTTGTACCTAATTTCTACATGTTTTCTTTCCGAGGACTCTGTAGGAGGAGGTGTCTGTGATGAGTCCTAACAGGCCAGTGGGGGGTTGAAAATGTGCAGGATGGTTCTGTCTTAAAATAATACTGTGCAGATGGAGCTTAATAGAAAAAAACATAATAATAGAAGCAATGATCTGATTCTGATAAGGCACAGGGCTTGTGCTCGGGCAGCTCCAGGAGGGCTGCTGGTGGGAAGGAGGGTTAGGGGTCTGTTTCCCCTCAGAGGGCCACGTGCGGCATTTGGGTATTAACAGTGTGGGCGAAGTGTTGGGTTTTGCTGGGGTGCAGGAAGGGGACAGCGGGGAGGTGAGACCTGTGCACAGGGACCGCAACGTGCACCCTCCCGGCAGAGCCATGCTGCTGGCAGTGACCTCGGTGAGGCATCGCCTTGCTTGGGGCTTGGAGACAATGGGAGAGGCAAGCGTGGGTTTGTGCAGCCACCCCCAGGGCAGAGCTGGCCCCACAGGGATCCCACAGGGTTGGCTCGAGGGAGATTTTGTACCTGCTGCGTTCTTGCTTCAAGGCAGAGGTTTTGGCGTGGGCTCCGGGACGTGGTGACTGCATTGCAGGAGGGAGCAGCCCTCTCTGCTGGGGTTAGCATCCCTCCTACGATGCCCAGAGACCCTGTGCAGGGATTTGGTGGTACCTTGGGACCACGGGTTGGGAAGAGAGCTGTGCTGGCCGGGTTGTGTCCCTGGCACAGGGCTGGGACACTGCCAAGCCCATTGGATCCCTGGGCTGGCGCCATCTGGAGCCCCCCACACCCCTTGGAGTGGCACACGGGCTAATCCCCAGCGGCACAGGGTCCCCTCACTCAGTTGTGGCCCTTCACGTGACAACACGGGGGGGAGTGCCGGGCAGACAGGCCCCTTTCACAGCCCCGAGACACAGGGCTCTTTCATTACTGGCGGCCTCCCACGCTGTGCCGTGGGCTCCCGGCATCCCTGCTGGCACGGGGCGGGGGTGGCTGGCGGAGGAGCCAGGACTAGCCACAGGGCCGGTGCGTTTGCTGGATGCTGTGAGCAGCATGACTTCGGGCTGCCTGGCTGCACCGTGGAGAGGGAATATGCATCTCTCTCCATCCCGCCTGCTTGCCTCTGCGCAGGGCAGGGGGATGAGGGACCCCTCTTGCTGGGGTCTCAGGGGGTGCACAGAGTCCCTGCATCCCTCGCCGAGCCCTGGGGCAGGGACAGCATGGAGGGATTTGTCTCTACTTTGCTATGGGGAAAATCAGGCACTGGCGGTGAGGAATCAGGAGGGAGGTAGCCACAAACAGCCAGTGACCATCCCAGCCCTCGGCCTCTGTCCCTGTGCAGGCGGGGGCTGTAGGGACAGCACGGCAGGGACCGGGGCTGGGCTGACCCCTACCTTGTGTCACAGGTTCTCGGCGCTGCACCACGCGGCCCTGGGCGGCAGCCTGGACCTCATCTCGCTGCTGCTGGAGGCACAGGCCACCGTCGACATCAAGGACAGCAACGGTAAGGGGTGACCCCTCAGCACCCCACCATGCCTCCAGCAGCCGGCTCAGCCCTCTGAGTGGGGCCGAGGGCTGCCTCCAGCCCTGCTGAGCTCTGTTCCCCCGCAGGGATGCGGCCCTTGCACTATGCAGCCTGGCAGGGACGTGTGGAGCCAGTGCGGGTGCTGCTGCGCGCCGCTGCCTCCGTCAACATGGCCTCGCTGGATGGGCAGATCCCGCTGCACCTCTCGGCACAGTATGGCCACTATGAAGTGGTAAGTGAGGGCCCAGAGACACCCATGCACCCACCACCTGGGGATGCGCAGGTGGGGACAAACCCCGTTGTGCTGAGTGGGAGGGAGGTGAGGGCACAGGATGATGCTGAGCCCCTGTATCACATTGCTCCCCTGCAGTCAGAAATGCTGCTCCAACACCAGTCCAACCCCTGCCTCATCAACAAGGCGAAGAAAACCCCCCTGGACCTGGCCTGCGAGTTTGGGCGGCTGAAGGTGGGTGCTGTGGGGCTCTGCCCTGTGCTGGGCTCTTCTCCAGGGGTGGCTCTGGATCTGGCTGGCTCCTCCGCGAGCAAAGCTCCAAGTCTCGCTGCAGCTGCTCTACCTCCACCATAAGCCCCAGAGCCCAGCAGGCAGCACCTGCTTCCTCCCGCTGCTGGGCAAGGTTGGATCCTGAACCTGGGAGCTGCACGTTTTGCTCCTGACCTCATGGCAGGGCAGCATCAGGCTGAGAGAGAAACCAGGAGTCTTCACTCCCAGTTCCCTGCAGCCTCCCCCCACCCACCGCAGCTTTGCTCCCCTTTAAGCACAGGTAGGTGAGCTGGCTAATCCCCACAAACCCTGGGCGCCTGGCCCTGACTGGCTGCTCGAGGTCCCCATCACGGTTCGTGGGGACGGGGCCACCATGTGCCCCGGGAGACCCCAGCTCAGCCAGTACCACACCGCAGGGCTGGGCTGGAGCATGGCCAGCCAGACTGTCCCGTGCTCCATGGGGAGGGGACCAGGGGGATATTTCCATTTTTGGAGTATCTATAATGTCTGCAGCTATAAACAGGGCAGTAAAAATAACTCCTCTGCGCCTCTGGGCTGCCCTGAGATGCTGAGAGTCACTCTGGGCTTGGAGAGAGTGGAGTTTTTTAGGGCTTGGTCTGAAAAGCCCGATTATGGGAAGAGTATTTCTGGCTGTTGTGACCTTTTACGGCCCCTCACGACAGTGTGGCCCTGCCAAGCATTGTCCAGCTCCAGCCAAGCCCCGGGGGCTGTGGATGGAGGGGAGCAGCGGGATGGGGAGCAGAGGGCTGGCCCCAAGGCCGAGCCCCTTGCTGGGAGGGTGCAGGTGGGGGTACCTGCACCCCACCGCTCACCCCTGTGCCCCGTGCAGGTGGCCCAGTTGCTGCTGAACAGCCATTTGTGCGTTGCCCTCCTGGAGGGACAGTCCAAGGATGCTACTGACCCCAACTACACCACCCCGCTGCACCTGGCAGCCAAGAACGGGCACAAGGAGATCATCAGGTAACCCCCTGCCAGCCTGGGACGCTGCCCTGTCCCAAAAAAACCCATCATGGCTTCAGTCACGCCTCCTCCCAAACCCACCTCCCTGCTGTGGGCTTCGGTCCCTTGTTCCCAAAGCCTTAGCAGTGCAAGGAGTTGTCCCCTTCCCATTGAAAAGCAGTTGATCACCTGTCCCCGATGTCAGTGTCTGGCCGTTCATGCCTCTCCCTCCTTCCTACCAGGCAGCTGCTGAAGGCCGGGATTGAGATCAACAAGCAGACGAAGACGGGCACAGCCCTGCACGAGGCCGCACTCTACGGCAAAACGGAGGTGGTGCGGTTGCTGCTGGAGGTGAGCGTGGTGGGGACAGGGCTGCACGGGCAGGGAAAGCTCCTGGGGGTCAGCCATCACCCCCTTCCCCTCGGTCCCTCTGTCCCCCATGGGTCTGCTGGCAGCTGTGGGGTCTGGCCCTGACCATGTCCCCTCCCGGACAGGGTGGCGTTGACGTGAACATCAGGAACACCTACAACCAGACAGCACTGGACATTGTGAACCAGTTCACCACCTCGCACGCCAGCAAGGACATCAAGCAGCTGCTGAGAGGTGAGGTGGGGCCGGTGCATGGCCAGGTGCAGCCTGGCACTGAGAGGGGCTTCTTCCCCATGGGACCTGCCTGGAGCTCCCAGTGCTCCTCCTGAACAGCCTAAAGCAGGCTAGCTGCGAGTGTCAGCATCCCAGTCCCATCAGGCTTCCCCCCATCCTCTCTGCAGGCAATATCCAGTGACTGAGTCCTTCCTGCAATATTAATGTTCTATTCTTCCTTGTCCCCTCTCTTGTTTTCTCTCTCCACCTTCCCTGAACTGCTCTCTTTCCTCCTGTGCTCTGGTACCTTCTTTCTTCCCTCCGTCCCTTGTCTTCAGAGGCATCAGGAATCCTGAAGGTCCGAGCTTTGAAGGATTTTTGGAACCTCCATGACCCGACTGCTCTCAACGTCCGGGCAGGAGATGTCATCACGGTGAGGCTGTTCCCCACTCCCCATCCCCCTACCCCACCATAGCCCCAGGTACCAACCCCATCCCTTTCATCCCCATGGCAGGTCCTGGAGCAGCATCCAGACGGGCGATGGAAGGGGCACATCCACGATGCTCAGAAAGGCACCGATCGGGTTGGATACTTCCCCCCCTCCATCGCTGAAGTCATCAGTAAGCGAACAGGTCAGTGGCCATCCTGGACATGCCAGGGACAATCCCCTTTGTGAAACCATCCCAGCCTTCCCGGCATCTCCTGTAGCACAGGTCCCTGCGAGCCTGGCTAGCTAGGTGGGAAGAGAAGGACTTGGGGTGGGCACAGGGGGTTGTGCCATCAGTGGGTTGGTAATTTGGGGGGTGAAGCTCAGATATCCTCCCTGTCCTGCCTCCCGCATGAGCTCTGACCACGCGTGTTTTGTGTTTGAATGCAGGCATGGTTGTCCCCCGCGTGGCGCCCACGCACCAGCGCCAGGGTCCCCCCGGGGCCCTCCCGGTCCCCCCCGGCGGGTTGCAGCACCTCCCCGATGAGTGTCCTCACCAGGCAGCCCCGAGCGTCACCCTAACCCGGACGGCCCCGGGCCCTGACAGCTCAGGTCAGGGGTGCAGCTGGGGAGGGAGAGGGGCTGGGGACCTTCCCCTGTCCCCAGCCCTGCCCATGCAAGGGGACACAGGGGGAGACTCTCTTTGCACCTCCCGGCAGGGAAACAGCCAGACAAGAGGGAAAGGGAGTTTAGGGGAGCCTGTAGAGCAGCCCCTTCCTTCCTATGTCCTTGGCCAGGCCACATCCTCATGTGCCCTTCATGCATTCCTTGCCAGCCCAGGTCACCCTGTCTGTGCTGTGCATGCCAGGAGGCGGGAGGGACCAATGTATCATCGGTAGCCAGAGGGATCTTGTGGGAGGCTGGTTTTTACTGGCATCCTGTGTTGGCACATGGGTCCCTGCCGGGGACCTCTGTGCCCTGTGTCAGCCCTGATCCCGGGGCGCTGCTGACGGCCTCCCTGCCTGCCCCAAGCAGCAGGTGACAGAAACAGCGTGGGCAGTGAGGGCAGCATCGGCAGCATCCGCAGTGCTGGCAGCGGCCAGAGCACCGAGGGCACCAACGGGCAGAGCACCAGCATCCTCATCGAGAACGCCAGGGTAGGTGCCAGCCCCAGCTCCCTCCGTGCTGCTGCCCCAGGCCTGGCTTGGGCTGGAGATGGAGCCCCAGCACGTTCCCTAGCAAAGGAGGGGCTGTATGAGCTGAGCATCCTCCACCAAACACCTATTTGCTGCCAGAACTCAGCAGGGAGATGCTCTTGGGGGGTCCCCAGTTGTCCTGCGTAGCACAGCTGGCCATTTTGAGTGGAGCTGGAGGCTGTGGTTGGTACCACACAGCATCTCCACCGTGTCCTGTGTCATCTGAGAAGAGGAAAAAGGGCCCTGAGCTAAATCCTGCCCAGATCTCTTGCTAGGGGTCAGCCCTTCACTGGGTGAAGCTGTGCTCAGCAGCCCAGCATGGGGACCCCCACTCTGCTCTTGGGGGTGTGACCAGGGCTTGTCTCCAGAGGTGGGTCCCTCCTCCACTCTCTCCTCCTCTCCCCCAGCCGCTGCCCTCCGCCGGCGATGACCTCCAGCAACACCTTTTGGGATCAGAGCCACGCAATGGGCAGTTGACCTCCCCAGCAGGTGAGGGATGTCCCAACTCCATGGGGCTTTGGGGACAGCTGTCCCCCTGGGCATTGCTCGCTGCTGAAGAACCCCCGTGACGGTTGTCCTCTCTCCTCTCTGCCAGGGACACAGAGCCACCAGACCCCAGGCAGCTGCCCCCCTGGAGACGGGGTCTTCTCCCACCAGTTCTTGCGGCCTGAGCAGCTCCTCGAGGGCAAGGTAACTGGACCAACTGGGGACCTGGTGTGCTGGGTGAGAGGGCCACATCTGGGGCTCTCAGCCCAGCTCTCAGTGCACTGGGGACACAGGGGACTGGGTTTTGAGGACACTGGGGACAGGTGGGTCTTGCCAAGGAGATCCTGTTATCTTGCCTGGAACAGCCAGGTCCTTCCAGCCCCTGCAGCTACTGTCCTCTCCTCAGGATGCAGAAGCCATTTACAACTGGCTGAGTGAGTTCCAGCTGGAGTCGTACACTGCCAACTTCCTCAGCGCCGGCTACGATGTCCCCACCATCAGCCGCATGACCCCAGAGGTAAGGCAGGTCCTTCCCCACCGTGGCCACCCCCAGAGCTGTTGGCAGCGGGTAACCCACTGCCCCCAGCTCCCTGCGCCACTGCTAACCAGAACCCCACTCTGCTCGCATTAGGATCTGACAGCCATTGGTGTGACCAAGCCGGGCCACAGGAAGAAGATCTCCACTGAGATCGGGCAGCTCAGCATCGCTGAGTGGCTGCCCAACTACATACCGGTGAGTCCCTGGCGCTGGGCCTTTGGGTCCGGCACCCTCTTTTCCTCACGTCTTTTCTCAGATCTCTGTTACCCCGGGACGGGACAGGAGCAGGGTCTGTAAGTAAATATGTGCTGCAATGGTCTGTGTTAATGCAGTCAGAGAGACCCCAAAAATGCAGTCTCCTGGCCAGGGGCAGGGAGGGGATGGGTGAAGGTGCTGCCCATGCCTCAATGCTCACAGCAGCGTCTCCGTGCTCTTCGCAGGCTGACTTGATGGACTGGCTCAGCGCCATTGGATTGCCTCAGTACCACAAAAAGCTAGTCAACAATGGCTACGACTCCATCACCATCGTGACGGACCTGACGTGGGAGGATCTACAAGAGATTGGCATCAACAAGCTGGGTGAGTCCCTGCCACTGTGCTGGGGTGGCCCAGGGCAGCCAAGTTTCCCACCCAGGTCCCCACACCCCATTCTCCCTCAGGCTGGGAGGTGCAGGCATGTCCTGAGCACCCGGAAAGGAGAGTTCATGGCTGTCCCTAAGGGCTCCCCATGGCAGGCCGGAGCCAGGCTGAGCCAGGTGGACAATGGCTGTAGTTTGTCTCCTCCCATAGGCAGAGTTTGGATAGCCCGAAGGCCTTTGCCCTGGTTGGTGACGTGACCATGACTCTTCTTGGCCAGGAAACAAAGGCCTTGGGGGCCGGAGCCGACCTAACACCTCTTTCCTGTTGTAATCTTCCTGTAGGCCACCAGAAGAAGATCATGTTGGCCGTCAAGAAGCTCAGAGACCTCCGCAAAAGCCTCAACCAAGCAGAAGCAACTCTGGCAAGACGCAAAGTCCCTGGTGCCCTGGACATTGTCACCATCGAGTCGCTGGAGAACGGGGAGTGCCAGTCACCGCACACCCCCAAAATGACAACTTTCCAGGACAGTGAGCTCAGCTATGAGCTCCAGACAGCCATGTCTAACAGCTGCCATGAGACGCTTGGCATCAAGAGCAGCCAGGGGATGTCACGGAGCCAGGAGAGCATTGGGGTGCGGTCCCGGGGCTCAGGGCACTCACAGGACAATGTGTTGTCCCGGCACCTCTCCAGCCCCTCGCAGGAGAGCCTGGGCAGTGGGGAGAGCAGCAGCAGCAGTGGGCAGTCCTGCGGGCCGCCCCGCGGCAAGGAGAGCCCAGCCAGCCTGCCAGGACGGCCCAGCCCCGAGCCCTACGGGAAACTCATCTCCCCCGAGGGCCTGAATGGCTATGCCAACGGCAGCGGGGGCAGCCCTCTCAAGGAGAGGAACCTGCCTGAAGGCACGGATCAGTACGCCCGGCCGGTGGCTCAGAAAGGTGCCGGGACACCAGCAGTCACCCCATGTACGCCTCCCCAGACCCCCAGCAAAGCGACAGCTCCGTACGTCTTCATGTACCCACACGTCTCCTTGAAATCCCCGACGGTCCCTTCCCTCCTGGGAGTGGAGCAGCCCAAGACTCTGGCCCACCCGTACCCCTCCATCTCCTCCGGGCAGAAGAGCAGCTTGCAGTCGTCGGCCCAAAAAGCATTCTCCTACCTGCACAGCCAGTGTGGCCCCACAGAGCCGCCCGCCATGCCACCCACGCCTGGGGTGGCCCCGAGTGCCTGGCAAGCTGGGGAGCAGCACAACGGGGGCGAAGGCTTCAAGTACAAGAAGCGTTCGCACAGCTTGAACCGCTACGCGCTGTCAGACGGGGAGCACGAGGAGGAGGAGGGGGCGCCCACCAGCACCCTGGGCTCCTACGCCACCCTGACGCGGCGGCCAGGCCGCAGCCAGATGCCACGGGCCTGTCTGCAGACGGATGCCAAGGTGACCCGCAGCCAGTCCTTTGCCATCCGGGCCAAGCGCAAGGGCCCTCCACCACCGCCTCCCAAGCGCCTCAGCTCCGTCTCCAGTGCCCTCTCTGCCGAGGCAGGTGGTGAGCAGCCCCCCAACCCCGAGCAGCAGCCCGCAGCCCCCCAGGATGTGGCCGACGCAGGTGCCAGCCCCAGCAATGCCGGCCACAGCAGGACAGTGAAGAGCCTGGCGGCTGCGCTGGAGGGGACGCCAGGGGCGAGTCCGCCCAAGCCCCTCCTGGCCCCAAAACCGCTGCACGTGGCTCAGGACAGCCTCTCCAGGGCAGACGTGGACAATGAGTCCTATAATGGTGGTGACACCAGCAGCGCCACGCTGTCTGACACTGGCAAGGACCCCTTTGAGAGCAGCAAGCCACGGAGACGGACATTCAGCGAGCCCAGCGCTCCCATGACGGAGGTGGATGCACAGGGCGGGCGGGAGGACGCCTGCTCGGACACGGAGGAGGAGGCCAAGCCAGGAGTCTCCTCCTCATCCTCCCAGAACAGCTCCAGTGAGTGCATCCCCTTTGCAGAAGAAGGCAACTTAACCATCAAACAGCGGCCAAAGCCCACTGGGCACCCCAAGGCCGACACGGCCATGCTGGACACAGAGCCTGGTTCCCAGCCGGCGGAGCTCCCCTGCTCCGCTGGGAAGGAGCCGGCAGCACCCGCTACCACCAAGGAGCCTCCTGTGCTGGAGTTCAACCTCACCGAGTCGGACACGGTGAAGCGCCGGCCCCGCTTCAGGGAGCGGGAGCCACTGCAGGCGGTGCTGAAGGCGTTCAGCATGGCGGGGCAGGCCGAGGCGGGGGCCAGCCCTGCGCCCCAGTACGCCCAGGCCCAAGCAGTGAGCATCGCGGGCCCCGCCGGGCCAGCACCACGGCCTGGGCTGGCCGGGGATGCCTTTGATGACGACAGTGTGGAGTTCAGGATTGCCGAGATAGAGAAAAGCATCTTGTCGCTGGAGAAGGGGATCAAGAAGGCACCGAGCCCCACCAAAGCCCCCAGCCCCACAGAGCTGCTCGGCACCACTGTGGTGAGGACGCCTGCTCCAGGTATGTGGGCTTGCAGGGATGTCCCTGAGGTGGTGGTGGGGCCTGAGGCTCCCTCCTGGGTTGGTACAGGAGGTGAGGAGAACGTGTGCCACCCCATGCCTTCCTTTGCAGACATCCCTGCCAAGCACACCTCCGTGGCATCCACCAAGCTGGTCTTCTCCGGGCCAAAGACCATCTACCAGCAGGTCCTGCAGCCCTCCCGCCACACCGTTGCTCCCTGGGCGGCCACCGAGGCTGTGCCAGATGTGATCGGGTCCCTGGCCGGTCCTGGCTCGCTGACGCTGGAGGTGGGCAGCAAGGTGTCGGCGAAGCCTTTGGCAGCTGCCCCAGGGGTCGCCCTGGCCCAGCAGCGGCTGGAGCAGACCAACTCCAGCCTGGCCGCCACCCTGCAGGCAGCCGAGAAGAAGATCACAGTGGAGGAGGCGGAGAGGTGAGGCAGCGCTGGGGGTGAGGGAAACGCTGGGGTTGGGCCCCTTGAAGCAGATTTGGGAAGCCCCCAGCAAGGGCAGGTAAAGGGCTGAGCACGGGCATGTGCTTATGCCATGCCAGGTCACACATGCTCAGGTCCAGCTGCGTGCTGAGCTCTGGCTCCCACGGAGATGGTCAGGTCCAGCCTGGCCAACACTGCCCCGTCAGCACCTGAAGCCTTTGGGTCGTATTTTGACTCTCTCCCTTCCCTCCCCAGCCACCCCGGGGCCGTGCACTCAGCCAAGAACATCCTGGAAGACATCAGCAACATGTTTGACGACCTGGCCGACCAGCTGGACGCGATGCTGGACTGAGGCTTGCTCCCTCCTTCCCTTCCCCACCTCCAGCTGCTCCGCCAGTGCCCCCCATGATGGGGGGAGAGTGGATCTGGCACCAAATGGTGCCTCCAGGTCTCTCCATCACTTCGCACTGCGGCTGGGAAAGCAGCTGCCCCTCCTCGCTCACCCCTGGCTCTGTATCACACGTGCCAGCGCGGCCACGGGCCCATTTCTGAGGGGGTCAGGCATTTCCCACCAGACTGGCAGCAGGAGGAGAGCCCAGAGGGGCCGCACACGCGGTCCTGGAGGCCAGGGAGAAGCCCTCGCTCCCTTGCACAGAGCCGAGGAGCCTCCACAAGGGACCTTTCTCTTTCCCCGCTGCATTGCTGAGTCCTGTCTCTTATTATTTATCCCCTGCCAACAATGTGTCAGAGAGACCTCCCTGGGCAGCCGCCACCGAGCTGGCTATTTACTGAGCAGATTCCAGCCCCGGCAAGGCCCGACAGCAGCTAAAAGAAGACAGGGCTTGTCGCACTTTGGCAGCTTGAGGAGCGAGAAGGAACCTTTCTGCTTTATTTGTTGCTTTTCCAAACGCGTCAGCATCAGGCAGCGTGTAATCCAAGTGGATCGAAATCCCTCCGATGGGATGCACAAACCCCCTGAGACGGGCTGGCGCAGCCTGTGAAGCAGCGGATGCTCCACCACAGCCCTGCCAGACATGGAGGGCTACCTGCCCCTTCCCCAGAGCGAGGAGGATGGTGATGGCAGCGCCGAAGGCCTGTGCATTTGTGCCAGTCCGGCTGGATCGCGCTGCTAGATGGGAGGCTGCCCTCTGCCGACACCATGCCTCGGCAAACCACCACCCCAGTGCTTCCAGGGTGAAGTAGCAGTGTGGTTAGTGCTTCCCCCCTGCCCGCTTTTTTTCCTCCCCCATCCCTTTTCTGGGGAGAAAATGGCCCCTTTTCCCACTCCCCCTCCCTGCGGGGAGCCGCTGGCACAAACTCGGCTGTGAGCATTGTTAAACAGTAGCAGCATTTGGGGCTCCGGGAGGTGCTTCCTCGCAGCACTGAAGCCCAGCGGGAGAGGTGACCCCGCGTGCACTGGGTGGATTCAGCTCGGCGACGGCTCCCGTGCGCGCAGGCTGGATGCGGTCACAGCCCCGTGGCTGCAGCAGGGGAACAGCAGCGAGAGCTCATTGCATCCAAGCGGTGGGAACGGCTGCATAGCTGGGAGACAGATTTCTCTAGCAGGATCTGTTCAGTAGTGCATGTCTAAATATGTCCAAGAGCCCCGAACTTGGCTTGCGCTCGGCATGCCAAGCAAATGAAAGCATCAGAGCACCAGAAGGGAACCTAAGATTGTACTAAAGTGCCATTTGCTACAAAAATTCCAAACAAAGGGAAAAAAAATAAATCCACATATCCCCCCTTTTTAAAAAATCCCCAATGCAAAAGCAAACCGGGAAGGAAGAAGGTGGCTGAAAAAGCAGTTGCTTCCCAATCCTTTTAGGAGTTTGCGGCTGAATCAGACTGTTTGCAGCCTCTGGTCCCCATGCACGGGAAGGGAAGCAGCCCCCGCGAGCAGAGCCCGCCTCGACATTCCCGGGGGTCTCCGCTCAGGAGCTGTGCCACGGGCCGGGCGAGCAGGAGGTGCCTGCCCGCCTTCTAGGCTGAAAAGCAAAGAGAAAAAAGCCCTGCAAAAAAATCAAATATGTTGTTGGCTGGGACTTGAGGTCAGTTGGAGGCAGTTAAGACAACTTCTCTCCTGGCTAGTTGGTTGCTCTGATTTATACATCACATTGAGTGTATTTAAATGACCGTGTCTGACAGGCAAGTGCTACGTCGTGGACCCGATTGTTTTTAAATAGCTACAACCAGTGGCACTTTATCAAAAGGTTTGCAGAAACCTTTTAAAACTGATTTTTACTCTCACGAGTCAACCTGGGAGAAGCCCAGTTATTTTTTTTCCAATGTTGATAAACTGTAAATGTTTTTTTTTAAAGGCCAATGTATATATTTTAAATGTGGTTTATTATATATATTTACTAACCAGAACTGCAAGTCTTGTACTCTGGGGTCAGGGATGAGGACACTGGGGTGGAGCTGTCGCTGTCTGAGCCACCTGAGGGCAGCACCACGCTGCTCTCATTGTCAATAAGGGAACTAAACATTTGATTTTGCAGAAGAATGCCTATTTTTTAAGCTCTAGATCTCTATTTTGAAGCTACTGTATGGTGTGTAAGTTATGTACACTGCAACTGGGACTAACTGACCCCGGCTGCACCTGCTCCGTGCAGCAAGACAGTGAGGGGAAAAAATAGCCCGTGTAATCACCAGACTGACAACAGATTTTAAACCATCTGCTCTGTTTGTGTTAATCATGTGTTTTGTTTTACACTAACATCCATTAAGACTAAATTCTATTAAACAGTGGGGCGTATTTGACCCTTTTGATAGTTTTGCCTAGTTGTCTCCTCCGTGTCAAATCGCACAAGCTCGTCTCCTGCTGTTTGAAGTTCATCGAGGATCATTTTTATCCTGCCCCTCGGGTGCTCAGGATCTGGGTTTCCTCACATAATCTCCCCTGGTAAGAGTCCTGCTGTCGCCTCCAGCGAGGTTAATGTTCACTTTGAGTCTTACCACTATGGCAGTAAGACGTGGCGAGAGCCCTGGGGACCTTCCAGTGCCCCACTGCCCAGCTCTGGGCACATCTGAAGCCACAGCCACCCCCGGCTGCCAGGCACAGCTCTCCTCCATCCTCCTTGGTGACCAGAGCGCGGCCACAGTGACACCACCTGCTTTGCTCAGAACAAGAAGCCTCCTCGTCTCACCAGGCCGCTTTTCTCCAGTGCCTGCAGTCCCTGCTCCAGCTCACCCCTGACCTTTCATCCAAAGGGCTTCAAACCGTGCCACCAGCCGCCACCCAAGCAGTGCCTGGGATCCAGGAGACCCCAAGGTAATCGGACTGTTATTCTGTAGGAAGAGGCGTTCAGAGCTGGACAGATTTGCCCAAAGCTGAGCAGAAAGTGGGAAAAAGTGCCAGGATCAGGTCCCAGGAGCATCCAGGCTGTGTTCCTACAACAGGTGAGCCAGGTACCTCCGACACCATGACATGAGCCGCCACACACATTTTTACCTCCTCGCTTTGCCGGGTGCAAACTCCCTCCAACTCACCGCGTGTGTTATCCAGGACAATCATTTATTGCCATTCATACACTGGATGCGTGTGGGTCTGGGTTTCTTTTTTTTTTTTCTATACAATTTACAAGTTTTAATACAAATCAAATATTTTTACATACATCCCAAAAAATTTAATATAAAATATACACCATTTAAAAACATCTTGATGTAGGAAATTTCTTTCTGAAGCCGTGCACCCTGACCCTCAGATACCTCAATGTCCGAGGGAAGGGTGGCATTGGCGAGACCATCCAAAAGGCTCCATTCGTACGCCTCGGCTCCCTCCAAGTCTGGCCAAGGGAAGGAGGGGGCAGGAAAATAAACATTTGCGATCACCCAGAGAAGGAAACCTTGGAGGTGCCTCCTTGAGAGGAAGGTGTGGCCAGCAGGAAGCCCCAACATCTGCTGCCTTTTATCACCTACAACAGTTAAGTGGCACAGGGCGAGAGCTCAGCTCTGGGGGGGAACAGCAGCGAGCAGCTTGGTGCTGCCTCCGCCTCCAGCTCAGCTCGGCCACAGAGGAGACTGTATCCCACCTGCGAGCCCACCCTGGCAGCACAAAGAAAAGCTGATTTCTCGGGTGCTAGGGGTAAGAGATCCGGAGCTGGCCCTTAGTGAATCAAGCGAGACCGAGAAAGGTGTAGCTTGTCCTCCCTCAGTCAGGCAGCTCTGCAGGCTCAAGGGGAGCGAAGGCAGAGTCCAACGTAGCCGGCAATGGTGAGCAGAGCCCCTCCGCAAGCAGGACGGGCCTGGTACTGCTGCACTGCAGGAGAGCAGCCCTGCGTTTCCCCAGTGAGCTGCTGGCTCCCGAGCCCATGCAACCCCGCCAGCAACATCCGCTCTCCAGCTGTAGGAACAGGGTCCAGGCCTTTGGACACCCCCAGCTGCCCCCCCTCCAGCATCCTCCGTCTGTGCCCCCAGCTCAGAGGCTGGCTGCACCCCTGCTTTGCTCCCCTGCCAGACCCACAGCAGGGAGAAGGGTATTGCTTAGAGACGCGCAGAAGTGTGCGTGCTCTCTGGTTATGCTGAAATGTAAGGAAGACAAGGTGGAGCAGCAGGACAGAGCTTGGGGGGCTCCCAGCCTGCTCCCTGCCTGCCAGGAAGGACCAGCAATTAGTCAGTCTCGGGTACCAAAGGGGAAATAACAGCTGTATATTGTAGTGTTAATATCGGGAGCCAAAACAGTGCCAGGATTTACCAGCTTTAGCCCATTTTTAGAACTAGGAAGGGAGTCAACATCTCCATGAGCTGCACATGTTCTGGTAGCCAAGCCTGTGTGCTCCTGTGTGTCCCTCCACTGTCACCCCACAAGAGCACCAGTGCTCCCAGTACAGCGAGGGTCTGTTCAGAGCTTAAGAGCAGGTGTGCCGCATCGGGGCAATTCATGGTTTGCAGCAGCCTGCAGGAAAGGCTCCCCCCGGTCAAATGAAGAAGAGACTTCCAGAAAAACAGGGAACAGATGTGAGGGCAGCAGCATGGAGGGGAGAGACTTCCAAATGCTATCACAGAAAGACATGATGGGGGGGGAGGTCCCTGTGCTTTGGAGAGCAAGTACTGGATGCAGCACAATTCCAGGCCTGGGAAAGGAGCCGACCACCAGCTCCGTGTTAGTCACAACTGCAAGATGCAGATATCCTGCCTGGAAAGATGTCCCCCTCTCTCCACGGCAGGATAGGCAGGTCTCAGGTTTTATCTCTAGCTACGGCCCTCTCAAGCAGGCATTTTACTGAAGCAGAACGGCAATTCGAATCACAAATATGAGAACAGTTATAAACCTCTCTGGGGGTTGTTAAAGCACATAAGAGCTGGTTCAAGAGGGCTGGAGGAAGCTAAGCCATGCTGACTCCCTGCAGGCTGGCAGAGCTGCCCCCCGACTCCCTCTGCACCATATCCCTACGGTCAAATGCGGACAGCTTTTCTTAAAACCCTGTCTCATCCCTCTTCTCTTGAAGCCCTCAACAGCCGGCGTATGGCTACAGCAACGACGCTAGAGGGCAGGCCTGGCACAGCCTGGCCATTGCAGGGGTGTTGCCAGCACCCTGACAGAGACCCTTCCCCATGTCCCTTGGGAATGTGAGCTCCAGTCCTTCCCTGGCACCCAGCACTCCAGGAGCTGCAGGGGCTCCTTCCCCCCAGGACACAGGGGGGTGGGTGAGGGCACACAGAGGCATGCATACACACATCATCCAGGAGAGCACGCAGAGCTGGAAAAACAAAATGGGTTTCAATAGCGATCTCTTGCTTCAGCAGCCCTATGTCTCCCCTGCTGGCCCCAGATTCTCCTGCCAGGTCCAGGAAACCCATCTGCTCACACAGAGGGAAGGAGTCACTTCATTTCAGCATCACTGTGATCCTAACAAAATCCTCTAGCAATAAATAAATAAAGGAAAAGCAGCCTGAACAGCCACCAGAGCTTGCAGACTCCCTTGAGACTCCCCTAGCAGGCCGGGGAGGGGCTGCATACCTGCTGGGGGATCCTGATAGCAGCGCCCTGCCTGGGGACCCCTGGAAGGTGCTGATGGAGTTTTGCAAGGAGGCTGTCTGGTTTGCATGTGTGAGGGAAAACTCCCCGAGCCTTTGGTGCAGCCACCCTCCCAGTGCAGGATGGGGCTGTGTGGCCCTGGCTCCAGGGAACTCAAGCTGGGAGGGTTTAAAACGGCGAATTCATCCCCAGCTTTGTTTCAAACTGCAATTTCTGCCTCTTCTGGTAACGGACCCGGACCCTGGAGAAAGAAGAAGAAAGAAGAGAGTCAGCATGTGACGGGGCGAAAGTCAAGCAAGGCGGCCCCACTGCAATTCCCGAGCTGCACAGCCCCAAGAAGCAGGGAAGCCCCTGGGCTGGGCCCTGTGGTACCCTGGAAGGGGAATTGAACTCAGAGAGTAACCCTCATGGTCTCAGTCCTACCCCATCCAGCCAACTCCCATCTCCAGGGTTTCCAGACACAGCAGAGAAAGGTCCAGAAATCCTGCTCAGGAACAGAGACAGCGACTCTGTCCCCATCAGGGTTCCCTGCAATCCCCGCTGCTTTTCCTCACCAGCCCCTTTCCTGAATCAATGCTCGTTAGCGTTAACTCCCAGCCCCGGCTGCTCCCTGTGCTAAGAACAGCCAGTCACTTTGCCTGCTACTAATTCTTGGCTTCAGCCACTTCCCGTGAAAATGAGTCCCACAGTCCAGGCACTGTGTGAAGACGTATTTCCTCTGCTGCGATTCAATGCCTCTCTGTCCTCATGGGACGAGACGGAGAGAACAGCCCTCTCCAATTCCATACTGGTATTTCATAGACCTTGGCTGTCTCCCTCTCATTGGTTTGAGATAAGGAAATTTTGGTCTCCCTTCCTGCTCCCAATCACTGCCACTGCCCTCCCCTGACCCTCTTTCCTCCCCTGCGCTTCCTCCCCGAGAGGTGGAACACGAGCTTGCACATAACAGCCAGGTGATTTACACAATGGAATCATCTTTTCCTCTTTATTCCCCACCCTGTTCCCTGTGCATCATTTTTCTGCAGCTCAAGGCCAGGCTGGAGTGAAGCTTCAGCCCTTTCTCCCCATCTTCTCTTCCACCCCCATACCTGATTTCATGCAGCTTGACAATCTCATTGATGATAACCACAAGGACCAAGGAAAGAAAACCCAGGAGCCATGAGACCGGAGAGATGGAAACGTGGTTAAAGGTCAATGAAGAACTGAGGTTTTCCCAGAGTTTCAGGTCCAGCACAGTCTGTGCCACTTGCCCCAGCAATCTAAGATCACAAACAGACACAGAAAATCTCAGCAGAGCTCACAAGCTTCCCAGGATCTGCAGATCAAGGCTCAGGCCCAGATCTAACACTCCTCAGTTCACAAAAGAGAGACCCTTCACCAATTCAGCGGTGGAGAAAAATTGCCCCGTACTACCCTTTTCCTCAGCACCAGCAAACTGGTGCTGGAGCAGGTCTAGAGCCCTCCTTCCTCCAGCACTTTGAAGTGCCTCATCAGGGCCTGGGGATACTCACACAACAGCCACAGTGAGCGTCCACCACCGGTTGGAGAGGGGGCTCTTCTTCCACAACGGCTTGGTGCGATGGACATGGGTGATGGATATGAACACTATGGGGACAGACAGTAGAGGAGGTCATTTAGCATCACACACAGACACAACACTTTACAATATACACCAACAGCTATTAGTCCAAAGGGGCTTGGGGTTTATGTCCCTGAGACCAACTTTTCCTTCAAAGTCCTTTCAGACCGGACTCCCCACAGCAATTCCAAGTCTGCAAATATGCAGGGCAGGGGGAGAGCGCGGTAGCAGCACTGCACAGGGTTACTCACTCTGGGGGTGCCAAGGCTGGTTCGCAGCCCTGGCATGCTAAAGCAGATCAGGCAAAGGACCGGAACTAGGGAGCTTGCGGGGGAGTGCCCTTGTCTCTGGGTCACTGCAGGCCTGCACCAGTGGAAAGCTCCAGCCCAGAGAAGGATATTTAGCGAGAGTCCCAGAGCTGTCTGCACAGGGCAGAACATTTGCACACCTTTTGCCTGGGCTCTTCAGAACAGCATTTCCCACCTGCCGGGCAGAGCATCCCTGCCTAGCCTCAGTGGTCTGAAGGACACAAAACAGTAACGCACGCTACCTCTCTCCAAAGCAGGGCTGCCTTTCAAATCAGGAAGTGCTTCTATTGCCTGGACGCCCTGCACATCTCAACTTGGTGCCACACTCTGCCTGGCACCGAGGCACAGCACCACACGGTGGAAAGGGAGCAGAGACCCTTTAAGGTTGTCAGAGAGCAGCTGGACCTACTCTACCAGGCAATCATGTGCAGGTGATGAGGGTCAGCCAGGGGCTGGCTCCCTGCCCCTCCAGAGGGCTTAAAAAGGCTTCCAGCTCCAAGGTAGTCACAACTGCACCGGTGCTGTTTGGTGGAAGGAAATGGGGTGCTTCACAAACAGGCAGAAGACATATAAGGAGACTTTTGAAGCAGGGAATATTTTTGGAGAGCTGCAGGATGCTGCTAGCTGATTTGAAAGAAGGTAAAGAGGGATGCTGCTCTTCTGGCAAGACTGGGAAGGAATGAGCACTTCAGCAGGCTGGTAGGAACCAGAATCGGCTCTGAAGGCAACGTCTTTAATCTGTTAGGGCAATCTTTTGTAAGAAAAGGGACTTTATGCCTGTGCTGAGAGGCCACTGCAGTGTCTGCTTCTACCAGGGAGTTTGTGCTCTGTCATAAGGGGCAAAGAAAGAAAAAAAGGATGCAAGTTTTCCCCCAGAGTGGGGAATAGGAGTCTGGGAACAGGGACTTACCTGTGTGTAAAACAATCAGGCCAGCTGTGAGTTTCTGGGCTACAAGAAGAGCATTGGAAAAGGTCCCAAACCAGTCAGGAGCACCATCAGCATTGCTAGTAAATGAGAGGACACAGGAAAGTAGTCAATAGTGGAGACTTACTGTCTGACCTGTTCCCACCAAGGCCAAGTCTTCCTCTGATAGCTGAAAGAACTAAGTGTGAGCTTGGAGTCAGGCTGTCTTAGTATCAGGAGGCAACAGTGAGCAAAGATGCAATTGTCAAGGCTATAGGGAGGGCACCCAGCTCTCTGTATAGCCCTTATAGCTGGACCATGCAAGACTCTGAAGCTTGTTAGAGGAGAACTGGTTCTATCTGGGAGGTGCAAGAGCAATAGGCCCTGTGGGGTGAGGGGGGGCGTGCCAGGCTCAGTTCCTCACCTGTGCAGCATGATGGAGGAGCAGGCTGTGAGATTGAGGCTGGTAGCGTTCACCTCTTTGCAGGACTCATGCAGTGTGAACCCGAAGCAGATGAGGCAGGAGCAGATGGTCAGGCTGAATTTCAGCAGGAAGCAGAACAGGAAGTAGTGCTGAGTCTGTGAATAAGGGAGAGGCAGGAGGATGACATGGGCATGTCACTGGCCCAACCTCCCCGACATGAACCATCAGGGAATTGGTGGCTGCAAAAGACAAGCTGTAGTACAGATGTTGCACTGTGGATCTGCCCTGTGGGTATGCTGGCACGAAGGGACTCCCTTCCTGTTCATGCCAGGCTTTTGGATAGCACAGCTCATGCCATGGATCAATTCACCAAGGGAGCTGGGAAGACCCAGGGCCTCAGCTATGCATCAACACTTGGACAAAGTAAAAGAGAAAAATGTGTGAACAATTTTAATCTGATGGGCCACCTACCTTCTTAGGAATGGAAGTCAAGTTTTTTCCTGTTGCCATGGTCATGATGGAGCTGTGGGGAGGCTTGCCCAGGAGCGAGATGCTGCAGAAAGGTAAGTGAGTCTCTCAGTAACAAGTTCAGGCACCAGAACTATTGCTCTTTTGTATGTGTCTAACACTCGCACACAAACAACCTCCTCGGACTGCTCGGAGCGTTGGCACTTATCTGGCCACTGCCTTAGCATGTGCTGTAAAAGGTGTAATTTGTGGCAGGTGCAGACAGGAAGAGAGGTGACCTTCAAATGTCTGATGGGGGAAAAACTCACCCATGCTCCTACCTGTGTTTCCAAGCACCTTGTCAAAGCAGGTGCTTGCAATAATAATTGCAGCTGCCTTAGCATGCTGTGGGTGATGTCAGCTTTCTTTTAACATGGACACAGTGAGGCTGGGGGATTGGTCTGTGCATCCTGTGTGTGGAAGGCAGGAGATTCCACCCTGCCTGGTAGACTCACCTGAGCAGTGGGTAGCAGAAACAGGAGAGCCACACGATGTCTGTGGTACTGAGGATGGGGGGCAGCTGCACCAGGCAGGAGAGGAACTGGACAGGAACAACAGAGAGTGCAGAGCATAAGCAGTGCTAGGACAGTCTTGTTCTAGTGTTAGGAAAGTCTTGCTCTCTTGCAAGGCTTCCCCACTGCAGCCACCCACATCTGTGCTAGCACTTCTGTCCCCCGTGCTGGATGCTGTCCCTAGCCAGACCAGGACTCACCTGAATGACAACCAAGGTCAGCTGGCATTGCAGCAGGAAGAGGAAACACTTGCGGATCCCATATGTTGCATGCCTGGCCTGGAAGGAAGCACAAGCCCTCAGAGCCCTTGCTGTGATGGAAGCAGTTATCAGCCAAGAGCAATTATTGGCAGGCAGGGGCAGAACATGTGGCTTGCAGGGGAAGTGGGAGGGGAGAGGATGAGGACACATTGTAAGCAAAAGGGGAAGGTCTCCTGCCTAGATGTAGAGGTTGTGAAGGAAAGGCAGAATTCAGCTCAGGGTAAGTCTGTTTAAACCTCCTGGCTGCTCTGGGGTAATACTTCTCCCTAGCACCGCACTGTCATCTGGCTAGGAATCTCTGCAAGTTTATACTTTATCCAATTGAACAATATTCATGCTCTGTTGCCACGAGGCACCATTCCCAAACCATCCCCTACACCTTGGACCGGTAGGGACAGGCAGGAAGAGTATCTCTGTTGTGCTTCCTGAAAAAATGACAGGAGACACGAGAAAAGCTAATGCTAGCAGCTTACTGCAGGCAACTCAACAAGAGTGCTCACGTGAGCTCCTGGCTTTGCTCTTTGTGAGCTGCAGACAGAGGGGTGAGTACTGGAGAGGGGATATGCCTGGCTTGTACCTGCTCTATAAGCCTGATGATGCTGGTACTCTCTTCTTGGCGGAAGGACATGGAGCAGGGCAGGCTGTTGAGTTGCCCTGAGAGCTGCAGTGGGGTGAGCTCATCAGAGGCATGAGTCATGGTGGTGCTGGTGGCATAGCCAAAAGTCTCCCAGGAGCAGCGAGATGGGTAGAGAGGGTCCAGTGCTATACTGCAAGGACAACACAAGAGCATTAGTGAAAAGTCTTCATCCCAGAGGAGAAACTACGTTTCACTGCAGTCCAGCTTCTAAAGTCATGCTTTGTTGTGCCATGAGACCTCTATCTGCCTCGCTGATAGATAAATCCTGAGCTGCGACATGAATTTAGCATCAATCTCCCTAGACTTTCAGTTATTCCCAGAGAAATAATGAACATATTTGGGTTTGTGGCTCAAGGTCAACAAACTGGCTGATCTGGAAGGGCATCTCCACTCTTTCACCCAATGAGAAGCATCTGTAATGCCAGTTGGTGCACAACAGTTAAGCATGCAAGAGTAACATCTTCCTTTCAAAGATGGAAGTATCTCTGTGTGTCAAGGGATCTAGGTAGTCATCCCATCCAATACCACCTAGATCACCCTTACGGAGACAAATGCAGCTAATAATGGGCAGAGCAATTGTGAGCATCCGCCTGCACAATCCACAGGTCTGGTGTGACCCATGGCTGGGCACTTGCTAAGCTCAAGGCAAAGGCAGCTGGAGGAGTCTGGATCCTGCCCCACCTGATATCGCTTTGCAGGAAGAGGCAGCTGTTCCGCAGGTTGGCAGAGCTTCCCAGACAGCAAGTCACCTCCCCGTACTCCTGCATGATTTTGATCATCTCACACATGGCTGCCAAAGGACAGAAGGAGAAACACGTTGTGTTATCTCATTATGCACACAAAGATGCAGTGTTTCACACCCTTTACAGTCTGGAAAACAAGAAGTCAGATCTTTTAAAATTACCCCACCTGATATTAATTGGTCATGTATAGTGAGACCCAAAGTCAAAGTACACCAATTAGATAGCTAATTAATTGCAGTCCAAGTGCCCCGTACACCTGCCTCCTGCAGGAACTGAGCTGTGATTCACAGAACTGCGACCCAGAGATTTGCATCTCTAGCACAACTCTTTCAGACCAGAGCTGTAGGTATAGCCTGGGTATATGATACAGATGGCTTCAGCATCACATGGTCTTGTTAGAAAACAGCAGAAATTAAGTAAGCCTAAATAATTCAAACTGAGAATAAATACATAATTTTAAATTTTGCTCAGCAGCACATCAGTACTGTTCCAAGTCTAAAGGAACAAAGGGAATATAACAAACCACTCCAAAAGCAGTGCCACACTTAGCCATAGTCAGAGCCAGTCCTTGTTCCTGCCCTCCCACCACTACCTCTAGCCTTCATCAATCTTTTTATTAACACCCTCCCAGGGCCTCTGAATCAAAGCTGCTGTTTGATCTGATTTTTCTGCTGTAGCTCTGTGCATAGTGCTCTGTGTGTATATGAATTTTCTAGAATGCTCCAGGAAAAAAAAACAACCAAACAAACCCACCCTCCACAGATTCCTGTGTAAACAACTTATCTAAATGACTGGTGCACCCAGATCTGCATCACAGCGAGGGGTTAGATGTAGTGGGGAACTGCCACTTCTGCCCAAAAGCAGGGAAATCTACTGGGCGCTGACCGCGTAGGTAGACTGGGCTGTAACTGGGTCTCACTGGCACTCTGTAAACCATGCCCAGAGGTACCTAAATGCCAAACCATAATGATGCTTAGCACTTTCACTGTGGACTGGACGGGTATTAGCCAGCTAAGCACTCAGCCCCTTTCTTAGATAAAATATTATCCCTCAGAGAGATAAAGAAATTTTGTCCTTTCTAGTCTCTGCAATCAAAAACTCTGCAAAGCAGCAGAAGGTGTTAACAGCAACTGCCAGAGGAACATACTTCTGGGAAGTGATTTCTGAGTTATATAAGGCAGTGAGGGCTGCGAGCAGAGATCAAAGTCTCCTAGCACACTGATAATGCTTATTTAATAAAAGGCAGTAGCATTTTGGATGTTTGCTTTTGTGTCTCTTACAAATGCAAATTGAAAGGAGTGGTTCTTAGCCCAATTCTGTAGCTAGGGAACAGCTGCATTAAAATAAAGTTAACACCTGGCTTCCCACAGAGAGCAACAGGGGGTCATTAATATCGAAGTGCACTTCTAGATTTCTGTACTGTATCCTCTTCCCTTCACTCCTGTCCACACCCAGATGAGCCAGAGCAAATGGATGGGAAAGGTATTGACGGGCAGCAGTAGGACAGACCCAGGCTCTGCGCCACTTACTCTCCGGGGTGCAGTCTGTGAAGAGGGGCACCAGCAAAGGCACATTGTCTATGTTCTGCAGGTGAGGTCTCACCTGGTGGATCCCCCGTGGGAGTTTGGCCTGAAAAAGAGAAAAAAGAGACTAAGCAGGGAGGGAGAGGCATTTCAGAGGGAACTGCTGAACTGAGAATTATGATTCCCAGAATTATGCAACTTTAAGATCAGATACAAACTGATGTCCCTGCAGAGAGAAGCTGGCTTTCCGAAGCCACTGTAAAAAGTCTTCTGCTTAAGTTCTACGTTGACACACCAACCTGTCTGTGCTTACCCTCAGGGTCTGTAAGATCAGTGTGATAAACCTGTGCTCAATGATTTCTAAGGACTTTTTACCTGTGTGGAGAATCTAGTCAGAGACTTTGTGCTGTCTCCCAGCAACTGATCTATTTCAATTGCAGCCACATCAACACGCAAGGTGGGAAGGGTACTTTCTTTCTAAAATAAGGCCTAGTAGTTTTTTTTTTTTTAAATCTGCATCTATCTCTGATATTCCTGTAACCCCCGCTGAGCATATCTGAGCTCTTTATGAAGCAGGAAAAGCTTGTCCTGCATTCTGACTACTGGGCAGCACCAGCCATGGCTCACAGCTGGAGGAGAGACAACGTTTGTTCTGTCTTCATGGAATGTGGGGATGTTCCCATGCCCTGCCCAGCACATGGGAACAGGACCCAGATGTACTGAAATGCGGCTCTGAAGGCTACCCCATTTGTGGTCACCCCCATTCCTAAATTCCAAAGAAAAGACCCATTCAGCACTAGTGAACTGAGAGAATCCCAAACTTCCCAGGCTCTAAGTACCGTGTGGGAAGAGGATGGGGGAAATCGGGAGTCCCAATGCAAACCAGTCAGTCAACCTGCTTCAAAGAGGAATTCCACCTCTGGGAGTAATGAGGTGACACAGCTGACCATGACAACAGCACAAGGTGTGTAGGGAAAAGGAGCCTCACCCTGTTACAGTCCTCCAGGAAGCTGGGGATATCGCTGTCTGTTGGCTGAAAGCTGATGAGATCCGAATGCCCTTCCTCTTCCATCAGCAGAAGCCCCTCTACATCATCTCGAGAAACTGGAGCAGAGAGAAGCAGCATAAACAATAAGCACAAACCTGCCTCTGCCACCCACATGGCATATTCATGTGGCGCTGCAGAAGCCAGGAAATGTGAGGCCTGATTTTCTAGGTTAGCAACACTTAGATCCCACTCAGTCATCTAAAATGCAGTATTTTTAGATGACTAATCTGCTCAGAGGTAAATACGTGAGCCTAGTTCCCTGCTCTTTTGAGACAAGATAGTTTATCTGTTCTGCTCGCTCTCTTCTTCAAGGGGAAGAAGAGAGTAAAGAAATCCCACCTGAAGAAGGAAAAAAGAGTAATGCACAGGCAAGAGACCCTCAGTGGCTTAAGCAGGGTCCCAGCAAGAACCAAAAGCACTAATGAGCAGTTGTAAAACCATGGCAGCCGGCGCACGGAAGGATGTTTGTTTCCAACAATTGCAGTACTGACTGGGTAGAAAGGCTATAAATGTAAGGCGCTCTTGCTCACACGCACACACCTCAGGCCCATCCAGTTTTGTGCTCAAACTCTGAAGGATCAGGTGTCTGCTGAGGACACAGGAACCTAAGAATGGGTTTAAAAGAACCATCCAGGAAACACATGGCATTCAAAGTGGCTTAGGTGCAGTTCTCTCACCCTGATGTAGGTCATCATGCAGAGAGCCAGCATGGCTGGGGCTAGAGGGAGGGATCTCTGAGCCAGGCACATCACCATTAGGCGTTAAAGATATGTGGCAATTCCATCCGGTCTCAAGACCCATCTTCTCAGCAAACACCTGTAGGTGAGCAGACAAAAGATTTTAGTGTAGATTGTCCAGGCCAGAGTACAGCAGACCAATGCCTTACTGGAGTGTAGGTACCTTCTGGACCCATTAGCTAGCTGAATCAGATTAACCTTAGATTGCACTGGAGCTAAACTCTCCGGTCAGACAACCAGGGGACATGCAAGTTCAGGGGGCTCAGCAAAGACAGCTTACCTTGCTTTTGAGCTCATCTTCCAGGGAGAAGTAGACAAAACGAATGCAGGCATTGACCAATCCATCAATGAGGCGGACAATGTCAAGACGGGCCTGATACTGAGATGAAACCATTCCCATGAAGATCTGTCCGCTCAGAGCCTGGATACAGTCTTCCTTCTCCATCACTTCCCCAATCCCTTCTTCAGGCATGCAAACAACACGCAATCGCATTTAGACACGAAGGGCCACATGTGCATCAGACAAAATACACATGGTGGGAGAGGCCACCAAGGTAACACCCAAGGACACAGCACCCAGATACACAGAAACATGCAGATACATACACACACACATACAGGAGGAAAGGCGAAGACACATCCATTTGTCCCAGCATACCCAATCACAGAAGCAGTTTCAGGACATCCCCGCATATGCGATCAAGAATACAAGCGTGAAACAGCAAGCGTGGAAAGGAAAAAAACAAAACAGAAGATGGGGATAAGTCACAAGGAACTGGGTCAGGAAGGTAAAGGATGTATGCCACATAATGTTCACATGTGCATTTTAAACACATCATACTGTGCTTAAACAACATGGCAAGGCTAGCTGAGGCGGAGTGACGTCAGAGTACGAGGGGCTGATGCAAAGGAACTGGATCATGTTTCCTCCAGTGACATTGCAGACGCTTCCAAAGAGCCTGGAAAGGCTCTTTGACAGGGTTCCTTCACCATCACCAGATCAGCCTGTGGCGAATGGGAGCTGGATGCAGCATGAGGAACAAAATAATAAAACACTTCGCACTGTTGCAAAGCTTGCCACAGGTGGGACTGAAAAGTGTTTTGAACTCAGTCACAACTGCCTCCCAGCTGTTGGAAACCCTATTATTAATGTTTTACGGAATGGGAGACCAAGGCAGGAAGAGATTAAGACTGGTTTTCCAGAAGAGCCTCCTGGAGTTATGCAATGGTATGTGCTTATTTCTCAGTTTCCATTGCTGTTCTGGAGATGTACAATTCACCTAGTGGGAATCAGTTACTTCAGCACAGCAACAAAATCCATCAAGGGAGAACAGTCACATGCCACCACACCTCTGTGATTTCCATATAATCACTCTGTGATTTCCACATAATTAGACAAACAGCAAACCAAGTATCAAAATACACAGAAGTCTCAACTCTCAGTTCCCTGCTTTAAAAAACAGACTTCCCACAAGTAGAAGAGTTTCTCTGCAAGCTTCGATAACTTAACTAGAAACATACCTACCAGCTGCTACACCATTGCTTCCTCTGGAAATGCATCTACTTCAGAAACCCTTAGTTCTCAATTTCCATCTGCTACTCTGAATAATTACGTTCTTACAGCTCTAGCCTGATCAGAAAGCAAGCACTTGACCCAGTAGCAGACCTTATTACAGACAGCACAGAAGACACGTACCATCTGAGCTCCAGCTATTCCTCCGACTGCTCTGTTTGATGGGGGTCGTCCCAGGGAGATCACAGCATGTGAAGATAGCACTCTGCCCAGGGACCTGCACCAGTTCTATGCACTTGCCATTGAGCTGGGAGGACAAGGCACAATGCATTGGCTTGTATGCAAAGGCAGAACAGTATCCTGAGAGGCAGGCTCGCTGGTAGAAATCTAACACCTTCTTCCTATGCGGAAAAGACAAAAAACAGGCAAAGTTAGCAGAAATGGTCCTCATTACTGACAGCATACACTGAAGTTCAATGTAAAAATCACCAGTTGGGTATTTAGAAAAAAGAATTCCATGAGGAGTGGTCAGAGTCTCTGAAAAAGCCTTTCCTTACTGTTTCTGCATTCTCTAAGCTGCAGGCACTACAGGGCAGCAAAAACATACTCCAACAGGGGCAGTCGTGAACGTTTCTGTTTGTTCATCAGACTGATGAGTATGAACCCAGTACTCTTTGAATACACTTGTTAATATAATATGGCTGCCAGATGACTCCAAGGAAGTTCACTGCATGACAGCAGCAGCTTAATTCATCAGAGAGGATTTATCTGTAGGGAGATAAACACTGAGGAAGGAAGTGACAATTCTGACAATAGCGTCTATGGCTGAGATAATGACAGTAACAGACTTTTCTCCTATTCCCTTTCAGAGTTTGGGTCCCAGGAGCTGTATATGAAGTCTCCATTTAGTCAATATTCAGTCACTGGAATAGTGTAAATAGCTCCTTCCTTATGTTGAACTCACAGAGGTAAAAAATTAGACTATACATGGGATTTTTCATTGGCTTCTAAGATGATAAATATTCCAAAAAGAACCAGTGAGGGTCTTCTTGCACCTGAGGATAAGAAGATTTAGAAGAATAATGCACTGCTATTCGATGAAATTAAACATTACTGGTCTGCTCTTCTAGCAGGAACAGAAATTTAGCCGATAGATGAAAATGCAACAGATGCTGTCAGATATTGCAGCAGGACTAAAAGAGTGTGATGCATTGTGGTGGACTGGTTCGAAGCTGTCAACAGCTGGTAGAATTGATCACTTTGCATTTCATGTAAGACAAGGCATTTGTCTTGAACAACAAAAAAATTCTCTGCCACCAGCATATGACCTCATTATAATTCACAGTCCTACTACGCAGTACAGTCAGAACCCACTTATAAGAGGCTAATATGTTAATAGCTACAGTCAGAAGTGGCTTAGTCTTGCAGTCCAACAGATTGCTTGTTGCTATCTAATCTCTTACATTGCTATAATTATAACAATTCATTATAAGCAGAGACGGCTCATGTTAATCATCTACCTGAAGCTTCTATTAACTAGCTTAACAAGCATCAGTAAAGGGAATTTTAACGAGTGACCAGGTTCCCTCTGCAATTTATCTGCAGCTTCTGAATGCACCGAATGACAAAGCTGCCCACCTGTCAGAGCCAGAGAGCGGGTAGATATCAGTACCGTCCCAAAAGTCTGTGCAGGCCTCGAGGATGATGTCAGCTGTCCCATGAGAAAACATCTGCTCAGTGCCTGAAGTGCAGGAGAACAACGAGTCAGCATCACACATACAGGCTCCCAGGAAAGGGATATCATACCAACTGCTCCCTTAATTTGTTACAAGCAAGTGTTCCTGCAAACTGCCTTGATGCACTCCAGATATTACCTTTCCTTTGCTGAAAGTATTCAGACTCCATCAAAAAATTATTCAAGACCGGATGATATGTATTCCGCTGCGATTTGTCTAATTGTGAGTTCAAACAAGGCTGTGATAAAATGTGAGCCACGCCGTCAGTTCCTATTCCCACCTTACCCTGTGTTACAATCCTGCTCCTACAAAAGGTGCTCCTGTATCCAACAGAGCAGAAGAAAAGATATTCCTGTGTGCCTCTTCTCATGAGAGTACAAGCACCAGTGATGAGCAGATGGGGATCAAAGTCTGCCTACGCTGGAAAGCGCGTTCAGTTTTAGGCCAGGCGTGGATCTACAGGGTAAGAGCTATTCTTCAATACCTTTCATTCAAGTAGCAGAAGATAATTTAAGCGTGACCCATTAGATAGCTGCCTGTTTCACAAAGAGTCCTGAAAACGCGTTAAATCAGGATGGGTCAAAAGTTCAACATAACAGACTCTAAAAACTCATGTTGTGATCAGGGAAGAATTGAAAATCAATGGACACCACGGCTTGTCCTGTTCCCCTACACACACTACTTTTCTCCTTAACACAGACTTAAAATCTTTCGTTCTTTCTTGTAGACAGGGGTGTTAAAAAGTGTCTTCCAAAGGTGTGTGATGTCACTTGGCTGATGCAGGTCCCAGGCACTGGACATAAGTTAAAGGATGCGGGGCTGCCTCCCCCTCCACACTTCCTGCGCCCTTTCATTTGCACGGATACATTAACATTGCATGCACGTAGACTTCTCTGTCTAGGTTCCCTCCTCCAGCTGCTCCGTGACTTTGCCCCCAACAGCTTCAAAGCTGATCTAATGAAAAAAACATCACTGCCAAGAAAAATGAGCCCAAAGGCTTTTTGCAGGCATTCTTGCTGACTGCAAATGCTCACACTAGCTGGTGAAATCAAGAGCCAAGAATATTCACTCGCACAAACCAGGCAGGGACCTTCAGGAACACTGGAGGATTTTCCAAAACATAGCAGCTCTCTGCTTTGTGCTATAAATAGTCATCACACGCCAAGTTTATCAGCATAACAAACCTCCAAGACCAATAGGAACTGTGTGTGAAAGACGGAGCCTGTTTCAGGAACACAAAGGAGCACTTGTGCAGAGCTCTGGTTAATTTTATTGTATAAACACCTAATCCTTCCCACCTTGCTACTATGGTCAGACAGTCCCTGCTAGGAAAGAGGGAACAGTTGTTGTTTATTGATTCATGCAAAACCTATGCCCTGGACACAGAGCAAGATCTTGCAGATGTCCAGATGCACGCACGTACCTACATTCATGCCTGGCAGCAACTGCAATCCATTTCCCATTCAGTATCATCAGCATCCCACACAACAATCCCTCTACGGGGTAATGACAGTGACAGCTCGCACTAGAAACTGGAAGGGGTTCATTCAGCTGTCATTGCCAGTAAAGTGAGCTCACCCTCTTCCCTTCCTAAATCATGAACTTGAAGGCCAGGATTTCTCTGGCACAAGGGAGAAAACTTAATGAATAGGACAGGGAGTATAACTAGCCATTCATGACTGCTGGGACTCGTTAGGAAGAACAGAGCTGCTACAGCTGAGGCAGTCAGAGCAAAAGGAACCGAAGAGTGCAGGCACAGCAAAGGAAGACAGAGATGGTATCAAGCCATTTCACTCCACTGAAGACCCTGGTGAGCCCCTCATTTCCATATGGTTACTATGGATTTGGGATGAACACTGCCAGATGGCGAGACACATATTTCAATGGAAAAGCAAGGGAACGTACAGATAAGTTACCTCCTATTTCTGTTACAGCTGTGGAATTTATTATGTATCTCCTTTTGACTTCAGCACATCATGGGAGTGGGTGGATTCAATGATTTATTCACAAATAATGTATCAAGAGAGGTTAGTTACCATCATCTGGTCTGACTCTTCTGCATAAACAGAGCCATTTGATTTCACCCAATATTATCTGTATAATCCATTATTTCTGGTTTTACACATTTTATAAAGATTCAAGGGACAAGACTATCACATGAGGTGTTCCAATGGTTAACTAACCCCGCTGGCAAAATTCCTCTCAGAATTTACTCTAGACAGCATAATCCAGGTCACACACGTATTCGTCTGAGCTCCAGCCTCTAAACTAAACCGTTTAAAAATGAGGATAAGGAGTTGAAATGCGGCAACATTAAGAATCTCAGCATCAGAAAAATTCTTGCTCACAAAGGCAAGATAGCAGCAATCAGGACAAATGAAAAAGCTCCTCCCCAGATTAAGATAAAAACTTAAGAAAAATTGGGCAAGAGAAGACAATTTACCCAGTAAATCTCTGGCCAGCATAATAATCATATTTCAGACTCAATAATGAACATATGTCAACTCCAGACAGCCAAGTTCAGTCAATTTAAGGTATTATAAAGAGACTAAGAGCTCTCATGGGCAAGCTGATAAATCTTGCTGAGGTGCTTTAAGACCTCACGCTGCCCAGCTGTACGTCCTTTCTATCCTAGCCCATTCCTATGAGAATAGGAAGGAGTAGAAATGGAGAAGTCAGCATGGCTTCAGGTGTTGTATGCATGGTCACCATGAGTTTGCATGCAATATAGAAATAGAGTATGCGATATAATACACTAGACAACTCACGAAGATAATGATTTATGATTTGGGTTATCAGAAGGATGAGCACCACTAGCTAAAACCCCGAGTAATATTCAACCGTTTCACTACCTTAATGAAGCCTATTCAAAACCCAACAAAACTCCCACCTTGCTCCACACTGTCATTTGGTCCCAGAAAACAGGTTTACTAAATAGATGTGCTATCTAAGATAATTTTAAAAAATTATTTATGATCCTGGAGCGAGCCAGAGTTGGGAAGAATTCCCTCCCTCGGTATGCCATAGCACTGATCACTACGGTTTGTTGAGCATATCTGTACTGGCCATAGGCAGAGCAAGGCCCCCACAGGGACTGCAAACTATTCCAGTCTGACATTTTCTAGGCTCTCTGAAGAAAAGATCCTCCCATACCAAGAGGATGCTCAAAGAAAGGTGCAGCCTTACTGGTAGTGGTATCCTTCACAAAAAGGTTAATCATGTGGCTCAGGGGTGGTCTCCTCTTGGTGATTGACGAAAGCTTCCCCAGGATTGTTTCCTTAACCATCTCATCACTTGGCAAGCGGTACAAGGCCAAATAGTTCTCCTGCTTGAAAAGATCTTTAGCACCTGGTGTGAAACCTGAAATGTGAACGCAAGGAGGAGAAAAATTAGGCTCTAACCAAAGCAAAAGAAAGGTCTTCTCTCCTACTTCTGTGCTACCCGCTCTGCCTGCGCTCATTCTGACATCTCCCTAGCAATAGATAGGTGAGCTGTGCTCACTGTGAACCTACACCAAGATGGCTCAAGATCTATGATGAAAAACATTCAGAAGGACTAGATGTTATTAGTTATTACAGCTTCTGTGCTTCTGGTTCATTGAAGAGAGGAACTGTGACATTGAAGGACAGTCCCAGAAGTGAGTTCAAGAGCTTCCACATTTTAATCCTAGTGTTACATCTAACCTTGTCTCCCCTACGCCTTGGTCTTCCTATCTATAAGACAAGCTGAGGTACCTCACATCATTTATCCCCAACCTCTGGTAAAGCATTACTGTAAAGACAGTGCAGCTATCTGTCTATTAGCGGGTATTCTTTGTCTCCTGATGAGATCGGCAGACTTGAGAATAATATCAAGTCTAGCCAGGGCTGGCTGGAAATATCCTTGATGACATTTGTTCCTTTGATAGTGTCTACAATGTCAGAACTTGCCAAAAGCAATCTCTTTAATAGACTCTTTTGGCAATCGAACAACAACAGAGTCAGCTCTGTAATTCCACCTTCCCAGCAACTAGGACTGGGGAAAAATATTTCTTGTGCTCTCTAAGGATTAAATGTCTATTGACAGCTCTGATTTCTCCGTGTCTGCTCACCTAATTTCTCCTTACCTATTAGCCTGGCAAGCTCACAGAGGCCCCAGGGCACGTGGACAGGCAGCACGGCATTGTGAGTTTCTTGGAGGGCGATGTTGCAGAGGTGGTCGGAGAAGCGGCACAGACGTTCTGTCACACTGGCATTGCAGAGATTGAGCAGCACATTCAGGCCCAGAGGCTTGAGGGAATTCAAGTGCATATGCCAGTTGGAGTCATCAAACTGGATGCAGGAGGGGTTCTGTTGGTCTTGGGACAGGCTAAGCATCTCAAGGTGGTAGTCACATACAAAGTCTTCAGCCTCACAAGCCAACACCTCACTGTCACCGACAACCTGGTCCAACAGAGAGGAAAATTCTAGTTGGTTACAATGAATACAGCTTCAGCCTAGAGTCCCGCAGGGAATTCTCAATTAAATTCCCCAAAGGGGAGTCTCAAGGGGTTTAAGTCTGTCTTACAGGTCCACAAAAGACTACTTCTGTGCCCCTTCAGTATGTCTTACCTGAGTATGTTCCTCCTCTCCACCCTCGGTGTCCTTGCTAAAACTCACGTTGGACCCGGATGGATGCTTGCTTCTGCTGTTTGGCTTTCGGTGGGCATGGGCATCGGGAGCCTTTGGAGGGTCACTAGACCAGTTGCTCCTCTCTTGCTCACTGGTCATGTGGATTGTGTCTGCCAGCGGACCAGAGAGCAAAGCATCTCTTTCATGGGGCTGCAAGAGACCAAGAAAATAAACAGTGGTGATTCAGTGGTTGAACATGAACCACTACTGATTCACCTGCTGCTTTAGGACCCCTGTAGAAGAGGATCTCATCCTCGCTGCTTCTTTATCTTTTAAGTGAAGAATTATGGCACAGGACTTCTCTACAAGCAAAGGGCCTCCTCTATAATACCACGTTGTGCGTGTCAGTTAAACTATGACTAGAGCCAACATACTACATTATGGATTACATATCACTCACCTCATCTTCCATCTCAGGATGGCAGAAGGACCGTGTAGAGAGCTCATCAGTCAGATCCTCATGGCTATCATGAGGTGGTTCCACCTTCCCACTGAAGAACAGAACAGTCTCTGGGCTGGGGTTTGGCCAGGAAAGAATCCCCTGCTTGTCTACACAGCAGAGCACCTAGAACATCCCACAACAACCCAAAGAAAGCAAAATCTCAGTGAAAACGTCTCAGTGTTCATGCATAGTTGTAAATATCGCAAGTTTAATAAACACATGGGAGGACAGACAAGTCGCTCTTTTGCCAACCCTCTGTCTCAAAAAACTACACCTAATAACCCTCCAAGAATTCCTTGCTCTAGCAGGATTGATGGGTTTAACACCAGTTTTATCTCAAGATATTGCAAAACTAGGCATGAAGAGCACGGGAAGGAAGCAACTACTCAACCTATTTCACCAGCTAGTACCTTATCAGAACCCGAACCAGCTGGTTCTTGAACAGTTATGGGACCAGAACCAGAGCTGGAAAATACAGACATCCTGTTAGATGCCACAGAGTATCTCTAACCATTGTTTTAGCCTGTAAATGTGCTGCTTGGACAAGACAAGGCAGTTATGAACTATTCTACAAAGACAGTTGCCTGAAGGCTTTTCTAATTCCAGCACAGTGAACTGATTGCTAACAGTCTTATACTCAGGGAAGGACAACATGAACAATGCAAATGAAGCATCCACGTAGGGCTCCTCCTTCTGACAACCCAGCAATACTCACGGTGACAGATCCCAGACTATGCAGCAAGCTGGAAGTGAAGCTCAGAGTTGGGGATTTGCCTTTTAGAACACAGAGGAAGTGGCTCCAGATACAGCGTATCATTTCCTGCCGAGGGAAGCAGAGGACATCAGCCAATTAAAGACTCATTCAGTGAAAGATGAGGGAAGAGAAGGAAAAAAGGGCGTATGACATTACCTGCTTTCACGTTCAACACAGTGATACACTGTAAGATAAACATCGGTCTCCATGGGAACCTGTTAACTGATACAGTGCTGATGTTCTCAAGGGAAAGGCATTTCTTCCCCCTTCCAGAGGATGCTAACAGACAGTCTGATTGTTGAATTGAGAATTCACTGAAACTACCTTTGTTTATCCAAAAACACAGGAAGGAATTCCGAAGTGATTTTTCATTTGGGGTGAATCAGTTGTTACCTCTCAGTATTTTTTCCTGAAGTAACTCTCATCCCCTTGGATTACAGAGTTTGAGGCCTTAAGCTTACAATCACCATGCTGCAGATCAGGTAAATGAAGTCACCGCGGTGAGGCGACTTGCCCACAGTTACTCACCAAGGCAGTGACAATGTTGGAAATAAAGCCAAGGTGCCCTGACTACTCCACCATTACAAATGAATTGTAATCAACATGGTAATAAACTGAAAGAAGGGGATATTTTGCAAAATTAAAATGTCAAGTAGGCACCCTTCACCTTCCACACAAAAATGTTTCAGAGGGAGTCTGGATGGCAGCAATCAATCCAAGCACCAGAGCTGTATGTTTTTCTCTGTGCGCTCCCAAAGCCAGCAAAACCAGGTTTGCATTACAGTGTTATTTTCCTGCTTTTTAGCTGTTGTTCTGGAATGCTGTCACTGCAGAGCACTTCCCCCAAAGCTCCTTAGATCAAGTTCCTTAGATCCTAAGGGTTAGTACAGCCATAAGCTCAAATGCAAAACAATCCTGAGCTGTCACCAGGAAGAAAAAAAGCTCTTATTTAAACCAGTTTCTCAAAACGTTACATAGAATCGCCTAGGTTGGAAGGGACCTTTCAGGTCATCTACGTAGGTACAAAAGGAAAGAAGCAGATCTTTTCAACGAGGAAGGTCAGCTCAAATCACTCCTATTTAACACCTGAAAACTTATCTCAGTTAAATGATGAACTGCCACAGAAAGACAACAAAATATTCAGCAAAGGAAGCGCATGTGTGTGTGTGTGCATCCATTCTTCTGTGTGGCTGAGACCAAGGAGATATGAATTGATTCTTATAATATCTAGGGATTTTTAATCACTCTGGGGTCCTTCTGTCTCCTTAAGGAAAGGGGAATCTTAATGCCAGATTAGACAGAAAAGTGTCTTTCCTCTACCCTCCTGTTTAATCCAGATGATGCAATTTATAGAGTGGGCAGACGCAGTTCCTCCCCCAGAAAAAGGTCTTCTGAATGTTTATTTGCCCCAGCTTTGGAAGCACTAGTAATGTGCTTAAGCTTGTTAAGGAGCCTATGAAACAGGCTTTTAAAAAGCCTGAACATCCCATGGTCCTGTCTTCACATTTGGTCTTGGTGCTGACTGCCATCCCCTCTGTTCTTTAGTTTTGGTTTGAAGAAGGAGGTTTTTCTGGTACAAGCAAAATACTTCCCTTCTTTCTGACACACACCATAAAAAGTTTATTTTACGCCTGGAACAGGAGGACTTGAAAGAGATACTTTCTTCAGGACAAACAAAGTTGATTTCAAACCATTTGCAATATTCTGAAACGCACAACCAGACTCGGTATCAAGGTCACCTCACTCTCTGGTCAGCAGAGCAGCATTTACACGGGAAGGTGCAGGGGAAAGACATGCAACCTGCATGCATAGCAAATTAAAGCAGCAAATGAGTGACAATGGCCAACTGACACAAGTACAAAGGGTCTAGGAACAAGCAGGAGATCAGAGAGGAAGGGAAAGGATATAATGAAGTTCTGCAGTGAAGACGGAAGAAAACAATTCATAATAATAGTACCTGAGAAGATACCATCTCTGTGTAGCTGCTGAGAGTGTCCTCTGAAAACTTAGCAAGCTGCAGCAAGAGAAGAGACCAGTTACTATAATCGTGCTCAGAAATGTGTCATGAGGAACATCCTTCCCTAAATACGGTGCCTTCAGAGAGAAGAAAGCAGGAGCCCTGCTCTGTGGGAATTGCTACGCTAAGGCAGACCAATAATTCAGCAAAGCAATTAAGTCTTTAATGGACTATGTCTTTATCTTCTTGTGAAGCACAGTCAAAGTGCTTGGTGCTGTTCATCACAGAAGAACACACAGTCATTACCTAGATGTCTACAAAGAAAATAATAGCAATTAGACCCAGTGAAGGCTCTTTCTGGAGGGTTATTTTTAGACAGAAAGGGCCAGGATTGACTGATCTGTTTTTAAGCTATACGGGTCAATTAAAAGAAGGGTGGAAGAGAAGGTTGTAAAAGCAGGTGCCCGGAACACAATGGACACAGAGAAATGAGGTGATATGAATGGGATGTGGATAGGAAATGAAAAGAAATTAGAGCAGGGCGCCAACATGGGGGTCTTGGAATTACACCGAGAAATTTACTGCCTCAAGATTTGCGCATCCAGCGCAAAGGAATTCCACAGTAGATGTAATTTTGAAAAAACAAGTTTAAATTTAAGTATATTCATAAGCATAAGTGAATATGGCAATTACGTTTTTATGTAAATAAAAGGACACCCCAAATAATAATGCATCTATCTGGCACTTTAAAAAGGATCAGTTTAACAAAGCTGAAAAATGCCAAAACAAATTTGCCAGAAATAATTTAAACTAAGAACTATGAAGGAAAATTAGGAACTGCTTAGCAATATTTTATTAAAATTTTAAAAAGCAACAATAGTAAAAATAAAATAGTCCAGTTTCGAGTGCAAGTGAAAATAGAAGTAAAAATTAACATAAAAATAAGAAAAGGTATACTAGTAGGTAATTAAAACCAGTTCACTGTTTGTTGGAGACAGTGAAATTGCAAATGATATTGCAGGCAAGATAGATGTGATAAATAAATATTGCTACTCCTTATTCAGTGACATAATCATACCATATGATAACTATGAAATATCTTCCATTCTAACACTAGCGACTGAAAGTAAATATGTTTAAATTCGCAGGTCTGGACACCTTTCTGACTGTTACTGCTGATTTTGCACAAGGCTCGAAGCATGGATTAAGTCCCAGTGCAATGGAAGAAAGCTCATGTGGTGCCAATGCCTAAAAAGGGTACGGAGAACAAACCAAGCTACCACAGGACCCCAGGCAGGCTTTGATTTCAGACAGAATAACAGAGCAGCTAACATGAGACTCAATTACAAGAAAAGAAGTGGAATAATAGAACCAGCACCAAACACCACAACTATGTAAGTAATAAATCTCATCACACTATTGCGATATCTTTTTTGACAAAATTACAAATTTGACTGATAGAAGTAATGCTTTCGACATAGACCACTTGGTATTTTGACTTGGTACAAAATGCTTTACTGGTTTTCTAACAAAAACTAGAGTAATACCGGAGAAAATAAGGCCCATGTTACATATATTAGAAATAGACTATCTCCAAATGGAACAGAAACTGGTAAGTTCTTTGCAACAGGATGTGTTACTAGCTCAAGCAGGGACAAATTCTGGGTATTTTGTTAATAGCCTCAAATAAAACTAAAAAAACATTACTGATAGAGACTGTAAACTATACAAAGTTTGGGGCAGGGTCTAGCAATAAAGAGAACAGACCACTGTTACAGAACAATATGGACTGCTTGGTAAATAAGGAAAAACATGCATACCAACAGGCACAAAAGTAAGGTTGCATACCTAGGAGCAAAAATTAAAGTTGGACTTACAGGATGAGGACTCTATCTTAGAAAGCAATAACCGTAGATTATCAGCTGAACAAAGCCTGGCCATTTAAAGCAGTGGCTAAAGACCTAATATGATCCTTTGTTGCGCTAACAAGGGAACACAGAGTAGAAAGTCCAAATTATTCTGAAATTTAGCACAAGCACAACTGTTACTGGAATATTTTGTGGTTTTTGGAGATTCATAATTCTACAGTGATCCTGAAGCACTGGAGAAAGCTAAGAGGAAAGCCAAGAGAAAGATTAGAGGGTTGGAAAATATGCTTATAGTGACTCAAGGTGCTTAAACTGTTTACTTAACCAAAGAGACGGTAAAAGGAAATGTGAGTAGCTACAACAGACCAGAAATTTGACTGACATGCTCTTAAATCTAGGAGACGAAAGATGTAAATGTTCCAAGGGCTGGAAATCAGATACTACAAAAATTCCCGCTAACATAGAACGCCCATTTTTAGCAGTGGAGGTAAATTACTGAAACAACCTATCAAAGGCAGTACAAGTGTTTTCAAACCAACATCAAATTCCTTTCTAAAAGGAATGCTGCTGTAGTCCAACTGTAGTAATGGAAGGAAGGTTCAGTTGGGGCGGGACTGGTTTGTGTCCTGCAGGACTAACCAGTCACAAGGGTCACCTATGGCCTTGAAAAACTGGGAATCAAATAGCTTGAACATGATGAGAGGGGGCAGAAGGTGGAGAAGAGTGTCACACAGGCCAAGCGATTGGAGAGGCAGAGGGTCTTACCTGCTACATTTTGAACAGAGTAGAGAGAGGGAAGGAGTGAAATAGAGAGGCCAAGACTGCCCTAGTAAAGGGGGAGAATGACCAAGGCACATCACAACAGCTGTTCTGCAGCAGCAAGGATGGAGGATCATGTTTGAGATGTCACAGAAAGAGCTGGCTGGACAGAGTGAGTTGCCTGGACAAGAAAAAAGAGAAGACAGGAAAGAACACAAGGAAGGTGCAAGTATGAGTGACAGGGCAAATGAGTATGTTGAGAATGATGAAGCAGGGAAGCCAAAGAGCTCTGGCTTTTCCCAGCAAATAGCAAGGTGTGAAGGGAAAGAGGAAGGTTCCAAAGACAGAAACCAAGTGATGCTGAGAATGCGTGGGAAAGCTAAAGTGGAGAAAACACTGAAAAGAGATGGTAAAAGTGGAAATGCCACTGAGGGAGCTAACATGTGTCCTCCTTCCCAGGACACAGGCAGCTTAGTCATGTACAACCTATAGGGAATAGAAAACACAGACCCAGGGCCACAGAGGCCAAGAAAGGACAAGAAGGAGAGAGAAACTCTGTCCAAGTACAGGTGAAACAGAAGTCAGCACAGAAGACAAACATAGCACAGTGCATCTCACCAACACCGTCACCAGGAGAGTGCAAGAGACACCCATCAGCACATACTGTTCAGGATCACAAACCCACCAGACTACCAAACTCCACTCCCCAAATTAGCACAACCAGCAGAAATACCTCTTACTCCCTGATCTGCTGCAAAGACCATGCCTGCAAGCAAAGCTCCAGAGCCTCAGGAAAGGGCTGTTCAGCCCACACATTAAAAGAGGGGGTTACAGAGGATCTCATGTATCCCATTCCTTCTCAGTGGCTGAATGTTCCCTAGTTATAGCCACCACAGGGCATTATCTCCATGTTAAACCCTCTGACAGATTATATTTAGCTGATAGAAAGTACAGCCCTCCAAGAGGTTTATGGAATCACTGGAGCTTCCTATCACACAGGTTGAAAAAATTAAAACATCTGTTCAAGAAGTCACACTGTGCTCCAGGGAGACGGCATAGTTGGGACAACCAAAGCCCCAAAGCTTTGACAATTATGTCAACACATCTGCTGGATTCATTGTGCTCACTTCACAGAGCCCTTCTCATCTCCTGCCCTTTTCTCTGCAATGGTTTGATGTGGAGAGCTACCTACCAGTGAGGTGGATGAGGCCTTGCTCATCTGGGCCAAGACTCTGGCTTCTCCAAAGGCTGTAGCAAGAATCCACAGGACAGGAAAGAGCAATGGAAGGATGGGTAGGACACCATTCACCTGAAAAAAAATTGTAATTACCAGCAAGCACAGAGACAAGAAGAAGTTAGACGTTTTACATGACATCTTTTCCACCACAGTGAGAGGATGGGTAAAAGGCCATGGCAGGAACGAGACTGCTTGGACTGGAAGCAGTGTGACACAGGGAGAGGCACAGGAGGGAGAATGCACATATCCTTAGAGGTTTGTAATGAAGGAGGCCATGAATAAATCACGCTAACTTGCAGCTGGTTTTCCTGCTGAATTTGGCATAAACTCTTACAAGTTTAAAGCCAAAGGATATCATATAGATATAGATGCACACACACACATATATATACACATAAATGGCAAGAGAGAGAGACCAAACAACATAAAGGGCAGTCTAGGAGGAACAGCCAGGGTAGAGCGCTTGTCCTGCTCCACTGAGAAGCTCCTGGATCCAGCATGCACAAAGGTGTGCACAGGATGCTGTCACAGGATGAAGCAAGCTGCTGAGGGAGGCAACCAGCCTCAGTGGTGCTCTGTGGAGGGGGTGTACTGGAGCTCAAAGCTCTCCTTTACCTGTAGCTGAAGAAGAGTGTACTGCCAAGAAGCAATTCCAGGAGCTTTGAAAATGAAGCGCACAGCGTTGGTGATCAGGAAGCCAGCCTGCAATTCAAATAGAAATGATGCTGTCAGCTAACTACTAGTACTTGTAGGGAAGGAGTTTTCAGTGTGCCTTGTAACATTCTCAGCCCTGGGAAAGTCTGGAAGATATGCTTGGTCTGCTGCTACAGTTCCTCCCTCCACTCTCACTGCTAGATGGCTCAGCATCTTTGCTTCTCTGAACTACCCAAGGTACACACAGAGTCAGCTACATGATTTAGGGCCTCGCCACAATTTCCTGTTGATGGCTGCAAATTCCTCACCTTTATTGACAAAACATGGCTCTATTCAAGGCTTTAAATGAGACCTACCAGTACAATGGGGACAGCGTATTTCAGCATCACTGACTGTACGGTGAATCTCTCATTATCCAGGGCTGTCACAGGACGTGACAAAGCCATTTCCAGACACCACCTAAAAAATGAAAAACAGCTTCAGATTTCAGCAACTAAGACCCTAACCCTGCACTTCCTCAGATACGAGCCTCCTAGTAGACCTCATCATAACAGCATTGCACTTGCCCTGGTAAACTTGCTGTTGAGCAAACTCCCCAGGGTCTCCTCGCATGCTCAACAGGAAGGCTCTATCGCCCCAATGTGTACTGAAACTCCAACAGGACACTCAGGTATCTGTATCTCCAGTTGACCAAAGAGGTCATATCACTGGTTACATCAAATGCATGAAATCTGTGACCTCCCTGCATTGTTCGAATTTAGTGGGAAAGTAATAAGCTGAACAGTAATACTTAGCATATATGTGGTTTTATATACTGGCCTAATCTACCAGTTAAGAAGGACAATTGAAGACAGACAGTAAGAGACTTATAGCATTCCCAGGTAATAGAAAAGACACAGCACAGCATATTTGAAGATTCCTGGCCTGGACTGCTAAGTCTCATTCTTAGACGACACAAGGCAGCAACAAGGATGACATAGACAAGCCGTGAAGGCATTGTGCGCTGTATTGAACCCACCTGACATTATCAATTATTGGTGTCTTCAAGACACGGAAGAGACGATATAACTGAGGGTTCTGAGGTCCCTTCTTCACTTCTCCCCTTGGGGAAGGCGGAGGTGAGAAAGGTGGAAACAGATCTCCTGGCTCCAGAACTATGTGCTCATCATCCTAGAGAAAAGTCAGAGAGGCCAAAGGCTGCACAGTCGAGGCCTCAGTGGAATCCTGCTGCAAGGGACCGGAGGTTTAGTCCAGCAGGATCCCTCCAACTGCAAGTGACACAATATGTGTTTGTCACAGTTCCTTCTCTCAGCTCTCAAAAATTCATTAGCTAAACTGAAATGCTTGTGTTCAGGCACATCTGGTTATTTCATGAAAATTGGCATTTAGAATGAAAGTTACAATAAAACCCAACAAAGGTAAATTTCAAGCTTTAAACTTTTTCCAATCTTCTTCAAGCAGCAAAATCTTTGCATAGATCTTGTAATTGATTTGTTAATATACTTCTATCCCAGGTATTTTATATTATCATCTTTTACAATAAATCAGGGGTAAGGAGAAGGTCAAAGAAGACAAACTTTATTTCTCCGCATAAAAACCAGCATAAAGTAGGAGGTTTGTATGTCATCCTACTGGATAGATTCACTCCACTTATATTTAGCAGCACATTACAATTCCCCCTTGACCTGGAAGAGATGGAAATATGGTACATTGGTATCACATTAGTGTCTCCTGTCCATTGGGTTTGGGATTTCATCGAGAAGATGCAGTCTGTCTAACGAAGCACCGTCCTTGACTGAACTGGAATTTCATACTATTTTCAAGGTCGGAAGAAATCAAGCACTCCAGTAATCTGTACACTGGGAATTACAGTATTAGCAAGAAAATCCTGGCAAACATATTGTTACAGGCCAGGGAAATAAGCAAGTTACCTTAATCCCTCTCAGAGAAGCAAATGACTCCTGGCCTGGCCTCAAAGCAATGACGTCTCCTTCTACCAACAGGTTCACAGGCAGGTTGACGAGATGACCATCCCTGTAGGCCCAATGAAGGGACCAGGATGGGGCATAAGGCATGTGAAGGTCAGGGTACATGGAGTCTGGCCATTTCACCTCTTTGCCAAGTGTGTCTGAAAGCACAAAGTGTGAAAGAATTAAGTGATAACAATTCTGTAGGGAAAAATCATACATCGATTTACATCCTGTAGTGGCCATAGGTCCTCCAGTGCTAAGCTCAGTCCTTTCCCATGATCTCTTATCATCTCCCTCTCCCTCCTTGATGGCTTTTCCCCTCTGTTTCCACCCAGTATTAACAACTAAACAGTCATTTTATATTATAACCTTAAATACATACTTGTACAATGGAAAAGCTAAAGGCTGTCCTTAAAACTGCCGCACTGAAATGAACTGCCTTCTCAGGTTCAAAAGCCCCCGTTCAGACGATGCTCATGCACAGTAATTTATTTCCTTCTGTTCTATGTTGTGGTACAACCCCACATATTCTTCTCTCGTCATCTGCTGCAAGGCAGATATTTTTGTAAGATACTGAAGATTCGAATTACTCCAAAGCACAGACATAACAGACGCCTACCTGATAACACACAGATTGGAAGCACACGGCCACATGACAACTCAAAATAACTATTCTACAGGACAGGCATGAGTAGGACACGATTCTCACAGCCTGTTTCTGCATAACACAGGGGAAGACTAGTAAGCTCAATTAGTAACGTACGTGATCAAGTTTTGAGAAAAATCCAATGGGAGGAAAACATAAATGCAAATGAGAGACAGATGAATATGACCTCACCATTTATCTTATCAATGATTGTCTGAAGTCTTCTCTCCACCTCTCTGCACTTCAGCCTCTCTTGACGCCCAATCATGAGGAGATCCAAGAGGAGAAGGAGGAAGAGTGCCAGTGCATTAACTATCTCAGCACCTTGGCTTTGCACAGCAAAACAGAAGAAAGCAAAAAGCAGATGAAGTTTGAGTAAATGAGCAGAATACACTGCCAGACGCCCACAGAGATAAATGCACACCTGCTCGGTTATTTATTCCTACATCCTACAGACTTATGGCTAAAAAGGAAAAGCAGGGGAGCTATAATCATGCTTCTTTAGAATATTGCCACCAGAGAAGCCTGAAAGGTTTCGTCTCAATTAAAAAATACCCTTACAAATACGGTCAAGGCATGCACAGGTGACAGTACAGTAACTTCTTCTATGAGCCACTAACTTCTCCAGTTTCAAAATCCTTCTTAACTATGATAATGCCTTATGATTTTTCAAGATGTAGGAATGCTGTAGATAAAAAATATCAGTTTCTCCATAGAACACTCTATGGGTCTATTAGAAGTAGAATTGACGTGGCTGAAGTTTTGTGAAAGGGACTGATAGGGACAGAATTACCACTGTGAGTATGCTAAGGTCTAGATGTCTAGACAGAATGAGGGAGAACACTGTTATGTGAGCCACACACAGTGTCGAGGTGATATAAAACTACCACCTTGCTTCAGTTAACCAGCATAGGATTTTTTCTTACCTCCCCTGTGGCTGGCTCCCATAGCAGCACAGCAGCAACAGCACTGCCAGAAGCATCAGAGATGCACCAGGCCAGTGGAAACAGGAGCAACGGTTACCATGGTACAGAAAACTGCTCCTCCACACCTCCTACAAAAGGAGAGCAGCAGACATTCAGCATTCATGAAATACAGAGCCAGACATTTGAAAAAGCAAAGTGAGAAAGGGTGAAGGCAGCAGATGACACTTCAGGGTGAACACAACTTTGTAACACCCCGGAATATGATACAGAGCATCCCAGATCAGTTATGCAAATGGTACAGCACTAACAGTTGCTCAGCTGGAGAGTCTGAGTGAACACTCTCTGCTTTACTCTTGCTTGGAGGAATGAAAAGGGTCTGTGCCAGGCTGCCCCATTGTCACTAACCAGGCAAGGAACACTTTTAAGTAGTGTGCATAAACACTAGCACTTTGTATTCAACACACATGCCGGACAAATATGGTGGACAAGGGGAGACTGTAGCGCTTCACCGATCTTTCTCTCCACATGATACGGACCCTCTAGGCACACTGATATTAGTAGCTCTTGAAACCCCTAGATCCTTCACAGGTGAAGCTAAGCTCCTGTTAGAGCTAAGCTCTAACACCCAGGAGAGAAGAGCTGAGGGAAACAGACCCTTAGGTAGATTCCTTGCTTTGTTCCCAAGAACTTTAGCAGTTCTACACCTGGACACTTTGCAGCAGCAGTCTGGGAGGGAATACAGCCAACTTTTGTTTAATCTTCAGCTTTACATTGAGAAGTGGGGACTGAGTGCCCAACCTTGTGCTGTTTGGTGCCTCACCTTCCATGAAGTCACTTTTTTCCGTTCTTTCTGATGCCCCTCCAGCAGTGCTGACAACTGGTCTCTCAGGATCGTTAGGGCTTTCTTTGTGGTAAGGCCCAAACTTGAGGTCATCTCATCCTGAGGTGCCAAAAAACCAAACTGTTTAGTGATTTCCTATTTTCTTCTTAGGCTTTTTTCTGGTGGCTGACTGAGCACCCTACAGTGAATGCCTTGCACTCATCATCATCGGTCTGATTCTCCATTTTCCTGAAATCATCTTCCCTCCTGTGAACTTTAGACTGCTGGCTGGAATTAGAGCACTTAGATAATATCAGGTAAACAAACCGGTCCTGACTGTGCTGGATAAATACTTTATCAAAGCACAATACCAAGTCATTTCTGCACAACAAGATTCTAATCAGCAGAGGCTGAAGACAATACAGGGGCTTGCTCAGGCCCAAGGTTACGCAGGCTTGAACTGGTATCAGCTTGAGGAGACAACAGAACACACAGTTATGGTAGAATTTTAATGATACAGGATGGATTTTGCTAACAGTAATAACAACTAAGTAGTAGAATATCTGCAATTCTAAACAAGAGTGGTTCAATTTCCACAACTGCTCATTACAAATTTTGGTTATGAATCCTGCCTCTGTGGCTACTTTGACGCAGAAGCCCCCTGATTTAAGTGCTAGGCCATGGATCAGTTCAGGTGGAGACACGACTCCAGCATCAACTCCTCCTTTTACAAGAGAAAGCACTAGAATTTTAAGTGCTGAACTGCACAAACATACAAGGGAGGCATCTGGGCTTGAAGGAAGCACACAGAGTCCAGAGCACTGTTCCCTCACTGGCCAGCAAAGAGGCATCAGCCCGAAAGGACGCAACCCAAGAGCGTACCATCTGGAAAACACTGCCATAAAGTGCTGGTAACAAGAAAGTGGGGTAAAGACTTGCATTTCTGGGGCAAGACCACAAGCACTTTGCTTTCTTTCAAATCATAGAGACTGCTGAGGGGTACTGTGCGTACCAGATCACTGAAAGGGAGTCAACATGGGAAAGCAGGCAGGTGTCCATGAGAGGGCTACAGCAGATATTGGGAACTGGTCAATAAAAGTTCTCATTTCCATTTCATGTTTTAATACAAACACCTTGAGGGTGTACAGCACATAGGATATCCTGCCCGTTAGAAATGTTCAGGTGTGTTATACTGTTTACAGAGTGCAGAACTAGTGAACACACAGCAGGCAGGAAGCTTCCCCCTCTGGTCCCCCCCAGCATGACGCAGCCCAGCAGACACAGCTCGGGCAGGAGCTGCAGCTCTTCCTGCTATTGCAGCCACCAGCTCTTCCCAGCGCTGCCAAATCCTCCGTGGTCTCACACTGCAGCAGCTCTGCTCTTCAGGAGCTGCCTGCACATACCCAGCTCTGCAAGGGCTGCTCAGCCACGATCTGCACTTTTCTTCCTGTTTCTTAACTAAGTGGTTTCGAGATCAACATTTACTGGAAACTAATCTTGGACTTCAGACTCATTTGCACTCACAGTCCAACCCAAAACTGTAACATAAGCATCAAGGAATAGCAGATAGACGCTCTTTAAACTGCCAGCTACCACACACACACATTCCCTACCTATCAGGGACAAGTTGAAACAGCAAATTCTGGCCAGGCAGAGTGTAGCAATGCTGCTTTAGCTGCACTTTTACAGAACTAAAAATAATCCTGCTGTAGTTTTCATTCTCTGTGTCAGTTTTAGAAATAGAGGAAGCAGTTCTGTGTTGTTCTTGGAAGCAGCCCAGGTAACATCAGCACAGGACTAAACATGGGAGTCTCTCAAAAGACTCCCAGAGGAGAAGATGGCAGGCAACGGACATGCTGCTGCACCACGGGAGTGCTGCAGCCAGGAGTGCCTGAGAGCAACATGGAGCAAGGCACAGTAAGGTTTCTGTCTCACCGCTGACCGCTGGCCGTTCGGGGCATAGCAAAGCACCCACAAAAACACTCATCCTCTCCAGCACAGGGAAAGCAGACGAATAAATAAGAGACACAGAATGAAAGGCAGCAATCATAAGAGGGACTTTAACAGAAAAGCAAACTCTGCTTAGACCACCAAGCTGGTTCCAATGGATACATCAAGAGCTACAGAAGAAAGGAGAAGAAAGCTGCACTTAATGCCACATCTAGTACAGTCACACACTGCCTGGAAAGAGAAACTGCAACATCACAGCAAGCAGCGAGCAGAAAAAGGCAGCAAATCCAGAGGTAACCAAAAAGGTTCCTGAAATACATGCACAGCTGATACTCTTTTGCCGTAGTATCAGTGAAGGTACGGGCAGCCACAAAGGAAGGTGGCTGTAGCAGGTGAGAAAGGACAAGTGCAGAGCATGGCAGGGCTGGGGAAGAAGAACGGCAGGAAGGGCAGGGATTGTTAAACACCCATCCTGACACTTAAAACATGGAGTATTTGGCAAAGCAGACAGAGCCAGCCTGGTAAACAAAACACAGTAATAATGTGAGAGGCTGCCTGGGGTGACTCAGATAACCTACTGCTGGTGAGCATCAAGGGAAAGCACTTGGAAACAGGGAATGAAAGGGAGAGGCGAGAAGAGCCGCCCTGAGCTCCTGGCAAGGGGCAGCTCTAGGTTTTCGCAACAAGAGCTGCCCTGCTAAGTCATCAACTGCTAATGAGGCATTTTTCAAATGCCCTGAAGTAAACCTTTGCATATGGCAAACCTAGGCACTCTTAAGCTGTCCCACAGGGATCTTTCCAGCCTTTCATCAGCTGCAAGTGCTCTTCCTGCCACAAAACAGGAGGTGAGCACCCCAGGGTGAAGAAGTCACTCACAGGAGGTGTCAGTTCATTAATAAAAACCACAACATTCACATCTTTGCTTTGGAAAGTTGCGTTCAAAGAGTAATCCTCTAATTTTCAGGTCAAAACAAAAACCAGCAAGACAGCTTCCCACCCAGCTGCCTTAGCGTAGGGCTTCCTCTGAAGAACAAAAAGAAAAAAGAAAAAAAGAAAAAAAAAGAAAAAAAAGACAAAACAGACAGTAAATTCCAGGTTACAGTGAAAGCAAACCCCTGATGGGTATCAGGAGGCATTTTAAAAGGCTATATTTTCCTTTTGCCCATGCCTAAAGGGAAAAAGTCCTGAGGAGAAAATGAGCAGTTGTTTTCTCCTTTGCCCCGAGAGGCTGGAGAGCGGACGAACCTCTAAGTGCACTTAGGGCTCCTCCAGAGCTGACCCCAGCTATCGCAGCCTTAGGCCGAGAGGAGTGACTGAAGCCAGGTAAACACAGGACGATTGCAACCTTCTGCCTTGCAGATGATAATGTGTCTCTTTTAGAGTTGTAATCTGCAGATGGCTGTTAAGGAAAAAGCACACAGTGCGGGAGAATTTTTTTTGTACACGTGATTTTATTTTCTAGAGGGAATAAATGCGCTGAGGTGTGGACTGGATGGGAAGATGAAAAGATGCATGAATGGGCTCCTCTATTCTCCACTTCCAGTAAATATCCTAAATGTTAAATTACTGCTTAGCCTGCCTGCCACTGTCAGGGAAAGGGAATCTGAGCTAGATCAAATGACCAGTTTTAGGAGCTCGTTTGGCTCTTCAGGAAGGAGACAAGAAGCAGCTCAGAGCTAGGAGACACGGAGCCACAGAATCAGTAGACTGTTCTTTGCCTTCTCCTCTCAATTGTGCCCCCACAGTTTGACAGAGTTGGCAAATACCCAATGATCCAAGAGCTTGTTTAAATCTGTAGCCTTGTCTGGCTCACAGCAAAAAAGGTTTCCTTTGCCTTACAGAAGCATTTTCAGATTGATAGATAGGAAAAGAGTGGTTATCTTCTGACTTTTCCTCCCACAATATGAAGTTGCTCCTGAGCATCAGCACCTACTCCTGCAGCCCACCTTCATCCTCACACAAAATCACCACTGGTTCCTGATTGCTTCTCCTAAAATTCCCATCCTGTTCTTTTACTCATAGAACCATTCAAGAACTTCTTAAAAGTTTATCAGCTATTCTCACGCTCTCTGCTATCCGATAAAAGACAGAGGTCTTGCTGCTTCCTTCAAGAGGAACAAACAAGCAGAGGTCAGAATGTATATAGGTGAGAAATGGACACAAAATATTAGTATAATTAACTCCTCTTGTATTTTCGTACAGCCATTACACATCCATAGTAACATACTTATTTGTTGTGCCAGTAAATGTTGATATAATATGTGGTGTTGTATCACACATGCCAAACATTTTTTTAAATAATACTGGAGCACAAATATATTCTTTGCTTTACAGAGCAAAGTGGGTTGAATCATCCTCCATCCTCTGTGGATTCAGTCTCTTGTAGAATAAGGGCTTCTCACCAAGACTGTTGTACACTTGAATGTAACTGCCTTTACAAAGATGGTTTAAACAAATAATGGAACAGAAAACAGAAGATTTGCTAGAAGCTTCAATTTTCATAGACTGCAGTTCCACCCCTCCGATTCAGAGTGGTATGGAAAACCCCTACGAGGCAGCTGTCAGATTGTTACCCTCTTTCCAGGCTGCACAAACTAGACCCCTTTTTTAACACTTCTACTCAATTGCTTTTCAGATTTAAACAGTTGGAGGCGGGAAACTGGGCAGCAGAATGTTATTCCTTTTTCTGAGAGCTATTTTGCATTTCTTAGCAGAAAAAGAAGGCAGTTTTTAATTTAACAATGACATTTTGCAGGCTATTAATCGACTTCAGGGATTACACCTCCTGAAATGTAAGCATTATTCACAGTTTCAAAAACACATGAGAAGGAGTAACTCCACCAAATAAATTTGCATTTAGTACTGCAAGTCAGATTCTTGCTTAGGATAAGGCACAATATGACACACAGTGGGGTTTTTTGGGTCTCATCAGAGAGGATGGCAGACATCATACACACGACAGCACTCAATTTCTTCAGGCAACATTTCTTACAGCAGGCCAGCGGTAGAGAGGGATTTACTCTTGTTCTAAAGCAAATCATACATTTGTGTGCTACAGCTTTGTCCAACTGCAGCTGCTGAGCGCCCAGGCTGCCTGAAATGGCATGGCCATGCTACAGAATGATACAGATGCAGTCAGCAAAGCCAATGTATAGACCATTCTGGGCAAAGGTTTCCCTTTACTACATACATCTTTAGTCCTGATTATGCTTTTTGTCTTTCTTAGTGTTCACCTGGTTACTTTTCAAAAGAAGTCTGATCCCTGACTCCTAGCAAGAGTGCTTCTCTAGTGATCCAGGCTACATGAAGCCTCCACCCTGACACATTCCTACTCCATAGGACGTTCGTTTCATTAAGACTCTGGACTAACCATCAGGACAGCTGGATTCTGTTCTTCTTCTGCCACAGATTTCTGGATGGCAGTGTGAAAATTGGATGCTCCTCTGCACCTTAGTTTCTCCTCTCTATAATGGGACTACCAACTCCATACCAACTGTAGGCATTGTGAAGATGATAATATTCACCAACCCACCTGAATACAACTGGAAAGCACAGAAGAAAGAAGTATATGTTTATAACTGCATGATTCAGGCAGCTCTATCAAGGAGATTATGGCTCTGTGGGGACCACTGCCTTTAAAACTGGACTTGCTGGGAAAGGTACCAGAAGGCACAACGAACACAGCTGTTAAACTTCGTTTAAATGCCACCTGACATGAGGTTGGCAGACACAGCTTAGCTGTTGGTGGTCTCAATTCAAATGAAACAAGCAAAGTCTTCAGCACAGCAGTGCCCAAATTAATGGACAGAGCAATAGTCAACAACTGTCTCCTTCCCCCATCTGCAGCAACAGTATGAATGGCAGCCCAGACCTCCCCCTGCCCCTGGACAAAAGAGCCCCCACAGCTTGGAACTGGGTGCCTGTGGGGGCTCTAGTGTGGATACTGGCTTTGAGGATCCCCGCAGCTCATCGCTAACAGGGCCTGCAGACCTACACTGCAAAGAGACACAGCTGCAGAAGCACAGATCTCTGAGAGATCTGGCCAAAGCAATGCTAATCAGCTGTCTGAATCACCACTGCATTTTAGTGTGAACAGAGTCCATTTTAATCCAGACAATGACATTCACATTTTATGCCCGCTATAAAGCACAGAGTCAGAAGCCAAAAGGCACGATCAACCTTTCCATATGAGTAATGCAAAGCCCAGTGCTTTGCTTCTCCCTCAGCTAGTAGCAGTTCAACAGCAGAGGAAGACGCGACCGCTCCCCAGGTAAAAGCTCAGTTTTGAATTGTACCTTCCCTGGTCTGTCTCTCTGGTCCTGTTTGCAGCAGCAAATCCCCAACCATAGTTACCTGCTCTACCAGGCTGCTGGCAGGATGAAGCAGTGTTTATGCAGTGCTTTGAAGCTCACCTGTACTATGCAATTATCGAGCTTTCAGTACTGTAATTTATCCAGTTACAGTATTCCTCCAAGTTCAGAGAGCAGTTAGGGATCCGTATTTATTCTGGCTTCAACACACAGCATACTGCTTTATGCCAATGCAGAGCTTACTCCAGAGGATGCTAATCCCCTCCCAGAGGCCAGCAATGCTCAGAAATCCACAGAACTTCAGCACATCTTTCATTCCCCCCATTAGTTTCCTTCCCATCCTCACTTCTTTATCTGAAGACTTTGGGGACTAAAGCTACGATACAGCCTAGCAGGTGCACTGCAAGGCATTTCAAAGGGATAAGGAGGTTCAACAGCTACGATCAAAGCCCACAGAATAAACAGACAAATTTAAGTCATGAGGCAGAGGGGCAGCAAAGCAGGAGTCGGCAGCTAAAATCACATTTGGCCCCTCCTGTTGGTTCTAGGGTTAAATCTGCAGTTTAAAACAGAGCTTCTTTCCACATCCCCTCCAACACCAAGCCATTCTACAGCTAAAATCATCATTTGCTGTTTCATGTCCTGCCATAACCTCTTTCCCCAAAACCTCAAAGCTCTTCATGCACCATCACATCAGGCAGGATGCAGGTTGGGGAGGGAGAGAGGGAAAGCCATTTTGAATTTAAATGTTAAGGGAGAGAAACTTACTTTGCGGCATTTGCCTTGATGGGGGATCCAGAGATCGGCCTGCTTGAAGAGCATCTGGGCTAAATTCCTGTGCCACTTCCCCAGCAACTTGCACTGCTGCTGCCCTCCAAAAATGAGAGAGCAGAGAGGGAGAGAGAGCAAGACTGTGCAGAGCCCAGCGCTGCAGAGAATGAGACAGAAGCAGCAGAGTGAAGCACCAGTCTGCTGATTAATTCAGCCTGTTTCCAGTCACGCTGCATATCCAGCAAGGAGGCGGTGGATGGGGGTGGGGGATGAGGTATAGAAAGGAGGGGGAAAAAAAGGCAGAGAGAAGAAAGTTTGCCCAGGATAGCACCAGATGTCTGTAAGAATGGTCCATTCATCAGATGGAGCCGATGCAGCCAGAATCCTCAGTTCCCTGCCTGTAGAGATGCATATGCATGCACAGTAAGGGCTGATGCTGACGGACAGGGGTCTGTGGAAAAGCAGATGGCAAATTAGAAAGGACAAAGTGTTATAAAATATACTACGGGGGAAGGAACACCTGAACAGGCAAGGAAAAGACTAGATTGCGACAGAGAGACCCAGGAATACTAACTCCCTTATATAAATCTAGGAGAGACTTCCAGATGACTCCACAGCTTTGGATTCAGGCTCAATTTAAAAATATAAGCGTTTGCTATTTAAACAAGTTGAGATGGTTACAGGTCCAGTCTGAAATGTTCCCTCCCTCTTCTTTTGTTGATAGAGTAAGCAGCAAAAGCCCCTATCAGCATCCAATGTTCATACCTCCTGAGCCTCACAATCTAAAACAAAAGGTTCATGCAAATTTTTCATAGCCCTGCCATCCCTGCGGCTCCCCATTTACTGATACCTGGGCAGTGGCACAGAGGAGGCAAAGGATTAGTGTAGACAGGGAAGGGCTGGCTAAAACAACAGGTAATGGGATAAAAAGGCCTTTGGAGGTGAAGAAGGAACGAGTCTTCTCTCTCATTCTCATCTTTTACAGGAATGTTTCCTTCTCATTGTTGGAGGGAAGCACCTTTATAAGTGGGTTTTTATATAGCTCCTGCTTCAGTGCTGTCCTGATTCTGTCTGGGGCTTCCCAGTTCTGCAGAGCAATCACTAAACTAATTACATTCTTTCCACATAGAAAGGGGTAAAGAACTGGCCCAGCCAAGAACCACGTCAATAGCTTGCCAAGGATTACAGCTGGCCGGTACAGAATGGAACAGACAGGCACTGGAAAAGCTTCCAGTCTCAGCTTATCATGCTGATATTCAAAGCTATGATGTGGCTTTGAAGACCACGTACAGGTGTCAGGATTTGTCTACCAACCCTAGCCAAGCTTTTCACTTCCTTTCCTTCCCTGAGATTCAGATGTCTAAATAAGCACAGCCCATATTCTGTGTTTAAAAACAGAAGTATAGAGATTAAGAGGCCTCAGTATTTACAGTAAACCAAATGCAGGCTAGATCTAAGACAACTCCTGAAAGAACTAGTTATCACCTCTGTGTCTGCACTGAGTTACACATTGGTATATAATCTCACAAAGCTCTTAAAGCTGAAGGGAAATAGACACTGCATTTTATGTCACATCAGGAGAAAGTGGCGAGAAAGAAGCAAGACATCCTTCATTCTTCTGTAGGGCATTTTGTTACCTAGACAACAATTTTAAACCGCAGAGAGGAACCAAATGTCCTAATGGCACAATTTTTGCTTCCTTCCTCTTTTCCTGCTAACTACTCACCTACTCATTTCAACACAAAGAAAAAAAGTAAGGAGAAAAAAGAAAGCATCAACAACAATAACATGGGGTTAGAATGGGCAAACCCTCACACAACGTACATGTATCAGCCCCTTCCTATCTCAGTGCTTGCTGAGCTGTTTGGCTGTGCACCTTCTGGAGACTCGAATGAACATCAATGAAACAACTTGCTGGTGACAGTGCAATACCAGGAACAACCCCCTTGTGCTTCATCCAGTTAAGAGGTCCCAACACAACTTTCTTACAGCTCTGAAAATCCAGATTTGGTCATGACCACAACTGGAAATGGATCAAATTGCCTCCTTTTGTTTACCTCACTGTTGAGAGACCTTGCTCCAAAGTGTTTTGTGTAGGGCAGTAATTTGTACTATGTAGCTTTCTTCTGATGTCAGCTGGTATCATAAATTGCATCTGGACAGGCATTTGTGCATTAAATAACAGAATATGCTATCTTTCAAAGAGCAGAAGCTGTAAACTTGAGAACTGAAGATAAAATTCTGGGTTAAAATAAAAGGCTGAGTAGAAAGGCAGAGGGAAGGGACTGAGACCCATACAAAAACTGCAGCATAGATGAGAGACGTCTGTGGAGAAAGCATCAGTTTGTGAAAAAGCCCTTGGAAGAAGAGCTCAGGTTTTAGAGAACAGCAGGGAATAAAAACCAAAGATACTGTTACTGGCAAGATGAGAAGAGGAAAAGGACTTGGGCTGCTTTTCAGTCCAAAGGGAGGACTGCAGCTCTTGTTATGCATCCTGAACAAGGGAGCTCAGGACCAACAGTGCCGTAGCCGGAGCAATGTGGAGTACGGCGCAGGCTCCCTGAATACACATCTGGGCTCTGGCCAGGAGGCACTGTGCTGTCTCCAGGCTGCAGCAATTACACTGGGATAATACAGTGTTGTTATTGGTAACTGTGGTATGGATGATGTCAATGATTTTTAATAGTTGCGTTGCTGCAAATACAGCCTACATCTAAAGTAACTCAAACTCATGAGCCTCGTACTGTCCTGCGGCAATCAATGTTGCTGTCTGTTTTGGGATATGCTGAGTGGGTCTTGGAGCAGATTCTGTCACCTTTCACAAGTATTAAATTCACTTCAGAAATACACAGAAAATTAAAGTCAGGAGAAGAGGGGAAAGAACAAGATATCAGCACATTTAATTTAAGAAGGTTTTGGCACTGCTCCTAAAATACTCTCTGCCTTTCTCTGCAGTGTCTGGCTTCTGGCAAAAATTGGAAGGCGGCCTACATTACACCTGACAAACTCTGATCCTCAGCTATTTCTGACAATGGAACTGTATTAGCTGACTGGAGCCAGAGGACACGTCTCTCATCCTTCTGAGTGACAGATGTCTGTGCCACAGCAGTGCTCAGAGCCCATCTTCTGTTCCAGGAGTGCTAACTCTTCATCATACACATATATTAGAGCAAAGAGATTGCTTTCAACTAGATTTGGGACTGATGTTTTCACTTGGGTTCATTTTATTTTTAGCATTTTAAAACAAACCTAGCACATCAAATTTACTAGTGAGGTTACACAGCAGGTTAACTTACTCCCTTATCAGCATATATATGTCCAAGTTCTTCACTTTGGAAAGGAAGATGGATTCCACCTTAAAGGGGATGAAACAAGGATCCGCAGTATTGAAAAAAAAATAGGAGCAAACTCCTTAACATCAAATAATATACTACTAGCAAGAATAAAACCATAGTCTTTTCTCAGAATCCAAACGAAGTAAGTTGTAAAATGCATCACTGATACCTATGTATCAGTGTTTTTTATAATTCCTGTTGAAAAGAGTGTGGTGATTTTTTGCTTCATTTTAAATCCCCATTCAGAAAGGAGGGAGAAAAAACTTCAGTAAGTCAGGAAAGGAGACTAGGACTTCAGAACTCCATGATTCCCCATAATCTCTTGTGCAGGACACTCTCCTAATAGGCCTTTTAAAGGTCTATTACAATACTGTCCCCTCTGCTGTCTGTCCAGCAATTTGATACGCTCTTCCTGCGTTGTACAATGAAGAATGTCATATGAGAGAGAGAGATGAACCAAAGATAGCAACCTACAGTGAAAGTGTCCCCACTGTGCTCTGCCGTGGATGCAGCAATGCCAGCATTGGGCTCTCGGAGCCTACACAGAACACATCCCTGTACAGAATGGTAATTGCGTCATCTCCTAAAATGATCAATACCAGATTAGCCCATGACATCATTAACAAGAGAATAAATAGATAATTATCCTCATTGGAATGTTACCTCCACAGTAATACAGCAATTTTATATAGAACAACACAGTTCAAACACATCCTCCGAGCATACCAGCAGCGAGAGGTTCAGGACTGAGTAAACCCAGGCCTTCCTGGTGTCGCACACTACAGAACTGGAAACCCAGCAAATAAGAAGTCTAGCAGGCAAGTGCAAGAGCTGATATGAAAAACTGATTACCTTTCAAGTCACTTACACAGCTGTAGTAATCTTTTAGAGCAGGTCTGAGTCTAGGTGATTATCTGACAGGTACTTTGCACTAACGAACAAAACCCCTTCTTGATGCTGGAAGGGCTGTAAACAAGACTGCAAGAAAGGGATGCACAGCAGAGTAACACAGTCTGCCAGACGTCATCTGGCAGACAAAGACTACAGTGTGGTGGGAAGAGGGACACCGAAAAGGAAAGCCAAGAATGCTCTCTTACCAGAGCCAGCTGAGATCTTGGCACGTATAGTGTTCTCCACTGGTCTCAAACTACCTGTCCCATTTCTGACTGGGATCCAGAATTAGGACCAGTTCACTTTTTTGAGTGAGAAGTACATTTAATACTCAGTAGGCTGATGAAACATGGCTAAAACATAAATGACCAGCAGCCTACTCACTGAAGTAATCAAAATCATTTTACTTTTGGGAAGCAGTAACATGTGCCAAGTTTACAGTCTCCTGTCAGCCACAGCAGATATGTCTTTTTAGCTTCTAAGGAGCTATTCATGAAGATCTCTATCCTTTTTCCTTTGAAGCTCAAAACATGGCAAAATAGCAAGAGACAGATTGCCCCTCCATACAATATGTAGACTTATCTGGCACTTTCTAAACCAGATCTTGAAATACTATCCTGCAGCACTGCCTAGAAAGACATGCAATTGACGAAGAAATACATACACTTATCATCGGGAAAACTGGACTCAGGCGATTTCATCACCATAGTTTATTTAAAAAAAACTTTGCAGCAAATTCAGCCTCTCAAATAAAACCAAGGTAACAGTCCCTAAAGCTTAAGAAAGACAAAGCATATGTGACAGCATATACTTCAGCTACGTTGTTCCACCATGGTGCTCAGTCGCAGCCTGCAAAGGACTTACATACTGATACAAGTACAACCCTAGGATTGTGAAGGTGACAGAAGTCTCAATTTTGGTAATAACCAGGCATAATAATGCCATATGGCGACAATTAAAAGGACTCAACATGTAAGTTGGGCATGACCCTTATCACGAAACTTACCTGACACTTCTCCTTGAGGTCCATGGCTATGCAGTTCTGTAAGCATGTCCAGCAAAAGAGGATACCTCTCTCCTCAGGGGAGAATGTCTCCTAGGTAGAGATGAGCTTGGCTAGACCTAGCACATCGCCATCTGTGGAAACAGAAGGGGAAGCAGTCAATCTCCTCATATCACTCCCTTTTTGACAAGGAAGTGATGAAATTCACAAAATTCAAATTACAGGATTGGTCTTTAAAAGAAGGAGCTGAAAGTGCTTCTAATAGTACCTCAACTCTCCTCTTACTCAGAACTGATCCCATTAGCTTAAGTCCCCCCAAAACTGGCAGCAGTAGATGAACTAACTTCCCTGCAGCTCAGAGTAAGAGTATTATTGCAGCCCTGACACGCTTTTGGGCAAGCCTCCAAAGAAAGCTGACAAAGCGCTGGATTCCACCAGGTGTTGGAGCATGCTGTCACCCACAGCTATTTGTCTTGCTATTCTTATCTAACAGGAGCTTTGTCCAGCTAATCTCTAATGGAGCCTGCAGTAATGATTCTTCCATTTGCTGAACAACACATCCAATCTTTGACAAGACTATGCTGCTGGGCTGAGCATGTATCTGACCACCACTAAGTAGGCCAGAAGTCATAAAAACAATTCCAGATTACCAGGGAACTAGGATTTTATTATTATTTTTTTTTTTAGCCCATCTCCCCTTTGATTGCCAGTGGCAGAAATTTGTTCTCCTTCCACATATGCAAAATGTCTTTTCTGGTCAGAACAAAGGATCTGTGTACATTGCTTTGGAGGATTCCCTTATATATAAACATAATGAGATATTATAAGATTATGCTATGATTGATCTTGGGAAAGTCTTTTTGTTGGTTAGTAACGCTTGGTACTATTTTTTAATATCACACACCAACTCAGGGCTCGGACATATACTTCTCTTATAACCAAACAAACAAGAAAGCAGCTGGATCTGCAAATCAATCCAAACCACCCACACGTTTCCTAGATACAACAGGACTGGCTTTTGCCAGCTGGGATTTACTACTCTGGTCTATACCATAATGCCTTCTTCAAAGAAGAAGGATTCTGGAGATCTCATCCTTGTGGCAGTCACCTGCAGCATTACTCTCTGTCATGCTACATCATTTCAAGGAAAACAAAAGGCATCCAAAGCTTACTCAGAAATCTCTCCCACACCGAAGAGTCAGATGTCGGTATTTCCTCTCATGCAGGCGAGTCCTGCACCTGCATTCTGGGAAGCATCAAGCATTCAGCAAACTGCTGGTTACCAAAGAACTGCTTGCAGTAGAGCAACCAGCACCTGCAAGTGCCATTTTTTTGGCTGACAGTTGGCTAGCATGAGCCACAAGTCTGGACTCTGCCCTACTTTTCTGTTCTATGACCCTTCTCAATACGCATGCACCAAGGGAATGAAGCTATTTTCAGTCATTTCCTATCCCTGCCAGGCCAATTAGGAATTGCAATGAGAGGATCAGACAAAGTTACTGGAGAACAGCTGACAAAGAGGGATGAAAGTGGGAAGGAGGAAATCATACTTTTGTATGCTTGCACACAGCAGCTCAGAGCCTCGGTATCTTGCCTTTAACTTGAGAGTGACTTCAATATAAGGGAAGGCAAGAGGAGGTGATTTTAAGGACAAAATGATCACTAACCATAAAAGGGCTAAGAAATAAATCTATGATTCGTCTTACTCCCCTCTGACACAATATTTATTAGTAGATCTACTTAAGGATTTCTGCACCATGCTTTCACTCGTTCAAACAAAAATTAAGTAAGTGCCTGAATTTCTCTGTGGATCTGGACTTCAAAAGTGTAATTATCCGTGACACAACTGGGTAACTGGGAAGCCAAAGTCACAAAAGCAGAACAAGAAAAAACATCCTGGTCTGTTTGTGCTAATCCCATGGAGCCCGTATCACCAGCAGCGGCGGGTGGCTCCAGCTGGAGGGCAGGGGGCAGGATCTGCTGCACTGCCCTGAGTGACATTCTGGTTTAGGCAGCAAAGCGAAATGTGATCCTGAACGCAAAACACACCATTCCTTAAAGTTCAAGGCACATCATCCACATGCTTAGGAACACTACCCTGAAGTCCTTTAGTGCTAGGAAGGAGGATACACAATCAGGGTGCTAAAAAGATGAAAGATTGCTTGGAAAGAGTGAATATGAGCTGAAGCAGTCCACGAATTCCGCAGGCAACGTGAAGATCTGCAGAGATATGCATTCATCCACTCCATCCCTGACAAGGTCCTTGTGTTCTCCCCTCCCAGACTCTTCTGTTTCAGGAATTGCTGTAATTCCCACCACCGGACATGTGTCTCGCCATGGCCCCTACCCAACAGCAGGGACTCAACACGCTCTGGACCCATCCTAGGTGTTTTGTGCACTACTATTTCTTCCATACTAGAGCATCTGCCTTCCTCTGTCCTCCCTGTACTTATCTCTCTTCTGTTTGCCCAGGCAATTAGTCTCTCATGCCGTCGACATGTTAAACTCTGCCAGACAGCAGGACAGAAATGAAGTGGGACTGCTTTGCTGGAACACGTTAGTGGGCGTCAAGTATTCAGCTGCAGACAGTCAGACATGCCTGAAGTTGTGGTTGCTCTAATCACACACCAGAGGCTCCAAGGGCAGCAAGTTTACTCCTTTCACTTTCCCAGCACACTCCATCCTCCTCAGGATACCTAGAGCAGTCCATGAAACTTGAAAATGGCTGGATGTGGTGTTTAAGTGTCATCATGCTGTATTCAGCCTGAGAAATACTTCCAAATCCCTAGGCTGAGTGAAACCCAACACAGGGTCCATCAAATAAAATAACTCAATCCAATGCATAGCACACTAGCAGCAAAATAACTTTCTGAAAATCCAGTATGCTGAACTCAGCCAGTAGTTAGCCCATAAGCTATATGGAGAGGTCTGCAATGCATGTCAGAATATCTTTATTTATTTAGAAGAGTGAATGAGTTCAGTGCTCAGGTTCCCATGTGTATCTGATACTCAGACCATTTCAGGTCTGAAAAATACATTCCCATCACCCCAAACTCATTTCTGTTTGGAAGTGCCCAGAGCAAAGAGTAAGTCTTGTAGCTTGATCTGAGTATCAACAAGTGTTTGAAACGTGCTTCTGAATAGCAGAAGCAGAGCTTTATGAAGGTCCAAACTTTGTTTGCCTAATCATCTTTCAAATGACACTGTCTTATGCAGTCAGTGTATTTATATAGGTAACAAACACTGTGCTTTCAGAATCTCCTTTGAAATCTAAGGACTTCAAAGCACGACAACTGACCAAACCTCACAACATCAGTATGAGGTATCACTGTTGAAATTTAATAACTAATACAGCATGATAGAGTACGTATAGAACCCAGAAAACAACTATCAAACCAGAAAGATTGGGTACCTATACAACCTATAGACACTTGGAAAGAAAAATGTGTTTCTGAAGCTGCAAGTCTTTAGGGAGAAAAATAAATCAACCTAATGATACTGTTTTCCCTAAAGTGTTCAATCACTGATGCTTTCATGTTATTTACTGAAAATTCCCAACATAGATTACTCTATGAAAAATGATGGGGAGTCTGAACATTTCTTGCTGCCAAAAGTGAATTCCTCAAGAACAGAAGCCTGATCTGTCGCCGAGAATAGAAACACGGGGGAACAGATAATAACCAAAAAAAGCCTTGGAGAAAATGGCTTAGATTAGAGCTGATTGTTTTGATATCAGCAGAACCATACGGTCTTCCTACTCATGAGTAGCTGATGTCTGCCTGATAATTTGCAACATGGGCACATTTGCTGATATATGGGCTTCCAAAGGTGCATCAAGTGATACTGTCAATTGCTCTGAGACCCACTGCAAGCACAAAATAATTACAGCAAGGGAGCTGGCAGACACATTTCTTGGCTTCAGTATCTGCTTGTGAAAAAACTTGTCGAATTTGGGCCAGCTAAACATTCTCTGCTTCAATAACCCTAAATTAAGATAGGGATATGCATATCTGCTTCGGAGAGGAACTGTGAAGTAAATGTAGTAGTAGCTGTAAAGTAAGTGAGATCTTCTGAACTACTGTTGTGTATGCGCTAAGTATTATCAACTCAGTAGTGGTCAAATATCTCATTTGTGCATGGCTGTGATCAGGACTCTATTTCACACAGGCTCCGCTTCCCTTGCCAAATTACAGGAATTAGAGAGAGGGATCTATTCTGCCATGAATCGGGAACAGGATCAAACTTGAAATGAACTTAAACTTTGTCTTCCAACTGACAAGTGTGCCTTTTGGGGGTGAAATTAGTTTTTGTTTAAACCTTACTTGCTGAGAGTTTTCCAATAAAAAAAATATCTCTGACTCCTTCCTTCTTTCTTCAGCACAGGACTTGCACATTAGACTTGTTTCAAAGGACAGTGGTGGCTTAAAATGAAAGCTGAGCAACAAGGAGGGAGAAGGGGAGTAGGAAATAGCTTTGGCATGCTTGCAAGAGTCAGACCATCAGTTTAATTGCAAGATTAAGATTGGTAAAACAAGATGCTACACAATCGAAAGAACACATTTATTTTTGTTTTAATTTTTTTCTGGTGAGTTGAGAAGTAATTGACGGGTATGATCAAAAGAATGATCAAACTAGCTTAGCCTACCTTACTGTTTCCACAGGGGCCAATACTGTTTCAAATTACGGTATAAGAAATCTGAAAGATCTTTGTTGTGTTCATTTTTCTTTACTGTGTTAAAAAAAAAAAAGTGTTTGGAAATTAATCCTTTCTGCTTCAGGTACTCTAAGCCTGCCACAGAAAGGCACAGCATGTATTCAGTCTGGATCAAAGTGAAAAATGCAACAAAAGGCACAATTCTGAAAGTTGTAAGGGCCCCTCCAGCTTCTGCAGAGCAATGGGACATCATGTGCTTTGTGGCACGATGCCTTGAATGACAACTAAAACATTTCACAGCAAATGTATGGAACAATTCACAGCAAAAGTGACAGCTGTCATTCATCATCATGATATTGGTTATTTTGGTAACCAGGTTTGTATAACCGCCTCCATTAAAAAAAATATATATCCTGAAATGCTAGAAAACCACAAAGAGGCAGCAGCCCAAAATAAAATAAAAAAGCCCATGCTGTATTTATAGGACTTTCTAGAAAATCAATTTTTGCTGACGTACTCTGACTCACAGAAAAAAATGCAGCTTTTTCTCTTAGTTCCAGTTTATAAATAAGTGTGTTACATGCACAGTTTATAGTAAATCTAGGCAAAAGCACTCTTACACCAGTGTTTGCCATTTGGAGATATTTAACAAATGTCATGCTGATGGGAAAAGTGTTTTCTGAGAGTTCCCCAAAGCAGGCCCAGCACCTGACGACCATTAACAAGATCAAGTTCATACACTGATTCAAAGCAAAGCCGAGCCCTTATGTAGAAAAGACACCAATCAGTTCAGCAGATTCTGTATTTTGGTATTCTCACAACAAGCTCCATGAAAATTTTATGATGAACATTTGTATGATGAACCATGTCTAGAAATAGGACAGTGAGCTGACTCACTCTATTATGAAAGGAAAACAGAGGAGCTCTCTGCAGCTCCTTAAGAACTTCTCTCCACCATTCACTCAAGAGTATTCTGGACAGAGATCCAAAGTACCCCATTTAGTGTACAAATGGTCCCACACATTATCACACATATTAAAAACAGAACCAACCCAAACCAAACCCTGCTCCCTGCAGGCCTGGGGGCAGGACAATGCTGCCTAAGCCCTAGCAGGACTCCCTTTTCCACCAACCCCAAAAAAGGACTTGCCTTTTGGCCAATCACCCGTGGCCCCAGCCCTGCTCCTGGCCAGCCCCACGCAGCCACAGGGGTACATAAACCCTCCCAGCCCATCCCTTGTCAAGGTCTGTTTTTTTGCCTCCAGCATTTTGGTGTTTGGAGTGGTTTCTAGTAGCTAGTTTGGGGAGGACTCTAATAGAAGAAAGGGTGGCCTCATCGATAGAGAGACTTAAACAGTTAGAGCTGTAATACGAAGATTAGAGGAAGGAGGTTTGTTCTCTTGGTTCCATTTGGAGTAGCAATATTGATTTGTTTTGTGACCTAGGCTAAAAGCACTAATGTCTTAATCTTACCATCAGATTAAAAAATGTTGGTAATGTTTTGATTTAAAAGGTCACAGTTAAGAATATTATGTAAAGTGTTTTGATGTACTTGAGTAAAAGACAACAAAGAAATATAAAGCACTAAAGAACAAAAGATATCTTGCATAAAACCAGCATAGGGTAGCTATTTATATGCGTGCCTGTATTAAGCAGGCTTCTTGAAAAGTAAATATAGTTTGCTTGTTAGATTATTCAAATTTTGCTATATTTGAGCAATCCCTGCAATTTTATGCAGTACAGCAGCTGTTAAGTAACAGTTTGTTTATACGGAAACTTGCGTTTCTAAGGAACTTATAGTGTTTCATAGAGATTGTGTGCTACTATACCATTGTATCTCGCTGTGTATGAGCTGTCTGTTCAGCTAGGTCTTTTATTCTACAATTGCTGGGGGAAATAATATGACTTGAGACAAGCATGCCATAGCAGCTTCCTTTTCTCAGAAAATGTGAAAATATGTACTGCTTGGTGGCTGCCTCGGAAGATGGATGGGTGCTTAGGCTCATCTGCTGCTATAACTTTTAAGACTAATAAGGCTAACTTAAAGAAACTCTTCTGTGGCACAAGCTGTCCTTCTGTGAAAACTCAGTCTTAAACGCATAATTAAAACACCATCCTCTTCTGTTTGTGGGTTTTCCCTTTCTCTCTAGCTATTGCTTGGGTAGATAGTGTCATGTAATAAAAACTTCTTGTGTTTTATGTAGTGGGATTTTTAGGCCTTTTCTTGTCAATGATGGCCTGTGTTATCCTGATAGGAGAAAGCTCCTGAACAACGAACAAACAGTCATGTAGTGTAATCCAAGGACTGCATGGATCACAGCTTTTGGAAATAAAACAAGTGGATGTGAGGCAAAATGAAGCATGCCATGACCTTGTGCTGATGAAAAGACTACAACGAGGTAGGTGCAGGAGTGGAGCGGGACAAGACAGGCCGAGTCGAGGCTGCTATCCAAGCTTGGAGGGGATCTGGGTGAACTTGTTGGGGCATTTTAGTCAGAATTTGGGATCATCCCTAAAACCCTTCCGCGGAGTACAAAACGGCAGCTGCTGTAGCACACTGGGCTCGGCCTGGCCCCCCACGCTGGGTGCTGCGGGGCCGGCCGAGGCCGGTGCCCGGCGGGGGATGCTCCGCGGAGCCTGTTCCCGGCTGCAGGGAAGCCCCGCCGGGGGCGCTGAGCCGCCAACACATGTGGGAGCGCCTTTTTTTTGTTTGTGGTGCTTTTTTCCTTATTTCCTCTCTCTCATCAGCCGCTAGGTAACGCTCCGGCCAGGTGCCAAGGGAGGGTGTCTGAGGGGAATGGTGCGGCGGGACCTCTGCCTCGGGCCTCCCCCGCCATGGCGGGCAACCCCCGGCCGAGGTGGGGACCCCGCTGAGGGAAGCGGCGGGCCCTTCCGGCCCTGCTTCCTTCCCGACGGGACGGAGCCCGGCCGCGCCCCGCCGCCGCCCGGCCCGTTACTCACCAGCCGCGCCGGGCAATCTCGGCGGGGGAGCCGCTCGCCCGCCAGACCTCCCCCCGCGCCGCCGGGGCCGCCATCAGGGTCACTGGCAAAGCGGGAGGCCACGGCGCCGGGGACCCGCGGTGGCACTTCGGAGCGGCCTCAAGAAGCCGGCGTCTGGTTGGTGAGATCCCGCGCGGCCACCCGTACGCCGCGCGGTGATTGGCTCGGCCAGGGTGGCGCGCGAAGCCGAGCATCCGCCCTGGCGGCAGGTCGGGGCTAACCCTGAGGGGAGCCTGAGCGGCGGCTTGGCCCCGGCGGCGGCGGTGAGGCGGGGAGCACGGCCGGCGGAGCGGCGATCCCTCTGGCCCCGCGGCTGTCGAGATGCCGTCGGAGGGACGGTGCTGAGGGGCAGTGAAGTGACTCCGGGGCGAAGGGCATGCGGGTGGGGTGGAGAGAGCCCAAGAGCGGCCCGTGGCCTAAGGCTCCATCCTCTTGGCGAAGGCAGGCCGTGGTGGGTGCCCCAGTTAAGCCAGGATGAGGGAGAAGGGGTATCCCGTTGCCAGGGCTGTGCCTCTGCAAGGGGAGGGTGACACCTGCAGATCTTCCTCTGAAAAGCTGCTTTTGCCGTAAAGTAACCAACTGACTGGACGCCTCAAAGGAGCTGTGAGGTGAATGCCCACGCTGGGTGCCAGATGCACAGGAAGTCGCGGTGGGAAGGTGCACACAAACGTACCAAGCCGGTAATCTAACGGGAAATTTAAGCCACTGCAGAATCTAAAAGGAAACCAGAGGTGTGAGGCAGATGGACCATTTCTGTGCCTCTGTTTAGAGATTTGGGTTTTGCCTTCTGAATTCGTAGTGGACTGTCTACATCACAAAGATGCATGTCCCTTAGTTTTAGTTCCTTCCCCATTCCTGTAATTCATTGCAGAGCTTGTATTATCCCAGGTTGTGATGCAACAGTTACCATGTGATATTTTTCTTTACAAAACCGATGTTCATTAGTTTGCTAAACTACAGATGCCAAAGCCTGGTGCAGTTGTTTGCAATTTTATGGGAATAAATTGTACAAAGAACTTAAGCTCTGCACTGTTTTTCCCTGCAGATGCAGTTTTGGACAAGAATGTAGTAGTTTGGAGTGTACTTGATACTCCTTTGAGACAGTCTGTTTTCACAGGGTCGGGATACACACAGAGTGCAGGAGTTCTACAAGTGTGACTTCAGGTCTTAAATACTAAATACAATCTCAATTTTAGTGAGGAGAATGAAGGCCACAAAACTGGTTTTCCTGAGCTTGTTACCCAGAACAATTCCCTAGAATCAATTAACAACAACAAAAAAAAGCCCACAACTCAAATACACTTGAATGACACTGTAAATGTATTTGGTGTCTTAGAAGGAAATAAAATGGCTGGTCTGGGGGACTTTATGGTGTAATTTAGAGACAGTACAAGGAAGAGTATGAATGTGTTACTGGAATTGTAATAACATAAGATTGTGAGTTGTGCTTAGTGCTGCACGAGCATCTCATTAGTTCCTCTTTGGGTTGTTCCACGCCCAATAAAATCTACTTACTTAGTAGAAGGCTGTAAATAAAAGGTCAGAGTAAAGATACATCTTGAACAGAGATCCAGAGTCTGGATTATTTTGCCTCTGACACTGATTCCCTGTGGGTTTTGAAGAAGCCACTAATAAAACCTGTTTTCACTCACAAGTATGCGGTGTATAGCATTTCTGTCAATGAGATGTGCCGTTATAGGGGCTGATAGACCAGGCCTTTAACCTGTTTGTGCCTTTATTTCCTCCCTGATAAATCTGATCTAACTTCACCTCAGAGCGATTTAGGGACCAGTGCTTGTAAAATGTGTTAAGATTAAGCAGAAAACATTATCAAAATGCATTATTACACGGATGGCTGCAAGAGCAGAAACACCCTTGAATTGGACAATGTTGCTATAGATTCAGAAATAGGGCAGGTATCCGGAGAGCACTTTTCCCATGTATTCTGGTACTAGATGACGAAGGGAAAACTCAAAAGGCAAATGCTGTGAAGTACTCAAATGGCACTAAACTGGTATGATTTTTGGGTCTGAGAACTTTGGTGTAAAGATCTGTTCTACAAGAAAGTACTCTCTTAGGTTAAGTCATCATCCTCTCTATTTTTTTAATATTTCGGAATTGTGAATGAGTGGTCTAAAGGTAAACAAGATAATGCTACTTTTGGATGTTTATAGTTACGTGATATTCTGGTATAGAAAGCTCAGATCAGTCAATTTTGCCTGCCGATTAAGATCACTTCCCATACTTGCTTCAAAATAGCTATTTAAACTGTTCCTTGGGTGCTTTTTTTTGCATCCTTGTACTTCTTGGAATTGTTTCACTGTGTAAAGGCCGCCTCCTATATCATTTTGGTAGGAAGTGAGTTTACAGAAATGAAATGTCTACTAAAAATCTATGTGCATAGTCTTAAAAAGCTTAATTTCATGTTCACCATGTTTTCAGCGCAGGGATATACTGTCTCCTCTTGGGACCACAACATATGGGCAGGGACGTGGCTCAGTTTGCAGTACGCTTCCGCCTCTGAATGGCTTGCACTGCCTGACATATCCAAAGGAACTATTTGACCTCCCTGCATGTGCCTTTCAGTCAGTCCTCATCTGCTGCGGGTAGAGCAGACATGAAAATTTGAGTAGGACCACTTTAAAGCAGGTATTGTATGCAAAAAAAAAAAATCTTTCTTTGCCTTTTTTTTAATTAAGGTCTCTGGCAAGATGTTGAAGTTGCATTTTAATCAATATTTGATGAGTAGCATTTCTGAACAGTCATGTAAAATAATTTAAAAATTAATTAAATCAGTGAGAAAATTTTGTACTGTTTAGAAAAGGCAATTGCTGTATGTCTGATTCCCCCACCCCTTTGCACATTTCATGACAGATGATAGGAATTGACCATATTTCTAATGTGTGTAGTGATAAGAGGAATTAAAAGGGGAAGATTGATACAAAACCTGTCTGAGCCTTAAAAATTAAAAGCAGTAGTTGAGTTGAGTTGACCAATACTTTTACCATAGCTAAAAGGAAGACAGTATTTCATTTTAGCTGAATATTACCTCCCAGCTCCTGTGTATTGTTTAATAAATAAGGGAAATGCATGTAATTAAATGTCTAATTATAAAAAAATAAGTGAGAAGATACATTCCTCAAAAGAGAGAGATTCTTAGTAATAAACAGCATCTGCTTTGTTTTCCTCTGAACTGAAAGGTAATTGAACTGACAATTCCAAGCTATCCTGAAAATGACAGATGACTGAATTGGGAGTAGGAAGAAAGCAGAAGCCCTTTTGTACTAAAGAAAGGGACATGGCACACTATAGTTGGATCTGGGTCCCTTTTACAGATTTCTTTCAGAGCTTAAGCAGCTCTGGATGACCCCAGCCAACTCATTTTATTGTTTAATTTCTTAATGTCAGCAATGGCTATTACAGTTCCCAGGTAAAGCAGCGTTTTCTACATAGTCGTTTTTATAACCATCTTGTCCTTTCTTCCCTTTGTGACCATAGAAACACATGTGGTACAGAAGTGAATCTGCTTTTATTACGTTCTTCCTAATTCACTCAGCTTTACTGTAACACTCATAGGTGGTTTTGTTTTGGACCTTTTTTCTGCTAGTTTTGAAGCTAGGCTAACTTTTCCTGTCTCTTGGTCTATAAAAGTCAGAAGGCTCCCTGTTTGTCTCACATGGTGATTAAGCTGCTTCACAAGTGCTCTTGAGGTCTGTAATGAGTAAAATTGTGAAGCTGTTTTGGCAGATCAGCTGTTCTGTCTGGGTCACAAGCAGCAACACCTATTTACTGCTCTTGGACAGATTCACAGAAACAGACAGTTGTGATAACATTTCAATACGTATGTGAGAAAGCCAGAGCAGGGCATTAGGAGGGTTTCTGAACAGGAAGAGCTGGCTGATGGTTAAAGCAAGGCTCACAAGTCAGGACCTATGCATTCTGTTCCTAATGCTGATGAACATTGTGGCATTAGTTTATTGTATGGCATTAGGCAAGCCTTCTATGCCTCTGTTTCCCCATTTAAAAAATATGCATATTTATATTGTTTATATGTGTATACATCTATTATATTTCTTTGATATTGTTGCCCTTAACACTAACACAAAGCTGCAAACTAAAATTAAACTAAATCGTCAGTATACAGCAAAGTAGTTGTCTGATTCATTCACTATCCTACTCTCTAAAGAATAGACACAGAAAGCAAATTTGGACAATTGTTTTTTTCCTTAGCTTTGCTGTCCGATTCTCTGATTAGTACTGTCACACGATGTTCCAGATACAGGCATGGGGGGAAATTCTGTATCTAGACCAGAATCCTAGATCTTGAACTAAAGTTTTAGAGAAACTCTAATAATAGTCAAGTCTTGTAGATTCCATCAATGGGCCAAGGTTGTTTGGTGACCATTTTAATACTTAATTATGAATGAAGGGGATTCATTGCCTTTTCTATCTGTAAGTAGGATCTGCAGGTCTGTTGCATGTGACCTGACTTAAGACTAGCACCTAGATGCTAGGTATTCTCAAGTTATTTAGCATCTTCCTAGAGCACGTCATACTCATTGCTCTTTTGTTGCATCAGGTGCATATGTGAAGCAACTTATGCTCCAAGACAGACTCAAACAGGTAGTAAATAGAATAGTTTTGGATTTTATGGCTAATGTCCCTGGCTTGATTATTACACTGAGGCCAACATGGGTTGACGTGAGGAGAAAAAAGGCAAGAAGGTAATGTTCATGCAACAAATATCAACAGCTCCATTCCCAGCATTCCCTTCTTGCTATGCCTACATTCCAGGCATTCCCCTTTTTGCCGCACCCACTTTATTCCTGCTCATCTCAGACAGAGGTACATAGCAAGTCAGTTCCCCTACAGCTGTCAGAACTGTCTTATGGCATTAAATTTTCAGCTTGCAAGGAAATTGATCAGGGCTGTCTTGAGTTATCTATGTCTGTTCTACATTCCCCATAGCAGATTGTCTGAATTGTTTTCTATGGGAGGAAGCTTCCTCTCTTGGTTCATCCATCAGACTGCTTAAATACAACTATGATACCACATACAGTGTTATGCTATGTGAACCACAACAATATAACGCGGAATCTCAATGTGAAATTTTAAGCATCTTCAGATGTGTTGAACCAGTTAAGGTTTTGCTTTAAAAAAAAAAAAAATCACTACAATTCTTTGAAATCAGGAAATGCATCAGAGGAAGAAAGGTGCATGTTAGCAATGTATTTTATCACAATTACTGTGCCAGATGCCATTTAAAAAAAATGATTACAGCAGACACAAAGTTCCTTAAATTGGCAATTGTGTATTGTAGTTCATGATGACTGCAGATTCTCATGTCTGAGGAGAATGGGCTTAGGAGCAAATGTGGAGACTACAGAAAGGATGAAGTGAGACATCTTGGAGAGCTCCAGCAGAAAAGCTTCCTCTGCCTGTGGTTGAGCAGATGCAGAGGCTGAAGCATGTGGAATGTAGGGTTAAGCCACATCGTTGTAAGCAATTTCTTTGCATTTCATAAGTTTGTCAGGAAGCTGATCTGCTGTGAAATACCGTGCTGATGAAGCAAGGACTTGCTCAAGGCCAGAGGTTCCTTTGTTAGAGCTGAGATGTGATGTCAGATTCCAGCAACCACCGAGTAGTTCCTACTCATGAATGACACCCTCCTGTTTTATCTTTGATACTGACAGTATCTAAAGTACTCAGATGTTAGATTTCTTACTTTTGATTGATTAGAAGCCTTAAAGAATTTGGCCTCATGCAACTTTGCATCAACTTAACCTCTATGAACTAAGGAACTACCAGTTAAGGATCACTTTGTTCTCCACTCTAGCTTGGATTTTTCTTGTTGCAGCCTCTGCTCCACCTGAGAGATATGATCACATTCTGGGCTCTTTCTGTGTCTTGCACTATCACCAGAAAGATTCTGCTGTAGTTAAATTTGCTCACAATGCACGCAGAATATGGAGACCACACTAGCTCATTCTTTCATTACTGTGTCAGTTCACAAGCTTTTAACTTGTGTTTGCCAATAGAAAGAACAGATATGAATCAAAGCTAGAGCAAATATTTTCTGACTATGAACCCTTTCTAAGTTCAATAGCTCTCCCAGTAGTTCCCAGTTGCTCTTTTGTTTGAGGCAGAGGCCCCTGGGCTCCAATTTAAGCTCTGACGCTTAGTTTTCAAACACCTTTGAAGTTGCATGTGTTGATGCTCTCAGCAAGTGGGAGTGAGAGGTCACTTTTTTTATTCCTTTAAAAGAAAAGAAACAGTCTAGAATATCTTCCTGGTTAGCATTTAGCTTCTTGCGTCAGCCCTACAAGGAAGTACATTTACTTCATACAGTAGCACTAAGATGGTGACAAAAATTAGGAACGGGTACATCGTATCTCTTTAGTAGATTAGAGTTAATAGAGTTGCTCGTCTGGAGAAGCAGTATGTTAAGACAACATACGCTAAGTTCATGCATTTGCTGTGACAACACTAGACAAAGTTAATCTTCAGATGACAAACAGTGGGAGTTCTGAGTCCTAATAATGCAAAAGTTTCCATAATAATTAAATTCCATTGCAAGGACACAGACATTAATGGAGCATAGTTTAAAGACTGTGTCAAGATAAGGCACGTATTATCACTAGGGTTTGTCTTCAGTAGCATTTGTGTTAACATAACTGCTGTTACTGACGTTAAACTTCATGTCTTTAGTAACTATTGTCTTTAGTCAGTAGCATGGTATTAATATGAATATTCCAAGCAGCAATTTTAAACCCTGAGTGGCTGCTTACACAAAAATACAGTTTTTAACAAATATTCCTCTGATCTACTTATAGCAAAAAAGTATTTATTTCCCCAGACTGTTCTGATATGTTTAAAAAGGTATCCATAAGAAATGTCAGACACCAAGATTTTTTTCTTACCCTTAGTGCTTCTTAAAATACTCAGAGCTAATCTTAGGTTATACTTTATCACCACAAACTGTCATAGAAAATTCAAGCAATTCCTAGACTACAAAAAAAAAAAATAAATAAAAAATTAAATTGATCCTCTAGCAAAACAATGTCTCTGCTGCCTTTTTCACCCTTGCTTTCAGCTGTGCCAGGGTTCCAGCTTTTGCTGTAGTGAAGCAGCACTGTATTTGCACAATAAGTTGTATATTTTTATAAAGCATTAACTTGTTTGCAAGCTGGGAGAACACTCTATGTTAGTTGGTTTGCAAGCAAGTATATCTTAGCAACTCCTTTATCAGGAATATCTTGCCTTAACACTTTGATCTCTGCTATTTCTAAAATTTGTTGCTTGTTTGATTTTCTAGGACTGCCCTTTTAAAGTTGGGCAGCTGCAGCCTCTTAAAGTAGCTATCATTCAACTGGCAGCTGTTAGCCGTATCTGGCTTTTCAAGTCCAGCTAAAAGTAGCTGCTATAACTTTTCTGAGAAGATGTTATTTAACTTATAGAAGGCTTATGACCAACTTCTAAATCTTCATTTTGAGGTCATACGTGAAACCGGAGATTCTGTAAGCCTGTTCCAGGAACAAGTACTGGGGACTTGAGGGATCTTAGAATCTAGCTCGGATTTCATCAGTCTTTGTCATCCTAGATGAATCATTTCTGCATCCTCAGAAAGAACGCCTGGAACATTTATAAGATCCTCAACTCCTGTAGCTCTTTTTCTCCACCCTTTTTAATTTTTGAATGAAGTATTGTGAGAATTCACACCTTCCCCCAACACCCAAATCTGGAGAAAATGATCTTGCTAAGGGTTTAAACCACAAATTTCATCCAAAAATAACCTCTCGGGAATCTTTATCAAGCTGCTTAAGTATTTGTAACGAGAATGTCAGCAGGCAATGTTTGCAGGGTTTGTAAACCAAATTGTCTGAGGTAGCAGTATATATTCTGATGTTATTCTAATCTTGGCATGGATGAAACTGTGACACCCCCCTGCAGAGTACAGCTGGGGTGATCTGTGGGGGGAGGTTGTGTGAAAGGAAAAAAAAAAGGGGAGGGGGGAAGACAGTGGGTTTAATTGGAGGCTGAAAATATGCATCTCTGTCATAAAACAAAGTATCGATTATCTACTGTGCCTAAATTAGATGTAGCCTTGGTCCAGAATAATCCTAACTTGACCTGAGCCCAGATGTGAACTCTGCAGCGTCCTGGGGTACCTGCTGTGCTTGGACCCCACCAGGGTTTAGGCCTCAGCATCTTTTTGGGGGTGTGGGAGTGGGGCGCAACCTATTGGGGGGGGGTAACCCCTATAGTTGGCTCATCCTTTCAGGGGAGTGGGAATACACTTGTAGAAAGCCTCTAGGTCAGAGACGAGGTTTCCTCTCCAGAGCCAGAGGAAAGCTTTTTTTATTCGGTGGCTTTATCGAGGAATCGAGCCCTGGTGTTTACCTAAACAACTGCTTTACTGTACATTGTAATTAGCCTTTTCAAGCTAGAAGAATGTTAGGAGGGTCATGTAGTTAAACCCTGGAATTAGTCGCCTGTGCAACCTGAATTTTGCCCTCTGTGCATGTTTTAATTGCCATGTGTGATCACGCTGTGTTTTTCCTACGGCCTGGTGCCTTCATCAGCGTTCGGGAAGGATGCTCGGTGTTGAGTAATGGCTCTACCAGCAAATCCTTTACCTAAACCCCGAGTGGTTTCACCTCCAGAAGCCTGTACTCGTGGCCTCCTCCCCCGGGGAGCTAATGCAGCCCCGGTAGAGCACGGCCCGTACCGGAGCGATGCTCGGTACCCCGCCTGCCACCGCTCCCGCTCGCTCCTGCTCAGACGGCGCTGCGCACGCGCGGTGAGTCCCCGCCCTCCCGCCCGGATGGCGCAGGCGCAGCTCCCGCGGCGGGCGGGCCGCCATCGCGGAGGGCGGCTGACAGGGCCGCTCTCGCGAGAGTTGCAGCGGGAACGGCGGCGGCGGCGGAGCAGGCGGCGGCGGAGCAGGCGGCGGCGGCGCGGCGGCGCGGCGGGCGGGGGGGGGGGCCGCGGGACGGGGCCGTAGCGGCAGCCGAGGCGGCGCTGGAGGGGCGGCCGGGCCGGGCCGCGGCGGGCCGGGCAGGCGGCGAGGACCCTCGGGCGGGGCGGCGGCCCCCAGCGCTGCGCGGTGAGTCGAGGGGGTGTGTATGGAGGGCGGGCGGCGGGCCGCCGACCCACCCCCCCCAGCTCCGGTGAGGCGCGGGGAAGGCCCTTCCCGGCGGGGCCCGGTTCCCCTGCCCACCGCGGGCCTTGCAGGGGTGGGGGACATGGCGGCGGGAGGCCCCCGGTGCCGCGGCCTGGGCCCCGGGGGTGTTCCGCCTCCCCCCGCTGCGCTCCGCGGGAGCCGCCTCAGCGCTGCCCCTGCGCCCCGGTGCTGTGGGCCCGGGCTCTGCGGGGCCGGCGGGGGTCGGAGTGAGGCCCCGGGCTGTGGAGGCGTTATCTGCTGGGCGAGACTGCCTGTCGAGGGCCGCGCTCCCTGTTTGGGTCCGCCGGACGGGTTTTGGTCTTGGGTCGTTTCCCTCTTTGCCGTGCGTCTGTGGAGGGTTGGCTGGTGGTGGTTATTGGGACTTATTTTTAATATTCCCCGGAAGAGTTCCGTAACTTCTGGCCGCTTCCCGAGGTTAAAAGGTTGTGAATACCCTGTAGGCAGGTTAACATCCATACCTCTCTTTCTCCGAAGACCTTTCGGGTCATGTTTCAAATGTGAGTTGCTATGATAAGAGGGAGACTTTTTTTCTCTTAGCCTCTTCTTTCTCTTCTGAACTTCCTGCTTGAGATTCAGTGTTGGTTTTGTGGGATAAGGTTTAACTTGGCAATATAGTTTCAAATAATCTGCAGAAGACAAGGATGCAGTCTTGTTAACTCCCACAACGTCTGACTCAGACATCTCTTTTATAACCTAAAGAGAAAAATACTCTGTAGAACAGTTAATAACTGTGAGAGCAATTCATAGATAAGTATAGTGTTTAGGGAAGTTCATTCCTTGTTTTGAAATTATTAAATGCCTGTGGTCAAGTGCAAAAATTTGAAGGGTCACAGATTGTTAATCATCTTCAAACACAGTGTTGTTTGTAGTCCATTTCTGGGCAAACTTAGGATATTTGATATGAGAATTTGTGCCATCTTTTATGATGATTAAGTAATGTAGTCTTTTAAGTATTTCATAATACCAGGCAACCTTGTAACATTTGAAGCTGCTATATGCAGTTTAAAATAAGAAAAAAAAAAATTGTCAATAAATAAATTCTGGCAGAGGTGAAGTTTTCTATTGTCTGATAAAATAATTTGATCAGGTAAAAATTATCTGTGCTTTGTGCTGTAGCTTAGTTTTGTAAGTGATATCTTGACTCGTCTTCTAACAAGATATTCTTGAGGAAGTTCGTATGTATTAAGCTAGTAGATCACGAGTAGCATTTATGACCCTGAATGTTCTAGCTTTTATATGTTGATAATTTAATTTACATTTTACCTCATTCATTTATTATGTTATACTTCCTTATTTGGCAAATTTGAATTAGTGCTCTGCCCTTACAATTTTTTCTTTCTATTCTTTTGTCTAGAGCCTGACACTTAACATTTCTGCATGTCTTCCAGATGATGTATCCACACATTTTTCTTTCTGCTACCCTCAGTAATGTTTTGTCCTATAACAGCTGATGAAGCTTAGGATTTGATTCTTTGCAAAATCTTCCACTGAATGTATCTTCTTTCTTCCCTCGCTTTGGCTTTTCTAAACTGTCTGTTCTTCTGTTCCTGCCCGTATCACTTTCCAGAAGAACAGTAAAACAGTGGAAAGAGAACAATGAGAAAGCTCTCTCTTGCTAAAAAAAAAAAAAAAAAAAAAAGCTGTTGGTAAGAGCAGTGTAAAAAGCCTACTTTTGCCTGTGTTTTTTGAAATAGCTTTTGGAAAGAACGTGAGAATTGTCTCTTGTTGGCTACAGGAGGTTTGTATTTATAATTACTTGTATTCCATCCTGAGCTGCAGCACTGTATTGCTAATAAAAACTTACTGTTAGCTGCATCTGCTGCCTTTTCTTCCTCTTCACCCTGTCAGATTTCTTAAGAGGAAGAGAAGTATCTTTCTCCAAATCACAGTAAGGCAAGAGATAAAAAACATACTGATATTCTTAGAAATCTTAGTCATTTCTCTTAGGATAATCTGATAGTTCTTGTAATGCGTATTCATTGTATTCACGTTTCGACTGTTATTCATTCATACCTGTCTTGCTCAGTTTGAAGTCTGTGGAGCTGGGGTATTTGCAGTGTGTCCTGTTGCACTGCCGTGTGCCTAAAGCAAATACCTACAGCTGTGCTCTCAGGGGGTAGAGACCTACCACTACTTCCCCAATAAGCTTGTTCTTTCTCTTCTTGTGTGGTGGGTTTGTTTGTATTTTAATATTATGTGGCTGAATGTCTATCAGAACTTATTTAATAAGATCAGTGAAGAGCAAATGCTTTCTAAGTTACTTAAAGGGAATTGATGTTCTAAGTTTACCTTTTCTGACATTAGCTGTGTAAGTGTCTTGGTTTAATATTTTCAAAGCTTTTCCCTAATTTATGTGTAACTTTCATGCCTAAACTTCAGCTATGCTTTAGCCTAAAGTCAGGATGGTTAAAGTTTTGTTCTACACTGCAGCTGTTGTTAGTGTTGTTACCTAGAAACATCACTCCTTTATATGCTGACAATATATTATGATGGTGGTAGTAATATGAAGGCACATTTAAAGAAAATTGCGTGATGAATCTCTTTCATCTTGAATTGTGCTGGAAAATTTCCCAATGTTGTACTATTGCTAGGCTTAGGGAAATGCCGGTATAAGTTCTTGGAAATGCTGCATCAGTTTCTCTAAGTTGTGTGTTAACTCCTTCAGTTAAAAAAAGTTCTTAGATGCTACTGCAGTACCAGCTAGTAACGCTTTTGTACCCCAAAGAAAGGAACATTTAGCAATTGGCAGTAATTTCTTTCTTTAAATGTCTTGAGCTTATAATGTATTCTTTAAGTTGTGCAACTTGCTCTTAAGTTCTTCAGTTTGGAAGTTAGGGTTTTCAAGCAGTATTCCCTTAGCTGATGGTGTTTGCATGCCCATATGATGGTACCCATCTTCAAATGTAGCATTGTGCTGTTTGAAACACGAAAACCTTGCTGCCAGCAATATTTATCCTTTAAGAAGGAATAGAAACCAATGACGTACAGGACATGTAGACAGTATGCTTGAACAACTGTTTGCATTTTCCATTGCTTTATATGCAGTCATTCATGTTGCTCCTTGATATTGTTGTAGTAGTAGAAAATTATAAATACCATCAGTTAAAAAACCGAGAGGCCTGGTTAGAAAGATGAGGAGATGGTGAGCTGAACACAAAAGATGCCGGCAAGGGGAAAATGCTCCCAGCGAAGGGAAGTAATTGTTGCTGCTTGTATGAGTATGCTTGTGTGGCGTGGAAGACTGACATCAGAAAGACAGATGCTTTTTCATCAGCATTGAAGCTAAAATGAAGTGTTTTAGAACCATGAAAATGTAACTATGATGTGCTTCATGGTTTTAGTTCTGCATGTCGGTCAAAGCTTGGATCCAGTATATTCATTTCCAGTAGCTGCAGTGGCAGAGGCAGATTGTTTAGTTGCGATCTTGGTGGCTGTTGACAGCTTTGTCAGTCTTACTGATGCTTCAGCAACGCTGTGTAGGCATACCAAAGAAAACCCCGAGCCCTGTCCACACGGGGACCTCACTAAGCTTGTCTTTTTTTTTTTTTTTTGATGAAGGTAAATCCTGTAAATACCTCTTCTCATTCTGCCAGTTCCCTGTGATAGAAATCTCAGTTCTGGTGTTTGCCTTGGGCTTCATTATTTATAGGGGAGCTGAAGGTTGGGCAAACACGGGGCTCATGGAATATAAGCATGTTAATTGCTGAACTGCACTTATGTAACGCAGGTTTTTCTCTGAAATGAGAAAATACTATTGCCATCTGCTGCCTTTGCATATAGCAGGGCTCTTTCTGGGCCATAACCGCAGAGACCAAATTAGCAGGTGCGTGGGTTCACTGGTGTTTGTCAGGTCTCTTCGGTCTTGAATTGCCATTGACAAGTACCAGCTCTCTGCTGGTTCTTCACAGGGGTATTCATGATGGTTTTTAACTTACAGACTGTCTTACTCGACTTTTTTCTGATCCCTTGCCTTCTCTGCTATCAAATGTAGCTGGAGTTAGATTAAATCCTTCTTATTCTAACCTGAGATCAAGATAGAAGCCTTTTAAATGGTTTCAGAGTGTCTATATATGCCTTGCCAGGTTTGATGTCACTTCTTCTCTGGGCCCATAAGAGATGCTGAACTCAAACTTACTGATTTTCATGCTGTGCTTATGGAGATTTTTTTTTAACATGTTCTGCTGCTCAGGACGCTGGAGTTTCAGGATGGGTGCTTTTGCCCAAACTTTTGTCTCAATGTGCTGTTATTTTAGGACACTTTTTGATAGGCATTTCAATTCCAAGAAATTCCTATTATAGAGGACCCTCAGGATTCTTCTCTGCTTTGCCTAGCTTACTGTATTTAAATTGATATGAGCTGTATGAATGGAAAAAAAACCCAAATTATCTGTGTAAGCTGCATCTCCAGCATGGCCTTTCCTAGTGGGGGAGAGGAGTGCATGGCCCTTTCGCACCCTGGGATGGAGCTGGGGGGGTTCCGGGGTTCTGTGTCCCGGGAGGGCCGTCCCGCCGGTTCCACCCCGCTGTCGTTACCGGTGCAGGAGCCGGTGCCTTCCCGGGAGAGGCGGTCCCGCTGCCGGGCGGGAGAGGGGAGGACCGGCCCTCCCGGGGCGGTGAGGCCAGGGCGGGCCCTGCCCGCCCGGCTGCCCCGGGGCGAGGGGCCGGCGGCTCCTCCCGGCGGGCCGGTGCCGGCCGCGGTGCCGCCTCCCGGGGCCGTCGTGGCGGCCATTGGCCGCGGGACGTGTCACTCGGGCGAGCCGGGCCTGGGCGAGCGGCGGCGGGAGGAAGCGGCGGCCGCGCCGCGCCGGGCGGAGGGAGCGGCCCTGGGCGCGGCCCCGGCCATCGATCCGTGCCACTTCCCCTAATGGCCCGTCTCTTCCTCCTCCTCCCCCTCCCCTAGGGCGGATCGTCCCCCGGCCTCCCTGTATGTGAGAGACGGGGCCGGCGCCTCGGAGGGAGCCGGGCCGCGGGAGGAGCGGAGGCTTCGGGGAGCGCTTCCTTCCCAGCGCCGTGCGCGGCAGCCCCAGCATGGAAGCCATCGCCAAGTACGACTTCAAAGCCACCGCGGATGACGAGCTGAGCTTCAAACGGGGGGATATCCTTAAGGTAAGTGGAGGGTGCGGGCTCTGAGGTTCCCTCTTTCGCTCTCCGCCTTTCAGCTTTTCTCCCGAGTCTCTTCCTGTCCGTCAGACCTGACCCTCTTCTGCGTCCCCAGCAAATGCCATCTCCCTTTTAACAGGGTACCTCAAGATTTCTTTAAGAGCAAGGAGAGGGTGTTTTGTTTCTGTGTTAAGCATGCATCCAAAAGTCTCTCATTTATCTCTTCTGAGACTGGAATATTTGAAAACTTAGTCATGAACATGGTAGCAAAGAAGCAGAAGTACAGGATAACCTCTACACTAAATTCCCTTCTACAAGAGGAAACCCCTTAAACTAATCAAGATCAATTTTGTATTCCTTTCCTTTGCCTCCTGCCAAGGATTCCAATATCAAAGAACAGTGATTAGATTATTTCTCAGTAGATAATCTTTTAGCATCAGGCTGTCAAATATTGGTGCTGAGTTTTATCTTCAGTCCTGATGAACTCGAATGATAAGCTTGTGGCTGAATATTTAATGGGTCTGTGAAGATATAAGTGGATGTTGGAATGCATTAGAGGAATTTTGGTCTATAGTTCTTTCAATGTATCAAAGCCTTTTTAGGCTTCATCTTTGCTATATTAAAGGAATTTGAAAAATACTTGAATTTCTAAAACTTTATTTGAAAAAAAAAAAAGGACATGCAGAACAGGCCCAAAATTTTATCTGGGGGACAAGTAAAATATAGTGATTTGGCTTCATTGAAGCATAGCTCTGAGCTTTGTTGCTTCCAAGTAATACAAAACATATTGCAGAATGTTTTAACGGAGTTTCATTCAGAGTCAGTATTTCTCCATAAATGTATAAGACGGACTTTACCTTCCTAGAGGGATGTATTTAGTATTAAAGTATTTTAAGCTGCTGCTTTCTAAAATGCTTTGAGTAGAAACTGTTTCGAGAGGTGCCTATCCTGCAGATGCGAGGCTGTATCTTTGTGTGTGCTGACAAATCAAGTCCTGCAGACCTCAGTGGGATTACTCATCTGCTCAGAATTTTTGCCAAGGAAGGGTTGGATTTTACTATTTTAAAATAAGTTGGGAAAAACAACCTCTGTGTGTAAACTTAAAATGCATCTTTTATAGCTGATATTTCAATAACATGATTGTGGCTTTGTTAAAAGTGCAGGAATATTGTGTGGCCATCAACAGCTAAAGGTTGCAAAAATGCATCCTGCTGTGAGATTGTTAACTTTTAAAATAATGTATGTATCATACATGCCAGGCCCGTAATTGGCCTAAAAATGCCTGTTAGACCTGTACACCTCAATTCCAGTGTTTATGTAAATTACCAGAATATTTCCTTTTGCAGTTTTTAAACATCCCAGACTGTCAGTATTTTAGAAGTCTTCTGTGATAATCTTTCTTTTTCTTAACCTGAGCTGTATTATTCTATTTTGGGTTACTATTAGCTGCCTTTAGCTTTTGTAGTGCATTTGAAGTAGAGCACAGCTGAAATAACCTTGTAAAAAATGCTGAACAGGAAGGAAAAATATAGTATGATGAAATATAGTTTATTTTAAAGTGTATTTATAATTATTTTTGTCTAGTTTGGTATAGGAGTTTGCTGAAGTACATGAAAAAATGTCTTGTAAAATTTGTGTTCATTTAAAATATTTACTTCTCTAAGAATTAAAGGAAAAATAACTTTTTTTTAGACTTTTGAAAGTTTAGTCTGTGCTAAAACTTTCAACTGTGTACAGTGTCCCAGTTGCTAACAGTAAGACCTTCTTGAGTCCTTGCCACTTGATGTCATCCCATAGATAGAAATTTTGTCACATGGTGGTATGTATGCTGTTACACTACAGTAATCATTGTATTTTTCCTAGAATACAGAGCGGGATTTTCCTACTCTAAGGATGCAGCATGGTAAGGTTCAATGTCTAAAACTGGCAAATTTCAGACAAATAAGCCAACAACAATTAGAATTGTTACAGTTCGCTTTACTCAGACTGACAAACTTGTGGCGCGTTGTCATTTTGAAAGTCTGGTTCACTTCAAGTGTGTTTCAGGTTGTGGAAATTAATTTCTGTCAGACAAGCCAGATCTGTTTTATTAGTGCTTTGCTCATGACAGAAATCTCAGGATATCCCATTCATGTGCCTCACGTGATCTGTCTTATTAATCCGGTCAGTCTTGCTGCCCTCAAATGAATTGGGAAGAGAAATAAACTTGTAACGTGTTGAATGCACCTGTGTGCCTTGCTCTTTAGGTATCCCTTGCTCAGATGCACATGTAACTTGATGTGTAGTGAAGACTTCTTTAAATCTAGCTATTAGATACCTGTCTTGGTGCACCTCTGGAAAGTCAAGTTAGTTTGATGGCATAACATGATGGCGAAAGATTGTTTCGCAGAGAAACATTATACCTCGGCCACACTAAGGAACGAACAAAATTTATAACGCTTCAGTTCCCACCCTTTAAAAGTTCATGTTTCTCTTTATGGGGAGAGAAGGCAAAGATGCACCCTGTCTGACTCCCTCTGACTTCAGCAGATAACTTGCCTGTGATGTCATGGTGCCATTACTGCTGCATACCCACGTATTCGGGACTTGATTGAATAGCATTTGAAGTGTAGCCATTAAGCTGGTTGTTAGTAATCTTGTGGCTGGTTTCCAAAAGTGAGTGAAGATAGTTGACCTTTGGCTTGCAATTGTAAAACAGCTGAGTGAAGAGGAAAAGTGCTTGGCCTTTTCTTTTGTGGGCACTATATAGTAAAAGCTGCTTCTATGATTTTTGTAACCCTGGCAGTATCTGCATCCCCTCACCCTTTTGTCTGGTGGTCCTGTAGCAGTGTGTGGTATTGCCATGCAGGAGATGCAAACCGACAGCTTTAAACTTCTTAAATACACTAAATACTACCTGCTGAGCCTTTTCCAGAAAAAGGAAAGGTTGCTGCTTCCTTACGTGTCTTCTGGTTACAGTACAGTGCTGCAGCTCTCAAGATCACTGTTTTCATGTGCTGGTGGTTGTTTCACAAAAGCTTGTTGGTGACTGGCATCTTACTGGGGGCGTGAAGATAACCTGTCCTGTTATTTAAAAAAGTGAAAAAAGGAAACCAAGGGGTTCCTACTTGAAATTTTGATTTACTGTTTCTCACTTTGAATAGCTGGTGATTGTCATGATGCTTTTTCAGCCTTTTCCCCTTTCACTTGCTGTGTTTATTGAAGTTGGCAGTAGCTAACTTCAGTCTCTGTCCATATTTGTTATTCAGGTTTTATGTCCCCAAAATCTGTTGTATTTCTAGCAGCTTCTGGTTTTGTTGGCCTTTGTGCTAATTGGCAAGTATCCAGAACTAAAGTGTGCTAATACTTGCTGGTGGTTTGTCAGGAGCAGGGGAGAAGGGAAGAAAAATCGTCATTCTTTGTCTCATCTCATCATTTCTTTTCTCTGTTCCTCCTACACCTAATCTGAAGTGTACAGTTAATACCATGATGCTGTGATAACTGTTTCTGCATGCTTAATGCAGAAGCACTAAACATGTTTATGGATATCTTGAATGTCAGAATTGTGGTGGTTTTTTGTTGGTTTTTTTTTTTTTTAAAAAGCTATAGACCACTGCTTCGTTTCCTCTTTCTGCTCCTTCTGTTGTAGGGTTGGGGCATAGCTGGAAAGTGATCTTCTGAAGAACTGAATAAGTTCCTGTTCTCAGTAGTTGTCAGTATAATTAATTCAGGGGGACTTAGAGATGTTTTTATGAGTAAAACTATTCAGGTGGTGTTTTAAATAGTGGACCTTCATAATCTTTAATTTTGGGATTCTCACTTTTGTGTGACGTGCAAACCAGCTGCCCTATATGCTAAAAGAAGGAATTCCTTCGCAGGGTTTTGATCATTTGACAGTTTTGTTCAGCAAAGTCAAGGTTGGTTTTCTTTTCCCTACTCTGATCATGGACTTGACAGTCGGTGCAGGTTCAGTTCACGTGATTGCTTACCACCAGACTTATTTTCTTTCTGTCAGCCTTTAAGAGGATTGAGCGTTTGCAAACAGTTGATGCTGAGATGGCGTTTTCAGTTCCTGCATGAAAAACATTTTTCTGTGGCTGGATACAGTGAAACAGTTTTGAATAAAGGGAGGAGTATGGTAAGCAAGGGGAGCACGATCTCCTCTTCTTCCTCATCCCTTGTCTTTGACTTCACCTGTGTTGGCTGTTATGTCATGGTGTCTGCTAGAGCAAAGAAATTCATGGCTTGCTGAAGAGTAGTGCAAAGACTTCCTCTGTTTTGGGTAAAATTGTCTTCACTCTTATCCTTCCTTTCCTTTCCTCACGCACCTCCTTCATCTTTCCCCATTTTTTTAAGGGGATGGACTCAGTGTGATCTTGATGTTTTTAATAGTGAGAAACAGTTTTCTGAATTAATGATTCAGGCAAATTGCAAGCACTGTGCGCTTTATAGTGAAATAGGTCAAATATTAGAACAGGTTGCCCAGAGAAGTTGTGGAATCCCCATCCTTGGAGATACCCAGACAAGTCCCTGAGCACTGTGATCTAATTAGGCTTGTTTTGAGCAGGAGGGTGGAGTGGGTGACTTCCAGAGGCCCTTCCAGTCTACGTTATTCCGTGACTTAGCTGTGAGTGTCAACTCTATCGTATGTGATGGTTGATACACTTAGGTCATGTTCCTTGACTGATGGCCTTGAACAAAGATGATATTTTTCATCAATGTGTGATCGATATTGCAGTCTAAGAAGACGAAACTGTCAGAAAATTAAAGATACTCATAAAGACAAGTACAGTTATCTCAAATGTACTTGATTTGTCGTTCTGGCAGTTGGAGATCAGTGTTACAAAAAGATGCTGCTATGAGAGCTTGCATTCTTCTGTCTGCCCAGCTATTCATGGGTATTCAATGCCTATGTTTTTAGTATGAACTTCTCAAATGTTCTTCCTCTTATGTATGATGGTTATCTGGAGGAGGGATGTGTTTTATTAACCAACTGTTCTAGGCATTGGGGGGAAGGGTTGTGGGAAGGAACTACATGACCTCCACAAGGTGCATGTGCCTAAAAAAGAAAACGCTCGTGTTCTGTATTGTGAAAGAGTCTGGACCTGCTTAGAGCTGAGATTGCATTGCTGAAGGTGTCTGTGCAGAAGCATAAACGTGGAGTATTCCAGACTGAAGGTGTAAAGTGGTGTTTGAAAGCAAGGAGTAAACACATTCCTTCTTAAAAATGGCATCTTTGTTTTTATTTAGTAGCTATTTGTGCTGATTATTTAAACTCGTCACTGAAAGCAGAGAAGAAGTAGCTCTTGTGAGCTGTGTGCTACCTGAAGCCTAGTGGAGTTTTGAATGTCAAACAGGACACCGATTAAAGCTAGTGGTCAGCTCAGCTAATTTTATTATATTGACTTAACACGTATTGCATTCTATTATAACCAGTGGAAATGATGCTATGTTGAAGCTCCAGCTGCCTTTTGCCAATTTAATGGAAGTGCTATTGTTACAGCTTCTCTGTGAGGTCCACCTTTTCATAACACTGGTGTGACAGACTTCTGAAGAGTGTGAGCATAGACATATCAGCAAATCAAATTTTGTCTTGCTAAATTATCTATCTGCTTTGTTTAATGTGTGTCGAACTGCAACCAATCTGATGTGCTTCTGTTCTTATTTACTGGCAACACAAAAATGTGTTGAACCTCTTTGGTTCAGTGACATGTCTCGTGATAACTATCTGATGAGAGAATGTCTGAGAATTTCAGGTTAATAAAATCTGTTATTCTGAGGGACATCCCAGGTGTTAATGGACTACCTTTAATTTAGAGGTTTTTTTTTGATGGAAATGTAAAGCTTGATCACAGTTGGGGGAAGAAAAGACGGATTATGACTTTCAGTGGCATGTATCAAGGAATGATGCTGTCATAAATGTAGTATTCATAGTTTTCCAGTCTCTATGCAGAGCCCTCCTGATTGGGGGGGGAAAGAGGGATCCTGCCTGTAGTGAAATTCAGGCTTTTCTGTTTTTTTACTCTAACCGATAAGGATCCAACTAAGCGAGAGGAGATAAGGAATCCAATCTGTCTGTGTATAGCTCAGCCTGGAATAAGCAGTGAACTATATGACCCCTTGGTAAAATCCCTTGTGCTTTAAAGTTGCCAGTGGGTGTATACCAGAAATCAATAACTAAAGCCTAAACCTCAGGAAAAAAAAGCACTGGCAAACCTAATTCTGTTTCTTTGAAAATTAAAGAAAATTAAGCATTAGTCCCTTAACAACACTGGAGACAAAAATCTTATAATCTCACATGGAGCAAAAAAGGAATGTAATTTACCAAATGTGATGAATTTTACAATATAAATCTAAACTGGAAGAACTACAAAAGATAACATTAGGACACTTTCACGGTTGCTGTGAGACTGAACTGTTGTATTAATTTAAGGCTATTATACTGATGATGCCAGATTTCCATACTTAACTTGACAGCAGAGTGTTGTTAAAGCAGTAAGCAGAACTGAGAGGAGTCTGTCTCACCTCTCTGCACAAAGAGAGGATTATGGGGATGTCCGCACTGCGTAGTCAAGAGATGGGACTGTATCTTCTGTAGCTATATCCAGGCTAACTTTCAGGTAGCTGGAATAACGATAACCCATTATGGAATTCAACATGATTTACAAAACTTACACAGGACTGTGGATGATTTACTTCATGCATTAATGTCTGAGCTAGCTACTCTGGAGGCCTTAATTCCCAAGACGTGTAGCAAAGAACAAGCCTGTTTCCCTTCTTTCAGTGCGGGTGGGATAGGTGCTAGCCAGAGAGATGAAGCTGTGACTTGTGAATGTAATGTTTAGGTAGAAAGGTGGCCAAGGAAATGCATTTTTTCTTCCTCTGATGCCTAATCTTAAGGACTTAGAAACTGATCTTTTGTGTGATAATCCATGTCACTGGGGCACTGGTGAGAAGAGGCACTAGGTCTCAATGTTTTTTATTTTTACTTGCTTTATTTAGCATTTTATTGGGAAAGCTGCCTTTGATCTCTGACATTTCCAGTTTTCTCTGAAGATTCTGTTAAATTCAAAATGCAAATGAGTAGGGGACTTGTATGCATTCTGCATTTCTACGCAGATCAGCAAACTGATACTGCAGTAGTTTGATACACAAGTTCTTATCTGCAGCTTTATCCCACAGCAGTTCTTGCTCTTCATTTCCTTTGCTGGCCCTGCAGCAGCAGTTAACGTTATCTCCCAAGTCGGGCAAACATCACTGACTAGAATATACAGAAGGAAATAAAAATGTTGTTTTTTGATGCTTTGGGCCTTGGGAGAGAAAGTACGATAGGAGAATACTATCGATTTTTTTGTTATCTACAGTGTGGGGAATGCTGTATAAGGTTGTTCTTTCCCTCAAACATCCATATCTTTTTTGATGGAACAGCAGCATCGTTGATCTCAACCTGCCAAGCTTCAAGCTGCACTTTGTTTGTCATGTTCTAGGCTCATGGCCTGTTGCTGAGTATTTAAAGCGCTGCTCATGAGTGGTACGCGCCTTCAACTTTGAAGTCATCTTGTAACACCTCATAAGAGTAGGTGTTCAAATGGAATAGAAAAACGGTTGTGAAGCAGACTGTCTGTGGTGAAGCCTGAACTTGTTCCCATGTCTTCTATGCATGATTGGTGCCACCATCTGACAACTCAAGTGAGAATTGGTTTAACAAACTTTAGAATGTGTTTTTTCGTGGTGACATGTGTTAACACATGGGGTTGTACAGCTGAGCTCTAATAGAGCAAAAAGTGAACTGACAGTCTCCAAAACTGCTCATGATAATTATTTTTAGGATATTTATTATATTCCTGAAACCCAGATGCTCTTCTACAATACTTCCTGATTAGTTACTAGATGCATCGGAAATCTGCATTTTAAATGGTTGTGTTCCTAATTTTCCTCAGACCATTTCTCTCTCTACTAAAATAATAGTCTTTTTCTTTGGGTACTAAACAAAAGCCCATTTAAAAAAGTCTTAAATATCTCAAAGAGCCTAAGAGGGTTTTTTCCCTTAGGGAATGATTGCTCACTTGGGTTTCTGTACCTGATCTTGGATCCTTTTGTCTCCAGTTTTTTGAGGTTATGCAAACAAACAGACAGTCCTGTTATTGAAGATTCATCAAATTGGTTGGTTTTTTGGTCGCTTGGGGGCAGGTCAGGATGGTGACTGGAATAAGGCAAAAGTTAGGACAGCTATTTTTGTCTCGGAAGCAGATTGTCAGCCTCTGTAGAGTAATTAATTTATAACTGTGATGTTCAAACGTTACTGACCTTTATAAATAAAATACAGAAAGAGAATACTTAACAGAGTAGATTTATTCTGTTTGTACCTGCTGAATTTAGCTTCTTTGCATGCATTCATGTCAGAATGCACGCTTTGTCGTGAGCTGCTTGTTGGCTCCACTGCAGCTGGACCTCATGCAGAGAGCAGAAAGCATTTATTTTTTTTCAGTTCAGCTGAACTGTAATTATACTGTTAGTCTCTAAAACCTCTTATTTAAATAATTTGTCTCTGGAATTCATGCTTACTGCATTGAGCCAACCTACTTCTTGCTGTAACTTGTACTAAAACTCTACAGGTTTACATGTGGAGGAAAAAAAAAAGTGCTGCTGTTATGCAAAATTGTTTCCCTTGGGAGGAAAGGGGGGAATTCTTCATGAGTTATGTATGAGCCAGCAGGTTCCACTAATCATAGCAGCTCTGCTAGTGCAGAAGACTTGTGGTCTAAGCTAGTCAGCCCTCTGGTTTGTGAGAAATTGGCACAAAATTTTAAACCATGCAACTCTTGCTGAGATTGAGTATGTTTTTCCATTATAAATCCTTATGTGCAGTCAAATTTTGAATATTCTTTTGTTATCTACACTTCTTTAGCATAAATATGAAAGTGATATTTTAACTGTTTGATCTTGCTTTTACTTTCTACTGTTAACAGTAGATTTTGGTCTGCTTGGAAAGAGCTATGCTTAGATTCCAAGTTTGTAAGTGAATTTATTTCAGAATACTAGGAAGGATTTTAAGGTGCAGAAGTGTGCGTCTTTCACTAGTTCCTCTGGAAAATCTGCCACTTCTATGTAAGAGGTATTTCCCTGAGATCCTGTGTTGTTCAGGTCTCGAGTTCTAATCTTTACTGCTACTGGGGGCATAACTAATCAGGAAAAACTGCCAAATACTTTGGGGGAAGTAGGGGAGAAAGCAAACAAGTGTTTAGAGTGTGTCCTACAGTTGCAGAGGAAGGGAAGAAACAAATGCAAGGAGGAAAATGCGGAGGAGGAAGTGGCAGCTGTAATGGAGAGAACTACAATGAAAACTTTTAAAGGTGAAACTTGGCATTTAAAATATCATTTTTCCCAATCTTTGCCTTCAAACAGTACTTGAATTCTGATGAGAGGAACATCAGCTTGACAAAGGTGCCTTGTTGAGGCAGTATCAGGAAAACCTGTTGTGCGTATATTCCACAGCTAAATTTTCTATTTCTGTAATGTTTTGCATGTCCTTGAAGAATACTTTGTCAAGACCTATCCTTAGCCCTGGAAGTGATAAAGCATGGACTGGCAATTCAAGCTTTCTTCTGACCGCTGGAATGGAAGAAGCAGAAGTTGCTTCTGCTTCCTCCTTGCATTCACTTCTGTTTCTTAAAATATATTTTGCACCAATGCCTCTGCCCTACCTCTAATGAAACTATAGTTTGTTGAAAGCTGATGTGTGGCTTTGTCTGTTTTGACCGTTTGTACCAGGGTACTTAAACCTTCTTCCAACATCAAGCTGTCTTGATGCTTCCTTACTCCCTAGCAGGAAGTGATACATTCCTTGTTTGTTTTTTTTTTTTCCTGAAAATTGCCTTTTAGGTTGAGAGTGTAACTTGCTCTATGCCAGGATGAATAGATGGAAGACTGTTGTGATTTTATGTAGGAAGACCCAGGTTGAAACTAACAACTGTCTTTACAGGGTCACAAAAAATAGAGATAATTTGATTATAGTTTACCCAGCTTTCCTGGCTTCCACCCCTTCTTTTGCAGCTTGTGTCTGGAAATCTTGCAAGCTGTTACTTTCAGTTTATTTAGGTAATGTAAAAAGAAAGATCTTAGGTAAAAAGAGGCTTCCAGTGTTTCTGTAAACTTTCTTACGTTTTGTTTTCCTTGAAAAGCTTGTGTTTCATTCCACCTGTGTCTGGATTGCAAATATCTGCATGATGCTGCAGTAAGATTAGGGACACTGTTGATGCTCTTTGCCTTCTGAGTAATAAGTTTCTCCTAAAGCTTATTTGTTGAGAAGAAAAATTATTTTTCAGCTTTCAAAAAAGCTGACGTTATTAAACATAAGGCAATATGTTGATAAAACGGCCACTGTACAGCCTGGTCAGCTACTGAAATCTACCCTGGGTGACACTTGGGAGTTGCAGATTAGCGTCCTGTGGAAGCGTCTGAGCTACCCCACGAGAACTTAGTTCTAGGCCCTTTTGGGCTCCCTAGTTTAAAGTCCTCACAAAGCAAATACGATTATACCATTTTCTTAGTTTACTTTGAATCTAACTGGATTTAGCTGGTTTTGTTCAGGATTGCAGTCAAAAAATGACAAGTCTGGCCATACCTAATCAAACTCTTGCAAAACCAGCTGCTTTCCCTCAGTCATGTTCCCCAAAACTCCTAATTTACTAATTGGGTGGTGAGGGGACATCATCCAAATGAGTGGAGCTAGCTCTCATGTCCCAGTGCAGGGAAGAAGGAATGCTGTGGGAGCATGCTTGGCTTTGGCAAGGTTTTTCAGCGCTATCATAGACAGATTTGAGCTGACCTTTTACACAGCCCTTGTACCATGTTGCCTGAGTAGCCTTCTCCTACTCGCTGTTCGTTGCCACAGATACTATTAAGTTTATTATACCTTTATAATGGATTATGCTTTAGACTTTTTCCTGTGGAAGTAAACTCTAGCCTTCTTGATGTTAAAATACTGTCATGTACCATTCTGGGAGCAATTCCCATCTGAAGTGAATTATATGCCATTTTTATGATCAAAAGTAACAGAAAACTCTTTATGCATGTAATGTTCCTCTATTATTCTCTGAATATCTGTACTATTTGCCATTAGAGACTGGGCTAGATGGAACCCTTGAGCGTTGGCTGTATTGGATGAGATATTTAGCACTTCCTCCTGGTGTAAGGCTTTGGCTTCCTATAGCCAAGCTTTAGTGTCTGTCTCAGCTGGAGGCTGTATTTGGACTATGGTGTTTTAGCAGCCACTGATGGCCACACCTTCTGTGCATCTTTCTAAACCCGTTTTGAGTCCATCTATACATTATAGCATTAAATTCCCATAATGTAAACATGTATTGTGTGGAAAAAGTTATTACCTTTGTTGGTTTGAAACATACTACCTGGGAATTTTCTTGACCTCTTTTTCCTCTTCTGTCCCCCTCCCCTTGCGAGAGACAGTAGGAAAACATCTCTCCCTGTACTTCTTATGGGGAGAATAGATTTGCAAATGTCTCTTTGTCTTTGTTGCTTTCTTTCCGAGAAGAAAATTGGGCAGTCTGATCTCCTATAGTGCAAAATACGTTACATATTTCGATTTATCCTTGTTCCTTTCTCAACTTTAGTTCATTTTAGTATTTAGTATTTTTTGAGATGGGTTGAGTGTAGGTACTCAGACGCAGAACACAGTACTGAGACACAGAACAGATTTCAGTGTCAAGATACTTGTTTTGATTCTTTCTTAACAGAATATTAGGTAATATTTCTAATTTGTTTTCAGATTAGTACCACCATGATTCCGGGATATTTGCTGAGGAATGAAGTTTAAAACCTATAGCTTCATATAGTTGCAGTTCTTTGGGGTTCTTGGTTGTGTTTTTCCTCATGCATGTTATTTTGCATATTGTATTTAATCTGACATTCATCACTTGGTCTTCTAGTATTAAAAGCTATCTGTGCAACTCATCAGTTGTAAGGTTTGAGTATGCTCAATTACTGTCTTTGCGAATTTTGCCACTGCAGCCCTCAGATGGCTTGTGAAGCTGTTGAAGGTGCAGCCTCTCCTGGGATCCCTGTGGCACAGCCTCCTTCCCTGTGGACACTGACTCTTTGCCTTCTACGTTAACCTTATATTAAGCCACCGAGGGGGGGTGTTTCTGTGTTGTTGATGAGTACGTTTATGGAGATGAGTAGCTGAAAACGTTAGATTTATTTTTTTTAAATGATGCAACCCACATAAAACCTAGAAAAGCCTGAGTCTTGGCCTTGCAGCTATTCTAGTTTATCTCAATTAGTGATTCATCTGTCTTCTGTACAGAGTTATGTTTTTGTTCTCTCTTGCCACTGATTAAATGGAGGTCTGAGGTGAAGACTGGTTTTCGCTTTTATAGCTTTGCCAGAAGAGCCCAGCTTCCAAACAGCTGCTTGAAAGTCAACTTAATTGGATAGCTGCATTTCCAGGGAGGTTTTATGGCTGCATACTAGCAGTATTGCTGCAAACCAACTGGGACCAACTGGCATCTGTCATAATGCAAGATATCTATTTAATATCTTTAGATAAAGCCTGATCCTGGTTTGTGAGTACATTAGGGAGATGGCTTCCACATATTGAGATCTTCCCAGAACTCCACTTTTGGGAAGGTTTTTGAATGCACCCATGCTAACGCATGGTTTAAAAATCCCATTTTGTTATGTAGGAATGATTGATCCCTGCTCAGGGCCCTGGGGGAGAGTTTTTTGTGGTCAAGGCATTGATCTCCTGATTGGAATCTCCCAGTAAGGGAGAGTTTTAGTGCCTCAGCTTTTACTGAGACTTACAAGGGGGATATTGCGCTACTATAATATACTTGGGAGCTTAAAATTAGTGTGTGGTCAAATAATATACCCTAGAGTGTCAGTGGCCTGCATTATGATATCCCTTCCACATTATTGCAATGGAGCCATAACGAGTTCTATTCTTGTTTTAATTTGTTCTTGACCTGGAACAGGTCTTCTAATTTGAGACACTAATTAGGAGATGGTTTTAGTTATCTCTGATCTTTTCTATAAAGAATTTGGTGCCTCAGCTGTCTTGATTCTGGAGCAAGTTACTGCTTTTGGCATTTAGTGTCTGCATTTCTGCATTATTCATGTAAGGACACTCTTTGATTTTCTTTTTTGCCTATAAGCCAAGAAAGCAGCAGTAGACTTCTCTTGTAGAGATCGCTGGTGTTTCTAATAGTATGTTACGTTTTAAAAAACAAAACCGAAACAAACAAAACCCCCCCACCCACCCCCAAACATTTATCTTACTTATAAATTTTATATTTCTCTGTTCCTCTGAGATATTGTGGGTAGTGCATCTTTTTAAATTAAAAAATGATTCCTTTGTTAGTATAGTGTTTTTCTTCTTAACTTTGGACAAGTGTTTCTCTTCTCAGTCTCACTTGGTGTGAGCAAATACCATTTAGATCTTCTGTTTTCCTTTTATGGAGAGAATTGAACATGAACTAATGCTATTTTATTAGCCCTGAGTGAAAGAGGAACTTGATAATTTAAGGGGATTTTTTCTTAAAGTGTCACTTTGACAAGCAGATGTTGCCCCTTTTTTTTTATGCTCCTCGTTTTCCCCTCTTTCCTTCTCTACAGTGTGTGATTCAGAAGTTTACTTTCAGTAAGCCCTCACAACTGTGGTTTTAGGCTTTTTCTGAGGTAGAATGTAAGTTAAACTTGCTTTAGAGTTCTTGGGCCTTGCACTTTCCCAGTTGAAGCCAGAGTAGGAGCACTGTTCCGACACTGGAATGAGTATGTGTTCCAGACCATCAGGCAGGTCTCTGACATGCATGTCGTCCATACTGTGTGGTGGTCATCTTTCCTTCTTCATCAAAAAAGGGGGTTATTGGTATCTTTCTACTTTTTGCTATTCATAATGGCTTTTGGCATTCCGTGTGGGCTGCTTTTTGGGGTTAGATGTAGAGCATTTAAACCTGATAGCTTTCCTTGTTTTAAAGGAATGATCCTTATTCTTCAACATCTAATTCCTTGTTTGTGGTTCACGTGTCCTCTCCAACTCTATTGTTAGTTATCAAAGCATGTTCTTTCAGTCTACCGAGAAGTGCATATTTTAACATGGTGGGGTGTGTGGCTTGCTTTTCTCTTTGAACAGTTCATCTTTCCTGTTTTGCCAGAAATTGTTGGGCTTTTATGGTTAAATTGAGACCATTGTAATTCTGAATTTTGTTATTCCAAGAGTACAGAATTGTGGGTGTTTCATTCTGCGTGCTATTGGTTCTCCAGAAATTGAACCATAATCTAATGATGAGTTTGGAGAAGGAAGAAAAATGGATTAGTGTTAGAATGAATCAACACTTTTAACTAAGGCCTGTTGTGACCCAAAAATAGGCTAAACTTAAATGTCATTAAAAGATTTCTGGGATATAATAGTTCTTTATGCCATAGCAGACTGAAAACAATTGTACATTTTTTTCTTGAAGTTATCATGAATTAAAGATAAACATGAAACATTAGTACACCAACCCTACTCTGTGGTTTTTATAGAATTCGATGCATTCGCCCTATTGACGTTTAGATACACTAAAGGCAGGAGTCGTGATGAAAGCACTGAAGAAGCTTTGTGCAGGAAAGGCTGGTGGTTTTGGCAGTTGTGTAAAAGCTGGGGTTGATTGTGGATAAGTGCCTTGCCCAAGTCCTCCTGATAAAATGACTGAGGGTACAATGTTAAGAATACTGACATACAAGTTGTATTCCTCGTGATCGAAGAGCTGAGGAAACCTGGAAAAGAAATGAAAGGTTTATATCTGAAATAAGTTGTTTTGGGCACTTTGTAGATTTCGAAAGGTAACTGGGCATAACCAGTTGGTACAATTTAACAATTTTAAAACCCAGTAAAAGTAGAAACATTTCTTAAAACGGCCTGTGAAGCAGAGTTGTGATTAAATATGTTTTCACAAAGGTTATTTAGCTGCAAAATCCACTGAAATCCATTTCTTCTGGGCTTTTTCTTTTTTATCTGGTATCTTTGCTTTGATGACTGCCTTTTTGAAACTTAAGTTTGCTTCCTGCATGCCCAGAAGTTTGAATTTGGACTGTACCTGGTGTCTTTGGCTAACAAGGGTCTTTCAGTACATCTGTTATTTGAAGTCTTTTTCTCTTAGCAGAACCTGACCTGGTGGAAATGACCAAAATTGCTGGGTGGAAGCTCTGTTATATCTCATAACAACCTCCAGCGGTGGCTTGAATAGTCTGTAAGAATGGACTGTTTGAACTGTCTTTGAAGTTCAGGTTTATTAGTGCAACACCAGCATCATCCTGGTTGTTTGGTGATTTTTTGTTTTGTTTGTGTTTTGTTGGGGTTTTTTTAAGTGTGACTGACCTGCTAGGAGCTGCACCCGTCCATTGAAACATGGGCGTGAGAAAACGGCAATGTGCCATCTCAGGCCTTTGAAAGCAAGTCCCCTAAAAATCTTTTTTCCATTAAAGGGCCTCTTTATTATCTTCTCTTTTCTACCTCATTCAGTGTTACCTGGACAGGAAAATCACTGGTGCAGTTTTACTGTACAACATTACATTAGCATCTCCTGTCTTCTTGTTTGGCTCTGTGTTACGAGATTGCAGACATTCTGTGAAGTGTTTTTAAGTGGATATCATGTTCTAGAGACGATTGTGCAAACTGCCTTCAGTTTGCTTAGTTTGATATGTACGCTTATGCTCTCATAAAGATTTGCAGGATCTCTCGGTGTGCTTTGCATTATGCAAATGTGACAGGAATGAGTCAGACGATATTCAGCATTCTGATCAGAAACCATTTGCGAGTATCTTCCTCTTGTGTGTGCGTGTCCCACTAGAGAGGAAGTCTGAGCAGCTTTGCAGTTACTGGAAAACAAGAAGAGTTCCTGTCTCAAATGCTCTTGCTCTCTGAAGATCAGCCAGACCAAGTACCTGCATGTTTCCTCTCTAGTTCAAGATGTTCCTAGACATAAATCAGTAAAAACAGATTAAATAAACTGTATCAATCAAAAATATGCTAAATTAAAACTGTCATTCTGCAACTGACAAATCTTTCTTCTCTGATGAATATAGTTGCAGTTCCTTAGTGGTAAATAAGTGGTTTAGGTGCCTTATGTGGTTTTTTTAACACTGTGGAAAACTGAGTTCCTATGTCATGCTAAGCCAAAATGTTGTTAGTTGTGTGTGTTGAAATTGCTTTGTTTCATACAGGGAAAGATAAGCTTCATTAATTTCTATTTATTTTAGCCAATGCCGATTTATAACTGAATTTATAATCTAGTTATGAAGGTGTCTTGATATAAGCAAGGGTTTGTTTACATTTAATTGAATTAAGATTCCGATAAGGAGCAAAAAATCATCCCTGCCAGGAGGCTGAAGTTAACACTATTTTTGGTTTTGCTGTTCTGTTTATGTGTATGGGATTGTCTGAGCAGCCCCGCGGAACTGATGTGGTTGGATCTCCTCTTCCAGCTTTCATCAGTGAACCACCCCAAAATTAAATGAGTTATAAGTGCTTTTGCAGATCTGCGTGTCTTCCCCACAAAGGAGAGTTAAATTTAACATTTTAAATGCACTGATAAGAGGTGAGGCACCAAGTTATGCATATGTACAAACAGGGTTGAAGCAATAGAGCGAGCTTTGCGTGGATACCAACCAAATTATTTATTGTGGCTGTGTCTATATAATATGTTACAAAATCATGAGGGCTTGTGAGAGTGTGAACAGGCGTTTTGTGGGCTGAATTAAGACATGCTGTAAAATTACTGGCTAAGAGCAGATGCATGCAAACTGCTAATGTGCACTAAGAGTTATGAGAGTAATTAGTCTGAGCTGACAGGTGAACCCGCTTGGTAAGAGATTGGATCTTGTGGTGCCCTTTTTTTTTTCTTTTGCTTTTCTCATGTCTTTGCATAACTAGCTTATGATACTGCTACATTTCGCATTGAATCTCAAAGGTCTCATGTTGCAGGCTTTGATTTAGAGAACCCAAGGCTTTTGCTGACTTACAGGGTACAGCTTTTTTTTCCTGAAAAAAGTCAGGAGCTCTTAGCTGCTGGAAAAATAATTTTCCATTTATCTTACAGCTACCAGTCTGTTTTTAATTCCTTGGATGATTTCTTGCTTACCTCTGTTTCCCGTAACAGTGTTATTTAATCTCAAGGCATCTTCCTGATCCTATTTAGTGCTAAACTATAGCATGCTTTTTTTTTTAAGTTTCCCTATTGCTGATTCTTGGCCAGGTTCCACTGAGGTAGCTGGATAGTGGCCACCATAATCACTCTCGGATACCTTGTATATCTGAGGCTGTTTCATGCTTCCCCTCTCCCCCTGTCTGTATTCATACCCTGCAGAATAGAAGAGCCAAGGGGTCATTTCCATGCTGCATCTCTTTAATATGCTGTCTTAAACCAAGATTAAAACTGTCCTTTCCTGCAACTGCTTTCTGTCAAGCTGGTTGCAGATGCAAATTGCTATCTTAACTGTGTTTATCCACCTTATAGTAAAAATCAATAAGCAGTCTCTAGTCATGTGCAGTTTTGAGATCTTTATTTTTCAAATGGTTGGTTCTTTACTTGCTGTGTTTCCAATTAAAGCATCTGGGAATGGTATTGGCTAGTCTCAGTAAATTAGTCTCTAAACTGGTCTTTACTATTCCACAACATATTAGAATTACATTGGTGTATTACTTATTGTTTATGTAGGATGGATTTGCAGATGCCTGATTCTCCCTTCCAATATGTTATATTAGAATTGGTTAAATAGGTACAAATCTAGCAAAATATTGACTTACAGCTATGGTGAACCTTGAAAAGCTGCCTATTCTAGGAAATTGGCCTCCTGTTATCTCCGATTTCATACTTTTTCCATCTGTCTCAAAATGAAGAGATTAGGGCTGATCCTAGCTATGTGTGTGAGGCAGATTATGGTAATCTTATTACTCTGATCTCATTACACTTAGTCTCTAGATTTGAAAATGTCCTGGTTTTAACCCTTTCTTCAACAGTTACCAGGAAAATTAGTGGAAAAGGTAGTTGAGGTGTGTTCTGCAAACTTCAGGCTGAATGTTTATATCATCCTGAAATAACGGAGCTCTCAAAGACTTTCCTAGAGTAATACACTTAGTTGTTTTTGGTTTGGGGCTTGGTTTGTTGGGGTTTTTTTCTGTGTAGAGAGACTATCTAAAATGATAAGTAAATGAACTTATTTCAGTTTCAAAGGATGAAATTCACCCTATATAAAAGCCAACAAATAAGTAATGGTTATTAAGAATTCTATTTTCATTTTTATACTTTGGGGAATCTAAAATAAGAGCACCTTCTGGAGATCCTTAGTTCATGATAGGTCAGAATTATTTTTTTCTATCTTTTTCTGAAAAGAAATGGAATTTCCCAGAGCTTTGTACCAATGTTTGACATGCAAAAATATAAAACTTAATATGCCTCCTGATCTCATTACAAGTACACAGAAGTTAATGTAAGATGCTGGAAAATATGTAGCTGTGTGTTTTAAATGGAGGGACAACTGAATTGGAGCACTGAATTCCCTAGCTTTTCAGTATCTACAGCACAGCTTCGCTGTTGTTCCTGGGTGGTCGACTTAAATTGATTGCAAAGGGTTAACTTCCTAGTCTGTGATGGAGAAAGGGGCTCTCTTGTGCACTGGGCTAATAAGTTTTACTGGGACCACTAATGCAAACGTTGTCAGGTGGACGCAAGGATTACAAGAGGTCTTTGTCTTAAGTTTGTGGAGGAAGCTACGTCCTTTCTGCACAGTTTCAGGCACCAATTACAAAATAAGTGTTATTGCTTCTTCAGGCTTGTAAATGAAAAGAAAGCAAAATGACAGCTGTTAATTGTGGGAGTTAAAAAGCAAATATGATTCTCTGTCTTTAAGAGATTTGTATTTCACGGTAACTCCTGTTCAGATAGATTCATATGATATTTGAGATTTTATTGTACTATACCGATGGACTTCTAGATTAGATACCACAGGGAGCTCTCTTTAGAGCATTTGAATATTGCTGTGACTGTTCTACTGGTCATCTTTGACCATCAAGCATATTTGCAAGTTCCTATCCCGAAGTTGCATTTGGAGGACAGGGGAGAGGATCAGAAAGGAAGGGGAAAAGTTGTATTAGTATGTCAAACAAAGCTGGGATAGAAGGAAGCAAGTTCCTTCTCCTTCAGTGTTTGTTCTGTCATTTTTATAGGTCATCCGAATTGGACCATTTTGTAGAACGGTATGTATTGTTACACCTGGTTTTGCTTAGAGAGAAGCACGCGATGCAGGAACATCTTTTAAGTTGCTGCCCCAAGTGCTGGAGTACATTCAGTGTGTAACTCTTAATTAGGCTTCATTGTTTTGTAGTACAGGGACCACTTGAGCTTTTCCTCTACTTGTTAGTTCCTGTGCTCTGTTGATAAAAAATTCACGTAAGTGACTGAGCTCCATTGAGACTGAGCAAGTTGTGGAAAAAATGGATCCCTTGCAAATTATGGGGTTTTTTCTTCACCCTGTTCAGTCTTGGCTAACTTCTCAAACACTTGGGCCAGCACAGGGTGAGGGTGGAGAGCGCAGAGGTGAGAATGAATGGCTTGGGGGAAGAAAGCACTGGGAGAAGCTTAACTTAGCTCTGTCACAGACTGATGGAATCACTGCCTTGGGGACATGTCTTCACAAACAGGATATTCTGTTTTGTGTGTCACTTGTGGTAGCGCGGACATTTATAGAGTTGCACTGTGAACTGGACAGGGAAGAGAGCTAGCAGTGGAGAGGGCGTTGTTGGTTTGTTTTTGTTTGGTTTTTTTTGTTTTGTTTTAGCTAAGGTTGTCTTTCATTTGGTTTTAAAGTAGTTGTGCTGCCTGCAGTGGGGGAGACTAGCTTTGGCGTGGGAGTCGGATCAGCGTACCCTAAGCTGGCACTGCTGCTGAACGCTTTTACTGCTGTCAAACTGCAGTCTTAGTTCCTGCCTTGGGCTATACATTTGGCTGAGTCTCATGATGGCAGAGCAGCGTTCTCTTGGCGATTATAGAGCAGCCCTTTCTTTTTGTAACTTGAATTATTTTTCTTGCTGTTCTCAGAAACTCCTTAAAAATTTGCCTCACCAAAATGCTGCTTCTATTGTGCATTCACACTGGGTGGTGATGGTTGTTTTGCTTTGAGTGCTGAGTTGCTGGCAATGTTTTAATATATTTTTAGATAACAGTGAAGTATTTGTTTTTCAAATGAGAGGTAGGAAATTGCAAAGAATAAAGAATTGCATGAGCTGGCTTAGTGATAGCATGCCTGTTCCATTTGGGGTAGTGGAGGAGGAAGGGGGAATAGATGGTGATGTAAGGGCTGTTGCAGTGACACTCCCCCATTAATAACTTCTGTGAGGAGCTGCAAAGGGTGGAAGGAAAAATAAAGATGTTGAGGATTCGGTGACTTTGACGCTTGACATGACTCATATCTTCTCTGCTGTAAGAGAAGGATAATTCAAATTGAGTGTAGTGAAGCCTTACTGTAGAAAACGCAAAATTTTTCTTTTTCCCCCCCCCGAGCTTCATTCTTGACAAAGCAGGAGTTAGACTGCAGTCAGTCTGAGTAAAGGGTTGTCTCTATAAACGAGAACCATAAGACTCCTGCATAAAATTCTAGCAGAGTTGTGGGAGCTCTGCATTCATGGAGCAAGTCTTTAATTTGTGGTATCTGTTGGTTTAAGGCAACTGCAATAAGCCTTACATCTGAAAGATTCACATAGCCTTGAGATTGGAGACTGATTTTTTTCTTAACATAGTAGAAAATTGGAGGGGCTTTCAGCAGTACTTTAAGTTCTATTTTCTGGTCTAATTATCACTAGTTAGTCTTTTCTGCTCTGCCAGTGTGTGAAGTCTGCTTAATAAAGATCTCTGTCTTCTGTCCCACAAGCATTTATATCGTTTTGTTCTCCATCAACTTGCCTGGTAAATTTTATGGCCAAAGACAAATTATGCTTTCCCAAAAGCACAAATGCAACTGCGGCTGCCCTTCCTAACAACAGTAGGAAATACGGCTCCTTTGCATGGTGTGACAGTTGTTTGTGGAGGGATTCTCAGATCCTGGCCAGAGCACCGATGTTGCTTTGCAGAAATTGCTCATAAAATCCTATGCGGACCTTCTAAAAGTAATTTTCATTTTTCATCTCAAAATGAGATTTCGATGCCATTTACTTCACTTTCGGTAGGATAGGGATTGAAATGCAAGGGTGGGGATTTATAGATGCATTTTCAAGTTGGGGAAAACGTAGTTCAAATAGATGGTGATAATACTATTCTTAGATCACTAAGGCTGTAAAACCTTTCTGGCGCTAACAGGAAATGGCAGACTTCAGCTTCATCGGCCAAAGTCATCAGCCTTTGCAGCTGGGCTCTGAACTGAATAGTGGTGACATTTGGGACAGCTGTCTCAAGGTAGTGGAACGTGGGCTTTTCCTTCTTCTGTACTTTCAAATGCAAATTGTGGAGTATGCTCTAGGGACTGGTGGAAGCGTACATGTGTTTTAGATGTGTAAGAAATTAGTAAATATTGATTGTTCAGTTGCTGCAGAAAGGATGTTGCACTTAATGCTCACCTGACATCCTCTGTCTAATAGGTTTGAGTTTTGTGCACTGGTATTAACACGTATTTTTTAAACATCTAGTCATAAAGCCCTGCGCTTTCCCATGTGTGTAGTTTCGCAATGTGTAGTTGGATGGAAGGGATGATTTTTGTTATGCATGTCAGTGATGTAACACGTAAAGAATTAAACTTGTCAGAAGGACCAACAGCAGTCATTCTTGAAAGTGCGGAGCAGAAGAAAAGATCTGATCGGCCCACCAAGTATTATTTGTAAGTGTGTCCCTGAACTTGGTAGCAGTTTCATGCATGAAGTCTGTGGGTTTTTTTCTTTCTGTGCTGCAAAAATCTTCAGATGTCTCTTGCCAGGATCAGGATGAGGATTAGCTTAACCTGGCTGCCTGACCTGCAGGTAACTTTTCTTTCCATCTTATTCATTACAGGCTCCAGCTTCATTTTGTATACAGCTTGAAAAAAAGCTGTTGTTACCCAAATTAAGTCTTATCATCAGAAGACACAAATACCTCTGTAAGCCTCAGCTGAGTCCCTCACTCCCGCTTCCCCATTTCCCCTCCTCCCACTCACAGTCAGTTGAGTCTTGGGGTTTTTGCTGCCCCTTTGCATGACCACCCACGTGCACCTTCTTGAACTCCTGTCCTCTTTTTGCCATAGTCTGCTCTGTTTAACTATGCCTAGATAAAACTTCAAGCAAGTGAAGCTATTAATTCTTAAATCTGTAAGTTTTGGGGTTGTTTGTTGCACAAGAATTATAGAGCGGGCCTTTTTTCTGGTTTTTTTTTTTTTTTTTTTTTTTTAAACTGGAACGAAGGGTGTTTCCTTCATGGCAGCGCCTGCTCAAGCAGTCCTGCCCTATTCCTTTCCTTCCCGTCTTCTCAGTCGCTTGCTTCAGTTCCAGAGCTGTACCCTGCGCTTGCTGATAGAAGTATCTGTGTAGCCAACCAGTCAGCTGAGGCAGGTGAAAAATACACCACCTCCCTGAACTGTTTTGCAGATCGGTTCCCCAATCTGTTGAACGACACGAGTGCCTGTAACCACTGCTTGGAGGGCACGTGGGAGGGTGCAGCCACACAGCAGCGACTGCATAAACCAACTCAAACAGTATTGCTGCCAACCATCTAGCCACCGCAAACTGATAGTCTAGCCTCTGAGTTTGTAGCTGGGTTAGGAATTCATGCTCAGTATGAATTAACTGGCAAAATTGTTAATTCTGAGGTCAAGAGGTGTGCAGTATCACTATTAACAATTTAATTGCTGACTGTTTTGAGAGATGCCTGCAAACATCCTCATTCCTGGATGCAGGCTTAAGTCATCTGGATTTTGTCTTATAGCTCTGTCTTCAGTTGAATAAGTGTTTTGCCTTTCAAGGTGTAACTTAACAACTGTGGGTTTTGAGGACGATCAGTAAGAGACTTGAAATGTACATAAGTTCAGTAATACCAGAATAACTAAAGTGTTGCATAGCTTTTCAAATATATATATATATTTTTTTTTTTAAATATGGCATATCAGGTATAATTGACCTAGGGAACTTTGTTCTATAGATAATTAGTTGTCAGATATTATTCCTGATATCTTTCTGGCAAATAGCTGACTAAGACTGTTTCACATTCTGTAAAATTTACAATGCTAAAAAATATTAAGCAATCAATATTAAATGCAAGTTATACTACTAGAATCCTAAAGCATTTAAATGCTAAAGCCAGATGAAGGAAACTTAAAGTTTTTATTGCTCTGTTAACTTGTCCACACTGTAAAATGAATGCAAATAAATACTGTGATAAAACAGTTTAAATAAAACCATGCATTTAAAGGAAAAACATTTTGACGATTATCTATCTTGTAAATGTGTGCCAATTGCACCGAAACCCTTTTTTTTTTTCCCCACATAATGTTGCTGATAGTCAGCAGGAGTCTGCCTCTTGTCTTGATCTTTGGAAGCATGTTGGACCTTTTTGCTCATGTGGTTTCAATAGCTTTTTCACTGCAAAACTATACAGAGCAGCTGAAGATCAAGTTAATTTACTTCCTTTAAAAGCAAAAAATGAAAGTCTGTGTTTTGAACACTTGAAACTTTTCTCTAAGGCCTTTATGGGTTGTATCTTTCCTTAATGTGTTTTAAAATGTAGCAGACAGTGTTTCTAATTGTATTTCCCACGGAAATGTAGTTGGGTTTTGGTAGTGGTTTTGGGTAACCTTTACGTTTTTTCCTTCTGGCTTGCTTTGTAGCTGGCAGCTAACATTGGTATCCGTCTTGCTGTCTTGTTAGTCACTTAAACTTGCTGGTGTATCCTGGGGTATCAGGCCTAGGAGTCCACTGACATTGTAAGCCTGTTTTGTAAGCAGCCAGGGAGACCTTATTTAGCTAAAACCTGCTTACTATGGGAGGGATTGTAAAGATATTTAGAAAACCACAATCAAGCTTAGGGTAGCACTGTTGCACTTGAAGGCTCAGTGTGTCTTTCCACAATATAATCTTAGGTATAATACTGCATTAATGAACTGGGTGATGAAATAGGGCATGCTTATAATATTTGTGGTGATGATTAGTTGAGTTGGGCTTATGCACACTGAAGATACAATTTAAAACTATCTTGATGGTTTGAAGAAATGTATTCTAAAACCAGGAAGATGTTCCACAAGGGTTAATGTACTGTCATACACGTAGGCAGAGATAATCAGCTGCGCCAATAAAGGATGAAGAATAACTAGCTAGGTATCAGTTCCTCTGAAAATACCCCAAACCTCACAGTGGAAAACTGGTTGAAATCGAGGTGGTGTCATACTCTTAAGACAAGCAAAACTCATGATGAGATGTATAGACAGGGCTGCAGTACCTATACAACATGCAAAGAAATTCTTCAACTCAATGCATGTAAGGCCTTGGCTGTGAAGCGCTGTAGTTTGAAGTCCATGAGGCATCTGTAAATCTGCCCTCTAGTCACATACCCTAAATCTCTGATCAAAGATTGATTTAAGTCCAGGCTGTTCTACTAGTAGTCATCTTTCCTCCTGCCCAGCTTTTCCAGCGCTGGAGTAGAGGTGCCTTACATGGTGTGGTATTTTTGCAGGATGCCAAGTGAACTGAGCGATATTGAGCTTTGGTGGCTGCGGTCACCTTTGAAGGTTTGCGTTACACAGCTGTTCGTAGGCAGTTTGTCTTCCTTAACACGTCCTTTTAAGACTTTAACCTGCTATTACCTATGTACATCATAGCAACTTTATTGTGTACAAACATTAGAATGGATGTATTAGAGAACCTCTTACATGGAGCAGTTGCTCGGTGTCACTCCGCAAATAACTGTTCCTATCTCGTTAAAAGAGAGAGGTAAATTGCTTGAGTTTGTGTGCTGGGAAAAGTGGTAATTAAGAATGAAAGTACAGGAGCGGAGTGTTGGACTTGATGGTTTCTTAGGTGGTGAGGTATAGAAGAGATTATGGTACATATCCTCCATGTGGAATAGAAAATATGACTGTCTTAATTTCAGCATTTCTTATCTTTCATTCTTGATAGAGGAGTTCTGGGGATTTTATATTTTTAGAGATTTGGGGTACTGAGCATGAGATGATTAAGGGCTGGTTGTTTCTCTTGCAATACGCTGTTCTTCAATGAAATGCAAGCCTTTTCTTGTCCTCTGCTGAATGTTTTAGTCATATTGACTGCTGTGGTGCGTTTAAAGGCAAGGTGTTGGACAACCAGCAAGGAACTCTGCGTTCTGGTCCTCTGGTCCTAGCTCTGTTGGATAATCACAGAGGAATTGTCCTGGTCTGTGAGACAGGTGTATCTGCTTCCTCAAAGGTGGTGGTAAATACATTCTCTGGCACTGCATTTTAGAAAGAGATATCAGGACAAAATAGGACACATGCAAATAGAAGTAAGAACTATAGGGCATTCAAGTAAAATTGTTATGCAAAGCAGATTAAGACTGGATTTCACAAGCAATGAATCTAGTTGATTTATGGACTGTCATGCATGTGTATTTCCCTAGGGTATTTTTCACTTTTACTGTATGTGACCACCTTCATTTGTATTGTAAAACTAAAAGGGCAACCACTGCTGGAATGACAAGCATATGTTATGAATGCTTGTTCTCCATTACCGTTTTCGGTTTTTTAGTTTGGTACACACCATCAAGTAATGGTTTACAACAGAGCTGGCATGAGAGAAGTTGTGTGAGTGAGAAATGTACAATTTTGAATGCTTGCAAACTGCCACAAGACTACTGCTGATATTTCTGCAGTGTTCCTCTGTTAATCTTGAACACAACTCTGAAACACTTTCATTGGAATGCTTGATAGCTTTTTTTGTTATCATTTTCTGGTAGAGTGACTTTTGACTTTCATCCCTCAGAGCTTGTGCCAAGAGCTCTTACAAAAGCCTTACAATTTCATTAAAGGCCTGAAAAGTTGCAGTTGGTTATACTTGGATAAATAGTCTAGAGCATATGATAACAAATGTATTTTATGCTTGGTGTACACGCTGCTAAACTTGAAGGGATAGCTGGAAACAGCCCCTCTTTTAAGAGGGCTTGGAATTAATAGCATTTGTGTTAGCAGATACAGGAATAGAAACCAGGAAAATTTACTCTGACCGCTAGGTAAAAGTAGTTCTTCCAAAATTTGTGTTCTCAAAGTTGAGTTTTAGCTCCTTAAGGCAATGTATACTCTGTTCTTTATGTACACATGTGCATATATGCGTTTGGGTTATTTTGGGGTGTGGTTTTGGATTTTGAACCTTTCCCAAATAGAGCATGTTTTTACTCATAATTCAAAGTTGTTTTCTTTCCTTGGTAAAAAAGAGGGGAGGATGGCATAGAGCTCTCTAGGCTTCAGAGCCTAACCTGTTCTTCAGTTTGTGTGCTTCACTTTTGGGACCTTGCTCAAACCTAAATTAAGCAGTGCTAATCTGTTTACTTTTAAATAAAAGCTCAGTGAGGAAAGACACCTATTTGCAAGCAAATGACCATCCCCACTAGTACCTGAGTAAACTAATCCACACTGCACAATGGAAAACTGATGAAATGCTGTGCTTTTCAATGCTTCCAAATTAGATGTGGATTGGATTCGAGATTAAGGAAGGATGTTTTGTCTTCTGTTTCCGTGATAACATCCTGAGCACTACAGCTAGTTATAAAAGGTGGCTGGTCCTGGTCTTTAGTCAGTGTAAACTAACCCTTCGTCTGTTAGGGAAAAACAACACTCCCCTTCCTCTTTTTAAGAAACTGCTCTTGTGAAGCCCGTAGCATTCTGCTCTCTACGTGTGCAAGCCAAGCGTGTGCAAGCCAAGCTGTGGAGCTTAGGCTGTGATAACGATCTTCTCCCTTTTTTGCACTCCATTTTGATCAAGCACTGAAATGAGACCGTGTGTTCCCTGCACCATCCAAATGTCGAACAGTCATCCTTACGTTATGAAAGTTCGTCAGAATTAGCATTCACTTAAGCACCATAAAAGTTGCTGAACATAAAATGAATCTCACTTCTGAGAGTTCGTGCTGTTACTGATACACTTGCGGGTCTTTTAGATGAGGGAAGCCTAATGAGAACACTAGCTGTAGCTACTTCTAGCTCTGTAAAGCTATATTTGTTCGAGTTGTAAAATCACCAATACTGACTTTTTACTGCAGACTACTGTTCTTTCTATAATGGAGATTTTGCATCAACCCTCTTGAAAACACGCACGTTGTAGCATCTATAGCTTAACCTTTATACAAGTGGTAATAGTGGGAGGACTAATTTGAAGAAAATTCTGTAATCGCTGCGGCTGATGTCTCGCTATCCTTCACAAGCAAAGTAGGCAGAACTGGTGAACTTGTTATCATTTTACCTCTATGTGTTTGTGTTAGTGGAAACTTCCTACACAGGGGGAAACTTCATTGAAGACAAGACCTGTGGCAAAGTTCCTTTGTTTGGAACTTTGTTGACTCCTTCCAGGATCTCCATCAGACATTGTGGAGATCACTACAACACACTTTAAAATACTGTGGTTTTTTTCCTTCCATCTCTTTGTGCCACGTAAAACAAAAACGGTGAGCCATAGGAAAAGAGAATTGTTGTTTATATTGTTCTTTTTTTACTTCTTTCTCTCTTTCTTCTATTATCTTAAATAAATAAGTCTTCATAATTGAAGGCTTCTGCCAGAAGGGAGGTAGTAGTACAAGACTTGCAAGGCCTGAGAGGCAGGGTAAGGTAGTCTGGGCTGAGTTCTGTCCTTGTGGCTAGACTTGGTTGTACCTCAGCTAACTTAAAGTTGCCTCAAGTATTCTTGTGTTACATAGGAAAAAAAAGAAAAAGGAAAAAAAAAAAGAGGTGGTTTTGACATGAAAACTTGAATGATAATTCCTAGCTACACTCCTCTCTTTGGACTTTCCTTTGTTACAACGTATTTTACTGTACTTGCCAGACAGGGTTACTGTGGATTTCTTGACCATTGTATCTCTCTCTCTATCTGGAGTTTTGCATGGTGAAATATTGCGTGGAATTGTATTTGCAACTTGCCTTTATCTCATGTAGTTAAAGGTAACATCATTTCCTGTAATCCTACCCAGTTACTTCTCCGCATCAACGCTTTCTGAAGGTTTGGGGAATTATGGATTTACCTATAAATGTTTATATGGAAGGAACCTCCAGTGAGGAGTAGATTTGTGCAATGGACTTGGATGACAATATTATTTACAGTTTGGAAAGAGAAGCTTAGATCCTAGAGTGGCCTTGTCCTGTGGCTTTCACTGTCATTTTTGGTTTGTTGTCTCTCAGCTTTGTCTTCTGTTTTGCTTTGGACTAGTTTCCAGGTTCCTTCAAGATGAATAGAAATAACTTAGTTTCTTTGAGAAGAAAATATGTCTAAAGACAGCACTGTGTAACCCAGACACTAGCCTTTTGATTTGAACAGCTTCAAAATTTGCTGTCCTCGATTCCTGCTTTCAGTTGCTTGGCCATGCTGTGGTAAACGCTGTCAGAGTGAAGTAGAAATCGTCACTTCAGATAAGGCTTCTGACAAAAGCACCACTTGAGGAGTGGGGAATAAGGGCCCTTGTACCTCGTGTGTGTTGTGCTGGGAAGACGTTCTGAATTTTTTTTTTTAGTTTGTATTTTGTGCTCTTTTTGTGCCTTTATAAAGATCAGGGTAGAAGTGTTTCTATAGTAACACTGAGAATTGGGGTGAGGGTGAGAATGAAAACCTGTATCCATAAAACATTATTGTATTCTATTACAATCTATATGCATTATTTAGGTATTATAATACTTGGTAGTTGAGTGCAGTTTAAGAAACAGTCTTTCTCTGACTGTTCCCAGTGATGCTTGCTCAGTGGTTGTTAAGCTTCCCACAGCTTTTTATATCTGTCTAGAGAGCGAGTATTCACAATCTTAAAAGCATGTCCAAACATGGTGCTTTAAGTTTTGATCTGAAAAATGTGGATATTTTGCATTTCCTATGCGTGATTGTGACAAAGTGAATTTAAGGAAAAGCCTAAAATACTTTAGGCGTTATGTGTTCTTGAGCTAGTGACCTTAATTGTCTGATGTATCTTTTTGCATTGAATGTTTAAATTGAATGTTTAAGTTAATTTTAACTGCACTGTGTGTCATGATGAGTAAACCAAGAAAAGCAAAACTCCGATGTGGCTTGACCTGAATTACAATGCCATTTTGACGTGCAGATTACCCTAGGTCTCCTTAAGATGCCGTTTCCACTGCAAGCCGCCTTGTTGATGGTGTTAAGCAGCCAGAGTGAGGATTTTGTGCAACCCGAGGATGAGGCAGGGAGCTGCAGGTTATCAGGCCACGTCGTGGGTTGTCTTCTACAAAACCCTGAAGAGATGAATTTGCATGTTCTGTGGTGCCATTTGCAGTAAGTTTGTGGGGAAGAAAAATGTTACATAATGGACTGTGTTGAACTTGCTCTGTTGAATCCAGGTGTGGCTTCCCGTAAAGCAGTGGGTGCTCACTGGTCTTGTAGCTAGTCCGTATTTTTTTTTTGGAGCAGGAAAGGAGCCATTTTTCTCTGAAATGAAAAGCTGTGTTAAAGCACCTCTGTGGTGGGAGGGTGAGAACCGTCCTCCCAACCACCATTCCTCCCCGGGACAAGTAACTTCCAGGCTTAAAAATTCAGTTGCAGAATTGCTGCCTTGGAATCATTTGTTCACTTCTTAAGTTTTAATTTCTGCCCTAGTTTGAGTGTTGTGAGCGCTTTCCTTGGATTCCTAAGACTTTGGGAGCGTTTCTAATACGCTGCATTGTTTTCTTCGTGGTTGTGTCAGTGCAACTTTGTGAAGGGGGAAAGCCGCGTTGGCAGCTAACAGGTTGTACTTGTTACCTTCTGTTTCAGTTAGCACAGCAAGAACCCGAAAACCTTACAGTTCAAGGAAAAGAGGGGGCTCAGCCAAAACTCACAGCCCTCACTGAACAAGTTTCTTGGGGTTTGTCTCTCCAAAATCCAAGCATTCTGATGAATTTGACTAAATTTGCAAGCACATAAGTACGTTTGAGGCCTTATGTTTAGTTTCATGTTTGCATATGGGAGTCAGCTTGAGAGTTGAGATGCCAGATCTGCTTGTTATATTCTGGTTTAGTGCTTGCATGTTCCTGAAAGTTGTTTTTAGAAGATCAAAACTGGTGTGCAACAATTCACAAGGTGAATTCTAAGCTGTGCTTAGAAATATTCGCCAGGTATGGGGTTGAAAATGGCCGGGAATGCTTGTTGTGTGTGAGCTGTTCCGGCTAAAACTTGGTGACTGCCTTGCTGTGCGGCTCTTGGGCAGTGCCACTTCTCCATTTCCATGGGAACAGATGGGCTTTTGTTGGTAAGAGATCTATTATCAAACTGGGAAACTGATGGGCAGTGGTTGAGCCACTATTACTGGAAAACAGGGCTGACTGCAGACTGAGGACGTCACATGGCAGTACATGTTCAAATGTAGTGGCTAAAAATATATATTCTTCCTTCTTCCTCCTCTCAGGCACAGATGCCCCAGTGTGAAAGGAACAGTCGCTCTGGCATAGACTTGATTAGATCTACAGCAGACATGGGGATTGGCTGCAAAGGAATGCTTTATGTTTTGAGCTATACAAAGAGCAGCAGGTTTTAACAGTTGTTGAGATAAGTGTTTGTGACATTTCGAGTTTTTGTAGACTCTGAAGGCTGTCTCAGTTTGGAGCAGTGAATTTTAAGTTTCATCTTGTTGCTTAACTTATTTGTATTTATTTGTACTTGGGGAAGTTTTCAAGGCAAAATCCAGTGGTACGTGCAGTACTTAGACTAAATTTTATAGCTTGGGTAAGTCTGGGAAAATCTTACCATAGTTCATTTAAGAATCTTTATTTTTCTTAGAGGCATAGCACTGTTTTTTAAGTATCCAGATGATAAATTTTAATCCTAATTATTATCTGGAAATCACTTGGAGGACAGTTGGAGGTATGGGATAGACGGATTTACTGGATGTTTTTTTTAAAATGTTTTGCAGCAAAATTGTTTCATTACATAAAGTCAGTTCTTTCATTTCGGTGGGTTTACAATTTAAAAGAAAAGAGGGCAAAGTCAGATGTAAACGTCTAAGCCAGATAACAGCAGTGCAAAGAGTTCTTATGTGTGTTCCCGACTTTTTAGTTGTATTTCACTAATGGCTGTTAGTGGCATAAGTTTTGTGGAAGCTGAAATTTTACATGACTGTTCTGTAGTTGTCATAATAATAGCTACCTAACTTCATAGCAGCCATCAGAATTCCAACCTCGTGCACGTGACTGCAAAGTTGTCCTGAACTTAAGGTACTTCAGTACAAGTCATTTTTGCTTGACTATAAACGTTGGGAGCACCTCCAGTGGTGTCTATTTGAGACGCTGTCAGAAGAAACGATTTTGTAGATATCTGTTGTGGAGGTGACTTCTTTTGAAATGATACGTGAACAGGGAGCTGTGTAAAGAAAACAGCAAGTTCTGTTGCCTCTGGAAGAATGCGCAGTGGAGGAGCAACCCAGCAAGGGGAAAGCAAGGGTGCTTACAGGGTGACTGTGTGTGTATAAGCCCTCTGGTGTATAATCCAGGGCATGGATAGTCTGACTGTCTGCCAGGGCGTGAATGGAGCTGTGACAGACAGTTAAAATGATCCTAGAAAGGACAACCGGCTATGAAGGTACGTCAGTCTGGGTGTGAAGCAGGAAAAAGTCCTTGGAGCAAACAAAGCCACTGGGGGGGCGGGGTGGGGTGGGGGGAGAAGCTGTGGAGGATTCATTATTATGCCATAAGTGCCCTGAACAGGTTGTACATGTATACATGTAGGCAGTTCACCTTACTATGCCTTTTATCCAGCGTTTTTTTTTTTTTTCCCGCTCACAAAGCTTACTGCGTGCCTCAGCAATGCTCCCTCACTGGCATTGGCTTCAGGCCAAGCAGTAATGAGTTACCCCAAGCCCTATGTGATTTGCCTCCTCCAAATCTATTAGCATATCTTCAGAGCAAGATAAAACTCATTAGAATAATTTACATTTGGGCATTGGAATCTCTAATAATTTGTAATACCTACTGCCAAAAGCACAAGTATGTGGTATTGTCCTTCATATGAAGCTACAATTTACCCTTTTTTTTTTTTTTTAAATCTTCAAAAAAGAACAGACTACTCTATCCCTTAATTGTTCTCTGATGGTAATGAAATGAGTTTGTAGTACACAATCTTACCAAAGATTTGATCCATGCCATCTTTGATAAAGGAGTGCACACCATTGCGTAAGATTTGGCTTATTAGAAATCACATCAAAATGTGTCACGTTTCTGTTCTATTGTATTGTAAATTACTCTGGTGATGGCGGCTGAGGTATATAACAATCGAACTTCCTGGTCATTCGAGCTATATGCCAAAATCTTTGCATGGCTGAGTTGTGGATCTGGGCTTCAACCTGTGCTCTCTGTCTCCATGTAATTGACTTTTTTACGTATCTGTTTGCAATTTCCATCTTCCCTGCTCAGTACCCCAGAACTGCCTGCTGGTGTCATCTACCTGTATTTTATATTCTGGGGTTGAATCAGTTTCTGCACAGAAGGCTGTCTCGCAGTTGGTACAGTGGTGGTGAGACGTGCACCGTTTTCTTGCTTAAAAGCCCCTCAGCAGCCATCAGCTGATCTGCGCCAACTCCCCATGTGCAGCTTTTTCTCTCGGAGCCTGTAACAGCCACGCTGGAACTGCTTGCGGCCTGTGGTCACGTTATCCTTGCTAAATGCCTGAACTGTAATGTATGCTAGAATGATGCTTGTAAATAAATAAACACAAGCCCAAGGTAGTAACTGCACCAAAGAAAGCTTGGAATATTTTTATTTTAGGATCTTTTAAGTATTAAAGTCTCTTCAACTGAAAATATCCTGAATTGGGCTGTAAAGGTGCATATCTTTGCTCACCTAAAGTTCTGTAGGTGTGGCCCTGCTACTGTGCCAGTTCCCCCACGGAGGTGCTGGCACCTGGGGCTGCACACCCTGCCCTCGGCCCCTTCGGCTGGGATTAAGGAACAGGCAGGTAACTGTGACCCACTGGAATTTGCTGAGGAGATTCAGATTCTTTTCTTTTTTTGCTTTACTGGATTTCATTTCAGTAGCTTTTGAGGTTTTTCTCTTTTGTATGTAGCAGTGAGCAATGAGGCAGATTAGGGTCTTGATATGACACTTACTTTTGAAAGGCAGCAAACATTGATCTGTAGAGTTTAATTTTCTTGAAGTACTCCCATCAGCTATAAGACTTTTAAGGCCTGCGCTTGCAAATTCTTGTCTGCTTTTCCTTTTATTTATTTTTAATTTCCTCTCATCACCCTTCCAAAAAAAGAAACAAAAGAGATGGGGGGGGGGGGGGGGGGAAGTCGGAAGCGGCAATAACTGCTTATGAAGATTTTGGGTTTTAGGCAGATATCTTCACCGTAAGGTGTCTGTATGTAATATGTGATCTCTGGATCTGTGTTCATGTTGTCTTTCCCTTTGCATTTCCTCATCTTCCTGTATTCAGGCAATCAGGCAATGCTAATCATGTGATACTTTTGTGACTTGAGGCTTTAAGTACATTAAGTACATTTCTTTCTTTTTTTTTTTTTTTTAACCTCGGATACAGCTTTTTGTTGGCCGTTGTCGCAAAGTTAAAAAGAACTTCAGAAAGCTGAGAAGGAATGAAAGTGCTCGGGGAAAACGTTGTGGTGCTTAATTTTAAAGGGGGGGCAGGTTCTGTGTGCTGTTTACTTCTAGAACCAAGTAAAACTTTTTTGAGGAGAAGTAGTTTCAAACTATAGCATGGCTTTATTTACAGAACATAATAATGCTTTATTCAAGAGACTAGTTTCAGTCAGCACACCAGGCTTACCTATTGCACTGTACAATTTGACAGAAACTCAATGAAAAATAAAGCACTGAAGATTTTAGAGCAAGTATGCTTTGAAGTATCAACTTGTGCTTTTTAAAGCAGCCTATTCACTTGGCTCCTCTCTTGCGACTCCTGATCTTTCATTCATTTTAGAATAAAGTTATAGTAAGAAAAGTATGCCTTAAAAAAAAAAGAAAATCTTTGTTCATCTACATTTGCTGTTTGTATGTGTTTAACTTGCTTTATTGACATAAAAAAATGCTCAACAGGCAAGTCACTGTTTCTGCCGTCCAGTTTAACCTGGTTTTAACTTGTATCAGCAAAACCAGCTGAAGCTGCCAGTTGTATCTGCATTGGGCCTGTGCTAATGTTGTCACGAGGGAGTTTTTTTTGTAAAATTCTCTATAATACAGATGTTGCCTTGAATCCTTAATTCTAGGCAACCAGTGCAAGTGTAGAAAAGCTGGATGAAATCACATTTATGCTGAAAGCATTAGGTTTGTCATCTGAATTCAGGAAAAAGTGATTGTTAGAAGTCATAAATAATCAGAATTTCTTGCCTTGCAGATTTTGGACAGGATTTTTCTGGTGATGACAGCCAACTTAATCTTTGGCACAGACCCCAATCCAGTTATGTTGTTAAAAGTACCTGTGGACTGACAGTGACTTTCTTACTAAAGTATGGGGTTTTGGCACTAAAGTCCTTCAGCTATTTTAAACTACTTGTCCAGCTTTTTATTCACCACAGTTCTGAATGCTCATGAGATGCGGTGGAGTGGGATGACTAGCACCATTTTTTATAGCTTCATCTTACAAGAGCAGTCTTTGAAACAAGAATGGGAAGAATAAATTAGTACCTTCATCAGTTTTGCTGTATCTTGAAATGTGGTAAGCTTTTTTTGTGTGTGTGTTTCCTTCAGGTTTTGAATGAAGAATGTGATCAGAATTGGTACAAGGCAGAACTCAATGGAAAAGACGGCTTCATTCCCAAGAACTACATAGAAATGAAACCACACCCGTAAGTAGAGCTTTGGTGATAGGCTCCCCTGATCTTACTTTGTGCATCCTCTCAAACAGAAGGGAGGTTTGCTGTACTCTGCAAAGCGTACCTTAACCAGATCTACCAAAATGTATGGGTAGATAAAGGATGGCGATCGAGTTGTATCTCTGGCTGCAACTTGCATTGTTGTGCACTGTAACTCATTTCACAGCTGGCTATATAGCAGAGTATTTTGGAAGCTTCTCTGGTGGTTGCTCCGGTGCTTTGCTGTAGTGTCAGACTGACTGACCTTGGGGGTAGCAGGCCTAAACCAGCAGAAAACACTTTAGTAGAGAGTTGTCACCACCGCTGCCCTGGGGAAAAACAGTGACTGTTTTCCTGTGATGATTCTTTATTTTACTTCGCGAAGCAGATAAGAGTAAAAATTGTGGCATTCAGAGCTCACCAGAAAAATATTTAAGGATATTTGGAGCTGTACTTTTAGTATGTCTGTGTCACATCCTGACTATAGAATCACAGAATAATTTAGGTCAAACAGGACCTCTGGCATCCATCTGGTTCAACACCTTCCTCACAAAACGGGCCAACCTCAAAGGGTGCGTACTTTTATGTGAGTATAGTTGCATTGATTTGCAGCTGCAGAGAACTGTATTTGAGTAACTACTTTGAACATTTCCTCTTAGATATAGAGAATCTGGCATATGAAAACAGTAGCATTTCATGTCTGTGTATTTTCTTCATGTCACTTCATGTATTTCTGCTGTCTTCTACTAAACTCTGGTTCTGTCAACCTTTGGGATCCTTCAACATCTGAACAAGAAAGCAGCAACCTCTGGGTAACCAGGTTCAAAGGGGAGAAAAGGTTTAGGAAGGAGCAGCAAAACCTGTAATTGGGGTTTTTACAAGGAGCTGTCCACAAAAACTGATGATTGATTTGTTAATTGTTGCCTGTAATTATATCATGAAGATATTGCAGTTAAATCCAATAAAGAATTATTTTTCTAAGGGCTCTTGAAATAGGAGGAAGCTTTTGAGGGACTCTGTCCCAGGAGGGAGAGGAGGTATACAGCTTTAGTGCAGCCAAGTGGGAATTGAAGCAAGCACGCACAGGAAAATTCTGAAATTGTTTAAAGCCTCATCTGCTGCAGTAACATGTCTGTTTACCCTGATCGTGCTAGTCAGCTGGGGATCACAAATGTACATTGCAATTTCTCTCTCTCATTGATTTGAATCATCATACATCTTCTTATAACAGCAGGCATTTGAGTTGTACTGCGGTGATGTCTCATACGATGATCACTTTGTTCTGTAATCATCCGTGGTATTTTGTTTTAGAGAGTTGGAACTGTCAGTTTTTTGCTTTTTCATATCAAAGGGGAATGAACAATATCTGAGCCTGCAAGGGGGAGAATTTGGTAGTGTTTTTTAAGTGTAGTTAATTTGACCTTTTCTGAAGATGTTTAAACTGCTGATGGCAGCTGGATGGAGTTAGTGCCATGTGTCAGCAATGCTGGGAGTCTTAACTAGTGCATTAACAACCCTGGGAAATTATGCAAAAGTTTTTATAGTGTAATGGTAGCTTAGCTGTAATGCAGAGCTCTCTAAGTAGTCCAGCAGGTCATACAAAAAAGCAAATTACAGGCAGCTGACAAGGTGTGAGAAAGAGAATGCTCCTTTTCTCAGACTAGTATCAAACTGTGGTGTGAGAAGGTGGCACAAGAGCTTTTCAAGACGATTTGGAAAGAGACCAACTGAAAATGGCTTTAAATCCTGTCGTAGGATCTGAGACTTAAATCCTCCAGCCCCATAGCTAGTCTTAAATGCAGTGTTTCTTCTTGCTTTTATTTTGCAAAGCTTCCAGTTTGCTTTGTAACTACTAGCAAATGAAGCTGAAAGGAAAATGTGGCACCTCTCTGTCACCAGCTGAGCCACCTGAGTTCTGAAGGGTTAATCTAAATTGCCACATCCATTAAGAAAGTAAAGATTTATGTAGACATAGGCATGATACTCAGAGAAGAGCTGCAGGAAGCTCTGGGCAGGGAGGCTTCCTGTGAAGGCACAACAGTGCAGTTCAGTGGCAGAAATACCTTTCTCTCTTTAGGGAAGTATGGGAAGAATTTGCTGTTTATGAAATGGCCTGGATCAGGCTCATGGTGTGTGTATCTCAAGTGTTTGTGTTCATAATCAGCTTTCCTTGAAAATATTGCTGAAGTCTCACTTTGCAGTATTGTAACTTTCATGGAGGAAATCGACCTTGCTAAATGTTCGTGCTAAGTAAAGCCAAAAGAATTCCAAACTACCGATCGAAATGAGTCTGAACGCAATGTGAACTTTGTGTTGTACCAATCAGTGCATCTCCCTCTAGCCGTGCAGCATCAGCAGTAATGCCCGGATTTGGTTTTGCAGTGCTGACTGGGTGAGTTTCACCTACGTTACAAAGCTAGTTGGAGACAAGTGTTATCAAGTTTAGCCCTTCAGCAAGGAAGCTGTGGGAATGTTGTGGTCAGTTTATTTGGCCTAATTCTCTTGGATATGCTGTGATTTTTTTTTCCAATCATTTTGTAGAGAAGATTCATATGTGCACAACAGTTCTGATGCTTTACAAGTGTGTTATTAAGTAGACAATAGTCCTTCAAAATAACTTCCTTTGTTTCTTTCATCTATGGTGGTGTTTTTTCATCTTCTTTATATTTAGAGTTTGAGATCCTTTTACTCTGAATGGCTAAAGTGCTAGTGAAGTCATAAAACTGCAAGGGAGTTGAAGAATTGTGAAAGATTTTTAGTCTTGCTATTTAAAGTGCCTTAGAGCTGGCAGAAAACTTCATTTTGGAAGTGTTACTTCCTTTAATCGAACATTAATTGTACACTTCTACTTTGTAGTGATTCAGTAAAATTTAGGGGGAAAATAGGGTATACTTCTGAGGCTTCAGGAAAGATTGTATAGAAGTTGAGTTGAGCTCTTTCAGGCTTTCCTTCTATTTTGCAGAAATGGGTGAGGTGTTTTGGTTTTGTTTTAAGATGTGGCTTTCATTTCTAAGTCACGTGTGAGTAATAGATAATTATTTGAGAACTAAACAGAATTAAAACACTTTCTAAACAAGAACTGTGGCAAGATATCTAAATTCGTAATATAAAGCTTGCTTTATGTAACATTTGTCAGAGGCAAAATTCAAGACTTCCTTATCTTTCTGAAAATTGTGCCAGAAGCCCAGGAAACAAAATATTACCTTTGAATTTTGAAAGAGTTTCATGTAATGGTTTCTCTTGGTTGATTTTTGAAGGCAGCAGGGTACAGTGAGGGACAGGTAGACAGTCCCTCTGCTGTCTCTGCCACCACCCTGAGTACCGAGAAGCGTCGCAGATGCTAAACCACCAGGAAAATTACTAAATGCCGTGAAGTTCTTTAGCACTGGAAATAGGATGCTTGTGGGAGAAAGCTTTTTCCTTTCCATTCCAGGGGATAAAAAGTACACAACAAGCCTTGCAAGCAAGTAAAACATGTCTAGGTGTTCATGGAAACCGAGTTTGTAAACAAGATGTGTCATTTTCAGTGCCAAAATGCTTTTCATAATGGAGCTGCATAGCTAAATGGAGTGAATACTCCTTTTACAAGGGGGATGTCCTAGAGTTGTTTTATTGAGTATGTTGCATATAGTAGAAATATGTCTGTGGACTCATCATCCTTGGTAGAATATAGGGATGTGGTTTTGTGTAGCCCTCTATGGTGAGCAGATACTGAAGACAGCCATTTAGAGGAACGAAGGCTGCCAGTAGCTGGAGAGTCTGGAAATCAAGTAATCGGTCCTCCTTCAGCTCTAGAGATAGGTGCTTCTGAGAGAGGGACATCTGGTGACTTTGTGACTTCATGAAAGCTTCAGCTTCTCTTAAGAACAACTGTTTCAGGGAGGGTTCTGCAACTTCTGTCTTTTTGCTGCACCCGAACCTTCACTGTAGAGAGTAAACTTTGTGAGTGGAGCTCTTGTTATTAAGTGCGCTCCTCTAAGGTCAGTCATCTGCAGGGTTGGAGGCTGTGGTAAGTGCGTGCTTCTATCCTGTGTGATCTGTTACTCAGAACTGAAAGCTGTACTTCTTGGTTGTCAAGATGGTTCTGCTTTTCCCACACCATGTGACCTACCACTCAGCCCTTGCGTGCCTTTAATCTTGGGTTAGTCTTGAAATGCAAATGCAAATGTGGGTAAGAATCCCATGACCAGGGGCTGTTGGTCAGTGCTGACAGTCTGGTTGCCTGGGGTGGGTTCAACCCTCGGTGTCATGGAGGTGGTCAGCCTGCGGCTTTGAGTTCTGTGCAGCTGTCAAGAATTTCAGATGTGGCTTCCATGGTGCAGCTGTTTCATGTGACTGCTTATGTGAAAGCTGCTAGATTGTCCCAGCTGCAGGAGAAAGCAAGAAAATAGGCTACTGAAACAAGTATTATCAGCATCTTTCCTAGAACTGAATTGCATGCCAGCTCAGCACTCCTCTGCAATGAAGCAGAGAGACCTTGAGGGAACTTTCCTGACTTGGTCTGCATGTAACTCTGCTCCTGGCACCTGCCACAGCTTTCTGGCACATGATGCCTGTCTTTGACCACAGTGTTCTGGTAGGGGTCAGAAATATTGGACTCTGGGCTGCAGGAACAACCAGCTGCTGAATGAAGCTACTCATCTTCTCTGCTGTCTTACCACCTGATCTAAAAGAGACCAGAAATTGGTTTTGATAGAAAATGCTCTTTTCATTTGTGCAGGATGGGTCAATCCATAGACAGGATCTTGTTTCTACAGCTGTGATGTTTCTGAAGAGAAACCTGTGAGTGAACTCCCAGTGTTTCCTTTGCATTTTGCAAATACTACCTTTTTTTAAAAAAAAAAAAATAAAAATATATATCTACCCACTAAAATAGTGGAGTTTGTGCCTAATCCTTAATAACTTAAATTTTCCTTAAAGTCTGCTCTGCAAATTGTGGCTAAGGCATGGGCGGGTTCTCCTTAGAAGGCATAAGTAATAAAGGAGACTGTGTAGTTACTCCCCACTGATTCTGTTTGTGTACTAATAGTGAAATAAATGCTGCTATATCAAAGGAAAGTTCAATAGTGACCAGCCGCCAGTGCAGGACTTCTTTGTTGTCTCTGAGTTGATGTTATCATACAGTTTGGACAATTAAAACTTTGCATGTAGAGACATCAGACTTTATTCGTTACTGATAGAGGAAGGGACTTGACTTTCTTGCTTCACCTAGGCATTTAATCTGTTTTACTTTAGGTTATGAGGCCTGATAACTAAGATATAAGTGCAGACCACAGCAGACATTTTAACTTTGTCCAAGGTTGTAGCCAGTTCCCAGGGTAGTCGTCTTAGTCTCACGAAGCAGGACTTTGCTGTGAAGCAATTGGGTACATTAGGTTCTTGTGATGTTTTATATGCTAAACTGCAGATACAATGGGGTGCAAAACAATATGAACAATGCATTAAATTTTGAGCAAGTTTTTTTTTTTCCACCTGTGAAAATGAATCTTGTAATTTGAGGATTTTACTCTTACCACATTTCTTCTTTGCTAAATTGGGTGAAATAGGGCTATGGGAAGCACCTATTTATCAAGTCAGCGGTTGCTTCATTGCCAGGACAAAACGTTGTGAAAAGCTGCATGGTTCAGTGGCCTGTATTGGAGTGAGAGTGAGGTGCAGTGTAATTATTTCTGTTAAGAATCATTTAATCTCTGTGAATATCTACATCTGGCTCTTCCATTAAAATTCTTAACTTTCCCTATTGTCTTCTTTTCCTCACTCCACAGGTGGTTTTTTGGAAAGATTCCCCGGGCGAAGGCTGAAGAGATGTTAGGCAAACAGAGACACGATGGTGCCTTCCTCATCAGGGAAAGTGAGAGCGCTCCTGGGGACTTCTCCCTCTCAGTCAAGTAAGTAATCCCCAGAAGGAATTGTGCGTGGTAATCAGGCCATCTACTGCTCATTTGGACTTGTGGATAAAGGACAGGTGACTGTCAATGCTGAGGAGCAGGAATAATCTTCCAGATGCCCTGTAGCATTCCTGTTCTTCCAGTGATACTTATTTATTCACTCTTTAATAGAACAAATACACACGTTCTGGTTTGTAATGAGCCTACAGGGCTGACCAGGTGGCATGTTGTTGTCTGGCTTATGTAGTCTCAGGCACTATCTGTTGATTAGTTTGTGGATCCATTCTTCCTCCTTACAGCCACAAAGTGCCCGGTGTGTATATGTTCTCTCCCATCCTCCTTCATTCCTCTTTTACAGTACAAGTTCTTACTCTTTGTTTCCTCTTTGTGTAATACGCTTCAAATATGTTTTTCACGTCTGCTTGGCACAATCTTTGGGGATACTCATGTTATCTAGGACTGGGACTTGGAGCTGTAAAAACAGTTCTCATCCTTGAATAACCTTACTAGAAGTTCTGGCTGTCATCCAGCAGGAGTTCCTGCTGGTTTAGCATGGCCCACAAATACTATGCTACTGTCTTGCCCATTTGATGTCACTGTAAAATAGAGGTACTAAGAACTTGAAAGGGTATATGATGTAATTTAACCTGGGTTGGGGCTGGGAGGGATTCTGTCCTCAGCAGTTGATTTTTGCCTTTTTCTTTATTTTCCGTAAATTTCCCTTTTCCTACCAGAAATTAACGGGGTTTTCTTCAGAATCCTAACAATTTTTGGTTATTCATGCACAATTCCTAGTTTGCTCTACTTTCTGTGGCTACCAGTGATCTGTCTTGGCAGGATTTTTTTTGTTGTGGTCATCTTTGGTCTGTAACCAGATTTTTATCATCCTGTACAGCAGCACTGAGTCATGACAACAAACTGGATTAAAACCACTGATTTTGAGATGTTTATATTTCTGTCTTGGATACAGTCATCTAAGCTGGAATACTAGATATGAATGGAAGCTTCATTCCAGAAAGCGCATTCCTTTAAGAAACATAAAGTTACGATAGCATAGCTCTGCCTGCCTGTAACATAGTGTTGCCATCTGGTGGTGATTTCTCAGTTGACTTTATTCTCCCGTGTTTCTTTAATTTAGAAGAGTCTTTTTCCTCAGCAGTGGTCTGCAGGATTTGAAATGGTGAGAAGCTCTCAGGTTGAGGAAGAGAGAGCAGAGGCAGTACTCATGAGTTGTTTCATGTTAGCTTTGTAGCCAAGATAGTGTCTACTTTTTCAGCCAATGTATAGAAGCTGTGCATACCAAGTGGGGAACAGTTGTCTTCTGGTTTTGGTGTTTTAGACTGAAGTAAAAATACCCCGATGTGCCATTCGTCTGGAAGATCCCAATGGACCTCATCAGAGTTTCCCTTTATTCAGAATAAAGTTGTTAGAAATGTAGCTTCAGCAGAATGCCTTCATTTGTCAGAAAGAATTGTTAAGGCAGAATTGAAGTCACTGTGTTACGTGTGCAGCATCACCTTTTGAGTTTTTTATGTTTTCCTTTGTCTATTTTTTGGTGATTTTGTTTTTTTTCTTTAAGGATCAGAGAGATCCTTTTGTTTTGCAAGACAGTCTTTTGCATAAGTCCAGACTGGCTGCCAAAACAGACAATCCTACCCTCCCTGTGGCGGTGTTTTCCCAGCAGTTTACCTGTAATGGGACTGGTGCTTACGAATTGCAATATCACACACAGCCAGTGGTGCTGTGTGAGGGAGGGACTGAGATGGGGAGAAGTACAGGACCATAGCAAGAGTAGCACAAACCTAAACTGGCTCAGGTCAGTTGTGAAATCGCTGTGTGTGAAGAGCTAAACCGAAGCACTTCTACTGTTTGACTTTGAAATCTTGCATTTGGGAATGTGGAATGGAAGGCACTGTGGTGCAGCTACTTTAATGTGGCCTTGTACGTGTACTGCAAAAGTCGATGGTATGTGTCCAAGGTGTTCTGTGCACTGTCTTCAGCAACTTGAGTGCCTGCATACATACATCAAAAAGTACATGGACTAGATACCAGCTGTGTGGCAGTGTAGTGTAAAATAAAAAGTTGAAATATTGCATGTAATCCAGGAGAAAGTGTTGTGAGACCAGAAATCCTTGACCTCAAACTTCTGCAGATTCAGAGTGGTTGGAAAAGCTGGTCCTGATATAAGAAAAGCACATATGAAGCTTGCAGGACTTATTTCAAAATTAATTCAGTATTGGGATTAACAAGTGGTTTTCAGACACCTGTTTTACAGCAGCCAAATGTTATCTATATTATCAGCATTGTTTACAGTTTTCATTGTGCCCTGAAGGACCTTTTTGTTCCAAACTCTCTGCTGACAATTACAGAAGAGGGGTACTCAGTGACTAATAATGTGCTTCTTATTTTTTTGTGTCCTTCACTCCTTCCTCCTAGGTTTGGAAATGATGTGCAGCACTTCAAGGTGCTTAGAGATGGGGCTGGCAAGTATTTCCTCTGGGTGGTGAAGTTCAATTCTTTGAACGAGCTGGTAGATTATCACAGATCCACATCTGTCTCCAGGAACCAGCAAATATTTCTCCGGGACATTGAACAGGTGCCACAGGTAAGAGAAGTATCCTCATAGAGTGTGCTTTTCAGACTATTGGAACCACAGTCTGAAGTGAGATTGCATCTTAAAGTAAATAGGATGGAGAGAAGCCGAGTGACATTTTTCTTGTCTGTGGAAGTGTATCTTTAGATACCACAGCCAGAATTATACTGGGAAATAAGCTGGATGTTTGTGCAAAGCCGCCTGCCAACTCCCTAGTCTTCCCTGGGGTTCTGGACAAATGTTACTGTTGCTGCTTGAACATTTGGCTTCTTTTAATGTTTATAGATACTCTTGCAGGAAGGTCATCTGATCCCTGTGACTTAAAAATGAGTTTACTCCTGTTTTAGGACACAGTAAGAAAGGATAGTTCTACTTGTACTGGCTTGTAGCCAGAACTGTACCCCTCTGTAGCCAGTGAAGCTTTGGTACTGGTCTCTCCTGAAGAGGTGGTTACAGGTAGTAGCATATGGAACATCTCTAGCCTGCTGGTTCGGATCTAACCAATGTTAAGAGAAACAAAAATCTACTGCTAAGTGCCAGCAGAGCAGCTTGTGTGTATCTAGCTTTGTTTTGTTCCATTTCCCAGGGCGATCAAAATACATGTAACTGTATCTTTTCTCAATTTTGGATAAATCCTTTTGCCTCTATGTGCAGCGTTCTAGTTCTAGCTTGAAGACAAGGAGCGTGGAACTTGTACTGTTCTCCAGGTGCCACAGTTTGTCTGAATTAACATGTAGCTCTGCGCTGTCGGGTCAGTGATAAACAGAGGATGAGAACACAGCTGACTGAAAATGAGAAACATGAAGATACCTTCCTAGCCTCACAATTTTAAGAATGCAAATGCATTTTAAATGAACTGTTAGCTTTTCCGTAAGAGTGGAAGTCTTTGCTGACCAGGCAAAACGCTCTGTGACAGAATTTCTTGATATTGGAGAGTTTTAAGGAAAATGTGTAAAATGCCAACATCCAGTTTTTAGGGGGAACTTTGTGTATTACAGCATTAGGTAGATTAGTAATATTTATGGTCTTGGTGAAAACAGGGTGAATAAACAAGACCATTATATTGCAATAGAATACAGATTTACAGTAGGCCATGAAGACTGGAAAACAGTAGGAAAACATCTGAGTCATCTGCTGTCTTTGTTTCGGCTCTTTCACAGAAACTTGACTTTTTTCAGAGGTCTTCTATAGACTGTGCTTTCCTGTTTTGTCATCTTGTTACAGATGTTGGAAGCTGGCTTGCAGGGAAATGAAACAGCCCAAATGTTTATTGTTAAACTCCGGTGTAAGTTAAGCTGCTGCCTGAGGGAGCAGGTGTCTGTAGTGCTGTGGATGATTCTCACTTTGTGTATCTTTTTCTTTCCCCTTTCAGCAACCAACATATGTTCAGGCCCTGTTTGATTTTGATCCTCAGGAGGAAGGAGAGCTGGGCTTCCGCCGTGGAGACTTTATCCAAGTCCTTGACAATTCTGACCCCAACTGGTGGAAGGGAGCCTGCCACGGACAGACGGGCATGTTTCCACGCAACTATGTGACCCCAGTGAATCGGAACATCTAGAGATAAATATTAGAGATTATTTAAAGAAACCAGAGAAACAGTAAATACACATACAGAGCCTAACTGCAGCCAGTGACCTAAAATCACACGGCGATAAAACCTGAGTCACCTTTCACCGTGAGGTGATCCTCCTTCACTCAGTACGGAACTTCAGGGGCCGGGGGGGGAAAGAGTTCAACTTACACACCAAAACTTATCTTTAAAAAAAAAAAAAAAAGAGAGAGAAAAAAAATATGAAAATAACAAATTTCCTCAGCTGCTCCTGGGTTACCCCCTTTCATTCACTCTTCTTGTTTCCCCGTCCTCCTCTGTCCATCAGTGCATGAAGTTTTAATGCCATATAAAGTCCTAGCCATGCAGTTAAAGGAAAAGGGAGAAACTCTGCTGGTATTTTCTCTCTCTGCAAACGGTCTTCATTTGACATGAAGGGACATGAGAGAAGAACCAAATCCACAGTCCTGCCTTTAAAAAAAAACAAAAATCATCAGTCTCTGCTTTTGCCTTCAACATTCAGCTCTTCTTGCCTGGGAAAGATGAGGTGTTAATCTAATTTTTATTGTCTCTTCTCCTTTGGCACTTTCTTCTGAAGCTCAGCAGCTTCCAAGCAGGGGAAGGGAGAAGAGTTGCGTGGCTTTTTGTTTGTTTTGTTTATTTCTTTTGAGTCACAGAGCTGCTTTGAGAAACTCCAATGTACAACTGAAGTCTGTTAATGCTGTGCTGACAGCTTTTTTGTTTTTTCTTAAAGGTGTACGGTTGAGCACATTCTGTAATTTTTTCCATAGTGCCTTTCCCTTATTTTCTTTTTTATTATTTTTTAAGTTAAAAGGACAGTCCAGAGCTTTTCAGAGGGTTTTTTTTTCTGCCTATGTGTAAATAAATACTTTTCGGGGAAGGATGTAAAGGAGGGTGGTTTTATCAATGGACACTTGAGAAAAATCTACAAACAGAGATGGAGCTTTAATCTTAAGATTTGTCTTACTGTTCAACTTTCCTTATTCCAAGGAAGATAAAATCAAGGCATTCAAGTGGCAACTTGGGCCACTCAGAGGTGGGGAGCTGCATCCAAGAGCTTCAAAAGAAGTAAGAGAAAGGGGGAAGTTATGACCAGGGAAAATGAGAAAGAGTATTTTGGGGTGGGAGGGCTAAGGGGGGAATTTGAGAAATAATAGCCCTGAGATGTCCTATAAAATGTACATTCCTTTGATGGAAAACTTTATAATGCAGAGAAACCTCAAGAAATAGTGCTTGAAAAAACTTTATGCTATTAGTGAATGTTTCTACGTGATGCATGTAATCAGCCTGTCTCTTTGGCCTGGATAGGGAATATTTGCAGTCGTGTTGCTCTTGAAAAGTGGGGTCGGCATCACTGTTCTCCCGTTTCTCCTCCCTCCTCAGGTCAGTGTTACTGTTGAAGTAGATTCCCCCCACCCTGCTCCCCATTCACAGCAGGCTGTGTGATGACTGTAATCCCCGCACCATAACGGCATTTATTGTGGCCATTTGCTCCTCCACCAGAGCAGTGTGACATTAAATTGGACAGAAAGGAAAGCAATCAAGCCGCACCGCTCTCTGTGCCAATCTTTAGTTGTGTTATTTTTCCTTCTGATGGCCATTTGGCTGGATCTCTTCACCCCACCAACGAATCCAAAAACTGCAGCGGAGATCTCCTCCCGCCCTGCCTGAGCACGGGCAATCTTTTGTTGGAGGGTGCCTTTTTTTGTACTACGTGTTACAAATGTTTTATTCCTGAGATGGACTCTGCCTTACTCTTTAATTTTCCAGCAGATGAAAGAGAGAGCTATCCTGTAGAGTATTACTTTCTCCCCCTCTCCTTGCTAGCTGTCACTCACTTTCTTCCTTCTTTGTAAAGTGATTGGAAAAGGAATCTATGGCATTCTACACCTGGACCATTTGATTGTTTCCTTATTTTGGAATTGGTGTATATCATGCAGCCTTGCAGACATATGTCTTGTGTGTGTATATATATTAAAAAAAAAAAAAATCAGTGTTTAAATAAAAAAAAAAAGGCCTATGTACTTAATCCTTTAACTCTGCAGCAGCATTTGGTAGATAGTAATTAACTGTGAATAATAAATATACATTGAATTCTTCACTTGAGCATCTGTCCGTTATTTCAGTTAACTGACCAAAATATAACTGATTGACCTAATTTTTAGGCTGTTGAATTGCTACGGGAGGGAAAAGCTGTAAGGTGTGCTCTGGCCTGAAGCTCTTGTACTCTTTAGCATTATAGTTCGATCTCTGTGTTTCTGGCTGAATTCATTACTCTTTCAAGCAAAGTCACTGGAGAGCTGTGTCACTTGACACGCGTGACAGTGAGGAGGGGGGAAAGGAATGGTCGTGTCGCTTCCAGGACGGAAGGCCATGTGTTTGTTGGCTGAGTGGGAGGGCAGCACTTCACTATTTCTTCCCTTGCTTTTTTTCTAAGCTTTTTGCCGAACTGCCCAAGCGTCCCCGTGGTACAGACTGCAGTGTTGTGAGCAGAGCGATACACTGGTTCTTTCTGGAGTGCCTTGCTGAAGGCTGGAGGGGTCGATGGACGGGTGACTCGTGTAAGCCCCGCTGTCGTGGGAGCTGTCGCTCGGCTCCATCGCTGCTGTGCGGATTGTTTTTTGTTTTTTCTTGCCCGAAGAAGTGGAGCCGCTCGGTTGCGCTAGGAAGGTGCATGGGTGGTTCTGTGGGCTGCTGCTGGGGAGCTGCCATTCTGCTGGCTCTGCAGCTGCTCCCCTGCCTTCGCTTGGGTGCAGAAAGCGCCTGTGAATTTTGTAGTCGATTTTTAATAGGAAAAGGCCCACACGAGGGTTTGGGTTTTTTAACAGTTGCTCTTAGTCATTGTGCTCAAATACAGATGTAGTCAAAGTCTCTGTGGTTGCTCAGAAATGTCTGGGTATTCCCATGGTTTTATTTTGTGCCAGTAAAGTCAATATAGAAATGATTTGCACCGCGGTTTGGCGCTCTTGGCTTTTTTGTAATGCTGTAACAGAACATGTCGCTCAAAACTGGGTGCTATTCGTACCTTGGGTATCTACTGGAGAGTGGAGAAAAATCCTCCTTCCCTTATGCCTTATAGAGGGATGAAAAATGTCTGTTGTGACTGTGACTGTATGATGTCAAGGCCCCGGTGGGAGAACTGCTGTAGGCATGGCGTTTCTTCACGGGTGTGTTCCAGGTGCTGGGTCAGCAAAGCTGGTGGTGGGCTGCAAAAAAAAACCGAAAAAAAACCCCCCAAAAAACCCCCCCAAAAAAAAAAACAAAAAAAACCCCCCACAAACAAAAAACCCCAACCCTAAATCCCGGTTTATTTGTCTGCCAGCCGCCGCATCCACGGGAGTTCAGGGCCCTCCGTGCGGGCGCTGCTTCCCGAAGCCGAGCCCCCGCCATTTCGGGCACGGCGCTCCCCAGGGCGCCGCTGTCGGACTACATCTCCCATCGGCCCCCGCGGCGGCGCGCAGGCGCAGTGCGGCGCCCGGGCGCCGGCGGCGGCGGGTGGGGCGGCCGTGGCCGCGGTCAGGCAGTGGCCGGCGGCGCCGCCCGCGGTTTGGCACCGTGTCTCCCTCTCCGGTACCAACCGCGGGGCAGGGAGGGCTGTGGGGAGAGGGGAGGCTGCTTATGAGAGGGTAGGGATTGTGGTGAGGGGGTTCTGTGTGGCCCTTGGGGTGATGGGGTGGCTGTGGGCCTTTGGGGTGAGGGGAACTTTGGGATGGCGGGTGGCTGTGAGGTGAGAGGGGTGAGGCTATAGACTCTTGGTGTGGGAGGGAGCCTTTTGGTTGAGGAGGGCTCACCCTGTCGCCCTGCCCAGGCTGCGGGGACACCAGGAGGCATGGTGGGCTATGACCCTGAGGCTAAGTGCGTCTCCCCGGTGGAAGCAGCTGCGGCAGGATCAGCATCTGGGTTCGTCACTCGGGTCCTTGTCAGTCCGCTGGATGTCATCAAGATCCGCTTTCAGGTACCTTTCTCTTGGCATGCTCAGGGACGGGGTGAAAGAGCCCTTGCATAAATACAGGTTATGCAAGGTAGCAGGGCTATCTTGTGTTCACCGCTTCTATTTATATAGCTTAACTTGTGTGTTTGAATGGGATCTTGTGTTTTTCATACTTTGTTTTTCCTCTGTTTTTATGAATGATCTCTACTATCTAACTGAATTTCACCATCAGTCCCTACTGATTGCCTTTGTGTTGCATGCATGTTTTTACTCTTTTAGAGCCCTATGTAAATAACATCTCAAGTCAGTTCTACACGTGATTCTGTGGGAAGGCAGAATGTCATTTCTTAGCATTGGTTGGCTCACAGGGCTATGAATTCCTGAATTGGACACTTGAACCTTCTTGAAATGTGACATAGAATTGAAAATATTTTCTCTATTTTCCTCCAGCTTCAGATCGAGCAGCTCTCCTCCAGAAGCCCAGGGGCTAAGTATCATGGCATCCTGCAAGCTGTACAGCGCATCTTCCGAGAAGAGGGGTTGAGAGCCTTCTGGAAGGGACATGTTCCTGCTCAGTTGCTTTCAGTTGGCTATGGAGCTGTTCAGGTAAGGTGACCAGACATCTTCTGGGCCCAGCATACATACATAGGACTCTGCTTTGCTCCTCTTCAGACTGGCTGCATAGGCAGATGGAGAAAGGTCCAGGTTTAAACTGTACTGATGCAAGCCGGCTCCAGTTTCAAAGATGTGTAGTTGTATAATGCGGATGTATGATTCTTAAGTTAATATTCCTGAGCTTGCTGAGCAGCATGCCTGGAGTACAGCTGGAGCAAACTGAGTTCTGTCTGTATCTCGTGTCATAGAGAAGCTCTGTTAGTTCCGGACTCTTGGCTTATGTTCATGTTCCAAGCCTGTGTAGTTTTTTGCTTTGGTTCACGCTGTCACCCTAACAGCTTGTTAGTAAAAAAAACCAGTTAAACTGATGATGATGTTTTACACAGCATTGTTATGCTTAATTTGTAAATATTAACAACGTGTTTTATGAGCAGTGGTTGAAAGAATAAGGGGAAGTATATCTGTAATACAGCAAACACTCTTCAAGATACATAGAGCATTAGAATAGGTTTTTCACAATTCTAAATGCAAGATTTAGCAGAAGTGTTGAGAACATCCCAAGCATTCCCCAGGCTGCTCAGTGATTATTACAAGGTATTCTTTGAGCACATGCTGCACCAGTTTGCAAGTTGGGAGGGACTTTTCAAGGACAGAGGGAGAAGGTGGCTACAAGAGGTGGGTGGAGCTCTTTTGGTGAAATGAGAGAGGAGTGGGAGATCCATGTCAAGGATAAGGATTGACTCCTTGACCTGTGTGTGTTTGTTTCTGTAAGTTCATGGCGTTTGAAAGCTTGACAAAACTGGTGCATAACGTCACCTCATACAATGCCCGCGATTCCTTTGTGCACTTCGTCTGCGGAGGACTGGCTGCTTGCACAGCCACTGTTGCAGTTCAACCTGTTGACACGCTACGCACGCGCTTTGCTGCTCAGGGTGAGCCTAAGGTATGGTTGAGTATTAATGCTTGAAATTATCATCCATAGCAGTAGCAATATTTCATGTGTATGAGTATAGGTAGTTTGAAAAGTACATAACAGTCTGTGGGTTAGCATAAAGGACCAGGTGGTGTTATTGGGCAGTGTTTGCACTGTTGGCAAGTTATCCTCTGTGCTGTTGACACAGCTTTCTTACTTATGTTTTGCTTCTCCTGATTGTGTTTGACTCCTGACAGGTGATCCAGAAAGGAGAAACTGTCCTTAACAGGATAACTCAATTTTCATTTTGGCTGTTGGCCATTTGTAGAATGCACTCCCCTGGCTGTCAAACATTGTGTGTTTGAAACTTTCCACTTGCACAGAGTCATGTTTAGATAATGATGGCGGTGATACTTGAAACCAGTCACCTTTCCCCTGCGTTTCATGTTCTTATTTATGCAAGAATTGGTCTCCATGCTAATTAGGTCTGTAATACCTAGATTTATATGGGTTTGTATCAGAGCCATTTCTGGTTTTTGACTTAGCCTGCAGTAGAATCACAATATATATCATATGAATTCTGTTGCAGGAGCAAGCAGAGCTGTTCAGAGGGAAATAAATAATCATGTCTGTGATGCAAGTGGTCTTAGGCCACAGCTTTCAGCTCCCTGCCTTGTTTCTTCCCCTCAGAAGCACAGCTTCGATGTGGGATACAATGTCATCCCAGGCCTTTCAGTGCAGAGCTAATGATTGTTCAGTTAGTCTCTTGTGGCTCAGAGGTAGTTTTAGGTTGTCAGCTTACTTATAAGAATCGTAAGGGCTTAGCTGAGAATACTGTGTGAAGATGTGCAAAATCACTCTGTTCATCGCTGTGTGCTGAAAATCAGTCGATTGTATTTTGGCAGTGGGAAAGGCCTGCCCTTGTTACTGGGAAATAACCTGACCTTTGGTTTGTTGTTTCTAAGCCTGTTTCAGTAGAGAGTCAGCCTCTTCTTTATTGTCTAGATCTATTGCAACCTTCGCCATGCAGTGGTGACAATGTACCAGACAGAAGGGCCTCGGACATTCTATAGAGGTTTGACTCCCACAATCATTGCTATCTTCCCGTATGCTGGTCTCCAGTTCTCCTCCTACAACATCCTGCAACAGTTTTCTGAATGGGTGATTCCAGCTAAAGGCGAGAAAGGAGGTAGGCCCTTGGGACAGTGATGTCTGTGATCTGTAGAGAAAGAACGGGTGAATGCTAGTTTTGAAGACTGATGTAAGCTCAGTTTTCTGTCCCGTCGTCCTTTTTGATGTAACATTTGAAAAGTATCTCCATTTCCCATCTCTTATTCTTATTCCTGCACAGATATTGTGAAAGTGAAGTTTACAAACAGCTCCTGTTATGGAATAACCATGATGGAAATGTGGATGGATGGGAAAGTGAAGTGTCACAGGCCAGGGTACTCTTTCTTGAGCTGTATCACATTACTGATGCTGTAGGGAGAGGACAGTGCTGGCATAATCTGTCTCTGTTTCATTAGTGCTGTGGGGACAGGACTCTTGGATTTCCTCAGGAAATCTGCCTGCAGATTCCAGCACAGCTCTTACAGAGGAGGATTCATGTAGCCTGATTTAAAACTGCCGAGCTCTTTATTTGATATTTTTATGTTGATTTCTGGCTCCGTTATAAAAGAACCTCATCCTGATGTGACCTGTCAGCTTGACAGTTCTAATTACTAGTGCCTCCCTGAGAGGGACTGTATGCAGCATCAGTGTGTTTTGGTTCCTCAATGGAATTTCTTCAACGGAGGAACTAGACTTTTCCATATCATGTCTGCATACTTACTTTCAGGTGGCAGAGGCTGATGGTGGCTGTGTGCTGGGAAGTCACGTTTGTCAAGAAAGTCTACTATCACAAAACTCATCTCCCACAAGCCTCTGAAATCATCAGGCAGTGTCAGCTTGTGACTTACTCCAATTCAATATGTCAATATGAGCAATCAGGAGTGCAAGATTTCCAGTGACATGGCTTTTACTTGAGGGGCATAAAACCTTTTCCATCCATTAGCGACAGGTTCTCTGGTGACTGGGGTTTTTTTGTGCAATGCCACTTGGTAGAGCAAAAGTATAAATCAGTGTGATGAACCAAGAAGAGCTGTTACCCTCTGGCTCCAATGGACATTGTGAGCCTGATACAATAAATACAAATTGAGGTTCTGTCGCCCAAACTACGCAGAAGAGATGATGTAACTTTAAAGGGCCTTCTTGTGAAAAGTGATTTTAACTTACCTCTCATGGTCTTTAATCAGAACTCCCTGCTAATCCTCTTTTTTCCTTCTCCGCTATCCTCTCCCCTTTCTGCTTCTCAGGCAACGTTAAAAACCTTGTTTGTGGCAGCTGTGCTGGAATCATCAGCAAAACCCTCACTTACCCTTTTGACCTGTTCAAAAAACGACTGCAAGTGGGTGGCTTTGAGCATGCCCGGGCAGCCTTTGGGCAGGTGAGAAGTGTTGGAATTGACTGATTTTCATAAGTATGGATTCACATCAAGACAATCCAGAGCCAGTCATCACCAAAACGCGGTGATAATTCACCAGTGGTACCTGTTGTGTTCATGTTCGGGTTGGGAGCTCCCAGGGAACTTCTGGGAGCTGAACATTGGTCTCGTGTCATAACGGGAATAGCTGTATGAATATATTGGGTTAATTTTATGACATTGTCCAACATACCCATGCTCTGCCTTCTCATCCGTCCCATCAGGTTAGCTGTCTCAGAGCTGGGGATGCGTTAGGCAGGCAAAGGGGTTTCGACTTACTTTACTTTCCTAGTTGCAGCTTGGTATTTCTGATTCAGGACCAAATTACTATCAGAGGATGACACTAGCTTTATGCTGGGATCGCCTGGCTGTCAGGATCCTTTTCTGCAATTAATATTTCGATAGAAGGAATGGGCACCAAGTGTTCAGCACATGTCTTAAGTACCAGAACATCTTGAAGTTTAAAGCAAATTAAATACTTCCAGTGCTTTCTGGCACCATCCTTAACCATCTTGAAATATACTGTAAGACAAATACAGATCTTTCAAGGAGCTATCTCTTCTTTCCATGAAATGTGAAAACTTTCTTTTTTTCCTTCAAATTCCTTGGATCTGAGAAGCAAATCAGTCTGTACCTCAAGAAACTGTGGGATAGGAATTTGAAGTCTTAACCTACTGCTTTGGATGCTTTTCCTCTTCCAGTGAGGTACAGAATTTGGTTTTAATATCGGTGTGTCACAAGATGTTAAACCTTCACAGTGTGACACGATGACATGCATATAGTTAATTTCGAGACTTCAAAGGGCTGTAGCTTTGTTTTCTTTCTGTCAGAAAACTGAAAAGTTCTCCCTCCTTACAGAGTGAAAGGGATGGAAAACAGTAGCAGCACAGTCTGAAATAATTACTTCACAAACTTGTACCATAAATAATACATGCTGTTGTAGCATAAAGATTTTATGGCCATTCAATTAGAATGATCTGCGTAAGCCATTGCTGATGCAAAATATGTACTTTTCCTTTACCCCACTCTACAAACTGACTCTCTGAAACTTTCAGTTATAATAATAGCCAGAAAGGCATCCCCAGGCTGCCATTTAGATTATGTTTTTGTGGTATATTTTGGGGCTCTCTATGTTCTTTTCCAGGTAAGCGCTCTTGTTTAAACTTTTCACTATTTCTCTCACAGGTACGGATGTATAGGGGTCTCCTGGACTGCATGAGGCAGATCCTGCGAGAGGAGGGCCCGGGTGGATTCTTTAAGGGCCTTTCGCCCAGCTTGCTGAAGGCTGCTCTCTCTACTGGCCTTATCTTCTTTTGGTACGAGCTGTTCTGCAGCCTCCTGTGTACCCTGAAGAGCACCGACAGCACTACGAGGAAGGAAGGCTGAAAGGGGCATGTATGTGGCTACCCGGTGTCCTCCTGGAGGAGGGGAAACTGATGGCCTCGCTCTGTCATGAGCACGTGGGAAATGTCAGAGCTCCCAGAGCTCCACCAGCCTGTAGGAAATCATCTCCTGGGACCAAGCAGAAGGAGAAGGCGACTGCAGTTCTGCTGAAGACACTGAACTGCTTTGCTGGAAGCTGTTCAACTGAGCACTTTTTTTCTCAGTCTCCTCTAATATCAGCACACATTTAGTGGGAGGAGTGAGGAACCAAGCAGACAACTAGAGGCTGTGCTCTGAAAAGGCACCCCATAAAGTGGGTGAATTCCTGTGCTTGCCCTGGATCACAGAGAGGGATCCTGGCCTAAGTGCTGCTTCAACAATGTAACGTCACTTCCTGTCGCTGCATCCGCACAGCTTTATTTCCTTGCTTATGGCCTGCTGTTTGCACCATATTCTTTTCTCCGTCTTGCACAGGCAGCTCTGTCCCGTTGTTGTGAAGTCAGTTAAAACCTCTTTAGTGTGCACAGAACTGCGGGTTTTCCTTTTACTTGCTGTCAGCTGGTGCTTCTTGATTACCACTCGCTGGCTGCACATTCTCAGCCACCTTAAACAGAATATTCTAGTGGATCACGCTGACCCAAACTTTCTCTTTCTTTAACTCTGGTTAGCTTGATTGTATCCTAAGTGCCCATTTGTCTTCCTGCATGTCTTGCCATACATCTCTTAGGGTTTTGCATTGCCTCTGTCACGCTTTTTACCTGCAGGTTAAGAATCCCACTCGAAGGGGATTCAACGCACAAGCCCAATTCTTACTTCAGGGTTCTTTGCTTCAATGCAGTGAGTAGCCAAATGCTGTGTAGAGTTTTAGAAATATTTAGTCTTAAGTTGGAATAATGAAGGAAAAGTCCTGTGGAAACTAGTAAATGTCTTTTTTTTTTTTTTTTTTTTTTTTTAATACCACCTTTGAATGTTTCTAGCAAGTATTTCTGTAGTGACCTCAAAACATTTCTGAAACTCAGTCCTACACTGGTGCTAACAGATAAAAATGTTTTGACAAGTTTAGCTGGAGTGAGGAGAGTGAACATCAAACTGGAATTGGTTGGCTTAGCGTGGTGTTTGACGAGAAATGGATGATTGAATTAGAGCTGGAAAAGCATTTATCTGGAGTTTCAAAGATTTTGTGAATGGTTAAAAAAAAAATCCCAACTCCTCTGATTATGCAACAGGGCAAAAGGAAAACTACTTTCTTCCTCCTCTTTTATTCTGTGTTTTTTCAAGCTGAGCAGGGTGTGGCTGGACCAACGTGTGGAAGGCAGACTTCCGAGGAAGAGCTGCTGTGATAAAAAAGCATCTTAGTCATCTGGCAAGCGGTGGATAGGGCAGAGCACTGGAGTTATTTAGAGGATGGTTTGATGGCTCTTCTCTTAACGGAGAGCTTTTCGTGGCTCTTCTGCAATATTCAGGGTGTTAGTTCCAAGTGGCTTGGCCAAACTCCAGCGTGACCAATTCCATTCTGTTGACACAACTTCTCCTGGTGGTTTTGAGCATATCAGCATTGCTCACTTGTCCTGAGCTATTGTGAGAGGCTGTTTTTAAAGAGCAGCTGTTTCACTGGTGGCTGAGATGTCTAGAGAGCTTCCTCGCAAGCCCAGGCCACGTAACTTTGTGTCTGCTGTGGTTTGAGATCTTGGAGTGCACAGTGGCTGTTTCACTGCAGGTGACTTTGAGAGCTACATAAAATTAAATTCACTGAGCAGTGTCAGTGTCAGGCAGGAGGCTAATACGTGAGCCTCGAAGAGGGAGTGATAGCTGCATGTACTCTAAAAATGGGCAGTTTTGCTTAGAGGAGAAAATGCAAAGAATGTGGAGTAAAGTTTCCTAAAGTGCCTCAATCCTATTGGCATTTTCCTGTTATTTAGGCTCTTGTGAGATTTCCCCCAAATGTCCTTAACAACATTTTGCCTTTGTTCATTTATCATCTGTTCTTGGAAAGACATCATAACCAGTAATGAACTTAGCCTCACGGCATCCTTCTGAAGGAGAGATTTTTGAAATGGCTCATTTCAAAACAGACAGAAACAGGTTGGGGTTCTTACTGTCTTTTGGCTGCTGGTAGAGAGGAATGGTATCATGATTAGCAGGGACAGGACTGGCTGCAGTAGAAAATTTTCTGTGCTGACCTAGTCTTCCATAGGCAATCGGGACTCATCCAACCTGTCTAAACATAGCAAGACTCTTGTTTTCCATTTTATGTCAGAGCTGCTGTTAAACTGCACAAAATAGGAGGAAACTGGTTAGGAACTCAGCAGTGGGAATTGCGGTCTCTGAAATAGGGGGTGAGTTGCTTTGGTTGCCACAGTGGCAAAGAATAGAGAACAGAAAACTGCTCTGCTAAAATGATGTTCGAGTGTGCCGTGGAGCTTGAGGTGATGCAGGCAAACTGCTTTAGGAGCCTGCAACTTGGCTGCTCCACAGAGAGGGCAGCAACGGAGAGTCTGGAGCAGCTTCAAGTGACTGAATGTCGTGGGTGACTGGCTGTGAGACTGCACCAGAGTTTGCCCCTTGGGATGGCTGGGATTTCGCTCGCATGTAATCCTATCAGCAGGGATTTGCCTTGCCTGCAAGTCACCTCACAAGCCGCTCAGCAGTTGCGTTTGTTTTCTGCTAGTGCCTTTTACCATCAGAATAAAGCACTTTAGTGGGCAAAGCATTCAAGGCAAGTTGCAGTGTGGTTGTTGGGAGATCCACCGTTGCTCTTAGCTGGCCTCAGACGGGAGAACATTGACGCACAAGTTGTGTGCTGAACACACTGTGTCCTACTCTCAGGACGCTCATCCAGAGCTGCGTAGCAGCATTTTTGAAAATAATTGAACGTTTTACAGTCAGGCTTGGAAGAGATTGTATTCGATTTGGGTTTAAGTTTCTTTTGTGATGTAGAACTGTAATTTTCTGCGGCATTTTGCTGTGTTGCCTGGGTGGATCTTCTGCAGCTGCTGTTGTCTGAAAGCACCCGAGCACAATGCGCACAATGCGTGCCTGCCTTTGAGAAAAGGTACATTAAAGATTTTGTTATGCTCATGTCTGGCTGCAATTTGTTTATTGTTTTCCTCCTAGTGCCTACGCTCAGCTGGACCCCACAGGGCAGCCGTGTCCCTCCTGTCACACAAAAGGGCGGATGGTCGGAGCCCGGAGTGTGGGGCTGCAGGAGCTGGCTGGTTTTCCCTTCCCATCGCTGGCTCCTGGGTGCTTGTCACCATCAGACAGAGCTGTCCTGTCCCCTCTGTGATGCGGGCTGATGCTGTGGGTCTCACTGTTGAGAACTGCACCGAGGGGGATCGGCCGAGGGGGTTTCTGCAGCCCCTGGGGTCCCACCACTGTCCCTGAGGGGGACTGTCGGAGCCACGGTGGCTGCTCCTGAGCCATCCACCTCTGTGGATGAGTTCAGGCTCTGTTTGTATCAGCCAGGTCATGCAGCGCTGCAGAAAACGCTCCCAAACTGCTCATTCTGTGTTTCCAGAGGCTGTTGTGCGGTTTCGGCAGCGTGGCTGCTCTGCCATCCTCTAAAGGCTGCGAAGGCTTCTACCCGTGAGGGATCTTTCCCTGTGAAATGACTGGGAGTTTAGAGAGAAATCATGAAGTTTGTTACGCATCACTCGGCTCTTGTTGCAGTGCATCTCCCCTTTACCGATTTATTTTTTTCTTTACCGATTTTTTTACGCCGCTGGGCTGCGGCCTGACCCGGCCCGGAGAGGAGGGCAGAATAAACGCGGTTTTCGTCCGGAGAGCTGCGGAGTCGTGGGGTTTCCCCTGGAGAGCCCGGCCGGTGCTCGGCGGGGCATCCCCGCGGGGACCGGGGCGGGCGGCGGGGGCGAACCGCGGGGCAGCGGCGCAGCCGGCCGTGCCCGGGCGCGCCCGGGCCGCGGGTGGGGACGCCCGGGGGAGGCGGGAGGCAGCCGGCCGTGCCCGGGGGGGGTTTCCCGGAGGAGCAGCCGGCCGTGCCCGGGGATCAGCCCCGCCGTGGCCCGGCGCTCGCAGGCGGTGGCGCTGCCGTCGCTCTCCCGCCCCGTCCCGGCCCGTCCCTCCCCCGTCTCGGGCGAGGAAATGACCTAAGAGGAAACCGGGGCCGGGGCGGCGGGGCCCGGGACGCTCCGGCGATGCCCCGGCGGCCAGAGGACCCAGCGGGGGCGGCCGGCAGGTCGGTGGGGCTGCGCCCGGCTCCCCCTGCCCTGCTCGGGGACACCGGCGCGGGGGGTGGGCTGCCTTCCCCGGGAGCCCCCTCTGTCCGGTGGCCCCGCGGCTTGTGCCGCCTGTGGAGCGGTTCCCCGCGGGGCTGGAGGGAGGCGAGGCGGCGGCGGGGGTTCCGCGGGGCTCCGGTGGGCGAGGAGCCCCGGGCTGGAGGCGGCTGGGCAGGGGTGGGACGGGGCTCCCGGCGGCTGGTGGTGGCCCGCGAGCGGCCGCTCAGCGGCGGCAGAGGAGACCCGACCCGCTGCTCTTCTCCCTCCCCTGTCCGTGGCCGGGGCACGTCCAGCCTGTCCCACCGGCTGTGAGCCCCTTAGGGTAGGGCCCTGGCACACCGGCCGGCTGGTCGAGGACCTGAACCCCAACCACATCAATCCCTGTGACCGTCGTCTAGTGGGGACCACTTGCAGAGAGGAATCAGCACCCATGGGTGATGCTGTGCCCAGTGTCACCCACTGCCACCAGCCCTTCAGGCAAGGTGGTGCTGGCAGCAGGATCTCTAGTGCAGATGAGGCCTGTCTGTTTTGCACGTCATGGTTTGCTCTGGGCAGAGTTATTTGGCACAGCAGTTCAAAGCAGCCATGCCTGTCCCTGGAGCCGTGAGGATAGATGCTCTGGGAGAGGCGCTGGGCGGTGGTGTCAGAGACGCTGCCGGACGGGCTCGGGCGCTTCCTGCTTCACTGTGTGGGGCGCTGAGCTCTTGCCAGGTTCCTTCTGCACGGCGATGCTGCTGGTGGGACGCAGGGCTGCTGGTGAGCCTGGGCTGGTGAGCTGGCAGTGCAGAATGGCGTGAGTGCAGGTACGGAGGGAGGGAGATGGTGCAGAAGGAGGAGAGGTTTGCTGGGAAGGCGTTTACCAACCAGACGCGGCACGGAGGGTACCCGGCTGCTTGGGAATCCATCTGAACAAGAAACCTCTGTGCAGGTCCCAGGGCAGGTAAGCCTGCACAGGTGAGAGCTTCGGCTGTGAGAGCAGCGTGAGCAGGTTGTCACCCCAGTGGGGCAAGGTCTGCCCTGGGCCTTGTGGGGAGGGCAGAGATGGGCCTCTGCCCGCCAGCGAGCTCCACACTGTGCTCTGGGTCACCACATGTTGTGCCATGGCTTCATGGCAAGTGGCGTGTCCGAGGGGTCAGGCTGCCTGCAGTACATGTCCTATGCATCTAAAGGGCAATGGGCTCTTCGGCTTTAATCCGGGAAGGGACCTGTTGCAGAGAGGGGTGAGTAATGGCCCAGGAATTTTGACAAGCTGGCAAAACTCATTTGGCCAATTGCCTTCTCCTGTTTGTGCTGCTCTGGCTAGCCTGGCATTTTGCATCCAGCAGATCATCTGGTGTGCGCGTCAAAGCAAGCCCTTCCTCTCTGTGCTGTGCATACCCTCTTGCTGCCTTTGCTGTACCAAGAAGCAGAAGAAAATTAACCTAGAGATTCTTTAGGAGCACCGTTGGTACTGCAGAGAGCTCTGCTTGACTGCAGGGGGGTGAGACGGGAGCTGTTGGTGTTGGGGATTTGGCTGCAGAGCTTGCTGTGCCTCATGGTGGGCAGAGGGAGCCTGGCTCCGGTGCAGGGGAGGTGCTCTGCTCGCTCCAGCGAGTGTGCCTTGGATGCTTTGGAGCCGGTTTGATTCTTCACAGGCTTTTGTGCGAAACCAGCTGAATTGGTGTTTCAAAGGCACAAGGGAGCGTCTGCGTGGGGTGCTCCTGCATGTGCTTGCCTGTGATATGGCCACAGGGAAGACTTCTGAGGGGAGATGGGTGTATTTGGGGGCTGCCTTGGTGTACTGTCCGCTTTGAACCTGCACATCAACAGACTGAAACACATTTTTCATATCAGAAAAATGTAACAGCTCTGAAGATGAAGTCCTATCATAGGCTAGTAGGAAGCAAGGCTTAAAAAGATGTGGGAGTGAAGTTTTTGCTCTGATCTAGTGCCAGAGTTGTGTGCCTTAATAACAGGAGTTTCCTTGGGGTGGGGGGCTGTCAGGGTAACAGCCTGTGCTCCAGCACCAGGTGGGATTTGCCAAACGGCTGGGTGAAGGGCTACCTCTCTGCCTAACTAAGCTCTGTGTGCTCTTTCCCCAGGGACTGTCACTAGCCCATCCGTTGCCCTGACTCTTGCCCTTGGACGAAGCCAGTCATGGGGGAAACGGGCAAAGAAGAATATAAAATACAGTCATTCGACAGCGAGACTCAGAAGCTGCTGAAAACAGCCCTCAAAGGTCAGGAGGCTTTTTAGTAGCTCCTTTGCCATGCGCAGCTTGACTGGCGGATGAGGCTGGATGCTTGGACCCCTTTAAGGAATAATATTGCTAAGCATAGAAAAGCTGTTTCGTAAACGTTGTTCATCTGTGATGGGTCCCATTGGTGAATCTTCTCTAGTCTTTGCTCCCCGCCTCTTCTTGTTCCCTCTCACCTTCTCCCCGATGTTTAATGGCACAGCTGTTCAAACTCAGGTTTTCCCTGATTTCTGTGTGCCTGTCTGCTCTCTCTGTGTACCCTCTCTGTATACCTGCACTAACCCAGCATCTCTCCCCAGATTTGGCCTCTCTCCCCTTTCCAGTCCCTAGTTCCTGCTCTCTGCCCCTTCCCACTGTGGGGCCGTCTCGTCGTCCTGGGCCCCGGGGCCTCCTGCTCTCCGGTCACGTCTCTATTCAAAGCCCAGTGGGAGTTTGCACACCTGGCTCCCGCTAACCCAACTTTGAAGCAGTGCTGCGATTTCAGATTCAGATCAACTTCTTGGTTCCCCACGTTACCTGCTTTCCTCCATCACTTTCCCATCGTGATGGCTGTGCCTCCAGCCTGGGAGGACCGTGCACCTTTGGAGATGGTATCTCCAATGCAGCTGGTGTGCAAGAGGAGCTGTGTCTCTTGATGTAGGAGTGAGCGTGAGGTTTTGCACCATGTAACATGGTTGTACTGGGCCCCGCACTGACCTCGGTTGCTTTTCAGGTACCCCAAAGCAAGCAGGGCACAAAGGGTGCTGGGTCCTGACAGTGTTTCTCTTCTCTGCAGACCCCAGCAATGTGAACCTGGAGAAAGTGGCCAATATTATAGTGGACCAGTCCCTCAAAGACTGCGTGTTCAGCAAGGAGGCAGGGCGTATCTGCTACACCATCATCCAGGTGAGAGCTCCTTGTGTCTGGGCAGTGAAACAAATTAAGCGGTGCAGGTTGTCCCTAAGCTTTGTCCCAGCCCTGTTCTCTGACTCCTCAGCCACCTTTCCTCTTCTGCCACTTGCCCCATGCAGTGGCAGCACCCGGAGGAGCCGTGGGCAAGCGCAGGCTGTTAGATACAGCTTTCCTGCCTCTCTGGGCGATCGCAGGAGGGTCTCTTCATGGTCCTGCATCACCCAAGTGCCAGCATCCCCCCACCCCTCTCACACCCCCATTTCATCCCTCCATCCCGCTTTTGTGGGCTTGTAGGCAGAGAGCAAACAAGTTGGCCAGAGCATTTTCCGGAGGAGCCTGCTGAACCGGCTGCAGCAGGAGTACAAGGACAGGGAGGACCTGCGCTCCCGCTCACTTCAGGCATGGATCTGCTACGTCACCTTCATCTGCAACATCTTCGACTACCTGAGGGTAAGGAGGCGGAGCAGGAGCACCCGGCTGCTGCTGCCCAGGCGTGCCAGAGGGGCCTGGGCATCCAAAGACGCCAGGGCAGGGCTGTTGGATGGGTGTTGTACAGAGCCCCAGGGCCGTGGGTCAGCCGTGGGGGCCAGAGCCGGTTCCAAGCATGAGGATGCTGCTGGGGCTGGAGCTACTTACGGGCAAGCGAACAAGCTTAGAGAGGCAGAGACGTCTCCGGGAACAGTCGCAGAGTCTGAGCTTCCTCGTTTTGTACCCAGTGTTTGAAATCCCCTGATTTGCCTGCTCCCAAACGTCCCAGATCAAACCAGTTTAGTTGCTGTGAGGTTCCGGGGGAGACTGTGGCTGCTCGCATCATTTCTAGCCCGTGTACTGAGAGTTTGTCTGCAAGCCTTCGCTGCACTGTGCGTACTTGGATGCCTCCTTGCTGTAGATGTAAAAATGATGCAAGAAGAGCTACAGGCAGGAAAAATGCTGTTGCAATAAGTGTATTTACCATGACTACCTGCTTACATTTAAAAATAGATGTTTTTTACATCATTTGTTCAGCTTCTCTGTCTCCTGGAGACTCGAATGTCTGGTCTCCTATATAAATCACACAAATACGCCATTTGGCAGCACAACAAAATTCTGTTCCCTTCTCCTTTGAAGAGCAGCGAGGGAATGACTATTTAAAATAGCTGCAGACTTCTCCCTTTCTGGCCCTAGGCTGACGATGGCTCCTGCCTCCTTACAGGTGAACAACATGCCCATGATGGCTCTGGTGAACCCCGTTTATGACTGTCTGTTCCGGCTGGCGCAGCCCGATAGCCTGCGGAAGGAGGAAGAGGTGAGTGCAGGGATGTGGGCTGCTAATGTGCATCTCGTCCTGCCAGGGACCAGCAAAAAGCACAGCCCAGAGGGGGATGTGGTCCCCGCATCCTGGTGTGGAGGAAAGCTGCCTCCGCGGTATGTGCTGGAAGGAGACCCGCCGGACAGGAGGGTTTGCAGCCTAGAAGGAAGCAGGATGGAGATGCAGGTTGTGGCTCCCTGGCACAGGCTGCATGTCCTCCCTCGGGGCAGCTTTTCTCCCTATTGGGCCCTTTGGGGTTTTTTCTATTCTAGCACAGTCCTCCCACCCTTGCAGCCCATCAACTTTCCCCTCTTCTCCAAAGACCCAGTTAGTGCCCCTGTTTCCTGCAAAAAAGTGGACCTTCTCAGAGCTTCAGCTTCCAGTCACTTCCCTCTGTGTTCTTGGAAGCACCTCCTTACTCTGACCTCAGCTTCAGCCTTGCCAACTCCTCATGGACATCTTGCAGAAAATTAACAACTTTCCACCCATTGTGGATGCATTTCTCTGGAAATTTTGTGTGAGAGCCAGGAGAGTTTGGGATATGCTTTTCCAGTGCTTTTGGCACAAGAGACATTCAGCTTCTCCTGCCTCCTGGATCGCAGTGACTTGGCGAAAGCAGAGCCATCCAGAACAGAGGGAACAGGATGAGTTGGTCTATAGGTGACCGATGGGGATCTCCACAGAGATGTGACAAAGCTCCCCATTCCTTTGTACTCAGCCATCTCCTTCTCTTCCTTCTGAAGGTGGACTGCTTGGTCCTACAGCTCCATCGCATCGGCGAGCAGCTGGAGAAGATGAACTCCCAGCGGATGGATGAGCTCTTCTCCCTCCTCCGAGATGGTTTCCTCCTGCAGGAGGGGCTCAGCTCCCTGTCCCAGCTCCTGCTGCTGGAGATCATCGAGTTCCGGGCTGCTGACTGGAAGATGACGGATGCTGCCCAGAAATACTATTACAGCGAAGTGACGGATTAACCTCTCCACAGCAGAGGTGGAGAGATGTGCCCAGCACTTTCACCAGCAAGCTTCATACCAAGTTTGAATTTCTTTTCACATTAATGTTTTTCTAGCACTTCTTGTAAATAGGATTTATACTGACTAGAGCCTCTGGGCACGTAACTGCCAGGCGGCAACTGGTGCTAGCCTGACTTTGGAGGTTGGGAGGGGTGGGAAGGGCGGGGCATATTTAACGCAGCAAGTTCTCCCACTGATTTGGTGTAATATTGGGGTGCTGTCAGCAAAGGGCAAGGAAGGATTCTATCTCAAACCTGCATTTTAGATGGGTGTTATGACAAGCGCAGTTAGGGCTGACAGCGTTTTTGTTCACCTGAGAGCCCGCAGAGCTGCGGGATGCAGGGGGGAATTCTTTCACAGCCCAGGTTCTACCTGGTTCTCTGGCACAAGTCACAGAAAACACTGTGGTCTCACAATCAGCTCAACCAAGTGCTATTTTTCCCAGACTCCTAGCACACTGGCTGCACCGGCATGCACACAGCCTCCCCCACGGGTCACGAGCCACCGACACCTGCAGCAGGACAGGTCCCTGAGCAGACATAGCTAGGAACAGGTTTTATAAGTTTTATACAATAACTGTCATGTTTTTTCAGAATTTAGCAAGTTTCCACTATGGTATGTTTCTTATAAGAATGGGAGAGGAAAAAAGGAACAAAATAGTCTATTGAAGGATTTTTTTCTAATAAAATTTTTCCGCTAACACATGACCTGCTTTCTCTCTATGTAGCTGCTGAGCTGTGAACAATACTTAAAGGCCTGATTGAAGCCTTAAGGCTGCAATACTGCTTTTCTCCTCTGCTGTAGGTTGTCAGTGTGGCTTTACACAACAGGGTAGCTGGAAAGAGCCGTGTGAGATTCAAGCAACAGAGACAAAGGTTTGGAATCGAGAAACCTTCCCCATAAAACTGGTTTTATTTTTTGTGTTAACATTCCCATCAAATCTGTGCAGACAATGTTGCTGATGACCAGAACCAAAAATCAAAAAGGGCCTTTTACTGCCTTTTGTACCAATCAGGCTAAGGCTAGTTATGGTATAGAAAAAAAATCCAGCTCTGCTTTTAGCTGTGCAGCCAAAAACATTGCTGATGATTACAGGAGCAGAGAGACTTAAAAGTCCCCAGGAAACAGGTAAGTGGAAGATTATTTTGTACAGCATTGCTCTAAGAAAAACATGTAAGGCTTGTCTTCACAGGAAAGTGATAAAGAAACAACTAAAGCATCCACACAGGGGTCGGTAACTCTTTCAGATTCACCCTTCTCCCATCCAAACAAGCACAAAGGAAATGAACTTTGTGGGGATGGGATGGGCTTTCCCTGGCTTAGTTCAGAAGCTGTGTGGAAGGGATCTTCCACCTTTCTCTCTTCTCCCCAGCTTCTCCCAGGCAGGCGGCCCTGGGGCCTCTGCTCTCCAGGCCGTGGCGCTGGTGGCATCACGTCCCATGCACACAGAGTCCCTACCACCAGCGGAAGTGGGCGTAAGCCCGGTTGGCCTCTGCCATCTTGTGCAGCACGTGCTTCTTCTTGATGATGGGCCCTTCGTTGTTGAAGGCCTGGAGCAGCTCCTGGGAGAGTTTCTCGGGCATAAGTGTCCGACGGTTCTTGTTCTCCCTGCACTCCGTGATTAACCACTTCATGGCCAGGAAGCGCTTCCGATTGTCCTTCAGAGGGACCGGGACCTAGGAAAGGTTTAAACCGTAAGTTATGGCACTGTGAGGGTGCAGTAACCTGCTCTCCTCCAGCAGTCACACAGGCCCAGCTGGACACGAGCAGATTTACACCGTGCTGTGACTCCAGGCCCAGCATGCTGCTCTCTGCAGCGAGACCAGCTCCCAACAGCTGATCTGTGCCAATTCACCTCCTCTGTCCATAGAAACTGGCCATCGCTACCAAAATACAAATTCTGATCAGCCTTGGGTACTGCTGGCAGACACTGGCCTTTGTAAGGACTTCTGCCCTATTCGGGAACTGGATCCAGGCTGGTTTGTGCTAGCAGAAGTGGGAGGTGGTCACCATTCCCCTGCACTGAATGACAGAGAAATGCCTCCACATCTCATTTTTCCATCAGGTCTTGAGTGTTGCAGAACCCATGTTGCATCTGCTTCCCTAGCTAATTCTCTCTTGACCAGATGTGCTCCCAGGCACCCCTCTTTCACCTGGTAGGTTTTGCCTCCTTTTGTGATGCTGCTGAGCCCAATGATGGGCTGGCAGTTTTTCAGAGCCTGGTGGAAAATAACGTAAGGGTTGCATTCAATTGCCTCCTTCTCATCTTCTGGAGCTTTGTGGTACTTCTCCAGCTGCTTCCTCTTAATGGCCTCTAGAGTCTTGGGACAAAGACAAGACAGAAGACATGCAGAGCAGATGGATTATCCTACTCCATGAAATTACATCACTTTTACAAGCACACCATTTTCACTTGAGCAGCTGATTTTCTAGCCCTATAGGCAACAGGCCAGTCAGGGATTCTCTAACTCAAGTTTCACTTCACCCTCTTACAGCTCTTCAGTCTCTTTATCAGACATTGCATTTAGGGTGAGGGGAACGAATAGCACAGACCTGGGCCAGGAGACAGGGAAGGGCCAGGGACAAAGCGGAGACAGAAATGCAGGTCTGTGTGCTCTAAGCATCCTCCCCTCCAAAGCCTGGACTTGAGAGCCCAGACCCTGTGTGTTTTCCTGTCACAAGGAATCAGCAGTTACTTGAGGAACATTTGGGCAACGTGTGTCCCCGTTTCAAGGGCTGGGACCACCAGCTAATATCAGTTACTGTAGGTCACAGCAGGGGTCAAAGCTGTGTCATATAGGTGACATGCTTGTGGGACTTCATTGACAAGGCCTGCAGAAGATAAAGCAAGAGCTGGAAGTAAGATCTTTTGAGAAAATTATGCTTTTAAGGGCAGACTGAGTTTAAGGTTTAGTGGTGGACTTGGTAGTGTTAGGTTAATAGTTGGACTCAATGATCTTAAGGGTCTTTTCCAACCTAAATGATTCTATGATTCTACATGAGGTCCAAAAGACACTGAAGAATGGAAAGAACTTTCTCCACTAAGCTATCACCACCTGGTCTGTGAGGTGAATGAGGCTGGGGCTCTTACAAAATGTACAACTGTTCAAGGAAATAATGGTGTATTGTGTATGCAGAGGGAAATGTATAAGGACGCAGAGATGACCTGAATTCTGGTAATTCCTAATTCCAATGGGCTTGACGTCCCAGCCTTCCATTTTGTATTGTTTTAACATAATAGCAAGAAGAAACCTGAGTTCTCACCTGAGCCATGAGGCTTCTGGCCAGCACTTTATTTCCATCCTTCATCATCATATTGGTGAATTTACTGTAAACACAAAGCCAAAAGCGATCTGTTTTAAATTCCGATTTTATCATCCACAGAAATAAGCTCCCCCCTTGTGGTGTTCCCATGGTTAAGTCTGGGTGCTGCTAGATCTGCTGTAATTACCTCTAATCACTGTCAGTCAATGGACTGGCTTTGTGGGAAAAGATTAACCTGAATAAACGGATTGTGCTGTAACACAAAGAAACATACAGCACAGCAAGTGGAGGCTGAGGACAGCAGAGCTCCCAAGCGCTTTGGCTCCATGGGACCTAGCTGTAACAGCAGTGGAGACGAGATGCTTTCTCTGACCTGATCATAGGGTCACTGAACACAGAGCTGGAGACACTGGGAGGAGCAGCTTTTATGGGTTGAACAGCCTTAAGCTCCAGTTTTTCCTTTTCCTCCTCAGACAGCTCCTCCAAAGGTTTCTGATACAATTCCTTGTTCACTTCTGGCTCTAAGAAACTGGGGTTGTAGCGACTCCATCTCACCTGCGTCAGCCTGCAAAAGACAAGAGAAGGAGGGTTGTAAACTGACACAATTTGTCGTGAGGGGGACACGGGCAGATGCCAACACATCTCAGAAGGACATGTTAGACTTGAGAGGCGTCTCCTCTTTCCCCTCCATCGCTGCTTCTCTACAGCAGCAGAGCCAAAGGCGCAAATCAACAAGAAGGCCCGTAGTTTCGCTGCAAAACCGCCAGGCAATGCCCACGCCAGAGGGAGGGGCAGCGCCAGGCCTCCCCGCCGGGCCCTTCGGGTCCCCATGGGCCAGCCTCCCCGCAGGCCTGACGCCGCCAGGTCCCAGGCTGCGAGTGGCTTATCCGTGGGTGTCCGGGTGCAGCGCACACCCCGCCCGCTCCCCCGGCCCCGCTTACCGGGGCAGCCAGGCCTGCAGCCGCCGCCTCAGCCCCGCCGCGCTGGGCGCCGCCATCTTCCCTCCGCGCCCGCTGGGGGGGGGTGGGACGGTCCTCGGCCAGGCCCCGCCCCTCCCCGCGCGGCGCTCGCGCGGCCGGGGCGTGGCCTCGGGGCGGGCCGGCAACATGGCGGAGGCGGAAGGGGAGAGCCTGGAGTCGTGGCTGAGTGAGTACCCCGAGCCCCCCGGCCCTCAGCACCGCTCCCCTCAGCCTTCCCCGGCTGGGGTCCCTTAGCCCCCCCGACCCCGTTCCCCCCGGCCTGGCTCTCCCCGCTCAGCCCCATGGCCTCATGGCATCCCTCCTCCCGCCGCTCCCCTCAGCGAGGCGGCGGCCCCTGAGCGGGCTGGGGCCGTGGCGGTGCCGTCCGTGGGGGGCTGTGAGCACTCCGAGGACGGTTCCCCGGAGCAGGGACCTCCGGCTGCGCGGGATTGCGCTCTCCGGGGCGGGGGGAAAGGGCTGAGGCCTCCCCTCAGCTCGCCCGCCCGGGTGTCCAGCGCCCTCGGGGAGATGTAGGGCTGCGGTTGTAGGGGCGCAGCAGCGGTTCGGGACCGCTCGTCAATTTGGTTGTTGGGAGGTGTGAGGAAGGGGCAGGTGTAGCTCATGTTGCTTGTGCACCTGCAAGGCTGTGGCTCCTTCTTTGACCATGATGGTATGTGTCTGTCCCTGCTGTCTCTTCTTCCCTCGCCTGGGTTTTGGTTGGCTAAGCGTGCAGCCATAGTGCTGTTCACGAGGTTCAGAACTGTAGGGATTTTCCAAATAAATTGCATGAATGTGTTATACAACCATGCTTTTCAAGCAAACAAATTGTGCTTTATGCCTAGCTGTGTTTTCAGGGTAGAAGTTATGGATGTCCATTCCATACAGACTGGAATATTCAAAAATCCTTTGTGAAGATAAGGTATTTTTTTATCACAGAATCTCCAATGTTAGGGACAGGGGAAAAAAATCCCATGGCTTGTTCATCCACAGCCCTTGCTGAGTATCCCCTCATCGCGTGTCTGTCCGTGAACTGGCTGGCTTTTGGTCTGTTGGCTGTACAGAACCTGACCCAGCACTGGCAGATCCGGAGGTGATTCTTGAATGAATCAGTCATAACAGTAATTGGGTTTCGTATATTGCATGCACAGGGCCTCCTGCTGCTGTCCCTGGGAGGTTATCCTGCATATCCCTAGCTCGTAGATTTTCTTCTTTTTTAAATAGTTATTTGTTTGATTACAGCAGTGAGCGAAGTTCTTAAGTAGTCAGCCAACAGCAGAAGATGGTCATTACCTTAAATACCTTAGACTATAAAATGTGTTATCCTTTTGGAGTTACATTCCATAAACAAGCTTAAACAATTCTCATCCTTACTTGGTATTTTTATATAAAATTCAAACACATACATGGTATCATCATCTGTTATGGGAGTTACTGGCTAAATGATGTTTGCGGCTCTTCTCATTTTAGGTCAGTCCCTTTTGTCCTCTTACCATTTTTGCTCCTCCTCTGAACTCCCACAGTTTGTCAATATCTTTTATTGTAGCCAGCGAGACACATGAAGAAACACCCACATCCCTTCCTTTTAATCTTTCTCTAAGGAGAACTGACTCACCAAGTTCAGCTTGTGTGTGAAAATATCTCTAGTAGGAAGGATATTTTAGGTTGTATAGCCTGGAAAGCTTCCTGGCTGTTTGTTTTGTGGGGTTATTTTTTAATTGTGGAAGTTAAGAGAGAAGTTATCTCCCTTGGCCAAGCAGTAGGATATTCTGCACCAGAGAACATATGCTAAAGGGCAGTGTTGCAAAGGCCTTACTCACAGTAAGAAATAGTGCAGTGAGCCTGATTGCAGAGGTGTACGCATTTTTCAAGGCTCGAGTGTGTTGCTCTCTCATTTAAGAGGATGCATTTATGCCAGGTCACTGCTACAGTGATTTGTGCTGGTGTGATTATATTGCTCCTCCCATTGTAGGGGAGCACAGAGCATTTAGTGTACGTAAATTACTGGAGGAGTCATGCAGACCAGGAAGGCAGAGTGCAAAGGCTGGTGCATCTGAGTGCTTTCACCAGCCCTCCTGAGGTTTTCTTTCTTGTAACCATCACAAAGCTGCGCCGTGTCTAATGCTAACCTTGAGGGTGTGCACCTGCTGTGCCCTTACTAAAGGGAAGGGCCAGAATTGCTCAGCAGCACAGCCAACTTCCCAGTCCTGGAAAATTTCTTATTGTCAATGATTTTTTTTCTGTATTGGTGATATGTGGCCTTCCACATTGCCCTGTCTCTGTCATCAGGTGGAGTCATAGACCCATGAAGTAACATCATCCTCATGTCCTAATACTGCAGCAAGACCTGCACTTCAGCCAGTGATGATCTAGCATCTTCATGTCTCCTGCCTCATTTCAGGCAGCTGGGATGAGGAAGGTGATCCTTTCTATTCTGTCTCTGCCAGCGGGCTCTTCTTCTGCGTTTAGCTGAAATAGAAGAGGAGGTTAGAAAATAATGTCAGTTGTACAAACACAGCTGGATCCTTTGACTTTAGTGCTGCCTTTTTTACTGCATCCAAAAGGAAACTTACTGTATCACACTCATGTCGGGCTTAGGCAATGTCCAGGCATGTAATAGATGCAGATGGATTAAATAATATGATGGTCTTAATTTTGTTTTTCCTTGTGTTGTCATGGGTCAGCATTCTCCTTCTCCTCCCGGGGATACAAACAGAATCCAACTGTTAGACTCCAAGCTTGGGCTAAGGATTTCCAATTCATATGCTAAGCCTGACCTGGGGAAACCCTTTGTTGGGATGGCTTTTGTCTCATTTCAGTAGAGAAGTAAACCCAGGAAAATATGAGCATTCATTACCAGTCAATTAATGGTCTGTGGTTCTCTGCATTCCAATGTTGTTTCTCTATAGAGAAAATAAGCGCCTTTGTTTCATATCTAATGATGCATCTGAATGTTTACTCATTAGCGTTTCAGGGTTTAGCAGAGCAACTGAGGGCTGCATGGCTCTGACACTTAGGCCAAGCATGAAACAGCTTTATATGTCCTAAGCGCAGGGGTGTCTGAAAGCTAAGGCAGAGATGGTGGCAGGACCGGGGTAGTGCTGGGACTTTTGTTCCCAGGTTGCTAATTCAGATTCAATTGGTTGCCAATGTGAAATGGGATTTTTAGGATGGGACCTGGTGGACAAGTGTCTGTGAAAGCAAACTTTATATTCGCTACCAAATGGGCCTTTGTTGGCAGTTTCAACAAAGAAGCCAAGGATTTGATATTTCAGAGAACCAAACTCTTCTTCCTGGAACAAATCCTTTTATATAAGGGCTGAAGGATATTTATAAGGCAGTGCAGAAGAGCTCCTTGGCCACATTTTAAGCATTCTGCATAAAAATAGGGGATTTTAGGTTATGCCTTCATAGATGTGATGCAGCTTTATGTAGGGGTGTCCTGAAAAGGTTAAGCAAGGTAATTTAGCTCACCTGGGATGCTGTGCTCATGTGGCTGTACTGAGATAGATATCCAAATTAGTTTAGCTATCTATACAGGCTGGTGCATTCTGTCATGCAAGCACATAAATTTCCAGAGCCAGGGCAGGACTTCTGGACAAGCTGGTTAACTTTTATGAACTGGGCTTTCACATGGAGATTTTATGAATGTTAGAAATAGGGAGTTTCTTCATGTGGATCATAACATCCCTTCAGTAATCTCTCTCTCTCCTTCTGACACTTTATTATGTTTATGTGAGAGCTTTTGGTGCAAAAACTGAAATGAATCTGAACCCAATCTGAGAGTGTGAAATAATCCAGTGTCATTCCAAGAAATCTTGGGAGATGTTTGGAACAGCTTTAAAATTAACACTTGGAACATGAAAATGTTGGTTACATTTTCCTGTTTGTACCAGATCTCTTTCCTAATTTTAGGATGTGCAACCAACAAAGAGTTCATTTAGTTGAGTGTCCTTACTTGTTTGTGTTCTTCCTGTGTTTATTATATAAATTCCATTAACTCCAGCCAAGAACCGCATTTCTTTCATCTAGACCCGCAGAGCAGCAGAGGTGCTTTGGAGCACCGAACCATGCACAATACCATTTGACTTGCACGAAGAGGCTTTAGATTGTTGTAAGTCTGTGGTTTCATGATGCTTCCAGGGCGTTCAGCAGTTGTGAGCGTGGTAATAAGGTTTAAGTGCCTCATGTTTTGAACAGTTCCTTAGCTCTGCAGCAGCTGCGTTTTAAACTAAGCCTGCCTTGAATCTCTTGACTTCAAAAAATAGCTTGGTAGCTTAGCTTGTACAACAAGATGTGATCCTACCATTAGTCCTCCCTGGCCTTTTGCTTATCTTGGGGTCCCATGAATGTCAGCAGTGGGCACAGAGGTTCACCTCTGCCGGTGCAATCCATGGAACAATTTACAAAATTGCTTTACAACTATTCTTTCACAAGGAGGAAAATAGGAGCAAACCTTCTAGGACTGCCACAGTAGGAGGACTAAGGTGCACCATGAAAGTGATGTTTCAGAGTAGATATTTAAGACCTGTTTTTATCTGTTTTGCACCTATGGAAAGGTAAAAGGATATGTTTTAATGATGATAAAAAATGACACTTTGTAATGTAGCGTGTGTTTATTTCATTATGCTTCCCTCTGTGATGAAAGTACAGGGATGTGTGCTGTTTTTTTCTCTGACCTTCTTTCCCTGCTCTATACTATCTGGCTAAGCAATATTTTCTGTGTCTATTTCTATTGTATTAAAATTTTGAGGAAGGCTTCTTAAATGCCAGCCCTTAGATGTATAGCTACAGTGTGTTGTTTCTTCCCTTACAAGAAAGAAAAATCATCACGTCCAGTCATCTTGGCTGGAAAATTAGGTTAAAGCAGGAATCTTGTTTACTGTAAATTCAGTGCTCCATCAGAGTTAAGTAGAATACATGGAGAAGATGCCTTCATAACAAAAAAAGATGCTGATAGACTCACTATTCTGCAATCAGTACAATAAGTGAGGTCCTGGTATCCACGGGAGGATCCTTCAGGAGCCTGAAATAGCCCAGTCAGTAAAGCATCGGTCTTCCTGTTTGAGCATACAGGATTTGAATTCCCGATCAGGTTGCAGGCTGTGGTGTTTATTACTTACAAGAACATCTCAGTGTATAATAATAAATTTCAGTTCATAATTCCCAGGAGAAATGCTAAGGCATCTAACAAATCAGCTGGCACTCTAAAAACAAGCATTAATGTTAAATGACTTATATTAAACATCTGATGTTCCAGGTCTTCTACAAAACTCCCAGGGAATACAAAAATAACTTCCTGTGTAGAAAGTGTGAGGGTTTAGCCTTTAAGGAGTTTAATGGTATAGCCAAATAGAAAGAGATAACATTTCAGGCAGAGGGAAACTGTGTGAGCTCAAATATTGTATCTTGTACTCTCATTTGGAGTATGGAAATAGCGTGTTTCTAAGTACTTGAGATTTGGCACCTGTTTTTTTGGAAAGCAGTGATTCTTGCTGGATATTTGGATGCCTCAGCCTGGGGACACCCTTTTCCCTGAACAGACATACGGTGTGTGAACTTCTTTCTCCTTTTTTTATAGTTGGCAACAGATGTCAAATGTTTTTCTCTAGGAAATGCATGACCTTTTATACTGTTTCTTTTGCTTAATTGGTAATATGTTCTCTTTCCCTTACCAAAGATAAAGCCACTAACCCGTCTAACAGGCAAGAAGACTGGGAATACATCATTGGATTCTGTGACCAGATCAACAAAGAACTTGAAGGGTGGGTGTCCCAAACCACTCTAGACTTAATAGATTAACATTCACAGTTTAAAATATATAATTTGATCATCAAACTTATGTGTTTTCTTTTACATATATATGTATAGATATTGCAAGGATGATTTGGCTACAAAAGAAACAAGATGCTGTGAAGTGTGGTTTCTCTTCTGTGAAAGGCAGCGTGGCTTATACACAGACAGAGCACTAGGAAAATGGAAATTCTGAATCTGCCTCTAATGTCAGCCTCTGCAGCTGCAAGATTCTCAGCTAGCCAAACTCAGTCTGTTTGCTAGTTGGTAATCTTAGTGCCTGATGGGGCTTCATGTCTTTAAAATCTTCACAAGGCTTAACTGAGGAAACCTCCTGGGTCACAGCATTCCTGTAAGCTAAGGAATAAGTGTTTTCTTCTGGAAAAAGGAAACTAATGCAAGAGAAATGAAGTGATTTCCTGGGTTGGGGACTGTACTGGGAGTTGTTTGGCCCCTCCCAAGCAGGAATCTGGACCTGCTGGCTCGGACTACCAGCCGTCGCTTCCTTTCATATGTGTAAACAGGCTTACAAAGATGCCCTGAACATTTCTTGTTAGTCCTTGTACGCTGATGGAAAGATAAAAGGTACTAAATGGTATTTCCTTTCAATTATGTGAAAGATATCTTGTTTAAACAGCAGAATTTGTGAAAGTCTGAAAATACATCAATGTGTCCACCTGTTTTGTTTGTAATGGGGATCTGTTTTGTTTCAGGCCACAGATAGCTGTGAGACTCCTGGCTCATAAAATCCAGTCGCCACAGGAATGGGAGGCAGTCCAAGCTTTGACAGTAGGTAGTCCTTACCCCTCCTGTTAAATCCACTTATACACCATTTGACATCATCTGTGCAGAGTATAAGGGGACACAGTGTGTCAGTGGGGTTAGTGGGGCTGGTGGCTGGTTCTGGGGCTGAATGTCCTGATTTGCCTTTGCTAGGAGGGATTGGGCAGTGGGAGGGAGCACAGTGACATAATTGAAATGTCCAATTTGCTCATTAGCAATAGAGCAGTCAGAAATAACTCTCGTTTAGTTTAGCTGCTTTCATTTGTTATCTTCAGTCAAGATTTGGGTTCGTTGTTGTGAGACCTAATGGTGAGGTAACTCTGACCCATGTGTATGTGGTGGAGGGTGGGAGACCATCCTGTCTTGATGTGTCGCCCCTAAAGAAGGGAGATTCACGCCTGTCTCACAGAGCAGGAATCCGTGTCTTACTGGCATGGGTCCATCAGTTCCCCTGTAAGCAGAACACAGGCACGCTGTTACTGAAAAGTTTTGGTGTTCATTTCAGCCCCTGTTTTTGTTACTTGAATGCAGGTGCTGGAAGCTTGTATGAAGAACTGTGGGAGAAGATTTCATAATGAAGTAGGGAAGTTTCGCTTTTTAAACGAGTTAATAAAAGTTGTGTCTCCAAAGGTTAGTCCATGAGCCTTATGGCTGTCTTTACGTTTTGATAGGCCTCCGTAAGCTACAGGCAACATCCAAAATGTTTGCGGTGCTCTGTCTGGCTCATTGCATTTATTAGCCTATACTCAAGAGCATTTGTTGGCTAAGGTTTGGGGGTTTTCTATGTTCTGCTTACTATTTTTCTCAGTAAGTTGTACTTACTTACCATCAGTATATAGTCTCTGTGCTGTTCTAATCCTTCATGTAACTCAAGGGCTTCTAAAGCTTAGGCTGTGTTTTTTTTAAAAAACAAACAAAACCCCAGCGTCAATGCAGCAGGGGTGTGATGCAGAGGTGAGAACAAGGGACTTAGCAACACACCATGGAGTTCTGATCCTCAAATCTGGTGTTGACTTGCTGTGTAACGAGTGCTTGACTAAGTCCCTCAACATCCACGATCAGTTTAATGTCGTGAAAAATAGACAGAGGCACCCCACAGCATCATTGATGCAGCCAAGTATTCCAAGATTCTTTCCCGTAAGACAGTAGCAGGGTTATCTGTAGTGCTGTAATTTTTAAATAGCAAAATCCTGAAACGAACAGAACAGCTGCTTTTTCTTTTGCTGAAGATGATAGTCACAGCTTCTCTTTACTGTTATTTCAAATATGTTAGAGGAACATTTTTTCCTCTTAATAAGACGTATCTTAGATCTTGTTGGATTATACACCTTTTAACACTGAACTCCCGTTCTCTGGGTTTGGGCTTTATTCTTAAAAAGAAATGAAGACTGTGGAAAGTTGAGATCTTTTTCCCACTCTTAGTACCTGGGAGACCGGGTCTCGGAGAAGGTGAAGACAAAAGTAATTGAATTGCTGTATAGCTGGACAGTGGCATTGCCAGAAGAATCCAAAATCAAGGATGCCTACTACATGCTGAAGCGACAAGGTAGGAAGTCAGTTGCTCATTCGTGCATTCTCTCCAGCCTGTGCTTTAAGCAGGAATGTCACAAAATATACAGCTTCTAATTACATGGGGTCAAAGCAAGCTCTGAGAGGAGACAGAACAAGGGAGAAATTCCCTGAAAAGCTTCGCTTGGCTCTTTCCCCGCTTGTGGTTGGGAGTCTGCTCATCACCCCATTTTGCATTGCTGTCTGCTTTCCTGCTCAGCTCATTTGTGCAAACAAATGTCATGCCCTTGCGTTTGCACAAAGCTGGGTTGTCTGAGACTTTGCTTAGTGGTTCAACAGCTAATGTGAAAGGGGGAAAGACAAATAGTGGAGAGCTATTGATTATACTGAGCTATTAGAGGAGCAGTATGAACATGGCAACACAGTTGCTGGGGTTTTGGCCTTTATCAAAGAAGACTTTCTTTATTTTTCCAGCCAGCGTGCTCAGTGATTTTGGTCCTATATTGTTCATTAGAACAGTGCGCTAGTATCAGTGGACGGATTGTCTGCGTGTTCACTTTGATAGCAGCCTGTGAATAACTGGGTGCACTGCCTGGTGTGACTGCATGTGCAAACCTATGTGGGTTCCCTTTCTGCTTTCAGGGATCGTTATGTTTGATCCTGTGATTCCTGCAGACAGAACGCTGATTCCTTCTCCACCGCCTCGTCCCAAAAACCCTGTGTTTGATGATGAGGAGAAATCCAAGGTACAGTGAAGACTTGTATTGTAATCACTAGTTAAAAGTGATTACTCAATGCATATTTGGAATAAGGAAGTAAAGCATACTGATTCGGCTTTTATTTTTGGGGTGGTGGTGTGTACTTTCACAGAACTCATTACTTTGTCCACCTACCTAACCTGAAGTTAAGAAAAATTATCTAGTGTCAGAAGTCCCTGAGATTTCACAGATATGTGTTGTGTAGAAGCAAGAATACAGCAACTCACGTAAAATAATAAACCATAAATGACTCCTGCTGAAATCACTGTAACTATGAAAACAGTGTAAACTTTTTAATAGTAGGCTCCTTTCCCCTGAATTGTTCACTTAGATTCCTTTTGCTGCTTCCCTTTTCCAAAGGATCTTTATTTGTTTTCTGAATATCCTCTTCTCATCTTACAGCTTCTAGCCAAACTGCTGAAAAGCAAAAACCCAGATGATTTACAAGAGGCCAACAAGCTTATAAAATCCATGGTGAAAGAGGTAAGAAATTCCTGTAGAATTGGTCCCAGTCAGCAGTCTGCTTTCCAGATTTTAAATAATTTGACTCCAAAATGGTGGAGAGCTTTAGGATCATGTGAATGGCAACACCTGGGTTTTTGAGGCTCTTGGGAGCATTGTGTTAGTACGTTCCTTAGTTAAGTTGTGGGGACTGAATGAGACTGACCATCAGTGACGTCCAAGCTTTTATTATTTTTTAAAACACATGACACCACTAACTTGCATCTAGTCCCCATGGTTAACAGCATAAAGGGGTGCCATCTGATGACTTAGTATTATATGAATGTATTGAAATTTTGACTCCAGCTCACAACTGGGAGATGTTTGTATCACAAAAATGTCTACAATTATTGTCTCTGGTGGAGGGCAGAGCAAGGAGGGACAAGGATTGAATGCCCCTTGTTGTAATTAACTACATTCTCATCACTCAAGGCGGTATTTCAGGTATTTTCAGGGTTTGGTGGGAGCATCGCAGTACCACCCCTGGACACTGAGGACTGAGTCATTGGACTGGTCTTCTCACAAGCAGGCTTCATGGAAACACCTTCCTGTTTGTAGAGCTGTGATGCATCCCCCCATGGCAGTCATTGGAAACCCTCAGTCCAGGAAATGACTCACTGTGTTTCTGGCAAAAAAAAAAAAAAGGACAGCTTCTAGACTGAAGACGATGTATAGGTTGCTGCAGTGTTTCCATTCAAGCTTCTCCTGTCCCCAGGGCAGACTTTAGTTGGAATCTCAAATCAGAGATGGGTGGATGTTTTCGACCAGAGAGTGCGTGTTGTTCCTAGTAAATGTTTTGCTTCAAACACATCTTTTTCATAAAACAGTATCAAGTGACAAAAAAAAAAAAAATCTTGTGAAAAGGTCAGAAAGGATTTTGGGAATTTTTCTGTTTTTTAGTGGTGTAATTACACATTAAAGTGTATTTAATGAGACTTTTTGGAAATACAGGGTTTTCTGTCATTTCAGAATGGTGGTGAAAAGATAATAAAATAAGCAAAGCTTCACATGAATGGAGAGTTTGGGTTTTTTTTTTCTAGCTTAACTTTAAGTAGACATTACTTGACCTGATTTACAGATAATACCTGCTGTTGTGATACTGTGGCCCTTTACAGGGAAACTCACTTTTTATGTCTGTGTTTTACACCCTGAAGGATGAGGCTCGGATTCAAAAAGTGACAAAACGCATGCACACGCTGGAGGAAGTAAATAACAACGTGAAGCTGCTGAATGAGATGTTGGTTCATTACAGCAAAGAGGACTCATCAGAGGCCGATAGAGAGCTCATGAAGGTGGGCCTGAGGTGCTCCTTCTTCCCTGAAATCCTGCAGTCAGACCTTTCTTCTTACAGGCTTGAGTTTTACAGAGAATTGCAAATAGGGCAGTAAAATGGAGCGCAGTGGCGAGAAACAAGAGCAGTTGTTGGAAACAGCAGGAAAGAAAATAACCATGTTTTGAACACCTTTCACCAAAGGACTCGGTGCCCTGCAAGGACAGTTGGTAATAGTTTGGTTTTGCACATGCTTGAAGCGAGGTACAGCTGTTCTCCAAAGATACAGTGGCAGAATCAAGAAGCTGCAGTTTTCAGTTCTTGCTCCTATTAGGACACACTGATTGCAGATAATAACTGTCCCTCACAGCACTGCAGATGGGTAAACTTAAGGCTGAATGGGACATAAAATACATCCTCCCCTTCAAAGGAAGAGTTTTAGCTAGTGTTAAAAGGTTAGGAGAACATCAAGAAGGTAAAAATCAAAATAGACACCAGGGATGGTTGGATGGGCCCAGGGCCTTGAAGAGTAACACCTTATCTAATTAAAAAAGTTAAACCTACTTGTGTTTAACAACAAGCTCCTGAAACGATGGTAGGGAGCTTAAGAAACTGGCTTGTTTCTGTGAAACATTTTCTTCTTGCCACCTTTCTTCTGTGTGGTTGCAGACTCTCTGAGTACAGGTTGCAGCAGAATTGAAGCATAATTGTTGAAGCACAATTCTGCTCTTCCTTGGGCTTTTAGGAACTACTGTAATACAAGGAAGGCACATCTCTTCTGGGCTGGAGCTGGCCGTAAGTGCTGATGCGAGGAAGGACTGAGAGATATGTGGAAAATGCAGATTGTGTTTAGACTCCCAGGCTAATGTAATGCTTCACGGCTCTGTAATAGGGCAGGGACAGGGGATCTTGGTCATCCAGCCACACTAATGTGTTCAGCACAGGGAGACTGGTTTCTCTGTTCTGGGTTTTCCAGTGCGTGCCTGGGGAGTCGTTCTGTGCTGACTGGTATTGCTGACAGTGGCTCCTGGCTGCTGAAACCCTTTGTCCTAATCTGTCTTCCTAGGAGCTCTATGAAAGGTGTGAAACCAAAAGACGGACATTATTCAAGCTGGCCAGTGAGACAGAGGATAATGACAGCAGTTTGGGTAAATTAAGTTCTACTTTTCCTTTTTTAATTGCTTTTGTGACCTGTGACTGTGCAAGGGTTCAGCAAGGGAATGGCTGCTGTAAAGATGCCTCTTGACTGTGAATACACTTCACTTTGAGCAAGCAGATAAAAGACAAGATCCTTGCCTCTTTATGCCTATCGTTTAAATTCAGGCAAGGACTTGACAGTAGAGTTGGTGGTTAGGGGAGGCTGGGGGTGATAATGGGGGACAGCTGCTGCTTTGGGTGGAAAAGGGAGTTGCTGTGGGGCAAAAAAGCCTTGGACTCATTTTTTCATTGTTACTGTAATGTGCACAGACATAGAAAGGTCAGGATATTGCTTGGAGAAGTATGGCAAAGACAGAGAGTAATGGAGCTCATAGCCAAATAATTATGGGTTTTTTTCTTGCTGATTATTTAGTTGATAGCAGAGTACTCTCAGGATTAGTGGGAGCAAAGTTACTAAAGTCTTGGGGGTTGTTTTTGTCTCTCTTGCATGTAGGGGATATTCTGCAGGCCAGTGACAATTTATCCCGTGTGATAAATTCCTATAAAAAAATAATAGAGGGTCAAGTGATCAATGGTGAAGTGGATCTCCCTGTGATGTCTGTAGTGCAAGGTGAGTTCCTGGGAAGCCAACTGTTTAATTTTGAACCCTGCAATTCAAAGTCTTTTGGATGGGGTTTCCTATTAATGGCAGTGAAGTAGGCTATTGGTCGTTCTTGTGGCCGACAGTTTGCAAACCAGAGGGGCACAAGACAGCTCCTAAACACTGGATAGGCAATTCTGGACACGAGCAACAGTGTTGCAGCTTTACATTTTCCATTTCCATGTTATTGAAACTTTTGATAACATCAGTAGCAAACCTGCATCTGAACAGTTTGTGTGGCTGGAAGTTCTTACACATTTTCCTCTCCACGTTTGTCTTGTTTATTAATGGTGACATGTAAGAAGAGGATGATTTTATCAAAAAGACAATAACAGGAGAGTGGGAGCCAGGCCGGGGTCCTGCTTTGCCAGCAATTCCATTTGCGAATTTGCCAGTCGCCCACTTTACACTTCAGTTTCACCATTGAAAGCTCTGGACACGTGTGGCAGAATTACCCTTTGAGAGTCACTTACACACTTCTGCATGGAGAGCAGCAGAGGAATGCATATGCTGTCTCGTGGTATCTTTTTGGGACAAGACTGTCCTAAATATGAAGGGAATTCTAGATCCAGATAGTATGAATCTTCCTCAGCTCTCTAGTTCTCTGGTAGCCTTTGTTTATTGTAATTCTTTAGGATCTCCCAAAGCCTCACCGGAGCTCAAAAGATTTTGAAAATACTACGCATTATGCTACAAGAATCCTAGAATCATAGAATTGTTAGGGTTGGAAGGGACCTTAAAGATCATCTAGTTCCAACCCCCCTGCCATGGGCAGAGACATCTCCCACTAGATCAGGTTGCTCAGAGCCCCGTCCAGCCTGGCCTTAAAAACTTCCAGGGATGGGTCTTCCACCACCTCTCTGGGCAGCCTGTCCTACCATTACCCAACATCCTAAAAAGTCCCTCACCAGCTTTCCTGTAGGCCCCCTTGAGATACTGGTAGGCCACTATAAGGTCTCCTCGGAGCCTTCTTTTCTCCAGACTGAACAACCCCAACTCTCTCAGTCTGTCCTCACGGGAGAGGTGCTCCAGCCCTCGGATCATCCTCGTGGCCCTTCTCTGGACACGTTCCAGCATGTCCACATCTTTCTTGTAGTAGGGGCTCCAGAACTGGATGCAGTACTCCAGGTGGGGTCTCACCAGAGTGGAGTAGAGGGGGAGAATCACCTCCCTCGACCTGCTGGCCACAATTCTCCTGATGCAGCCCGGGATACGATTGGCTTTCTGGGCTGCTAGTGCACACTGACGGCTCATGTTGAGCCTCTCGTCCACCAGCACCCCCAAGTCCTTTTCTTCAGGGCTGTTCTCAAGCCAGTCACTGCCCAGCCTATATCGGTGCTTGGGATTGCCCCAACCCAGATGGAGGAGCTTGCACTTGGTCTTGTTGAACTTCATGAGGTTGGCGTGGGCCCACCTCTCCAGCCTGTCAAGGTTCCTCTGGATGGCATCCCTTCCCTCCAGCCTGTCAGCTGCCCCACAGCTTGGTGGTGTCAGCAGACTTGTTGAGGGTGCACTCTATGCCACTGTCCATGTCACTGACAAAGATGTTAAACACGACCGGTCCCAGTGCTGATCCTTGAGGGACTCCACTTGTCACTGGCCTCCACTTGGGCATGGACCATGAAGCACTGGGGAAAGAGCAGCAGTTGGAGCAGATGTTGATTTTCAGATAGAAATTTCCTAACTATCTGTCTTGGTTTAAGTAGCTTGTGGACAGCAAATGGCTAGGTGGAAAGCATGTGGGCTTTCTCTGTTATAAAGAGCCATAAGCCGTGATTAAATGAGTATCTGTGTTATCTAAACCACCTCTCTGGTAATTTCTTCTGTACATGGGGTTTGCTCTGAGCCCTTTGCCTTCTTTTCCTAGTAGTGCTCTTCTCCTGTCCGCTGCAGGGAGTAACTCCACAAGTAATCTCAACACCCTCATTGACCTTGCTGGATTGGATGTCACCAGCACCCAGCCACCTCCAGTGCCACCCGCCACCCTGACGCCAGCCCCCACAGTAGCCCCAGCAGAAATCCCCATTCTCCCGCCTCCTCCCCAGACGTTCGCACAGTTGCGGAGCAGTTCCTCGAGCCAAGTGGAAGCCGCACCCGCTCAGCAGAGCAGCACGGCCAACTCCCTCTCCCTGCTGGATGAGGAGCTTCTGTGCTTAGGTAAGGCTCTGAGGGGCCCAGAAAAGGGCTACTCAATCCATGCCTAACAAAGACTGCTTTCTTCCTTCAGCATGAGTGTGAGGGCTGGCTGCGCATGTGGCATGCCTAAAAGGAGCACGAGATGCCTTTGGCTTCTAGAGAAGTCCAGGGGACACTCCCTTGCATCATCCTGAATATAAGACCTTGTCAGTGAGTCAGTATTAAGAACTCAGATCTTCCCGGAGTGGAGTGCCAGTGAAATAACTGTTGAGTGTAACTGCAGTCTGATATCTGTAGGTGCCTGGACGTGCAGGCTGCAGTTCGGTACAGATCTCACCCCTGCCTTTGCGGCTGTGCTAAAGGGCAACGTGTATAGGTTGTATATAGGAGCCTGCAGAATGCCTGCCTGTGCAGCCCAGATACGAACAGCAGAAAACACTGCAAATCAGGAAGGGTTAGAATTGTTGTGTGCAGGGGGTGACTGTCAGCTACTGCTGCTGTCAGTCTTTTTTCCTCATCATAGGCTTGCAGCTCGTTTCAGTCTTTTATCAGGTTCTTGGGCTCTGGCAGAGCTGTATTAAGTAGTTTGGTACCAAAATAATTGCCAAGGGATGACACCTAACTCATTTTCTTCTACAGTCACCTACTTGTTATTTTTCCTTTCAGGCCTGAATGACCCAGCCCCTACAGCAGTGAAGGAGACATCAGAAAACAACCAGTGGAGCATGTTTGAGGTACAAAAGGAGTGTCTTGGAGGAAGGGGAGGGAGGGATTGTCATTGTGGGAGGTCTCAGGACACGCTCTGTCACCTTGGAGAAACGTGATCACACATACAGGCAGAGGGGCAGCTGTTCCTGAGGGGAAGTTTGGCTTAGCCTTAAAATCTGGGATAGCTGCGTCTGAACAGAGTAGATATCCCTGAACCTGGCTTTCTCAGTTTCCCATCTGACCCCCATGATGTTAGCACTTCCTTTGCTTAAATTACAGATCAGATGTAGTCCTGACATAGGCCACAGACTTTGCTGCTTGCCACCCAGCACCTGTTTTTGCGGTAAATCTCTCTCCCTCTGTAACAGTGCCATCTCTACAACAGGGGGTAGCAGTGAGTTAGAGCGTCTGCTTGTCCTCTCTTTCAGAATGACCAGTTGGACCTGGATTTCTTTAATCCGAAGATGGTGACTGTTGCTTGCAACCCTGCAGGGAACCCTCTTCTCCATCACACATCACAGACGACGTGTGGAACGTCAGTGACGTTGCCTTCTGCTTTCACAGCCTCTCAGACTGCTCCCAGCATCCCAGCACCAAGCTCGGCACCATTTGTATTCTCTGCTGGACCGGCTGCCCCTGCAGGGCCTCCTAAGACTATTCCAGCTGCTCCTGGGTACTTCAGCTCATCTGTGGGGAGCAGTATGTCACATAAGATGGATGCATTGGGACAACTCCTTGAAGAAAACAAAGGGTAACTCAAAGTCCTGGACTTTGCTTTATCTCTGCAGTTAGAAAGCTGAGCTTTCTGCAGGGTCAGGTTCAACTTTCTGGTTTGGTAGAAGTGTGTGACTGGGATTTTTCTTCTCAGAGGGTTTCAGTTTACAAACTAGTATGAGGGTCCCACCTCCAGGAGGGAAATGCCGGGTCTGCTATGTAGAGCGCAACAGCTGTTCTGTTGCCCGGTCCAAATGCGCGGTGTAAAGTTGAACAGGCTGCTAAGTACAGAGGCCTTTGCCCACCTTCGCAAAGGTGGGACTCTGCTTTCTTCTTGACTTAGAGAAGTGATGCCTAACCCTATCACCACCACCACTTCCTTGTAGCTCTCCTCCTTACATGAGACTGTAATGAGACACAGGCTCCAGTTTGGCTCCGGGCCACTGCTTTGTCCTCATGATCTGCCGTTATCTCTGGGTTTGTGGTGAAATGCCTGCTTCCCTTTCAGCTCAGTTTCCCATGTTTTTTCTGTCTCTCTTCCAGGACTGCCACCCAAGGCCTGGCGACACCCGCAGTGTTCCCTGGGGTTACTTTGACAACCACTGTCACCTCTGCTCCGTTAATAGCACCTGCAGGGCTGCCAGCCACTGTCCCTGGAGCCCCTCCCGTTCCTTTCCCAAACAGCTGCACTGCTGGCTCAGGAAGTCCTCTCTTCCAGCCAGTATCGTTCCAGCAGCAAGGCAGTCCCATGAAAGCACCTGAAATTTCTTTGGCCAATGTCCATGTTCCCTTGGAATCCATTAAACCCAGTAAGTATCTCAGGTTTTTCACCTTTCTCTGAACATTTTTTAAAAGTAAAGCTTCTTGCCAAAGCTTGTGAAGCAGAGAGGAAGGATGAGATGTCCCAGCCGAACAGTCAGTTTACCTAATTCTGCAGCATAAACCTGCATTCGTCTCCCCTTCTCTCTCTTGTAGGCAGTGCCCTCCCGGTGACAGCGTATGACAAGAATGGCTTCCGGATCCTCTTGCACTTTGCCAGGGAGTGCCCGCCGGGGAGGTCAGATGTGCTAGTCGTGGTGGTCTCAATGCTGAACACGGCACCGTTGCCTGTGAAGAACATCGTGCTGCAGGCTGCCGTGCCGAAGGTAGGGACACGTGGCTCAGACCCTCGGCGACCTGAAACTGTGCTTTTGGGAAGGCTTGGGTATGAACTTAGGGATTTGGGACAGCCTGGTTCTACCTTTCTACAGGCTGTGCTCTGCCTGTTTCCAAAACATAAAGGTGGCTGTGAGAGGCAGAAAACACTGAATAGGATAAGTCAAGATATGCAGGTCATTAGTGTTCTATTTTTCTTGCTATCTAAGCTCAATCCAGCTGTGTCTGTTCATGAGGGTGGCTCAGATAGCACAATGGCAGGACTGTTACATGGATAGAGCCACCCTTGAGGTCTTTAGAATCAGAATTTTTAACAGACATCCTAAATCTGACCATATGTTCCATTCTACTCTTGCTGCACCTAGATAATTTTGGATGGCCGGCTTTGTGTTTTGAAAACTGGCCCAATCTCAGCTATGATCTGCCTACCGTCCTGAAGGTGCTTGCATTAAAACCTCTGACACAAGAGCACTCAGGAAGGTGCTGTTGGTGTTCACCTGACCAGTGTTTTTACCCTGGGATGTCTTGTCAGTCTCCCTATTCCTGTGATGTTGTGCGAGCTGGGCTGGCTCTTGTTTCCTCATCCTCGTATGTGGATTGATTCTCTCCAGTTTGGATGTGTGCTGTTATCTCCCCAGCCCGTGCATCCATCTTTCATTGTCCCCAAGGTAGGAGATAATCCCTGAGGTTCCGTTTTCTTTTTCATTTGCAGTCCATGAAAGTGAAGTTACAACCACCCTCTGGCACAGAGCTGTCTCCATTTAATCCCATCCAGCCGCCTGCTGCCATCACGCAAGTCATGCTTCTGGCAAATCCTACGAAGGTGAGAGGGGCAGTGGGATTTAACCTGTCTTTTTCAGACAAATTTGATGTAAGCTGAATTCTGCAGGGGAGCTGGACCAAACATTTCAGCAGATAAAGCTGTTTATTCCTAACTTGCCCTCCAGAGGTGGTCACTGCATAATGTTGGTGTTTCAGTTCAGGGCTAGAGGGAGGCTGTTCAGTCTCTTCCTCAACAGACTGTCAGCAAGGAAAGGTATGAGAAGGAGCTCTACATTTCTCCCAGCATCAGTCGTATGAGGCTCCACTTTAAAGCTAAGTAGCAATCAGAGCTGTATCAGGAGTTTGTCTGACTCCCTTGTGCACTGGAAGTGCCTGGCTTTTGGTGATAATTAGATTGATGTCAAATTAGCTGGTGCTGTAGAAATACTTTTGCTGTGCTGAGGCTATAGCCTGACAGGCCTGAACCAACAGACAAATGTCAGATCATGTCTGTTCCGCTATTCTTGGAGGATGTACCTGGGACCAGTGAAATGACGTGGTTAACACTTTCTGATCGTGCTGGGAGCATCTGAGTAGCTGCGTTTACTCATTTAAGTAGCCTGCTTTGTAAAGCTCAAAGCCGTATGCTGAAGTAGTTTATAATTATTTGACAAATGTAGATGTTACTACTTGAGAATTACAGCAAAAGAGTCCTCAAAGTATCAGCAAAAAGTTTTGAGATCCAAAAGGATAAACGTCAGAGGGGTTTGGTGGGTTGGTGAAAAACTTTGTGAGGTACATGGAGATCCCCTCAGTGAAGGACTGATTCCATCTCCTGCTTCCTGTTTTACCAGGAATTTTGCAGAGGAGGAACTGTTTTATCTTCCTCCACGTGATGAGGAGTTTAATTTTGAAAATGCTGAACTATTCCAGCGGCATTCCTCAGGCTCACTGGAGAGCAGCTGAGCAATGGGTGCTGGCCACATATGTCCAAACTATTATCACAGGTTATTTGTGCTTTTCTCCTACTGGTCCCTGCTAAGCAATAAAGCTTTTGTGGTATAAAAACTGTAAGGTAAGTAACTCGGGTTTGCCAAATAGCTGAACTGCTCCACGAACTTACCTCGGCCCTCTTCCCCCCTGCTATGTGCAACAGAAGTCTTGTGCCCCCTGTAGAGCTGTAACAGTGAAGTATATTGTTCGGGAGCTGTTCTCATGTTGCTTTCGGGTTTTGTCTTTCCTGCAGGAGAAAGTGAGGCTGAGATACAGACTGACCTTCACGCTGGGAGACCAGCCCAGTACAGAGGTTGGCGAAGTGGATCAGTTTCCCCCGGTAGAGCAGTGGGGGCATCTATGACCTTAGGACACTGCCAGAGACTCTGTGACAGGACCAGGAAAGGATCCCGCAGGACTGGAATGAATGTGACGCGGGGAGGGACACACATGCTATCCACTGGTGACGTTCAGCTTTGTTTACGTGTCCTGACCACTCTGCTTGTAGCTTTAGTCCAGAATGTTTTGCCCCACATTGAAGGGGTCCTGGGACATTTATGCCAAGCATGAACTGAGCGGCAGCCAGTAACGGGCAGCGCTGGCTGCTTTTATCTTGACCTCTGGGTGAATCTGGTTCTATCTTCCACTCTATTAAACTTGAAGTTATTGTATTTTGAGGGGAGACCTGTCAGCAGAAGGGGATTTAGTTGGCTTGTTCCCGTACTGCTGTCCAGAGATACCTACAGGCTGGCGGGGTAATGATGCCACCGGGAGCTTCCTCAGCGCAGAGCCCTTACACGTGCCCTTCCGCGGACTTTTACCTCCTCAGTGCCAGACTGGACCTGCTAAGCATGTTGAGCAATAATGCTGGCTCCGTGAGGGAATGCTTATTTTTCACACTGAAACGGCGCTTAGCTCCCTTCCTTCCCCTGCGCTGCTTCATTCCCAACAGCCAACGTAAGCAGACCCTCGCTCTGTGCTGCGCGACACTGCTGTATCTTTAGTTGCTATATTTATTTTATACTGCTAGCGGCCTCCCTGTTGTGTCCATTTTGGGCAGCGGGGGCTGAGTTTTGTATGCAAATGGTTACACTGGTTATTTTTCTGCCTTCATCGCCTTCCATAGTGTGGGGAAAAGAGGAAATGTGTAGTGAGGAGGTAAACAGGGCTGGAAAGGAGCGGTCGGTATTGGTGGAGGACGGCACCTGGAGTGCAGAAGCGTCTTTACAATCACTAATCAGGTGCAGTGACTGAATCCAGGGATAAGGAGAGATGCCTCTCATGTCCCCTCATGCGGGCAGTATTGTTAAGTAGTTGAATACTGTGTTTTATTGAGTAAAATGACATACAAGATGTAAATAATAGAGCTATAGGATATCTAAATAGAAACAAGCAGATGGTGAAAGGAAAGAAGGCTCCACTGGGCTGTGATGATGCATGTGCTCGGTTTAATGCCCTGTTTTATTTGTTCCTTGTATTAAGTGGGTAAGTGCAATTGTCTCCACAAGGGGGAAAGCAGTTTTTCTGGACATCAGCGTTCTGCGCTCACGGGGGGCAGGAGAGCTGACCCCTCTAGCTACAGTCTCACAGAAACTAGGTGTAAATCACTTGAACTTGGTTCCTTCTCCCTCCCGATTTCCAGTCTCAAGCAGTGCCTCAACTAGCTTTGAGACAGACTGTTTTAAATTAACAGGTGGTTGGGTTTTTTTAACATCCATTGGCAAAAGCACAGATAGGGCGGGTCCTCGGATGCGAAGCTCAGCATTTCTAGCAGTGCTGTCAAGCAACAGCTCTTCCCAAACTACGAATGGGAGCAGTCAGCTCGAGTGCTGAGAAAATCGGCAGGAGACCCCTGCCTGTTGTAGGAAGAAAACTCTGGAGGAGAAAGTGCTGCTGGAATTAATTATGGCTGTAAAATCCATTACTGCAAACGCAGCTTGGAGTTATTTATAGTTGAATTTTCTTTACTGTGTTGCGAAGTAAAAATCACTAGAGGTGGAAAAACTCAGCGGATTCGAAAGCCTGAGGTCCTACTCAGGGGCTCCAGGCAGCTGTAGAAGCCCCTGAAGGTGGAATCAAAGTTTGGCCAAGGAACTTGCTGTAAATTCCTGGTCTGAAGCTCACGAAGACCCCAGCCTCGTCAGCTCCCCGTCAGACAAGGCAGGCGAGAGGGATGGGTACGTTGTTTGGATCCTTAAAGAAAGCAGTTTTAAATCAATGGACTGGGATAGGGGACAAGGAGAGGTTGCTTTCTGCCTCAGACATGTTCTTGCCAGCACTTTAGACACAGTAGGCGCAGGGGTAGTGCTTAGGTCCCGGCAGCGTGTCCCGAGGAAGCAGGTTTCACTGCTTTAGATGCCTACACATGAATCTCACTGTGACTCTGAGGAAGTCAGAAGAGCGCACGTGCTCTCTGCAGAGCAGCGTTGTTCTCGGTGTTAACGGCAGCGCACTGCCCGCGCCGTACAGCCAAACGGAAAGATGCTGTAGTCTTGCTGCGTGGCAACGCGTTGTTAAAAGCTTTGGAAATTAAACTATGAATGTTCCTTGTCTGTAGGGTGAGGTTCCTGCTTCATACCGAACAGCCGTAACTGTACATACATCTCAAATGCATTTGTTCTCTGCATGTTAAATAAATTGTTTTCCCTACTTTGCGCTGTGGATAGCTCTTACTCATGACTGCTCCTGGAGACCAGTGCCGTTTCTGGAAATCCTAAAACTCAACCCATCAGCTCAAGACCATCCAAACTAAGCAAAAATGGAGACGTTGCTGTTTTCTAAAACCCCAGCGGTTTAAAAGGTGGGCTTAATTTCAGTCCTGGGCGTTAAAGCAACTGAAAAAGGCAAGGTAACGCCATTGGTAACGAGGTTTACTTTGCCAGGGGAGGGCTGCCAGAGCAAGTTAGAACAAGCAACCTTAACATTTTGATGCAGCTCCTTCTCACAAGTTACGTTTATATTTCTTTAAAGTTATGTTTATGGAAGACAAGAACGAATCCCCAAGCAATATGCAAAACAAAACATTTATTCTTAGAAAAGCAGTCAGGTTTATGTACAGTGAGCCACACAGGATGAGTAAAATCACATATTGCTGTCTTCACGATCCTTCCAACGTGCCTTCTTTGACAATGACTCGTGCAAGATTTCGTGCAAGAGCAAGTCTCAGCATTTCCACTTTCACAGTCTCCACGTCCTCATCCTAAAAACGAGCAGAGTTTGGGTTACGCTGCTACACGCAGTAATGAGCTGGCAACAGCTTCTTTTTCAGAGTTTTGGAAAGTACAGATGCAGGTCATTAAGAGGAAGAGCGTCTATGTATTTACCTGTCACAGGGACCTCCTGAGAAGAGCAAACGCTACATTTCCTACTTTTAGATCAAGACAAGAGAGCATTGCCAAGCCTTTTCGTTTTTTGGCAGCTGCAGGGTTTGCATGTGGAGCAAATGGCTCCCTGTTCTGCGCCTGGAACGTTTCATAGCTCCAGCTGTTAGATGGCAGCATCTCAGCTTTTCATTTGCAATTACTTTTCTTGGAAAAGCATCTCAGTCCAGTGACAGCGGAACAGTGAGGAGTGGCAGCGCTCCTGTACTGGCTTTGCGGATACTTAAGTATCCGTCGATGATGCCTCGTTTGGCTGGCCTTTAAAAATAACACCACATACCAGCATCAGGAACGCAGCCTCTCCCCCTTCTCTGCCCCCACGATGGAATATAAATTTAGAGTTTGCTTTCCCTGACCCTCCCCACAGCCCCACCGATTCGTTATCCAGTTGTCCTCAAAAAAGGAGCTACCTGGAATTTCTGCTTATCCGACTTCTGTGCTGTCAGGTCCTCCAGGCACCGCATCAACTCGTAAGTCTGCTCTGCTGAAAATACCACCTGTGGAAATCAAAGTATTTCCTGAAAATAATCAAGTTTAAGGACATCACAGAGTCTGAGAAGATAACTCAGTTGAGAGGAAGGGAACACTTTCACGCTCCCACAGATCCGGTCTGACCCTTGAAATCACAGGATCAGAGGCTAATTCAGGCTGGAAGTGACTTTGGGTGGTCTCTAGTGCCACCTCCTGTGCAAAGCAGGGCCAGCTGCGAGGTGAGGGCGGGTTCTCTGGGCTTTATCCAGTCACGGGTCTGTAACTGCTAAACTGTCATTTTTTTGGTGGATCTTAAAGCAAAAAAATCAGCTTCGAAGAAGGAAGCATGCTAGAAAAATCTTCAGGCCAAGTACCAGAAGGAACTGGATGCAGCGTGTACTTAAATTATCGCATGTATGTATTCTACTGTTGTTTTCTAAAAGCAGGGAACCAAGTTAAGGGTTGATTGTCCTATCCTGGGTCCTGTGTGCTCCTGCTGACAGGACACTTGGAGAGTTTTGCAATTCGGGAACTGCCACAAGCAGTTCTTTTGCACTGGAAGTGCAAGTCCTCGCCTGGGGGCAGAAAGGGGGGTCTCCGATTTGAGGTACCTTCTCAGGAAGAAAAGAAAAGAAAGGCGCGAGGGGCTCTTTGTCTTGCGTGACCAGGCTGCTCACCTCTTTCTGCTCCAGCAGGGGAAGGGCATCTGTCAGCAGGGTCATCCAGAAGGAGCAAGGAGCAATGTGAGCCGTCATCAGCATCAAAAGCAACCTGGCAGCTTCAGAGAACCGCTTCTCCCCGTACAGCCGGTGGAACTCTCGGTACTTCCCTACACACGGGTGTTGGTGAAGGGTAAAAAGCGTCAGTGTCTGTCAGTCAGACCCGGGTTACTGGTGGCAGGAGGTCCGTTTGCTCCCACGAAGGCTGTGGTAGAATCACCCCCACCTGAAATGAGTCTCCAAAGCAGCCGAGTCTGGGGGAATGGGAATCTCGTGCATGAAGAAAGGTTCAAATAGAGGCTGGCTGAAAAGGCAGCCAGAACCTGTTACTGTTCTTGGTAAGGTCTCCTGCTCGAACCAGCCTGTTCGCTACCTGATGCTGCCTGGTGCTGCGTGTTTGCAGGGAGAGCTTAGAGACACCAGTGGTGTCTGCAAAAACCGGGAGCAGGGGGGGAGAGAGAGGCAGGGGGTGAATGTTGGTTTTGATATTGCAGAATATCAGGAGGTCTGAAAGGCTTCACTGTCCTCCTGACTGTTTAAATGGAAACTGAGATCTTTGTTAATGTGGGGAGTTCTGCTTTCATTAAGAATGTTAGATCAATATCCAGCACGTGAGAACTGGCTGAGGATGAAAGTGAGTTTTATTCCGTGGCTTTGTTTTATATCCACTGAACTGTCAAAATACTGGAAGTAATAATTCCTATTCCCCTTTGACTAACGCTTGAGCTCAAGATGGGAAAGTTTTCCAGCAAAAATACACTGATGTGTCTAAAACCTCCAAAGGAAAGACAAGCAGAAATATTTTCAGGCCTTTTAGGATTTTTTATAAAAAGCAGAAAGGGAGGTAATTTCTCTACAAACACAGATTATAACACAGTTACACAACTAAACTACAAATCTTTGGGGCTGATGCAGGGGTCACTGGGTGACACTGGGCATACAGAGAGAGGAGGGATTACCAATTTGGTAAGTTACAGTTAGCTTCTAAGCTTCATTTAGGATAAGGTTTAAATGAAGGAAATACAGTTCCAGTTTTGCAAGGTTGGACCAAATGGGAACAGATGAAATTCAGGATCACCCTCACCGCAGTGCTGGTGTCAGCCAGAAGGGGGTCGGTCCAATTGCCAACAGCTATTCCAAATTCCTATTAGATTTTGGCCCCAGTAATTGGGCTTGCTAACAGCCACAGCTCCAGAGAAAGGTGCGTTTCAGCTCCATTTCCTGCCTTGCTCCGTTAATCAAAGGCCCCAGAGCAGCTGCAGCCAGATGGGCAGGTTACCACAGCCCGCGCTTGTGCCAGGCAGGAGAAGGAAGCTGCGGTATGTAAAGGAAACAAGCTGGGGGCCCTCCGCTGTTACTTGGCACAACTGCTACAGTGAAAGGGTAGGAGAGATCTTGTGTTCGAGTGAGCTTGAAATTGGCACGCTGAACCAACACAAGATGTTGAGATTTTGGAGAACTTTATGAAGTTAGTAAAATTATCATGCTGTCAAAGTAACTTAAACCAGTGGTTTTCTCTTCTAAGGAAGCCCCCTAAGGTCTTCCAGATTGTGTTTGTTAGTATTTCAAAGTCTCTGTGGATAGTGACACAGTCTGGAAAACGACTAAGAAAGGGGAGGCCTACAAGTGGCGGAATTCAAGACTATCCTGCTCGAAGCAGTGCAGAACAGACGCCTACTGTGAGTGCAATGGGAAATGCAGTCCCCCGGTAGCAAGAGGGCTGCATCCCAAATCACCTTCGCTCACTTGCCTTCCCCTCATCACTGAAACAGGATGTAGCCAGATGGAGGAAGAGGCAAATCCAAATAATTCTGTGGAGTGAACTGTGCTCTAAATAACAGATTAGAATGAAAACTGTAGATGCTTCTTACCAAGAAACGTTAGCCGGTCACTAAGCAGCATGGATGGTCCCAAATTATCAATGAGGTCTAAGTCAGAGAAGCATCCCCTTTCACAATAGTCCTTAAGGAATCTAGGGAGAAAGTAAAACACAATAAAAGCTTAAAGGGGAGAACATCGTCCGCATTCATTTTGCATCTCCTATTCCCTTCCCAGAAAGCTTTACTGTACAACTGAGTTCCATCTTAACCTCCCGTGAGGCTTTCAGAAGACATCAACATGTTTCCTCAGAGTGGCCAATGAACGGGTGTAATGTGTGTTTAACAGACGTTTTATTTATTCTTCTAGATTTTGTGGTAGTTGAGATCTATTCTTTAAAAGGAATAAGTGAAGGAAGGAGCACAGGAAGCTGAGGCTGGTGGATGCATAAGTAACACTCCCAGATCATAACAAAAGCTCTATTTTTCTGCTGTGTAAAAATGTTGATAAGCAGCAGGAACAAAAACAATTCTAAAAGCTTTTCATCTGTTTTGTCACAGCCTTCATTATGCTGCTTTTTTCAGAGCTGCTTCCTGTGATGGTTTTCTTTCACCTTCTGTTGAAAGAAATATAATGATTCCCACTCCCTCAAAGAACTAATGAAAAAAAAAAAACACCAAAAACCCAAACCAGCAATCTCGTACTACTCCCTTTTTTTCACTGCTGAAGACAGAGTATTGCCTGGCCACCTACCCAGAGTGTAATTTCAAAATTATACTCTAACTATGCAAAGAGATTGATACCTGCCTATTTCCAATTAGCAAAAAAATACATGACATCGATGGCTAGAGATTAAAAAGCATAAAGAGAGTTGCCGTATCTTTTGTCTAGGCCTAAGCTAAGTGTCAGCATCCTCTTGAGTTTTATAACAACCTTCCCACCCCTGCAAGGTCAGATATTGTGACAAGCTTATGCAAAACCAGGGCCATGATAGAACTTTACTCTTTGTTACATATGTTCTAGCTGTGGCTTGATATTTTTTTTGCGAATGGTGGCTTAAGTAACGACTCCTGACTTGTCTGAGATTGCACTGTGAACTAGACTGGTTAAAATGATCTGCTGAATAAAGGACAGAAGGGAATATCCTCCCCCCAAAGCAGTTCCCTGTACAGCCCATCAAACGGCCGTGTCACAGCACGTGAAAGGGCAGTGCGTAAGACAGAGAGATTGCCAGAAGAAATGTTTATCAAAGCAAGGTCTAAGAGGATTGGACTGTTAGATAAAGCCAATCTGTTTCATCTCCTGATTTCATGAAGTAAAACAGTGTAGAAAAGAAACAGCTATGGGTACTGTAGATGAGAGTACCCAAGGATGTAATTTTCTAGTCCAGAAGCAGGTACTTGGTCTGAGGGAAAGACAATCCCAACCTGCCCGCAGCAGGAGCACGGCAGAGCGGCTGCCTTCACCCCTTCCGAACGCCCCGCTACAGCAGCAGCAGCCTGAGAGCTGCTGACTCAGACTCACCGATCGGATATCAGTGTAGCAAAAGCCGCATCCTTAGCTCTGATGCTCCAGGACAGGGCAGAGCCCAAGCGATTATTCCGCAGAGCTTTCATGGCCATGATTTTACAGATGCTACGAACTTAGGAGAAAACACAGAAGAGGGAAATAATTAGCTTCAGTAGTTTCACTTGTATCGCTACAAAACGATGAGATTTAAGAATCAATCACCTTGTTCATGCATCTGTCTCTGCTCGCAGATCCTCAGCACTTTGAGGGCCTTCTGTTCCGTGTTAAGGGGTATCCGTTCAATATGAAGTTCCAAATACACCCTGCCGTATTCTGGACAGTGGTCAAAGTAATCTACCCCCAGCTGCCACAGGCTGAGGGGGGGAAAAAATCATCAAGAATTCCAATCGTATAAATCTTACAATAAGCAGAATGATAAAGCCACGAGGAGAAGCTGAGTCCGCATTAATAACAGTTAGCGCTGATTAACTTAGTATTCAGCTTTTACCAGCTGCCTATTATGCAACTGTGGAATACCTGCCTCTCACGAGTGCTTCGGTGCAAGTTGCTCTGTACCAAAATAGCCACAGTGGCAGGAGTAATTCTGTCCTGGTCAATACGCTTTGATGGGTTCTAACAGTGAGCTTCTGTCTTTCATTCAGGAAAGGGAACGTGCTGGTGGTGTACGATCCCTTAGGGACACCTTTGCTGAAATTCTAACAGTGGCTTCTGTACGTTTTGCCGTTTTACTTCGTTAACACGTATTTAGTTGTTTTGGTTGCCTCCCTGTTAGTCTGTCCTCTGAGTTCAAAAAAAAAAGTTGTTACCTGTGATGGGAGAAGAGTCCTGAGGCATACTCTAGCAGAAGGAATTCACGCATATTTGAACCAAAACTGGGGAAAAGAGAGAAAAGAAACAGGCATTATTATTTGTACCTCACTGGGAAAAAAATGCTGATTTTATTTCACAAGTACTTTTAATTTATGCAGCATGTTTTCTCATGGGCTACCTTAATAAGCTTTGTACCTCAGGCCTAAGCATGCTGGTCAGCGTTCTCCTTGGGGAGACCTGCCAAATATTTACAGCACTTACCAAATATAACTGAGAGAAAGTGCTTTAAGAAGCTGAAACTCCAAGGGAATTCAGATAGCAAAATTCGATTGCTCAAACTTAAATTTATTCAGAACATAAATACAGAACTCTTTTTAGATGAGTTTCTCACTATTCCAAATAATCACAAAGATTTGGGCCCTTGATTGTATTTCAGATAAAATTATATTTAAAAAAAATATCCCAACACTGTACTGAGGCACTGTAGAGTAGCACGTCAAATTCATCAGGTCAGCAACTGCTGCTGCTGCTCAGAGCATCTGGGCTGCCTGTAACTTCAGAGGCACATGCAGCACCTTTACTCTCCATCCTCTGTATATGCCCAAGTTGCTCCTTTTCGACCAAAACCCACACGCTGTTTCAGTCATCCTTGCTGCTGGGCGTCTGAATAATCAATGCAAAGAAATACTTACTAGAGATTGTGAGACTGCAGGATTTTACAGTGATCGAGCAGGTCAGTCAGATGAGCCACAAACCACCAGTTGCTCAGGGCAATGCTGTATTTGAAGCAAGCAAAAGAAAGAAAAAAATAAGCCTACCACTGCCAAGGAGTGGGTCAGGTTTTCCACACGCGTTTCTTACCAATACAGAAACTGTATTACACAGTAAAATGTCTGGTTACAATGTCCCAGACCTAATTGCTGCCTCCTTCACATATTCTTGCTAAATTCTTTGAAAGGATGATGAGGTGGGCTGTACCCATATCCTCTACCCCAAATACTACTGGAGTGAATGCACACAGAAGCAATACTGTAAAACGAGAGAATCAAAAACCTTAAAACTCAACCTGCATTCCTTGATCACTTGATGCATCTCAAATTCAAAGGCTGCCATTAAAATCGTGTCTAGAGGCTCAGGGCTGCTTTCTCCACCCAGGAACAGGTCCATACTAGACTGTGGAATGAGATTACAAGACATGATAAATGCAGAAGTTGTGAGATGGTGAAAGGAAGACATTTGGATGTAGCAGCCTCGTTTAGGTTATTTTATGGGAAATAGTAAGTCATAGAGGCTGAACACATTAATAAAACAGATTTTTCCTTATTTTAGCATAAAGAAACCAGGAAAACTATTTGCAGGAATAAACCGGTAACATTAGACACTGAAGAGACTGGGTCTTCAACAATTATTTGTCCACTGTATCAGTCTCCCAGTCCACTTACAAATTCCCCCATCAGAATGAATCTTGCACTGGGGAAGAAACCGCTACAGCACGATGACCAATGTCAATTGCTACAACGTGTTTGAAATGACGGACAAAAAACCTCTAATCACTGTCCATCATGATACAGAAGAGATACATCATGTCTTGGAAAGAGTGAAGAAGGATGGAGAACATCGAAGGTGGGAAACTCTTTTTGGGTGGTCACCAACAGCTACGGTAATCTATGATCGCATGCTCCACCCAGCAGTGATGCTGTTAGCCCGTTACTTGTAGTAATTTTCTATATGAGACTACAGGCAATAGTCAAATGCCTTGAAGAACTTCAAGGGTTCTTGACGTATTAGCAGGAATGCTCGCATAAAAACAAAGGGAAGACTGTAAAGGAATATGGAATATTAGTGGTTTGGTTTAAATAAAATTAATCGCTTAATCGCTTAGTGTTAGGCTGCATTGCCGTACTACTTATATAGAACTCAGCACAAGTAGCTAAAGTTGCTGAAGCCTTAGGCCGCAAGCTGTGAACTTTCACCTAGATAACTTGAACTTGTTTCGCACTTCTACTTAGTTACACAAAGGAAGGCCCTGAGACCGGTACAAACCGGGAGATAAGGAAGCTACTACCGTTAGCAAAGGCTGCAACCCGACAAGAACAGTTAACGGCCCCGCTGGAGACAGAGAGAGAATCCAATGAGGAATAAGAAGACCCCAGACCATAAACTACCATTGGACCAGGTGGCATGTGTGAGGCACTGAAGAGCGCAAGGGGCGGATGCATAGATCTTAAGGGTATAATTGCCCAGGAATTTCTTTGTTTTGGGTCCCTCTGCGGAAGCACCCAGCTTGAGCTCTCCTTGCTGCTGTATCAGTCAAATTATTTTAGGAGGGATTTTTGCCAGAGACTCTGCCACGGCAAACCTAAGGCAAAGGAACTTCTTTAACATAGGAAACGTCTTACAGGTATGTAGCTGCTGTAAGATGTCAACCCTCCCAAAGTTCTTCTTTAAGTAACCCTTGTGTGCAAGAAACAGTGAAGAATGTAGGAATAATTCTACCGCATACCTGTGCATAAAACCGCAGTTCCATTGGCTTCACGGTTGGATGGGAATACAGGAGTCGGGTAACCAGAAAGTGGTACCAAGTAGTCATGAGTTCCTTTTTCTCCAGTATGGCATCCTCATCTCCCAGCAGGATCTAATGGGAGAAAAACAGGAGTAATTCTGCAAATTCAGCAATGTACACAGCTGCATTGTAACTCTTCAGAGGCATTACTCCGATTTTGCAAAGTTGAGAATTGAATCAAAATTAAATAACAAAGGACAAAGACCCTTCTCAGAGCTCAGCTTCCTAATCAGTCTTGTGGCCTTGGACACAAAGAGAAAACAATCCGCCCAGGCTTGCAAAGACTGTTGCAAAACAAAGAACGCAGTACAGAAGACTGGCCTGAAATCTCCCGATTTAATGAACAGATCATCCAGCACACTGAAGTTACTTATGGCTACATGGGGCTCCTGAAATACACGAGGATGGATACAATACTTGTCCGCAGTTTCTTTCTTCCCAGCAAAAAAACACACCTTGCAGATGGATTCCATGTGGGAATTGGAAGCAAAAGTTCCATCCTGTAGATAGCGCTGACATTCTTCATGCCAGTGCTGCCATTTCAGCTCCATCTCGGTCAGTGTCTGGGTGTTGCTAAGCTGAACAAAGAGAAGATACATAAAATAAAGGAAACACCAAGTCAAATCACAACAGGCGCTTGAGCTGAACTCAGTCATTCATTCTAAAAAGCTAAAAATGGGGCTGCCATCAAAGTTTTCCTGGTTCTACAACTTCATTTGAAGTCTCTTATTCCACCCACCTAAATAAGACAAAGGAGAGCCTATGAGAGACTACCGTGATGCAGCTGCAATTTTTCCTCCACAAGGAGATCACTGCAACAGAGGGAAACCCTGCTGGAAAAGTCTTAAGAGAATGTTCTGTACAAGAAAATTCAGACGAGAAAGTTTCAGACAACTGGATAATGTGTCCTGCTGCAAAAATGATCTTTCGAACTATGTAATTTTGTCACCTAACGGGTTTTTGCCTGTATGGTTGGGTCTTTTGAGCAAGTCAAGAACGCAAGTATTATTACTGTAAAGGATTAAGACTGAGATATTTTAATGGTCAACAGGCAGTGATGTTACAGGAGCCGCAGCAGAGATGAAACAGACTGGACTAATCCTGCCATCCCTCTTCTCTCTTTTCCCAGTGGAACTGCATGAAAAAAATCCACTTTGTACCTACACTGGGCATAGGCATCTTCTTCATCAAGTCGTCCAAGATTTTGTACATGTTCACCGACGTGGGATTGGCGCTGGCTTCCTTGGAGAGCAAGTGCCGTGCTTCATCCATTCGGCCTTGCAGCACAAAGACATCCACCTGAAAAAGCCACCTGTCTGTGAGCACTGCACGGTGCAAGGCTACAAAATACCCAGGAGGAGTATCAGAGGGGAACTTTAACTTGCGATTCAGGCAAGTTAAGTGGAGTTAAAATGCTTAAACTGTAGGCCCTACTAATTCAAGTACACCGTGTAAGTCTTGACCTCTATAAATCACGAAAGTTGAAAGGATCAGGACGGGAACGAGGGCAGGATGATCATAAGAATGGCTTCATCTTAAAACCTATACAGGCAGACAGTAGCAGTGTCCTAGCTATTAGTTCCTGGGACGTAGTCTAGTGCCAAGTGGGGAGGAGGAAGACAAAACACACAAGCGTGAACTCTCATGGTTGAAGAATCTTATAGGTGACTATACTCACCACGTTCCAGAAGAGCTCGTGTTTCGATGGATTTTCACTGCTCAGAACTTCACGGACCATGTTGTCCACATCACAGACATGAAGTCGAACCCAGTCGAGGAGGCGAAGCAGCAGGGGACCAGCTTTATGCAGAGGAGATTTCATTCTTTTAGTTCCCAACTGTTTGTTCCCAAACTGCTATTTTACATGCTTCTAACCTTAATGGTCTGACAATCACTAGATGAGGTTTACTGATTGGATTTCTACATGCCATACTCAAATTAAAAAGAACAGAGTTCCTTAAGTCATCAGGCGGTGGGAGCACCAGGCTGCTGACAGATTTCTCTGTAGCAAATTTTAGACAGAACAGCAGCAGAGTCCAGCAGAAAACCCTAACCAGTTACTTGAAGAAATAAAAGGTGAGCGATTGAGATCATAAATCTTGCAATGACAAAAGACACATAGAATGTTTCTGTTTAATTTAGCATTAACTCATTATTGTTAAATGAATATGAGGAGGAAATCTGGCACTAGGTGATTAACTTTTCTTAAGTAATCTACAATTTGTGAATCTCTCTTAGAGTTCTGGGACTGTGCAAGAAGCATATTTGTTTGTATAATCCGATTTCCTTAAAAAACATTTACTGCTTTAAAATTATGGTGTAAACAAACTGACTTCAAAAATGGCATCCTGAAGTTAAATGGTATCCTAAATGACATCCTAAAGGAGTTGCACCAGATAATGCATAAATGTTAGTTGGCATCAATGTATTTGATGCTTAAAGATGTGTTTATGCTTAGAAGTCAAATAAATTGGCAACAACTTTTGATATCCCTCTTCTTCACTACCTTTCTGTTAAAAAGACAATTTAAATTGTAGTGAACTACATGAGGGGGAAAAGTAGAAAGCAAATCTAATAGCTTGACATAATTCAATATGAAGAAGGCAATTTACTGAGGCAGAAGAGGTATTAAAAGGCTTGTTGGCACTTGTTGTATCTCTAAAACATATTAAAATATGACAAAATGGATGCTATACATATTTTAAACAAATAAATAAGCAAACAAAAAGCCCTTCAGTCTTAACATCAGGATAGTTCACTGCTCACCTGCAGCTGCTTCAACAAACAGAATCTCACACAGGTTCCAGATCAGCTCCATTGCAGAGAGAATAGAAACCTAAAAAAAAGCCGGGCCACGTTTCAGATTCAGCAATTCTTCCAGGTGGGGTTTTTTAACCATATACAGGCATCTGCTGTCCATAGCAATCAGTGAAGCTCAGTTCTTATAGACAAGAGAAATGTCATAATGACATTTCAGAGACACAAATTAAAATACAGAAACAGACCCCACTTCTCTACACCCATTCAGCTTAGAAGATATTGAAGCTGTTTGTGTATTGAAATGCAATGATAATCTGTCATCGGTGGGCAATACTAAATAGTACAGAAAGTGTTATTTTCAGCCTTTTTGCACTCCTGAGATTTAACAATACAAACAGCAAAGGAAGAAAGAAAGGCCAATGAAGCAACATCACTGCAGCTAATAGGACAAAACTACTGTGAGCAATCTGCTCTTCCCATGACACTCTCCCAGTGTCTGGAAGTTCATGGTGAACATCTAGAACTTGCTACGAGGCTCAGATGCAGTTCACCGGAGTGTTTCAGAGGTGAAGTTTCAGACAGGCAAGTACTGGCCCACAGCTGGCTTTAAGATGACAAGAAAACATCACACCTATAACACTGAATACATGTTTAAGAAATGGCACTGAATCCAGATGTTGGGCATCTTTTTATTGTTTTAGAAATAAAGGAGCTAACTATTCTTGGTCATGAAATGCATGCAATATACTAAGCCAGAGTTAAATCTAAAATGCCTTACTGCCACAGTGTTGGCCTTCATAAATTTACTAGCTGGTGACTGATGTTCAGTTGTGACTACATGACACGACTGCAGTTACCTGAGTGCTGTACTGGCTCTGCAGGGCAGGGTCCCGGGCTGAAACTGAGGGAAGAATAAGGCAAGTCAAAGAGCAACGTATTTACCTTTCACAGCCCTTTTGGGGCTCATAAATAAAGACAACAGTACCTGATCACTCATCAAACACAGACCTAAATGAGTGCACACATGGCAATAACTTTTATACAAAACTTTACAACTTTTTTTTTTTATAAATCCTGTACAAATCTGGGTATGGCCGCATAGCATGGATGGAAGGGAAGAGTAAAATCTCCCACTTTTGGGGGGAGCAAGCTGTTAATTTGGACTCAGTTTCCCATAAAACTGCAAAGACTGCAAGTCCCCAGAAAATCAGTTATAACACAGTGGAAAAAAATAATCTCTGAGACCAGATTTACAAATCAACTTGTAAATCTCCTGAAAGGAAATGAAGTCTTGATAATTACTGAAATCTATGCATGCTATATTACAGTAGTTGCATTAACTTACAATTGAAATGCTACTTTTATAATCACAAATAGCATTTCCTTTTATTGCAGTAAGAGAAGAAACAAACTTACTAGCTGCCTGGTGCATGTCCTCCATACAGGCTCTTATCACCGATCGGTAGTTTTTACTCACTTGAACCAATCTGCCAAACACAAAAAGGCTTTGGTTAGAGAGAGCTGTTTGAGTTTCCGTCTCATGCCTGTTGTCCGCTAAAGCCTTGCAAGTTTCTCTGCAGCAGTGGATGCTCCCAGCACTTGGGCACGTGGGAGCATGAATCCTGTGGGAGCCAGCAAGGCTGTGTGTAGCGGTTGCTGGTGATATGGTTTAACCCCAGACAGCAAGTAGGATCACACAGCCGCTCGCTCACTCCCCCAGGTGGGATGGGGGAAAGAATGGGGAGAGTAAAAGTGAGAAAAAAACTCGTGGGTTGAGATAAAGGCAGTTTAATAGGCAGAGCAAAAGGGGCGCACACAAGCAAAGCAAAACAAGGAATTCATTCCCTGCTTCCCATCGGCAGATGGGTGTTTAGCCATCCCCAGGAAAGCAGGGCTCCATCAGGCATCACAGTGACTTGGGAAGACAAATGCCATCACTTTGAACATCCCTCGCCTTCCTTCTTCTTCCACAGCTTTACATACTGAGCATGATGTCATACGGCGTGGAATGTCCCTTGGGTCAGTTGGGCTCAGCTGTCCTGTGTCCCCTCACAACTTTTTGTGCCCCCCCCCCCCTCCCCCCGACTCCTCGCTGGTGGGGCAGTGTGAGGGGCAGAAAAGGCCTCGACTGCTCAGCAACAACCAAAAACATTAGTGTGCTACCAACACTACTGTCATCCCAAGCCCAAAACCACAGCACTACAACAGTTACTAGCAAGAAAGTCAACCCCATCCCAGCCGTGACAGCTGGCTATATGCCCAAAGGTGCTGGTCAGCAGGGTTACTGGAAGGATCAGGGCTTTGTTTTGTAAAATTACCCTAAAAGTGGCATTTTTTTCTGCACCGCTACTGAGTACTGCGGCTCTGAGCAGTCTGGGTTGCCGAGTCAATGGCATTTGCCTGGCTGGAGAAGGAGCAGGTCGGCGGGGTCCTTCCCCCCTCCCGCTCCCCACCCACTCACTGCGCCCTCCTCGACTTCCCCGCCAGCTCCTCCTCGCTCCGCTGGAGCCCGATGAAGATCCCGTGCGACTCGTTGAAGAGTTTCCTCAAGGTCTGGATGTAGATGTCCTGATCCTTGCGGACCACGAAGACGCGGGAGGAGAGCTGCCCTCCATCCCCGCTACCTGCAACGCAACACACCCCGGCTCAGCGCCCCGGGCGGCAGCGCCCGGCCCGGCCCCCCCCAGGACGGGGACCCACCTCTGCGGCCGAAGAGGGTCTCGCACACCAGCACCTCGGCGGGGCCCCAGGCGAAGCACAGCTGTCTGGCCGACGGGTCCGCACCCGGCACCACCTGTGAGGGGACGGCGGCCTGTCAGAGGCTCCCGCGCCGCGCCCGCACCCCCCCGTCCCGGCCCTCACCATCAGCGGCGGCTCCGCGTCCAGCTCCTCCATGGCGGCGGCCGCGCTCCCCTCACGCCTCCCGCCCGCCGGGCCGCGGGGAGGCCCCACCGCGGCTGCCCGCGCCGCTGCCTGCTCTGCGCCCGCAGCTCCGCCGCGCTCCGGCGCTTCCCCGCCGCACCGCCGGCACCGGCTGAGGCGCCGGCCCGGGGCCGAGGGAAGGGACCGGCGGAGCTCCGACGGTTCCGGGCAGGCGCCGGCCGCACGCCCCGGAAGCGCTGCCGGCTGCAAAGGCCCCGCCGGGGCGGGACGGGCCGCGCTCTCGCCAGTCGCTGCTTCGGGCGCTTCCCTGGGGCCGCCCGGGGTCCCGTCAGGCAGCGGCTGTGCGTTGCTGCCGCGCGGGGCGAGCTCCCCTCCCAGCGGCCCCGCGAACTCCCCAGGCCTCTGCCTCCGCGGCCCGTGTGTGCTGCCCCTCGCAGGGCTCGGGGTGAGAAGAAGGAGGAGGAGGAGGAGGAGGGAGGAAGGAAGGGAGGGAGGGAGGGATGAAGGAGGCTGCCCCATCATCTACTTCATTTTCTTGTCTCGGTGGTTTAAGCGCCGCATGGGCGCTCGTGCTGCGTGGTGTTAGACAGCCAGCGCTGTCTTCGTGTTCGCTCCATTGCCTCGTAATAACCAGTTTCTCTTATTTCTCTACGCGCTTCAAACACTTGCAGGTGGATGAGCCTCCAGGTTGATGAAGGTGACATTCTCTGGAGCAGAGTTGCTGGAGCTCTTGGGCAAGCTCATTGATAAAGCTGGCAAATCAAATGGTGTGCAGAGAAGAGAAGGCTCCGGGGAGACCTTAGAGCACCTTGCAGTATCTGAAGGGGGCTACAGGAAGGATGGGGAGGGACTTTTTACCCAGGCATGTAGTGATCAGAGGAGGGGTAATGGCTTCAGACTGGAAGAGGGGAGTTTTAGATTAAATATCAGGAAGAAATTCTTTCCTGTGAGGGTGGTGAGCCCCTGGCCCAGGTTGCCCAGAGAAGCTGTGGCTGCCCCATCCCTGGAGGGGTTCAAGGCCAGGCTGGACGGGGCTTGGAGCAACCTGGGCTGGTGGGAGGTGTCCCTGCCCAGGGCAGGGGTGTGGAACTAGATAATATCTTCAAAGTCCCTTCCAACCGAAACCATTCTATGATTCTGTTACTTCAGTGGGTTGCCTGCAGGTTGGAGAAGGACTCATGATGAAGCATTAGATCGGTCACAGCAGGTCGGGGAGAGGTGCTGTCAGGTGTCAGAACAACTCTGCTGTGCCTTATTCGCGTACCCAGGGTCGTGAGATTTTTTTTCCTTCTCTGCCTAGCAGGGGTCAGGGTGGTGGTTCAGACCCCCTCGAGAGGGGGCAGTTTCCCTGCTGAGGCTGCTGGAGGCTGCCTAATCCGCTCGCTGCTAACTTGTGCAGCTCACATACCGATGGAATTGAACTTGAGTGTCTGTTAATAACTTGGTGTGATAAAACACTAACCACACGCTGCACCTTTCCTTCCAGTCTGCTCTCCTTCCCATCTCTGCACACTCCTTGCTTTTTGCCTGTTCCTCTCAATAACAAATATATTCAGTGATACACTTTTTAAGAAAAATATTAGCAACACTGTCTTGCTGAACTCACAGCTAGAAGCAGCCAGTCCCCCTCAGACTGGTGGTTTTCAGAGAAGCTCACTAAGAATTAATTTTTCAAGATAGCTTAAATAATTCGCTGTCCTCATATGACAAATGCTGCAACACTCCACTGCTGAACTGCCTTTTTTTACTTTATTGGCTTCTGCATCCATCATTTGCAATAACAGTAAAGCTAGCAGTTATCGGTGGTAGGAGCACGCTGTGCTGAGAAAAGGAAGTGGTGTCTGTTCAGGTCAGTTGGGAGGAACACCTTGTTGCAGGCCTGAAGAACTTAAATCTTGAGAAACCCACTTGAGAAACTAGGACTCATCAGTTTTAAGAAAGCTCATCGTCTGTTGTGGGTAAGATCCTGCATTTGGAGGGAATTTTGGGATGTGCATGTATTCAAATCTCTGTTGTACAAAGTCACGTTCATCTACTGTCTTGCAAAATGGCGCTGCTCTATGCTGCAGACTGCTGAGGATGTTAGTGCTGATATCTAGATCCAAAATATCCTTCCACGCGTTACTAAAATGGCTTCAGATACAAATCAAAACTGGATGTCTGAAAACCCAGCAGTGAGGGGTCTTCTGCCACCATTCTTCAAGGGTAAGGTGCTCCTCCTGTAACTGCATCAGTTTCTTGTGACTGGTAGAAGGACACTTCTAATGGCTTATGCTTTCAGACTGGAGAAAAATACAGAGCCCACTGCTTGTATGGGCATCGTGATTAAAAGCTACTAATGAATTAAAATGCATAATTACTATAGAGCTGGGTAACTTTCTTCATGGAAATTGGAGACTTGTCTACCAAGTGAGGTCCTTGTCAGAAGGATGGGAGTCGCTATTTGTTTTCCATGTAGTGAAGCTATGGAGTTCTCTCCATTTGAACTCGTTTGTGTATCAACCGTGATAGCAGAACTTGCCACCTGAGGCTTTCCTGGGGACTCTCAAGTACCTGGAGCATCCCTGTGTTCTTTCACTGTGACGTGTGTGTTTCTCTTACTTTCCTTTTATCCTTTTCCACATAACACTTGTCTCTCTGGACCACCCTGTAGGGAACCATAGCCCTACCCGCAGGGAGAGGCAGCCAAAGGCTGATGGTCAGCATTTACCAAGTACAACGATGCTAGAGAGTGCTCATCAGTCTCACTGGCCTTATTGTGGAGAGAGAAGTGTTGATGGCTGAGGTGGTGGATCTAGGAGAGGGACAGTGTCTTCTGCTCCAGGATCCCACCTGTGTAGAGACACTAGAAGCTGGTCTAGGAACTATAACTCTTTGATCCTCTCCTGCTGTCTCTTGGCACGTCTTGCTTACTCACTAAAAATGCAAGTGGCTTTTCATGTCTGGAGCCACTGATGCTCTTGAACTGATAAGGAAAGTGGCTGGTTCCTGGGGAAGTCATCTCGGGAAAGGTGAGTTTTAGTATGAAATCTTGGAATCTCTTAGTCTTCCTTTGAAGGTTGGCTGGAGGCCTGCACACGTCTAGAAGGGAGACCTCCTTGCACGCCTTGTCAAAAAGGCTTCTGTGCCAGTCCAGTCCATGTAATTAAGTAGAATTGGGAACCACCATGTCAGCATGGAAGTTCATACTGCTCAAAAACGCTTTGGAGTGCAGGCTGTGGGTCTGGTGAGGAAGGCAAAGAAAAACTGTTACTTTTTTCCAGTCAGAAAAAAAAAACACCAAAAAACACCAAGAAACCACAACAAAACAGCAAAAAAATCAACGCCTGATGAGGAGGGGAATTACTAAATTGCAAAATAGGAGGTTTGGAAGCTATTTCATGACCTGGGGAACAGAGGGATGGATCAGCATCACGATCAGGGAAGGCACAGAACAGGCAGTGCCCCAGGCAAAAAGCGTTTTCTGTTCCCGGTGCTAAATGAGTATTAACGAAGAGCAAGGCCTGAATAAGCCACTCGGACCTTCAGGGTCCAGGCTGAGAAAGCAGCTTCAGCCCTACTCGCTTGCTTACTCATTCAAATAACTATTTGCTTCCTATTCTCTGCAAAATAACACAGTTTTGAAGGGACCGGAGATGCTTTTGCAGGCTTATGCTTGCTAATGTGCCGTAGCACACACTTGTGTTACTCCACTTGTAGCTGCCTTAATGTCTTAAAAATCTTAATGTCTTAAAATCTCCATGTGAAAGGGAAGGTATGTTGAATGCCCATGTTTCCTGCCCTCTTCAAAAGAGGGTGGAGAAAAAAGCCTAAGAGACTTGTAAGATCTAGATATATCGTATTTTTTCCTTTTAAAACTGCTGAATGAAACAAGGCATGGCAATATTTTAGGAAACAACACGTGGAATTTTTTGTTTTCCCAGAGGTGGAATTTCTCTGGTATTCTCACGGTGACGCTTCCCCATTCACTTCCCTTCAACTCCGTGCGTTGAAGAGGAGGAGCTCAGAGAGACAAAAAGCTTCGCCTTTGCTCCCCTCTGCTGCAGGACAGGGTCCTTTGTAGTTCCCAGTGTGGCTTCTCCCCTGCCGCTCGCTCCGAGCGCTGCTGTCTAGCTGGTTATTTCTGCGGGTTTTAGCACTCTGCTTATTGTTAGCTCCACTGAATGTCATGTATAATGTGAGTTTCCTCTGTTGCTATGAAAGAAGAAAAGCCATATAAACATGAGGTTTGTAGAAACCTGCTCTGTGATTGGTGGCAAGACCAATGGTGGTACAACTGAAACAGTTTTCAGGTTTTTTTTGAGCACGTATAACTTCCGCAGTGGTAGCGAAATCCCATACGTTCTCATAAAATTTAGCATATTTTCCTGCCTCCTTTTCAGCACATTTGTTCTATTTGTGATGCTGGCCTTAATGTATGTCTCATTTAATGCCGTTCCTGTGCTCAGTTCTTTCATGCCGCTCTCAGGCCTTGACCAGTTTCATCCCATCTCCCAGAGAAATCCTCCTCCTGGACCTGCGGCACAGAGGTCTTCAAAGAGGGAGGGGGAAGAAGCGACGAGAGCAAGATAAAACAGGACCATCGAGCAACATCAGTCTTGTGACGCCCTTCCTCACAGCGGTAGCTTCTCTGTGATGTTGCATCATTTCTGAAAATAGAACTTAAGGTCCTTTGGGAAATGACACTTGTCTTTTGTTCTGTAAAGTCCCCCATGCGTTTTGAGTCTCGCTTAAAAAAAGCCATGTACGAAGTGGAAGAATAGAGTGGGTTTTAAGATGCTTTATTTCCTTGTCCTCACATATAGTCCTGCTTCTTGGTGGTGATAATGGACTTCAGAAGGTCCGTTATCCATTGGCATTGACCACTGCTCTTCAGAGATAAAATAAAAGGTGAAGGGAGATTGTAGGAGACTGATACACCATCGGACTGCACGAGCGGGATTTGTACAGAAGCATGTTGTTTTCTCTCGCCACAGGTGCTTCTTGCCATCCAGTAGCTTAAATAAATAAAAAATAATAACATGACTAATTAAATGCAAGGAATACAGGCAGGACGGACTAACTGGAACAGTCTTTTGATGATAAATCAAGGAAAGTGACACAGGTAGGAGTGGAAACTAGGGTTTGAGACTTGGATACAATTTAGAACAGTGTCTCAGCTGCCTTCCTGGGTCAGACCAAGCTCTTCCACTGCCTCTGATTTTTTCCAGACCTGACTCATGAAGACTCTTGAGAAGGGGTAAAATACTAAAACTAAAAGGTTCTATGAAAATCTAGATGAGATTTAATCTTTCAGAGCACTGAAGCAGAGGGAAAATTTTACAATATATGGGAGCCTAGTCTACAAGGAGCTGGTAAAAGACTTCACTAGCCGTGTTTTGTGGAAGCTCAGACGCCTGCGCGAGCCATCTTCACTGCCTCAGGTAGGGCTGAGGCTGTCTTATTTTCTCAGCTGAGGACTCGGGAAGAGGTTCGGCTTCCTGTCGTCTTCTTCAATTTCTAGACAATTGCAATAAAACAAAAAACTCCCTGTGAGTCCGCGCTTGGAAGGGAGGTGCTGGGATGTGAAGCAATGTGACAAAAAGCAGGGGAGGGGGATCGGAATCCACAGTGAGAAGCAGCCTGGATTGGCTCCTAAATTTAGTTTCTCCTCAGTTGATGTTTCACTGCTTGAATAGTTTATTCTGGACAAATCCCATCTTATAACTTCTCCGGAATGGTGCAGGAGGTGCGTTACGCGCAGGCCTGGGTTTTGTCATGCCAGAGCCGAGGGCACAGGTGGCCACGCGGCCACCTCTGCGTCATTCACCACACGGCGCCGTGCCGGTACCGACGGATGCCACCTGGTAAATCCATCCCCAAAGGATTTACAAGGGTCATTTTTGTGGTGTTTCTTTTCCACCTGTGTGCCGTAGAGAAATAGTTGACAAATGATGGCAGCGGGTGTAATGTTGATTGAAAAAAAGGCTCAGAAACTGTTTTGTGGGAACCTGTTCAGTGAAATCCCTGGAGTTATCGAGGATTTCCTCCTCCCCTCCATTGGAATGAACTTGAAGGAACCGCATCATTAGTAGCACATCCTCTTAAGTTATAATTTTTGAGGTGCTGCATCATGGCCTTAGCTTGTGGAAGGGTCTAAGTAAGCCTTGACTGCAATTGTTTTAATTATATTCATGTTGCATTTTTCAGTTGCAGCCGAGAAGTGCAGCGGGTCTCGGTTCCCTCTGCACAAACCACACGTATTTTGGGGCACACTCATGCCTCACCTTCCTCAGGGGGGAAGGCCGGGGATTTCGGAGGCACAGAGGACGGCTGTCAAACCTCACAGCCCCCATCGCCCTCCTCTGCACAACAGCGAGGGCCATGAGCAGGGGGTGAAAACGTGTCAGGCTCGAGGAGGCCGAGGCGGAGGGCTGAGGGAAAGGTGCCCGCGGGGAGCGCGCAGCAGGCCCCGTGCTGAGGTGTTGAAGGGGGTGGCGGCCCCAAGGAGGCCGGGCCTGGGGGCTGGCGGGGAAGGGGGTGGTGGCGGCGGCGGAGGACCCTTCCCGGCCGGCGGCGGCCCGGCGGCCATTTTGCGGAGGACAATACCCGCCGCACGGGCAGGGCCCGCTGCGCCCGCCGGGGCGGGGCGGGGCGCGCGCCCGCCGCGCGGGCCAGGCCGCCCGCCCGGGGCGCGCGCACGCTCCGCCTCCGGCCGCCCGCGTTATGTAACGGCCGGGGCGCGCGCGCGCTCCCTCCCCCTCCTCCTTCCCTCTGTCCCCGCCCCCCCTCCCCCCGCTCCCGCCCGGCGGGGCCCAATGGGCAGCGGGGCCGCGCCGGAGGGGGGGCGGGGGAGAGCCCGGCGGGCGCGCGCACGCACGGGGCAAGGCGCGGCCCCGCGGCGGTGCGTGCGCGCTCCCTGCCCCCCCCCCGCCTTCCCCTCTCTCTCTCTCCCTCTCTCTCCTCTCTCCGCCGCCGCGCTCGGTCGGTTCTTCCCCCCCTTTGTGAGGCGCTCGGAGTGGCCCGGACATCGCTGACTCGCCATGGCCGACGAGAAGCCCAAGGTGAGGCAGGCGCCCTCCCGCCCCCTCCGCCTCCCTCCCCGCCGCCTCACTTCGCCCCTCAAGGCGGCGGCGGGAGGCCAGGCCCCGACGGCGGGCCCGGCCCCGGCCGCAGCCAGCCAACGGCCTGGGCTCCGCCGCGCCGGCTTTGCGCGCCATTTTCCTGCGCACCCAGGGCCGCCGCCGCCTTCCCGCCCCGCCGGGGGAGGGGGGCCTGGGCCGCGGCCTCCCGGGGCGGGCGGAGGATCCCCGGGGAGGGCGGCGAGGAAAGGGGGGGGGCCCGAAGGGGGCGAATCCAGGCTCCCTTCCCGCCCTCCTTAGGGAGAGAGAGGCAGGTCCGGAGGCGTTTGCTGCCGTTGCCTTCCTCCTCCTCCTTGCGGGGCCGGATCCGGCCTCCCCCGGGCGTCCGGGGCGCAGCATCCCTGCTGGTCACCGGCCTTGGGCCGGGGCACTCGCCAGCCCCTTCCCGGTCGGCGCTGGCAGGAGCGCGGCGGGGCCTTTCCGCCCCGCTCCCTGCCCCCTTTGTGCCGCCTCCCGCCCCGGCGCCCCCGGCCGCGGGAGGGGCCGCCCGGGGGGGGGCTCCCGCGGGTCGAGCCCAGCGGATCCGCGTGGGGCTTCGCTTCGCAGCAGCAGGAATTCTACAAAACAAAACAAAAACCCAGCCACAGCGAACACCCAAACCCGCAACCAGCCAACGCCGCGCTGCCGCCGTTCTCTTTTCATCCCCAACCCACCCTCCCCCCCCCCTTTTTTTTTTCTCCCCCTCATTTTTAAACTGAGTTTGAAAATACTAGACGGCGTGCGGGGATCTGCCCCGCGGCGGGGACCCGCACCCCGCTGGGCCATCCCGCAGCCTCCGGCCGCTTCTCCCAAAGAAAACAAAGATGGAAATGCTGCCGGGCTCCTCGGGGGAGCTGGGCAGCGCTGGATCTGCGCCTTCCCTCTCCCCTGGCAACTCGGGATCAGAGCAGGAGCCACGGAGTTGAAAGTTGTTTCTCTGCAGTTTCTGCATGTGGCTTCTAATGGAAGCGAGAGGATCGGACGGCTCCTTAAGCAGGGCTTTTTCTTAAACGTTTTCTGAAGGAGAAAGCTTGGTTCTTCTCGTATTTTGTTACCTTTTCAAATACGGTCCTGTAACGTATCTTGAAGTTTGCTTCAGAAGTACCTCAACTGGTACGAAAAAGTTTGAGATACAGTAAGAAAGAGACTTCCTAGTGGTTGAGATCATAGTTATAACATAAATAACTTTATTCCTTTGATTGGGAACTGTAGTGTTGAATATTATTGTGCCCTTGATAGAAATAACTCTTTTTTTAATTTTTTGTAAAACAGCTGGCCTAGTAAGTCTTCACTGCTACTTTGCATGTTAACCACTCTCAAGAATGACAGCTAAGATTAGTAGGGCTTGGGGTTTTTTTGTGTGTGACTTTTTTTTATGATTTTCAAACAAAAAGTACTGACACTTATTTCCTAATTCAAAGTTTTCAAGTTGGTAAACACCTATAGCATCTGTATTTCCTACTTTTTGATGACCTGTTGCACTTTGGTAAAATGTTAACTTCTTGTTTCTTGCCTTTTAAAAGAGTGTTGGTTTTCTTTTTTCTTTTATTTCCTCGACAGGAAGGAGTGAAGACTGAAAACAATGACCACATTAATCTGAAGGTGGCAGGGCAAGATGGGTCTGTGGTGCAGTTTAAGATTAAGAGGCATACACCACTTAGTAAACTAATGAAAGCCTATTGTGAACGACAGGTATGGTTCTTGTATGATCATCAGGAGAACCAGTGTCTGGGGGAGAGGGGATCTCCAATATAGATGAAGACAGTAAAGTCTTAAAAGTGTGTAAATATGCAAAATGATAAAGACTTAACAGAAAATAATTGTGTTGTGGAAAGTATATTGTTCTTAGGATCTCTTATAGAGTGGACTGACAGGGTTGTGACAGGAAATAGGTAAAATAAAGATCTGTTGTTATCTTTGTGAAATCTGCATTGGAAATGTAATGTAGGCTGTTGGGAGGCAACTGTTACTCTACTGCTCAAAAATATCAATATGGAAAGAGTGGGCTAGAACCTGCAATATGAACGTAGGATAGAGAGCTGCGTAACTATCAGAGGTATTTTAATAACTCTGAGTAACTTCTTGGTCTGGTCATAGGCTTCTGATTTGTTAGCTTAGTATTATTGTATTAAGATGAGAGAATATCAGTGAGTATTTCAGGGTTGAGAGGTGTCTAATGTCTAGCTTGCGAAGGAACTCGTACCTCTAATGATGAGCTTTGTTTTTTCTCTTGTGGCCTAGTTGTCAAATTAATCCTCTGAGGAACAAAACAATGTATTTTGCTAGTGTAGTGGCAACTGCAGCCACCCTAGCAGGTTGCAGGCAGCTATCGCAAGTTTTAAAAACGCTCGTATAAGAGTAGTGCTATTTAACACTTTCTTACGAAGCTTTTGATTAGGAAAATTTTGTCTCTGTTGTCCATGATTTGTTAATGAATGTCTGCCTTTAAAAAGTTCCATCTTCACGAAAGTGTTTGGAATTAGGGAAGGTTGTTTTTAAACACAGATATTCAGCGATACTATCGAATACAATAAAATCAGTATAAAATACTGAGGTAACTATTTCACCACCAAGAAAAACAAACTAATTCATATAGAGCAGTAAAACCTCTGTGATACAAATAAAGACAGGGAAAATCAGCTCTTACTGAACAGGTGAATATGGTCTTATTATGGGTATTCTGGGGATAAATTAGTGAATGTTTGAGGCTGTGGGCTCATTTTTCCTACCTCTGTCATGCAAACTCATGTTATATTATGTAAATCGCTGTGTATTGCTTTTTGCAAACATAAAGTATAGTTATATCTGTCTTTTTGGGAGTTTGAGGATTGGTTAATTGTTTGTAAAGTCCTAGGAGAGATGATCTTAGAAGTACCATTTATACTTCAGTTACTTGGATGCAAACAAAAGTAAGATTTTAAAACTTTTCCCCTAAACTTCTCATCTGCTTTAAAGAAAAACCAAAACCTACAAAAAAAGCCAGGTGTCGATTGGAGAGAAAAGAAAAAATCTTTAGAATGGGAGACATTTTTATGATTTTGGTTTTAAGCTAGAAGGTATACAAAGGGTATTTCTGTGGAGATGGACTTGTCTTTGAATTTTATTTCTTGGCTGCTTACTTCTCAAACTTTTATTTAAAAGCATTTGTTCTCCTTATCTCTAAAAGTTAGATTCTGTTCGTTTTCCTAACTAGGCGTACCAGATCTTAAAATCCTTAAGCTGTGGACTTTAGATTTAATTTTGGAGAGGTGGAAGCTGTGGATAGTAGAGAATTTAGCAGCTTCAAAGAATGAGAATCACATATTGCATGTAGGAGACCTAAAATGGAAGTAACTAAACCTTGAATGATACATTTAGAAGATGAAGACTATTTGCGATTACTGTAAGTGGGGGGGGGTGGAGGGGGGGTGGAAATCATCCATGGAACGTACTTAATTTTTTGTGGATACTGATCTCACCAAGGTACAGGTTTTCAGTATCTTTTCAGCTATCATTTATTCAGCTCATAAAGTTGTCAAGAACCTGCAAAAAAGCAACGCTTTTGGAATAGGAGATACATATTTTAAGAAACACAATGTCTGAGAAAACGGCTCAAACCAAATGTTGCTGTGCAAAAATGTGTTGCTGCCATGACACTTAGCCGCATGGTTCTCTTAAACAGGGTGATATTCTGAGTGAGCACTGCAGAATCTTAGTCATGCTAGAGAAGGCATTTTGCTGTGAACTATAAAGTCTTACCAAAAAGTTTACTCATATTTATTAAAATATTTTTCCTGACAAGTCAACTTCTCACAAATAGTTACTATATTAAGTTTTCTTTGCATTACATCTGCTCTTGCATGGCTAAAATGAAGGTTTCTTTTCTAATTCAGAGGTGCCAAAGAAGCACCACGCAATCTATCAGATTTACCTCAAAACCAAGTAGGCTTCTTGAATTTTTAGACACTCTGTAGAGGGAGTAGATAGAACTGGGAAAGAAGTAGACACCAAGGTTCTTGGTGCTGGCTGTATCCTCCAGCTTCAGTCATCTTCCTTTGTAGAATGTAGCGTGCTGTAGAATACCTTTGAAAACAGAGTTGTGAATTTGAAGCTTTATGTTACTAGTAGAAGGGTTTGTTGCTCTTTAGTAATCTTTTTGAATCTGTTGGCTCAAGCAAGAACGAGTAGTAGTCTTCTGGGGATGGAAGAGGTCAGCAAAACTACTGTTATGTGGTAGAAATGTTAGTTTGAAATACTATTCAGTAGTTTCTGGAAGTAGATGCCTTTTTTTATTGATTTTGAAAGTTTCAGCTGTGCAGGGAAAAACTTTGGTCCATTGATTTCTTGTAACTTTTTGTCCTTGAATTCCTATTAACTATTGGCTACTCTGCTGCTGCAGACTAACAGATAGTAGTTGCATTTCTGGAAAAAAAATTAGAATACCTTTGCTTTTGGGGAAAATGAAAAAGGAGTATTGAATATTAGTGTTTGACATTTGTTACCTAAAGTGTTGCACTTAATTTTTAAGTGAATTATTGTTAAAATGCACTATAAAAATCCTGGGCTTTGGGGTGAGGCTTGCATGCTAGAAATTGCTTTATTTTAACTTACAGTCAGTGGGGGCACTGTTGTTCTCTTAGTTATTGGACACAATGCAATTTTTAATACAAAACAGATTGCAAGGATTTGTAGTGAAATGCCTTAAAGACAGTGCATGAGGGGAGTATGAAAACTATATCATGCGTTATGAATGGTGGCTTTTAATGATTATGCTGCAATTTCAGTGACAAGTTCAAGAGAAAACTAGTGAGTACTTTTACAGCAGACTTACTTCCCTTTGTGTTACTTCTCTTTGTCCAGGGGTTGTCAATGAGGCAAATCAGATTCCGGTTCGATGGGCAGCCAATTAATGAAACAGACACACCTGCACAGGTAAACAACAGAAGCAAGATTAAAGAACTGTATTTGAAATTTGCTGCAGGAGTTAATGCTTCTGTTTCATATATAATACTTATGTAGTTGTATATATTAGTGATAGAACTTGATCTTTTGTTTTACCATTATTTTGGTATAATTACTTTAGAATTATTGGAAATGGAATCTAAGACTACTTTAGTGTTTTGAGTAGTAAGTAGGTATCACTGTAGTAATAAAATAAGAAAATGAAGTATAGTGTACGGATGGTGAATCTTGTAAAACTGTCACTTTATTGAGTCACAGCTCTGAGATGAGAATGGGTAAGTTAAGAATTGAGTTTTTCCTGAAGCGATGACTTTATTTTTTTATAAAAGTTTGCCAGGATGTTATCAAAGGTCCTGTTTGTAATACAAAAGTCATTTTCTGTTATTTTAAGCTCTGTTTCAGCAGCATAAAATTTAAGGTATACTATGAAGTTTGGGTTGTCTGTTTGTAATTGGTTAAAATGAAGGCCATTCCAAGAACAGAATGGTTCGCTGTTGACTCGTTGTGTATTTTTCTGTACTGCTCCACGTAACTCTGTTTAATCAGCCTTTCCAAATGATACAGTTTTTTATGCTTTTCAGAACCACTTGTTACAAAATAAGGGACTGTTGTTTTTAGATTTATAGTAGATCTGTATTTTCTAAGCATTTGCTCCCAAGAATGTGCCTCTTACGGCTGCAATCGATGCAGTTTTTTAACTTGGAATACTGATAATTGAGGCAACAGGGTGCTTTTCTCTCCATCTGTGTTATGCTGAAGCTAAGGTTCAGTCTATTTATAGCTGCGGTAAATGCCATAAACCAGTTTGATTTCCTGGAGCAGAAATTGAGACTGTTTAGAAATATAACTGACATTAGTTATAGCAACTCCATCAGTCTTGGTACAGGTTTTGTCAGTAGGTAACGTTAACATCCCAGGAATATCAACGGTGAAGATTACAGTGAAAAAAGAGAATTATATTAATGAAGTATTGCTGTTCCTGGACAGCAGTTTGTTACATTGTTGACCATGTAAAGTGTTTTTAATTTTTTTGTGCTTGCTGATGTTTGGTTTTACTGCCTGGTTGGGCTAGGGACCTTAATTATAGTCTGCTTTCTTTAGTGCTGTAGCTGAAGCCACTTGCACATTTGAACAACAGCAGCAAAGTGGAATTGTGGCAATGTTCTAAGGTAAAACTGAGGAAATAAATAGGAGAAAGAAGATGCAATGGCAAAGTAGGCAACAGAATGAAAATATTATGAATGCTGATCTTTTCCATAGGAATCATACAATGCACCCTGAAGTTACGTCCTAGAATTCATTCTAGGACAACGGTTATCAACTGGCATTTTTTTTTCCAGGCAATTTCTTTGCTTTTGAGTTACAGTGAGGTAGGTTAAATGTACAAAGTGATGATGATGGAGGGGAGCGGGGCTGGTCTAGTTAAGTTGCGTAAAAAATAAACATGAAGATAGGAAGTGTAAGAACAATCCAGCCTGTAGTAGAGATCTGAGAAGAGTTGAAAGCCTTTTTTCTCTTTTCTGCTGTAGTTGGAAATGGAGGATGAAGATACAATTGATGTGTTCCAGCAGCAAACAGGAGGAGTTTACTAAAAAAAACAAACACACAAAAAAAGAACCTGCTACTTTCCTCTCCAGAACTGTGCTCCCACAGGCGACACATTCACAATTAGAAAAATGAGACTTGGTTCAGCCACATCCTGACTACTGCAGTATAGTTTTCTCTCTTCTCTCTCTGATTTTTTTTCCTATTCCTTCTATTGTACATAAAGTAACTGGTGTATGTGCACAGACATAATGCATATTTTTTTTAACTATAAATGGCCAATGGTATGTTTTGATCAACATTTAATGGAGATGGGGTGGGAAAACAAACTGGTTCTGTGAAAATGCCCCTTTCTCCGTTAGTGGCATGCTCCTTCTACTTTTATCTTTATATTCCAGTAAGTTATTTTGCTCTCACTGTTTAAAAACAAAAACCTTGCATACCTTGTTTGATTGGATAATTTCAATGTTTTTCTTTTATCATTGTAAAACCAAGGACAATTTTATAACTTTTTTGTACGTAGCTGTTACATGTAGAGCAATCTCTGTCTAAGTAGGGGTAAATTACTCTTAAAAAAAGAAAAAAAAATCCTAGATAGTTTTCCCTTCAAGTAAAGCGTCTTGTTGTTTAAATAAACTTCTTGTTTAAAATAACCAGTTTTCTTTATTTTTCTGTGGAGTAATAGTACTCAGCACTTGTATTTCTTTCTCTGCAGCACTTTATGCTTCTCAATTCTCAGCTTTCTCTGTGGTAAGTAAGCATAATCCCCCTTTTACAGTCAGAAGACTGTTGGAAAATGAAAGGCTTCCTTGAGACCTCTCAGTCAGTCAGTAGTTGAACTGGAAATAGAACTCAGTTTTGTCTTCTTTTGAATTTTTTTTTGTGTGTGTGTGTATGTTCTGCTAAGCCAAAAATGTTTGATTAGGCAAACTGCAAAATACTGCATTACTTACTAATGCCTTTGATTTGAGCTCTTTTTGTCAGTCTTTAATAGAAACATCAATATTGTTGTTACAGTAGCGTATTTAAAACTCTGTATTTGAATGCTTTTTGATGTAAACATTAAGTTTAAAAGAGCAAATAATTTCGTTAACCATTCAGTTTACCATGGTATCAAATGGGAGATACTTGGAAATGTAAAGCAAAAATAAAAAATTGAGTTCTGTTTTTGGGTGTATTAGCTCTGGTGGCGTAGATTCCAAGCTGTGCTTTACCATTGGGGTGTTTCTGCTTAAAAAGGAAAAAGGCTTGAAGTACTGAAGGGAGCCAGTGACAAGGATATTTTTTTTTTGTTAGTCTTTCCCACAAGGCTGCTGTTCTTGAGTTTCCTCATGGGGAAGTTTAGAGGTGGTGGTGAAATCCATGGATGTTCGTGAAAGATTATATACCTGCCTGCTCAACAGCCCCAAAGCATTCTCTGATGTCCTGGGAATGTTCTAATATTTTGTAGCGTTTTCAGTAGGTTAGTGCTCTTTTAGGCATTAACTCGTTAGCGGAGCTCACTTTTAGGTGGTAGTTTTTCTAACAGTTAGTTCAATAAGTGATTATTACGTGAGAGGTCTGTGCCTGATGGATCTGGAAATTCTTTAGCTTTGTGGTAAAATGACAGCTCTGTGCATTTAGCTGATGGACAGTGATCTATTTGACTTCTGTCAAGATTTTAATGCATTTGATATTGAATTAATTGCGTCTAATGGAGGTATAAGAAAAATAGCATCTGTTTTTGCAGTTGCTTTTGACTATGTAGCTGAAGAATGTAATCTTCTGTACGCGTTGTTTTAATTCTAGGAAATTCTACTGCTAAGTAGATTATTTCTTATTCTGGTATGTATCATGTAGACTTCTGTGGTATAGTGCAAGGTTGGAATCCCCTCTTGTGAACAAATGTTTTCATATCCAAACCCACAAAGGCCTGGAAAAAACTACTTTGCCGAGGGGGGGCTGGGGGGAAGGGGGTGGTGGTGAATATATTTCAACACCTTTCATAGGTTAGATGTGGAATACATTGCTCTCTGGCTTTAGAATCTCTGGCTTCCGACCTGGCTAGACTGCTGATAACTGTATAAAATTCTTTCAACTTGATGTCATGCCAAGACTTTTCCCAGGAGAAAGCCGTCTTTATCTTGTTTGTCCAAAAAAAGATGTTTGGACTTGCTTTAGTTTCTGAAGAAAGGGTGAGGTCTCCCTAAATACAATGTTTTTTCAGCCCAACTTAAGACTGTGAAGCTCAAAACTTCCTGTTGTATCTTGCCTGCTGTTTTTTCTTTCCTCAGGCAATGTAAGTCAAGTGACAGGTACTGAACAGCACACTTTCAAAAACAGTGTCTTAACTTCCTGAATTAGTAGAGTGGTACGTCATCTGTCATGAACTTCAGTGCAGGATTTTTATAACATAGTGTTCAGTTAATAAAATTAGACCATCTAACACAAATTTTCATTAGCTTACCAAAATTCCTCTGGACAAAAATGAAAAACATAAGGCTTTCATACCTTTTGAATTGACGTGACAGCTTTGGAAATACTCCTTAATTCAGCATAAATTGAAATTTCTTCTGGTATTTGGCAACAGGCTATTAAAAAAAAAATGGAGAGGCATCGATCAACTAAATTTCTCCATTTCTAACACCTTTCTGCCATTCGCCTGAGCTTGCTCCTCATATTTCTGAAATAGTTCCTCTAACAGTGCTGAATGGTGTTTATGTAAGATAGTGACTGCAATCAAAAACTGATAAAATGGTCTTTCCTGAGAGATGTTTCTTTGATTAGATCAAGAAACTCTCTAAGATCTTAAGTGACTTAGTTCCTTAAGAGCTTCAAACATTTAATTTCAATTAGTCTACCAAACTGTTAAGTGGACTGGCACATTCTGGTACATGTTTGTGTACACAGCAATGCAGAAATACTAACCTGCTTTTTTTTTTTTTTTTAAACTAATTTTTTAGAACTCTTCTTGCATGGTCTTGCAAATACTCTCCTTATGACAGAGCCTGTTGCTTGTCGGTACTGCTCCTCTGCTCCTTAGAGAATTTACCTGCTGACTCCTGTTTGCTGGGACCTAAGTGGTTTTGCTGCGACTTCACTAAGAAAGCTACTGCTGAGGGTGGTGATTCAGAAGTGGTACGAAGTACAGGGATGTAAACAATTTGGATCAAATCTTTGGAGTTCTCTTAGCTGCTTGGCCTGGCTTGATTTGTAACAGTTCTCATGTTTAGGTAGCCTAATGGACTACTGAAGTCCAAATGTCGGAGGATAAAGGAAGACTGGGCAAAGAGGTCTTGTCACGCTAGTTGGGAGGTAAGTTTTTCATGTTTATTAAACAGCTGGGATCTTTCAATAGCCTGGGCAAATTATATTATTACCCACAATTTTCAAATAATGTATTCTGAAGTGATTGCCATGCAATTTAGTTACTACTCCTCTCATGGTTTTTAAATGAAAAAGAATGGAGTAAGTCATAATTGGATGCAATACTCTAGCAAGTTCTTGTGAATGAGAAGACCTTGCCTTTAGCATTTGCTGGGTCTCTAATCCCTCAAAGAGTTTCAGTTTCAGTGGTGGAATGGACACTAGCAGTTATTTAAAAAGATGTAACCAAAATTGTTTGTTTCAGGCACCTAAAGTAAGGCATTTTTATTCATGTACGGGGGTGACAATGACAGATTGAAAGCACAGCTGGTTTTGGTGGTACCTTTAGTTAACATGTGAAAATTGCTGCCTTAGTTTATCTGCACAGTGGGGATAATATTGATCCTTACAAGAGCCCTATTAAATGGGTATTAAGTGGCCTGAGATGCTGGTTCAACGGGGGTTCTGGGAGGGCAAGGCTGTTTGGAAATGGAATACGCTAAACTGCCAAGAGTGTAAGGAAATACTCCAAGTGGTAATGTGAGATTCTTGTATTGCCATAGGGAGGTGTTCGCAACAAAAGAAAACCCCCTGAAGTAGTACGAGGATAATTGCTGCTTCAAGATAACTACGATATCAAAACAGATACAGGGGCTCTGCCAAAGGTTATGGTCAAAGCCAGATTATTTTCTCGCAGGAATATTCCTTTCCTAGTACCTTCACTTCATGACTTGGGAGGCAGACGATGTAATGCAAGTGCTGTCGTTCTGTCAATTGGTTCCATTGTGACTGTTACTGCAACATTAATGAAAAGGTATAATGTGACTGGCTTAAAGAAATAATACTTTCTGTGCTTCAGCCACTTGGAAAGAATTGAATTTCTAAGGAATAGCAATTTGTTTTCAAAGCTAAAAATGAAAAAATAGATGCTTCCTTGATCATCTTCTATTAAATTGAAAGTGAACAATAAATTGAAGGATTTTTATTAGAATTTTAGATTGTGGCCACTTCTCGGTACACTTGTATCAGCTGGTGTGATGGACTGTTGTGGAGTAATAAAAGACAATCTAAAAGCATTTAAATAACTTGAATTATTCTTAATTGTATTACCACTGTAATCTAATACGTTTCATTCTCTGGATTACTGAGGTTGGTTCATTCTGGCTGTTAACCAGTTGCCACGCTGAACGTCTTCTGATAGTGAATAATTTAATCCTCTCATTTATCTTGCTTTTTTGTACTTAGTGTCAGAATGAATTGGTAGTACAGCACTTCTCCCTGGTGGTTAGGAGGTAGGAGCGTGAGGATAAACAGGAGATGGAGGACTGGATTTTGATCCCTGTTTTCAGGGATAGTTGGCCTTCAAAATGCTTAATTACAGAGGTTTCCTGTTTTTTTCACTAGTAGCATGGGACCGATGGTCTTATTCGAACATGGAGATGGTGGGGGTCCAGCTGGTATTTAAGAACTGGTTTGAGTTCCTTTGAGGGGAAGAGTTTTCCTCCCTTTCTGAAGAACTTCAGCTTGTGCAGGAGGGATCAAGTAGGGCCGGTGGTGTTCTCGCTGTTAGCAGGGATCCCAGAAGTAATGAGGGTTGGTGGGGTGCTGTAGGAAGACAACAGAAATGTATGAGTTGATGAGGAGCTGCAGGCGGGAATGAGGACTATGGGAAGAGCTGTAGGTTTTAACAATTTATCCTGATATGAGGATGATTTTGGAGCCCTGGGGAAGACGAACGCTGTGGAAGTCCAAATAAATGGTAGATAGATTCTTGCTCCTTAGGAAAGGAATATTGTCTGGGTGAACATGGCTGCAAAAGACACCCTTTGTAGTGAATTTTGTGCTGGTTTTGGTGGCTTAGATCCCTCCCTTTCAGCATCCAGTCCATAGATCTCATTAAAGCACAACTGATGCCCTGCAAGAGCTCTTGATTAAGAAAACTTCACAGTTTAAGGAAAATTGAATAAGACAAAAGTGGAATGAAAGGAGCTCTTTGAGGACTGTAAGGACACCGACTTCCAGTGATGCTTACCTTTTTTCTACTGAAGAACACTGCTTTGGAGTACACTGCCAGACGTGGTAATACTGGATGCCTGGACAAAAACAGCAGCATGAGTCGGTCACTCTGCTTTTTATGTTCTTCGGAACTAGACCTCTGCAGCTCCGAGAGATGTCTGGACATTGCAATTCAAGCCTCCTTCCCAGGTGGTAACTTACTGTTATGGACTTTACCTGAAGATGTAGAGAGGCACCAAAGCAACTTTCACAACTTGCAAACTACAGTATCTACTTGGTAGGACAAACGTTTGAATCTGTAGGACACCAGTCTTCCACTGAACTTCCACCCTGCATCCTTTCATATGTGAAAGCCTTTGACCAGCTGCAAATCCAGCTGTAACAAGGATTATTTATTAGCTGATGCTTACTTCTTATCTTCAGCTGTGAATTAATTGGAGGAAGAAGAGAAGACAGATTGAGTCAAAACGTCTTTTTTGTACGATGTGCTTGGAATAAAGAAAGCAAGCACTTTGTGACTGCTACAAGTTTCAGAGACTGGTGTGAAGAAGAAACCCTTGGTCACGGGAGGATGACCAAGCTGAGGCATTTCTCAAACCAATGGTATCTCTCCTTGCCTAACCCTTGCATTTCCTGCAGTCTTGTTCAGACTTCCAGATGCTTTTTGCATTCGTTGCCGGATGAATTTCAACAACAGGTGGGATTGTTTGGTATCTAGAGTTTCTCAGACAGCTGCTGAGAATTGTTTTGGTCAAACATCATCGTTCCGGGAAGGATGGTTGAGCCCAGTTTCTGTAACAATCTTCATAAACCCTTTCATCTTGTTATGGGTAAATAATCAGCAGAGCAGCTTTTATTTAAAGACCATCCTGCAGTCTGGACTGCAGTGGGGTCCCTTAGAAATACTGAAGCTTTAGAATTTTAAAACTAGCTTTGTCAGAGGGAACGGGTTTTTCTTCATTGTGCATTTAAAAAATGGCTCCGTATGTCTCAGGGGTACAGATTTAAGAGTCAAATCCTGTGGGTTTGAATAAAAAGCATTCAGATGACAAAATACTTTTGAAAGTTCCCGAGAGAGCAGATGCTTACCTTTACGCAAGTAGGTATCATTTGACTTCTTAATGCCCAAGCCTAAGGGATAATAGAATTAAAACAACTGTGTCGTGTTACTTAAAATTTCCCTTTAATCTACATCTAAAGATGTGACGTGACAGAGTTCCCTGGGGACCTGAATAATGGTTGGGGCTTTTTTTTTTAATAAGATTTTTTATAGATTAGAAAAGATAAAATACCATGGTCCTGTTTGTGTAGTTTTAGCAGTTCAGCTCTTTTCTGAGTTGTGTTAATATTAAGGCTGGTGGTAATTCAGACACTTGACCTCATGTTGGACATAGAGTGAAATAGCAGAAACAAACGTTGCATTTTCCAGACCAAAAAGAAATATTTTCTGGAGAAAAGTGTTTTGGGGGTATTAAAGGATGTTATTAGGGTGAACTGGGAGGGGTGGATTGAACAGATAGGGTGTTTCTTTCCCCCTGCCCCATCTTCATGCAAGTACTGATTAAAATAACATTTGCAGTGGGAGGTCCTGATGCGTTAATTTTTGAGTAAAAGTTCTGGTGATCAAGGAAGCATCTGCATGTCTGAAAGCTGCAGGGAGTTCAGTAAGCTCCCAATTCCCAAATCAAAGGTGGGTTTGACAGGTCAATGTCTGACATCTGGTAATTTAAATGCTGGGCTGTACGAGTTTTGTGCTGGCACTTGGTGGAAGACACGTGGCACAAAAGCTTGCAGCCTCCTGCTGTTAAGACACAGGTGAGCAGTGTTGCTGGGCTTTATTCCATTACAATTAGGCGAGTCCTTATTTTATGGGGTATGATCCGCTGCTCCAAAATTGTCTGAAACTGCAAATTATTGTGTGTTCACCTGAGGTTGACAGGGTTTCATGCTGTCCCTGCTGCAGCAGCCCTGCATCTCCCCGCAGGCCCTTGGGTGTTTCTCCAGCCTCTTAACGCTGCCTTGCATGGACACCTCCCACACCTTGATGGCCTCAGTGTTGTTCATCCATGTGCTTTGGAGCGCCACCATGACATCCTCTGAGGCAACTTGAAGGCTGGTGGGGGTCAGGCCGCCTCCCAGCACAGCGATGAGGGTCTCGGCGGGGATGGCCAAGCAGAGTGAGTGTTGGTGACCGGTTGGTAGCTGAGGTGATGTCCGCGGAGGTGGCTTTGGGGACACGGCGGGGTGTGTGTGGAAGGGCGGTGGAGGGCGAGTATCCACCCCCTCGCCGGGACTCTCCTCGCGGCGCGGCCGCCCCTGGCCGGGGAAAGGCCACCGCGACTTTTGTCTGGCCTCACGCGTGGCTAAGCCAATCACAGCGCGCCTGACATGAGCGGCGGGCCTCCCGCCAATCATCAACAAAGGGCGCCGCCGCCCGGGCACAGCCAATCACCGCGGAGCAGACGTATTGCTTCGCCAATGAGCTTTTACAGATGAAGCAGGGCGCTTCAGAATAGACAGTGAGGCGGGCCAAAGGGCAGAGTGGCAGGGCGCGGTCGAATAGGAGCTCGGGATTGCGTTTGAATCATCCAATGGGAAGGC